>NC_136406.1:7634993-8884993 GCF_965140285.1 Lepidochelys kempii
AGCCCTGGCTGGGATGATTTAACTGGGGATTGGTCCTGCTTTGAGCAGGGGGTTGGACTAGATGACCTCCTGAGGTCCCTTCCAACCCTGATAGTCTATGATTCTATGATATTGAAAATCAAAGCATTAACATTCCAGCCAGCTCCTCAGCCAGCTTTTTTTAAAACTCTTGGACGCAAGTTATCTTGACCTGCTGATTTTAAAATGTCCAACTTTAGTAGCTGCTGTTTAACAGCCTCCTGTTATAATAATGGAATGGAAAGCACATTCTCGTAGGATATGATGACATCATCTGTTTTTTCCCCAAATACAGAACTGAAATATTTATTGAATGCTTCTGCCTTTTCTGCATTATTAATGAAGATTCTACCATTTCTATCTAGTAACGGACCAATACCATTGTTCGTATCCTTCTTGCTCTTAATATACTTTAAAAAGCTCCTTCTTATTGTCCTTAACTCTGCTGACTATAGATTTGTCCTTGTGCCTCTTTGCATCCCTTATCAATTTTCTACATTTCCCAGCTTCTGATTTATATTCTTTACTATCAATGTCTCTGTTCTTCCATTTGACTGATATATATACATATGTGTGTGTATGTGTGTGTGTGTGTTGTTTTTATTGCTGCCTTCACGTCCCCTCTAAACCAGGTCACTTTTTTAACCAATAAGGCCTTCTGCACAAGGTTTTTGCACATTATAAAGGTGATCAAGTCATGATCACTTGTACCTAAGTTACCATCTTTTTTTCATTCTGTGATCAGGTTCTCTTTACCTATCAAGACAAGGTCTAATAGAGAATTTCTCCATGTTGAGTGTGACATTTTTTGAGTTAGCAAATTGTCATCTATAATATTTAGAAATTCCAAGGACATTTTAGCAGTGGCAGCATGAGACCTCCTGCACACGTCACTCAGATTGAAATTCCCCAGGATCATGCAGATTTTTCCCCCTTCATGTTATAGATACATGCATAAGGAGCAGGCCATCCTGTTCCTTAGTGTGATTTGATGGTCTGTAGCGGACACCAACTAATACCCCATCTTGTGCTTTATCTGTTAGGACATTGATCTGTAAGCATTCAAGATCATTTTCTTCTGAGTTATCAGAGACTCAGAGACAGGTAATGCCATTTTTGATATAAAGTGCCATCCCCTTCTCCTTTTGTCTACTCAATTCTTCCTAAGTAGGTTATAACCATTGTTTTTAACATTCCAGTTGTGGGAGTCATCCCACCAGGTTTGAGCAAAACAAGCTAGATTGAATTTATGCTCATCAAAGAGCAATTCCTAATACTGAACCTAACTCTCCCTTGCTGCAGATTAACCATAGAACCATAGAATATCAGGGTTGGAAGGGACCTCAGGAGGTCATCTAGTCCAACCCGCTGCTCAAAGCAGGACCAATCCCCAATTTTTGCCCCAGATCCCTAAATGGCCCCCTCAAGGATTGAACTCACAACCCTGGGTTTAGCAGGCCAATGCTCAAACCACCAAGCTATCCCTCTCCCCAAATGCTTGTTGCATTCGTGTACAGGCACCTAAGATAACTAGCCGATTGCCCTACTTTCTCAGTATGAATCAGGAGGCCTTCCCTATTGCACCCTCCTCCTCCTGGTATCCCACTTCCCCACTTACCTTTGGGCTTAGGTCACCATCCCCCGGTGAACCTAGTTTAAAGCCCTCCTCACTAGTTGGCAAGCCTGCCTCCGAAGATGCTCTTCCCTCTCTTCATTAGGTGGATCCCATCTCTTCCTAGCAATCCTTCTTCCTGGAACAGCATCCCATGGTCGAAGAATCCAAAGCCCTTTCTCCAACACTACCTGCACAACCATGCATTTACTTCCACAATTTGATGGTCCCTAACTGGGCCTTTTCCTTCAACAGGGAGGGTGGACGAGAACATGACTTGTGCCTCAAACTCCTTTATCCTTCTTCCCAGAGCCACGTAGTCTCCAGTGACCCACTCAAGGTCATTCGTGGCAGTATCATTGGTGCCCACATGGAGAAGTAGGAAGGGGTAGCGGTCCGAGGGCTTGATCAGTCTCAGCAGACACTCCTGAATTCTAGCTCCAGGCAAGCAGCACACTTCTCGAGTTTCCCGCTCTGGAATTCCATTCCTCTTATTTGCCACCCAGGCTCCTAGCAGGGGTTTAATCCAGACTCATCTCTGATTATAGCAGAGCATAGAAACGATCTTTTGTAACAAGGGCTGGCACCACAAACTAAGATTCAAATCATTTCCACAGGACCCCACTTGTGTTACATAACAAGTGCTCGAATGATCCACTTCAATGAGTTGTTTAGGGGCAGACCTGCTCTCTGTTACCCCAGTGCAACCGCACAGACTTTTATAGAGTCACTCTGAATTGACATTGGTGGAACAGAGAGAAGAATCAACCTTCAGGGAAGCATTTCCTACGCAGGAACCTGAATCTGATATCTTAGCAAGCTGACAAAGCAGCTATTGATCTATTGCTGAAGGGCTAACCTGGAGGGAGGGTCCACACATTGTCACTTGATCTGAAGGGCCAGCCTGACTGAGATTTTGAGGGGTGGTGCCAGAAAGCGCAGACGGAAAGGAGAAGGTGACAGTGGGGAGAGGAAAGCGGCAGAGCTCCAGCTTCATTTCAGGGTGGGCACAGCTGGATCGGGAGGGCAATTGGTCACTTGGCCACTGGGAGAAGCAGATGGTCCATAGCTTTGAAGAGGGGAGATGGATGTATCTGGGGAGGAGAAGGCATATTTTGATGCTGCATTTCAATGGAAATGTTCTTGTCCCTCTGAATCCAAGAGTGGCTCCGTGCCCAGGCCTCTGTGTTGCTGAGAATGCCAAAGTGCCAAGCGGGGCCAACTCTGTGACGGGCCCTCAGGCCTGAGTCTGATCTCACTCACACTGGTTGGCTTCCACTGGCATCTGTGGCATCACTCCGGATTTACACTGGGGTGAGGGGAGATGGAAACGGGCCAGAGTTCCAAAGGGATTTATGCACCTAGAGATACAGATAGGCACCAAATGGGATTTTAAGTGCCTAAGTAGATGAGATACTTAACTCCCAGTGACCCGACCCCCATCCCCATCCCTGCATCAGACCTCTTCACTCAGGCTGTCTGTGAGAGTGGGTGAGTGGGGGTTTCTATGTGTGTGTGAATGTACATCCATGTGTGTGTCTGCACGTGCGTGTTTTTGTGTGCACATAGGTTCACAGTGTCTGTGTGCACGCCGTGTACCTATGTGCATGGGATGACGATATGTTCGTGTGCACATGGGAGTATGCCTGGTATCACTGCGTCTGTGTATCTGTGCATCACAATGCAGCCTCACAATGTCTCTCTGTGGGTGTGCATATAGGGTTACAATGTGTGTGCATGTGCACATTTGCACAGAATCATTACGTGTGTGCGTGTCCACATGGGCTTGTTTGAAGGATCATTGTGTGTGTGTGTGCATACATGGCATCACTTTGAGTGTGCACAGGTGCACACGGGATCACCATGTGCACGCACACAAGTGGGTGTGATGAGGGGATCATAGTGTCTGGCTCTGTGTGTGTGCGTTTCACCCACAACTACCCTCTGTTCTTCCCCCTAGAACCCCAACTGCTTGTGTCCTGTGGCACCCCGGTGATGTCACCCTGCTCTGCCGGCCCACCGGGCCATTAACAGCAGGTTGGGAGCCCGGGAGCTGACCTCGGGGCAGTTCCAGCCCTGGGTCCCACATCATTTCACACCCCGTGCCTTTGCCAAGTAGAGTCGCCAGCCCTCCTGGATTGTCCTGGAGTCTCCAGAAAAATTAAAGCTCAGTCTTTAATTAAAGATTATGTCATACAATGGAACCTCTAGGAATATGTCCAACCAAAATTGGTAATCCTATTGCCAACTGCACTGTGCGTCCTCTCCAGCCTTGGTATTTCCCCCGGTTAACCCTTCCTCTCCCTGCAGCCCTGGCAACCTTGGTGGGCTCTTGCGGCAAGAGACCCTCACATTTGTAATTTCCGGTTGCCCTGGCTTTTCATTCCTCTGCGAGAAAACCTTGGAGAGCAGCTACCTCTCGGCACACTGCACCCCTGAGCCTTGCTTTAGCTGACAACCTGGGGAGCTAAGAGTTAACCAGTGCATGTGTGTGTGTGTGTGTGTGCGTGTGTTTGTGTGTGTGTGCGTGTGTGCCCTGTGCAGGGAAAGATCCGCCTCTGCCCTGTCACCCTTGTCTCTCATTTCTTCTTGACCGGTGGAGGTGGGGGTGGAGGGAGACAAAGGCCCCCGTCGGAATTCACGGCTAGTGAACCTTACACTAATGTGACATTCTCTTCGGCTCCCTGCAAATGCCAGGGAATGCGCTGTAGCTTTGCAGGGAGCTGCAGGGATGAGTCAAGGCCCCAGCCACCAACCTCTGGGGCGCCTATTACATAAAGGCGGGGGTGGGCGGCAGTCAGGGATCACAGCCGAGCCCACAGTTGATTAGCTGTGGCTTTGTGTTTACACACAGCAGCCACTGGGGCTTCTGATGGCCATTCTGGACCCTGGCTCTTCATTCTTTTGTATGGCTGCGCCTTCCCCTCCACAATCCCGCACCTCACGGGTTAGATCATGCCACCTGTGCTCCTCTCCCTTTGCCCAGCAAAGCAATCCCCTGGCCGGTGGGCTCAGATGTAACCTCCCCCTCTGGCAAGCTACGGGCTGGGTTGTTGTTGCACGCTTTTGGATGGCAATATCAGCCACGTTAGGCACAGCCAAATGGGCCTGGGTCTGCCTCAGACACAGTGCGAAAGCCCCCCTCGCAGCCGAACGTCCCCCAAACGGGATGGGGTGCACGTAGCCATTCAGAGACTGGCATGGCCCCTTCCGTGGAAGGTGGATGTGGTGCAGGCAGCTAAATCTCTGCTGATCACTGGGGTGATCCGGGATCGTGATGGGAGACGTGTGCTCTGTGCCTCCAGGCTGCCACTTGGGATCGCTCCAGGGACTGAAAGTCATCACCCCCTGTTTGGAGTCCCCTGAGAAACGTTCTCCATTCAGACAGGCCCCAGCTTCCACCGCTCCACCAGTCAGCTGGTTCTAAGGGGCGTGCTCAGCAGACAGCCCTGACACTCCTCTCCAGGGCTCCACATCTACACCTCAGTCGGTGAGGTCAGAATCAGGCCCGACTCTTGACTGCAGAGGAGAAGACTCTTGGGCCAGCAGTGAAAGATTTAAGGCCATATCCACATGAGGAGCTCTTTGCCCTACAGATACACTGGTCTGTTATGCTGGCAATGTGCTGCTGGTGCAAATTATACCAGTATAGCTTATTCCAGTCCCCCTGAGCAAAATAAGCGATACCCATGTAGCTGCATCTCCTCTAGGGGCATTTGCTGGCACAGCTATGCTGGTACATGGCTGCACCCCCTGACCGACATGGCCATGCCAGCAGAAGTCTGCAGCATAGCCACGACCTAAGGGAGACCCCAAAGAGGAGGCCCATGGCAGGATGAGCAGAAGGAGAGGTGCTCACAGTGGTTTTAAGCACAAGTGACTCCAGCCTCACCACTTCAGAGGTGGAAACAGGGGTGATCTGTAGGACAGCTGCCTTGGCTGGATCTCTTCCCGGATTGGATCCTGCTGAAACTCAGCCTGATGTCTCAGCTGCTTTCCCGGCCTCTGCTGCTGGAGTCAGCCACCTCCCTGGGTTCTCCCTTCCTGAAGCTTAGGGCAAACCTTTGATAGCTGTCTGTGCACCTTAAACCCACCTGCTCAGATTCTGGTCTCAGCTCCCCTGGCGTAAATGTGGAGTCACTTGTTGACTTAACTTGCCACTTCCCAAACGTTCGAAAGCTGAGCTCCCTGTTCTCGAAAGGGAATCGACCCCCGCCTGTCGGAACTCTGCCATGTGCTGCTAACGGCCTCCCCCATCTTAATGTAGACATCTTCCGTATCCCCCTGGGCCAGCTAGTCCTTCACATCCCACCAGGTGAGCACACTCTACATGTCAGGAAACGCTGACATAACCGGAGCGACTCCAGATTTACACCGGTGTGAGACCGGAACGTGAGCCAGAGTTTGCAAAGTGCTTTGCAATGGACGTTACTAGAGAAATATAAGGCACAGTTATTAGCAATTATCATTCTCCCTGGGGCAGATTTACAAAGGTCTGTGCAGCCTATGGATAGACCACCAGGATGCGAGTCTGGGGACTAGGGCTCCATTCCCAGCTCTGCCACTAGGTTACCTTGGGCAAGCTGCAGCCTTGCTCTGTGCCTCAGTTTCCCAATTTGTAAAATGGGCATAAGGATAACTGACCTCTTTTGTAAAGTGCTTTGAGATCTACAGACAGTAAGAGCTAGGTGTTATTATTTAGGCACCTAGTGGGATTCACAAAAGCACCTAAGCAAGTTAGGTGCCCAGCTCCCATTGAAAGCCAATGTTTATTAGGTGCCTAATTCTCTCAGGAATTTTTGCAAATTCCCCTAGGCACCTAAATCCCTTTGTAAACCTACCCCCAAGGTAACAGCCCAGTCAGGGGGCCTAACTCTGAGCGAGAATTGCAAAGGGGCCGAACAATTTGTGGGCAGGGGTCTGAAAATACACTGAAGATCTCCAGCCCCCACTTGTGTTCTGGACTTTGCCTTCACTACTTATTCCCAAGTTCTTACTGCACAGATGGGGCTTTGGTGTGAGGCGACAGGTGTTCCTGAGAGCAGCTAGAATAGAGTTGCCCACTGCGCCAATTACAGCAGCATTGTCCAGCCCAGATGATCCTGTCTGAAGAGGTTTCCTTCAGGGGCTCAGTGATTTTATGTGTTCTGAAGTGTTTTTAAATTGCTGTCTAACAGCTCCATAGAATCGCTAGCTGCTTCCTGAGAACAACGCAGACTTGCAACCCATTCTGCTCGTCTGTAGAGTAACCGACACACGGCCATCGTGGACTACAAGACTGTCACTATGGGGTACTTCTTCGCTATTTGGAGCTTCCCGGTGGTTTCATGTACCACATGCTGGGTAATAACAGGAGAAGGCGCCATACTTGTAAAACTAAAGTGGCCCTTTACTAAGCGTACTCTTTAAAGAGGTGCTGCAGCTGCAGCCAGAAGTCCAGCCATGTGCACACAGACTGACTTCCTGGGGCATCCTCCAGACTATTCCCTCCAGCAACCTATGTGCCTCTCTCCACATTCACACAGGGTGCTACAAAGGTGGCAGTGGGAACAAAACTCAGACCCTCCTGCTCCAAAAGCATAAGACCCACCCACTTAGGCCAACAGGGAATCTCTCTCAAGTGTAGAGGATCTATGACACACACTTGACCAGTTTTGTTTTCATTGTTTTTTAAGGCCAGCAGGGAGGGGGTTGGGATCTTCCCCTCCTGCCAAACACAGACTCTCTGCTGGGATGGACTGGCCATGAGCCACCCACCCACCCAAAAGAGTGGGTCTTGGAGTTAATACACCATTGAGATGGATGGGGCAGTTTTCACTTCTTGAAATGATTGCCTCAGACTCTCTGCAGACTCAGGCACTGCCTCAGTTATACTCAGAGCAGTTTCCTCCCTTCTCTGAGCAATTGTCTCAGGCTCTCTGCAGATGCAGGCAGGTGCTGCTGCATCACTGGCACTCAGGCCATGTTTCTAAGAATGTCTTCCCAACCAGGTAGGCTAGCAACTTTATTTTTCTCAAAGTGAACATCCCCTGGCCAGCCAGCATGCAGACAAAAACTTTCACCTTGGCAGCATCCGGCCTAGTGGGTACTTGCAAACGAAGCATTTGACCATGACAGCCTGCAGCCCCTCGTTAACCTATGTCACTGCTGCAGCCACTCTCCTTTATGACACAAAGATCATGAGAAGCATCCAGGATCCAGACACACCAAGGAGAGAACAGGGGGTCTGAACCCCAAAGAATAAGCAATTGAGTCAACCAGTTGTATACAGTGTTATTGGGTATTAATAAGAATATCAAGTGAGGTCTTTTACAAAAGTGTACAATGTTCTCAACTTGATGGTCATTAGGCAATGTGTATCCAGGTTATGGCTGGGAATGTGAACATGTATAATATTATTTCCAGCTCCACATCACATAACAGGGGCTGGAGCAATCAGGCAGGGAGGGGCACCTCCCAAACTAGTTATTGACATGAAACCAACTTCAAGCACCCATCCATCATCCAGCCTGGGGAACACAATGGTGGGCCACTGCAGTGAATGGAAAGGCCTTCAAACAAAAAAGAAAACCCCAGTTTTGGAACACTGAGAAAGGAGGAAGTTTCCCCCACGCTGAATAACCATGAGTCATCATGCTAGGAGAAAGAAAAAAAGACAGAGAGAGAGAGAAACCTTTAAAAATCAGGCTTGGGTTTGAGGTTGTTTCTCTGCAAACTGAGGGCCTGCATCTAAGCAAAGGCCTCTCCATGAAACACTGGGCCCATTCTAGGACACAGGGCATGCTGGGAAACTGTTCAGAGGCAATAGATGACTTGTATTGGAAAAGGGAATGCAGCTCACAGAGCCTGAGATTGTTTATTTCCTGTGTCACTTAGCAGGGTTTGCTTTTCCTTCCTATTTCCTCTTTGAATCTTTGGTTTGTCTGGTCTCTTCCCCCCAACCAGGTCTCTGGGGTGCAGACCGTGTGGAGCGAGTGGGCCAAAGTGAACTGATAGTTGGGGCCAGATTTCACTCCTTTGGGGGTGAGGAGCCAGGGGGGAAAAGTCTGAGTGTCTGATAGCTAAGAACTTGGGGAGATGGATTTGAGGTGACTTGGGACCAGAAGGGTTAGTGAGCTCATCGTGCGAGGAGTAACTAAAGGGGGTTGGAAGCCAGGGTAGAGACCTTTATGCTTGTGGGCTGGCTACTGTCAGTGCTCTGAGTCATAGCAGCCAAGCATTAAAGCACCCAAAGTTACAAGGCAGGCGGTGACAAGAATCCCTGACTGGTCTGGGGGATCCCCAAAACATCACAGCATTCTCCATGATGAAACAAGGAACTGGTGGTATGAGTTCCTCCACTCAAGTCCACTGGTGCAGTATCTCATGAGGTGAGAGTTGGGTTCTGCATGACCCGGGACCTACTTTATTTACACAGTGTCTTGCATTGCATCCGGGAAATGCCAGCAACCCTGCGCTAGGCCCAGAGCACGGGCACAAGATGCTGGAGGAGAGAAACTCCCCGTAAGAAAAGGTCCAGCTGTCTTCATGGCCAGCTGAGGTTCTCAGGCCACCAGGATAGATATAGAGGTGTAGCCTTTAAAGATCTTGTGTGAAATCCGGCTTGATTGATAACAACAGGAAAACTCCCACTGACTTCACTGTGGCCAGGATTTCACCCCTAGCCTTGTACGTGTTTTTTCTTCAGATGAAGTGAGTGGGTTTATGCATGTGAATGTTGAGCAGCGCTTGCTAGAGACACTACAGTGTGGGTCGGGGATGTACAATTATACCGTATCCAGCTCTGCAGTGAGCAGCATCCCCTGCTATTCCCACTGCCCCCTGCTCTGGTGCTTCTGTTCTGACTTACAACAACTCTCGTGAGTCCAGTCCTGGGACCTTCCCCACCTCCCTGACAGTTTTACTGAGGAACGTCTGTCCCAAACCATGGCAGCAAGCCCTGATATTGCAATCCTGCCTTGTCTCCCCTGACCTAAAAAAACGGCTCTACCGATGCACCTTCATCCTTGCCTGTCGTGGCCTGAGCCAGAAGCCTGTCTGGGGCAGAGCTCTGAGCCCTGCTAAAGCGTGTGGCGATTTTTTAGCATTATTAAACAAAGCCTGAGGAAAAGGGGATTCAAACCCAACTCCAAAGAGGCATCTCACCAACCCCAGAGCGCCGCCGTCTTTAACACCCCTGTCTTGGTGCAGTGGCGCTTTAGTTTCCAATCACGGAGCTGCCATGAAATTAATTGTTTCAAGGTGGAATGAGGTCAACACAGTGTGTCTGCTTGGCCAGACGTGTTGCATTCTCCGCAAGCTCAAAGTGTCCTTCACCTTTTAGGGGGACAGGGTCCAGCCAGGGGTGCCGTGCACTGGCCGAGGCTGCAGGGAAGCGATTGTCATGCATGCCGCGCAGCATCTGGGAGATATATCTCTGAGTGAAATATTGATTCTGAGGAGCGTCTCTTTAAGGAAGGTTGTATTTTCAGGTTCATTTGTTCTGCCATATTTCACATGCAGACTGAGTGAGTGTCCCAGTTCATCAGAGCAAACCAAGTCCTCCTTTTCTATTAGCCCTTTATTATTTGCTGTTGCCAGGCTTTGTAGCTTTGCTTGCATTTGTGGTGTGTGCAAGCAATGGTGAGAAAATGTATATCAAAGCTAGCTGGGGGTGGGGACCAGCGGCAATCACAAAGATGCCCAAACGCCCGTATCTGTCTGCCTCTGCAAAAAGGCAACATTTCAAGCCTTACCAATACGCGGAGAATTTCACAGGAAAGTCTGATGAGACGCTCAGCCCAGTTTCCAGATCAAAGGTTCAGAGAAGTTTGATGAATATTATGAGCCAAATTCTACCCTGGGGGGAGAGTAAAACACAAGCTAGCAGATAGCGTACCAGATGGCGCATCAATGAGCATGTGGTTCTGCCTCCACATATGGCTTGCTGTGTGACTATTAAGCAAAGCACTGAGTCCATCTATACCTCAGTTTCTTCAGCAGCAAAACCAGGGTAATGATACTTTTCCTAAGTGCTCTGAGGTAGAGCTGACTGGGACATTTTTGACTCAGTAAATTTCACCAAAATACGCTGTTTGGGCCATGCCAAAATGTTTCCCAGGAATGGACTGGTTGTGACAAAGTTTGAGCAAGATGCTTTCTAGCCTAGGGGTTAGGGTGCTGGCCTGGGATGCAGAAGGCCATATTTAAGTCCCTGCTCTGCTTGATTCAGAGTGATATGGGATGAAAAATTGCTCTGTACCAGGCAGAGCATGGACTGAAATTGGGGTCTTGCACACCCCTGGCTGAACACATATACACACCTTCTGGATGTGAAATGCTTCGGGTGTGTCTCCACTTAAAGCGGTACAGTAACGGCACTGCACTGCTGTAGCACTTCAGTGTAGACACTACCTATGCCAACAAGAGAGATTTTCCCCTCCGTGTAGGTACTCCACCTCCCCAAGAGGCAGTAGCTAGATCGCTGGAAGAATTCTTCTTCTATCAACCTTGCACTGTCTACAGCTGGGGTTAGGTCTATGGCTGCCACCTTTCTAATGGCTGGTAACTGGATCCCTGAGGTCCCGCCTTCTGCTCTGCCTCTTCCCCCAAGGCCTCGCCCCTGCTCCTCCTCTTCCCCCAAGGTCCCACCCCCCTCAATTTGTTCCTCTCCCCCGTCTCTCATTGACTGGATCGTCTCAAGGAGCCTGCCTGAAGGTAGGAGGCAGCCTCAGCTGAGCAGGGGTTGACACAGTGCCTTCCTCTCCGCCCCATGGTTACCGGACTTTTGGTTTGGGTTCCATTTAGGGTTACCAGGCCCCCTTTTCCACTGGACTTTCTGGTAAAAAAACGGGCACTTGGCAACCCTAAATGGCACCCGGACATAGAAGCCAAAAACCAGACTGTCCGGGTAAAACCCGGATGGGTGGCTACCCTCGTTACCTTGGTACAGCTACGTCTTTCAGGGGGGTGGATTTTTCACACCAAATGATGTAAATTCCTAGTGTGAGCAGGCCTCTGGCTTTGATCCAAAAATGGCCATTTTGGACACAATTCTGTTTCTGAAAAAAACATTTGAAGGGTTTGGAGGTTTGGTGCCATGCGGAACAAAAACAGATTTAGAAACCTTGAAAGTTACTGCAAACCAAAACTGTCATCCTCCAATCCGCTCTTCCCTGAGGCCTGCAGACAAGGGTCGAATCCAGCTTCCCCTGAAGTTAACCTCTCTGGGAGGTTGGATCTGGATCTAAGCACCTATTATTTATTTATTTATTATTTATTATTATTATTATTTTAAGTCAGTGGAGAATTTGCTTCTGAATTTTAAGTGGCTTATTCTGAACTGTGAAACCCTTTGAAGCCTGCCCTGTTCACAAGCTGGTCGGGAGGGAGGAAATGCTGCCTCCAAAGTGAGCATCTGTCCGCCAGGGATGAGCAACAATCAAATCATGAAGCCAAATTGGCTGAATTCTGACACGGCCCAAACCGTTCCCACTCAGACCGAACGGCACTGTGCACTCCCAAGGCACAGGTTTGCATCCCAACCCAGGAGGGAAGGCAGGCGGAGAGTCAGGCCTGCTAGGGGGCCTGGCAGAGAACTTGGGGTCAGCTTTTCAAAGGGAGTTAGGAGCCAAAAGACCCTTAAAAATCAGGCCTGTGGATTCCACACCCAGGTGGACTCATCAGCCTGCTTTCCTGAAGACCCTTTTAGTAGAAAATCTGCTGCAGGTGACTGCTCCAGAGCCCCACGTTATGCTTCTCTTGCTCTCGGTAGGAAGCGAACCCAGGCTCAGAATGAAAGGCCTCTCCTTGCATCCCCCTAGCAGCTGGCTTTCAATCTGTAATGTTAACACAGGTCTTTGCTGAAGTAGCAATGTCATATCCCCTCCCTGGAGGCTCACCAGAGCTGCTCTCACACTGGTTTGTCATTACTCTCGGGCTCCCAGTGACAACTACCTGCACCTGTTTGTTTCTCGAGGCTCATTCCCATCTGCTCGGGTGACCCTCTGCCCACCTCAAAGGCCCCTTGCCATTGCACCTGAGTCATTCAGGCACCAAACAAAGCTAGTTTAGCAGGGCAGGCTGCAGAACACAAGCTGAATCCACTTGCTCACCCTGCTGAATTGGGACAGCTGCCAGAGAACTGAATTTCAATGGCAGAACCGTGGCTAAATGGCTGACTGTGTCTGCCGTGCCCTGGTGTTTGCTGCTGTAGATGGGAAGGCTGGAGACATCAGCTGCAAACTGGTGCTTGAGAGCATGAATTTCCAGCTGGGCTACTCTTTGGGCTGCTTCCCAGCTCCATGCCAGCTACTACATGAGTCAGTCTGGCCGTGAAATATTTCTCTGATGGTTATTTTTCAAGTCATGAGTAAGAGAAAGGGGAATGTACAGAAGCACAGTGTCTCACCCCAAGCCCTCTGATCCTCAGCCCAGTGGCTATCTCAGAACCTGTGTTTCTAAAGGGTTGGGAGCTGGACTAACTACCGCTGAGGACTGTTGCCAGGAGGTTCCCATGGCATGTGATCCCTTGGGACATAAGTAACCTTAGCCCCGTTCCTCTTCTGAGGGTGGTCTGAGTTGCTGAGGGGGAGGCTTGGCTGGGTTTACGGTGAAATAACTCTGGGGCTCAGGATCCTAAACCCCATTCTGTCTATCTCAGGTACTTATAGATACTGCATCACTGCAGTATTTCTGAATGCCCCATGAGGTAGGGAAGTGCCGATATCCCCATTTTACAGACGGGGCAACTGAGGCCCAGAAAAACAAAGTGATTTACCCAAAGAGTCTGTAGCAAAACAGGGAATGGAACAGGGAATGGAACCCAGGTCTCCCATACTAGAAATACCTGCCCTAACCACTAGACATGCCTTCTCCTCTGCTTCTGTGTTCTTTTCCACACCACATTTCTTGGAGAACCCCCCATCCACTGCTACTGAATGCTTGCTAAGCAGGTGAAAAAGGGGCTCAGAAGCCACAAGGACTTCAGCCCCATCACGTGTGCCCATTACAGCTGCATATTGCTCCCCCTATAGGGCCACCACTCGGCTGTAAGCAGAGAATGCCAGTGCTGGTGGCAGACCTGCTCATCAGTGTGTTTTACAGTCAGGAGCTCGGCCACCATAAAAAACCCACACAGACTGTTTGGAATATAGCTGTGCTAATCGGGTCTCAGTGCCCTTCCCACAGCACCCAGCTTCTGGAACCAAAGCCATTCTTAACTTCTGCCTCAAGAGCTTTGCCCTGTGGAGCCCATTTCTGAGAGATGAAAAATGTCTCCTTTTCAAGCACTGCCATCAGAAGGGATGGTGTCTCCTACAGCGGGATAGGGACAGAGAAATGAGACTCATTGTCAAGCCAAACGACCTCCTGTGAGCCCATGAATCACAGATGGCTTGGAGCTGCCTGAGGATGCCTGCATGTCGTTCATGAATTTTATAAGCAAACCAAGTCAGGTTACTAGGTGGGTGTTTCGGAGAGAACCGACTTGCTAGACAGCAGCCACAAATCAGCCTTTTTAAAAAAAATTCCTCCTATTTATGCATTTCTGTTCTCTTTCTTTATTTGTATGGAGGGGGACTGAAAAGACCAGGACTGTGTATTTTACAGAGGCAATGGACAAGACGGCATGGGACAGAGGATACAGAATAATGAATGGAACAGAGAAGGCAGACTGGCTGCCTCCATTCATGCTTTCACAAGGACAAGAGCTATTCGGTGACGGCAAAAGGATGCAATGTTTAAAACTGAGAACAGGAAACATTTGGTCATTCCAAGCACACACAGCCTGTGGAACACATTGCCACAAGGGATCCCTGAGGCCAAGAGGTTGGCAGGATTCAATCCAGGATTGGACGTTTATTAGGGATAACAAGAAGACCAAGCAGAGTGACAATAGTGGGGTCCTACAGAAAAAACAAGAGTTTTAAAGAGGGATATAAACCTTCTTGTTACAGGGCATGAGCCAACTTTTAATGGTGAACATCAGGAGTAAACCTCCTCCCAGTGGCAGATTATCCCATCGCTAATGCTTGCAGGGCTCCTGAGACCTTCCTCTGAAATAGCGGGCGGGACTGGATGGACCCTGAGTCTGATCCAGACTGGCGATGCCTATGTTTCTTTTTGAGGCTGGAAAGGAGACGTTCTCACATAGGGGGTTTGTGATCATTAACTGCAGAGAGGATAAAAACCAGGTGAGACTGTGCAATGAAGGTGGAAGATTCTCCTGGTGGCAAAGGCTGCATCCTGAGCCCACTTCTTCTGAGAAATATCCTCTTGTGGCACCGATGGGCCACATGGTCTGAGAAAAATCTTCCTCCACCCGAGTCTCCTCTCCTAATCTCAGTCACAGGGGATGCTGCTGATGAAGTGTCCCACGCAAGTCGATCACCACAGTCAATCACAGGCAAAGTGATGCTGAATGGCAGAGAGCGGCCCAGCACATGGGCCTGTAGGGAAGGGCTTTGTTATCTAGGATGGCCTGCTAGACCCTTCACGGCCATCGGTGTCTCCTCAGATACAGCCTCGACAAAAAGCAGCATCCAGGAACTCCACACCTGCAGTCGGGGAGATGTTCACTTGACCTCAGGATTTCTCCTCCCTGACTCCTGTCTGTTGCTGCAGACTCCTTCCAGAAGGCCACAGGACAGAAGCCACAAACCCCATCTGGGCAACCACCCATTCAGGGATGCCTCATTATGCTGAGCACATTCACTTCCACATCCCTCTGTGAAGGATGTATCCTTCAGCCCCCTGGCTTCTCTGAGATGCCAGGGCACAAGTGACAACTGTGGCTCTCCAGGAAGACAATGGAGTTCCAAATGGGAACACAGCATGCCTGTGCAACCAAAGATACCACATGCCCTGATGGTGCTGCAGCGCATCCTGGTTACTGTAGAAACCTTCAATGGGAAGAAATCTGCTAGTAAACCCTAGTCAGCGTGGGTAAGAATTCAAGCAGCCAGGAGAGAAAATGCAGCCCTGAGGGTCTCTTCATCTTTCATGAGGTGCAGACACTATCTGCGGAAGACCGAGATGAACATCCCATAGTTCCAACCTGCTCTACTCTGAGTCAGCCTATGGGCTGCATGCGCAGGACAATCCACAAGCCACTGCCCTTGCTGCAGGGAGACCAGGGAATCAGGAGCCACTGGGAAGGACTCAGCCATTCACCTCCATGGCAAACATCATTTTGCTGGAGAATAATTCCTCCTACACACACTGCAGTGGCAGCACACTTACTGAAAAGAAAAGGAGGACTTGTGGCACCTTAGAGACTAACCAATTCATCGGATGCAGCGGATGAAATGAGCTGTAGGTCACGAAAGCTTATGCTCAAATAAATTGGTTAGTCTCTAAGGTGCCACAAGTACTCCTTTTCTTTTTGCGAATACAGACTAACACGGCTGTTACTCTGAAACCAGCACACTTACTGAGACACCCACCACTCCTCCCCCTTCACCCCCCTGCTGCATGCAGAATAATCCAGGCATTTCTGTTACAGCCACCAAGACCAAGTTCGGAGGGAGGCGTTTTAAACAGGCGTGTTTCAGAGTCTGCAATATGTGAGCCTGCAGAAGGCTGAGGAAGCATGTGCGCTCCTCTGCTGTCTGTCAGCTCAGAGGGAGGTTCCCAGTGGAAGGTTCTCTTTTCCCTTCACTCGCAGCGTCCAGTATTTCCTGAAGCTGGTCTGGAGGATCTTGCGCTTGGCTTTGGCCCTCTTAGGCATTGACCCAAAGAGCCTGGGGGGTTCTGAGCGCATGAGACATCCAAAGGATGGGCCTGAGGTCCTAAACTGGGACTCACATCCCACCTTTGGAGCACATGGGCAATGAAACTGTTGCAGATGAGCTCTCTGATCCCGTCTGGACATGTCAGCTCAAGCCAGATGTTAAACTGTCCTGGCCACGAGATGCTCCCTGTTCTGAGCCCTTTCCTCATGCAGCACCAGCCTCTGCTGGGCTGTCTCCTCTCCATCACCCTTCTAGCCAATGCCCTCTTCTTGGGGAGTAGCCAGGAGTCAATCCATCCTCTCAAGATTTATTAATGACTGAGGAGGACCAAGTTTCTGCTAGGGCCTGCTCCCAGCATGGGAGCTCACTGTCACCCTCTTAGAGGATGGGATACTCAAGCCCTGGGTTGTGGCAGGTATCTCCTTCTTGCTGCGTGACCTCAACATCTAACTGCTCTGCTGGTTACTCCCATCCAGCTGCAGCTGTGGAGAAAGGAAACATATGACACTGACACATTCCTGGCGCTTCCCATTTCAACCTCCTGTAGCGCCTGGCTTTGGGAGATCCATGCTTAAAGGGCAGCTAGTCTCCTTTCCCTGTGGCATATGAGTTCTGTGGAGGCGTCTCTGCTACCCTGACCGCCCCCTTTCCCTCCAGTGCAACAATGTTCAGAAGACTCAGGGCGCCCTTGTTAACACTCTACTGCCCTGGCAGCAGTCGAGGTGAAGGTGCGTCCCGGACACTCTATGGAGAGAAAGCCACAGACAGCAACATGTATCTCTTCCTAAGCATATACATTATCAGCCGCACTCTAGCCTTCCGCCTTCTCTGTGGGCGTTGGGGACCTCACTTATGGACCTCAAGCTGCGGAATGGCTGAACCTTCAGAAGGCAGTGAAGAGATGGGCTGCCGGCTAGTGCTAGCAAGGGCTGCAGGAGGGGGTGTGGCTGCTCCTGCCAGGAGCAAAAGCTGCTCTGGATGGACCTGTTAAAAAAGAGTAAGGCCGGCTGTAAGTAGGCATTTCACCAGGCACCGCATGGCTTACAAACGCAATCAAGATGCTTCTTGCCAACTCACATGCAGAGGGAAGCACATTATCCTAATGCAAACCCAAGTGGATCAATCTCATTCCCAACCAAATATTTCCCCACACCAGGAGTAGAGAGGTTGGTCAGAATATAACAAGAATGTAAAATAATTCAAGCCAGTGCTGATTACTTGGTGGGTGGGAGGTAGTCTCTATCAACGCCTGCTCGCTCCCTTTCTATGCTACCACAGCTCACCGCGCAGCTTCCTCTGCGGCTGATGGCTGTGTCCTCCAGCAGTTGCAGGACGGCAGCCATGCTGGAGAGACAGGCTGTCAGGTCTCTCCAAAGTTTCCCATCACCTGTCCTTGAAGTCCTTGAGGTTTCACAGGGGTGGGGATCTCCAGCCACAATTCGTGCCCACTGCCACACTGAGTCAGACTAAATATGTTGTGAAGCTCATCAGCTCCTGGACCACAAGTTCAGAGGACATGAAGCTGGCCCTCCTGCTCTTCTTGCCAGGTTGCTGTCTCCGTCCCACTGGGTTGTTGTATATTAGAGACCATGAAGAAGGTGAAAGGTTTCAGGCTGTGCCCAGAACCCCGAGGCATCCTTGACTGCTGGGAATCAAGTCGTCTAGGTGTTGAGGATCAGTTGGAGCAAATGAGAGGGGAGTTGAGGGAGTGAGTGGTTGTCCCTGCAAAAAAAAAGTGGGATCTTGTCTCGGAAGTCTAATGGTGGATCCACAGCATGGTCTGGAGCGGTGAGGTTGGCATCAGTGTGTGTCTGTGCCAACACCGCACACCCATGTGAGCATGAAGACCACAAGACAAAGAGTTGGAGAGCTCACTGGATACGTGCGAAAGGACTTTATTGCCATGTTATTCCTGTCCCTGCTTCCCTCCCCACCACCAGCTGGGTTTGAGCCCCCCTCTTTCCCTCCGAACAGCCTATGAGAAGGAATATGTTTGGGCAGCGTTGTCAGGTACTTACCTAAAGTGAACCTCTCTAGGAGTCTGCCCATCTCTAATACAGAGTGACTGTGATGGGGATGGGGCCGTGATTTCAATCCCTGATTGGCTAGTCAGACAGGAGTCTCTGCCTCGGGTTAATATCATGGCCAGGATGTAAATACAAGGCATTCAAAGAGAGCCTGACAGCCGGCCTCAGCTCAGCCCAGGGGACCCTCTCCATTCCCCCAGCAGCCCTGCCACGAGGACCCCGCCTCGAATCTTGCCCAGATGCAGCCTGTTGACCATGATTCTGCTCTTGTGCCCAACTGACCCAGGTGCAACAGGGGCTTCACTGCAGGTGGCTCCTGGTTTGTGCTGCCGACACTGCGATCGGAAATGACGCTAGCGATTAGCTGAGAAGCCAGATCAGTGTACTACAGGAGCAGTGCTTCACTCCCCAAAGGGCAGACATAATGTGCTCTGTGCTTAACGGAAGCTTCATGCTGTTCTTGGCATCTCAGCTGGAGTCCCTTTCTGTGACCTGCATTTTGTGCCCCCGGGCCTGGAGCCAGCCCCAGCCCTTCTGCTACTCCAGTGCAGCTAATGCCAGTTTCTCAGTCAGTGGGATCCAATTTTTTTTCATCTATGGACAACTCTGCCTGGGAAAAACCTTCCCACAGATCTTTGTATCCTCCATATCTCTCAGTCTCCTCCCCGCTGCTGCCCTGCATTGCCTGGTCCTGAGCTTGTTCCTTTCTGCCAACCATGGGAGCAAAAGTCTCTATTTTTAGCTTTCAGATGTTGGCAGGGAAAGTAGTGTACATGCCCGCACTGCAAACAAGCAGGTGAGTGGGCTGGATTCGGGTAGTATTGCTTTCACCTGCTATTCCACATACCGGGAGGATTGCAAAAAGGGGCAGACCCCTGTTAGCTACTCCTGTGGCCATCCATCACCATAGTACTTGAAAACCTCATAATCCTTGATGAGTTGATCCTCATAACACCACTGTGAGGCAGAGCTATTATCCCTATTTTATAGGGGGAAACTGAGGCACAGAGTAACTAAATGAGTTGCCCAAGGTTACATGGGGAATCTGTGGTAGAGAAAGAACTTCAACTCAGATCTCCCCAGCCCTAGGTTAGTGCCCGGGCCACTAGACCATTGTTCTAAGCACAAGAAGCTTTGGGATAGCATGTGAACCAAGGTCGAGAATCAGGGACTGGGAAAGCACTAAATAGATTGAGGTCAGGAACTCCAACAATTAACCTCTAGGATGCTAATTAAATCATCATACTGTAGGTATTCTCCTTGCTCTCCGCTGAATTTTCCTGTCATATGTGGGGAAGGTCTTTCCCAAGGTCACAGAGAGGTTGTGTTTTGAATGTTGAGCTTCAGGCTAGGTTCAGATTCCCCCTCCTGATCACAGACCCATCTTGCCTAAGATGCATTTCCCCATCCTCATTAGCTCCTACCTCCCTGCACCCTATTAGAGTGACAATGCTGCTAACAATGACACTGGGGACTCAGCAGAAGACACCCTTGCGATTTTTCACCTGCAATGAACGATTTGCTCTCTCTTTCCTTTCCAACCCCACCCAAGTTACCATGGGTGACCAGCTGAGCTCTTGAATCCTCCAGGGACAGAGATGGCAGCCACCCCAGAAGCCAGGAGACTAGCGTAATGTAGCATTCCCCACAGTCTGGAGGAAATCAGGAGGGTGGGTTCTTGATTAGTTACTTTTGCGTATTAAAGAAATGTCCCTTTTTCCTATGGATTCCCCTGCCCTCTCCCATTCCTTGTACCTGCAGCCTTTCCACCTTGCCATGTGATTCCAGAGGATTTCATGAGCTAAGCCAGCTCAGGCCAGGTAAAGCTTGCATGGAAGACTTGCAAGGAGACTCCTTCATGCAAGGAGACGTGGTGTTGCTGATCCACTCAGTGGCACGTTTTCCTCTCCTGAGCCAGTGTTCACTGTGCCAAGAGGTACAATATCTGGCAATTAAAGGTCTCCTAGCACTTTGGTGCAAGAAGAGAGGATTTATCCCCAAATGCGGATAGTTGCCTTGAGCCTTCCTCCCCTCCCCTTGCAAGTCGCAACCCAAGATGCAGCTTTCTTCTCCACTTCCTGTCAAAAGTTGTCATGTTGCACCTCACCCCAGTGACTGAGTCGGACGGCCTTGTGTCTAGCTTGCAAAAATGCCTTTGGGATTCAAGGTGCTGCACGTTAATCAATAGTAATGATTGGGAATTGTGTCTGGGTGCCACTGGGGAATAACCAAAAAGGAGCCAAATCTAGAAATTCAATAACCAAAGGCAATTTGCCTAGGAACTGCTACCCCCGCCCCCCACCCTGCACACCAAGCTAAGAAAGCAAATCGAATGACAACCTCCCAAAATGAAAGAGAGAAGAAAGCAAAAGGCTGGTGTCTCCTCTGGCAGGGCACCCCAGGAATGCTCTGCTTCCTGTGGTCAGTTAAAGGCCTCCAGTGAAAAGACCCTACCCCTGTCCTCTCAAGATTATAACAAGGGGGTGATCTAAATTTGTTGTGACAAAAAATAGGGCAGCTAGTTTGGTTCTATATTCAAGGCTTTGTCTTCTCATACGCAAAGCACTGGACACTTGGCAGTCATGGCCATCCATTACCGGTGAGAGCTGCAGATGCCCACACTTCAAGCCGCTTGAGCAGTGCCGCTCCTGTATTCTACATTAGCTGTAGCCTAGGGAAGCCTCCGATAAAATGCATTGCAGCAACCTCAGAGAGAGCAGGTCACTGTATGATGAAGCCTTTCAGCACCAGGAGCAGCTCCTTGCTGCTTCTATAATGCAAGGCATTTCCCCTTTGCTGCACTGCCAAGCTGGATGGAGCCTCCTCTGCTAGCATTACAGCCTCCTCCCCTGGCATTTCACAATCTGGGGTCACTGCAAACCCCAGTGAGCTCCAGGAAGCTCTAAGGAGGCCATGGGGCTCGCTGCTCGGAGGGTGGTGTTAACAGTGGGGAGGCGATTGTCCTAGCTCCTTGAGATTCCACCATTCTCAACATCTCCTGGAATCAAACTGGATTCAACAGCTTCTGAAGACAGACCCAGGTGCTGGGGGATGCAGTGCTTCGTCTCCTTGACCTCCAGCTGACCATGACACAGGAGTAATCTCACCTCATTCAGCTCTGTCTCAAAGGCTAGATCCAACCTATGACCCACCTTAGGTGTTTTCTCTGTAACAAACCAAGTGAAGCCCCTGGATGCCAAAGTACATGGAAAGTCTCTGCCAGTCAAATAAGGGTTGTCATCTTTCTTTCTTTCTTTCTTTCTTTCTTTCTTTCTTTCTTTCTTTCTTTCTTTCTTTCTTTCCCCTCCTGGACTCTTCGGTGCCTAGGACATCCACCACTCTTGTGCTGGTCTGTTCAGGTTTCTAAGTGTCATGTTGATGGATTTGGCTTCTTTCTTTATTGTTCTGTGCAATGTTTCTCTGCATCTTTTTATCTTTCCAGGCGGTCTCCATATTATCCCTTGCTGTGGAAGTCATGTTGGTGCCGTGCTTAAACAATGGCCTACATACGTCCATCATCGTCTTCTTACCATGTTTGATGCTTTAGACTGGTTGGCTCTACTTAGAATTTCTGCTGTTGCAAGAAACTTTTTCCAATAGGCTCTGAAGGTCTTCTCTAGGCATTTGCTGTGGAATGAGTTGATCTTCTTATCAATGTCTCCAGTAGATTTCCATGACTCTGCTCCATAAAGGAGGACAGATATCATGCCGGTGTTAAAAATGTGTATTTTTCTTTCAGTGCCAATCATGCTACTTTTCCAAATCTTTTCAAGTTTATGCGGGTTGGTTGCTACTTTTCATATTCGTGGCTTGACATCAAGTAAGGTGTCAACCATCTTTGCACATCCCACTCCCAGGGGAGAGTTGTCATGAATGTTATTATTATTTGTATTGTGGTAGCACCTAGTAGTTCCAGTCATGGACGAGGACTCCATTGTGCTAGGCGTTGTACAAACAACAAAAAGATGGTCTCTGCCCAAAGGAATTCACAAACTAAGTAATGTGCCAGCTGAAACCCTGCAGAACCAAGTGTCTCGCAAAGGCATGGGGCGAGGACTCATAGAGCTTAGAAACACATTCTCCTTGTATAAATGTAAACTATTTCCTTTTCCCTTTATTTAGCTGGGGTGGAAGATACTAATGAGACTTTCCGATACAACAGCGATGGGGGACATATATAGAGATAAATGGACTGATAGATGAGATAGCATCAAAATTAGCCCTGGTATATGCAGGTGCAACTCCACCAGAATCAGTAGAGTTCTGCCATTTACACCAGAGCTGTACTTGGCCTCTATGTGCATAATGTATAACTTTCTTGTCTGTTTGCAATCACTAATAAAACTTGAACTGGACAATGAAAGGGATAAGGTTTTAGTCTCCAGTGAGTAGCCTGCATGTCACACAATAGAAGGTTTCGGCCATTCTGCTGGCATGTCCAAGGAATTTTTTCCACCAATGCATAATTAACTAGATGTATTCTGGGGAGGGAGGGAGGCATGGGTCACCTTCCTCTGACATATCAGAGATTGGCCATAAATGGGACAGCAGACAGCATGGGCCAGTATGCTGAGATGGCACAGAGAATGCTCTTTCTAGATGCCTGGGGGCTGTGTCTTGCTCACTGGCTGAAGGTCCAACTGATCCATATTTGGGGGTCAGGAAGGAATTTTGTACCAGCTGAGATTGGCAGGGACCTTTGGGGATTTTACCTTCCTCTGCAGCACGGAATCACGCCTGCTGGTATCAACTTGGCATATCTCACCTAATGAATTCTCTGACATTGCAGGGCCTTGGGCATTGGTCACACCAGGGCTCTCCAGTTCTCTGCCCATGGGGTGCCAAGGCCAGCCATGGCACAGATGCTAATGCCCCTAAATAGAGTTCATTGAGAAGTTTTCCATAAAAGGGGATTTTTTTAACCAAAAAAGGCCAAGTCATCAAAACTGAATCTGTTCCTAGGACAGGGTCAGTTTCAATAAATTTGCCAACTTAAAAAAAAATGTGGAAAACAAAGTCTCAAAATGGTCCAAAAGGGACATTTTTTAAACAAAAGGATTTGGGGTTTTGGTTCAAAATAAATTTTTGATTTGAAATGTAATTTATTTTATACTAAAAAAAAGGCTTAAGAAAAAATCATAACTGAAACGAACATATTTTGAAATTATCAAAATGAAATGTTTTGATTGACTTGATCTGTTGGGGTTTTTTTGTTTGTTTTGGGGGGCTTTTTAATGATTAGTCAGTTTGTGAAAGTGTTTGAGATTTTGACTTTTCATCCAAGTTTGGAATGGACTTTTTTTTTAAATCTCAAAAATTCTCCTGGGACAGAAAACTGTTTGCCATCTAGCCCTCCATCCAAATCCTCAGCGCTGCTTCTGAGCTCGTCTTAGGCCCCTGATTCAGGCAACCCTTAAGCACACGTTTTAACTTGCTATGCTGCAACTGGGAGGGGTGATTGCAGCATGGGTAGACAGACCTGAGCTAGATTTCATCTAGCCAGCTCACTTAAAATATTTCCATAGTACCACAGATGGCAGCGCAGCTAGCTGCCCAAGCACAATCCTGCCCAGGATGCTGGCTACGTACTTGGGTGGCTAATTGTGTCGCCATCCATGCCACTGAAATTACACTGCTATTTTTAATGAGCTCACTCATTCAGCGCTAGCTCCGGTATGTCTGTCCATGTTGCAATCACACCTCTGACGGCAGTGTAGACAGACCCAGTGAAAGTTATGCACATGCTTAAGTGCTGTCCTGGCTAGGGGTGCTTTCCAAGGTAAGCTTCTAGGCTGGCTTTCCCTATAGCCACCTTACCCCTGGCATGTCAACAGCAGTAAGCCACAAATCCAGCACATGCCTGCCTGGGCACTCTGTGAGGCAGGCAGGTTACCGGCAGCCAGTCCTGAGACAGAATTTGATGGCCCATCCTGCATGTTGTTTAGATGGTTGTGTTGATGTGGCTAAGAAATTAGTGTCTCTGTCAGTATGGAACCGCATTCCTGGGGTTCCGATATATTCATTGTGGAATGCTCTTTAGTTATTGAAGACTGGCTTGAAAAACCCTTCAGCAACAAAGCTTCCTCTTTCAAAGAGGAGCTTTTACCCACTGGGAGATCTCAGCTTGCATGTCTCAGTGACGAAAGGAACATAAATGTGATTTCTGAGCAGGGGGCAGGCTGAGCTTGTGTCAAGCCAGGAAGTTTGCAGCAGAAGGAGGCTACCGGGACAGAATTTGCAGTCACCCTCTGCAAGCAGAGATGATGATGAGGAAACCCAAGAGGGAGAACAAGCTCTGGGGTCCTAGCACTGCAGGAAGGGTTGACCCAGAGGAGGTGGAGAGAAGAAAGCTTGTGGAACACAGATTAGTAAAAAGATCAGGGAAAGGGCAGTGAGGGTTTAGACTGTGTAGACCTTGGCTGCTGATCATAGGGTCCCTGAGCTGGAACCCAGAGTAGTGGGTAGACCCAGGTTCCCCTACCAGCCACTGCAAAAGTGGCACAGACTGGAAATTACAGAAGACTGCCTGAGATGGTGCATGGATAGTTGGTATGGTGGGAATTTGGTACCCTGGAAGGGGAAAACTATATAATGACCTGGCAGGAGGGCTGAGTCACAAAGAGAGAGCACCCCGAATCCTGGAGAGTGAGAGGGACTGTGAAGTGAGCGCACAACAGAAGGAGGTGCTACAGTGGACAAAATCTGATCCCCAGATCCAGCAGAGAGTTACACCCTATCTATCCCACAAGCAAAATGGTGTCAGCAGAACCAGCTACAATATGGTTAAAACTCTGTCCCATCCTTTGTGCACCTGCCTAGACTGGAAACACAACCTTTTTTGGAACTAGCTCATGAAAAATTTGTTATTGTGTCCTTACAGCAACTGTTTTGCACAACACAGGTATGAGTTGGGTTTGTCTGCGCATCCCCACGGCCTAACCACAGTGCATTCTGGGAAAACGTGGGCAGCTGGCCCATAGTGCTGCAGAGGGGAGAGCCAGGAGGACACACCCACAGAGCAGCACCAGCTGCAATGCACTCTGGGATGCACCACTGCACAGGGAGCTGTGAGGGACAGAGGACTGACCAACCCAGATTGGCAGTTAGAAGGTGGGGTCTACACTACAAAAGAAGGGTGTTATGACCCATTGACAGAAAGACGAGCAGATGAAACCACGCCAGGACAAGGGTGATAACTGGTTAGCGGCAAAGGTCACAAACAAAGTATTACTCATGTTGTTTGAGGATACAGATGGAGCTAACCATGCCAATAACACATTACAGAGTTGTCAAGGTTCCTTCCCCACTCTGAACTCTAGGGTACAGTTGTGGGGACCTGCATGAAAGACCCCCTAAGCTTATTCTTACCAGCTTAGGTTAAAAACTTCCTCAAGGTACAAACTTTGCCTTGTCCTTGAACCGTATGCTGCCACCACCAAGCATGTTGAGCAAAGAACAGAGAAAGAGCCCACTTGGAGACATCTTCCCCACAAAATATCCCCCTAAGCCCTACACCCCCTTTCTTGGGGAAGGCTTGATAAAAATCCTCACTGATTTGCATAGGTGAACATAGACCCAAACGCTTGGATCTTAAGAACAATGAAAAAGCAATCAGGATCGTAAAAGAAGAATTTTAATTAAAGAAAAAGTAAAAGAATAACCTCTGTAAAATCAGCAGGGTAAATACCTTACAGGGTAATCAGATTCAAAACATAGAGACTCCGTCTAGGCAAAACCTTAAGTTACAAAAAGACACAAAAACAGGAATATACATTCCATTCAGCACAACCTATTTTACCAGCCATTAAACAAAAGGAAATTTAATGCATTTCTAGCTAGATTACTTACTAACTTAACAGAAGTTCGGAAGAGCATTCCTGATCTGGTCCCGGCAAAGGCATCACACAGACAGATAGATCCTTTGTTCCCCCGCCACCTCCAGCTTTGAAAGTCTCTTGTCTCCTCATTGATCATTTTGGTCAGGTGCCAGCGAGGTTATCTTAGCTTCTTAACCCTTTACAGGTGAAGGGGTTTTGCCTCTGGCCAGGAGGGATTTTATAGTTCTGTATACAGAAAGGTGGTTACCCTTCCCTTTATATTTATGACAAGAGTCTATTAGCCACTATAGTGAGGACAGAGCAATAATAATGATGGGACCATGGCGTGTTGTCAACATGTCCCTGAATGATGATACAGTCTTGGCAGCTGAGGACGTCACTTAGTAGAAGAATGTGGCTAAATTCCATCTGGATGACTGGGCTACAAAATGGCAGATGAAATTCAATATTATAAACGTAAAGTAATGCATACTGGAAAAGATAATCCCAACTATATATATGAAATGATAGGGTCTAGATTAGCCGTCACCACTCAAGAAAGAGAAATTGGCATCATTGTGGATAGTTCTCTGAAAACATCTTCTCAATGTGCTGCAGCAGTCAAAACAACTAACAGAATGTTAGGAATGATTAGGAAAGGGATAGATAATAAGACAGAAAATACAATGCAACTATATAAATCCATGGTACGCCCACAGCTTGAATACTGCATGCAGTTCTGGTAACCCCATCTCAAAAAAAGATATCTTAGAACTGGAAAGAGTATAGAGAAGGGCAACCAAAATGATTAGGCATATGGAAAAGCTTCCAAACAAATACAGTTTAAAAATCCTGGGACTGTTTAGCTTGGAAAAGAGACTACATAAGGGGAGATATGAGAGACGTCTATCAAATCGTGAATGGTGCAGAGAAAGTGAATGAGGAGGTGTTATTTACTCCTTCGCATAGCACAAGAACCAGGGATCACTCAATGAAATTAACAGTCAGCAGGCTTAAAACAAACATAAGGAAGTATTTCTTCACAGAACACACAGTCACCCTGTATAACTGATTGCCAAGGGATGTTGTGAAGGCCAAAAGTATAAATGGGCTCAAAAAAGAATGAGATAAGTTCATGGAAGATAGATCCATCACTGGGCATTAGCCAAGATGGTCAGGGAGGCAACCCCATGGTCTGGGTATCCATAAGTCTCTGACTACTAGAAGCTGGAACTGGATGACAGTGAATGGATCACTCGATTATTGCCCTGTGCTGTTCATTCCCTCTGAACCATCTGACACTGGCCGTTGTCAGCAGAAAGGAGACTGGGCTAGATGGATCATTGGTCTGACCCAGTGTGGCCATTCTTATGTTCAGTTACAAGCCCGGACCATGTTTTCGCAGCACCAAGGGATACCTGTACTGTAACCAGCTCTCCTGGATGGGTTGTTTATGTAGCACCGCTACAGCCTAACGCAAGTTACCAGCCATATGGAGTGGGCAGGAATTAGCTTGAAGATTCACCCATTTTAAGAACAATGAACTGGAAAAGGACTTGCATTTCCCACACAATCTTCACAGTGTGAAATTGACACGGTCAGTGTTTGGGAATCAGAGAAATGCATGAAATCACTTATATCTCTCTGGAGAAGAGGGAGAATGGCTAGGATTGAGCAAGGGTAAACCTGAACATTATTATGCCATACTGGGGGAAAATTACAGTGGAACTCAGTGAGAGAAACTTATCTTAATCATCCCACATTAGCTCGCTGAATCGGAAAATCATGGCCCGTCTGCCAAAGTACATACTGCCCAAACCGAATATCAGCTGCCTCGCTACATCCTATTGAGCTGCTCAGGCAGGAAAATACATTGCTTCACATAAAGCAGAGAATTACAATCTCTTATTTGTCATGTTGAGGTGAAGGGGGAGAAACAGAAATAAATGCGACCAGCATTCTCCGCGGTGGCTGAGGTGTTATCTTATCGCCTCGGCGCAGAACATAAAGCCTGCAGCTGCAATTGGGAATGAGGATTAGTTACAGGGCTGGTTTCTTGAAAAGGGTCCCCCAGGTGGTGTGGAAAACAAGTCTCCTCTCCATAAAGCACACTCCTCTCCTCAGATGACCCTGTGAAGGACTGAAAGCATAGCCCGCTTGGGGAAAGAGCGGATCACTTCCACAGGCGAGAGAAACCTCCTCACAGCTGCACTGATGACCCAATAGCTACCTCTCCCATGAAACCAATAAAGCCCCAACCAACATACCTGGGAATGTGAACGGGCCCAGAAAGAACAACATCGTCCAGAAAGACTCTGCATTTCACTGATACACCTTCAAGGGCACTCTGGTACCTTGAGGCGAGAATCCATCAAAAATTCATAAAGAGCCTTCCGAGGGCTGTGAGCTACAATGTCAGCTAGCTTCCCCGTCACAATCACCCTGGGTAGATAGGCCAGGGCTTCCCTGATACCCAGAACAAGTCATTGTCTGTTCAGGCAATATTCATCTTCCCGAGAAAACAAGGCATGGCAGTGTGGGGAAATCTTATCAGCAGGCAGCAGGGACATTAGATAATGTCTAGATAATTCTTAGTCCTGCCTCAGCACTGGGGACAGAACCAGTCGAGCTCTCAAGGTCCCCGCCAGTCCTGTGTTTCTGTGATTTCCGATGCAGGTTCTGTTGTTATCTAAGGCAGCCCGATGCGGTGCTTTAACTAGCGATAGGCCCAAACTGACCCACCGATTCAGACACCCCAGCAAACTGGGAGGAATATCAGGAGCCGGACCCACCTTTTCACATAGCCCTTTTCTTGACGATAGGCTGAGCCAACCCCCGCAACTCTCACTATTCCTACTGAGCCAGCCCAGGCCCAATCCTAACACTCACTTGAGGCTTAGAAGCAGCCTCCAAATTTCCAACCTCCTGCCCTACAACTTTCTCCCTCATGCTCCTGAGCAGACGTGCAAAGGGGATGGAGACTCACTAGTGCTCACCGCTTAACACCCAACCTTATTAACCGCCCCGAGCAACTGGGCTGCCTCTCTCCATCATCCTCATCTGGCCTCCATTGTCTCTGAGCCCCTCACAGGTATAAAAGTATATCTCCTCAGAGCACACCTGGGAGGCAGGGCATGGCTGTTATCCCTTCCGTACACATGTGCAACTGCAAGGTTAAGTGACTTGTCCAAGGTCACACAGTGAGCTTGTGCCAAAGCAGGGAACTGAACCCAGGTCTCAGCTAGTGGCCTAACCATGCTGCATTACTCTCTCCCTGCTGTGCCTGTGCAAGGGACTTTCAAGTACAACTGGATCTCATGCTGGAGACTGACAGCCCTTGAGTCTATCTAAAAACCCAGAGGCGGTCTGACATGGGCAGCTTGTTACCTAGGGTGGAGTCTCCTTCCTTAGAGATTTTTAAGGCCTGGCTTGACAAAGCCCTGGCCGGGATGATTTAGTTGGGGATTGGTCCTGCTTCGAGCAGGAGGTTGGACTAGAACCTCCTGAGGTCCCTTCCAACCCCGATAGTCTATGATTCTACGAATGCCAGGGGGAGCTCTCCCATGTGTCTGAGCCCTGTCCTGGAGGCGCTGCAGAGAGGGTAGCTCCATCTCCAGTCCTATCCGGTCTACAGATAGCCCGGTAGCCCCACTTATGCCTTCCGTGATGCAGACATCTGTCTGCCAGGCCCCAGACTCATATCCCCCAGCCATTTTACCCACAGGCCACCAGATGATAATGAATGGCTACCAAGCTGGGCCAGATTCCAGCCTGTAACCTAGTGTCCAGAGGCTCTGAAGCCCTGTGCCAGCTTGTCACCAAAGGAGGGGTGGCTTGGAGGCATGGGTCCCGTGTGTGTTACAGTCCCTCCAGTGTCATTCATGATGCGACTCAGCATCAGGGAGGAGGTGGAGCTGATCAGCCCACCACAGGTGCACAGGAGGATTCTGTGGTGCCCCTCAGAAGAGCAGGGCAGATCTCACGGCCAAGGCGCTCCCTAGCAGGAACCGCGATGCTCAGTTAATAACAGGCCTGTGCAGCTCTTTCGCACCTTCCACCCAAGAGTCCTAATGCTAGGCAATGAACTCTCACAGCCTTCAGGGCAGCTCAGAGGTCATGAGCTGTGTGACCTAGTGGCTAGTGTGCTGCACTGGGATTCTGCCAAGCTGGGTTTTATTCCTGGCTCTGTCACTGGCTGCCTTCAGGTAAGCCTCTTGCCTCCTTGTGCCTCAGTTTCCCCATTGGTAAAATGCTACTGGCCTCCTCTGTGAAGTGCTTTGAGATCTGTGGAGGAAAACAGCTGGGCCTTATGAGTGCTAGTTTACAAAAGGGCTAGCAGTGGCACAAAGAGATTATGGTTCAAATGAGGCCACTGATTTTGGCTGCCTGGGCTTAGGGTACCAGATTTGAGACTGATCATCAGGCCCTGATTTCAAGAGGTCTGGAGCACTAATGGCTCCCCTTGACTTCACTGGGAGTTGTGGGCATCGAGCACCTTTGCAAATCAGACCCCTTCAAGGTGCCTCAAATTGGGTGCCCAAAATTGAAATGTCCCAAAATTAGAGGCTGCTGAAGAAGATTTGGCCACAAGATAACGTGCCTACATTCACACAGGGGATGGGAGTAGAGCCAGGACTAGATTTCCTAACTCGCAATTAAACAGTAATCCCTAGAGAACCAGCAGATGGTTGGAGGCAAAGATGTGGGTTAAAAGAGACGGCAGATGAGGAGGAAAGAGAAAGTCTGGGCAGGAGTTCTCCCTGTGGATGTTCCTAGCCTGTGCTCTCAGCCTTTGCACCCTTCAGAGCACCACAATTCACACGCTTCTTCTTGCAAACTAGAGAGAGAGAGAGAGAGAGAGAGAGCACTAGCCACTTGAATATATGTGGGCTCCCGAACCCAAGAAAACGTCTATAGAATACTCTGTCTGGGAACATTCCAGGAGCACTGATATGAGCAGACCCAGCCTAAAGCTACACAGACCCCCGCACGAATGAAGGTCAAATGGTAGGATCTCCGTCTGCGCTCCCCAATACTCAGCTGAAATTTTTCCCTCTGCCTCTGGTGAGATACCCTGTTTCATGCCCTGGCCATTGTCCCAAAAGACACCAAGCTACAATCATTGCCTCTCCTTTTAGGGGGAAAGCAATTCATCCTTTATGCTTCCTTGTGAGCTGTGAAAGACAGAGCCATATCTCACAGCAAATTGGTTCTCGAAATAATAGCTAAGTAATGTCAAGCACAACAATTGTGTTGGTTTCTTTTAATATGCAATATTTGAAGAGTGAAGTAATTTAATATTTAGCCTTCTAGGGGCCACGTGATCCACCTGCAGAACATCTCTCTCTCTGGTGCTTATCTGGCCCCATCACCATAGCTGCTCAAAGTCTTGAATGGCTTTTTTCCTCGCAGCGCCCATGCTCCTATCACCATTTCCCTTGTAGATGTGGAGAGCTAAGACACAGAAAGACTAAAGGTCTGTCTACACTGCAATTTAAACACCCACAGCTGGCCCATGTCAGCTGACTGGCTTGTGGCATAGACAGCCCAGACCCTCACAAGGTCCCAGCCTGAGCCCAATTATCTCCATCACCATTTCACAGCCCAAGCCCTGTGTCAGCTGAAGGTGTTTAGTTGCAGTGTAGATGTACCCATAGTGACTTGCACAAGGTCACACAGGAAGCCTTTGGTAGACCAGGGACTTGAACCAGACACTTCAACACCACAAACAAGTGCCCTAGCCACTGCCCTAGCCTTCCTCTCTGCAGTGCAGACATCTCCAGGCTGGGATTCATATTTCTCCTGCCCACTGCACCTGGCACACATGCCCCCTTCCACCAGGGCAGCCAGAGGTACAGCTGGAATTCCACCAGAACTGGTCCTCTGAGGTTCCCCAATGAGCTCTAAAACCTCAAGGAGAACCTGGCATTCTGGGGAGTTATGGGGGAGAAGGGTCACACCCCATGAAAAGCTTCCAGTAGAGAAGATGACTGGATTGATTTCGTCTGGCTCTACTCCCTACCCCCGTCCCTTTACTTTCCACCCTCCTTGCAAAGAGGGAGCAACTGCCATCACGCAGCCATAGGTCAGGTTGCTTCCGCTTTTGCACTTCATAGATGCCAAGGCCAGTAGGGACCATTGTCATCATCTAGCCCGACCTGCTGTATAACACAGGCCAGAGAACCTCCCCCTAAAGAATTCCCTCTTAATGTGGCAGCTCAGGGTTTTTGTTTCAGCGCTGCACTGGACTGAGCTACTGCGTTTACCTGGGGGCTCTCTGCATTTCGCAGGTGGGTCAGCATCATTTCCTCTGTTTCTCAGCTGGGGAAACTGAGTCACCGAGAGGGGAAGTGACTCACCGGAAGCTGCACAGGAGCCAGTGGCAGAGGTGGGAATAGAAAACCCAGGATTCCTGAATCCCACTCCTGGTTCCTCTCTCCTTGACTAACCCGTGCCTCCCCATGTTTATCCTCCGTTGACTAAGTGTGGCCCGGGGGGAAGCAGTACCCTCAGGGGCGCCATCTTTCAGTGAAGCAGCCAGATTGTTTCCTGACCATTTGTGTTTGTCAAATGCAATTTGGAAATAACGAGGGGTGTTAGGTCAGAGTCTTATTTGAGTGGTTACATTCCTCCTCCTTCCACTCCTTCAACTAGATACAGGAGCCTGCTCAATCTCATGCCCTAAATTGTTGCTGTGGGCTGTTACACAGTTGCCATGATCCACCCCAGATGTAGCTGAATTTAGATGGCAGAGGAAGCAGTTCCTCTAATATATAATTTACAAAGGGAATGGAGATCCTGAGGGGCAAAAGGCACTCTCAAAAACTGTCTCATCAATGTTTCAATCTGAGCCCGTCGCCGATCAGGTTTATCCAAACTATACGGTGAAGGGGAGCAAGGAGGGAGTTAAGCTTTTCCCTGCTCTGAAACAGAGTGGGACGCACGGCAGGTGGGGAGCGCCAAGCATGGAAACAGTGCCCAGCCTCCTGCCATTCCAATAAGCCCGGCACTTAATGGAAAACCAGCGGCGCGGGGAAGGTTTTACAAAATGGATTTGCTTTTAATGGGCAGTTCCGGCCTATTAGTCCTTGGGTAGCTCAGAAAGCAACCGCCCTGCTGCACAGGGCCTGGCTCTGCCACGGTGTTTGGAGTAAATAAATAATGGGGCTATTTCAGAACATCCTGTCCTGGGAAGAAGGGGGAGGGATGGGAAAAGTTGTCTAGATGCAACATTTTCCAGAGTGAAAAACCATTCCACCTTCTTATTGAGGGAGACAGAGAAAAGCCTGCAGCTGCCATGGCAGCCTGAACACTCATTGGGTGAGAGTTTTCCACCAACGACCTTTCTTTTCACCACAGATGCTTCATGGGCCTACCCTTTGCACCACAGCTGCACCAAGGAAAGGAACCTTTTTGTTAGAGTCACTGTCATTTCTGACCCTGTTCCTGGCATGGCCTGGGCAAAAAGCCCCCTTGTGGTTTCATGACATCTCCCTGCGAGAGTTCATTGTAGAATGGAGAGGCACCTGGCTGGTGCTTGACACTTTGAACGCCTCATCCGGTTGCACGTTTTTTCTGAGCTCGCCTTGGAGCAGTATAAACAGAGACATCATCAGGGACTCCGGCAATACCGGGGGATGGAGGAACAGATTGTTAAGGAGCATCCAGCTGGCATTAGCATTCAGCTGGCAAAGGCAGATCCTGACTGCTCTGGAGCTCGCAACCATGTCTGAGTGTGAAACTGCTCTCAGACACAGGCGCAGCCTTCCAGGGCTGCAAGGAGGCACGAGTGAGATTCAGAGAATCCAGTGCACCAGGGATAGAAGCTAACTGGGTCCTGGATGGATCTGTCTCTTTAGAATTTCTCTCTGTGCCATTGCTCACAGTCTCTCCTATGTTCTGCTCTCTGGAGCATCCAAAACATCCAAAACCCAGATCCAAATGGGGTCAAAAACAAATTTCCCCCATCTTGGGTGGTGAGCCCCAGCATAGTACCCACCACAGAGGAGCAAATTAGTCTCTAATACTGTAATAAACTGGCGTGCGTGCGTGTATATATGTATGCACATGTCATTGCCCTCCAATGGATAGAATCAGGATTGCTGTGCTGTGTGTCGTAAGCCCTATACTGATAGCAACTAGTGGAGATTCTTCTTTTGTTCAAGTACTGGGGGGTGAAGACAGGGAATAGAGGGTTCTGTATCTTGGTAGCAGAGTCATGTCCAGTCAGAGAGGCCAGGGCCTACAGCACAGTGAGAACCAGTCCCCACACACTCCAGTAGTGCAGTGCTGTCAACTCTTCTGCTTTCACTGGTTGCTACGGACAGGGAAACTCATGCTGCCAAGACCCATGTTTGCCCATGGCTGCCCCCAAGGTTCACATTGGGGCCATGGAGTTCAAAGCACACAATGACACACTCCCTCTATTTTCTTGGCTCAGAGGGCCAGGGTGATGGGGACTCTGTTGGTGCCCCCTGCTACCTCCTACCAGTTTCTCAGCAGCCTGGCTCCAAAATGCCCCCCCAGGGATGAAGCCCTTTTACCCCCCTGCCCCCGGCAGGGAGAAGTCAGTGTCAGGGTGGGGCTGCCGGGCCAACAGCATCTCCCCCACTGCCACGGCAGAGAAGAACCATCAAATGGGAGAAGAGGAACAAGCCCATGCTCAGGTCTGGGGGAGGCTGGGGTGGGGGGACATGCCTGCTTGACTCAAGAGCTCTGACCAGTTGCCCAAGCAAAAATGCCAGGGGCAGCATGAATAAGCAGCAAGCGAAATTCCTGAGCAATTCCAGCACCCTGCATGAGGCTGGCATGGCTCAGTGTCTGTGCAGCACCCTGATCATTCGCAACAGGTGCCCGACAGCCCTCGTTGTTGCAACCAAAGCAAAGCCAAGACTGGAGAGGGCAGTGGGCTGGAACTCGGCAGTCTGGGAATCCGGCTGTACTCCTCCCTCCAGAATGGAGGGGTCAGAACAGCTAGACTAGGCGTCAGGAGTACTGGGTTTAACTCCTGTCTCTCGGAGGGAGTGTGGCTCAGGAGCGAGACACTGGGAGTCAGTGGGTTCTAACTCTGGCTCCAGGAGGGAGTACGGTCAAGTGGTTGGACAAGGGTACTTGGAGGAGCCCTAGACTCTTTCCCCAGCTCTGAGGAAGTATGGTTCAGTGATCAGAGCAAGGGCATTTGGTCAGGACTCATGGCTTCTTACCCTGGTTCTCGTGGCACAGGCGTCCACGTCACACAACCCACCCAGGTTTTCAACATTAAGGACCCAATTTCCAGAAGAGTGCAGCATCGCCGGGGAAAATCCAGCCCTGAACGCTTGGGAAAACTCAGCAGAGACTGAAGAAGCCATGGAGCCACCATTCCCGCCACCATTCCCGCTCTGGCGCATGTCACCCCAACACAGAGCTCAGGGGCCGCCCCGGGAGCTGTCCGGAACATTTTCAGTGGACAGTTTTCTGTTGAAAAATTCAGCTTCGTCTACATCAAAACATTTCAGAGGAACAGGTCAATTTCCACACCATTTTTGGTGGGGAAACGTCAACGTGAATCATTTCGACCTTCCCGTTTCATTCTGATGTGAAAATCTTTCATTTCAAGAAGGGGAAAATGTTTCATTTCTAATCCCTCCTGTGAATTCATTTCATTTTTGACTTTTTGATTATAGTAGAATGTCTATATATTATCATTATATTATATTATATTATATTAGTGTCTATGGACTATACAATATATGTTTTATTTGACTTTTAGATTAAAATATTAGAACGGCCATACTGGGTCAAACCAATGGTCCATCTAGGCCAGTGTCCTGTCTTCTGACAGTGGTCAATGCCAGGTGCCCCAGAAGAAATGAACAGAACAGGGAATCATCAAGCTCCATCCCCTGTCACCCATTCCCAGCTTCTGGCAAACAGAGGCTAGGAACACCATTAAAGTGAAAAGAATCGGAACAGTAAAGTTGAAACAACATATTTTGATCCTTATGGAAATGAGACAATATCTGCCAAATGAAATGATTCCATGAGCCTGAATCAATACGTTTGGGAATTTTCATTCCATGGGAAATTTAAAAAATTCAGTTTTTCATTCCGATCCAGAATGCTCCTGCGCCGCTGCCCCCCACCCCAGGTAGAATTTCCCCTGGAATGGAAACTCCGGCTGTGTGCTTATGAGGCTGTACTGAGGGGAAACGTACCCTCTGCTTTCTCTATGGACAGAGAACCACCCAGGCTGGCCATCTCACCTCTCAAAAGCGGGACAGCGTTCACCAGTTGCTACCAAACGAGACACAAAAATGCTGAAAAGAAGCATCGTTTCTAAAGCATAGCATCAGGCAACCCTTTGCAAGCCTAATGCCCACAACCACCACCATGACCTCAGCTATCTTCCCCTAAGACCTCAGCTCGGAGCATCCCTGTTCTCAGAGAGCTTCAGGGTCAGGCCAGGGGTGGAAAGATTGTTAGCTGTGATTTGGGTGTATGCTAAAAGCTTTTCTCTAAAACAAGGGCTATTTAGCCAGCTAGGAGAGTGGCCAGGGAACACACTGTCATAAATAATGCACAGATCACTCGCATGGAGTTTGCCTCCTTGGAGAGCAGAGCGAGGTAGTAAGCACTATTTTCTCTTTCTAGATTTTACTGAATGTTAGGCAGCCTTAGGAGATGGGAAAAAATCACTTGGAGCCACTCTGCTTATTTCCCCCTCGCTGCCTCCCCACTCAGCCACCTGCTCCCATGCTAAAGGTCTCCGACAGACTGTATTTTTGCCAAGGCCCGCAGACATAGATGCTGGAACTAGGGGGGCTGCTGCACCCCTGGCTTGAAGCAGTTCCTGTTATATGCATGGTTTTCAGTTTGGCTCAATGGCTCTCAGCACCCACACTGTGCGAATTGTTCCAGGACTCCTGCCCCCCCGGGAGGGTTGCAGCTGCAGCCGGGTTTGGAAATCAGTTTGGTTAAATGTGTTCAACTAAATGCGGAGCAGGGAGCACACTGCCAATGTGGCGAGATGCAGCTCAGCAGCCTCTGGGTGTGAGATCGCTGCTTCCTGTCAACTGGGAGGATCAGCAGCGGCTGGAAACCAACTGGAGGGAGGCTCTTGCCGAGCGCGTAGGTGAATGTAAAATGCTCCTCTGGAAAATAGGTTCAGAAATGGCTCAAGACCCTCAGCTGCCAACGGGGGGTCTGAGACTCCACATTACTAGCAGGGCAGCTGAGACCCTGAATCCATTAACAGGGCAGGGCAGACCCTGACTCTGCTAGTGATTCTGGCCTGGCGCTGTTTTTATAGAAATACACACATTTTGGGGGTAGAAGATTTGGTTTTCGTTCCCTCTCAGACTCTGGCTGAGTGCATAGGGGTGAGCAAGTGATGTCACCTCTCCTCTGTCTCTCCATCACCACGGCTAACCCCAGCATCCTACCACCCATCATCTGGGCTGCAGCTTCGGCTCAGCCACCTCCCTAACCTGCCAGGTCCAAGTTGGGTCATCTCTCCCTGGGGGAAATTTCCTGAGTGGCCGTTTTCTGCCTGCCCAGGTTACTGGGTCTCCTGGCCAGGCCTCAACAATGGAGCCTCCTCGTCTCTGGCCTCATAGCCATCACGGTGCTCCCCAAAGCAGGCCGTGGCCAGGATCACTCTCCTGATTGAGCGCTGGGACCGATCACCCCGCACCCTCCTGGGCGTCCCCACCCCCAGCACATCAAACACACGCTCCTTGGCTTTGCCTTTCAGTCCCTTCACCAGCCCTGCCCTCCCCATCAGGTTTACCAGCATAGCCAGCCCTTGCCCCTACCTTTGCTCAGCTTTGAACCACCCCCCATGTGACAGGTTCGGTCACAGAGACCCCCTTGGGACTGTCATCTGACGTGCTGAATTTACCTCTGAGCCCATTTTCCCTGCCAGCTTGGGACTCCAGAACCCTGCCTTGTTGAGCCAGACATGCTAGCCTACTGCAACACTGACTCAGGTCTGGTCCATGTCCCCAAAGCTGCAGACTTTAACCAAAAACTGCTCAGCAGATCACTTATCTCCAGCACCCAGACACCCAGTTCCCAATGGGATCCAAACCCCAAATAAATCCATTTTACTCTGTAAAATTTTATACAGGGTAAACCCATAAATTGTCCACCCTCTATAACACTGATAGAGAGATATGCACAGCTGTTTGCTCCCCAGGTATTCATCACTTACTCTGGGTTAATTAATAAACAAAAGTGATTTTATTAAGTATAAAAAGTAGGATTTAAGTGGTTTCAAGTAATAACAGACAGAACAAAACAAGTCACCAAGCAAAATAAAACAAAAACATGCAAGTCTAAGCCTAATACATTAAGAAACTGATTACAGGTAAAATCTCACCCTCAGAGATGTTCCAATAAGCTTTATCACAGACTAGACTCCTTCCTAGCCTGGGCCCAATCCTTTCCCCTGGTACAGTCCTTGTTAGTTCCCCCAGTCATCTTCGGTGGAAACTAGGGGTGTTCTCATGTCTGGAACCTCCTTTGTTCTGTTCCACCCACTTTTATAGCTTTGGCCCAAGGTAGGAATCTTTTGTCTCTCTGGGTCCCCACTCCTCCTTCTAAATGGAAAAAGCACCAGGTTTAAGATGGATTCCGGTATCATGTGACATGGTTACATGTCACTGTAAGACCTCATTCTTCATTACTCAGAGGCTGGCCTACATGTACACAGGAAGGCTTGCAGGTAAATAACCATTTAAACCATTTGTTCTAGTTAATTGGAGCCATCAAGATTCTAAACCACCATTGATGGCCCACACTTTGCATAAAGACAATAGGACCTCAGAGTAATACTTCATATTCCTAGTTTCAGATACAAGAATGATACATTCATACAAATAGGAGAAATATATTCAGTAGGTTATAACCTTTGTAATGATACCTTACAAGAGACCTTTTGAATAAAGCATATTCCAGTTACATCATATTCATTCATAAGCATATTTCCATAAAACATATAGAGTGCAACATCACACCCACATCCACCCCCCCCCTCCACAGAAACAGCTGCCCATCAAATTCCATGAAGTCCCCACCTTCTCCACCATTACATCCCTTCCTCAAGCCCACCCATGCTGTGACACCCACATACCAGGGCCCCCTGCCCTGGGTGAACAGGAAGAGAAAGTTTTCTGCTCAGCTCTCTTTGTTTAGTTGTTCCCTGGTTCCATTCGCCCTCTGTCTGTTTCCTCCACCTATTACATCTGCAGTGAGCTCTCTGAGGCAGGAACTGTCTCCTTTGTTAGGTATCTGTACAGCACCTTGCACTGTGAGGCGCTTGGCCTACATCAGGTGCAACATAAATTATAATAATAGTGGGTCAGCTCCCAGACAAAGCAAGGCAGTCACCAGTAGTACCTGCTGTGGCCGCTTGCCTTCAGCTCAGGAGACAAAGGCTATGGTATTGGAGCTGAAGGACCTAGGTTCTGGGCCCAGATGTGATATTTATCTGCTGCTTGTGGCTATGGTCCGCCATTCAGTGATTCGTTGTCTCATTGCTGGTGTAAATCAGGAGCGGCTCCATTGAAATCCATGGCCAGGGAGCAGCCTAAAGCTGTGGCAAGCCCGAGGAGAATAGGCCCCTTTTCTCTGACCCCAGCAGACAGGAGGGGCTTTGCGTGGGGTTTTACGAAGCTTGGGCTGAGGTCAATCTGCGTTCCATTTCATCCAACCCCCACCCAGCTTGTTAGAGGGGAGGACCAGATACAAGAGAAGAAGGATGGTCCAGTGGTTAGAGCACTAGCCTAGGACTTAGGGAACTTGGATTCTAGTCTCTGCTCTGTTGAAGGCTTCCTCTGTGACCTTGGGCAAATCACTTAGCCTATCTAAGTGAATAGCAGCCCCGCTCCACCTCCCAGGGGGTTGTGAGGATCAATACATTAAAGCTCGTGAAATGCTCAGATACTCTGGTGCTGAGAGGGGGCGGATCAGAACCTGTCTCCAATTCCAAGATTTCCTGTTCCCAAGGAGACCCAGAGCCACCTGCAATTCACCTCCTCTCACTGTCGCTGTCTGCTCTTTGGCTTTCCCGGCACGTCCCGGCAGTGTGTGCTGCAGTCCCAGCTGTCATAAAAAGCAGCATCCCTATTAGTCATCCTATCGTTTGTACAGCCACCAAATGGGTGAAGTAATTAACTTGAAAGTGTTTATCTATAGTAATTATGAATTTGCATTGCTCTCTCTGTCAACAAGGTAGATTGGTTTCCATCCACTCCCCCACTTCAGATCTGCCCTGGTTTTTTTTTTGCCCTGCTGTGTAGACTCCCAGGCTTGATCTGGAGCCCAGGCTCTAAGACCCTGCGAGGTGGGAGGGTCCCAGAGCTCAGGCTGCAGCCCAAGACAGAATGTCTACACCAAGGGTCGGCAACCTTTTCGAAGTGGTGTGCCGAGTCTTCATTTATTCACTTTAAGGTTTTGTGTGCCAGTAATACATTTTAATGTTTTTAGAAGGTCTGTCTCTATAAGTCTGTATATTATATAACTAAACTATTGTCATATGCCCAGACCAGCAGTGGGCTGAGCGGGGCCGGCGGCTGGGACCCCAGACCGGCAGTGGGCTGAACGGCTCAGCCCGCTGCCGCTCAGCCCGCTGTTGGTCTAGGGTTCTGTCCGCTGGCTCCTGCCAGCCAGGGTCCTGGCTGCCAGCCCCACTCAGCCCGCTGCCGGTCTGGGATCCTGGCCCTGCCCACATAGAGTGGGTACCTACCTTCTCCCTGGTTCTAGCCCATTCTCTTCCTCTCTCTGCACTGAGATGAGGGTGGGAGTGTGCTGAGAACAGGGCTGGGGGTGAAGGAGCAGGCTGGGGGTTGGGGTGCAGGGTCCGGCCAGGAGCTAGAATGAAGGAGGGGGCTCAGGGTTGGGGCAGGATGTTTGGGTGTGGAGTGCTTACCTGGGCAGCTCCCATTTGGTGCGAGGGGTGTAGTGGGAATGGGTGTGTGTGTGTGCAGGAGTTCCCGTTTGGTGCTCAGGGTGGGAGTGGGGATGTGGGGAGTGCAAGAGTCAGGGCATGGGGAGTGGGGGGGCTGGGTATGTGCGGGGGGTGCCGGAGTCAGGGCTGAGGTTGTGCGGGGTTGCAGGGGTCAGGGCACGGGGCTGGGGTTTGTGGGGGGTGCAGGGGTGAGGGCAGAGGGCTGTGTGTGTGTGAGGAGGGTTCAGGGGTCAGGACAGAGGGCTGGGGTGGGGGGGGGGCTGCAGGGGTCAGGACAGAGGGTTGGAGGTGTGGGCTGGGGTCGTGGGGATGCTCACTGCAGGGGACTGGAGGAGATATGCCCTGATTCCACCCCAAGGTCCCCGGAGCAGAGAGCACGCTGTGGCTCCACTTTTACCTCTCTGTAGCAAGGGCTGTCAGCTGATCCACCTCAGGGAGGGAGAGAAGGACGGGCAGGAACCCAGCATGCTGGGGGAAGAGGAGGGGGGAGGGGAAAGCTTGCCTGCCCTGCAAGGAGAGAGCGATGGGCGGGGGGCGGAAAAGAGCAGGCCGGGCTGGGCAGGATTTTTAGTGGCACGCTGCTGTCTGCCCGGGTCCAGCAGACAGCAGTGTGCCATTAAAAATTGGCTCGCGTGCCGTATTTGGCACACGTGCCATAGGTTGCCAACCCCTGGTCTACACTATAGCTAAATAACCCTGCAGGTTGAGCCCCTCAAGCCCGAGTCAGCTGGCACCAGCCAGCCATGGGTGTCTAAGTACAGTGTAGACAGACCCATAGTCTCTAGCGAGCCCAAGCTGCGGCTGCTCCTTTCCCCTGGTGGGCAGCCAGCCCGCAGGTGTGACCCATACCTTCGGGCTGAGTGTTCCCGGGGATGCAGGATGCTTGCCACAGGCACGAAGCAGGCTCATCAGGCTGCAATGGGGCCGGGTCTCAGTGCAAATGGAGCAGGCAAACGTGCTATGTGTGCAAGGCCTATAATCTGTAGCCCGCATCCCACTCAGATTCTGGCCAGTCCCAGCACGGGTGGGCTGGGGAAGAATGGGCGCAAGGACCTTTGCCACCACTTGGTGCTCCTTTGCAGGGACTAGCTCATATAGCATGGGGAGATCGTAGTCCCTGCTTCACCACACAGCCCTCCCGGGGGCAGTGGGTACCTGAGGGATAGCGGGAAGGCAGGACCAAGGCAGCAGTGGCATGTGGACTCGTCTGCACAGTCTCCAAGGCTCATGCAGTTGGCAGGCCTGTCGGGCCTCCCTAGAAGCACCCCAGAGGTAGCGTCGCCTAGTGGACTGGGCTGAGACTTAAGAGAGCTGGGTTCGATTCCTGCCACTGGTTTGCAGGATGAGCTTGGGTGAGCTAGTTCACCCCATGCCTCAGTTTCCCCACCTTTAAAAGTGGGGGTAATGTAACTGACCTCCATGGATCAGAAGAGCTGATGGCTGCTGTGTGGCCCCCTCCTGCCCTGAAACACGTAACGATGCCAGGGGGCCCAATCTAGACCTACGCCAGCTGCCGTCTGCCCTTCATCTCTTTTTATCTAGAGCCAGTGGGAAAAAACAGAGCCTTCCTGGGAAAAATTTGAAAGGAAAGCGCCGTTGTGCAAAATATTTTGGCAGATAAACATTGCAGGAGCTCTGTGCCGATTCTGCACACACACGCCTGGCTACCCATTGGCCTCTAAACCTTGTTTGCTTGTCGGCTTTTTTTCCTTTTTCTTTCTTAACTGGCGCAAAACAGCAACTGAAGTGAAACAAACATTCACATTTGGAAATTTCCCCGGGAAAACCTGACAGTTTTCATCCCAAGGGACAGTTATTCCCACAGCCAGCTCTCTTCCCACTTGCACTCAAGCCCCAGGCCCACGCAGGCTGCCTTTCTTAGAGCAAAGGCTCCAAGTTGGATGGGAGGGGCTGGTACAAGGGGAAGGATGGAAGGTGTAAGTGGTTTCACACACCGCTGCTGCGTCCCCTTACGTCCCAAGTGCTCCCTGGCTCAGTTTACAAGCCTGTGCCGCATGAACAGCTCACGGTCTTTAAATGGTTCAATAATAACCAGCTCAGTATCTGGCTCTCCAGGCGACTCACAAATGTAAAAGCCGGGTGCTTGGCTGCAGCACTTTAAGGCCAGGACCTGACCAGACCTTGGTTTACCCTGGGGAGCACCTCTTCTGCCCCAGCCTCACTCCACTACCCCCTGTCGAAGCCAGCAAGACTTCTTGACTAGCCCACTGGCTCTCTATTGGCCCGTGTCACCTCCTGGCCCTTCTTGGCCTCTGGAGAACGAAATCTCGTAAGCAGGGTGCCTGGCAGGGGGCTGAGATGGCCTGATCGACCCTGTCACAAAAGGATTGCATCAGCTCTGAATTACCAGCCTGTGCCACTGACCTTTGAGCCAGCATCAGCCGTGACACTTTGCTTTCGGAGCTGTCTCAGGTTTGAGGTATGAGCTGAGCTGAGCACCAGCTTTACAGCAAATCATTTTGAATTGTCGAGGTCAGGGCTGGAATTCAGCTGGCAAAGGATGATCAGGGCCCTTTCGCTGCAGCCTAGTCTCCTATCAAAAGCAGGTTTTTGGAGTGTATTATAAAAATATCATCCAGAGACCTGAGAAATAGAAACGAGCCAAGCCCTGTAAGACCAGTATCATCAGCAGATGGGGGAAACTGAGTCACAGAGCGGGGAAGGATCACCCAGCACCTCGCTGTAACCACTAGACTACACATTCCCTGTTCACCCTGGCATGATGCTGAACAAAGCTCTCTGGCTGCGCAAGCACCATTTGTAACACATGGGGCAGAGGGTGTAAATTACAGCAGATCATTTCCCTCCTCTCTCTGTCTGAGGCACCATCGCTGTGGTATTTCAGCATCTCACCATCTTTAATGCACTGATCCTGCCAACATCCCTCAGAGGCAGGGCAGGGCTATTGTCCCCATTTCACAGGCAGAGAATAGAGACACAGAGAGGCTAAGTGATGTGCCCAAGGTCACCCAGGCAGTCTGTGGCAGAATAGAGACTTGACCAGGCATCTCCCTCCTGCACCAGCTAATTATCTGTCTTGTAAAAAGAAAAAAAAAATCCCAACAACCCTATTTTCTGGTATTTATCTGGGCTGCCTTCTAATACCATGCAGTAGCCCCTTATACTCCCCTGGTGTGACAGGATGGTCAGGGACCATGTACCTTCTCAATCTGAAAGCTATTTTTATCCTGTCCATCTGATTCAGATGGAAACAGTATCATTTTCAGAGCTCTTGGAAGAGAAATTACATCCCCCCTCCCCACACACAGACTTCTTACCTGCAAAAGGTCACCATTTGGTTTCACAAAAAGCCAAAACAATCCAGGCTGGAGTGTTTTGGTGAATCCAAGATCATGAATTCTTTGCAAAACAAAGGAAGGGCAATCCAGCGGTTAGTGCACTCGCCTGGGACTTGGGCACTCAAGGCTCAGTTCCGTGCTCTGCCACACACTCCCTTTCTGACCTTGGCCAAGTCACTTAGCACCAATTTTTTAAAGTATTTAGGTGCCTACCTCTCATTGATTTCAATGGGAGTTAGGTGCCTTAATACCTTTAAAAATCTGTCCCTTAGGCTCACTGGACTCTCCGTTCCTCCTCTGATGATAGCCCTGCCCTAGGTCGCGAAGGGTGTAGGTACCATAGATTAAGTCAGTGGCCAAATTCCCGTTGACATCAATGGGGCCAGGATTTCACCCTGGGACATTCCACTCTACTAGCAAGGAAAGTGTGTCCCCAAAAAGCCCTGCTTGGATTCTCTGCTCAGACTCCCATGCGTCCAGTCGCCTTGTCCCTAGCACTGCGGGCGAAACACGTCACATAACATATTCTTGGCTTGTTGCCTTCCTCGCTACCTCATCCGAGGCTGTGCTGGAAGACGCCCGGCGCCGGCTGGCTCTGTGTACCACGAACTCTCCCCTGGAATGCTCCAGTGGACAAATGTCCTTTCCAGAGCAGCGAGCGTGAATGAGATCTGACTGCGGCAAGGTGCCGGAGAGTCAACAACACAGGCGCCCAGGCAAACCAAATGAGCTGGAACGCCCGGGTTAGAGACAGGAAATCGATCACGTCCCTTCTAGACCTGTGTCCCAGAGCCAACGCAGCGTTGTTTGTTACGGTGGCTTCTCTGTGCATTTCTCCCGGCGACGGGGCAGAGCTTCTGCCGCTCCCTTGGGAGACAGTTTCAGAGCCCAGTAGAGGCGCACACTGCAGCCCGACGGGCCGTGCCTTTCCCAGGGCCTCTGTATTAGGTTTGAACCTGTTCCACTCCCAGCACTTAACCTCCTCCGCTCGGCATAGCCACTGGCGAAAGCAAGAGCCGCGGTGGAACTCAGAGGGAAGGGAAGGGAAGGGAAGGGAAGGGAAGGATCGATGCTGTTTGTTTCAACGAGTCTCATTAAGGCACTCACGGCAAACCAGCATGTAAGCGGGACAGATGGGTAATTTTGCGCGGCTGGTGAGATAGGGAAGGAGGCAGGATTTAGCTCGCTCTGAAAGATTTGTTTTGGATGAAAAGGCTACAAGGAAAATCGAGAGGATTTTAGCAGGAGGCGGAGCCCAGTGCAGAGGGAGACAAGTTAAGTGGGGTTTTAAGCCAGGCTGCACAGAACTTAGTTAGCAGGGCCCCTCTTGTAAAGCCAAACCACCCTGCCCCAGCCCTGGAAAGGCACAGAGTCCCCTGGGCAATCGAGCTGAGCTACTTCTACAGCCACCTTTGCTGTGGTATTTGAGCACCTCACAGTCTTCAGTGCCTGTGGGGCAGGGCTGGGCTGGTATCTACTGTACAGATGTGGAACTGAGGCCCAGGGGAGGCAAAGTGACTCACCCTGGGTCACACGGGGAGGCTGTGCCAGAGCTAGAAATGGAATCCAGGCCTCCCAAGCCCTTGGCTAGTGCCGTTCCCACTGGGCCAACCTTCCACACCTCAACAGGCTGCAAGCCAGAGGCCGCCCTTGCTCTTCTGGTACAGTGTGTGCCTGTTATCCTGGGGGGTTGGGGAGATAGAGCCATGGGCCCACCCCACGCTCATCTGGCCAGTTGGTCTCTGTGCCAGGCGGAGCAAAGGATCTGCAAAGTGCAGCCAGGATGCTGTCCATGGGCCTGGGAACCACCCAGCCCAGCCGGTGGCTGCAGCCAGCTGGGGAGAGGGCAGGGCAAGGCTGGGAAGGAGATGGGCTGACTGAAATGCTTTTCCTGTGAGGCCTCCACTGATCAGGTTTGGGAGCAGGGTGGATCCCCCTAGCTGCACCTCCCTGCCCCTGTGGGGTGAATCTGACCCTGTTCTGCAACCAGTTCTCCTCCCGAGGCCCAACAAGAGCACTGAAAAGCTTCCGGCTCCGAAACAAATCGAGTCTCTTATACGGCTGGATCCTGCAGCCCTTATTGACAGGAGAAGTCCCTTTCGGGCAATTACTCATGTGAGTAAGGACTGCTTCTGTGGGATCGGACCATTGGCAAAGCCATACTACAGCCTGTATTGCAGGTTGCACTTTGCAAAGCCCTGGGGAACAACGTGACTCACATTCCACTTCCCTCTAAACAGAATTTCTCGGTACCCTGGCTCACTACAAACTGGTTGGGTTGTAAGAGCAAAGTCAGCTGCTGGAAATTTTGCAGGTGTGGAAGCGTATAACAATATGTAGGTCTTATCTAACGCTTCTCATCGGAAGATCTCAAAGTGCTTTACAGAGGAGGTCAATATCCCCATTTTACAGATGGGGAAACTGAGGCACACAGAAGGGAAGCTGCCTGCCTATGGTCACCTGGCAGGCCAGAGCCAGGAATAGAACATCAGTCTCCTGAGGGCCCCATCCAGCACTCAATCCACCAGGCCATGCTTCCTCTTTGGAGATGGTGACGCTGCAATAACATTGAGTCAGCTGTCTCAAGCAGCGGGGCTATAAAATTGCAATGTAATTGTTTGGGCTCAGGCTAGAGCCCCAGCTCTGAGACCCTCCCTCTCATGGCATCCCAAACGGGTTCCAGCCTGAGCCTGAACATCTATACTGTAATTTTATAGCCCCGCAAGCCTGAGTCAGCTGACACAGGCCCTGAGTGGGTGTTTTACTGCTGTGTAGACGTCCCCTTAGTGTATACGTGGTACATGAAGCTATGAAGTGCTAGAATTTTGTTTTCTATGTCCTGCCCCTTTATAAGTTTCCTGGAGGCACCTGCCATGCTGAGCTGGGTCTGGAAGCAGCCTGTTACCGAGCTTGCTGTCTCAAGAATTCACACACAAACCACGTTCTCATTATGAGCTCCCTTTGGTGCCTTCTGATTTTGTTTCACCTTCCACTGAACTGCCAGCAGCGGAGACGGGAAGTGTGCAGCTGCTCTTTGTGTCCGGAAAAGTGTAACAATCTGAACTGGGTAATCGAAGAGAATGGGAGTTGGCAGGAGCTTTGCCGGAGTGAGCAAAGACCAAGTCACAAATGGAGCTCAGAAATGGAGAAGCCCAGTGAGGTCACTTCTTCCACCTTCTCATCCTACCCAAGGACAGACTGTTCCTCACAGCATATGTTCTACTGCTTGTCCAGTTTGGGTCCAGGTCTCCCAAGGGAGGAACTTCCACCACTCTCCTTGTCAGACTGTTCATCGGAAAACAGGAAGGGTCACACTGCATCACACCAGAGGTCCATCTAGATCAGTCCTGTGTCTGACAGGAACCAACACCTGCTGCTTCAGAGAAGGGTGAAGAAATTCTGCATGATGCAATTATGGGACAGCCAGCCCCTAATGGAAAGCTCCCATCTGACCCCCATTACTTTGAGGTAGAGATGTTTGGAAAACTGAACTTCAGTTCTGTGGGAAATTCCAAAATTTGCCACAAGTCCTCCTTTTCTTTTTGCGAATACAGACTAACACCGCTGTTACTCTGAAACAGATCAGAATGAAATTTCCCAAGGAAAGAAAATTCCAAACTGTTTTCACTGAGAACCACTGCAATGTTCTGTTTGGCTGATGTCAAATCTTTTTGTTTTATAACGTAAAAAACACTTTGTAGATTCATTTTGTTTTGACTTCTGTACTATATTAGAACACTGAATAACATTTATATTACGTCTATATTAAAATAATATTTAATCCCATATAAAAGTCTAAAGGAAATGAATCAAAATGAGACAGCCAAACCAAGATACTTTTACATTAAAAGAACCACAACATTTCAATAGTACTGAAATGAATCAAGAGAGTCAAAACTATTCATTTTGACTTTTTCCCATAGAAAACATCATCGAATCCAACAAGTTCCCAGGAAACACTTTCATTTTCACAAAAGCTGCATTTTCCAACAGAAAACTCTTCCATTGGAAATTTTTCAACCAGCTCTAATTAGACACTAGCTCATGCTTGGAAACCAGAGTGTTTGTATCTATAGAGCAGCCTCAGGGTATGTTTACCCTGCAAAAAACAGACTTGCAGCAGCAAGGCTCAGAGCCCCTGTCAGATGACTTGGGCTGGGGGCGGGGGGCTTATGCCATAAGGCTAAAAATAGCAGTGTAGACATTCAGGCTTGGGCTGAAGCCAGAGCTCTGAAAACTGGCAAGGTTTTGTTTAGCCCCATAGCGCAAGCCCTGCGAGCCCAAGACTCGCTGCCTCAGGTCTATTTTTGCAGTGTAAACACACCCTAAGAGATCCCAATGTCAGGAGGTTTCCCTTGGCAGTCTGCTGACTTTTGCCTTCATTCACTGGCACTTTGCAAATATATTTGCAAGGAGCTGAAGTCCCAGCCCTCTTTGCTGTGCAGTGACTTCTCCTGCTGAGTCGTCCAAAATACAATTTGTCCTATAGAGTCAGTGGGTGTGAAATATACATTCTGCCTTTGTGCCACAGCACAGGGCTTTGGGATTTGAGATGCAGAGGCGCGGGGCAGGGATTGGCACTGACGTGCTTTAATATTTCTAATTTCATTTCTATTCCTGGGAGCAGCAGCCCCTGGAGACAGATGCCCCCTGCTTCATGCCCAGAACTGGTACAGCATGGGCAGCAGCAGTGCAAACTTCCCTTCCCATCTGAATGAGCCTCTGGGAGACGTTTGGCTGTCAAATATGTATAGAATATATTGTTAATAAGTATAGCTCTTCCTAGCCTGTAAATCAGTCTGTTCCCCTTTCAAGGACAACACAGGGCATAGCTAACCACCTCCAGGCCTATTCCAAACTCTAGTTCCTCCTGAAGCCAAAGGCAATGGGAGAACAGGAATCCACTTTCCAGCCTGAGAGACTCATTGTCTAAGGAAACCTCTTAGATAAGTGGAAAGTGGATTTGGAATTCCCCAGGAATGGAACATGGGATGTTGAAACTTATGCCTTGTCTACACTGCAGGGTTTTGTCAACAAAAATTATGCCGCTTTAATTAAAGCGCTTTAATTAAACCGCTGTTGCCTGTCCACACTATGCTCCTTGTGTCAGCAGAGCGCATCCACACTAGCAGCTCTTGCATCGACATCGAAAGTAGTGCACTGTGGGTAGCTCTCCCACCATGCAACTGGCCACAGGGTGCTTTGGGAAGGGGCTGCAATGCCTCATGGGGCAGGGACAGTGTCATACGAGGCACGTTTCACAATCCAATCCCAAACTCTTCTGAGGCCTGAAGCAAGAGGAACAAAGACATTTACATAAAGTCAGAGCACAATTGCTCGCTAGTTAATATGGTCCCCACAAAAGATCAAGTTTTCCTATGCAGTCCTGTGAGTTAATGAAGACCCAGAGATGGGTTAGGAAACTGTAAACTTAAACTGGCTAAAATAACTTGGGGGGTTAGGTCGGTATATTCCTAAGCGATGTAATTACACTGATGTAAGTCTATAGTGTAGACAAGACCTATCTGTGATTTATCTCTTGTCTACTTTGAATATAAAGACTTGTGTTCTACTGAAAATCAAGAAGGATATGCGATGAAAGGTATTAGATACAATCAAAGATAACAACTAATTTAGAGGAACTATCAAGGATTTTGTTTGTTTTCTTTTTAAATGATGATTGCCCTCTTGAACGGATCAGAGTTGTACAGCATAAGGAAAAAGAATACATATGTGTGTGTTGTATGGAATAATTAATGGAAATTGTTTGCAAGAGGATATTCTAATTAGTAATCTGAGTTAATACGGAAACACAATCATTGAAATGAGTAAAACATAAAGCACCTCTGACAAGAAAAGTGTCAGAGAAATTTGATGTACACCCGTGGCATCTATTGGAGATCAACAGAAGTAGCAGGAAAGGGGGGACCAGAAATCAGAGAGTGCTGTGTTGAGGAGGGAAATAAGAGGACTGGCCTCCTCCAGTGATCTCTGAAACAGGATATGACTCGAGGCCCCGTGTAGAGCTACAGCGTTTGCTGAATCCACCAAAGAAGCTGCACAAGCCAGACATGATCCCAGACACTTGGGCCAGCCAGGTGGTTCGCCTGTCTCCTGCTACAGGATGAAGGGGAAGTGGTGAGACTTCATTTCAGAGACAGCATTTCTCTTTCTTTTTATTGAATTTCAGTAACACATCAAGTCTGTACATTTTCTAGTGAGCCCTCGAGGATCTACATTTGCAGATTTCACAAAGCAACGCCATAGTCGCGTTTCTTCTTTGTAAGTCCAAGTGAGCGGGCCAAAGAGAACCTCAATGTATGACATTTAAGCAGTTTCTTTTGATGCATTAAACTAGCCCCTTTCAATCCAAACACTAGAAATAGCAGGGCCAGAGGGCCTTCAGACAAAGTGCAACTTTACTCCTTGGAGAATGACTGGAAGTGTGGTTACACCCCCAGGGGCTAGTACGTCAGGTGTGGGCTGTGTGTCCCGGAGGCAGAAAGCCAGGAGAAGGTGTGTGAACGTGACACTGAGAGGCATCAGAGAGACGGGTCTTCTTGGGCACAGAGCTCACTAGAGGGGCAGATGTGGAGATTCCTTAGCCAGGAGACTGCCTGCTGTTGTCTGTTTCTACTGTATTCAGGGAAACAGGGATTTGTATGTATTGGTTATCCTAATGGACTAATGATTGGGCCAAAAGGAGCAAGATTAACAGCATGGAAGTCAAATGGCACTTTTTAACTCAGCCTTCCAAATCACTTTGTAAAGGCAGAACATTTATAAACCTGATCTACTGCAATGCACGTGCAGACAAGCATCCTGTGCCTGGTGACTGAGTCTGCCTTGCTAGATGACCAGAAATTGCCTGCCATTTGAGTTCACCTCTGGCTGATAAACTATGTCCTGACCCCTGCACACGGCTATAAGTACAGAAGGCTTTGTAGCACTGCAGGATAATCTGAGGTAGTCCGTTGTACCAACATACAGCCAAAGGCAGCCACAACAGCCACTGGAGAGAAGCAGCAATGGGGCAGAGACAGCCCTCCATGTCTAAGAGTGTTGCAGAGCCGAAGGGGTGGGTCACACACCATAGTTTGGGTTGTGTTTAGCCAGCAGGCAGCTGTTGGGAATCCCTGCTCTAATTCATAGCAGTAAATATGCACCAGCTGGCAGAAGCTATCCGGTTGTTTCCAGACATGGGAATAGTTATGGAGTTTTAGGTGCATTGTATACCTGACTTGGAAATGGAGTAAGCAAAGTGCTTCAGCTGCTTTTAGAGCCACAGCAAGCCTCTCTCTCTCTCTCTCTTTTTAAATTTTGTCCCAACAGGACCTCTGTTTTTCTTATGTTTCTGCAAAATCCACATAATTCCTTTAATGGGGCTCTAACAAATGCAGCATTTTTTTCCCTCCAAAACAAAATCTGTGGCAGCAGCCCAGTGTTCGTGAGCAGCCCTATGACAATCAATGATTGTGATTATTTGTAATACAGCAATTGTTTGCAAGACAGCAATGCCCCATTGCGCTGGCTGCTGTACAAACACTGAGTGTGAGACAGTCTTTGCCCCCAGGGAGCTTACAATCTACGCAGACAAGCCAGGAAAACAATGATAAACCGATGACACAGAAGCAACGTATTTAGAGGGACAAAATTTGGGAGATGTTTAATTTTCACTAGGTTCCTAAATGTCCCCACTGTCTCCTGCCCTTCTTTACAGGTGCCCCAGCACCATTTCTGACCCAGAGAGTGCTCCCTAGAACCTGCCCGTCCCCTACCAGAAATAACAGTCACTTCCCTAGTCAAAAAGCAGGGACCTGCTGTGGGAGCGGGTGCTCGGCCTGGCTTTCTGACCCCTCTGTTGGTCCTGCAGCAGCTAGGCTGAGTCTCTGCACTGAGGGTTTTCATCCTGTCCCTGGGGGAAGTGAGGAATTCCTCCCCAATGGGGCACCCCCAGAGAGGGAAAGGGGCTAGGGAGTCCATGCATTTAGGGGGGGAGAAGGAAGCCCATCTGGCTTTCCATCCCTTTTACCAAACTACCTGCCTAGACAATGAGCCGGGGGAGAGCAGGCACGTATGAGGCCAGGGCTCTAGTGCTGGCTCTGCCCCAGAGCTGCTGGTTGCACTTGCCCAAGTCATTTCCCATCTGTGAAATGGGGATAAGGATCCTGACCTCCTTTGTAAAGCGCTTTGAGATCTCCCAGTGAAAAGTGGCAGATAGGGGTGCAGTGTCCCTTGCTTCAGCAGCATACGGGGGCCAGCAAACTTCTGCAAATGGGCCAAGAAAGAGCACCCCATCTGCCATTTTTCATTGGGAGATCTCAAAGCGCTTTCCAAAGGAGGTCAGGATCCTTATCCCCATTTCACAGATGGGAAAGAGCTCCCCAGGGTAGGGCTGCCATGAATAACCCCCTTCATGCTGCTGGCCTTACACGTCTGAAGGTGCTGGGGGCGGGCTTGGCAATGAGCCTGTAGCCCGTGGGAGTGCTCAGTTTGTTATGAAAGTGGTGCCAGGGCTCAAGCAATTTTTTTACTTTCATAACTGATGCAGCAAGCCCGGAGGTACCAGGGCTATGAACTGCCAGGCCTAGAGGGGCCAGGGCACATCCCCGGAAAGCCTTGGCTCAAATTAAGCTCTGCTGCTTGGCCCTATGCAGGGTCTAGGCTGCTCTGCACTGTACATTAGAGTAAGTGTCTACACCAGCTTACATCAGAGGGTGCTTTGGCCCCTACAGCTCTCCAGGTCTCTGCACAGCCCCAGAATAGAGGGCACCAGATGTCTCCATTCTCCCACCCTTTGTCTGTCTTGTCTATTCAGACTGACAGCTCTTCAAGGCAGGGACTGTTTCTCACTACATGTATGTGCAGAAACATTATGACAGTAATACAAATAAACACACGTAATAGTGTGATGAGCACAGCCTTCATGAGCAACATGTGTGTAGCCCTGTACTCCTGAGCAACCCTACAGTAATAAACCGAGGTGCAGCTGCCAGGGCTCATGAACAACACAACACATAAATGCAGCTAGCCCTGTGTTCCTAAGCAACCCTACAATAACAAACCAGTATGCGGATGCTTGATGGAGAAAAATCAGGTCAGCAAGAAGCCAGGTGCAAGTTCCTCTTTCACTATAACAAATCCACACACACACACACATACTGAACCTGCCAAACCATGTTCATGTGGTGTTGGGAAAAGAACAATGGCCTCTCTGCTCCAGTACCACTGGGATTGTGATTGTAAACACGTGAGAACATTTACCAGTAACAAAAATGATGAAATGGAATGCGTTACCTAGGGAGGTGGTGGAATCTCCTTCCTTAGAGGTTTTTAAGGCCCAGCTGGACAAAGCCCTGGCTGGGCTGATTTAGTTGCGGATTGGTCCTGCTTTGAGCAGGGGGTTGGACTAGATGACCTCCTGAGGTCCCTTCCAAGCCTGATATTCTATGATTCTATGAAAAACAAATCTATGATGAAAAAAATCACACTGGGTCAACAAGGTTCTTTTTTACTTTTTACACCAGAAGGCCCCTCTGTGGTCATCTCGTCTGACCTCCTGCATGAGAGAGGCAAGAAAACCTGCACCAGGCTCATAACTTCTGCTTGAGGTGTAGCATAGCTTTTAGAAAGACGTCCAGTCTAAGTGCTGGAGAATCTACCATTTACCCAGGCAACTCATTCCAATGATTAATTCAGACCTGGTGGAAACTTGGACAGTCTGTTCTGCAGGCACATTTAGAAATCATTTTTTGGTCCTGATTGGAACAAAACCCAATATTTTCAAAATTTCGAAACAGATGCTCTAAAAAAAATTCCTTTAATGGAAATCTCGAGGATTTCACACCAAAACAATCTGTTTGGTCACAACAACATTTTCCAACAGAAAACTATTTCGATGAAAATTTTCAAACCAGCTCTAGGTTAATCTTTTTCACTGTGTGCCCCTTGCTTCCAGTTGGAATGTGTCTAGCTTCAACCTCCAGCCAATTTAAAGTCCCTATTTGTATGTCCCCTCCCCACACCACCTTTTCCTGGGTCCTGTCACCATCTGTGACACCTCGGGATGTGTCCCACTGATTGACATCCAAGGAGCTGACAGCTGTCACTCATCTTGACAGCTCACGTCAACCAGAAGATGAGATAAAATGCAGGCTCCTGAAAACAAGCCCATTCAGCAGAGGGGTGATTTTTAGAAACCCCAAGGCCGATTCTCACTAGCTTTATGGCCCCTGTAAGCTTTTCTGACAGCATGGGGCTGGGAGGGAGTCTGTCCCCAGGAATACCCCTGTTTAAGGGGGTTCTGCCAGCATGGTTCTACACTGACCCTGCTCTCAGCTCTGACTCAGGTGAGGGTGTGTTGGGGGAAAGGGAACCAGATACAGGGAGGGGGTGTGTCTGTGGTGCATTCTTTGCTCTCTGTGGCCTGTAAGCTGCTCTGATTGATACCAGAGGATACCAGAGGGACAGAACACGGTCCACTTTTGTCTCCCTCCCTGACTCCATTCCTGAGCTCAGGATTGGGGCCTCACATCAGCCAGAGACATGGGCAGACAGAGGAGTGCCCCAATCAGTGGGTAGACAAGTGATCCTTGCCTGGTGGTGGGGAATTTCACATGAGCTGGGGTGTAAATAATGGAGACTGAAAAGAGATTTCATTGCAAACACATTGTTTAACGCTCGGGGAAAGGCACTGGGTGGAAAACCTGGAGAACGAGGTCTTCTGTCTCCCCAGAAAGCAGGCAGCATGTGGGCCTGTGACCCTCAGGGCATCTCTACATGGGGACGTTATTCTGGATTATGGTCAGGTTTGAATCTAAAGCGCTAGAGCTATCCTGGAATAAGAGTGTCCACAGGGGAACTAATCTGCAATAGCTATTCGGTCAATTTCCTCACCTAGACAAGCTCTGCCCTTGATGTGGGAGGGACCAATTATGGAGAAAGAGGGAGTCTGGTTTTCCAGTTAAGGCGCTGGCCTGGAACATGGGAGGTGTGAGTTCAGCTCCCTGACTTGCCACAGACTCTGTGTGTGACCTTGGGCCAGTTACATTTCTCTCTCTGGGCCTCGGCACCCACCTCTAATGAGGGAGAATAATTCTTCCTTTGTCTGGCTGGCCTATTTAGATGGTAAATGCATGGGGGCAGAGACTGTCTCTCACTCTGCAAATGTACACACTGCATTGTAAGCTCGGGTCTCTACGAGCCAGGATTGTGGACTTCGCTGTTTCCAAGCCCACGCTTGAGCCGTCCACACTGAATTGTAAACTTGGGCTTCCTATTGCTGGAGCCGGGTCTCACAGCCATGCTAGCGCGGCCATACTGCACTACACAGACCTTTTCACTCGGGTCTGCGGCTTAAGTGGTGTCCGCGCTGCAAAATGGCTTAAGAACTTTAGAGACTGACTGTCAAGGTTCCTTCCCCACTCTGAACTCTAGGGTACAGATGAGAGGACCTGCATGAAAAGCCCCCTAAGCTTATTTTTACCAGCTTAGGTTAAAACATTCCCAAGGTAAAAACTATTTTACCTTTTCTCCCTGGACTTTATTGCTGCCACCACCAAGCGTCTAACAAAATATAACCGGGAAAGAGCCCACTTGGAAACGTCTTTCCCCCCAAAATCCCCCCAAGCCCTACACCCCCTTTCCTGGGGAAGGCTTGATAAAAATCCTCATCAATTTGCATAGGTGAGCACAGACCCAAACCCTTGGATCTTAAGAACAAGGAAAAAGCAATCAGGTTCTTAAAAGAAGAATTTTAATTGAAGTAAAAGAATCACCTCTGTAAAATCAGGATTGTAAATACCTTACTGGGTAATCAAATTCAAAACATAGAGAATCCCTCTAGGCAAAACCTTAAGTTACAAAAAGGCACAAAAACCAGAATATACATTCCATTCAGCAAAGCTTATTTTATCAGCCATTTAAACAAAACAGAATCTAACGCATATCTAGCTAGATTGCTTATTAACCTTTTACAGGAGTTCTGACCTGCATTCTTGCTCTGGTCCTGGCAAAGGCAAAAAAAAAACAAACCAAAAAACAGAGAGAACCCTTTGTTTTCCCCCACTCCAGCTTTGAAAGTCTCTTGTCTCCTCATTGGTCATTTTGGTCAGGTGCCAGCGAGGTTATCTTTAGCTTCTTAACCCTTTACAGGTGAAAGGGTTTTTTCCTCTGGCCAGGAGGGATTTAAAGGTGGTTAGCCTTCCCTTTATATTTATGACACTGACTCAAGAGGTGTCCGAGCCATTAGCACTTATCTTTGAGAACTCATGATAAGGCCTCAGCTGGAGTACTATGTCCAGTTCTGGGCACCACGCTTTGGGAAAGCTCTGGACACATTGGAGAAAGTCCAGAGAAGAGCAACAAAAATGATTAAAGGTCTAGAAAACATGATCCAGGAGGAGAGATCAAACAGACATTCTAGGGAAGGGAAGACTGGGGCGGGGGACGGGGACACGATAACAGTCTTCAAATAGACTGTTTGTTATAGGTTGTTATAACGAGGAGGGTGATACACTGTTCTCCGTATCCACAGAGGACAGGACAAGAAGTAATGAGCTGATATTGCAGCAAGGGAGATTTGGGTTAGATATTAGGAAAAACTTCCTGTCAGGGTAATTTAGCACTGGAACAAATTACCTAAGGAGTTTGTGGAAGGCCCGTCACTGGAGATTTTTAAGAGCAGGCTGGATAAACACCCGTCAGGAATGGTCTAGATAATACTTAAGCCTGCCTCGGTGCAAAAGACTGGACTAGATGTCCTGCTGAGGTCCCTTCCGGTCCTACATTTCTGTGATTCCATGACAGGGCTTGGACCCAAGTCACAGCGGGACTCAGGCTCTGACCCACCCACCTAGGAGGGTCTTAGAACCTGGGTGCCTACTGACCCAAGTCAGACTGATTTGTGTGTGGATGGAAGGGGGACTTGGACTCAAACCTGAAGTATAGAGCAGGCTTAGTGTGCAGTGTAGACCTACCCTTTGTGTCTATACAGCACTTTGCTTAACAGGGCCCTGATCTCATTTGGGGGCCTCTGGGAGTCACTATAACAATAAGAGGGGAACGGTTCTTGACCTGCCTGCTAAGACTGCAATCCAGGAGGCTAAATGCTCGATCCTGCACCTAATTAAAGTCCTTACGCAGGCAAAGTCCAACCAGCTTCAGTGGGATGCAACTGGATTAGGACTAAGCAGTTGGCCCAGTATTTGATTTCTCCACACTCTTCTTTCTAGCTGCCAGCTGCCCTGTTCCACCCTGGGGTTGGCGGCATCCCTTTGCCATCAGAGTGTTTGTGTTCCTGTAGTTACACACGCCATCCAGGGAATACTTCCCAGGTTATTTAGAGTAGCAAACTGCACTACTGTTAATTCAATTGCAATCCATCATCATTGGCTTGACAGGAGCGAATTCATTTGTTATTCATGTGAATGTCACATGTACTCCAGGAGATGCTCCATCATAATTTAGCATTAGTTAATGGCCACTTAAAATGTTCCTGAAGTATCTATAAAAGGTACATTGGCCACGGGATGCACCAGGATGGAAAGAGGAAAATATATCAGTCAACAAACCACATTAACAGAGTGGAGGTGCCAAATGCTTCAGTTTGACAGAGAGAATATCTCCACTACTCAGGAGACGGAATCCAAGCCTTAGCACACATGGACGGCTCACCAGGGCTGCTTGAAAATTTTCTGTTCAAACTGTCTTTCCACAGGAAATTGGGTTTCTGACACAACCACATTTTTTGCAGACAGTGTCTGCTTTCATGAGTAGTGTGTAATGGAGGCTGAGGGAGGCTAAGCCTCTCCAAACCTTGCGCCCCCAGGGGAGGGGCAGTGGCAGATTACTGCATGGGTCCACAGGGCCCATTCCCAGGGCCCCTGACCAATTTGGGGCCTCCAGAAAAATCTCCCCCTGCCACACCCCTGGGAGCATAGAGCTTTTCCGGTCTCGGGGCCACAGTGGAGGGATGCAGTGGAAAGAAACAAGTTGAGGGGGGGACTCAGGGAAAGAGGCAGAGTGGGGGTGGAATGGGGCCACGGTGGCGGGTGGGGCTGAGAGCAGTGAGCAGGGGCATGACCTTGTCTGGGTGACTAGCCTCCATCCATGTCTGCTTTCTATGGAAAATGTTGATTTTTCATCAAAAAAAGGGGCACCTGAAACCCAGAATATTTTAAAGTAGCCCATGATGCACCACAGCCATGCAGCTGCCCTAATAACCCACCTTTCCTCAGCAAGAGGGGAGATTGTGGTCCATCATGGGAGATGTAGTTCCACCAGGGAGCCCAAATGATACATGTAACTGGGAGCATTAAGAACCCAAACTACAACTCCCATGAGGCAGCGCAGCAGCATTTCAGAATCAAAATATTTGTTTTTTTTATTTTTTACTGAAAACTCTATATTTTCCCTGGAAAAAATATACAATATCTGACCAGTTTGACTGCTCATATTGTGGTCATCCCAAATAAGAGTTATCACACATGGTTTACAGTCACCAAGGTTATTTCTTTTGCTTTTGAGGGAAACTGAGGCATCTCAGATGCTGCTGTGCTGAAATAATAGGCAAATGATGACTTCTGAATGTAACCACTCTCACCACTTTGTAAAACGTTGAGTATAATGGAGCTGCCCAACTTCCAAATATGCCACTGCACTCAAGTAGAGCACCCACGCAGAGCTGCTGGATGTGCTGAGAGCCCTTGGAAGAAAGGTATCTTCTATCCTGGAGGAACCCCAACATGCCATTGATTTCAGGGGAAGGCCGCAGGACAGCACACCCCCTTGGGGATGTAGATACAAAAGGGTTACACTTACAGCACTTTCTGGTGCTGGTCATTAACGCTTCACTGGGAGCAAGCCAATGAATTTGGGTCTTTATTTTTCCACCTACAGGCAGGTGGTGATTTTTATGTGTTTGTGACTTCCAGTCATTTGACTAAGCGTTGCTATCAAGAGTTTACAGCAGCTGAAAGAGGGGCTTCATCCAAGAGACAGCTGGAGAATGGTCCGAAATCAACAAGATGCAATTCAGTAAAGACAAGTGCAAAGTGCTACACTTGGAAAGGAAAAATCAAATGTACAACCACACCGCAGCAAATAACTGGCGAGGTGGTTGTACTGCTGAAAAGGAGCTGGGGTTTAGAGTGGATCCCAAACTGACTATGAGTCAACAATGAGATGCAGCTGTGAAAAAGGCCAATATTCTGGGGTGTATTAACGGAAGTGTCGTCTGTAACCTACGGGCGGTAACTGTCCTGCTCTACTCAGCACTGGCAAGGCCTCAGCTGGAGTACCATGCCCAGTTCTGGGCACCACACTTCTGGAAAGATGGGGACAAATTGGAGAGAGTCCACAGGAGAGCAACAAAAATGATCAATGATTTAGAAAACCTGACATATGATGAAAGGCTAAAAAAACTGGGCATTTTTAGTATTGAGAAAAGAAGACTGGGGGGGGCCTGATAACAAGTTAAGGACTGTGACAAAGAGGACAGTGATCAAATGATTAAATGTGATCAAAGGTAGGACAAGAATTGATGGGCTTAATCAGCAGCAAGGAAGATTTAGGTTAGACATTAGGAAAAGCTTTCTAAGTATAAGGGAAGTTAAATTTTGGAATAGGCTTCCAAGTCACATAGTATTGTTTCTGTTTCCTGATTGGAGGATCCAAAGCCTTGCTAAGCTACTCTACCCAAGATATACATGGTTAAAAACACAAAACAGAGTTTCCTTGATGATTTAACAGATCTCATGAACTGGCCTGGAGTCACGTCCCAGAAACGTTCACATGAGCCAAACATTCTGAATTACGCCTAATAGGGGCCCACCAACATGCCAGGTCAGTCTGTTGAGGATCATGAACTGTGGTATCAGGAAATAAGGGCACAGTGTTAAGAGAGACTGGAAGCCTAGTTGGTTGTAAAATTTTCAGTGAAGCAGTTTCCAGGCGGAAAAAGCAATTTTGTATAAATCAAAATGTTTCCCCCAGAAACAGTTGAATTTGACAAAACTGTCAGTGAAAAAGAGTCAAAACAAATCCTTCTGGCTTCCTCATTTCGTTTTGATTACATCAAAACATTTTGTTGAAGTAATGCTGAAATGGTTTCTTTTAAACTTTCTTGGTTTGTTTAATTTCATCACAACTTTTATATGAATTTAAATATTGGATTTTACATCCTATTTTAATGTTTTGACTTTATCAAAATGAAAAATGTTGATGTTGCTGATCAAATATTTTTTGGAATTTTCCATGACAATTTTCAGAATTTCGACTTTTCCTTCCAATTCAAAACCAACACAAATTTCAAAATGTCAGAATTTCCTGCATAATGAAAATTCTGGTTTCCGACCAGCTGTACTTGGAAGTGAGATCCGATCAAACCCGAGATTGAATGACAAGCCAAGAGGCCCATTTTCAAGCAGGCCCAGCATGGACAGGGCCTAGTGAACATGGGGTCTGCTTTTGAGATCAGGTTTTGTGGGGGAACTGGGCAGAACCTGTCTGCTTGGACTGAGCTTTCCTTGGATTTTCTCATTTTGAATTTTCTCTCCATGTAAAGCTCAGGTGTTGGGAACCAATGTGATGAAGAGAGAAGGAAATGCCAAGTTCTACACCAGTTTGTCTGGTGGTTGCAGGCAAATGGGAAACCTTGTTTGTATCTTAAAACGATGTGATGGTTGAAGGCCATTTGTGGAATTCCGACAGCACTGCACTGAGGACTCAAGCCTGATTCAGAGGTAAATCTATGGGAGCCCAACTTGAAGTTACCTAAACCTTCTTTCATCCACCTCTGTGTGTGCTTCACAGCAGCAGAGATGCCAGCAGGGTGTGTCTACAAGGCAGGTGGGAGCATGGTCCCCAGGTCCAGCACAAGTAGACAGACACGTGCCAGCACTAACGCTGCTTGGGCTAGTGTGCTAAAAATAGCAGTGTGGCCACAGCTTCTCGGGCTAGCCACCTGAATACATACGGAGGGTTCGTGTGGGTTGCTACTTGGGTGGCTAGCCCAAGCCACCTCCCGTGCAGCCGTGGCCACACTGTTATTTATAGGGTGATGGCGGTCCTTGAGCTAGGGATTCAGCCACCTGCGCTGGGAAGCACACTCCCAGCTGCAGAGCGGACACACCTTTATAGTCAAACCCTCGGAATGCAACATACGCTCCCTGTGAAGCACCTAGCGTGAGTCGAAACTTTTTTTTCAACAGCAAATTACTTTTTTTGGCAAAATGAACATTGACATGACAACCGGTCGAAAATTTCCAGCTTTTCAGTGAAAAACTGAATTTTTCTGGATGAAAATGGTCACGAGAAGGAGGAGGGCAATCACTTCTTGAGGAGTGCTAGACACGCTGGTGGGATTCACAAAGGTATGTGGGCATCTAACTCCCATTGGTTTCACCCATCGGCTCTCTGTCTGTATCGTTAAATGCTTCTCAGTCTCTTTTCACTGCCACGTGGCATCACCTCTTCCTCTCTCTGGTGCTGTGATCTCCTGGGCTGAGATCCTACAGGGGGCAGAATGTGGGACACACTCCCTATCGTCTAGCTGGGCTCTATTCAGACTTGGCTTATCGGCTTCATTTCTGTCTCTTAAAAGGCAACGCGTGGTTTTTTAGAACCCACTGGCAATCAAATGCCAATCTTAAAACAACTGCTGAGCTTTATAACCCATAGCGGTAGCTGCCACTCAGCTCAGATCTCCCTAGATGAATATTTAAATTCTCATTACCACTCAATTCTCTTGGAAACAAAACAACGTTTATGGTCAATAAACAACTTCCCACAGATGTATTTTTATTGGGTTCCTCCATGGTGGGGACATTCCTGGCCAGGGAAGGCCATTTATAGCCACTGAAGGAGAACGGGGTAATTTTTTGTTTTCAAGTTAAGATCATTTTTACAAGGCAGCCCTCTGCGATGCAGCCTGCTGGATTTATGAGCCATGAGAGCTGCTATACATTGCATGAGGGATTGGCTACAGCAGGGGTGGCCAACCTGAGCCTGAGAAGGAGCCAGAATTTACCAATGGACGTTGCCAAAGAGCCACAGTGATACGTCAGCAGCCCCCCATCAGCACCCCTATCCTGCTCCCAGCGCCTCCTGCCCACTGGTAGCCCTGCTGATCAGCTGTTTTGTGGCATGCAGGAGGCTGGGGGGGGGGAGGAGCGAGAGCACGGCAGGCTCAGGGCAGGGGGTGGGAAGGGGTGGAGTGGGGGCAGGGCCTATGGCAGACCCAGGGGTGGAGCAGTGAGCACCCCCTGGGACACAGGAAAGTTGGCTCCTGTAGCTCCAGCCCCGGAGTCGGTGCCTAGACAAGGAGCCGCATAGTAACTTCTGAAGAGCCGCACGTGGCTCCGGAGCCCCAGGTTGGCCACCCATGGGTGACAGTGAGGATTTATTGAGCACTGTTGATCAGGATCTGAGCTCCCAGTGACATTGACTTTTCTGGGCAGGGGGATATAAGTTAGCCGAGACATCACTCTGTGTGTATCTTCCCCCGTGTCATGTGAAGAGCTGATCAGGAAGTTTTTCACAAACTAGTTTTTTGCCCCCCTCTGCAAAAGTGAAATTTGTCAAAAACCAGAACTGTTCATGAAACAGGGTCAATTTCACCAAATCTTCTAACTCCAGAAGCGATTGGGAAAAAAAGTTTAGAAATTGTCCAAACGTCCCATTTTGACATTTTTTTTAAAATGAAAAGTTTGGGGGTTTCGAGTTGAAACGACATCTTGCTTTGAAATTTTGGTAAATTTAGACCAAAAAAGAAGGTTTTATTTTAAAAAAGAAAAAGAAAAAAGGAAAGATTCAAAATGAAGCATTTGGAAATTATTCAAATGAAATGTTGCAATTGACCCAAACGGATTCATTTATTTATCTAAAGATTTTTTTTCAGGTCACAAGAGTTGTTGAGATTTTCAAGCTTTTTCATCCCCAGTCAGGTGAGAAAATGTGTTGATATCTGGACATTTTTGGTGGGACCAGAAAACCATCTTCTCATCTAGGGACAGTCCTGGGGGGCCCTGGTGCATGCATGGGGCAACAAGTGCAGGAGAAAGTGACAGAGAGAGGTGCCCGTGCAGCACAGCATAGGGCGGTGGACAGTATTTAGAGAAAATCACACCCACCCTTTCTTTCACCTTGAAGGAAGAAACAATTTGTATAAATCTGCCACACCTAGGCATAGGGCTCAACACACGGGTCTACCTAGCATACTGAACTGGAACTCAGCTAAGGGCTCCCACATGGCTATAGTTGACACACTGAACTGCCCAGATTTGAGACAGAACACCTCTAACACAGTGAACGTCATGTCATCAGCATAGCAGACTGCATCGTGGGCACACTGAGCCAGCCATTCTGGGTACAGCAGGCATATCCAGCTTCCTGTGAGCTGGCAAACTGAATGTAGCTAGCATTTCCAACTGGTTGCGGTTGGTACACTGGCCTGGATACAGATGTGACAATGAACCATCTATTTAAGGTATGGCTTCCATTACTGTAGTATCTGAGGACTTTGCAATCTTTTAAAGTGTTCGTCCTCATAGCACCCCTGTGAGACAAGTGCCATTACCCCTATTTTACAGGTGGGAAACTGAGGCACAGAGAAACTAAATGACTTACTGAAAGTCATACAGGGAGTCTGTGGAAGAGCAAGAGAATCATTGTGATGCTACGCTCCATATTCTTTATGAAAATATGCTTATAATATGGGTACGACATAACTGAGATATACTTTAAATGAGATGGGTCTTTTAAGTAGGATGACCAGATAGAAACTGTGAAAAAACGGGAAAGAGGGTGGGGTGTAATAAGCATCTATATAAGAAAAAGTCCCCCAAAATGGTACTGTCCCTTTAAAAACGGGACATGTGATCACCCTACTTGTAAGGTATCATTGGAAAGGTTCTGATTTACTGAATGTGATTATCCAATTTGTATGCATGTATGATTTCTGTACCTAAAGTTAGTCCATACGCCTATGTAACAATTAAAACTGGGTATAATTAGACTAATCTAATTGCCTTCTATGACGAGATAACTGGCTATGTGGATGAGGGGAAAGCAGTGGACATGTTATTCCTTGACTTTAGAAAAGCTTTTGACACGGTCTCCCACAGTATTCTTGCCAGCAAGTTAAAGAAGTATGGGCTGGATGAATGGACTATAAGGTGGCTAGAAAGCTGGCTAGATTGTCGGGCTTAACGGGTAGTGATCAATGGCTCCATGTCTAGTTGGCAGCCAGTATCATTCGGAGTGTCCCAAGGGTTGGTCCTCGGGCCGGTTTTGTTCAATATCTTCATTAATGATCTGGAGGATGGCGTGGATTGCACCCTCAGCAAGTTTGCAGGTGACACTAAACTGGGAGGAGAGGTAGATATGCTGGAGGGTAGGGATAGGATACAGAGGGACCTAGACAAATTAGAGGTTTGGGCCAAAAGAAATCTGATGAGGTTCAACAAGGACAAGTGCAGAGAGATGGAAGAATCCCATGCACCGCAACAGACTGGGGACCGAATGGCTAGGCAGCAGTTCTTCAGAAAAGGACCTAGGGGTTACAGTGGACGAGAAGCTGGATATGAGTCAACAGTGTGCCCTTGTTGCCAAGAAGGCAAATGGCACTTTGAGATGTATAAGTAGGGGCACTGCCAGCGGATCGAGGCTCTTAAGGAAAATTAAGCAGTCATGGGATAAGAGAGAAGGTCCTCTCATGGATCTGTAACCGGTTAAAAGACAGGAAACAAAGAATAGGAATAAACAGTCAGTTTTCACAGTGGAGGGAGGTAAACAGCGGGGTCCCCCAAGGATTGGTACTGAGACTAGTGCTGTTCAACGTATTCATAAATGATCTGGAAAAGAAAGTGAACAGTGAAGTGGAAAAGTTTGCAGATAATACAAAATTATTCAAGATAGTTAAGTCCAAATTTCAGTGCAAAAATTTACAAAGGGATCCTATAACATGGGGTAAATGAGCAAAAAAATGGCAGATGAAATTCAACCTTGATAAGTGCAAAGTAATGCACATTAGAAAAAATAATCCCAACTACACATATATAATTATGGGGTCAAAATTAGCTGTTACTATTCAAGAAAGAGATCTTGGGGTCACCATGGATAGTTCTCTGAAAACCCCAGCTCAGTGTGGTGCAGCGATCAAAAAGGCTAAACAAATGTTAGGAATCATTCGGAATAGGATAGCAAATAAGACAGACAATACCATACTGCCACTATATAAATCCATGGTGAGCCCACACCTTGAATACTGTGTCCACTTCTGGCTGCCCCATCTCGAAAATAATATGGTAGAACTAGAAAAGATTCAGAAAAGGGCAACAAAGAAGATCCAGGGGACGGAACGGCTACCAGATGAGGAGAGACTAACCGGATTAAGGCGGTTCAGCGTAGAAAAGAGATGACTAAAGGGGGTATGTTGGAGGTCTATAAAAATGGTGAGAAAAAGTGAATAGAAAAAGTGTTATTTATCCTTTCCCACAACTCAAAATCCAGGGATCACCCAATGAAATTAATTGGCAGCAAGTATAATACAAACAAGCGGAAGTACTTTTCTCCCCAAATTAACCTGTGGAATCCATTGCCGTGGGATGTCGTGATGGCCAAAACTATAATTGGGTTCAAAAAGGAGCAAGATAAGTTCCTGGAGGATAGCCATTGACGATCAGGGATTCAACCCCATGCTCGGGGTGAACCTAAATCTCTGACTGTCGGAAACGAGGTGGGGATCACTCCAACTGCCCTGTTCAGTACATTCCTTCTGAAGATCTGGCATTGGCCACTGTCAGAGACAGAATACGGGGCTAGCTGGGCCCTTGGTGTGACCCAGTTTGGCAGCTTTTATGTTCTTAGGTTTTATTAAACCTGGGGTGTCACAAACCCTTTTTTGAGTCACACGAGCCATTTTTTCCTCTCTTTCATTTAAATTGTTGGGGTGTTTTCTAAAGGAAATTTAGTTAAAAATAAGCTGCATTTCCAGCAAGGCTGAATCCTGAGCTCAGCAAACAATAAGAAACCACGTCTGAAAGTCTGTCCTGCCTCTGCAGCTAAATCAAATAAGAAATGATGGCATTCCATACTCCAGAATGTATGCTTAGCGACAGCCAAATGGAGCTCCACCCTCCAATGTTCCAAGCTCCTTTCAAAACCTAGAACCCCTGGTTTGCCAGTGAGTTCTAGGTTGGGCGAGACCAGAGCTCTATCTCTAAACATGTCCATTGCCTAGTGAATTTGGGCTTCTACTCAATGGATTTGTGTGCAACAGAGATCATTCAAACTGAGCCAGCAGCAGCGAGTTCCTGCCTGGGAGTGTTTTCAAACGCAAAGGCAAAGGACAATTTCACAGTCTCTGTCATGTTGTCACTCTTTCCAAACATGCAATAATTGCACTTGGAGGTTTTGCTAATCAAACAGCCTCCAGACACTTCTGTTCCCTGGCAGGATGTCTCCACGGAGGGGATTGCTGCAGAGTGGGGGCAATGCATGGGGAGCGGTTGCACCGACTTTCCTCTCCCCTTTGTTCCTAGCCTTTTCCTGACATCACACCCTGAGTCTCTTGCAAGTCCCAGGTTGGTTCCCAGGCTGCCAGGAGAACAAGAGGCACAGCAGCATGTGCAGTTTCACAGTAGCGCAAGAAATCAAAGAAACCAAATTGTCACTCGGGCCCCAGTCCTTTTCCCCACAGCAGGAGAAAGGCCACAATGAGCCGCACCATGCACCACTAGGATCCCCCTTCGCTGTGGGAAGAGCATGGCTGGGTTCCAGTGCCTCTCTCACTGACTCTGCTGCTCCCCTGGAGCCAAGCAACTCTTCCATGAGAGCTGAGTCCAGGCTGTGTGTCAGGGAGGCCCGTGAGGAGACACGTCTTAGTCAGCTAGAGTGAGCTGAGCAAGGCTAGGGAAGCAATAGAAAGCCCTGGCTCAGAGTCATTCCTGACCCTGCCCTCCAGCTTAGTGGTTCTCAGCCAGTGGTACATGTACCCCTGGGTATGCAGCAGTCTTCCAGGGGTACATCAACTCGTCTAGACCAGTCTTTCTCAACCTGGGGGCTGCAGCCCCCAAGGGGCTGGCAGGATGGGTTTAGGGGCGTCGCAAGTGCAGGGCTGGCGTTAGCGGGTGGCAAGCAGGGCAACTGCCTGGGGCCCCATGCCACAGAGGGGCCCACAAAGCTAAATGACATGCTTCAGCTCTGGGCAGTGGGGCTCAGGCTTTAGACAGACTCACAAGTGAAAACCAGGTTCAAGCACCACACTGAAATGTAAGTACAACATTCATATTCCCATCTATTTATGTTATAATATGGTAAAAAGGAGAAAGTCAGCAGGTTTCCAGTCATCGTGCACTGGGACACTTTTGTGTTTTGATGTCTGATTATGAAAGCAAGCAGTTTTTTAAGTGAGGTGAAACTTGGGGGTATGCAAGACAAAGCAGCCTCCTGAAAGGGGTACAGTTTCTGCTAAGGTGGAGAGCCACTGGTCAAGCGTCTAGGTCCCCACCTAAGCTCCTCACAGGCATGAATGCGATTGTCCTCTCAACTCCCGTGTGAGGCAGGGCAGTGCAAGTGTCCCCATGTCACAGATGGGGCACTGAAGCCCAGCAGGCCGGGTTGCTAAAGGTATTTAGGCACCTACGGGTGCAAACTGGTGTCTCATGGGATTTTCAAAAGCTTTCATAAGTCACACTCGGTGTCCATCTCAGTCTGCAAGCACCTAAATACCTAGCTCAGAAGGATCAAGCAATTTGCTGAAGCTCGCAGAGGAAGCCTGTGGCTCAGCAGAGATTTGAACACGGGTCTGACAAGTCCAAGACTAGGGACCTCAGCACCGTTCCTCTCTAGCACTAGCAGATGCAGCACAAATTGTCCTTTACAGTGATTACAACCAGGTACTTGCCTTTGCTACTGCTCCAGCAATCCTAACCTTGATTTTCATTTCCTCACCCATCTTAAACCAGCCGCATCCCCTTGGCTGTCAACATCCTCCCCGCTCAGACCATTCTTTACCCCGCTCTTTGGGGAATTTGCGTCTCCCTCCGGCTCAGAGCCCATTTTTGGTGGTCATTCCTTGGACGGGCCAGACCGACTCAGGAGCCACAGAGCTTTCGCTTTATGGTGGCACGAATATCTTTGGTGAAGGGAGTCACTCCAAATGCACAGCTCAGCATTTCTGTCCCTCTAGCTGAACAGATTGGGTTTGCAAAAGTACGTCAAGGCCTCTGGCAAGGAGAGGCGGAGACTCCGAGCCCCCAGATGGCTCTGTCACACAGGCAGAGATTCTTTGCCTCCTCTGAGGTCCCTTTTACACACATTCGGTCTCCTCTCTCTATACTGTCAGAACACGTCTCTCCATGACAGGCATATGGTCTCTCATTACCCCAGCATCTCACAGCCTTCAGTGTCTCCTCCCTCACAGCCCCATGTGGAAGGGGATTGCTGTTAGCCCATTGTACAGCTGGAGACCCGAGGCACCAAAGGGCAGGTCTTCACCGGCACTGGAGGTGTAACTTGTAGCTCACATTTCTCTGACCTAGTGGGGGTGCTAACAGTAGAAGTGTAGCCAGGAGCGGTGGGGAGAGGCTTGCTGCCCCAGGTACATTGCTAGGGTCTTGGTCAGGATCAGATATAGGACAGCTAGCCCCTCCCACTGCTCGCGGCTACACTTCTGTTTTCAGTGTGCTCCCTGAATCAGCTTCCAGCTCCAGTGTAGAGGGTAGACCAGTAGGGGGTCATGATCATGGAGGGAGAGATGATCTCTCAGGTAGCCAGGGCCAGTCTCATGAAGAGTTTGACTATCAGGACAGAGAGCTTGAATGGGGCTTTGTATTCAGCGGGGAGGCAGGTGAGAGAGCAGAGCCCTGGGCTGATGTGTTCACAGAGACCTGTGTGCTTGAGCAGACAGGAGGAGATGTTTCCTCACAGGGCACCCACGTCTGTGTGTCTCTCTGACCCTCGATGTGTCCCACTTACGAAACAGCAAATCAGTGCTCAAGGAGGAGTCCAGTTCAAACACAGAACCAAATTGCCCTGATGCTGCTGATTGTCCTAGAGGCATCTCTGCACATTGTCCTGGAGGCATCACCCATGACGCTGTACAAGTAAATCCCACCATTATGAATACAGAGAAGAGTAGCTAGCAAGGTCCCTTCACCTAGTTTTACGCACGTGTGTCTCCCGCCTCCCTCCTACTATTTCTAAATACCTCTCTCTCTCCTTCTCCCCCTTCTCCTGAGCCCTGTCATCCCATCAGGTAGCTGCACTCAAAGAGGCACCATTGTACTGGACACAGCCTAGTTCCAAGCAACCCGAAGTCCCGCAGCAAGGGAGCAGGGCAATGCTCCCAGCAAGCGCAGTGGCATGCAAACCCTTTGTGCTTATCGTGCATGAGGGCAAGGCTCATGCAATGCTGTCCTATTAACAAATGTCTGCATTTAAATATGTGCCACTCAGCCTATGTGGCTGCATCTCCTGTGATGAGTCCATTTTCTGCAATGGGGAACCAGGACTAGAACTCTGGGACTACAGCTCCAAAAGCATGGATCTTTCCCACTTGAGCTAAAGAAGAATGCCATCAGCGAGCACCAATGGTAGGTCCTAGAGGATCTGTCTGAGATCAAGTCTTGTCAGTGCAAGAAGCACTCTTTTTCATGTCGGATTTCCCTCACTAATGAGGATTGCTAGCTCCTTAGGACAACACCTCAAACAGATTATTGAGCAAATATTACCAATTTTTGATTAATAATTTATCCAGATTTTTTTTATATATTTAACCAGCTCAAATAACCAACATCCAAAAGTGATTCTCCAAAAGTGGATGAAGAATGAGCATAAAAAAGCTTAGAATAGGGTAATCAGAGTGAAAAAAGGCTATTTTAGCAACTTAGTACTCCAGTTATGGGTGTGTTAGAGAGTGAGAAAGGAACATTTGGAGATTAGGTAGGTAGGTAAGTAGGTAGATTTTTCCCCTAATGGAAATATTTACATGAGGCAGTATCCATTGTGAGGAGACTATCTATTGATGATCATTTGTACTGAAAATAAATACACATACAACAATAAAGACAAATACACACATGGAGTCTTAATGTTACCACTGACATAAATGGACCCATACAACAGTATGTATAAAACAGTTCTCAATTAGCAGATGATGTTAGATAGAATCACATTTCTTCATGCATTTCAATCCATGTGTGGTTATAATTTCCTGAAAACCCCAGTTCTCTGTCTGCTGGTAGAGGCTATTCTCTCTCTTAGGATACAAGACAACACTGATAATACCCCACCTCCTCTCCTGTGCTTGGGTCCTCTGTATTTGCACCTGAGCAGATGGGATCTGCTGCCTGACACGCCCATTGTGCTCAGTGGAGCTGGGCGAGCTGATGGCTGCTAGGATGCATTTGACACGGCTCTCTTTACGGACATACACGCACCCCACTTGCTATTATTGCACACATAGGGTGGAGTGGGCCCACCCCTCCCTATTTTCCAGCCCTGCCCTCTGCTCTCCTGTCTCCTCTGTGCCATCTCTCCTCTCCAGCACTGCCCCTTCCTGGTCTGCCCTCTGCCACTGACTCAGTCTGTCCACTCTCCCAGTGCTTGAATTATTTCTGTAGTTGATCCCCTCCTTCCTCACCTTCCCAGCTATTAGGCATCCTCCCATGAAACCATCACGGAGCTTGGTCCTACCATTAGAGAAGCAAAGCGATAGAGCACCAAGCAGGGTGGTGGGTGCATGGGGCCCTGATCCTGCATTTCTGAGAGCACTGCACCATAGCTACCCTACCTGGTACGAGAGCGGCGCACATAGGGGTCTCAGCAGCTTAAGGGGTGCGCATGAGACCATGTCTCAGACATACCCATGCTTTTTTACCCTACGGTGCCCAATGCACTTGGCACACTCCACAAACACACCCCCTCAGGCTGCCCGATGCCTGGGTACCAAACATTTCTGGGCACACGGTGCTCTGATGGTTCCTGCCAACACAACCAAGAGCTTGTTGCAGTTTGTGGCTTCTGGGGTTTCTTGAGGTTCTCTCCCTGCCCATTTCTGGAGAGCCGCAGCACCGATGCTGGAGTCTGGCTCAGGACCCTGATCTCCTGCCGTGCACTAAGGGAATAGCCGCCAGGCCCGCAGGCCCAATGGGGAAGCTTCAGTGAAGCCTCCATGCCACCCTGAATGCAGCGACCTGCTGAGGCTGCTCATTACACGCAGAGGGGCCAGGCTGCAAGCTCACCACAGCTGGGCTCAGCGTGACACGAAGGCAGAAATGTTCCGAGGCTGCAATGTGGCATTGCTGCAAGATTATTTCACACACGCACACCCCAGAAAAATGCCAATAGGAGGCAGCCCCCGTTCATGCTTAAATTGGGGCCTTGCAGGAGCAGCAGTTTTGAGGAGGAGGTTTCCAAGGGGAAGCCGTGTTAGTCTGTAGCAGCAAAAACAACGAGGAGTCCTTATGGCACCTTAGAGACTAACAAATTTATTTGGGCTTCTTCCCAATGGGATGCCCTTGTATTCCTCTGCCCCAAACACTCTGCTTGGGATATTGGTGTGCCCCACAGTCACCCCTTCATCTGCTGCTAAAAATATTCACCTATTGCCTAATATTCAATGCTTCACTGACCACTGGGATTCCCGTTTTTCACAGTGTTATCTGCTTTTGCGCACCGGTTCCAGAATCAGCCTGGAGAAGGATGCTAAGTCCTTGGGAAACTACTTGGATGCATTTTTACAGAAAAGCCTAGGAATTCACTACCGCAAGCTGCCCAGAATATGATTAACCATTGGCTGGGAGGCATTGGCAGTATCTCGGGAGGAAGGAAGCACAGAGTGTACAGAAAACACAGCTGGAATCCTGTTAAATAAATAACAGAGCATGAGCATGGGAAGGGAAGGGGGAGAACAGCAGAATGGAGCGAAGCCACCTACTCCATGCACCATGGCTATGCATTCCCCTTGCCTGCCTTCCTCCACAGAGCTGAGATGACATATGAGGCTGTCACACTGCATTATGTTCACTTGTGGGAGCAGAAGCTGTGCAAACCCACACCCAGAGCGGCACTTCAGTGCAGACCCCCCCCTCTGGCTAATGGGTTCCTGTTTCTTTGCCCTCTGGACTGGGAAATGCGCAATTTGGTCAAGCGAACGAGAAGCAAGCAAGAGTTTCCAGGGTGGTGCATCTGATCAGGACAGAGCCCTGCACTTTACATCGAAGTATCCCCTAGAGGTGAAACCAAATAATGGAGCCTTGCCCATTATGAGCACCTAGGAACCAGTGCTAATATAACCGCACCACGTATCCACAGGACAATCAGTAGCGAAAGGAAAACTGCCCTAGAGGAGATGGGGGATGTACAGTGGTGATTTATAAACCAGCCTTTAAAACCATGGCACCTCTTTTTCCATCTGGCGCCACTCTAGTAGCAATGCCAGGAAACCACATGGCGCACAGGGCAAAGGAGCAGTAGCTTGAACAGGTCACAAAATGAATCCTGATGGTCAAAGGCACAGATTATGAATCACCAGCCTTCAGCTTCTAGTTTGGGGTGTGGGGAATCGTAGGCGAAAGGGGTCAGGGGAGCACATTATTCAGGCCGTTGCTTTTGAGCAGAGGTTTTCACCTTACATGACACACCAAAGATAACCTTATCTTAAAAGAACTAGAGTATTCTTCAGGAAGGGTCCAAATGACTACATCCTATGGCAGAGCTCCCATCGGGGCCATACTGTAGTATTTCTTTAGAAGGATGACACTTTACCCTGCAAAGGCCCTGGCTGGTCCTTGCTGGGGCTAACCTCCTTTGGCAGACTAAGTGTTCTGCAGCAGCCCATGGATGGTCTGCGTCCTTTTGAAATCACTGTGTTCATGGAAAGTCAATCATAGAAACACAGTGCATCATTCCAGAGTGACGACCCCTGGATTTTAAGTGTCGGGTAAAATCACCAAAAGTTACTAAGGGCCAGATCCTCAAGGATATTTAGGTTTCTATGGGGAGTTAGGCACCTACATACCTTTGTGACTCTGGGATCAAATTATTTAGGAGCCTAAGTCCCATTGGCCTCCATTCAGGATCCTACATGCCTTGGTTTTGAAAATGGGAATTAGGTTCCTAAGTCACTGAGGCGCTTTGAAAATGTTACCCTATAAGTGTTTGGGACTTGTTCACTCTCGGCTAATAGACACTTGCTGCATAATAGTGAGTCTGCATCTGGTTTGGGGAGGCCTATTCTACAGGGAAGAACCATTTGCACTGTTGGGATCTAGATTACAAGCACTCCCAGAGACCAAGGACTTCGCTCAGGGATCGCTTTCGGCTCAGGCCAGTGTCTGACTTGAATGATACTTTTATTGCTTGAACTCTCCTGTGGGCTTCTCTTTCCCACCCATCCATGCCCCCCCCCCCATCTGCCTTCCCCATTCTGACATACACACACTGGCCTGCTCCCGGGCAACAGCACAGGGTTTAGTGCCTGTCCTGTCCTAATGCACCTCTGTACACCTTCCTCTCCTCTGAACAATCCCCGCTGTGTTTAATGGCCTACAAGCCTCGATTCCTGCTCATAACCAGGTAGCTGGTTCTGAAGGGGGTGGGGGCTCCTAAGCTGGAAACTGCCAACAACTGCTCCATAAAATACAACCTTCCCCACTCGGGTGTTCCAGGAAAACATTCCCCGGCGCGGCCAGGTGCCAGCAGCACAAGCCGGCTGGAGTCGCAAGATACAAAAGTAGCGGAGACAAAAGCTTCCAAAGGCTGCATTTGTGGAGGTGACAGGGGCCCTAGGCCCATGAAATCAACGGGCAGCGTAGTCCTTCATGACAGCCTAGAAATCAGTGCGCATGTAACCACGCCACGTACCCCCAGCACCGCCGGTAGCAAAAAGAGCAAACAGCGTACGTCCCGCAGAACCAAATGGCTGAAAGCGCTCGTTGCTTCACTTAACTCTCCAAAGACCTGCTTCACCCAGCAAGGAGAGACGCGGGCCGGTGTAAGTCACAGCTCGGCACAGACCCCAGCAAGAAATGATTAGCGCTCAGCTCTGAGACAGCAATCAAACCAGATGGTTAAAAGATACAGGCACTGTTCGGAAACCACCACCCCCCTCCCCATGCCAGCATCCCCCGTGCAAGCCTGGCCCCCTCTGCTAGCGGGACGGTCACCGCTTTCCCTTCCGCAGGAATGCACGCTTACACGCGCGTGTGTGTGTCTAGAGCGGCTGCTTTCCATCCGTGAACCACCACAGGCAAGTGTCAGTCCCTGTCGGGGTGTAATCAAATACTCTTAAGCCATTTGCTTCTCTCACTCTCCCCGGACTCACGCCTCAGCCGGCCGAGGGAACGGACCCAGCCGAGTCTGGAGGATTCATTTTTACCTCTCTCTCCAACGCAGTGGCAGGAAAGGACCCACACTGCACAGCAAACTAGCAACCGCGCCGAGGATTTAAGAGCCAGAATCGCAGGCCGACAAAGCAGGATCCACCTCGAATGATGATGCCGCAAACCGCGGGTCCATCAAAGCCACAAAGCCCAGGCAGAGGCTGCTGCCCCAACGACTGCACCCAGACCACTCTGCAGCGCAGCACACTTGCCTTTTGCACGAGAATCTGTCCAGCCCAAGGCACCGGCCGGCCACCACAGCGCACTCCCTGCAACATGACAGGTCAGACTGCCTGCTGGGGGGTCGCAGGGGCCCCTCCAAATCACAGCTCCAACAGCAAGTGGCCTCTGGGAACTGCTAGCCTGCTAGGGAGGATCAACCAGTACAAAAGGGCTCTGGCAAACAAACTTCAACTCAACAGGCTGCCTGCCTTTTTCCCAGTACCACGCGAGAGAAACCTGAACCCAGCAGAGACGGTTCTCTCTTGACTCACCCTTGGCCAGATCACATCACCTTAAGCACCTGCTGGATTCTCCACCGCCAAGCCCGGCCGCACGCCCAGAGAAGATAAAGGAAGTAGAAGCTCTGTCCATACTCACAGTTTTGAAGTCCTTCTGGCTGCACTCCCGGCCTTTGAACTTGCAATACAGTAGCATATCCTTCAGGTCGTGCCCCACGCGCCCCAAGAACTCCTGCATGTTGAAAATTTTCGGTTTGTATTGCTGAAAGTTGGCCTTTTCCTGGAGAGCGGCCAGGACAGCTGGGTCAGCCAGGTGGGGCGCTGGAATCTGCAGGTTCACATCCAGCAGCGCCAGGAGCTCCCCAGCATGGTACAGGTCATTGGTGGTGAGTCTGGAGAAGCGGAACTCATTGAGGTTACAGATGGTGACCGCAGGGAAAACCAGGCTATTGGCCACTACCTCGTCCACTTTAGTGACGTGCTGGTAGGAGAAATAGAAAGCCACCCGATCCGAGCTCTCCACCAGGAGGAGACCCAGCGAGCCCACAAAGGCCATGGTCCACAGCAACCGCCTTATCGTCACCGGCCCATAGACAAAAATGTGGCGAATCCCATGGAGGGAGGAAGTGTTGGCAAACATCTGGATGCTGGAGGGCTCCAGGCTTCCCATGCTTCCCTCGCTGGTGCTGTCCTTAAGATCCATTGGGGTAGTTTGTTAAAATCCTGGCACTATTTTTCAGGTCAGTGCCTCTCTAGTCAGACAGAACTGTATCTCCCCACCCCCACCTTCCAGTGGGCTTCACCCCTTATCTCTGGGGAGCAGGAGAGGAGAGAAGAAGAGAGGATCAGGCCAGTTGCTGGGAGTTTCTCCTAGGAGCTCAGCAGTAGCCTAGCAGGGGTAAATATTTATATAAAATCCATTCAAACTCTAGCTCTTGATTTCCTCGGTGCGATAAGGAGGGCTGGTTTTATTGAGGGAGACACCAAGGTGATGTGGAAGAGATGTGGGTGGGAAGCGAGAGCTTAGCCAATGGAAATAAAGCCCTCCCCCTACACTCACACACTGAACAGGGAGAGAGAACAGAAAGCCAGCGAGGCCGCTTGCAGCCGGCTAACAGCGCCCGATGCACAAGGCTGCCCGCTTTGCCGAGCTGAGGGACGGCGGAGCGGCGCTGCTTTCCCATTGCTTGATTTTTCTGCTCCGATGTTGCTAGCAGCTGGATTCGAGCATCCTCCCAGGCCTGTTTTGGACAAGGCTCCAGATGCTGCCAGTCTCAGCCCTCGGAGAAAGCTGGGCTGCTGATTCACAGGGAGAGAGGAGGCAGGGGAGTGCCGGAGGGAGAGAAGCAAAAGCCCGCGGGAGAAGCAAAGAGGGAAAGAGATGCAGGGCCCCGCGCACGCCCCGACACGGAGCAGCCGGCAGCAAGCCAGCTGCCTTCTCTTCCCTCAGACAGCAGCTGAGGCAAAAGTTAAGGAAGGGCAGGACTTGGTGGGTAGCTGCTGCAGAAAGGGAGAATGGCTCTAGAGAACTGCGGGGTGCAGTCGGGGGGGGGGGCACGTTTCTTCTTGTCCTTTCTCGTTTCTTCCCCTCTCGCTTTCCGTGAGAGCCTGCCCGCTTCGGGACCCCCTGGCACTGCAGACGCTCGAGAGGAGAGAGTAACTCCTCAGCCACCGCCTCTGTGACTTGTCTCCTCCAGGGAGGCGCAGGGAGAGGGGGCTGCTTCCGAGGAACCTCAGGTTGCTGCTGGGATGATGGTGATGTTCATGAGTCATTAATCAATCAAGCCTCTTCCAGAGTGCAAGGAGGAAGCCAAGAAACTGCCTCTCTATCCCCAGCCCCAGGGTTTCTAAGGGCTCACCCAGCCGCACGTGGAATTTCCAGTGGTTTTCCTTCCTTTGAATGTCCACATGAAAGGCACCGGTGATGTGTTTGTGTTTAAAAGGGTTTCCCAGAGAGGTCACAGTGGGGAGGTGGGGGTCGAGGCCTGCAATATCCTGCAGGAATAACTCCCAACGCTGCAGCATCCCATCTGCAAGCTGCGGCCCATGGGGCCTTGGCTGCCCAGTTTGGGAGCATTTTTGCTCTGTGTTGGCCCCTTGGATTACAGTGGGGTCCCGGGCTGTGAATGAGGTCCCTGCGCACTCAGTAATGATCATGATCATTCACAATAGCTGCATTAGGTCAGGCCCGGCACAAAGAAGTAGGGACTGTCTCCCTTTGTTCTGTGTTTGTACAGCACCTTGCACTCAGGCCCTGCTCCCTCACTGAGACTAGCTGCTACCACAATGCAAATAGTAAATAATAATAAAGGGGCATTTCTCGCCCTGGAATAAATCCTGCCTGCCTGCTGGCTGCAGCACAGATGTGAAAGAGAAAAAAATCTCAATTCACTGGATTTGCTCCATGCCTAAAGCATGTGTGTGAATTTCAGAGGGGTGAAATCCTGGGCCACACCATTCACCTGAAGTTAATGGTGAAACTCCCCTTGGCTTCAGTGGGGCCAGGATCTCATCCTGGGATGTTAGAAAGCCCCCAAAGGAAAGTTATTGCAAAGACAGCTGACTTAGCTCACCTCAAACCCCTCTGATCAGCTCTGTCCTCTTTTCACCCCCAGGAGCTGAGTCAGTGGGGGGGCCACCCACCAGTGGTCCCCACAGCAACCACGCCCGGAACCTCACCAAGCAGGCCACAACAACCAGCTCAGCACAGAACGCCAGGGGCCGAGTGAGCCGGCGGGACAAGGTCTCCTGCTCCAGTGCACAATGGAGCCTGTGCAGTTCAATATGTTGAGCTGGACCCCACTTTTGTCTTTAAGGCAGGAAGCAACACCAGGAGTTAATGCGGAGGAAGGGGCATTTTGCTGCAGGGATAGGGTGTCAAGATGGGCAGGGAAAAGGGGAGACAGAGGCTGGGCAGGGGGGAGATGGAGGCAAGACACTTCCTGTCCTGAGCTAACTGCATGAGCTGCTGCAGCTTGAGCTAAAGCTAGCTAGCTGTGTCTGTAACAGGTACCCCGCTTCTACGGCACGGGCACCCTCGCCAGTATGTTACGCCAGCTCCTTCCTGCAGGTTACTCATGCCCGTGCTTCTGAACTTGGACTCCCCCATTCCAGACAACCCCTCCTAAAGCTGATTCCCCAAGGGGCTAAAACCCTCCCCCCGGGACAACATTAACCACGGGAACGCAGTGTTCTGGTTTATCACCCTGGGTGCTGTGGTAATAAGGGTGTGCCCTGAAAAAGCCATAACTCTTTGCACGGCTTGAGCTGGCTTGAGGATTGGGCCAAAAGAAATCTGATGTGGTTTAACAAGGACAAGTGCAGAGTCCTGCACTTAGGACGGAAGAATCCAATGCACCGCTACAGACTAGGGACTGAATGGTTCGGCAGCAGTTCTGCAGAAAAGGACCTAGGGGTTACAGTGGACGAGAAGCTGGATATGAATCAACAGTGTGCCCTTGTTGCCAAGAAGGCCAATGGCATTTTGGGATGTATAAGTAGGGGCATTGCCAGCAGATTGAGGGATGTGATCGTTCCCCTCCATTCGACATTGGTGAGGCCTCCTCTGGAGTACTGGGTCCAGTTTTGGGCCCCACGCTGCAAGAAGGATGTGGAAAAATTGGAAAGCATCCAGTGGAGGGCAACAAAAATGATTAGGGGACTGGAACACATGACTTATGAGGAGAGGCTGAGGGAACTGGGATTGTTTAGTCTACAGAAGAGAAGAATGAGGGGGGATTTGATAGCTGCTTTCAACTACCTGAAGAGGGGTTCCAAAGAGGATGGATCTAGACTCTTCTCAGGGGTAGCAGATGACAGAACGAGGAATAATGGTCTCAGGTGTCAGTGGGGGAGGTTTAGGTTGGATAGTAGGAAAAACTTTTTTACTAGGAGGGTGGTGAAACACTGGAATGGGTTACCTAGGGAGGTGGTGGAATCTCCTTCCTTTGAGGTTTTCAAGGTCAGGCTTGACAAAGCCCTGGCTGGGATGATTTAGTTGGGGATTGGTCCTGCTTTGAGCAGGGGGTTGGGCTAGATGACCTCCTGAGGTCCCTTCCACCCCTGATATTCTATGATTCTATGAACCCCTCCAATGCAAGGATCTCAGAGCACTTTACAAGAACAGGCCAGAGAGGTGCTGTAGGTATTAGCTTCTCTGCCTTGCAGACAGAAACCTGAGACTCGAGGGCCCAGCTCCTCAAAGTATTTAGGCACCCAACTCCCATTGACATCAGTGGGAGCTAGAGGCCAAAATACCTTTTCAGCTCTGGGACTAGGAGTTTAAGTGACTGGCCCAAGGTCACATGCAGCATCAGCGACAGAGCCGGCAAGAGAATGCTGGAGTCCTGTTATGTAGTCCCTTGTGCAAACCACACTCTCTGATGAGAGTAGTTCATGGAGGCAAATGGCACCGGAAACCTCTGCACCGGAGAGCGCACACCAGGGCAGAAGGTACCTGACTGTCCAAGTGAGCCAGCCTCCCCCCGCACACACATCATACAGTCCCTTGCAACCAGGAAATGCCTCCTACCCTGCAGGCTGGGAGCCGTGATAGACACATATCACAGCAGTTCACAGCTAGTCACACTGTCTCGCAAGGATCTACCCAGGCTACCCACATGGCTCCCAGTACCCCGCTGCAATTTAACATGTTCACTCTCTGAACACCCTGGGAGGGAGGCAGCATCTTTAGCTGGACATAGAAACCTTTAACGTTAGATATCCCAATGTAGTGTGATAATAAGGCAGATCGTTAGACCCATGGAAAAAAAAAACCCAGCAGATTCAATTATTTTTCTAGCAACTGGCAAATCCAGAAGGAAACCAGCCAGGCCTGTCAAATACTGGCCAGATGGTAACCCTACCATCAGAGCACAAACCCAGTCCTCTCTGGAGGGCGCCTGCCTTATCAGCTGCTCAAAGCTTTTTATGGCAGCGCCATAGACTGTGTATTATAGACAGTAGGGGTGAAAACCCAAGACTTAAGCGTGGCCTAGGGCCTGCGCTCTGACTCTGTGCAAGGGGGAATTTCACCCTAAATTAAGTGTCACCTATAAGGAGCTCCTCTGTGACACACCCCATCAGAAGACTCCCCCGCCCGCTCAGGGCTCAGGGCACCAACAAGCTCCCTTGTAACGATGGCCCATGCTGTAGCAAGCGCTCCAGAATGATACACACAGCCCATTGCCAGCTCTGTCTTGGGGGCAACCAGCCACTGTTTTAGAAACTCTCTGCTGTGGCTTGATTTCCTCACGCAGCAGCCCAGCTGTTGCTATCCCAGCTGATTGACCGAGGAGGGTGGCCATGAGGAATGAGGAGGCAGCTGCTGATCAGACCCCTGCTGTTGATTTGTGAGGGGGATTTGAAAAGCATGGGGCAGAGTTACCTTCTTTGTTTCCAAACCTTTCCATGGGTGTGGCCAGACGACCTCCTGGATCCGCCCCATTTTTCTCCCCACCCATCTACCAGGAGTTGTAGTAGTGGGGGGTTAGCTTTGCAGGCCAGAAGTCTGGGGAAAGGGCCTTGCAAAAGCCTATGTCTTGTTATACAGAAGCAGTTGGGAACTAATAAAGAGTGTCTCTTTCAAGCACCGAATACCACACTAACTTCCTCCCTGCCTCAGTCTCCCCAGTGGTAGTGTGAGCACTTTCTCCTCTACAGCTTCTGCTGTTCGGAACCATTTCTCTTCCTCACTGGCTCTCCATGTGCTTTCTGATCTCACTTGCAAACCTCCCTCTTTCCCAACTGCTGTGGTAGTGGCCTCATGAGTTATTGCTTTCATTTATTCCCCAAAACCTGCCTTTCCCATCCTGTATTCCGTAATTCACACCATTCGCCATCTGCTGCCTTTTATTATTTAACTATGTACAGTGCTTTGGGGACAGTTTGCATAAAGAACGCCAGGCAGCCCTATGCTGGGTATGTTTGCTGAGCTGTTCTCAGTTGTTCATAAGGTCTGCTTGCTGGAGAAGTGGGTAGTTTGTGGGGATTCACTAGACAGGACTAGACTAGACTAGGACTAGAGAGACATAGGACTAGAGAGACAACTGCCTAGTATGCGCATGCGTGCTCGCACGTTTTCACACTCGTGCACCAGTATTGTCTACTGGATGAGAACGGGAACGGCTGACCTGGACCCCTAAGAGGCAGTGGAGGTTTTGCTTTAGCTACCCTGGGAGGGATGGGTGTCTGAGGACCTGCTGTTGCCATGAGGTCGCGGCGGATGTGGTGTGCAGCGTATGGACAACAGCTGTGACAGCAGGAAGGATGGGGTAGTGGTCAGGGGACTAGCCTGGGACTTGGCAGACCCAGGTGCAATTCTCTGCTTCCTCAAACAATTCCTCTGTGACCTTGGTCAAGACCCTTAGCGTCTTCAGCTGTGTAATGGGTTGAACAGCACTGCCGCACAGGGTGCCAGAGGGTTAAACACACTAAAGGGTCTGACATGTTCTGACACTACATCAGTGGGGGCCAGATAAGCCTCAGTGCTAGCTCTTAGTGGCCATGTCCTTATTACACAACCTTCCCATGATGCAACTTTTGTGCCTGGGAGGGGACAGCAGGGCAGTACCGGCTGACTCAGCAATTTGCCCCACATGTGCGGTTAGCTAGGCAGGTGCCTCGCACTCCTTGAGTCTCAATCAACTCTTCTCAGTAAACCAGGGAGACCAGTAGACGTCTCGGTAGGTGCATTGTCTAGGCAGCTTTCTCTCTAGTCCTATGGGGAAACAGAGAACAGAGAATAAGCGCGCCTCGGAAAGTCTCCTCGTCTTCTTCCCACGCAAAGGAGAGGCTGGGAAGCAACAGGGCAGGGAGCTGATCAAGGGAATATTAAAGAACAGATTTGAAGGAAGAGATTGTTTTCCCTCTGGTGTTTCTGCATTGAAAAGACCTCTCCTGCCCTCTAGCGTCTCAACCCACCCCTGCTGCTCTTGGAAGGAGAGCTACTTGGGGTGTTTATAAAAGTATGAAGAAAAAGACGTCAATGGTTTGAGTTTTTTTTCCCTGGACTTTCTCTGTGCTTCTTTGCCGCCAAACAACGGTGAAAGTTCTGAGCCATTGTCACTTTGAAACATGTTGAGAGTGAATGACTCGAATCTGGCTGGGAACAGGATCATCTAGTCTGACCTCCTGCAAACCCAGGCCAGGGAACATCCCCAAGAGAGATTCCTGCATCAGGTCATTTAGAAAGACAGCCACACTGGATGTAAAGGCTCCAAGTGTGGAGAATCTACTACACGCTTTGGTAAATTATTTCAGTGGTTAATGACCCTCACTACTAAATACGTACACTTTATTTCCTGTTGTGTTTGTCAGGCTTCAGGCTCTAGCCACAGATCTTGTTCTGCCTTTGTCTGCTAGACTGAAGACCTCACCCCACATATTTCAGATGTCTTCACCCCACGTAGGTGCTTGCAGACTGTAATGAAGTCCCTACTGAACCATCTTTTTGATATGGCCAATTGACTGCGCTTCTTGAGTCTCTTACTGTACGACAGGTTTTCAAGATCATGCTCTTCTCTGAAACGTCTATAATTTTATAATAGCCATTTCAAAGTGAGGACAGCAGAACTGGCCACGAGTCCAATAACGGTCTCACCGGTGCTGTATTTAGAGATAATATCACCTCCCTCTCCTCCTCAATATTCCTTTGCTTTAAGCCCTTTTTGCCACACATCACACTGGGAGCTCAAATTCAGGTGATTATCTACAATGAGCCCTGTTGGAAGGCCTTTCCAGAGTCACTGCTTTCCATGATACAGTCCCTGTTCCTGTAAATGTGACCTGCATCCATTGTTCCTAGATGCATGACCTTGCAGTTGGCTGTATTAAAACACAAGTTGTACTAAAACCCAATTTACCAAGCGATCCAGACCCTCTGTATCAGAGACTTGCCCTCAACATTATTATTTTAAAGAATCCTTATTGAGGTTACAGGGACAAACCATCCTGATATGTAGAAAGAATAGTAAATATGGCAGGCGACCAGCTTGGCTTAACAGTGAAATCCTTGCTGATCTTAAACATAAAAAAGAAGCTTACAAGAAGTGGAAGATTGGACAAATGACCAGGGAAGAGTGTAAATATATTGCTCGGGCATGCAGGAGTGAAATAACGAAGGCCAAATTACACCTGGACTTGCAGCAGCAAGAGATGTTAAGAGTAAGAAGAAGGGTTTCTTCAGGTATGTTAGCAAGAAGAAGAAAGTCAAGGAAAGTGTGGCCCCTTACTGAATGAGGGAGGCAACCTAGTGACAGAGGATGTGCAAAAAGCTAATGTACTCAATGCTTTTTTTGCCTCTGTCTTCACGAACAAGGTCAGCTCCCAGACTGCTGCACTGGGCAGCACAGCATTGGGAGGAGGTGACCAGCCCTCTGTGGAGAAAGAAGTGGTTTGGGACTATTTAGAAAAGCTGGACGAGCACAAGTCCATGGGGCCGGATGCACTGCATCCGAGAGTGCTAAAGGAGTTGGCGGCTGTGATTGCAGAGCCATTGGCCATTATCTTTGAAAACTCATGGCAATCGGGGGAGGTCCCAGACGACTGGAAAAAGGCTAAAAAAGGGAAGGAGGAGGATCCTGGGAGCTACAGGCCAGTCAGCCTCACCTCAGACCCTGGAAAAATCGTGGAGCAGATCTTTAAGGAATCAATTCTGAAGCACTTAAAGGAGAGGAAAGTGATCAGGAACAGTCAGCATGGATTCACCAAGGGCAAGTCATGCCTGACTAATCTAACTGCCATCTATGACAAGATAACTGGCTCTGTGGATGAAGGGAAAGCAGTGGACGTGTTGTTCCTTGACTTTAGCAAAGCTTTTGACACGGTCTCCCACAGTATTCTTGCCAGCAAGTTAAGGAAGTATGGGCTGGATGAATGGACTATAAGGTGAGTAGAAAGTTGGCTAGATTGTTGGGCTCAACGGGTAGTGATCAATGGCTCCATGTCTAGTTGGCGGCTGGTATCAAGTGGAGTGTCCCAAGCAGTGGTGAGCTGGAGCCGGTTCGCACTGGTTTGTTAGAACCGGTTGTTAAATTTAGAAGCCCTTTGAGAACCAGTTGTTCCGCGAGGGAGAACCGGTTCTAAAAGGGCTTCTAAATTTAACCGGCCCAAAGTGGCACCTTAGGCGCTGACTCCACGGGTGCTCCAGCCCTGGTGCACCCAAGGGGAAAATTTGGTGGGTGCAGAGCACCCACTGGCAGCTCCCCGCCCCACCCCCAACCCCAGCTCACCTCCAGTCCACCTCCGCTCCGCCTCCACCTCCTCCCCTGAACGCACCGCCCCACTCTGCTTCTCCGCCCCCCCAGGCTTCCCACGAATCAGCTGTTCATGCGGAGTGATGCGTTTAGGGGAGGAGGCGGAGGCAGAGCGGAGGTGAGCTGGGGCTGGGTGCGGGGCAGGGTGGGGATCTGCCGGTGGGGGCTCTGCACCCACCAAAATTTTCCCCATAGGTGCTCCAGCCCCGGAGCACGCAGGGAGTTGGCACCTAAGGCACCACTTTTGATGTGATCAGTGGGGGGAGCGGCCGCTCCCCCTGCTCCCCCCCAGCTACGCTCCCCTGTCCCTAGGAGCCAGAGGGACCTGCTGGATGCTTCCTGGGAGCTGCCCCAGGTCAGCACCACCGGGACTCCCCACCTCGCCCCCCGGCAGGTGCCTCTGGCTCTTAGGGGTGGGGTGGGCATGCATTATGGTGGCCCACGAGACCCTCCTGCCTGGTTCTGGGGGCAGTTAGGGGACAGGGGAGGGGGTTGGATGGGGCAGGAGTCCTGGGGGACGGGGGTGGGCAATGACCCCCTCGTGGGGTGAGGAGGGAACCCGTTGTTAAGATTTTGGCAGCTCATCACTGGTCCCAAGGGCCGGTCCTGGGGCCGGTTTTGTTCAATATCTTCATTAGTGATCTGGAGGATGGTGTGGATTGCACCCTCAGCAAGTTTGCAGATGACACTAAACTGAGAGGAGAGGTAGATATGCTGCAGGGTAGGGATAGGATACAGAGGGACCTAGATAAATTAGAGGATTGGGCCAAAAGAAATCTGATGAGGTTCAACAAGGACAAGTGCAGAGTCCTGCACTTAGGACGGAAGAATCCCATGCACCGCTACAGACTAGGGACCGAATGGTTAGGCAGCAGTTCTGCAGAAAAGGACCTAGGGGTTACAGTGGACGAGAAGCTGGATATGAGTCAACAGTGTGCCCTTGTTGCCAAGAAGGCCAATGGCATTTTGGGATGCGTAAGTAGGGGCATTGCCAGCAGATTGAGGGATGTGATCGTTCCCCTCTATTCAACATTGGTGAGGCCTCATCTGGGGTACTGTGTCCAGTTTTGGGCCCCACACTACAAGAAGGATGTAGAAAAACTGGAAAGCATCCAGCGGAGGGCAACAAAAATGATTAGGGGACTGGAACACATGACTTATGAGGAGAGGCTGAGGGAACTGGGATTGTTTCGTCTACAGAAGAGAAGAATGAGGGGGGATTTGATAGCTGCTTTCAACTACCTGAAAGGTTCCAAAGAGGATGGATCTAGAGTTTTCTCAGTGATAGCAGATGACAGAACGAGGAATAATGGTCTCAGGTGTCAGTGGGGGAGGTTTAGGTTGGATAGTAGGAAAAACTTTTTTACTAGGAGGGTGGTGAAACACTGGAATGCATTACCTAAGGAGGTGGTGGAATCTCCTTCCTTAGAAGTTTTTAAGGTCAGGCTTGACAAAGCCCTGGCTGGGATGATTTAGTTGGGGATTGGTCCTGCTTTGAGCAGGGGGTTGGACTAGATGACCTCCTGAGGTCTCTTCCAACCCTGATATTCTATGATTATTTACCAGCCCCGATCTTAGTTGTGGGCCCTACGTGCTACTAGTAATACAGATAATAAATCCTATATCGTTACAAGGACATCACACGTGTTCTTTTTGCTGGCATTTCTGCAGAGTCCAAGGACTGAGTGGCTCATGGCAAGGATCTCTCCTATTCCTAGCATGGGTGTCCCCCGGCCCAGAGCAAAATTAATAAATATGGTGAACCCCAGATGAATAACGGGACCCCAGAGCACCAAGGGAACACTGCTTCTGTCGTCCAGAAGTGAGTCCTCTAATGGCTTAGTGTAATATGCCAGGAAGAACCAATTCCAGAAGAGGTGACCTGAATTATTTGCTCAGGATTAATCTAGGTATCTAAACACGTTTGGAGATCGGGGTGTCAGTCTCTCTACTACCAGTTGGTGCCAGCGGTGGTGCCCATTTTGGTGTCATTCACCCTTGTCCACTCAGAGCTGGACTGAGGGTCCCTCAAACTCATGTCACCTATGGACACCCAACAGCCTTCAGGCAGCATTGCCGCTCAACCCGGTGCCCTAGAGGTGACAGAATCTTTATAACTCAGTGTCATTTCTGTCCCTGCATTTTTATGAGCCTATGTATGTGTGGGAGAAAGATTTAACCAATTCAAACGCCAGTAGAACTACAAGGCCATTTCATTCCATCCAAACGTAGCAAGTGGCAATTTCTCACGCTACACTGTATTGATTAGCTTCTTGCAGCTGCACTTGGCTACTTATTTCAATGTTCGTACATCAGCGGGAAATCATTTCAATGCGCATCTAGGAAAGGCAACTAATGAGACAGAGCTTTATTTAAAGAAGGCCTGCAATCCCCAGCTCCTGAGCAGTTCAGGGCCGTATTTTATGGGGACAGTTTTATGAAAAGATGCCATTATATGACATGATTAGATCTGCCACTGTGCAATCAGGGTGGTGAAAAACAACAGGCAAAGCCCATTGCAGACCTGCCGAGTTTAGTGTCTAGTGATTAGAACAGAGGTCTGGACAGAAGAAGTCCTGGGATCTGTTTGCTCCTCTATCCCTGAATATTGGGGGGCAATTAATTTAGGCCCTGCTCCTCAAAGACACGTAGGTGCCTATCTCCAATTGATTTCAATCGGGATTAGACACTTCAATCCCTTGGAGGATCTGCGCCTTAAACAGTCTGCTCTGCAGTTTCCCCAGTCTATCGAAAGGGGGACTGCAAGGGTTAATTAATGCTGGTTCAAGGGTGTGAAGACCTGCCCCTGAAGCTGCTAGACCGCATTACAGGGTTGACTCTGCTGTGGAGAGGCACTGCCTAGGCTGATGGAACCGAGCATCTCGCTAATTCCTTTCTCCATAGAATTTTCACTTTGAGTTTTTAGCGTATTTAGTGCTGCTGGAAAGTGCCAGGTTCACAGGCCGGGAGAAGGAAATTCTGTCTTCTCAGAAGCAGTCCAGCACAGGCCTACCCCAATACATCTAAACAAAGATTGCATCTCCGAGAGTCATTTTGTCCTTGCCCTCTCAGCTGAGACTTCAGCAAAGGCGGCCTTTGAGTGCAATGAACAGCTGTGGTTACTCTAATGTTACTAGTATTGATCATTTGTGTTACCGTCACACCTGGGAGCTTCATCATGGACCAGTTCCCCATTGGCCCAGGTGCTGTACAAAAAAAGAACAAAGAGACCATGAAGACTTGTCCCCTGGCAATTGGACTGAGCCCCCGCCAGCCTGTTTGCGGAGTCCACCAAACAGCCATCAGAGAGATGGTAAAGTTTGGGGTCATTAATAATCACAAACAAATGATCTAGCTGTGAAAGGCTCTGCATCCCGCTACAAAGCCCCTGAGCCATCAGGAGCTCTATCATCCTTCCTTTGGCTATAGAATCATAGAATATCAGGGTTGGAAGGGACCTCAGGAGGTCATTTAGTCCAACCCCCTGCTCAAAGCAGGACCAATCCCCAACTAAATCTGCATATTGAACAAATGTGTCTGCTACAGAGCTGAGCAAATAATTGAGTTTTCAGGTCAGTGGTAAAAAATATCCCATTCAATTCAAATTGATTCTGATATTTATCTGAATTTTCAATGTCCATTTTGAAGCTGGTTCAGAGCAAAGATTTGCACCTGGACTCCCAGACCCCTGGTGACCCCCCTAACTACTGGGGTGAAGGCTATCGGGGCATGGGGGCAGTGGCACCACCTCTGCTGGATGGTTTGGAAATGGCTGAAATGATCTATGATGATTCTTCACACAATACACAGTTAACCTGTGGAACTCTTTGCCAGAGGATGTTGTGAAGGCCAAGACTACAATAGGGTTCAAAAGAGAACTAGGTAAGTTCATGGAGGATTGGTCCATCAATGGCTATTAGCCAGGATGGGAAGGGATGGTGTCCCTCACCTCTGTTTGCCAGAATTTGGGAATGGGTAACAGAGGATGGATCACTTGATGATGACCTGTTCTGTTCATTCTCTCTGGGGCACCTGGCATTGGCCACTGTTGGAAGAAAGGAGACTGGGCTAGATGGACCTTTGGTCTGACCCAGTATGGCCATTCTTATGTGTCAAATTTGTGAATAGTTTCAGGTCAACCAAAATTAATTTTTTTGTGGAATAAAACTAGACATGGAAGGATTCCATTTTATTCAGTAAATGTTGGTAAACATCAATTTCAAGGCGCACACATAAACCAATGAAAAACTATCTCCATCAGCAATAATCGTAACCTACAGACAGGCACAGTAAAAAATATGCTGCTTGAGAATTTATTCGAGTGAGATAGAAGGCTATTTACTTTGTATGTTTTGCTATGTGACGGTGACAGTTTGCTGAACTGTTATAAAACTTTAACATTTTGAAATCAGCATATCCTGTCATTAAATAATTAGTCTGATCTTCCCCACCATGAATTCCCACAGCTGTGAAAATTAAAATAGATTAAAAAGTGCTTTAAACATAAATCTCTATATTATCCATCCAAATTAGAAAATCAGAACTCTGCCAAGCTGAAATAAACAATTAACTATGAATCCAAAAAGTTACATCCTGCTCTACATCTGCTGTTCCGACTGGCTAGCATTTCATGCCCCAGCAGCCTGGAATGGGCTGAAGGATCCCTGCCCGTCCCATGGCTGGGAGAGGTAAATGAGGAAGGGGACACTGGCTCCAGAGGACAAGGCGGTGTCCTCTTCCTCCAGCTGGTGGAGGCAGGGAAAAGCTTCCGGGAACCGTCGCCCCTTGGCCATGCTCATTGGCTCCCCTTCCTTGGCTGGGGGAGACAGAGCGAAGATTGCATTCCTGCTTCATGCAAGTATGAAGAAGTCACTTCACAAGGGGCCAGGTGGGGAAAGGTTGGGGCCTATAGGGGTCATTTCTAGGCTATTGAAGGGTTGGAGCACTGTTTAAAAGATTCTTTTCCTTGAATTAACTTTAAAATCGACCCCTCCAAAGATCTTCTCTTACAGCAGAGTGTGTGTAAAAAGCATCCAGGGTCATGCCAGAGCCCATGATTGTAGTGTCAGATCTTCTCCCAGACAACTAGAGCCATCTCGCACTTGCTGCTTCCCTGCCTGGAGGAGATTGCCTAGTTAGCTTATTGTGGGAGGGGGTTGTTTGTTTTTGGTTGTTTGTGTGCATGTGGGTGGGTGGGTGCTGTGCAGCTGTGAGTGGGCGGGTGTGCTTTGTGCGTGTGCAAAGCTGACAGCAGCTGGCACTCTCCCATATATATCTGAATTCTTTCCATTCCAGCAATGGACGGGGTTAACAACACAGGTGCTTCCAGCTATCCTGACAGTGCCCTTTGAATAGTAGCACTTCCATTCATTGACATTAATTCCCAGAGCGAGTTTCTCTTTCCATTCTGAAGACAAGGCAGTGGAGAGGCTATCTTTGATTGGACAGACTTCTGTTAGTGGACAGGACAAGATTTTGAGTGCTACCGAGCTCTTCTTCGGGTCTGGGGAAGGTGATGAGGGTGGAACACATACCACGTTTACACATGGTGCAAGAACTGGGGAGGGATAGCTCAGTGGTTTGAGCATTGGCCTGCTAAACCCAAGGTTGTGAGTTCAATCCTTGAGGGGGCCATTTAGGGTTCTGGGCCAAAAATTGGGGATTGGTCCCCCTTTGAGCAGGGGGTTGGACTAGCTGACCTCCTGAGGTCCCTTCCAACCCTGATATTCTATGATTCTAAAAGACCAGAGTTAACACCTCTGCAGGCATAGGACAAAGGAGGAATAGTGGGTTACAGATTGTTGCAAAGAGCCCTCAATCCAGTGTCTTGATTAAGTCTGGCGTGGAAGGCGGCACATGGCTGATGTACCACACTCAGTGGCACTGCTAGAGAGGTCTAAAAGACCCTCACCCAGACAGGCACATGAAAGCTTGGCCATTTCACCTCCACCCTTTCCCATTAAAAACCCAAATTGATTATTCAGTATGAAAAATGTCCTGGATATTTCAGTGTGACTATGGCAAGGGACACAATAGGCCAAGTCAGGATTCCCAAGAGGAGCAATATGAGCATGTTCACTGTCAAAGCAAACTAGTGCTCACACCCCCAGTTCAGATAGAGCAAGGAATTCACTGGGTTTGGGGAAATCTGGGAGACAAACTGGGAAGGACACGAAAATCAAACCATTTCCACCCTAAGTTTCAAAGGACAACAAAAGAAATATGGCCCCAATTATCTAAACCTAGTAAATATCCCAGCTCGGCGCACAGGGGCAGCACCAGATAGCATCCCGGATGCTCCCTATGGTCCATCAGCCCCCAGACGCGACACTGCATTGTTCAACAGCTGTTCTTGGTACATCCCTGTCCTTGCTCCTCAGGGCATCTCGCTCAATCCCATCTCTTGGGTGGTTCTCTCAGCCTTGGATTGCAGGTTGCGCTCAGCCTTTGGTCCCTCCTGCAGCATGGTCAGCCACTGGCGGAAGCCGCTGCCTGTTGGGGCCAGTACCAGCTCATTGAGAATGGCCGCAGCCAGACCCCCGCCAAGTGGGCCCAACCAGAAGACCTGCACAGAGAGTCGGAGCACAGATGTTAATGAGAGTGGGCAACTCTGGGCCTGCCTGGGCTGGGTTGCTTGCAGGGGCACCGGAACAGGGGGGATAGGGCTATGCCCTCCCACTTTTTACCAGCCATAAGGGCAAGCAACGAGGGAGCGGGAGGAGAGGAGTGAGCAGGGGGCGGGGCCATGGGGGGAAGAGGCAGTGCCGGGGCGGGGCCTTGGAGAGAATGGGCAGTAAAGAGGCAGGGCCTCAGGGAGAAGGGGTGGTGTGGCACAGGGGGGCAGGGTCACAGTTCAGGCACCTGTGGCCCCCACAACTTTTAAGGTACTTCCGCTGCTCCTGGTTGCTTGCTTGCCAGGTTGCTAAAGCAACCTCTTTCTCTGGGAGCAAACTGGTGTAGGATATTCTCAAATGCATTGACAGTTCAAACTCATTCACAATAGAATCTTAGTGGATAACTCATGGTCTGCAGCAGAGCTGCATGAATAAAAGACGTTTTGATTTGCTGGCAATTCTGAAAAATTGGGGAAAGAAACCTCAACCCCTTGTTTCAGGTCGAACAGAAAACAAATCTTTTTCAAAATTTTGGTCAAATCAAAAGGAAAAAAAAATTCATTTTGGGTCAAAATGAAATGTTCTGTTTGATCCAGAATCCAACATTTCGGTTCGATTGCAAGCATTTTTAAATGTTGTTGAGTATTTCATTTAAATACAATGAAATGCAATTTTGAAAGAAAAATCTTTTCAAACTGGAAAATTGAAATGTTTCATTTCAAAAATGTCAAAATGAAATATTTCAGTTTTTCAGAATTTTCTTTTTTGTTGTTTTTTTTTCAATTAAAATAATTTTGTGAAACCAACAGAAAATTGCTAACAGTCTCAGTGTCAGTGAATCTCTCTTTTCACCAAACAAATGTTGGGTATGAAAAATGTCACCCCTCTCTCAAAGGTGCTGGAGCTAAGGGTGCTGGGGGCTGCTGCACCACGTGGCTTGAAGTGGTTTCCACTGTATACAGGGTTTACAGTTTGGTTCAATGGCTCTCAGCACCCCCATTATAAAAAATTGTTCCAGCCCCTCTGCCATCTCTAGACCACAGCCAGGTACTGAGAAGATTGGGACTCAGAAATCCAAGCAGTGGTGTCTCGTTTGGATTGAACCTACCCATCTATATTAGAGGCAGAGATGCTAGCAGTGCCTATAGTTAAGGTTGCCTGACACTTTCCATTATAAGACCCTTTAGTGGTTCCTGTTGCTTTTTCTTTACCAAACATTAACTGTTCATGCTGACATTCCCCATGTAGGACAGCTGCCTCAGGCTGAAATTTTGGGGGAAGTTTCAGCAAAAATGGTTCAGCCTTTCTAAGAATGAGATTAGGGGAAAACACATTGCTCGGACCATGTTAAAACAATTCCCAGCGCCGTCTCATTGAGAAGCTCCACCGCCTCCACGCTTTGGAGCAGGGGCTTGAAATGGGCACCATTTAATGTCCTTTTAACATAGATTTGTGTGTGTAATTGTGGCTCCTACAAAGGCCACAGTCGCCATTGAGGTAGAACCCAGAACCATCAGCACTGAAAACACCAAGCAAGATCCCCAGGCAGTGTAGATTAGCCCAGCTCCGTGAAAACAAATGCAGAGGTGTCTATTTGCATGGGCTGAGGCTGCAGCCCCCAGGCATCTACCACTTTAGTAGACGGAATTGCTCTGTTTCTCCCATTAAGTAAAATTGCTCTGTTTCTCTCATTGTAGTTGTTTGGGCCAACTCCTAGTGGGAAGTATAATCACACCCACAGGTCACTTTGTGAGGTGTTCCCCAGCTCTGGAAGTTCCTTCACCTGTCCCCGACTCAAAAACATTGTCAATAACAAAACTCCCATGGACCCATGGCAAAGAAGCCCTTGAGGAATTCCACCATGATTTCAACAATTTCCATCCCACCATCAACCTCAGCCTGGACCAGTCCACACAAGAGATCCAGTTCCTGGACACTACAGTGCTAATAAGCGATGGTCACATAAACACCACTCTATACTGTTAGGATATAAATATTCAGGCCTGTCTGCAAAGGCCTGTTCTGTAAGAATTTAGGTGTATTCTGATCACTTGGCTAGTTATAGAGGTATAAAAGAAAGAATCAAAATCACTGTCTGCCAGTGTAAGGTCCTTGTCTTACTGTGACAGTTTGAGGCCCTGTGCTTAGGCTAAGGCCTTTGGCTAAGCAACAGAGGCAGCCATAAGCTGGGAAGTGAACGGTCACATCCTCACATTCCAAACTAGTCACATTGAAATAAGGTGCTATTGGGCTGTTAGGCACTATCAGGACAGGATTGTATTCCTATCACCTCCAGAGAAAGGGAAGTGCCTAGAAAATATAAAAGGAAACTTAGTTTGATAGCATCCTGTCTGGCAAGAACTCACTTATCAATAGCTGGAATGTGAAATCCTCACTTCTGTATTGTTTTGTCATTATAGTTCCCACTTTGCTATTGTTTGTCTGTATAATCTCTGTCTGGTTCTGTGATTGTTTCTGTCTGCTGTATAATTAATTTTGCTGGGTGTAAACTAATTAAGGTGGTGGGATATAATTGGTTACATAATCATGTTACAATATGTTAGGATTGGTTAGTTAAATTTCAGGAAAATGATTGGTTAAGGTATAGCAAAGCAGAACTCAAGTTTTACTATATAGTCTGCAGTCAATCAGGAAGTGAGTGGGTGTGGGGATGGGAATGTGTGTGAGGGAGATGGGAACAGGGAATGGGGGTAAGAAAATTGGAATCATGTTTTGCTAAAGGGGGAAATGGGAACAGGGAATGGGAGTAAGGAAGTTGGAATCATGTTTGGCTAAGGGCAGGAATGGGAACAGGGACACAGGTGTAAGGCTCTGTGGTGTCAGAGCTGGGAAGGAGGATACTAAGGAAGGAAACTGGAATCATGCTTGCTGGAAGTTCACCGCAATAAACATTGAATTGTTTGCACCTTTGGACTTCGGGTATTGTTGCTCTCTGTTCATGCGAGAAGGACCAGGGAAGTAAGTGGGTGAAGAAATAAGCCCCCTAACATATACCAGAAACCTACTGACAGCTATACTTACCTACATGCCTCCAGCTTTCATCCAGACCACACCACATGATCCATTGTCTATAGCCAAGCTCTACGATACAACCGCATTTGCTCCAACCCCTCAGACTGAGACAAACACCTACAAGATCTCTATCAAGCGTTCTTACAACTACAATACCCACCTGCTGAAGTGAAGAAAGAGATTGACAAAGCCAGAAGAGTACCCAGAAGTCACCTACTACAGGACAGGCCCAACAAAGAAAATAACAGAACGCCACTAGCCATCACCTTCAGCCCCCAACTAAAACCTCTCCAACGCATCATCAAGGATCTACAACCTACCCTGAAGGACGACACATCACTCTCACAGATCTTGGGAGACAGGCCAGTCCTTGCTTATAGACAGCCCCCCAACCTGAAGCAAATACTCACCAGCAACCACACACCATACAACAGAATCACTAACCCAGGAACCTACCCTTGCAACAAAGTCCATTGCCAACTGTGTCCACATATGTATTCAGGGGACACCATCATAGGGCCTAATCACGTCAGCCACACTATCAGAGGCTCGTTCACCTGCACATTTACCAATGTGATATATGCCATCATGTGCCAGCAATGCCCCTCTGCCATGTACATTGGCCAAACCGGACAGTCGCTACGTAAAAGAATAAATGGTCACAAATCAGACGTCAAGAATTATAACATACAAAAAACAGTTGGAGAACACTTCAATCTCTTTGGTCACTCCATTACAGACCTAAAAGTGGCAATTCTTCAACAAAAAAACTTCAAAAACAGATTCCAACGAGAGACTGCTGAATTGGAATTAATTTGCAAACTGGACACGATTAAATTAGGCTTGAATAAAGACTGGGAGTGGATGTGTCATTACACAAAGTAGAACTCTTTCCCTATGTTTATTCCCCCCCCGTCCACCCGCCCACTGTTCCTCACATGTTCTTGTCAACTGCTGGAAATGGCCCACCTTGATCATCACTACAAAAGGTTTTTTTTGTTTTGTTTTTGTTTTTGTTTTTGTTTTTTTCCTCTCCTGCTGGTAATAGCTCACCTTTCCTGATCACTCTCATTACAGTGTGTATGGTAACACCCATTGTTTCATGTTCTCTGTGTATATAAAATCTCCCCACTGTATTTTCCACTGCATGCATCCGATGAAGTGGGCTGTAGCTCACGAAAGCTTATGCTCAAATAAATTTGTTAGTCTCTAAGGTCCACAAGTACTCCTTTTCTTTTTGTGAATACAGACTAACACGGCTGCTACTCTGAAAACTCTCCTTGAGTCCAGTGGGGTCAGGATCTGAGATTCTCCGAAAAAAGACAATGAGATTTGCAACAATTGGGTCTTTTGCTTTCTTTTTTTCTTCTAATCCCTCCAATTCCATTACAAGTTAAGTCTCTTTATGGAGACATGAATAACCGGGGAAGCCTGCACAGGATTGTGCTCTGCACGTATCCTGATTGAGAGCTTTAATAACCTGCCATGCGGGATGTACTTTCTGTCGCACTCATAAAGCAAAGAAGGAAATTGGCATCATCAGTCTCAAACAGAGGAAGAAAAGGCAGAATTGTCAGCAGCGGTACTAAAAACGCCAGGCTTTGCCCCAAGCAGTGGCAATGTAAACACAATCCTCGCTGAAACCAGCTGGCATTTCATCTCCCAGGGACCTGGGGCCTGATTATAAATCAGGCACAACCCATTGGACTAAGTGGAGTGACACTGGTATGGAACTGGTGTGAGATCAGAATCAGGCTCTGCACTGAAGTTCCAGCTGTGGTTATTCTCTCCAATGGACTTGATTCTGCCACCCCCCCTCACACAGAGCACGCTGTCTGCTGAAAGTGGTAAGATTGCTCTTTACTCCTGTTAGCGCTGCAGAAGCCAGGACAGCTATGTGGAAGGGAGCCAGCCCAAGTCTGTTCCAGCTTGTGCATCACCAACAGGATTGGTTGCTAATTACCTATGTTACAAATGTGCCATTGAAGGCCATGGGCTGCACAGGGTGTCAATGGAAGCAGAAACTGGTCTTCAGGACCTTTATTACTGGGGATAATGCATGAAAAGGAGAGGGCCAAGCTTGACCCTCAGATCCCAGGAGGCTCTGGCAGTTCTGGTAGCCAGAAATTACCTACCATTGTACTTGGAACCTGGGCACACTTGATCTGAGTAGGCAATAAACCCAGAGACCCCACAATGCCATTTGTACAGTCGCTTGCTGGAAAAGAACCACACTTGAAGCACTGCACAGTCTAAACCAGGCTTGGAAAGAGCTCACTTACCCAGTGATTAGCAAATTCAAAAGTAATCAAAGCAGGGCCCAGTGACCGGGCAGGATTCATGCTGCATCCGGTGTAATCGATCTGAAGAGAAAGAGTGAGAGAGACACAAGATAAACAGGGAGGCTGCAGAAGTTGTCAAAGGGGGGAAGCGTAGGGATCCCAAGTAGCAGGATAACTTCTGCAGATGCATCAGCTCGACTCCCTAGGGTATGTCTACAATGCAATTAACCCCCGCAGCAGGCCTGCATCTGCTGACTCAGGCTTGGACTGCAGGGCTGTAAATTGTGATCTAGACCTTCGGGCTCAAGCTGCAGCCCAAGCTCTGGGCCCCATGTGAGCGGGGAGGGTCACAGAGCCTGGGCCTCAATGTCTACATGGCAGTTTTACAGCCCTGAAGCATGAGCTCTGAGAGTCCAAATCCAAAGACTCCCAAAAGAGTTCTGCCCAAGGGCAGCCTGCAGGACCAGGCTTTCTGAAAGGGATGAGCTGCTGCAAGCTTGATGTGACCAAAGTACTCACAGCAACCAGGTGCCCCAGCATGACAGAGAGCCCGATGACCAGGTGCCTGCCCTTGGAAGGGTCTTTCTTGCTCCCGGACGTGGCGAGGATGCACAGGACCAGCTGGAAGGAGATGATCACCTCTATGCTGAGGGCTTGCAGGAGCGTGACCCCCGGAGCCAGCTGTGCTTTCAGAAGCAGAGACAAAACAACAGCATTACAAGGTGGAGAGGTTCCGCGGGGGCCAGGACTTGGCCTCTGCTGGGCTATGGGGAATGGCAGGCACCAAGTGCAGATAATGCCTCGGGAGTGTTCCCGGCTCCGGGGCAGGGCTGGATTACCCAATAGGCAGACTAAGCACATGCTTGGGCACCAACAAAGCAGGGGGCACCAAAAAAACAGATTTTTTTTGAAAAAATATGATTTGATATTTCAAAGAAAGCATCAAAGTAGTCATGATGGGAAAAATCAGAACTTTGTTAGTCTTCCTTACACTCCACTCCACTCCACACTCTTCCCCCGTTTTTCTGTTCTCTTTTTATTATTTATCCCCACCTAAACCAGGGGGGCATCCTACTAACGTGGATCAAAATAATGCGAGGAAATCAGATCCTGTCATGTATTGCAATAAATTTATGTTTTATTATTGATATATTCTTCTGAGTTATATATACTTGTATCATACTTATCCAAGACAATATGTGATGAACTCATTGGTCTAATGAGTGACAATGTTCGTTCAGCTATTGTGGATGAAATAAGTACTGCAGGGTACTTCAGTTTATCTGTTGACTCTACACCTAATCTTTCACATATTGATCAATTGAGCATTGTACTAAGATGTGTCTCCCACAGATGGAAAACCAGTTGAACAATTTATAACATTCCTCAATTTGAAAAGCCACACTGGTGAAGAAATGGCAAATCAAGTACTGCATTATCTGTGCCAAGTTTGCAAAATAGATTTCTCAAAGTGCAGAGGTCAATCTTATGACAACGCTGTCAACATGTCAGGGCGTTAGCAAGGAATGCAGAAGCAGCTTTTAGAACAGAATAAACATGCCATATTCATACCATGTGCTTCACACTCTCTCAATCTTGTTGGCTGCAGTGCTGTTGATTGTTGTCCAGTGGCAGTACGTTTTTTCTCAACAGCCCAGTTACTTTCTCTGCCACAACACACCAATGGGCAGTTCTTAAAACAAATTTGGGCAATGATCATGTGTTGAAATCTCTTTTTAATACTCACTAGCAGGCACATGCAGTGGCAACAAGTGCAATTCTGGAGTCCTACTCAAAGATTGTGGATGCATTAGAAAGTATAGCTGAAGACCAATCACAAAAAGGAGAAACTATATGAGAGGCAGAAAACATTGCAAACAAGATGCAAGAACTAGAGTTTGTATTCATGTTGACCACGTGGAATGAAATTTTACACTTTGACCACACAAGTCAAGCTCTCCAAGAAAAAGAATTGGATTTGAAAACATGTGCAGACCTCTGTCAACCATTAGCAGACCATTTACACACTTTGAGGAATGATTTAGAAAGATTTGAAGACATATCAAAAGATATCTTGCCTGATACTTACTACAAAGAAGCCCAGTCCCGCAAGCGAATCAGGATAAAACAAGCAAATGATAGCAGTGCAACAGAAACAGCATTGAATCCTAGAGACAAATTTCACACATCTACTTACTACACTATAATAGATACACTTGAAGCTCATATGAAGAGGAGAGCTGAAGTGTACAAAGTAGCACCAAGTAGATTTTCTTTTCTAAACGATATGGCCTTATCTGACGAACAATATTCACAAGGTTCCCAAAAGCTAGTTGACTCATAACCTGTTGACTTGAATATTATTGAATATTATTGAATAAGACAAATTATTATTTGAATAAGACAAATTGGAGGATTGGGCCAAAAGAAATCTGATGAGGTTCAATAAGGATAAGTGCAGGGTCCTGCACTTAGGACGGAAGAACCCAATGCACAGCTACAGACTAGGGACCGAATGGCTAGGCAGCAGTTCTGCGGAAAAGGACCTAGGGGTGACAGTGGACGAGAAGCTGGATATGAGTCAGCAGTGTGCCCTTGTTGCCAAGAAGGCCAATGGCATTTTGGGATGTATAAGTAGGGGCATAGCGAGCAGATCGAGGGACGTGATCATTCCCCTCTATTCGACATTGGTGAGGCCTCATCTGGAGTACTGTGTCCAGTTTTGGGCCCCACACTTCAAGAAGGATGTGGATAAATTGGAGAGAGTCCAGCGAAGGGCAACAAAAATGATTAGGGGACTGGAACACATGAGTTATGAGGAGAGGCTGAGGGAGCTGGGATTGTTTAGTCTGCAGAAGAGAAGAATGAGGGGGGATTTGATAGCTGCTTTCAACTACCTGAAAGGGGGTTCCAAAGAGGATGGCTCTAGACTGTTCTCAATGGTAGCAGATGACAGAACGAGGAGTAATGGTCTCAAGTTGCAGTGGGGGAGGTTTAGATTGGATATTAGGAAAAACTTTTTCACTAAGAGGGTGGTGAAACACTGGAATGCGTTACCTAGGGAGGTGGTAGAATCTCCTTCCTTAGAGGTTTTTAAGGTCAGGCTTGACAAAGCCCTGGCTGGGATGATTTAACTGGGAATTGGTCCTGCTTTGAGCAGGGGGTTGGACTAGATGACCTTCTGGGGTCCCTTCCAACCCTGATATTCTATGATTCTATGATTCTAATATGAATCTCTGTGGAGAAGTACAGCAGTTCCACTGTTATATGCGTGCAAAGTTTAATGAAACAGGAAAAATGAAATTCAGTCACATTGAGCTTCATGACACAATATTGAAAGACGGAATACGATGCGTATTTCCAAATGTAGAGATCGCAGTATGGATTTTTCTAACACTGATGATTACTAACTGCTCCGCAGAATGCTCTTTTTCTCAGCTGAAAAGAATAAAAAACCCTTAGAGAAGAACAATGTGTCAGGACAGGCTTGATTCACTTTCCCTAGTGTGTATGGAAGCGGACATGCTTCGTCAAGTCAGCTTCGATGAACTTGTCCAGAATTTTGCAATCAGAAAATCTAGAAAGAAGCTATTTTAATTTCAGCATACATATAAGTTGTGTCATTTAGAAAAATAAAATTTTATTTTACGGGATAGTATTGTTTTTATTTTGAATTACATATGGGGGGGCACCATAATCTTTTCAGTGCTTACGGCCTCTAAAGGTCTGAATCCTGCCCTGCTCAGAGGTGTTCACAGCACAGGAGTACAAGGCAAGCTACCACAGCACAAGCAGCTGCTGGGCAGAGGAATTTCACTGGTGGTTCCATTAAGGCCAAAGTCCTTCATGCCCTGGCAGCAATGGTGGGATGTGGCTTACTGTCACTCTTTTCTTCCACCATCATTTACAAATAGGGGCGAGGGCACTGGACTGGCGCGCAGAGTTCAGTTCCCTGCATGGCTACTGCCACCCTTCAGCAAGTCACTTCGCTGTTCTGTGCCTCAGTTTCCCCATCTGTACAATGGGGATAATGATACAGACCTCCTTGTAAAGGGCTTTAAGCTGTACTAATGGAAAGCCCTAGGTATTATTATTATTAATTATTATTATTATACCCAGAGAGGTTTGGCAACCTGCACCTATGTGTGAACACGCACACACACAAACCTGCTTACAAGTGTGCAATCACATAACACCTCCCCTCCATATACTGCAGTTCCACACTCACTGGCCCCATGCTCTGACACACAGACACATACAGACCCTCAGCCATTCACACACCCAGCCACATAAACACACCATTACCCCCAAATTCACACACACACACACCCCAGCTCTTCGCCCAGAACTGTATGGGCACACTCAGCCAGCACCTTTCCTTGCACCTGATCACAAACATACCGCATTCTCTATCCCTTCCCTTTTTTAAATTCTTACTCATGTTTATCTCATCAGTGCCTAAGGACATGTGTAATGCTGATAGACCCTGGTCATTGGCAGGCAGGATCGAACCGGGGACCTCTGGAGCTTAGTGCATGAGCCTCTACCGCATGAGCTAAAAGCCAATAGGCTGATAGCTAAGGCTGTAGAGCAGACTCATTTTATCTCTCTCCCTCTAAGTGGTCTCGGTGCCACTAGATGGGATGGAACACCACGCCCAGGAGGTGTGCGGGTTACACATGAGAACGGCCAAACTCGGTCAGACCAAAGGTCCATCCAGCCCAGTATCCTGTCTTCTGACAGTGGCCAATGCCAGGTGCCCCAGAGGGAATGAACAGAACAGGTGGGGGAGGTTTAGATTGGATATTAGGAAAAACTTTTTCACTAAGAGGGTGGTGAAACACTGGAATGCGTTACCTAGGGAGGTGGTAGAATCTCCTTCCTTAGAGGTTTTTAAGGTCAGGCTTGACAAAGCCCTGGCTGGGATGATTTAACTGGGAATTGGTCCTGCTTTGAGCAGGGGGTTGGACTAGATGACCTTCTAGGGTCCCTTCCAACCCTGATATTCTATGATTCTATGATTCTATGATTCTAATCATCAAGTGATCCATCCCCTGTCGCCCATTCCCAGCTTCTGGCAAACAGAGGCTAGGGACACCATCCCTGCCCATCCTGGCTAATAGCCATTGATGGACCTATCCTTCATGAATTTTTCTAGGGTTTTTATTGAACCCTGTTATAGTCTTGGCCTTCACATCATCCTCTGGCAAAGAGTTCCACAGGTTGACTGTGCATTGTGTGAAGAAAGACTTCCTTTTATTTTAAACCTAATGCCTATTAATTTCATTTGGTGACCCCTAGTTCTTGTGTTATGAGAAGGTGTAACTAACACTTCCTTATTTACTTTCTCCACACCAGTCCTGATTTTATAGACCTCTATCGTATCTCCCCTTAGTCATCTTTTGTCCAAGCTGAAAAGTCCCAGTCTTATTAATCTCTCTTCTGACAGAAGCTGTTCCATACCCCTCATCATATTTGTTTCCCTTTTCTGAACCTTTTCCAATTCCAACATAACTTTTTTGAGCTGGGCGACCACATCTGCACGCAGGATTCAAGCTGTGGGCGTACCAGAGATTTATATGGCAGCAATATGATATTTTCTGTCTTATTATCGATCCCTTTCCTAATGATGCCCAACATTCCCTTAGCTTTTTTGACGGCTGCACATTGAGTGGATGTTTTCAGAGAACTATCCACAATGACTCCAAGATCTTTCCTGAGTGGTAACAGCTAATTTAAACCCCAACATTTTTTATGTATAGTCGAGATTATGTTTTCCAATGTGCATTACTTTGCATTTATCAACACTGAATTTCATCTGCCATTTTGTTGCCCAGTCACCCAATTTTGTGAGGTCCCTTTGTAACTCTTCTCAGTCTGCCTGGGACTTAACTATATTGAGCAGTCTTGTACCATCTGCAAATTTTGCCACCTCATTGTTTATCCGTTTTTCCAGATCATTTATGAATATGTTGAACAGTACTGATCCCAGTACAGATGCCTGGGAGACAACACTATTTACCTCTCTTCATTCTGAAAACTGACCATTTATTCCTACTTTTTGTTTCCTAGCTTTTAACCAGTTACTGACCCACAAGAGGACCTTCCCTCTTATCTCATGGCAGCTTATTTTGCTTAACAGCCTTTGGTAAGGGACCTTGTCAAAGGCTTTCTGAAAATCTAAGTGCACTGTATCCCCCTTTTCCACATGCTTCTTGTCTCCCTCAAAGAATTCTAGTAAATTGGTGAGGCATGATTTCCCTTTGCAAAAACCAAGCTGACTCTTCCCCAGCAAGTTATGTTCATCTCTGTGTCTGATAATTCTGTTCTTTACTATTGTTTCAACCAATTTGCCAAGTACTGAAGTCAGGCTTACTGGCTTGTAATTGCCAGGATCATCTCTAGAGTCCTTTTTAAAAACTGGCATCGCATTAGCTATCCTCGAGTCATTTGGTACAGAAGCTGATTTAAATGACACGTTATAGATGACAGTTAGTAGTTCTGCAATTTCATGTTTGAGTTCCTTCAGAACTCTTGGTGAATACCATCTGGTTCTGGTGATTTATTACTGTTTAGTTTATCAATTTGTTCCAAAAATCCCTCTAATGAAACTTCAATCTGGGACAGTTCCTCAGATTTGTCATCTAAAACAGAATAGCTCAAGTTGGGGAATCTCCCTCACATCCTCAGCCATGAAAAAGATGCAAAGAATTCATTTAGTTTCTCCACAATAGCCTTAACATCCTTGAGTGCTCCTTTAGCATCTTGATCATCCAGTGGTCCGAGTGGTCGTTTAGCAGGCTTCCTGCTTCTGATGTACTTAAAGAAAATTTTGCTGTTACTTTCTGAGTCTTTGCTAGTTGCTCTTAAAATTCTTTTTTGGCCTTCCTAATTATATTTTTACACTTCACTTGCCAGAGTTTATGCTCCTTTCTATTTTCCTCAATAGGTATTAACTTCCACTTTTTAAAGGATGCCTTTTTGCCTCTCACTGCTTCTTTTACTTTGTTGTTTAGCCATGGTAGCTCTTTTTTGGTCCTTTTACTTTTTTTTAATTTCTGGTATATATTTAATCTGAGCCACTATTATAGTGTCTTTAAAAAGTTTCCATGCAGCTTGTAGGAATTTCACTTTTGGCGCTGTACCTTTTAATTTCTGTTTAACCAGTTTCCTCATTTTTGTATAGTTCCCCTTTCTGAAATTAAATGCTACCATAGTGGGCTACTGTGGTATCCCCCCCCCCCCACCTCGAGATGTTAAATTTTATTAGGTTATGGTCACTATTACCAAGCCATCCAGCTATATTCCCCTCTTGAACCAGAGGACTAAATAAAGAATTGTGGGTTCTATGGGGGGGAGGGATAGCTCAGTGGTTTGAACATTGACCTGCTAAACCCAGGGTAGTGAGTTCAATCCTTGAGAGGTCCATTTGGGATCTAGGGCAAAAATTGGGGATTGGTCCTGCTTTGAGCAGGGGGTTGGACTAGATGACCTCCTGAGGTCCCTCCACTCAGGGCAGGACTGCAGCCTATTTCCCTGCAGCCTTTCCAGCAGCAGACCCCTAAACACGCCTCCCTCATCCAGAAAGTGATTACTCCTTTTTCATCAGCAAAGCCCCTACCTGCAGCCAGCTACCTGGCTTTATACAAGCCCTGCCTGTTCGTGCACAGGTGAGTCTATTCCTATTCTGTCCTTTCTTCCACAGGACAGAAGCAACTTTGTCTGTACAAAGTGCAAGCTGGTATCCATATTGGAAGAGAAGATTGAAGGTCTGGAGCAACAGATATCGACCCTGCGTTGCATACGAGAATCTGAGGATTTCCTGGACAAAAGTCAGGATATGCTTCTACGGGGACAAAGCTCTAAAGATTTAGAGCAGGTTGCACAGTGGAGCCAAGAGGCCAGTGAAGAAGCTTGGCAACATGTGACCTCCAGAAGAAGAAGGGGGAATGTCCAGGTACCAACAACGCAGACACAGGTAAGTAACCGTTTTCATGTTCTCTCCACAGGTACCATTGCGGAGAGTGGACCAGATGATACGTCTGGGGGGAGAAAGCAGAAGGAGACTCCACTGGTTGGAAGGCATGAGATGCACTGTCCTGAGGTTGGGGGTTCCACAACCACCACTCCCAAGAGAAGGAGGTGGGTGATGGTGGTCGGGGACTCTCTCCTCAGGAGGACTGAGTCATCTATCTGCCGCCCTGACCGGGAAAACAGAGAAGTCTGCTGCTTGCCAGGGGCTAAGATTCGCGATGTGATGGAGAGACTGCCGAGACTCATCAAGCCCTCGGATCGCTACCCCTTCCTGCTTCTCCACGTGGGCACCAATGATACTGCCAAGAATGACCTTGAGCGGATCACTGCGGACTACGTGGCTCTGGGAAGAAGGATAAAGGAGTTTGAGGTGCAAATGATGTTCTCGTCTATCCTCCCCGTGGAAGGAGAAGGCCGGGGTAGGGACCGTCGAATCGTGGAAGTCAACGAATGGCTACGCAGGTGGTGTCGGAGAGAAGGCTTTGGATTCTTTGACCATGGGATGGTGTTCCATGAAGGAGGAGTGCTGGGCAGAGACGGGCTCCACCTAACGAAGAGAGGGAAGAGCATCTTTGCGAGCAGGCTGGCGAACCTAGTGAGGAGGACTTTAAACTAGGTTCACCGGGGGAAGGAGACCAAAGCCCTGAGGTAAGTGGGCAAGCGAGATACCGGGAGGAAGCACAGGCAGGAACATCTGGGAGGGGAGGGCTCCTACCTCATACTGAGAATGAGGGGCGATCAGCAGATTACCTCAAGTGCCTATATACAAATGCACAAAGCCTTGGAAACAAGCAGGGAGAACTGGAGGTCCTGGTGAAGTCAAGGAATTATGACGTGATGGGAATAACAGAGACTTGGTGGGATAACTCACATGACTGGAGTACTGTCATGGATGGTTATAAACTGTTCAGGAAGGACAGGCAGGGCAGAAAAGGTGGGGGAGTAGCACTGTAAGTAAGGGAGCAGTATAACTGCTCAGAGCTCCGGTATGAAACTGCAGAAAACCCTGAGTGTCTCTGGATTAAGTTTAGAAGTGTGAGAAACAAGAGTGATGTAGTGGTGGGAGTCTGCTATAGACCACCGGACCAGGGGGATGAGGTGGACGAGGCTTTCTTCCGGCAACTCGCAGAAGCTACTAGATCGCACGCCCTGGTTCTCATGGGTGACTTTAATCATCCTGATATCTGCTGGGGGAGCACTACAGCGGTGCACAGACAATCCAGGAAGTTTTTGGAAAATGTAGAGGACAATTTCCTGGTGCAAGTGCTGGAGGAGCCAACTAGGGGGAGAGCTTTTCTTGACCTGCTGCTCACAAACCGGGAAGAACTAGTAGGGGAAGCAAAAGTGGATGGGAATCTGGGAGGCAGTGACCATGAGTTGGTCAAGTTCAGGATCCTGACACAAGGAAGAAAGAAAAGCAGCAGAATATGGACCCTGGACTTCAGGAAAGCAGACTTCGACTCCCTCAGGGAACTGATGGGCAGGATCCCCTGGGAGAATAACATGAGGGGGAAAGGAGTCCAGGAGAACTGGCTGTATTTCAAAGAATCCCTATTGAGGTTACGGGGACAAACCATCCCGATGTGTCGAAAGAATAGTAAATATGGTAGGTGACCAGCTTGGCTTAACAGTGAAATCCTTGCAGATCTTAAACATAAAAAAGAAGCTTACAAGAAGTGGAAGATTGGACAAATGACCAGGGAAGAGTATAAAAATATTGCTCGGGCATGCAGGAGTGAAATCAGGAGGGCCAAATCGCACCTAGAGCTGCAGCTAGCAAGAGATGATAAGAGTAACAAGAAGGGTTTCTTCAGGTATGTTGGCAACAAGAAGAAAGTCAAGGAAAGTGTGGGCCCCTTACTGAATGAGGGAGGCAACCTAGTGACAGAGGATGTGCAAAAAGCTAATATACTCAATGCTTTTTTTGCCTCTGTCTTCACGAACAAGGTCAGCTCCCAGACTGCTGCGCTGGGCAACACAGCATGGGGAGTAGGTGACCAGCCCTCTGTGGAGAAAGAAGTGGTTAGGGACTATTTAGAAAAGCTGGACGTGCACAAGTCCATGGGGCCGGATGCTTTGCATCCGAGAGTGCTAAAGGAGTTGGCGGCTGTGATTGCAGAGCCATTGGCCATTATCTTTGAAAACTCATGGCGATCGGGGGAAGTCCCGGACGACTGGAAAAAGGCTCATGTAGTGCCCATCTTTAAAAAAGGGAAGAAGGAGGATCCTGGGAACTACAGGCCAGTAAGCCTCACCTCAGTCCCGGAAAAATGATGGAGCAGGTCCTCAAGGAATCAATCCTGAAGCACTTACATGAGAGGAAAGTGATCAGGAACAGTCAGCATGGATTCACCAAGGGAAGGTCATGCCTGACTAATCTAATCACCTTCTATGATGAGATTACTGGTTCTGTGGATGAAGGGAAAGTAGTGTGTTAGGATATAGATATTCAGGCCTGTCTGTAAAGGCCTGTAATTTAAGAATTTAGGTGTATTCTTATCACTTGGCTAGTTAGAGGTATAAAAGAAAGAATCAAAATCACTGTCTGCCAATGTAAGGTCCTTCTCTTACTGTGACAGTCTGGGGCCCTGTTCTTAGGCTAAGGCCTTTGGCTAAGCGACAGAGGCAGCCATAAGCTGGGAAGCGACCGGTCACATCCTCACATTCCAAAGTAGTCTCATAGAAAGAAGGTGCTATTGGGCTGTTAGGAATACAATCCTGTCCTGATAGTGCCTATCAGCTCCAGAGAAAGGGAAGTGCCTAGAAAATATAAAAGAAAACTTAGTTTGATAGCATCCTGTCTGGCAAGAACTCACTTATCAATAGCTGGGATGTGAAATCCTCACTTCTGTATTGTCTTGCCATTATAGTTCCCACTTTGCTATTGTTTGTCTGTATAATCTCTGTCTGGTTCTGTGATTGTTCCTGTCTGCTGTATAATTAATTTTGCTGGGTGTAAACTAATTAAGGTGGTGGGATATAATTGGTTACATAATCATGTTACAATATGTTAGGATTGGTTAGTTAAATTTTAGTACTAAATTTAGTAACTAAATTTTAGTTAAATTTTGGTTAAGGTATAGCTAAGAATATTACTATATAAATTAGGGGCAAACAGGAAGTAAGTTGGGATTCGGAAATAAGGAAAAGGAACTTGTATTTAAGCTTGCTGGAATTTCACCCCAATAAACATCGAATTGTTTGCACCTTCGGACTTCGGGTATTGTTGCTTTCTGTTCATGTGAGAAGGACCAGGGAAGTGGGAGAGTGAAGGAATAAACTCTCTAACATCTTGGTGCCGGGACTTGGATACATCACATTGGATAGGTGAGTGGCAGCCTGTAAGTCCCCCTCCCCAACAGTCCGTGCAGCTGCTTGGAGGGGGTATGGCGAACTCTCGTGATGGTAGTTGCGGGTTCTGGCAAGCTGGGGTAACGGATTTTTTGAACAAATGGATAAGGAAGAATCAGGGCCCATACCAGGTGCAGGGGCTCACCTGGGATGAGATTGAGAAGGAGATGGGAGAGGTTTTGGGGGACCCCAAGGGAAAGGAGTGTAGGAAAAAGGGAATGGTATGACAAGGTTTGTGTGCTGGGATGGCATACTGGGTAAAAAGGGAAGCTGATCTCCTCCAACACATTAAGGATTTGGAGGGGATTGTGGATCAGCAACGGATTTTAACAGAAAAATCTGTGTTAGCAGTAGAGGTAGCGGATTTGAAGGCACGGGATGCTGCACGGACAGAGGAGTCTGGTGAGGCAATCCGGAGAGAGAGGGATGAACTGCTGGGGAGAGTAGGAGACTTAGAGGAGGAATTGTATCATTGTAAACATGGGGGCAATGGACTTAGGGACCCCAAACCATCCGCCCCACTAATGGAACTGAAGGAGACACCTCCACCACCCTACCCTGAAAAAACACTGTACCCACCACTGCCGGGGGACGTTGTAAGCCAGCGATCCACAGTTACAGCCCCTGCGAGAGAGGCTACCCGGGAGGAACTGCAGGAGGCAGGAATAGTGGCCCCGGTTGCGGGGTGGGGGGACCATGCCCCACAGGTAGTAGAACAGGCAGAAATCCGCCCCTTGTCCCTGAAGGACCGGGAGGCAGTACTGGGCCGCTTGGGAAAGGTACCCCGGGATGATCGGGATCAGTTTGTGCTGTGGCTAGTGGAGGTGAGCAGGGAGATGGAGGGTCTAACTCGGGAGGACCAGGTGATCTTATGGCGTAGTCTTTTGGGACGAGGCACCTTGGGAATCGATGTGGCAGGAGTGGCAAACCCATTTCTAATCCCCGGACAGGTGGCAAAACCCTTGTTTGGGGTGTACTCTCGTACTGCGGGGATGAATAAGATGAAGCGAATCCCTGGGGAAACAGGGCGGGACACACTTAATCGCATACAGGCCTGGGCACGGTGCTGGGTGGATCCCCTGGACGGTCCATGGGTGCTGCCCCAGGCAGGGCCACCGGGACCTGGTGGGGGTGTGGAGCAGGGCAGGGGTGTGGAATTGCTGGAGAAATGGTTGGAGCTGAGCAATCCGCAGTTCGTGGGGCATTTAAGGTTGCAGCACCCTGAACTTGCTCCCAATCAGCTACCCCAGTTTCTGGAACAGGCAGATGTGTGGAGGCAGATGCATCAGGGGGAAGAGCCAGTCCATGCTATTACTGCGGGGGATCAATACAAGGTGGAAAGGAGTGGGTCAGCCTGGAGAGGAGGAGGTAGAGGGAGAGTTCGTGGCTTTGGGGGGCTAGTCAGGGACGAGCGGGCAGCTATAGAGCAACAGATCCAGAGACTGCAGGCTAAACTGACTACCCACGATCTTACCAGATCAGGGGGAAAGTGGTCCCGGAGGCCAAGGGACTGGGACTGCCTGAAATGCCAGACACACAATTTTGCATGGAGACAGGAATGCGTTCGGTGCCAGGACCCCCGGTCCCCTCATGAACCAGTGGGAGGGACAGAGGTGGGTGCTGCAACTTAGGGGTGCCCTGGGAGGCATCCTGTCCATGTTCTCAGTTTAGGACGGGATGCGTCTGGTCGCCCTACGCTCCAGGGGGCAATCGAAGGGAGTCCCATGAGGGATTTTTTGATAGACACTGGAGCAGCCATCAGTTTAACCACATGGGGGCAGGGGAGACCCTCAGAAGGGACTGCGACAATTGTAGGGGCAACGGGAGGGGAGACACAGTTAACCCTGAGGCGGGGACAAATCAAAGGAATCTGGGGGAAGGGGAGATTATGTGGAGTTGTAATGATATGCTTAATCTGTTGGGGGCAGGAGATTTACACAAACTGGGACTCGTACTGGATTTAGCCAATTGGGTGTGTTTCCTGGGGCAAACGCAGGACGGTCAGGGCTATACCATTCCCATGGGGATAGCCACTATGACCATTAAGGCGGCACATGCCCTCCCACCACCCCCGGCTGGGTGGGAACACATCCCTGTGTGGGCGAAGGATAACCTGGATTGTGGGAGGGGCAGCATGGAGGTACTGCTGGAGGGAGGGGACCCTCCCCCACAGAAACAGTACCCCATTCCTCGGGAGGCATTGGCAGAGGTGGGGGCAACTATTGGGGAGTTGGAACAGAGGGGACTGATTCGGGCAGTTGCATCCCCTTGTAATACTGCTGTGTGGCCCGTGAGGAAGCCAAACGGTACCTGGCGTCTCACTGTGGATTACAGGGCACTAAATGCTCTGGCCAATTCGCCAGCCTCAGTGGTGGCAGCGTACCCTGAAATGTTGGCCCGTATTGGACCCCAATTCCGAATTTTCACTGTTTTGGACATAGCTAATGGGTTTTGGTCTCTGCCACTAGCTACCTCGTGTCAGTATAAAACTGCATTCACATGGGAGGGCAGACAGTTCTGCTGGACAGTCCTATCCCAGGGATATAGGGATGCCCCTGCAATTTTTCACAGATACATGAGACAGGCTCTGGAGGGGGTGGATTCAGCAAGGTGCATACAATATGTAGACGACCTGTTGCTAATGTCAGGGACAGAGGAAGAAGACAGGGAACTAACCGAGCAGGTCCTGCAAGCTTTGGCAAGAGCAGGATTGAAGGTCAATGGGAAAAAGGCTCAGATGGGACAGACAAGAGTGACCTACTTAGGAGTGGAAGTGTCTCAGATGGGAAGGGAAATCAATAAGGGACGGGTGCAACTGATCCAGTCCCTGCCACTGCCTATGGATGTTAAAAGCTTGCAAAGTTTTCTGGGTCTAACTGGATTTTGCAGGGATTTTGTGGCCAATTATGCAGAAATAGCCCAGCCTCTATTTGACCTAGCCCGAGCCTCAACTTGGGAGTGGTCAGAAGAGTGTACTGAGGCAGTGAGAGTGCTAAAGGAAAACCCGGCCAGTGCTCCAGTGCTGGCCTCCCCGGATGGGGAGAAATTCTTTTATCTGTACCCTTTGGTATCGGACACTACCATTGGTTGTGCATTAACACAGGAGTATGGAGAAAAAGGACCGACCTGTGGCCTTTGCCTCTCGACTTTTGAGTGCTGTGGAATTGAAGTATGGGTGGTGTGAAAAGGTGCTGTTGTGCTCCTACTGGGGGGTAGGGAAATTTAAATACCTTACGGGAATGCAGAAAGTCATAGTCCGATCTCATCCTGACCCCCTGCGACTGTTAAACATGCACACTATCTTACAGGGACAAGTGAGTGGGCAGCGTATTGCTAAATGGTTGCTGGCTCTACAGGCAGAAAACATTAAAGCAGAGGTGTTAAGGAAACCCATAGTCTGGGTAGCTGGATTACATCTGGCTGGCACCCCACACCAATGTGAAGCCAGCCCAGGTAAAACCCAACATCAGGTGTTTCGGGCGGCTAACCCCAATCAGGTAAAGGAGGGGACACTGGTATGGTTTTTGGATGGAAGTTGTAGCTATCAAGGGGGACGGAAAACTGCAGGCTTAGCTGTTGTGGGAATCAGAGGCAATGAGACAGTCAGCACCATTGGTTTCTCACTAGAAGCGAAGTCAGCTCAGGAGGCAGAACTGGCAGCCTTGCTAACAGCTTTAAATGAAGTGGATCCCAAATTTGAGGCAGAATGTTGGGTGGTGGTAGATTCAGATGATGTATTTCGTGGGGCCACATTAATGCTGAGATGGTGGGCAGATAATCATTTCAGGGCGACAGACGGCTCCACAATCAAGCATGCTACCTGGTGGAAGCGAGTGGAGGAGCTGAGTCACTGTTTTACACGGATCAATGTGGTAAAGGTGAAGGCACACAAGAAAACAGGACCCCTAAGCAAAGGGAATAATCTGGCCGATGTAGAGGCCAAGCGGGCTGCAACAGAGGCACCCCCATGGCCCTGGGAGCCAGAAGAGAGTGTGCCTGTAGCAGTGTTAACAAGAAGCGGGGTGGATACAGAGCGGGGAGGGCGAATTCGAGAGTTGCAGGAATCTGACCCAGGACTGGAAGGCATCATGAAACTTGGGGACAGGCATGTGCCAAAGGTGGAACTAATGGAAGGGATTTGGTGTGTCTTAACAACTGAGGGACCAGTAATGTTGTGCCCTCAGGGAAGTCGGACGGCTTTCTTAAGCTGGGTGCATGGGAGCTTGGCAGGGGGGCACCCCGGGTTTGAGGAGGCACTGGGAACTTTAAAAAGGTTGTGCTGGTGGCCAGGAATGGCAGCTGATTTAAAATCACATCTGGAACATTGTTTGGACTGTGCCAGGCACAGCCCACCTCACAAGGTGCTAAGGGGAGAATTAATGAGACAAGCCCCAAGGGGACCATGGGAAAGAATACAAATTGATTACACAGGACCCCTACCACCAGATCACAGGAAAAACCGATTCATGTTGGTGGTAGTGGATGCTTTCAGCCGGTGGGTGGAAGCTTTCCCCACAAAGTATCAAACTGCCCGGGTAACTGCTGCAATACTGGTAAATGAGGTATTCACTCGCTGGGGGGTTCCGAAGGTGATTGACTCAGACCAAGGAGCTGCTTTTCGGTCAGATCTGTTAGGGGAGCTATCAGCCCTCACTGGAATCACACAGTTGTTCCATATTGCTTATCACCCCCAGGCTGCGGGGCAGGGGGAACGCATGAACCGCACCATTAAAAGTGAGCTAAGAAAGGGAGTGGAAGTCGGAGGAAAAAACTGGTCACAGTTACTGCCCTTTGTCTTAATGAGAATAAGGGCCCGAGAATCAAAGGGCACAGGATTTTCTCCATATGAAGCTCTCATGGGAAGGCCTATGGAACGGTGGGAAAATCTACTTACCCCAGTACCTGGGGAAGTCACAACACATGGCTTAACACAAGAATGGATTTTAACTTTAATTGACCATGTAAAACAAGTACAGCAGGCGGTGGCCTGGCGAGACGAGCAAGGAGCAGCAAGAGTTAAAGCATGGTATGACCTGCCTGGGGAGCGTAATCTACCCATGGTGGGAGATCTAGTGATGTACAAGATTCCAGGTGAACACCATCCATTCCCAGCTCCTAAATGGAAGGGCCCCTATCTTGTCCTTGACCAATTAGGGCCCAGTCTGCTATTACTGGGTACAGAGAATGGAGGACGGGAGTGGGTCCACTGCACGCAAATAAAAAGGTACAAACAGGGGATTGGGAAAGGGGACGTGTAAATTTTGTTATGTGTGTATTACAGGTTAATTCAAAAAGGAGAAAAGGATGAAAATTCCCTGGCCCTGGATGGAACAATTATTAGTGCTAATCACAATTGTCACATTTACAAATTCTATTCAGATCCCACGATGTGAAGTGTCAAAAGGAGGAAACACATGGACGGCTACACATGCAACCTGTGGTAATAAAGCTAATGAAGACTATGAGAATCTCCCCATAGAAAGATGTACCACTAATACTCCAACAGGAATTTGGCAGTGTCGGTATATGGTTTATGGATTAGATGGGGGAATCCCAACCAGGTGGAGAATATCAAATTTATCAGGAAATATCGCATGGTACTCCCTGGGTGCTGCCATGATTAACGATAGTGGAAAACACAGTTTCCCAGCTATGTGGTTTGTTACAGAGGGTCCAAAGAATATAACCCTCTGGTCTCCTGGAGCAAATGAACCCTCTTGGGAAAATAGGGCCCCACATTTAGGGTGTGATGTTACCATATGTAACCACAATGGTACTTCCATGGAAGATAATCCCCGAAGGTGTGATTGTTATGTACATATTACATGAGGCGTAAAATCCCCTTTGGGACGCTGGGTGTATGATGAGTTAACCATTTTACAGAATGTAACCCTACAGGTGATATGGATGCCAAGTTGGAAGAATCCAAATTTAAAGTGGCCACAGCCTGGAGCCAAGAATATTCCCCGACGAGCAAATGTCTGGGAGCCATTGTGGGAGCAGGTGCAGCCAGCACTTTTTAACGTGTCCTTTCACTCTGTTACATGGGTGGGACACCCCAAGGCATGGTGGGTGGACCAAATCCATCCTAACTGTAGTATGTACATAAAAGGATTGAAACAACAATTCAATGCATGGGTGAGGGGACACACCTGGAATCGTTGTCGGAAAAGGGGATTGTGGGCAGCGGGGAACACTATGCTGGGTACATGGAATCTGGGGGACGAGTGGGTAACCAAACAATTAGTAAGCCAAAATGTGAAATTTCAACAACAAATTAATGAATTAATGGCACAGTAACTATCAGCAGTTGCCACAGGGTGGAGGACAGCAGTAGAGGTAAACTTGCAGTTAACTCATTGGGCAGGGGACCTGTTGACATGGGTAGAGGATGGCTTCAGAAGACTAACATGGGGAGAAGTGTGCGTAGGTATTCAAAATGCTCAGTTAATAATGTTAATGGATATTATGAGAGATGCTTGGTCAGAACAATGGCCTTCAGTATTAAATCGGGAGGCTAGCCCATATCTATCCACAATTGCAAAAACATACCCATCTACCTGGAAAATAACATCCCCGACCTGTGGGGACAGTTCTTGTGTAATTGTTACTATGATACCATGGGAAGGAAATGCAAATAAGGTGGTTCCCTTGAACCCTATGGGAGTTAGTAGGGAAGGGGGAGCATGTTGGGAGCCACTAGGGAATAGGTGGGGGGGCTGGAATGGTGTAAATTGGACTGTCATCACATTAAGCAGTTGTATATCCAGAGGAGGAATATGAATGTGCCCCTCTCCTATGACTATGGAGGAGCAGGATCAATGGCCTATTGCAAAGGGGGGGCATTTAGGGGTAATGTATATGGGGTACGGTGTATTCTGTTGGGAATGTATGCAATCCTGCAATATAACACTGGGAGGCAAAATCCTTCCAGTGTATGACAAAATTATGAACTTCTATACACTGCCACCTGGACTATGGTGCACCAGTGGATCAGTGGACCTAATCATTGTAAACAATCGAACCAGCACCTACTACCCCATGCCGTACCAAGTAGTTGAATTGGTTTGGACAATACCAAATTTCACTGCGGATATTCAATGGACACACAATATGGACAAAAGTACACAAAGATTACAAGAGCAACTTGCTGCAAGCGCCAACAGTTGGACACACTTAGAATACACACTACAGGATGGCGCTGACAAAATTTTAACCTTATCAAAGGAGGAGAAGCAGTGTTTTTGGTGGTGGCCAGGATGTTGGACCATACTGCAGTGGTCAGGACTCTCGGTGTTGCTGTAGATTATAATAGTAGCTAGTGTATTGTTAACTATATGTGTGTTACATTGCATATGGAAACGATCAAGGGGGGCACAACCCCCTAGAGAACAGCCACTAATTATAACCTATAAGTAATGTAGTAAGCCCCCCCCCCCCCCAAGTGTACTAGACAACCTGGACCCAACCTTCTCAGGCCCACTATACTGGGAAGTCTGGAACATTAATTGGAATAGGTGTGGTATGCCCGTACGAGAGAAGGTGCAGGGCATGGTACTACACAAGGGGCAGTGGGACAGATGGAGCATCGACACCTTCCACCTTGATGCCTGGCCCTATCAGGAAATGTGTCGCCATATGTCCTATGCTTTTCCAGGGATACCTGGGCAGGAGGATCCCAAAAGAAAAAGAAAAAAAGGGGTGGAGTGTTAGGATATAGATATTCAGGCCTGTCTGTAAAGGCCTGTACTTTAAGAATTTAGGTGTATTCTTATCACTTGGCTAGTTAGAGGTATAAAAGAAAGAATCAAAATCACTGTCTGCCAATGTAAGGTCCTTCTCTTACTGTGACAGTCTGGGGCCCTGTTCTTAGGCTAAGGCCTTTGGCTAAGCGACAGAGGCAGCCATAAGCTGGGAAGCGACCGGTCACATCCTCACATTCCAAAGTAGTCACATGGAAAGAAGGTGCTATTGGGCTGTTAGGAATACAATCCTGTCCTGATAGTGCCTATCAGCTCCAGAGAAAGGGAAGTGCCTAGAAAATGTAAAAGAAAACTTAGTTTGATAGCATCCTGTCTGGCAAGAACTCACTTATCAATACTGGGATGTGAAATCCTCACTTCTGTATTGTCTTGCCATTATAGTTCCCACTTTGCTATTGTTTGTCTGTATAATCTCTGTCTGGTTCTGTGATTGTTCCTGTCTGCTGTATAATTAATTTTGCTGGGTGTAAACTAATTAAGGTGGTGGGATATAATTGGTTACATAATCATGTTACAATATGTTAGGATTGGTTAGTTAAATTTTAGTAGAATGATTGGTTAAGGTATAGCTAAGAATATTACTATTTAAATTAGGGGCAAACAGGAAGTAAGTTGGGATTCGGAAATAAGGAAAAGGAACTTGTATTTAAGCTTGCTGGAAGTTCACCCCAATAAACATCGAATTGTTTGCACCTTCGGACTTCAGGTATTGTTGCTCTCTGTTCATGTGAGAAGGACCAGGGAAGTGGGAGAGTGAAGGAATAAGCTCTCTAACACAGTGGATGTATTGTTTCTTGACTTTAGCAAAGCTTTTGACATGGTCTCCCACAGTATTCTTGTCAGCAAGTTAAAGAAGTATGGGCTGGATGAATGCACTATAAGGTGGGTAGAAAGTTGGCTAGATTGTCGGGCTCAACGTGTAGTGATCAATGGCTCCATGTCTAGTTGGCAGCCGGTATCAAGTGGAGTGCCCCAAGGGTCGGTCCTGGGGCCGGTTTTGTTTAATATCTTCAAAAATGATCTGGAGGATGGGGTGGATTGCACTCTCAGCAAATTTGCGGATGATACTAAACTAGGAGGAGTGGTAGATACGGTGACAGGTAGGGATAGGATACAGAGGGACCTGGACAAATTGGAGGTTTGGGCCAAAAGAAATCTGATGAGGTTCAACAAGGATAAGTGCAGGGTCCTGCACTTAGGACGGAAGAATCCAATGCATCGCTACAGACTATGGACCGAATGGCTAGGCAGCAGTTCTGCGGAAAAGGACCTAGGGGTGACAGTGGACGAGAAGCTGGATATGAGTCAACAGTGTGCCCTTGTTGCCAAGAAGGCCAATGGCATTTTGGGATGTATAAGTAGGGGCATAGCGAGCAGATCGAGGGACGTGATCATTCCCCTCTATTCGACATTGGTGAGGCCTCATCTGGAGTACTGTGTCCAGTTTTGGGCCCCACACTACAAGAAGGATGTGGAAAAATTGGAGAGAGTCCAGCGAAGGGCAACAAAAATGATTAGGGGTCTGGAACACATGACTTATGAGGAGAGGCTGAGGGAACTGGAATTGTTTAGTCTGCAGAAGAGAAGAATGAGGGGGGATTTGATAGCTGCTTTCAACTACCTGAGAGGTGGTTCCAAAGTGGATGGTTCTAGACTATTCTTAGTGGTAGAAGATGACAGGACAAGGAGTAATGGTCTCAAGTTGCAGTGGGGGAGGTTTAGGTTGGATATTAGGAAAAACTTTTTTCACTAGGAGGGTGGTGAAACACTGGAATGCGTTGCCTAGGGAGGTGATAGAATCTCCTTCCTTAGAAGTTTTTAAGGTCAGGCTTGACAAAACCCTGGCTGGGATGATTTAATTGGGGATTGGTCCTGCTTTGAGCAGGGGGTTGGACTAGATGACCTCCTGAGGTCCCTTCCAACCCTGATATTCTATGATTCTATGATTCTAATCAGCTGCCTCCAGCCTAAAGCTCCCCTTGTTTGCAGTCTCATTAGCTGATTGGGCCCAGTTGGCCTATGTCAGATCTTGTTGGGCTAGTGTGGGGGAGTTCAGCCATCACAAACTGGGGGGTGAATGAGAGTTATTTACAAGCTGGAAGCAGGTAAACACACACACACAAACACACACAGAGACACCCCAATGAGGTACAGGTTTAGTTTCCAAAAGGTGATAGTAGCGGCTGTGTATGTGCTTTAGGGCTAACCTAAACTAACCATCTTAGCGATCCCTCACTTATGCTTGGAAATATTGCCCTCTGCAAATCCCAAGCATCTTAGTGATGATAATTTCTCTTTAACAGGCATTTTTATTCCCTTTCTCCAGCTTTCAGGCTGTGATCGGATGAGATCTCGTGCACAAACTCTCTTCATAGGTGGGTGTGTGTGGGAAATCAACAAAGTCTTTTATACCCTGATGTTCCACAATGGTTTGTCTGGTGTCTCTAGGCCTTCGTTTGTTGGGGAGGAGATGACACCTCTTGCGGTGAACTCGCATTTCACACTCACTAATGCTTCTCTCCTGACTGTGGGGTTTTACAGTTATAGCAAACACTCTCCTAGTTGCAGAGCAAACACTTAAATATTACCTAGCAGCATGGGATACAGCTCGATTAATACATGTAGCATCCTACAAGCATTTCATAAAGTCTAAACATTAAACATATTCTTATAACTCTGTCAATTTTAACAATACTAACCGACAGGCGAGCCAGACTGGTTTCCAGCTATGCTCAGCGAGGCCCAGGGACCTTGGCATGAGCTGGTCTGCCAAGGTCACAATCTTTACACTACAAGTGCTGCAGTGGCACATGCCACCTCTAGGGATTTTACTTCCTGTTGTTGGGGACACTGGGGCATGGCCACTAGGTAACTCGAGGGGATGGAAGACCACGAGTGTCGATGAAGCCCCCTCGCACTAGGCCCAGGTGTCCTTGGTCCCCCTGCCTGGAGGCACTCGCAGCAGCTCTGCGTACTAGGCCCAAGTGTCCTTGGCCCCCCCGCCCGGAGGCACTCGCAGCAGTTATGCTGAGGATCTGCAACAATATGTTGCAGAGTCAGACTGCCTGAAACTAAACAAGGCCACACAGGGCAGATATGGAAGAACAATGCTGAATAAAGCAGCTTTATGTATAGTTTAACAAATGATACAGAGAACAAGGGAACTAGCTGGGAACTGGATTGGCTGGCTATATGGATACTTAGGGCAGCTTGCTATTGGATAAGTATGCTGAAGAAAGGATGTATAAAAGCCTGTGTAACTTCCTGCTCTGGGTGCAGGATTTGAGATTCTATTCTCCCTGTACCTTTTTGCAGCTGCAAATAAACTTTTCTGCTTCTCCACCCCGTTGTGATTATTGGGTGAAGCACACCGGGTAGCAAACCAACCCCTACTGTTGTTTTGCCTCTCGGCACTGGGTGCCGGCAACAGCTTTTGGCGTCCCTGGGTGGGCGACGAGGCTGCTATTTAGCCTTGCCCGGACCCCTCCTGGAGGTCGAGGATTGCGGCGAGAACTGATGCCCAGCGCACACCGCTGAGTTCATCGGGGGCCTCGGAGGAGACGTGATTTGATCGACCCCGGAGGGCACAACGGTGCAACGCACTCATATAATGGAGAAGCAGCTGTGGGCAACGGTGAGGAACCGGACCCTTGGACATGGGGGAGGGGCAGCTGCAGACGACGGTGAGGAACCGATCCCTTGGATAAGGTAGGAACCTTTTGAAACCCGGATTGTGTGCTCTGTTGGAACCTGGGGACGCCCAGAGTTACCCTGTAGGTATGGGACAGGGACAGAGCTCAGGGGTTAGGGCACGGTGTACGCCCCTAGAATGCATTCTAGCAAACTGGAAGGTATTTGGTGCGGATCCGATGACTAAGAGCCAATTAAAACGATTCTGTACAGTTGACTGGCCTCAATATCAACTAGAGGACCAGGAGTGGTGGCCACCAGGAGGGTCAATTAATTACAACACGATCCTTCAGTTACTCCTGTTCTGTCAGAAAACAAGGAAATGGAATGAACATATGTATGTGCATTTGTTTCTGACTTTATGTACTCGACCAGATATTTTACAGCGCTGTAATCTGACTCCGACTGGTTCGGTAGCAGCTAATGTTAGTCCCCAGACCCCCACCCCCACTGTAATGGCAGAGCCGGTGTCCCCTTCGACCCCTACATCCACACCTTGTAAGTCCCCAATGGTTGGCCTATACCCCTTAATCACCGAAACTAAAGTCGCCCGGTCTGGATCGGACAGGCGTCCGGCCAAGACTATGCAGGTTTATATTCATGTGCCCTTTAATCCTGTGGATTTGGCTGCTTTCAGAGCACAGGCAGGAGAGTTTTCCACCAACCCAAGCAGGTTTATATCAGTCTTTGAGGGGTGCCTCAGTAGTCACAAGCCGGACTGGGATGATTGTAACATCCTCCTGCGAACCCTATTGTCTGAGGTTGAAAGACAACAGGTTGTGTCCAAAGCAAGGGAGGAGGCGCAGAAATGGTACGACCGGGATTGTATTAATGTCCCTGACCCGGATGCACAAGTCCCCCCGAGCAGACCCCAGGTGGGATCCAAATGATCATGGGGATATGACCTGCCTTTCCTCCTATAAGGAGTTGCTTTTACATGGACTCCATCACTTGGCTGTCCGACATAATAATTGGGCAAAGCCATATGAAGTAATGCAGGATTTAAAAGAAAGCCCAGGGGCCTTTCTACACCATATTCGGGACACAATTTGACAGAACACTAATGCAGACCCCGATGATCAGGCAACTGAGTCAATTATTAAGGGAATTTTTACAAGCAGAGCAGCCCCTGATATTAAGAGAAAGTTAGGAAAAAAGGAGGATTTAATGGGCATGACCATGGCACAAATCTTAGAGACTGCAAACCGAGCTTATAGTCTGAGGGAGACAGAGAAGGAGAGAAAGCAAGTGAGACTGATGGTAACAGCGGTACTGGCCGGCACTAAGGGAAGTGGCCGGGGAGGAAGGGGCCATGGACACGAACGTCCGGGCTCGCAGGAGAGACGACTGGGTCGCAACCAGTGTGCCCTGTGTCGACAGGAGGGACACTGGAAAAATGAGTGCCCAAAGAGGAAAGAAAAGGGGGGTGCCTCTATGATGGCGATGGTGGAGCAGGAATAGGGGTGTCAGGGGAGACGGACCACCCTACCCCCGGAACCCCGAGTAAAGATGCGGGTGGGAAGCTCAGAAATAGATTTTTTAGTGGACTCTGGAGCGGCCCGAACTGCTGTAAATCGACCCCTTCAGTTGCCAGTAGCAGATTCCCTTACTGTGGTGGGAGCCACAAGCAGGGACACCAAGTGCCCAGTGTATGCCTCAGAGGAATGCACTTTGGGAAACAGGACTATATCCCACAAGCTGATATACCTCCCTGAGTGTCCAACACCTCTGCTGGGACGGGATCTGCTTTGTCGCCTCGGTGCCACCCTGCATTTTACTGAGGATGAAATAACCCTTACCTTACCTCCTGAGAATGCATGGATCGTGACCCTTGCAGTTGAGCCCTCAGCCATGCAAGCCCCAGAATGGAGCCCGTGGGAAGACCAGGTGTACCCCCTCGTGTGGGCATCAGGGATTCCAGGAAAGGCCACCCACCAGACCCCCATTACTATTCAGCTCATACCAGGGAAAGGCCCAGTGCAAGTAAAACAGTATCCAATCAAGAGGGAAGCCAGAGAAGGTTTACAGGAAACTATAGATCGATTCCTAATGTATGGTATTTTCCGGGAATGTCAGTCAGCCTGGAACACTCCCATTCTACCCATACAGAAGCCTGATGGCACGTATCGGCTGGTACAGGACCTAAGGGCAGTCAATGAACGGGTTAAGACTTTGCACCCTCTTGTCCCTAATCCGTATACCTTATTGGCTTCTATAGGGGGACAGTGTACCCATTTTTCAGTCCTCAATCTGAAAGATGCTTTCTTTACCATCCCAGTTGCCACTCCGTCACAGGAGATCTTCTCCTTCGAGTGGGAGGACCGAAAAAGGGTTAAAAAGCAACTTTGCTGGACAGTGTTGGCCCAGGGATTTAAAAACTCCCCCACCCTCTTTGGCCAGGCTTTGGCCAGGGACCTAGGGGAGTGGGATAATGAGGAGGCCCTCCTTCTGCAGTATGTAGATTATTTGTTAATTGCCACTGTGGGCCAAACCCCCTGCCTTAAAGCCACCGTGAGCCTCCTGAATTTTATTGGACTCCAGGGATATCGGGTAGCACGGAGTAAGGCTCAAATTGCCCTCCCAGAGGTACGGTACCTCGGGTTTCACATATGGCAAGGGGAGCGTCAGCTTTCAAGTGAAAGAAAGGAAGTTATCTGTCAAGTTCCTACCCCAAGTAACTGTAAGCAGCTCAGGGCATTTCTGGGTATGGCAGGCTTTTGCAGGATATGGATCCCAGAGTTTGGACTGTGGGCTAAACCCCTGTACGACTGTGTAAAAGGAGCAGATCATGACCCCTTCTATTGGACCCCAGAGGCTGACAGGGCATTTAAAATCCTGAAAAGAAAACTGATGGAAGCCCCGGCTCTGGGCCTGCTGGATCTCTCTAAGCCGTTTCAGTTGTATGTACATGAACGAAAGGGGGTGGCCCTAGGAGTCCTCACACAGCTGTTAGGAGCATGGAGACGTCCCGTGGCTTATTTTTCTAAGCAACTGGATCAGGTTGCAAAGGGTTGGCCGGCATGTTTACGGGCTACTGCCCTAGTGCTTGAGGAAGCTGAGAAGCTAACATGGGGAGGGGTTATGCAAATCTATACTCCCCATATGGTCCGAGCCTTATTGGATGCAAAGGGAGGGCTTTGGCTCACCCAGGCTCGGATTGCTCGGTACCAGGCTAAGCTGTTAGAGAACTCTGAAGTCACCTTACAGCCTTGCCCCTCCCTTAACCCAGCCACTCTCTTGCCAGAAACAGAGGAACAAAAACATGACTGTTTAGAGAGCATAGATGTCCAGTACTCCAGCCGTCCGGATTCAAAGGATGTACCGCTCCCAAATGCAGATTATGAGTGGTACACTAATGGTAGCAGTACTGTAATAGATGGGCAAAGGAGGGCGGGTTATGCTGTTGTGACCCTCCATGACACCGTGGAAGCTGAAGGTTTGCCTGCTGGGACCTCTGCCCAGCTTGCCGAACTAATAGCCCTGACCTGTGCACTTGAACTGTCAAAAGGAAAGCGGGTCAACATTTTTACTGATTCGAAGTATGGTTTTGGTGTGCTGCATGCTCATGCTGGCCTATGGAAGCAAAGGGGAATGCTGACAGCCCAAGGCTCCCCAGTCAAGTACGGGCCCCAAATCCTCCGGCTCCTAGAAGCCGTACAACTCCCCTCGGAAGTGGCGGTGGTACACTGTAAAGCCCATCAAAGGGAGGATCAAGATGTGGCCAGAGGTAACGCCCGGGCAGATAGAGAGGCTTAGCATGCTGCCACCCTGCCATCCCCTCAGACTGAGAACGCCCATGTGCATGCCCTTAGCCCATCAGGAGGGGAGCTTCCAACCCCTCAGTACTCTGGGGAGGAGAGACAGCTAACTGACAAACTCGGTCTCCGGGAAAAAGAGGGATGGCTCCATTCTCCGGAAGGGAAGGTCCTCTTACCAAAGGGCCTGATCCAGCCAGTGCTGCAGAAACTACATCAAACCACTCATGCTGGCAGGGAAGCACTTATCCAGCTAATGGGAAAATACTTTATCACTTCCGGACTCCGACCCCTGGCTGCCCAGGTACAAGCGGACTGCTTAGTCTGCCAAAAGAATAACCCCCGACCGGGACATCCTGTGCCACCAGCTGCCCTAGAACCCACTCCGGGCCCCGGACAAGTGGGGCAAATAGACTTTACTGAGTTTCCCCGGACCCAAGGGTTCAAGTATCTCCTTGTCTTCGTGGATCGGTTCAGCGGATGGCCAGAAGCCTTCCCATGCCGTAACTGCACTGCCAGGACAGTGGCCCTCAAGTTTGTTAAGGAGCTCATTCCTCGCTTTGGACTCCCCCTGTGGATGGAATCTGTCAACGGGACACACTTCACGTCAAAAATCATCCAAAGCATCTCACATGCCTTACAGATCCCCTGGAAACTCCATACGCCCTGGAGACCGCAAGCCAAGTACCAATCAGACCCTTAAACGGCATCTCTCAAAAGTGTGCCAAGAAGCCTCACTTTGATGGCCTGATGCTTTGCTCCTCGTCCTACTTTGTATCCGCGTTCTCCCTAAGGGTAGATTAGGGCTTAGTCCCTTTGAAATTATGTTTGGAAGGGCATGGCCTATGAATGGCACCCCGGTTCTGTCAGGGGAATGGGAGTTGGGTAATGTTTTTTTGTCACAGTATATGTGTTCCCTGTCTGCTGTTCTCTTGTCTCTTCACAGGTATACCAAGGATTCCCAGCCTCTCCCCTTGGACTCTCCCGCCCACTCCTTACAGCCCGGTGACTCTGTGCTTGTTCGTACCTGGAAGGACGAGCCTCTCCAGGAAAAGTGGAAAGGACCCTATACCGTCCTGCTGGTCTCCCATACAGCAGCAAAGATCGAGGGACACAAGAACTGGATCCATCACTCTCGTCTGAAGGCAGTACCTGCCCCCTCGTCAGCAGAACAGTGGACCGTCCAACCTGCTGACTCCTCATCTAGTGACGATCTCGGGCTAAAGCTACTGTTTAAAAGACACAAATAGTGGGCTCCTTTACGCTCAAATGGGCCCACCCAGGTACTGGAGACCCTGGGTTGGGAAGACTCTAGTGATAATTAATTGGGTAACATTGTTATTCTCTGTATTGGTATTTCCAAACTGTGCATATCAGGAGCATAACTCCTTTGTTTTGCTTGCGCACCATGTTGCTACTTTAACAAACCAAACTGATTGCTGGGTATCTGCTCCAACTCCACTGTCCCCCAAAACGGGAATGCCCCTTGACATGCTGCCCTTGACCCTAGCAGAATTAGCCACCACCAAAGAGCAGGAAAGAACGGATTCGCCGTTCTGGAACAAGACCTTTTTATAGCAAGCCACCTATCAGGACCAGGAGTATTCAGTTGCCGTACTCACTGAGGGAGTGTTATGTTTTACCCAAAACCAATTTGATCACTATGGGCGTCCTGTGGGAAAGAGCTCCTGTGTTATTACAATGTGGGCTGATGGGTATTGGATAAAGACCAAAAGCGGAAGCCAGCAGTGTGGGTGTAATGGTTCCTCCCCTTTTAGGGAAACTCTTACAAATAATCTTACCAAAAAAAAAAAAGAGTTTGGAAATATAACTTGCCGTCCAGTTAATATCTCCAATGTAGCAAGCCAATGGTGGGTTTGTAGTGGTCCCCATGGCGAGTGTAATTTGAACGGCACAATTAGAAACGCCCCACTTGTACCCAATCAGGAGGATGGGATGCCCCCTTAGGGGCATATGAACTGTTTGGAAAAGCAGCCAAAGCAGCCTTAAATATCCCAGGAATCCCCTTAAGAAACAGTCCTTACTGGGCCCTACAGGTACACTATTTTGTATATTTTGTAAAGGCTTACAAGGTGTTGCCAGCCAACTGGACAGGTAGCTGTTATATAGCTCATGGAGTTCCTCATCTTTCCATAACTGCCACACTGGCCAAAGGAAAGATTAGAAATGCCCGAGACACCTCTGTTGAGTCACGAGAAAAGACCCTGCGGCGACTGACTACAACATTGGAGGGCAATATGAAGAATTCCCTCACAACTGAGAAGCTTGTAGGGTGCTCTGTACTGGGAATAGCGCCACTGTTTTCCGGGCCAGCCATGGCATGCATAGGCCGCTATACTGTAAGGCTGCAAATGGTACTTGAGAAAGTTGCCTTAGAGTTAGAGGACTCGGTTAGTGATTTAGGGTCAGCAGTAAAAACATTAAATAAAGAGGTACAGCAGCTCAGGACGTTTTCCCTCCAAAACAGGCTGGCTTTGGACTATCTCTTGGCATCCCAAGGAGGGGTTTGTGCCCTCATCGGGTCCCGATGTTGTGTATATGTAAATGATAGCAGTTATGAAATCTATGAAAAGGTGGTACAGGCTGAGGCCCATGCCCGAGCCGGAGCACAAGTTGCCTATACTGCCCCAGAGAGCGATTGGTTGCAAACCTAGTTTTCAGGCTGGGGTTTGTCGTCTTGGCTTGGTGGTTTATTTAGCCTGTTATTGAAACATCTCTTTCCTGTATTGCTTGTATTACTGGTATTATGCTGTGCAGTATCATGTGTCAGGGCCCTTTTGCAAAAGTTAATAAGTCATTCTCTTCAGGGCTACCAAAAAATGCTTATGCAAAGTCCTATTGTAAAGAAATAAGTAGCCCAAGTGAGAAAACTCAGAGCCAAGGCTGTTGAGTGTTCTCAAAGGAGGGAGTTGTTGGGGACACTGGGGCATGGCCACTAGGTAACTCAAGGGGATGGAAGACCATGAGTGTCGATGAAGCCCCCTCGCACTAGGCCCAAGTGTCCTTGGCCCCTCCCCCCCGCCCGGAGGCACTCGCAGCAGTTATGCTGAGGATCTGCAACAATATGTTGCAGAGTCAGACAGAGAACAAGGGAACTAGCTGGGAACTGGATTGGCTGGCTATATGGATACTTAGGGCAGCTTGCTATTGGATAAGTATGCTGAAGAAAGGATGTATAAAAGCCTGTGTAACTTCCTGCTCTGGGTGCAGGATTTGAGATTCTATTCTCCCTGTACCTTTTTGCAGCTGCAAATAAACTTTTCTGCTTCTCCACCCCGTTGTGATTATTGGGTGAAGCACACCGGGTAGCAAACCAACCCCTGCTGTTGTTTTGCCTCTCGGCACTGGGTGCCGGCAACAGCTTTGCTCTTAACTTTAGGGCCTTTTTGACTAACCTTCTCATTGTATTGCAATCTTCCTTCCGTATGGATCAGAGCTCGGTTGCTGATGTGTGTTAGCAACTAGTCTTCTGATCACATGGTGGATTCCTCTCTCAGTAAGACACATGTTGTGACAGCCCCTTGCTCCTACTGTGATGATGTAGGCAGGAACTCTGCATTTTAAACACAGGGCCAACCTAGCAGAAGTAGGCCAGCCACCTGCCTGCTGCAGGAAGGACCAACCAAGCTTGAGGCCCCATTGTCTTATGTGCTGTACAGAGTAGTAGATGGGCCCTGCCCTGAATATCTTAGAATCTGAACAGACATGCCAGGCACAGGATGAGGGAAAGGGGCAGATCAGTGGCTTCACCCTTCTCCCACTCTCATTCACCCCGATGCACTGGGTGCTCTGCGGCTGGTCATTATCACTAGTAGCTAATGCCACTGTCACTGAGAGCTCAGTGCCAAGTGGTAGCAGAATCAGGGTGCTGTCACGGAGCAGCAAACTCATGCAGTGCATGTCAGTCAGCACCATGGGCTCCCCCATTCAAATCCTTGACTAAGCCTCATTCACTTCACTGGGAGTTTGACCTGGGTCAGGACCTCAGATCTGGGCCCTTGAGCTGGAAAAGTTCTGCTGGATCAACAAGTCCATCCTGCCCAGCCCCCCAAGGCATCAGCTCAGGATTAAAACTGGATGACAGTTTCTGGACAAACCCTTTCTTCGCCCCCACCCCCCAGGAAATGCAGATTCAGATTGACTGAAACATTTAGTGAACTCGTGTCAATTTCACGGAATTGGAAAAAAATCCGAAACAATCAAACCACTTTGGGTTTTTTATTCAAAGCAACTTTTGGTTTTGAACTTTATTCTAATTTTATATTTTAAAAGGTTAAAAAAAAACTCACGTGAAACACAACAATTTTTTCCCCTGACTTTTTTGGTTCACCGAAAAAATACAAAAAACCAAAAATCATTTCCAGGTTGATTTTTTTTTCAGATTTGTTGGTTTATACCATGAACCAAAAGAAAAGTTTATTCACACAGCTCTATTCAGGCTTGTCCCTTACAGTGCATTTAGTTTCAAGGGCAGACAAGACCACCAGTTTGAGATGGCTGGGAAGTCCTGCCCCATTGAAGTCACTGGGAAAAAACTCCCATTGACTTCAGTAAACCAGGGTTTCACTGGATGTATTACCTGGCAGGACCAATGCCCTAGGAGCTATTCCAGTTCGTCCCTTTCCCTATCCTGGAGATGGATATTAATCCCTAGATCCACAAAGAGTCTCGTATCAATCCCTTGTTATGTGGTGATTAATGTAAAGGTCATTACAGCTTTACAGAAATGCTAAGAACAAGCAGATTACGTCAGTGGCACTCAGGCTCATGGGGCTGTTGGGAGCCTGGAGCAGACTTCACGCATGTCACTCTCTACACGAACCCCTACTTTCTTTCCAAAGTGTTTGGTCTCAATTTTGGAGATTTTCGTGAAAGGGGTTTGCTGCACTGGTGAGATGAGCGTTCTATCGCTAGGATGACCAGAGGTCCCGTTTTGGCTGGGACAGTCCCTTCTTTAAGCCCTGTCCCGGCCGTCCCAACCTTTTTGGCAAAGGTGGGCGTTTGTCCCGTTGACTCTTGCCAACTCGATCAAAATGTTTTTTGTCAAAAAGTGGGATGTGGCGGAAGATGCTGGGGCAGGGCGGTGGCGAGCGGAGATGCCAGCCCTGCGTGGGGGGCGGAGGCGGAGGCAGGGCTCGGGCAGGTGGCAGGCAGGGCTCAAGGGACGCCAGCCCCAACCTCATGGGGGAGGCCAGGCAGGGCTTGGGCGAGCAGCAATGCCAGCCCCCTGGAACGGGGGCTCAGGTGAGTGGCTGGGGCCAGTCCCATTGCGGGGCTGCGGCTCAGGCAAGTGGCTCCAGACAACCCTGCGTGTTTGGGGGGGTGGGGGGGAGGGAGGCTCAGGCTAGCCCCAGGTGGGGGTGGGGAGACCTCGGGCTATCCCCTTTGGGAAATCTCATCACCCTACTTATTGCAATCCCAACACCTCCACATTTCTGCTAACGTGCCTCTCTCCTGGCCTGCGAAACCCCCTGCAATTCAGGTGGGGACCCACCTCTGCCGATGCACCTGAATCCTGATCTGCAGCTCCCCCTGCCCATGCCAGTCTTGAGTCCCTGTGTCCCCTCCCCCGTCCCTTGCCAAACACCTCAGCTCTGGCCTGTCCCTGGTGATGGGGGCTGCTGGTGGTAGCAAATTGTGACTAGGTAGCAAAACACAGCACCTAGGTGTCAGTAACAGCTGCTGGTAGGGGATTAGGACAGGGAGCACTTTAGATCTCTGCACTGGCAGGTTGCTGTATTAATCTGCTTGGCTGGGGGAGCAGAAAGAAGAAGGGTGCCCGGGGTCCCAGTGCACAGGAGTCCCCCCGGAATGGGCTCTGTACTCAGGCAGGTAGCTTGGCAGGGCAGGCGATGAGGGAACGGGAGCTGCTTTCACAGCCCTGGGACCTGCCCTGGCATCAGGAGTAATGTGGAGGGGAACGGTAAGGGGTCGGGGCTGGGCTGAGGGAGGGGACAGTGTGGCACCTTTGCGACATGGCACATGTGTGAGGAAGAGATGGACCAGGCAGTGGGGTTGGTGAGGGAGGTCTCTGTGCCCTGGGAGGGGATTCTGGTGGTTTGGAGGAGGGGGCATTTTGTAACGAGATGTGCAGAGCAACTAAGGAGCTACCCAGCCCCTCAGCTTCTGACCCCGTCTGCCATCACTCTCACATTAGGAGACTAGGGCAGGGATTGTGTCTTCCCATAGCTGCCCCCAGCAATAAGAGGTTCCCCCATGCAAACCCAGAGCCTTCTAGCAAATGGAGCCAGAACCTGCCTGTAAACCTAGAGGCAACACCAATGACTGCTGACGTATCTGCTGTAGGGCACTTCCTCTGGCCTGTGTTGGGCAGGGATCAGACTGGATGATCGCAGTGGTCCCTTCTCACCTAGGAATCTACGAATAGCCCCCTCTGCCTGTCTGGTCCTCAGCCTTTTCCCTGTGTGGTGCCTAGTCTGTCTTGGGCCCTTTCTCTCTGGCATTATGCTTCCCTCAGCATTATCCCAAGCTCTGCGCTGAGCTGTGCCTGATGGATGGACTGACACAGCCTGGCAACACTAAGGCCAGGTATATTTCCCCCATCCTGTTCCTCACTCAGCTGCATGGAAGGGGTCCAAACCAGGGGGACAAAAATGCATCCAATTAGAGTGACAGGCCATATCACAAGAGTTGTTACTGGAACGGGCTACAACACCCACAGAACACAGGCAGCGCCGTGGCAGGAGACCCCCCTCTGGCTCCCCAGCCCAGTTTCCTGTCCCAACCCAGAACAGATGAATCTTCAGAGGAAGGTGCACATGTTTTATTTTTACCCAAACAATTTGGTGAGACTGGCATGAATTTGCAAAATGTTTCGGTGTTGCTGACTCTGCCTTTTTCACTGTAAAAAGATTTTGGGCAGCCAAAAAATTTTGCCCAGCTCTATCTTAGCCCTGGTCTACACTACAAAATTACTTCAGGATAACTATGTCATGCAGGGATGTGAATCCATGTAGCTATATGAACCTAAGCGCCAGCGTAGACAGCGGGTGGATTAACTAAATCCACAGGAGAAGTTCTCTCCTGTCAGCTTACAGCGTCTTCATTAAAAGCGCAACAGCAGTGCAGCTGTGTGCTAATGCATCCCTTTAAGTGCAGACCTGCCCCAACCCCAGTTTTTGTTCTGCACTCTTTGGGGCCTTCCTGTCTTCAGTGATAGGCATCCCGTATGTGCTGAATTCAGTGCAGACTCTCACCCCAGACACACACACCCTGCTCTCTCCCCTGGAGTCGTTAATTTCTGATTGGTTTCCTTAATCTAAAATTCTTTTCATCTGGAACTGAAAGTAACTGTCTTGTTCTTTGTGTCTGGACAAGAACACACTAGAGCTGAGCAAAGGATTAATTTTTTTCGGTTTGGTCACCAAACCAAAAAATCTGGAAAAAAAAATATTTGTTTTGAACTGAAACTGGATTTTTTCTGTTTCTCTGACTGAAACAACAAATAAAGAAACAAAAACAACAAAAAACATTCTTTTCAGACTGAAAAACACCTGAAACAAGATGGAAAAAAGGAAACCAAATTATTTTTTTCAGCTTTTGCATTCCACTTTGGGTGTTTTTCAGCCTCTGGTTTTTTGACTGGGTCGGTTGGTTTATAAATTGAATTAAATTTCAAAATGAAACCTTGTTTTGAAATGAAAAGCCAAAATGTGTCATTTTGAAAGAGTCAGAACAAACTGCTTCGGACACAAAGTTCAGAGCCCCCCCTCCCACCCAGTCCAGAACCACACAGAGTTGGATTTGATCCAGGCCCATCTCTAATGCACATGGCCCATCTCCTGCTTGGGGACCTCTCTGAGAAGAACCAACCCCCCAGGGCCCTTGAGCTCTTTACTCACCTTGTTGACACCCATCTCCCCCCGGGCGTATTCTGGAGTCAGCCCGTAGAGAAGAGCCGAGGCGGTGATCCCCCCAAGCAGCTGCGCCAGGATGTAGTACATGGCCCAGGCTGGCCTCACTTTCACAGCCACTAGCATGGAGACGGTCACCGCCGGGTTCAGATGACCGCCGCTCAGGGGCAATGCACAGTACGACATGACAGCCACCGAGCTCCCGAAGGCCAGCGACACATGGAGCGGGTTGGGGGAGGCCAAGCTGCAAGGAGCTTGCGTCCCCACGTCCCCCAGGCTGAGTGTGGCAGCAGCAGCTGGCGCGGCTGAGTACACGGTGCCACTCGGCTCAGAACCAGCCCCGGAGGACTGGCTCTGGGCAGTGATGCCCAGATTCCCTGAGTCAACTGCAGGCTGAGTCCAAGGAGTGATGGAGGCCAAGCCGGTGAAGAGAAAGATCCCGGTGCCCATAAACTCAGCCAGCAAAGCTTTGAGGAGACAAACGTCCCAAGCTCTGCAGGCCACCCGGGGCAGCTCCATCCTAAAAAGCGGCGAAGGATCCCAGGGCACGAGCGACGCTCTAGGGCTCAGTTCTGTCCCCTTTGCATTTATAGCATCGCCCCCTCCCTCTCTCCTTCTGGAGCAGGTGCTACACAGACGTCAGCAGAAGGCGGGGACTGGCTTGCAAAGGTATTGAGGCCGGCAGGCTATCCAGAAACAGGACCCAAAGTGGTGCAGTGTCAAGACCCACTACTAGAGGCCTTGGCCAGAGCATGGCTGAGGCTGATTCGACCTGGCTTGGGCAGGGTGACAGAGGTTGGCGGGGGGGGCATGGTGCCTCCTGCAGATTGCAGCGTCCTGCTGACCAACCAGGAGGGATGCACTATTCCCTTCGGCCAGCTCCCCTCATGGATAGGGGATGATCCGGCCTCCAGCTCTTGTGTGGGGAAGAACCTCCTTCCATCTTCCCTCTCCCACGCTGCACAGGGCAGCACCCATCCAAGGGCAATGAAAATATCTACCTGCCTAGTGTACAGAGTTGTCGGGGGGGGGCTAAGGGCTGGGCTCTGCCAGCACTCCCAGGCAGAGCGTTTACCCTATGAGCACTCCCGTTGACCTCAGCCGTCTGCAGGCTCCACTGCTCATTCCATCCTGTGCAAATGTCTCAAGTGAGGGATAAACTCTGCTCCCTTCTACCCTTCTGCCAACTGGGAGGGACCCCACAGAATTCCAGGGAGCTAATCTCCACTTGCTCCGGCCCTGCATGATGTTATTATGTTGGCAACCACTTAACGGAGCAACCGAGGGGAGATTTGATCTGGTTTGCCAGCCCCGCTGCATAGAGCAAATACCAGAACCCAGCTGGGAGGGATCCAGCTGCAGTGGGAAAATCCACCAAGGTCAGAGGCTTTTCTAACCCAAATTTGAACTCTGATAATTTTACGGCTTCCCCATCACATCACTCTCTTCATCCAGCCCCCCCCACCCATGTGACGAGGGACGCCCCTCAGGTTAAACCCCCCTTTGTCTCCATCCCACATGGGTCTCAGGGGACCTCACGCTCATGACTGTGTGCTATGGAGGTAACAAAGGATGACTCCTGAAGCTGAGCAAATACACCACAGGCCTGATGCCCTGAGGCCATATACTACCTCTAGCAGGTTAGCGCAAATGGCAGGGACTTGATCTTTTAGAGCTGCAGGAGGTGAATTCTCTATCTGCTTAACTTCTGAGCCACGGTGGTGTCTGTTGGTGGTGATTGACACATCCCAGGCTTCTTAAAAATAGCCGGGCTTTGAGCACTTTTTCATGAAATGGACTTGCAAGGGAGGGGAGGGGGATAATCAATTTGTCAACAGGATCTCATGCATCCAGCAAAACCCCCTCCTACCCCAGCTGTGGAACTGTATGCAAGACAGGTTGGGCCCTGAAAGGTCATCCTAGAACAAAGAGGTTACAGAGAGTGGATCAGATTAGAAATGGAAAAACAGAAACATAAGCCAGGGAAAATGTAAAGTATTTAATCAAAATTATTAATCACAGGCTGAGTTGTTGAAATGAACCTGCCAAAAATACTGACGGCTTCTAATATACCTCTGTGTATTTTATCTAAAATCCAAAACATACAAATACAACAGAGATCAAGTCTCAGGCCTCGCTGTTTGGGGAGAGGATTAATTAGTTTGGGCTCTGTCGCAGGGCCTCAGCATGTGCAGAGAAGGCCAGGTGTATGGAGGTAGTTTTAAACCAGGCATTGCTAGTTGAGGTACACGCACAATGAAATTCACAGAATCAGAAGCAGGTTCTGTCCCATTGAATTCCCAGGGCCGCTGTCCAGTCCCATGTAAAATGGCATTCACCAGGGGGCATTGACATAGGTTTTGAAGTTTCTTTTATTGCAATAAATATCCTTGGCTTTCTATAGGAGAGGAAAAAATGCCCTATAATCAGACATTCAAATAACTGTGTCATGTGCAAGTGCAGCCCATTCAGCAGGACAGAAGGCGGTCTCGGCATCACTGTTCCCAAACGTAGCAATGCTCTCTCAGGGCCACCGGGGTATTATCCATGTCCACTTTGCAGTCACAGCAATGTCTCCCCCTCTCCTACTGCCAAGGCAAGAATCCAGCAACTGGCATTGTGGCTTCCTTGTCTACCTGGTTTTGCATAAGGCTTTTTTTTAACTTTTAACCATGGGATCCGTAAACAGGACTGAGCTAATATTGTTGTATCTGGTCTTCTCAATCCCAGGCGGTGGAAATAGCGAAAAGCCCAGATCTTGTGTTATTTCAAGACCATAAAAGGATTGTTCAGGCAAGATCTGGCCCATGAACAAACCATAAATAAGCATCAGTCCTGAGCCATTTAGATCCCAGAGTCCATATGTGAATCCATCGCATTGCTGATCAGGGCCATCCACACAGCCCTGAAAAACAAGGAGCTTGGGGGAGTGTTTATTCATTCAACTTTGCAATTGTTTGTGTGAATGTGAATCCTGATCCTAACAATCATCTGTACTTATCTGGCCCCATCACCATGGTATCAGTCTTTAATGTCTTTATCCTCATAGCACCCCTGTGAGGCAGGGCAGGGCTATTAGCCCCATTCTACAGAGGGGAAACTGAGGCACAGAGCCGGGGTAAAACGTTCCAAAGTGCCTAAGTCTCATTTTCAAAACTGATCAAGAGAGGTAGGCGCCTAGGTGCCAGTGAGAGTTAGGCGCTTCCTCAGTGCCGAAGTCACCTTTGAAAATCGCATTCTAAGTGACTTGCTCACCGGCACACAGGAAGTCTGCGGCGGAGGTGTGGGGGTCTCCTCGGTATCCAGCCAGCCCCCTAACCCCTGCACCACCTTACTGTCTGCCCCACTGAAATCAAAAGGGACTCGACGGGTGACACCCCCGGCACAGTATCAGGCCCTTCATGCTGGCAAAGGTCTCTGCTTCGTGCCCAGCAAGCACAGGGCAAACAGCAGCAGCCTCAGCTGCCATGATACCACGTGCCTCACCTCCGATCAGGAGAGAGTCCCCTTACGGGTGACAGTTGATTTTTCCATGTGCACACTCAGAAACCGCCCCAGAGCAGGTGTGTGAGTGCTGTGGGCTCCCCCTGCTGTCTCTGGAGTAGCAGCTCCTAGCAGAGCCTGTTCAGGTTAGTTTCTCTGTGAGCGAATGCAGAGTAGAACTCAAGACAAGCCAGCCCAGTTTCATGAACTCACAGGCTATTGCTCCCCAGGTTATAAGCCATTTCGGAGCCTGGTTCTTTCCAGACGGCCAGCGAAACAGACGCTCAATAGGAGCTGGCTTTATCTGCAGCCTGCAAAGGGTTTTGGTTGGTGACATTCTGCCCCTGAAACCCAGCAAACAGATTCCGTTCTGCTTTCCCTTGGGCAGGTGCTTTCTGAGATTCTATAATAGACAGCGTCTAATTAAACCCAGTGGAATCCAAAGTGTTTTGGTTACAGCCACTGAAAGCCGACGCATTTCTCATGACGCCAACTCATCTGGGAACAGTCTTGGCTTATTTGCACCAGTTTGACTTCTGATTAATTCTGTCTGACCCCCAATGACGGAGCTGGCCCTAAGGAGCGGAGTGGAGAGGGAACCAACACTTCGTAGGCTACAATTTCCAGCCACAGAGCTGGTCACAAATGTTTGCGTTGACTCTATGTGATGTGTAGTATGCAGTAGGCCCCCCAAATCACATGACATTGTTCCAGCTCCCTGAATGGAAGAAACACATTAAGAGAACAAAGAAAGAGGCAGTGTCTGCACTACAGAGCCTATGCTGGCATAGCTATGTCTGTCCATGGTGTGGAAAACACCCTGAGCAACGTAGTTATGCCAAACCCCACCCCCCCCACCCCCGTGCTCAGGGAGATGGTGTTACTCTGTTGACAGAAAAACTCCTTTTGAGGTACACTGTGACTACCCTGGGGCTAAGCTGGCATAGGCTCTGCAGTGTAGACACAGAGGAAGAGACCCCCCCCGTGCTCACCTGTAGCCGTGGAATGGATGAGCTTACGTAACCCACCTATCAGTGTGTGTTTGGGGTCTCTCTCTTTGCCCGATCCAGAGAGTACGTATGTCTGTTCTAGCCCCAGCTGGACAGAGACTCATGACTTCAGCTCTGATGGCTCCCTGCTTCAGTCTCAGGTGTGGACCGAGAGGACAAGCCTCATGCTTGTTTTTCATGGCTGGAGAAACAGAACGTGCTCCAGACAAACACTCCTTTGGCATCGCCCGCTTTCTCCTTCCCGGAGCGTTCTAAGGACGGGGTTTACTGGCAGCATGCATGCAGGAAAAAGCCAAGAATATGAAAACAGAAGTGCTTTGGAAGCATCTGTATTCACATCAGCAACCTGACAGGGAGTGCTGTGAATGGACAGGGTTGTGATGTGAGCTGCCCCCTGGCCTTGCACGGCTCAGCGTCGCCCGTGGAAGCAGAGTCTGTGCAGGAGTGTTTGGGGAACGTCTCTTCACCTTCCTTGGTCACGTTCCAATTGGGTGATTTGCTCTTCATTATTCATCTGGGTTTCAGCCATCCAGCCAGGGAACCCCAGCAACATCCCACGACGTAGGAAACCACCACCCACCCTCTATAGAGAATGGGCAGCGTGAACCTTTAGCCCTGCAACCAGAGAGGGGTCCAGCGAGTATTCAGGAGTGATGACCGTATCTGTAAGAATCTGGGCCAGTTTGGGAATGATTCCTGGAGAGCAGAGGCGGATTTACAATGAAACACACAGTGCCCTGGCACGGGGCCCCCCAACTACAGGGAGGGAGCCATTTAAGAGCTGTGCTTGGAGGCACACATGCAGTGCGCTCTCCCAGCTGGTGAGCCGCACTCCTGCTGGCTCCCAGGCCTCCTGCCGCAGGCATGTTTTTTTTAGAAAGTGCTCTTATCCAAAGCACTTTTTAATAGTGAGCTAACGGTACAAACAATATTTGGAAAGATCATTAAGTGGTCCGCCAAGACCCCCAGCGATTTTCAGGTGGTCTGTGAAAAAAAAAGTTAGACTACAAAAACAATCCAGGTACCTCACTTTATTTTCATGTAATTCCTATTACTTATAATATAGGAGGAGGATGAAGAAAAAAGAATGAAAAACAGGGATGGGGGAGATACGAGAGAATGTTCTTTTTCTTGGCTGGGTCCCGAAGCGGGGCCCCAAAAATGAAGCTGAACACAGGGCCCCACTCACTCTAAAACCACCACTTCTGGAGATAGAGAGGAAGAAAGGAGCAAAATTCACTGGATAATTTACTGGGGACCAATCATTCGACCGGCTTCAACAGTGATTTTTAACCAACATCGACAAGAATAAATAAGTGCAGTTCTAATGTTTTTTCACTAGATGGTGGTGTAGGCTAAGAAAAGGGGACGGCATTGCTTTCTGAGGAGCTGGGTGTAGTAACCCAGCATTGTGAGTCGGGGAAGTAGGGTGACCAGGCAGCAAGTGTGAAAAATCGGGACAGAGGGTGGGGGGTAATAGGAGCCTATATAAGAAAAAACCCCAAACATTGGGACTGTCCCTATACAATCGGGACATCTGGTCACCTGAGGGGAGAATGGGGTACAGAGCCTTGCATCTCTAGGTCACTGGGCCAGAGATAGGTCTGGGATGTTGGGCTATGAGTGGCAGTCCTGGCCCACTTGTTCGTGGGCGTGAATTCACATCACCTGGAGGCAGGAGACCCGGACCAGGCAGGTTCAGCAGAGAGGCCAGAACTGAGCAAGGATGGAGACAGACCAGCCCCTAGAAGTGGGCCCTGCAGGACTGGGTGGAGGCGCGTAGCTGAAGCAGCGTGAGAAAGCCCATGCCCTCCCCACGCCGCGGCCGACCTGTGGCAGAGGAGTGACACTGTCTGGGATGTCGACCCAGCACTGTCCTTCACATTGGGGCATCAAGCCCAGCATGGGTACATGCCGCTCAGAAAAGTGTCGGGGCATTCATAGATTCATAGATTCATAGATATTTAGGTCAGAAGGGACCATTATGATCATCTAGTCTGACCTCCTGCACAATGCAGGCCACAGAATTTCACCCACCACTCCTAAAAAAGACCTCACACCTATATCTGTGCTATTGAAGTCCTCAAATTGTAGTTTGAAGACCTCAAGGAGCAGAGAATCCTCCAGCAAGTGACCCGTGCCCCATGCTACAGAGGAAGGCGAAAAACCTCCAGGGCCTTCCAATCTGCCCTGGAGGAAAATTCCTTCCCGACCCCAAATATGGCGATCAGCTAAACCCTGAGCATATGGGCAAGATTCATCAGCCAGATACTACAGAAAATTCTTTCCCGGGTAACTTGGATCTTACCCCATCTAAAAACCCATCACAGTCCATTGGGCCTATTTACCATGAATATTTAATTACCAAAACCATGTTATCCCATCATACCATCTCCTCCATAAACTTATCGAGTTTAATCTTAAAGCAAGATAGATCTTTTGCCCCCACTACTTCCCTCGGAAGGCTATTCCAAAACTTCACTCCTCTGATGGTTAGAAACCTTCGTCTAATTTCTAATCTAAATTTCCTAGTGGCCAGTTTATATCCATTTGTTCTTGTGTCCACATTGGTACTGAGTTTAAATAATTCCTCTCCCTCTCTGGTATTTATCCCTCTGATATATTTTTAGAAAGCAATCATATCTCCCCTCAACCTTCTTTTAGTTAGGCTAAACAAGCCAAGCTCCCTGAGTCTCCTTTCATAAGACAAGTTTTCCATTCCTCGGATCATCCTAGTAGCCCTTCTCTGTACCTGTTCCAGTTTGAATTCATCCTTCTTAAACATGGGAGACCAGAACTGCACACATTAACAGTGCAGAGCCTGGAAACGGCAGGGGTGGACTCCAGCGGGCCACCCCCAGGCACAGATGGTGCCAACCCTGTAGCTACCCTCAGTGATCAGTCAAAGAGGTGGCAGCTTTACCCGAGCCAGTGCCTGAACACTCTCAACATCACTCACTTCTTCCCTGCTTAGCAGCTCATGGGGTCAGGCCCTGAACTCCAACCCCACGGGAGCTTTCTCCGAGGCTCTTTCATTCTGCACCCCAGGGCTGGCATGGGGTTTTCTTGCATGCTGCAGGCAGCTGAGCCCTGAGTGCCATCGGGAAGCTCTGTGTACCCTCCCTGTGCTGGGCAGAAAGGAAGCCATGCTGGCAGCTTGCCTGCTCTCACTTGTGGCTTCTCCAGGTATTTTCCCTCTGTGTTTTGCCCAAATTAAATCCTCCTCTCCTCACCAGTGAAGAAGCAATGGGCTTAAATTACAGCAAGGGCAATTTAGGTTGGACATTAGGAAAAACTTCCTGACTGTCAGGGTAGTTAAGCACTGGAATAAATTGCCCAGGGAGGTTGTGGAATCTGTCAGAGAGAGAGAGAGAGAGTGTGTTAGGAACAGCTTAGACAAACACCAGTCAGGGATGGTCTAATTATTACTAGAATTCAACCCAACCATGGCCCACACACCCAAATATTAAGAGCTTATATGTACAAACCAAATAGGGCACTCCCTAGGCGTTACTGTAATACACCTAATAAATAACATACCGCGCCTAGCACACTGGGGCCCTGGTCCATGACTCGATGCCTAGGTGTTACCGTAATGCACCTAATAAATAATATTGGCTGACTTGAGAGACCATACTGGCCTTTAAAGAGGAGCTGTGTTCCCCTGCGTGCTCCCAGGAACTCACTGCTGGGCACCAATGAACCTCAACACCACCTCCTGGTCTGAAGGAGTCGGGTGAGCTGTGCACTCTCCTCCCAAACCTGTAAGTCTGGTAACTGACTGCACAGGGCTGGCCATGGAGCTGCCATCAAGGGTGCCAGCTCCCAGCCAGGCTGCATGTAGACACTGCTCGATCTGAGAATGAGTCTTCAATGTTCCATTAATCTCACCTGGGAGACGGGAGATTGGGGGGCAGGGTCCATTTCCTTCCAGTCAGAGGCCAGTGGAGAGCAGAGATTGGCACTCTTATTATCACACCAGAAGAGGCTCTTTCACCCCACTGGTCAGGGTCCACATGTACTAGGGTTCAGCTGCTTGGAGATGGTTTTTGAGCAGGACCTGTGAGCTCCTCCCCTCTCAGCCAGCAAATGGGATCTGTAAGAAGCAATTTCGATCCATTAAAATCTCACTTTTCTCCATCAAGGGCCTGGTTCTCCTCCTGCCTTTCCCCTTGTTTTGTCAGTTACACTCGTGCAAAACACATGGGAAACCTTACCCTGGGCTGTAAGAGCTCAGGGTCCTACCTACAAAATGATAAGAGGGGGGGATGTTCTTAAGCATCTGGCTGCAGAAAGAGTTTGGGGCCTGGGATCAGTGATTTTCTGGTGCCCGGCAGCGAGAAGACCAGGGTAAACTGTATCCAGAGAACATCCTACACGGAGCATCAGTGACGCTCTAGGGGTTGATTTTCAAAGGCACAGCTTGCACTTAGGTGCCTTGTTCCCAGGCACTTCGGTGGACCCCTTTGAAAATCCACCCCGCCGTCTGAATTCTTTTGCATTGTACAGACAATGAAGCCAGCTGGTGTTTTCTTTCAGCTGCCTGCATGAACCAGCGAGAATTGTTTCCTTCCAGAATGGAACAACATCCATCTCCGCCCAATTGAGATTGTCAGGATTAGCGATTTGCTGTACATGGAACGAAGGGTCCAGGAATCTGTCTCTTTCATAGAAATGTATAGAAACAGGCCAATAGCCTACAAACTCTTCCTCTCACTTCCCCTATAGGGGGTCAGCAATACAGGAAACCCAGGAGATGAATTTTAGAACTAACCCAAAGGCTGAGAATGATTGGAACGCACGGTTATGGCCGTGCACAGAACCTTAACGCTGCCTCTAGACGCCTTTAGACAAATGTATCCAGATGAACCAAATGATTTCATCTCATCAGTGAACGCAACCCCTAGGCTGCTCTCCTCGGACGCACACTGCGGCTGTGTCATCTCTGGCAGTTCTGCGGTGATCTTCTGCCCAGAGAAAAGGTGTACTTCATAAAGGCCTGGTTGGGCAAATAGCAGTCTGAAGGCCAGTGTTCTCCTAGCTCCGTGGGTCAGACTTGCAAAGATATTCCTGTGCCTGAAGATGCTGCTAAGGGGATTTGCAAAAATGCCTAAACAGGTTCAAAGTCAATGGAAGTTTGGTGCCTAACTCACTTAGGTTCCCTCAAGGGGGAAGCTACCTATCAGAGGCAGATGTGATGTGCCTCTGTCCCTATATAAGGCAGTTAACCCACTCCCATACGGAGCACAGCTGCTGATTGAAAGACAGCTGCGAGCAGAAAAGCAGCAGACAGTTAAATGAAATGAGCCAATGTCTGAATGAGCGAGCACATCCAGCCAAAGCACCTACCCAGAGGGCTCTTTATCTGTCTCCGTCTACTCAAGCTCACACCCCGCCCCTCGGCCTGTCTAGCCTAAGTTTTTCTACAGCATCTTTAATCTAAAAATGGTTAAAAGACGGGGGGGGGGGGGGGAACCAAGAATGGGAGCAAATGGTCTGTCTTCATCCTGGCAAAATGGTTACCAGCAGATGCCTCGAGGTTCCGTGCTAGCACCAACATTGCTTTGTGTTGCAGAAATGCCACTTGCGGTCCCAGCATTTTTGAGTTTTATACAGAAGGCCGGGATTCCACCACAGAGTGACGGGTACTGTGTCCCCTGCCCAGAATTACAGCCCTCGCTCTCAGACCGGAAGAGGAGCTCTGGGTGCCTCAAAAGCTTGTCTCTCTCACCAACAGCAGTTGGTCCAATAAAAGATATTCCCTCACCCGCCTTGTCCTGTAGAGCTTGCTCTTGGAATGCTGAATTAGTTCCCTGAGAACTGACAAGCTAATGTGTTAATTAGTTGATGAGTTTAAATGAATGAGAAGATGGGGCGTTAAGATACTGAGCCCCCAGTGTCAGACCTTGTCCAGCTTCTGTAGAAGACCTGGCTGTGGTTTAACCTCAGGGTGCCAGAAGATCATGGACACAGCAGTGAGGTCGGCACCATAGAGGCACAGAGGAGAGCTCACCACATCCTGACCAGCCACGGGGGGATGAAAGCCTCCCTCCCTGCATGGCCTCTTCTGGCAGAATATGCAGAAGTCCTGGAGCTATCCTCAGCTGGGGAAATGGCCATTGCTCTACTGACAGAGCAGATGGCTCCCAAAGACAGTCCCATGCCCTGCTCAGCTGGGATCTGTGGGCGAGCCTATTGTTACTCATGGGCCATTTGAGTCCCTCGGCCCAGCTCCTGGCATCCACCCGAACCTCCATTTACTATGGCATTCAGTCTCAGGCAGCTCCCTGATCCCAGCTGGGTGGGGGTGCCAGGCCCAGCTCAGGGGCTCAGCTACCACTCCTGAGGCTAAAGCTCTTTGTTTGGATCAGGCGGGAGGGGAGGAGGATTAGAGATTAACGTGACCTTAAATTAAGCTCCAGTCCTGGTGCCACTTTATGATTCTGCTCCCTTCCCTCCCTGGAGTTGGGTAGAAACAGGAGCAGAATAATAAAGTGAAACCACCCCTTCCCCAGCGCAGCAAGGCCTACATCCCTCCTCTCCCCCCCGGCACTCCTGCCTAACCCTCTTGCCCTGCTGACCCCTGCTGGGGGGACCCACCAGAGCACCTCCCCACAGAGCCACGGGGACCCCGTCCACCACATCCCCAAGCCCACCCCACCTTGACCAACAGGGGGAATTCATGGGCCCACCCTGCAAACCCCAGGCGGCTCAGTGGGAATGGAAGCCTCTGTAGTAGTAAAAAGAAAAGAAGGACTTGTGGCACCTTAGAGACTAACAAATTTATTTGAGCATGAGCTTTCGTGAGCTACAGCTCACTTCATTGGACACATTCAGTGGAAAATACAGTGGGAAGATTTATATACACAGAGAACATGAAACAATGGGTGTTACCATACACACTGTAAGCAGAGTCATCACTTAAGGTGAGCTATTACCAGCAGGAGGGCGGGGGGGATGGGGGGAGGCGGGAATTTTTGTAGTGATAATCAAGGTGGTCCATTTTCAGCAGTTGACAAGAATGTCTGAGGAACGGTGGGGGGTGGGGAATAAACACACCACACAATCAGAGGCTCGTTCACCTGCACATCTACCAATGTGATATATGCCATCATGTGCCAGCAATGCCCCTCTGCCATGTACATTGGTCAAACTGGACAGTCTCTACGTAAAAGAATAAATGGACACAAATCAGACGTCAAGAATTATAACACCCGACGGAGAACACTTCAATCTCTCTGGTCACTCAATTACAGACCTAAAAGTGGCAATTCTTCAACAAAAAAACTTCAAAAACAGACTTCAATGAGAGACTGCTGAATTGGAATTAATTTGCAAACTGGATACAATTAACTTAGGCTTGAATAGAGACTGGGAGTGGATGGGTCATTACAAAAAGTAAAACTATTTCCCCATGTTTATTCCTCCCCCCCAACCCCCTTGGCTGTTCCTCAGACATTCTTGTCAACTGCTGGAAATGGTCCACCTTGATTATCACTCCAAAAGGTCCCCCCCCCCTCCCGCCCCCCGCTCTCCTGCTGGTAATAGCTTACCTTAAGTGATGACTCTGGTTACAGTGTGTATGGTAACACCTTGTTTCATGTTCTCTGTGTATATAAATCTCCCCACTGTATTTTCCACTCAGTGCATCCGATGAAGTGAGCTGTAGCTCACGAAAGCTTATGCTCCAATAAATTGGTTAGTGTCTAAGGTGCCACAAGTCCTCCTGTTCTTTTTGCAAATACAGACTTACCCAGTTGCTACTCTGAAATCTACAGTAGTAGTTTTGTATCGGCCCAGCAGAGGGCGCTCTCAGCCTGTCTCAGACAAGCCGCAGGTGAGGGGTTCATTCCTACAGGGCAGTTGGACCCAAAGAGCTTTGGGGGAGTGGGGATGTTGAACCAGCTTTTCCGTGTATCCATCAAGCCGCATCCAGCCCCCGTCTCTGCAGAATCGGAGCCCCTTGCAAACACTGATGGATTTTAACGTTGGTATTTATCTGTATTGCGGCAGTGCCTCCTTGCCCCAGGCTTGGCCCAGGACCCCACCACGCTAGACGCTGCCCAGACACAACAACGAGATGGCCCCTGCTATCCATGAACTGGGGTAGCTGGGAAACGGAGACATTTCAGACCTGCATCTTCAAAAGCAGCCTCTAATGGGGATTTGGGTGCCCGGCTTTGGACACCTGAAGCCAGATGCTTTTAGTGTGTAGAGCACTCCCAGCCCCCGGGAGCTCAGCAGCGACAGGGGCTCAGAACTAGAGCTGGTGGAAGTTTCCCAGTGGAACGTGCCTGCCTCCCCGGCATCCCACCTGGAGGCTTGAGCCATGGCTCAGGACTTCGAGCTCCCTGCTCCTTGGCAGGGAGCCTGGCCACCCTACCAATGGGTCCGCAGAATGAAGATGGCTCCCCACCAAATCAGCCACGCCTGTCCGCCTGACAGATGCGCTCCTAGGCGTGTTTGCAAGCTGCCGGGTTTTGCATTCACGCTACTGGCTAGGGGCAGGGAACGATTTGCTCAGTGCTAGTAAAACTGAAACGGGACTTGGCCGAGCTTTTCAGAGCCAGGATCCGAGAGGTCAAGTTACCGAGGGCTGAGTGACCGGCCGGGAGAAGATCAGAGATGATGGCAGGAGTGAGCGCTCGCTGTGCCTCTGACAAAGAGACGGCCTGTTCCGTGCGCTTCCAGATGGGAGGCTGAAACCGTGAGGACAGAGAGAGGAAGATGTGGACTTTGCTCTCTTCACCTGGAGTCAAGCGAGAAGCACAAGGGTACAGGCCAGACTGAGCTGCTTTGGAAAGGCCTTTCCCATGCACTCCCCCAAGTCTACTCTGACTGGTCCCTCCCGTACATACCCATCCATTCACACACCCCTCTGTGCACACTCCCCAGCCTCTCCTGTGCATGTACCCACCGTGTGCACACACCCCTGGCCACGCTCACTGGCCTTTCAGGCCCTCCTCACTGGTACTGTATGGTCTGGGCAGCCGTGGGGGCGGGGGGCTGCAGGAACTTCCAGCCTCACCTGTTCGGGTTCCTGCCTTTTCCTGAGTTCTTTGGACCCTTGACATTTTTCTGTGTTTACAGGAAAGCTCCCTCCCCCAACTCCCCCTCACCTCTTCCTCCCCCCAAGACTAAGGAAAAATCCCATTCCAGCTTTAATTGAGACGCACCATCTCCAAGCCCCAGCCCTGCTGCAGCTCAGCCAGTGCAACTGGAGCCTTGGTGCCTGGACACATCCAGCCCGCCAGGGCTCTGAGCTCCATGCTGCTGGGATGCAGGTCGAATGCTAATGCTCCCAACGGCCCCGGGGCTGCTCTAATGCAGCCAGGAAACCAAGCAGCCACCACCAGGGCCTGCAAAGCCCTTTTACTCTCTTAGCAGCTGGGCTGGATTACACCCCGCACCGCCCGCTGGGAGGTGCCAGGCCCTTGCTGAACATTAAAGAGAGATTTTCGCAACAGGATTCGTCGGAAAGAACAGTTTACCCACGGCGCGCTGGTGAGTGGCGCAGGATCTGTGCGAGGCGGGGGGCAACCAGGCTGCGCTGGGCGTGAGGGTTTACTTGTCCTGCCTGTATCGGGAAGGACTGGCAAAGAGCACACGCATACAATTGATTACACCCAAATCCCCTCTGACGTGGGGAACAAGACAAAACCGCCGACTGGTCTGTCTAGCCCTGAGCTGGGGGCTCTGCTGCTGCTGCGCAGCCAGACATTCCGGCTGCTCCCACGGGGAGCTGGGCAGCAGGTTTGACAAATTATTTTTTTGCCGAAAAATGCATTTTTTAGGGCCCAAATGCAGCCCATCTTTTTTTCTGCTGGGGGAAAAATATTCAAAAGGGTCAAAATGTTTCACCTCAACTTGTCAATGGGAAACGGTGCCCCGCTTTCAAATGCCCTTGTTTAAACCCACCCACCCCCATAACAAGGGTGAAAACACCCAACCTGTCCGATTCAAAATAAAAAACCGCAAAACCGTTCTGTTTGACTCAAACCCTTTCTGCCAGCTGGACACAGAACGCTCTGGAGGGTTTTGGTTCAGGGAAAAGAAACTGAGTTCAAATCAGATTTTTCACTTTGCACCCCAAGCCAGCAATTCTAAGTACTCAGCACTGCCTAGGAGCCTGCAGTCTAGGGCAGCACTTAACTTGCAACGTGCACCTAAATCCCATTGACTTCAGTGGGATGTAAGCACATGGAGATGTGGTTAAGTGCTGCCCTGACTAGGGATTGGAGCCAGTCAATAATTTTCCTCTTTAGCACTTTTTGAAGGGTTCCCTTTCTAGTCACTGCAGCCAAAGCCTGTCTCTTGACTAGAACAAGAGGTCACACCAACTATCTCTGGACACCCCTCAGGGTGCCGTGAGAAGGCACATGGCCAAAGCGGAGTGACTTTCCCCCAAGGGTGCAAAGTCAGGCTGCCAGGCTCCCACATAACCAATTTCAGTGACAAGAGTCACTTGAAACCAAAAATTATCCCAGCATCTTTTTTTAATGGCAATATTTCAAACATGAGCATGGCCGGCAAATCTGGCAAAGGCACAGGATCTTCCAGGAAATGACACCTTCAAGCCCTTCTGGATTGATGCAACTGCTTTGTGGGCTTGTGCATTTCAGGTTACATAGACTCTGCCACTGTGTTTTCAAAGGGCTGGGATACTGCTATGGAAGCCAAGAGAGAAGAAACCTTGCAGCACTCGGATGCAGAGGTGATGGACACCTCACACCTAATAGAGACAAATAACCAGCTCACAGGCTTCAGGGCGGCAGCTGTTTGCTGCAGAGATAAAATCAGAGCTTTCCCCCTCGTGCACCACCGCATGGAAGGGCTGGTTTAAACCCAAAGTAACCCCACTGAAGTTTATTAATTATGTGTTGTTATTTGTATTGTAGTAACACCTCGGAGCCTCAGTCCACAACCAGGACCCCACTGGGCTAGGTTCTGAAATGGAGTTACACCAAATCTGCATCAAGGTCACTGAGCTCCAAAGCCAGCCCATAACTCAGAAATTGATACCAGGGATTGGAATTGCATCTTTTTCTAGGCTGTCCTGCCAATTTTTGCTGACTTTTTTTTTTTTTTTGGAACGAGAGCCAATTGTTATTTAATATGTATTTAATACTGCCAGTAAGGGCATCCTCTGCCAGCCCCACCTGAAACATGCTGTCTGGGAACCTCCCATTGTGGCCGTGCAATGGAATTTACGGGTTAAAGTCAAGGAAGCAGCCAGAGGTCTGTGTATCCATTGGTCAATGCGCATGGGTCGATGTCCCTGACAGAACTCAGGCACCGTACTATGTTTTATCCTAGATAGCTTGATTGCAGTATAGTCACTCAATGTCTCCCCCTAGTGACTGATGCCAGTCGCTATAACAGACAGCTACATATTCACGCTGACATGCTGTTCTTTCAGCTCAAGAGGCTGTGACCTGGGTCACGGGTTCAGTCCCATGGCAAGCGTGGCCTGTTTATATAGGTGAGCTCAGTTTGTTAGCCATGCATTGGGAACCCTTCCCCACTCTCTTGCTCCGTCCGTGGCACTCTAATTTGGATAACAGCTACCATCAGCCGGATGGGTTGGAGTTAAATATTGGCCCTACTTGGTCACCGTTTCGAGGTGAAGTTTGAGTGACGTCACCTAAAAGCTTTTCAATGAGCCCAGACCAGAAAGTCCCCCATGTTCCAATCCACATTCACAGAAGGGAACACTTATTATAGTAATGATAACCCTGAGCTTGCTAGGGTTAATGTAAGCAGCCATACCAGCCTTGGGGATCTATCAGAGCAAATTCATCGCAGCTCCTGGGACACCTGTTACATTGAAATGTTCTGCAAGTCCCTTGATTCAGAGATTCAGAGCTTAAACTCAGGAGGGACCATTAGATAGGCTAGATCACAGGGGCTGGAACTAGGGGGGCTGCCGCACCACCCAGCTTGAAGTGGTTTCCATTACATACAGGGTTTACCGTTTGGTTCAATGGCTCTCTGCGCCCCCACTGTACACATTGTTCCAGCACTTCTGGGCTAGAGCATCTAGTCTGACCTCCTGCGTAGCCCAGGCCAGAGAATTTCATCCAGTTACTCCTGCACTGAGCCCAAAATCTTATGTTTGGCTAAAGCGTCTTCCAAAAGGAGGTTGAAAATCCATCACTTGCCTTGGAAATTTGTTCCAGTGGTTAATCCCCCTCCCTGACTAATTTCTAATTTGAATTTGTCTGGCTTCAGTTTCTAGCCGTTGGCTCTTCTGCTTCCTTTCTTCGCTAGATTAAAGAGCTGGTGTATTTTCACCCTGGGAAGGCGTCTGTGTATTTTTCCCCGTGAAGGTAGCTGCGATTAGCTGGCACAAGGAGATCTTAGGTGTTCAAGTTAGAACATTTACAGTGAGTCAGTATTCACACACACATGCAATTAAAACAAACAGAAATGCCTAATTAATGCAAAGCCCTTGTGTGAAGAGAAAGCCCAGTGTTCGTCATCTATCTATGCCTGCTGGCTCAGTAGTTTTCTATGAATTTGCCACCACTAGGCTTTTTATAATCACAATTGCTAGTGCTGTCCAAAGATCCAAAGACCTGAGGGTCAGCTCATGTTAGCATCCAGCAGCTCGGACATTTCTCCACCGCTTACTACACCAGCTAAGCAGTTTTAGGCTGGGTTGCTAAGTGGATGAGAGCTTGTCTGGGAATGCTGATGAGTGGTGAAGGCAGTGGGACACATCTTTCCCTCTGACTCAGTAAAAGCTAACTGCCCCGGCGTAGAATTCTGGTGCTGCCACGGTGAAGTGAGATGTCAAACTGAAGCCCCGGCTATTTGTGGTTCTTCAAGATCTGGTGGCACTTTTTGTACAAGTTTGGGGTATTAAGTCCTGACCAAATTCACACTTGAACGATTACATTCTGCTGACCTAAGCTCCTATGGAGGTTGCAAATGGATATGGGATTCTTTGTCACTTCCTCCCCTAACCTGGTGTGCCATGTTGCTATGTGCTGTGAAATAGGGGCTAGCTCTCCATAGGTCTGGTGGTCCATTCAAGGAGATAGGACAGGCCATGGCAGGGGTTGGGGCCGAGCATTGTCCAGGTCCTTGCAGTGACTCTGCAGACATTCCTCCCAGAGAGATAACACAGTCCCCACCCTCCCTCTGCACTCAGGATCCCTCAGGGAGCTGCCTCCTGCTGCAGAAGCCCTGAATGCAGCTTCCATCAGCATTGGGAACAAGGGGATTGCTGGGCTTCCAGAACCAGCCTGAAGGCCCAAGGCCTCCCATGGAACCTGGGTTAAATCTGAACCCAATGCAAATATTAGTTTCTGAAAAGCACAATACGTTCCAATGTGCATCATAGCCCCTATACTGACAACCAATAAAGGAGATTCTCCACTACCTCAAGCGTGAAGATCTGTGCCTTACTTCTGAGTCCTAACCCTGCAGTTGCTGTGATGTTCAGAATGGAGCTGGTTGGGAATTTTGCAATGAATTATTTTTTCATCAAAAAATACAAATTCATCAAAGCCAAAACTGCTGGTGAACCAGGGTTGGTTTGATGAATTATCCAACTCAAAAAAAAAAAAAAAATTCAAGGAAGTTTCAAACTATTCCAAATGTATTGTTTTGACATTTTTAAAACAAAAAATTCCAGTTTTCCAGTTCAAAGCGATTTTTCATTTTGAAATTTAAGCTCGCTAGGCTGAAAAAAGGTTTCCATTTCAATCTTCTTAAAACAAAACAAAACCTCTGAAATGATCTAAACAAGATGTTTAGTTTGCCCTGAAATGTGGGGGGGGGGGAAATCAAGTTTCCAGTTTGCGACTACTCTTGAGATTTCGACGGCTTGTCCTGATTTGACACAGGGAAAAATGTTGAACTCCTGCAAATATTCACAAGACGGGAAAACTCTTTCCACCCCAACTCCCAATGTGAGTGACCAGTGCACAACGTAGTGCCAGCTGGGGAATCACACGGGGCTCCAGATTGCTGCCAGTGTATTGTGAAACACTTGGGATTGTGCACGGCTGACCGAGAACTCCTCCAAGTCTTTTAGGTCATTGTAGAAAGGTGGACTCGCTGCTGGCATGCCTCCTGGTGGCTGGGCATGGCATGGCAGGCTCTCCTAATTTAGCAGCCTCCTGCCAACAGCTGCGATGACCTCTCTCTTTTCATGACTCAGACCTTCATCCGTATCACCTTTCCATCCCACCCTTCTGGGCACACTGAAAGTCCAACAGAAACAAATGTGATCCCTCCATCCAGTCTGCTGGCCTCCATTCTGGGCCCACATGCCCTTTCCTCAGGACTTCAGTATACAAATCTCCATCTTCTCTGGGACTTCACACCACCTCCCCAGTGGCTGGCAGGGACCCCAGGCCCGCCTTGTACGCTGGACTCCAGCCCAGGGACCCTAGGACAGGCAGTCAAAGTTCACTCCACCCGACTCCTCGCTACCACCTCCCTTGACTTCTTCCTACCTAGCCTTTCCCTGAGCTTTCTCTGTCCCCTGCCAGATCCTTCTTGTTCCCTCCAGGTCTCTCCATGTCCCACCACAGGAGAGTGACTACAGCCCATTCTGTGCCATGCTTCCTTCGGGGATAGCGCCACCCAGACCCTCCCCTGCTGGGTCTCATAATTAATTAGGCCAGTCCCCCTTTCCAGCTGCAATCAGCGGGGATATAATTAGCCACTCTGGCCCATATTAACCCTTCCATCCCCTGTGGGGTAAGCGCCCCATCATAGTTGCTTCCCTAACCACTTCAAGAAGGCCTCTGCTCCCAGCATCACAGGGTACCAGTGATCTCCAAATAGAGCAGATATGGGCAAGCCAAGCCTGCAGCTTGGAGTTCCGTTTGCTAACTCTCAAAGATCAGTGCAGCGGATAGAAGTCACTCACTCTGCTCTCAGGCTATGCCTGCACCGCATTTGGAAACCCACGAGCCCGGGTCTACAGATTCAGGCTTGTGAGGCTCATGCTACGGTGCCGTGCCCACGCTCGGGCTCGGGCTGGAGCCTGAAGGTCTGCACAGGTATTTTTAGCAACAGAGTGCTTGGGCTCTGCAGACCTGGGCTCTGAAATTCACGGCTGTGGGTTGGTAACACGGTGTGTACCTAACACTAGTGAGGGTGGTACGCATCAGGGACCAGTAGAGTTGCTGCCGAAGTAAAAGAGAGAAGAATTTGGCCCTGGAATGTCTGCTCATGCAAGAAGCTCTAGTCAGCTGAGATGGTTTTGCAAACAGATGCTTTTCTTTTGCAGCTAGTTTCCCTCTTATGCAAACTCCCTGCCTGAACACAACTACTTCTCTGATAACGCGTGTTCCAACAGACTGTTCTGCAGGTGCTTGTCGAATACAGAATGAAGCATCCGCTCTGTTACCTGTTCTTTGTGATGGCTGCAACAGGTTCAGCTCAAAATGCCTGGCGAGCTGCATGAGAAAAAATACACTCTAACAAGTGTTCTCAGGCCCTTCTGCATCACAGCCCCAGTCCCGGGCTCCCAGGAACTTAAGGGAAAGTTTGGATCCAAAGCCAAACTTTGCAGCATGGTGAAAATGAGTGAAAATACGCTCAGTTTCTCATTGTGCATTTGCTAGTTTGATTAATGGGCCAGGCTAAATGCAAGCAGCAGGGACCCACTCTGAAACGGATGGTGTTTACAGAGCCTAGCCCCGCACCTCGGATCGGGAGCCACACTGGCTGCTGAGAACAAGGAAAGTGTGCGGTTGGGAAAACAAGGCAGTGGAATGGCAAGTGGAATATCAGGCAGGGGTGTAATTGACTAGCGATCAGTGAGGCGTGGGCGTGCGGGGGAGAGGGAATCTGGGAGATAGAAACGTGGCTGTGCTGCCAAACACAGTCCCAGGGCGATGATTAAATTACGCCGAGGCGGTGCAGCATCTGTATGCAGAGGCGGGCTCCAGCCCTCTCCATCGCCTTCCAATTTATGTCCCTGCTAAGCCCTGCATAGGCCTCTTGGCTGGCATTTTATCTGCCTAGTTACCAGTCGCACGCTCGGCTCAAGCTGAGGGAGAACAGCCACAGACAACGGACTCCATAGGGCTCTCTCCTGGCTCTTTGTCTCGTTCGGAGCCAGCCTCCCAGAACTGCTTTGCCCACGGCCCTGGCAGAGCTTCCCTTTGCTTCGCCTCCCTCCAAAGCTGCCCTCTCAGTCCCCCACCGCTCCCCAAAAGGAGCTGGGGTTCGCCCGGTTCTATAAGACAGGCACACAGACAAAGGGAGCTAAAGAAGTGGGACTGGCAGCTTTGCAAAGTAACGGCTTGTGTCCTTGTTTGCACACAGTGGCACCCACAGGTGTTACGACTGCTCTGGCCAACACTCTGGGGGCTTCCCATTTGAAAACAGGAGCTGCTGTAGCTTGAACGGAAGCTTTCCAGCCTGGGGCTACAACGGACTCAAATCCTCTGTGGCTCAGCACAGAGTGGGGGCCCATTACACACTCACCACACGTTCACCCACCACCGGACCCAGCTCCTCCCTCACTCCCGTGCACCAGCCTCACATGTCCAGCTCCTCATCCCCCCGGGATGCCCTGCAGCATTCATCTCTCTGCAGTGAACTGGGCTGACGTCTAAAGGTGCCTGAGATTCCCTTGGGTGGGATTAACTCCCCTTCGCACAGCATTGGACTCAATCCATCTATCTGGCTCATAGAATCATAGAATATCAGGGGTGGAAGGGAGCTCAGGAGGTCATCTAGTCCAACTCCCTGCTCAAAGCAGGACCAATCCCCAACTAAATCATCCCAGCCAGGGCTTTGTCAAGCCTGACCTTAAAAACTTCTAAGGAAGGAGATTCCACCACTGCCCTAAGTAACGCATTCCAGTGTGTCACCACCCTCCTAGTGAAAAAGTTTTTCCTAATATCCAACTTAAACCTCCCTCACTGCAACCTGAGACTCCTTGTTCTGTCATCTGCTACCACTGAGAACAATCTAGATCCATCCTCTTTGGAACCCCCTTTCAGGTAGTTGAAAGCAGCTATCAAATCCCCCCTCATTCTTCTCTTCCACAGACTAAACAATCCCAGGTCCCTCAGCCTCTCCTCATAAGTCATCTGTTCCAGTCCCCTAATCATTTTTGTTGCCCTCCGCTGGATGTTTTCCAATTTTTCCACATCCTTCTTGTAGTGTGGGGCCCAAAACTGGACACAGTACTCCAGAGGAGGCCTCACCAATGTCAAATAGAGGGGAACGATCACGTCCCTCGATCTGCTGGCAACATCCCAAAATGCCATTGGCCTTCTTGGCAACAAGGGCACACTGTTGACTCATATCCAGCTTCTCGTCCACTGTCACCCCTAGGTCCTTTTCTGCAGAACTGCTGCTGAGCCATTCGGCCCCTAGTCTGTAGCAGTGCATGGGATTCTTCCGTCCTAAGTGCAGGACTCTGCACTTGTCCTTGTTGAACCTCATCAGATTTCTTTTGGCCCAATCCTCCAATTTGTCTAGGTCCCTCTGTATCCTATCCCTACCCTCCAGCGTATCTACCTTATCAGAGTCTGTGGTCATTGGACGTTCTCTTGGGGTCTGCTGTGTCAGCAATCTGCAGAGCCAGGGAAGCACACAGAGGGAACATACACACACAGCCGACTCTTATGAACATTGGACAGAGAAGAGCACCACACCGGTGGCATCTGACGACAGCAGCCTGAGCCCAGAAAAGCTCTGCACCCCCACCACGGCCCCAGGGCCGGATGATCTCTCTGCCCACTGCCATGGCTGGAGGAGCTGTCCCATCATCTCTTTTGCTCTAATGAACCCCTGGCTGTAACGGCCAAATGGCTCGGCTCCCCCGGGGTTCGTTATAAAGAGGATAGACTGTATTTCCTCATAACATCGTGTGTTTAACATACCCCTCCAAAAGGGGTCAAATTTAAATTCCTGCTTGCACCCATTTGCATGGCATTTCCAGCACTTCCCACACTCAGTGTGAGCAGCAGGGGGTATAAAAAGAGTGAAACCTGATTCCCAGTCCTGTCCGCCTCCCACACCTGGCTCTGCAGAGAGCTCATGGATTCATGGCATTAGGGTCAGAAGGGTCTATGATCATCATCTGGTCTGAGCACCTGCATAACCCAGGCCAGAGAAACTCCCCCAGGGATTCCTGCATGTTTTCCCTGAGGACATTTACAGACAATTTCCAAAACTCAAGGTAAGTGGCGTTTCCTGTCACTTGCAGGTGCAGATCCACCAACGTGCTACTCATTGTGTGGGATTGTGGGGCCAGCCACATGTGCTCCTAGCCAGCGCTGCTCCAACTAACCAGCAAGAGTGCAGAGTGATGGTTCACTCAGGTCACATGGCAAGGCTTCTGCTCCTTGATTGTATGACACCGCCTTAAAACCAGGAGCGGTGCCATCAGACAGCTCCAGGGCATTGAGTCTCTCAGAGCGGCAGTGCGGGGAGAGAGATGTAGCAGTGGAATCTGAGCATATTTAAATCAATTCATCTCCTCTTTTGCATAAGAATGAGCATGAGATCTGGCTGCCTATGCGGAGCCAACATACAAAAATAGCTGCATACCTCCTTCCCTGATGGAGAGGGAGGGAAAATGCTAAGCCAGACCTCCCGCTCGGTGCTCCCTCGCCACCTTTCTACCACACAGCTGAGCACGTTCCAGAGCGAATGTGCTCATTAGGCAGAGAGAGAGAGAGCGGCTCTGTGACTAGCCCACAGTCCCTGAAACTCTTATCTCCTGTTGCATCCATTGAAGTCAATGGGTCACACAGGTGTGAGCCAGGACAAGATTTGCCCCAACAGGTCGGTTGGCGGAGTTAGGAACAGAGCCCGGGTTTTCTGACACCCTATTCGAATCACTGCATGTGTGATGGCCGGCACAGTGGGGAGTGAACGGGGCCTCCGGAGCTAAAAGCGTGCGCCAGTGTAACCTGAGCTGAAGCTACCTAGGTGGGATGAGAAAAAGGCTCAGAACCTCTATAGATTTGGCAGAAGGTGGAGGACCGTGGGAGATACACTCCCCAGTGGGTTATACATCTACTCCCTGCTACCTCCCTCTTCCAGTCTTGGGTCTGTGCATTCAGAAACACCCCAACTTGCATGGCTGTGCAGACAGACAGAGGATTGCTTTGTGGCTAGCAGATTCGCCAGGAAAATGCAGAATGTTATCAGGGCAGATGTCCTCCCTGATGCGAATGGATGGAATCCTCTGAATCCAGCCTTCAGGGAACTCCATATCCCACTAGTCTCTGTCACAGAATCATAGAAGATTAGGGTTGGAAGAGACCTCAGGAGGTCATCTCGTCCAACCCCCTGCTCAAAGCAGGACCAACACCAACTAAATCATCCCAGCCAAGGCTTTGTCAAGCTGGGCCTTAAAGACCTCTAAGGAAGAAGATTCCACCACCTCCCTAGGTAACCCATTCCAGTGCTTTACCACCCTCCTAGTGAAATAGTGTTTTCTAATATCCAACCTAGACCTTCCCCACTGCAATTTGAGACCATTGCTCCTTGTTCGGTCATCTGCCAGCACTGAGAACAGCCAAGCTCCATCCTCTTTGGAACCCCCCTTCAGGTAGTTGAAGGCTGCTGTCAAGGTTCCTTCCCCGCTCTGAACTCTAGGGTACGGATGTGGGGACCTGCATGAAAACCTCCTAAGCTTACTTTTACCAGCTTAGGTTAAAACTTCTCCAAGGTACAAAATTATTTTACCCTTGGATTTCCACTGCCACCACCAAACTTTATCTGGGTTTACTGGGAAACGTGGTTTGGACATGTCTTTCCCCCCAAAAAATCCTCCCAACCCTTGCACCCCACTTCCTGGGGAAGGTTTGGTAAAACTCCTCACCAATTTGCATAGGTGACCACAGACCCAAACCCTTGGATCTTAGAACAATGAAAAAGCATTCAGTTTTCTTACAAGAAGATTTTTAATAGAAGTAGAGGAATCACCTCTGTAAAATCTGGATGGTAGATACCTTACAGGGTAATTAGATTTAAAACATAGAGAATCCCTCTAGGCAAAATCTTAAGTTACAAAAAAGACACACAGACAGGAATAGTGATTCTATTCAGCACAGCTCTTTTCTCAGCCATTTAAAGAAATCATAATCTAACATATACCTAGCTAGATTACTTACTAAAAGTTCTAAGAGTCCATTCCTGTTCTGTCCCCAGCAAAAGCAGCATACAGACAGACACAGACCCTTTGTTTTTCTCCCTCCTCCCAGCTTTTGAAAGTGTCTTGTCTCCTCATTGGTCATTTTGGTCAGGTGCCAGCGAGGTTACCTTTAGCTTCTTAACCCTTTACAGGTAAGAGGATTTTTTGTCTGGCCAGGAGGGATTTTAAAAGGGTTTACTCTTCCCTTTATATTTATGACAGCTTTATGACAGCTTTATGATAGATTTATCAAATCTCCCCTCACTCTTCTGTTCTGCAGACTAAATAACCCCAGTTTCCTCAGCCTCTCCTCATAAGTCATGTGCCCCAGCCCCCTAATCATTTTTGTTGCCCTCCACTGGACTCTCTCCAACTCATTCACATCCCTTCTGTAGTGGGGGGACCAAAACTGGATGCAATACTCCAGGTGTGGCCTCAGAATAGAGGATAATAATCATTTCCCTCAATCTGCTGGTTTAGTGATTAACCAGAGGCTGGTGCAAGGAAACCTGGCATCAAGTGATGGTTGGATGGCACTGCAGGGTTCCCCTATCTTGGCCAAGTCCATTGCACCGAGCAGCAGCTTCTCAAGTGGCAGAGGTCTTTGAAAACCATCTGGTGAGACCTCAGCTGCTGCTTTCATTGTTAGTGGAGCACATGCGAATTGTGCCTCCTTGAGTGGAAAGGAATCTATCCACCCACAAGCTGCTTGGAGACGTTCCCAGTGTTTCCCACGCATGGAGCCAGATCCACCAAGGCCAAAGATAAGACAGAAGCAGAACTGCTCTGCCCAGTCACACATCGCTCCTGGCACTTGGAAAGGACACAGTGGAGAGCATCGAGGATGCACTGGAGTTGGTAGCAGCTACGAGCTACAATGCAGCGCCCACAGGTGTCATGTTGTGTGCAAGCTGCCTCTTCTCCTAAGCTGAGCTCTGAGCTCCACGGTGGTGGAGTCGGGGACACGCTTTCCTCTGAATCAGTGCTGCAGGAGCCGTCTGTGATTAGGAAAATCCAATGAGCACTTTTTTTTCTCAACTCCAGATGCCTCCCTGTCCTCTACTGACATAAATACCCCCTGCATTCTCACTGGAATATAGTGTCTCCTTCACTTCCAGTCCCAACGTCTTGTGCTGCTCTACACTGTTAAACAGCTGCTGTGTTTCACACCAGGGGTGGCTGCATTTGAGAGGTGGCTAAAGCATCTATAACATGGACCTATCTTTGTTAGGTTGGTGCAGTACGTTGGGATGCCCAGGATGGAGGGAGCTATATCACTGTAAAAGGCCAGAGCCTTGCACTTTTCATGCAAGGTTCACAGAGGGCTTGAAGCTCTAGTTAATTCACGCTCATGACCCCTGCATCGGCAGTGGTCAAGTCTGATGAAGCCCATTTAATGGGCTGAGAAACTGAGGCACACAGAAGCCGCACCATGTGCTGTATGTGACAGCCAGACACTCAGCTCATGGACTCCCAATGTGGACGTTGACCGGGTGGCCATGGCCAGAGCATGGAGTCGACACATGTGCCCATGACTCTCAGAACGAGGCTGCAGCGGGGAAGGGCTGAAGACCCCTTGAGGACCAGCCCCAGGTCAGCACCCCTGCCACAGCTGCCGTTACTGAACAAGCTAAAGGCAACTAGAGCAGGGTTGGCTGTCAGAGCAGCGGCAGGAACTGAATCGATTTCCAGAAGCTTATCAGGCCTCATGCTTGATAAGTCTCGGCTGGCACATGGCAGGGTCTGTGGCCTCGGATAAGCTAGAGGGGGGCTCAATTCTCCACCCAGCTGCCAGGACCTTCTCTAATCCATCTGCCCTGTCCGGGGGGCAGGAGCTCATCAGGAGAGCGACTCCGAGATGGGGCGGCTCTGAGTCTTATCACTCCTTCGGCAGCAGGCCAGGGATGCCAAGGGTGTAATTGTCTTTGCCTATCTCCTCTCCCCACTGCGGAGCAGGCCCGGCGCCATGGCTGGGCAGAGTTCCCCTCTGAGGGGAATGAAAGAGCAAACCTACGGGCTCCTGCTCCGCTCAGGCCAGAAGCCCCTGGCTTCTAACCTTTCTCAGCGGCTGCAATGGGGCAGAGCCATTTAACGCTGGGGCAGAAGGTTCACACTAGATCCCTGTGCCAAGGTCCCTCCTTTCCTCCTCCTCATGGCACCGGCTCCAACTGTCCTGGAGGCCTGAGGAGGCGCCACTACAGACCCAGGGCTCCCCACACAGGGAAGAGCAGATGGCATCAATCCCCTCCCCGTGAACGCTGCACAAAATGGTCCAGTAAGTCAGCCTGGCCAATGCTGCAGTGCCCTGGGTGCTGGAGGGATCTCTCCCATGGTGAGGGCCCTGAGCCGTACTCTTGGGAAGCCAGGATAGAGCCGTAGGAGGCCAGGCGCCAACGAGGAATCACAGGCCCCTTTGCCTCGAGCAGCCCTGGAGATCTCTGTGTGGGGGTCTGCAGGGCTGGGGACTGACCCACGGTTCTCCTGCCAGGGACACTCCCCCTCCCAGGGAATGAACATGGGGAAAGGAACTGGAGAATGAGTATGTGGAGGAGACAGCACTGGGGCATTGTGGGTTCTTGTGGGGAGCAAACTGGACTCTAGGTCTACCTGCAGCCTCACCGCTTCCTCTGGGCCCAGCCACCCCTGCCCATTCCTCATTGCCGTGGGTGTTCCTGGAGATGGGGGCAGCTCAGGTCAGGCATTGCAGATTGCAAAGCAGCTGGGGCTCCATGGGGGTGAGACTCGCTGCAGAAAGGGCTGAGCGGGGCCTGCTCAGGGAAGGGGCAGCATCTCTGTTTGCACAGAGGAATGAGCATCCTTCAGGCACAACCGGAGTCCGGACTCCAGGGCATTTCTTATAGTTTCCTCTGTGGCTCCTTGTGTTGTGCTAAGGCACTGAGGGGCTTCAGCAGTGACCTCTCCAGCCTAGTCAGGGAACTCCTCTAAGAGCAGTGCATGGTTCCATAGCTCCTGGGAGTTAGTGCGGCATATGGGGACATGGGTTCTAGTCCTGGCTCTGCCACAGATCATCTGGGTGGACCTGGGCAAGTCATTTTGCTTCTGTGCCTTGGTTTCCCTCCTTCTGTCACATAAGTAGGGCCCTACCAGATCCATGGTCCTTCTTGGTCAATTTCACGGTCATAGGATTTTAAAAATCATAAATGTCATGATTTTGGCTATTTAAATCTGAAATTTTGCAGTGTTGTACTTGTAGGGGTCCTGTCCCAAAAAGGAGCTGTGGGGGGTCACAAAGCTATTATGGGGGGATTGCAGGACGGCTACCTTTACTTCTGCACTGCTCCTGGCGGCGGCGCTGCTTTCAGAGCTGGGCGGCTGGAGAGCGGCGGCTGCTGGCTGGGAGCCCCGCTCTGAAGGCAGAGTCACCGCCTGCAGCAGCGCAGAAATAAGGATGGGGTGTGGTGTTGCCACCCTTACTTCTGCGCTGCTGCCTGCAGAGCTGGGCCCGCAGTCAGCAGCTGCCACCCTCTGGCTGCCCAGCTCTGCAGGCAGCGCAGAAGTAAGGGTGGCAACACCACAACCCCCCTAAAATAACCTTGTGATGCCCCTGCAACTCCCTTTGGGGTCAGGACCCCCAATTTGAGAAACGCTGGTCTCCCTGTGAAAATCTGTATAGTATAGGCTAAAAGCACACAAAAGACCAGATTTAATGGTCCATGACGCGTTTTTCATGGCTGTGAATTTGGTAGGGCCCTACACATAATATAATGTAGTTGAAGGCTTTTTTTGTGACTGCCATCATCTGCCAAATACAATGCGATTGACCCTGCCTGTAAAGAAAATTAAGCATTACAGCAGATCAAAAAGCCTGGAGGAGGTGGAGGTCCATATAAAATTTCAACTTTTCATGAAAAGTAATCTTTTTTTTTTCAGCCAACATGGTTCCATTTTAGGGTGTTCAGGGGGTTGTTTGGGTTTTTTTCTAAAAAAAGGTGACATCTTCAAAAACCAGACACCTTTTAAAATAAATGTGTTTATTCGAAAACCAATTTTCCACCGAATACCTTATTGACGGGAAAATTTTAATCAGCCCTAGGAAGTACCATTACCTCTATAAATGTTTACCATCAATCCAGTTACAGGAGAACAAACCACATCTCTGAAACCTCTGCTGAAGACATCAGGGCAGCGCAGGTGCCTCTGCGGGGGACCCCATTTGACCATAAGAACCTTATTGCTAGCAATGACATATAAGAAAGATGAAACCAGCTTGACTCCCAGATTCCAGGCTTTTCAGGGATGGAAGTTAATGAAAAGATAATAAATGGAGCATATTTGATCTGGAGTCATTGAGAGACAATGAACATCTAAATGCAGTTTCAGAGTAAATCCATGGTGGGGCAAGAAATAAATAAACTGCTCTGGTAATTTCAGTGCCACTCAAAACACACACGTTAAAACAAGGGCAGCACTCCTTCAGAAGGGAGAGTGGCACCCCCTACTGAGTCCCCTGTTCCACTCACTGCAGCGCCTCGCTATGGCACTGTTTCAGTACTCATTGTGATGGGACAGCACCACCCACAAAGTCTTCCAACATAGCTCTTCACAGTAACCTGGGTTGAAGAAAAAGGGGGCAAAACCACCTTGAAGGTCTCTCTCTATATTACCATCACAGCGGAGGAAAGGGCATTTCAAATCACAGAAATTCAGGATTTGATCTTGATGGGAATTACAGCCCTTAGGAAGCATATGCAGAATCTAAGTTCAGGAATTTATCCTGATGAACTTGAGATGCAGGGACTGTGGGGTGTCAGGAAAGCCAACTCTGAGGGCTCCGATTTAATTGGAGGAGTAACCCCCTTGTGCACAGCAGTGTTCCACCCAGGCTGAATTTGGACATATGTGTTTACAATTTTATGGAAAGCACTAAGGGGCCAAGGCAGATATACACAAGGGGATGTGTCTGACAAGTGCTTTCATGAGCAGCTGATGGTTATGAACAGGCCTGAGATTCTGAACATTTCACAATGAACAACACATTTACTGTGATAGCTGCTATCTCCCCAGCCGGCTTCCATTTTGCTCTGACAAAGTCAAACCAATAATAGTCACTGAATCAAAGGCAAAACTTGGCTGATTAGACCTACGAAAATCGAATGCCAACAAGCAGGAAATTTGTCATGACACTATTTGATGCTGGATTAATTTGCTGGGCCATTTGAAAGAGTGAGTATTCAGCATCCTGCAATGGAGGTGATTAGCACTGGACGGCAAATCAAATTGCCTTCCTGCAGGATATTCTGATATTTCAAAATTTGTAGTCAAAATTGCTCATGGGAAATAAATGGCAAAAAATTTTGAATTGGAAACATCAAAATGAAATGATTTGACAATAATGAAGTCAAACAATCTGATTTAGTCAAAATGTTTTGATAAGGTAAAACCATCATTTCAAGAAGGTTGAACTATTATATGAGTTGAAACTAAATAAAGAAACAAAATATTTTCTCCTTAATGAAACACATCAACATTATTGAAACAAAATGGGCAAGTTCAATGAATCATTTCTACTTTTTCCCATTAAAAATCTTGCAGAATTTGATACATTCCCGCAAAATGTTTTGATTTTGACAAAACTGCATTTTCCAACTGAAAACTTTCCCGTCAGAATGGTTTTTAACCAGCTCTACATATGATGCTGAATTTGAAATCTATATGATCAATGACAATGATTCTCTTTCATTGTGCTGCATGAACTCAAGTCAGTCAATTCACCTCGTTCCTCCCTGTATGAAATGCATATAAGAATTCTTATTGCTCTCACAGGGATGATTCTTCACATACTTAAATTTAAGCTGAGTAGCAGAACCAGTTAGATTTGGGGGGGGCAGATTTTGAGTTTTTGTCAAAAAACTTAAACCCCACAAACATTTTGGCTTTTCCCAATCAAAACACAAAAAGTGTCAGCCAAAGCCATAACACTTTTACCCCCAAACTACTGAAAACCAAATAATTTTCAAATGATAATTACCACAAAACGTTCCCTTTTCAGCCAAATTCTTTTTAGGGTTTGGTTCTCTGATGGAGCATCTAAGATGGTCCAAGAGAGCAGATATTTTCTGAGAAAAAAATTGTTGCGTTAGAAAGCCAATTTTCTGTCCAGAAAAGAAAGGTTGGGGAAAGAAGTCTTTCAAACAGCTGTCATGAACAGGGAGAGTTTCACCTACTCAGAGTTAACCATTAGCTTCAGTGCTTTTATAATCTGACCCGATTCCTTGAGCTCTTTGGAAGAAGGCTCGCTACTCCACCTGTAGATGGATGCAAGTGGGATAGGGAGCTATGCAATTGTTATGGTTTTCTTTTCTGTGTACTGCATCTTTAAATTTCTAAGAAGTCTGTTGTCTTCAGAAAGTGGCTGCCATTTTAATTAACAAAGCATGTTGCAGAATGTCACATGCTGTGCTCACTCTCGCTGTCTCGTGGAGACTTTACTTTTGTTCTTTGTTGTTTTATTGTTTTCCTCATCTGAAATCTATACGCCATTCATGGTTCAGATGTCTTGCTTTGTGCATATAGAAGAGGTGTAGGAGGAGCAATGTTATTTTCCATCACACAAAACCCTTTATGTTTTTGAGGAAAATGGACAATGAGATTGCAAAACACAAATAAAAAATCAGCTGTGATCAAAGCAACATTGCACAGAGGAGCAGGGGCCAGGACTCATCAGCTTAAACGCTTCTCATTTCTTGCTACCAATAGGATGGCAAATTTATTACCTTGTACAAGGCTTAAGGCAGCTGCATGCTAGGGGGCTGTTCCTTCACTCCCCAAGTCCTTGATTCAGGAAATCACTTGTGGAGAGCTGGTGGAAAAATTTTCAGCGAAAGAGTTTCCCATCAAAAAAATGTATTCTTGGATGGATTCTTGTGACTCAAACTTCCCCTGATGAAGGTTAAACAGATCTGAGATAAAAAGGATCGGGTCCCAAGGGTCTTTTATACAGTTTTCCAGCAGCCACTTGACCATACAGTCCTGGGTAAACAACAGGCTTTTCATGTAACCTTCTGTTTCATAAGTATCACCAGTAATTAGTTACACAAATTAACATAGGGCAATTTATCCATTAGGCAGTCTATCACAAACTTCAAAGAGACATATAGACAATGTCATTATTTCACCCAAGATTCATCTAAATTTTAATATTCCCTTTTGATCTCTAATTAATAGTTCCTGTCTATCACCATAACTGTCTGTTTACATGGCTAGCATCTAAGATGCACACAATTAGTATCACATCTAAATCTCTAACAATACAGGTTTGCACTTTAAAGTTCTAGCCTATCTAGCATCGAATGGCCCTAATTACCATTCACATACTTTCTAACATGTCTTTAAAGGTTGGCTTTGGGTCATTCAGCCCGCAAGCTGTTTAACCCTTTTTGGCCATGAGTTATATTTTGTACAAGATTTGTTGCAATTATATAACAGTGGTAGCAATCATGATTTACAGGATTATAATTTAATTAGACAACGTCACACTAGCGTTTCATCTGGCTGTGCTCCTGAGTCAACAGCCATTGCATTGCCCCACTGGAATTAGCTCTGAAGAAAGATGGTCCTGATCCGGCTTGGAACAGGGTTAGGGATCCCCTGGGTGCAGAGTCTTTACCTTTGTCACAGGTTGTCGGCCGCAGCCTGAGGAGGTGAATGAATGTGTCTGAAAAAAACCTGTGCTAGAGACAGCTGCTTCGGGTGGCATTGGATAGAAGGAGCCTCACGCATGTGCCTACAGCACAGGGCTGATCCTGCCCCCATTACAATCAGGGACCATAGGAGAAGGGTCTAGAGAGGGCCTAGAGATAGGGCAGCACTGGCCATGTGCAGAGCACAGAAGCTCCAGGCACTTCTGTGACACTGCTGTGGCTACCAGGACAGACAGGTGTTTGGCAGAATGGACTTTGAGGTTTGGTTGGAGCAAACCCCAACCATTCAACGGTAGCTGCCAGGTTTTCTTCAGCGACGCATTCCAGCCCTGGCTGACGATCCCAGCATGCAGCCACCAGCCAGCTCCACAGATTCGGGAACTTATGAGGGGTGGTCTTTCACTGGACCCCAATCCAGAGCCTCTACTTGGCTCCGGCTGCTTTGGCTTTGCTCCGAAGCTCCCATTATAACTGGGCTCGTATTAGCAGAATGGGGCCCTGCAGGCGTAGCATATTGGGCCCCAGATCTGAGTTTGGAGGCTGTCGGGGAGCCGTTTGGGGTCTGCAGGCTGCGCTCCAAACATGTTGCATGTTTGCATGGGAGTCTGGCCAAAGGGGAATTTATCAGAGGTGCCATTCCCCACCTAGCCCACTTCTGCATTTTTCTTACACACAAGATGTTTGCTTCACCCGTGAAGCTTTGTGGATTCCTTTCCTTATTAAGAACCCCGTCCACCTTGACCATCTCACCTATAGACTCAATCTCATATTGCACAAATCAGCGCTGATAAGCTAATCACAAATTAAAGACCCATTCATTGAACTTGAACGATTAAGCAGCAGATAAATAGTTGCAACTCTGTCTTAAGCCTCTGTAAATACAGTTTGTTAACGAGCTGCTTTGAAATAAACACACAATGGAAACAGCATCTTCGTCTTTCCCATGGGACTAATCAGAACATAGAGTGAGAGTTATTAGAACACCAGAGCACTTCAGAAAATCCCAGCAACATCACTTAAAGATTTGACAGCTAACGGCTGGATTTCAGGAGAATCTCGCTCCTTGCTGAAGGCTGCATAAGGCTTTCCAGTTTGGCAACTGATAGTTCGTTTAGCATGTGTTAGGGTCGGATTCAGATCTCACTTACCCCAATATAAATGTGGAAAAAAACCATTAAGGGGAGTAGCAGTTACTAAGCATTTATACTGCTAACATCTGCGCTGTAATTGTTAGTGGCGGTCAAGATTCTGTAGGCCTGGGTCAAAGAAGAGTCCAAGGTTGGGGAACAGTGCAAGTTTTGGCTTTCTTGAAGGACGACAGCACACTTGGGCTTTGCGTGATCTGAGAATTTCCCTGTTCTTCATGTCCATCCACTCTCAACCCCACATGGCCATAACCATGAGGGCAATCTAAAGGAAAGGCATTAAAGGAAATTTTTTCAACCCAACAAGAGGGTTAGAATGTGGGAGAAGGTTCAAACTGGTTTTCGCAGAAAAAGCTCATCCATCCCTCGTAATTATTTGTTCAGCCTAAAGCATCTCAGTTTAGGTCAGGTCCTTGTTACCATTGTAAATAGAATCTGAGTGCCAAAGAATTAGGGCTGACCAGCTAACAGAATTTTCAGCTGGCTGGCAATTTTGAAAAGTCACAAGAAACCGTTTCCTTTCAATTTTGACTATTTGTAAACATTTTTTAGCATTTTTAAGAAGAAACGTAAAGGCAACATGGAAAGACAAAGTCGTTTCAAACCAAAACATCAAAACATTTCATTTTAAAAATGTTAAGCAAAACTTTGTGATTTTTTTCTGATTTTTTTTTAAAAAAAAACAATTAGAGAAATTGGCACAAATTCATGGAACATTCTAGTGTCATTAAATCTGCTTTTTTTTCCAGGAAAAAAAATTGGCCAAAACATTTTACCCAGATCTACTCACAGTCTTTAATGGATTTAACCTCATAACCCCCTGTAAGGCGGGACAGAGCTATTATCCCCACTTCAGATATGAGGACAACCTTTTCCACCATCTATGTTAGTGCTCTAACCCCTGGACTATCTTTCCTCTCTGCAGTAACATGCCAACCTAAGCCATCTAAAACAGCTAGTGTGCACTCCCTACATGGCAAGGGCAATGTAACATACGCAACAAAACCCTGAGGTGATGTAACATAAATCAGATAGACTTATGTACACATAGAACCATAGAATATCAGAGTTGGAAGGGACCTCAAGAGGTCATCTAGTCCAACCCCCTGCTCAAAGCAGGACCAGTCCCCAGTGTTTGCCCCAGATCCCTAAATGGCCCCCTCAAAGATTGAACTCACAACCCTGGGTTTAGCAGACCAATGCTCAAACCACTGAGCTATCCATGGGCTAGCCACCCAAGTGCAAGCCCTCCAGGGACCCCGGGTATGTACGCAAGTTGCTTGTGCTACCATGTCTACATAGCTATTGTTCCCCACACGAGCTAGATTAAAGCTCTCATGGTGTGGGAGGAAGCATTGCTAAGCTTGCCTCTTTCCCTTCTCTGCGCGTCCCCTGTCCCCCTCAGGGCTGGCACCTTGTCAGGCCAACTGCCCCACCCTCTCACTCACCCACACCCCTTTAGCAAGAGAAGAGTATTAGAATGAGCAGTAGAGCTCCCCCTAATGGGGGTGTTATATACATAGCAAGTTGCAGGATGTTCTTGTTCCTTACAGTTGTTCCTTCTGGGCATTCTTAATAAGGTTAGCTGTGTGTGTGTGGATTTTTATTCCTTTGTGTCTATGTTCATGGCTGTGTGAATGCTCTCAGCCAAAGCGAGGGACTTTAGATCAAAGAAAGCAAATCAGCAAATAAACAGCATTATGACATTGTACAAAGTCCAGGAAAGTCAATCAAATGGGGCAACAATCCTCCAAGGTAAAGAGCCCTGATGGACAAAAAGTCCACATTTTCCAAAACTCTGGTCAAATAGAACTACTCCAGTGAGTGATGGGCAGAGTGGAGAGTGACAGGTTCCCCCGGGGTTACACCTGGAAATGGGGTACCACAGAGCCCCCCTGACCCACCAGCCTGGGCTCCCTTTACACTGTACTGCTGTGACCAGCCTGCTAAGCCCTCTCCCAGGTTCCAGCGCACATAAAGGTAGGGACACACCCAGCTGCAGTCACATAAAGATGCTGTAATCAGCTCTGCATGGGGAGGCTTGCTCAAGTGCACCCCTCCCCTCCCAGAGTGTAACCCCAAAATTATACCACCTTGCGCTGCACAGAGATCTGTACAGCATAAGATCATGAAATTCGCCCCCTCCCTCAATGTGGAGATGAAATATACAACAGCTTTTTGCCCCAAGTTATGACTCCCAAACACTGGTTTGTGATAAAGAAAAATTAAATTTATGAACTACAAAAGATAGATTTTAAGTGATTATAAGGGATAGCAAGCAGTTCAAAGCAGATTACCTAGCAAACAAACAAAAACACAACCTAAGCTTAATATACTAAAGAGATTAGATATAAGTAGCAAATTCTTACCCTAAATGATGATTTAAACAGGCTGCAGAGATTCCTAAGGGGACAGCTGCACTTGCTTGCAGCTTTAAAACCCCAGGTATTCTTTTCACAGGCTAAAAATTCCTTCAGCCTGGGTCTAGCACTTCCCCCCAGTTCAGTCCTTATTCCTCAGATGTTTCCAAGAGTCTCCTTTGGGTGGGGTGTCATTGAAGAACTATGATGATGTCACTCCCCTGCCTTAAACAGCTTTTGCATATGGCAGGAACCCTTTGTCTCCAAGCTTGTTTCCCACACCAGTCAGTGGAAAAACACTGGTATTCCAAGATGGAGTCCAGTACCAGGTGACTTGGTCACATAACCTTTAGGGTTCTAGCAGCCATGAGTCAGAGGCTGTTTATAGTGTCCTCAAGAAGGCTCCCTGGTGGGAGATTAGCATTTTCTAAGACCTATTGTTTTCTCCTAATGGCTCATTGACCTGAACAGGCCCTTCCCAGCCAGCCATCTAGACGGAGTGTTTTTTGCCTAGTGGGCTTTCCCCAGTTGTAAACACATTTGTAATAGATACACAGACAATATTCCTCACTTCAGATACAAAAATGATACATGCACACAAGTAGGATAATCCCATTTAGTAAATCATAACCTTTTCAATATCTTACATGACCTATCTTGCATAAAATACATCACAATTATGCCATAATCATATCATAATAATATCTCTCTGAAGGATTTGAGGTGCAGTGTAACAGGGAATATATACTAGACCTCGCGCCTCCTCCATTCCATGATAGATCACATTCTCCTGGGTGTTCTGGCTATCTGATTATCAGAGAAAGACTTCAGCTTAATTGGACTCTAAACTATTAATCTTTTATTTTTCTGCTGGCTCCACATTTAATAAATACAAGGCTTTTTTTAAAAAAGCAATATCTTGTTGCTATGAATAGTGCACTCTGTTTTCAATAAGGCACTTGAGAGCAGCAAGAATCAATTGCCTAGAAGTTGTTGCCTGTTTAATTGAAGATGTATAGGAAACCTTAGGGCTGCTATGGGGAAGTTAAATGACATACTCCAGTGGTTCTCAAACTTTTGTACTGGTGACCCCTTTCACATAGCAAGCCTCTGAGTGTGACCTCCCTTATAAATTAAAAACACATTTTTATATATTTAACACCATTATAAATGCTGGAGGAAAAGTAGGTTCGGGGTGGAGATTGACAGCTCACGACCCCCCATGTAATAACCTCATGACCCCCTGAGGGATCCTGACCCCCAGTTTGAGAACCCCTGACATACTCGCTCTATGCCTCAGTTTCCCCATCAGTAAAAGAGGGATACAGATGCTTCCTGCAGCATCGGCAAGTTCTGAGCATAAATCCACTGATGTTCATGAGGCATTCAGATACTACTTTTAGCTCAGGCACTAGATCTAAACTCTCAGCTTCAAATCCCACTGCCAATGACCCAGGCAGGGAGTACCAGCATGACAAGTGGTGACCCATATGGGAACTTAACTGGGAAGCCCCTGACGCCTAGGATACACTTCACCAGCAGAGGAGTTTTTAAGCCAAACCTACTTGGGGTGTGTGACAGGGCACTGTCTAAGGAACTCTGAGCCAGGCCTCTGCCACACCAGCTCCAATTCAGAAAGGGGAATTGGAGCTGGCTGAGTAAGCCCAGGCCTGAGGGGCAAACAGGGAACAGCTGCTGGCCTCGTTAGCCAGGGGCTTCATAAAGGTTGGCAGGAAGGAAGCCAAAGGGGGAAAGAAGGGAAGGAAGGAGTCAGAGGGTTAGGGCAAAGTGCCTCTCTGCTGGCTGCAGGAGTTAGCAGTCCCTGGGGCTATGACACTGAGGCTGTTTGTGGCTAGAAGGTGGTGGGGAAGTATACTGTAAATTAAAGCACAGCTGATTGCACCAACACACAGGTCTCTGAGTGGTTTTTGGAGCAGAGCAGTGGCAGGAGCAAATGGGGCCCCGCTACACCCTGTTACAGGGTGGTACTCTGTCCTCGTCTGGACACAGGCCCAGATTTTCAGCTCTTTTAAACTGGTGTGAATGCAGAGCAACTCCCTGGATTTTGGTAGAATGGCTTTGAATTTACTCTGATATAACCTGGGTCCGAATTTAGCTCGTGCATCTATGGCTTCCCACAACTCTAGCTTCCAACAATCCTAGCAGGCGTTTGAAATTCAGCCAAGTAAGAAATGATTTTGGTGGCACCTCACAATGCCTCTGAAAATCACGGGCTATGCATGGGCAGGGTATTTTGCATGGAGTTCATTGCTAAGTGTGTAGGGCTAGACAGCTGCTTTCCGTTGCAGGAGCAACATAAAGCAATTGGAGAGAATCCGTGACAGAGCTGATATATAGAAAGCGCACAGCTAAGGGAGGCTGAGCCAGTCTTGTATGTGCAGCTGTCGTCGCTGCATGAAGAAAAGTGCCATTTGATTGCATGTGGGCTGATGTATAGGGTCTCTGGAGAAATGAATTGTATGTCAGCACTGAGAAAAGTATTAAAATCCACTCCTTGGCAGGAAGAGAACTGATATGCAAAGACTAAGGCAATAAAGGTGTCAGACAGTGACAGCATTACAGATAGCATACATAAAAAAGAATTCCAAGGCCCTGTACGTGCATTGTATCTAAAGTTCCAGAAACAACCTATTGTGTGATAGTCTATTAAAGAATAAATGCGTGTATATATAGTGTATTATTTGAGAAACAGTATGTGATGATGTAATTAAAGACTGGACCCTAATGCCACAAGATGGGGCAAAGTTAAGATTACATGTCTGATGTTGACATTTCCTGGCTTCTGAACATTTAACCATAACATCCTCTTGTTGCCTTTTTTTGATGGAATTGTTTTATTAATTATTATGATTATTGTGGTAGGTCCTAAAAGCACCAATGAGGGATTAGGGCTCCATTGTGCTATGTGGTATACACACGTGTAATTAAAAAGATCAACTTAGAATCATTTCACTCTTCCACTGTCTGTCTTTCCTCCTGCTCATCTGCATATTTTTCTCTGCCTGTTCTCTCTTGCCACATGCTCTTTGGTATAATCAAAGACTTCCAAGCCAGTGCCAAGTTCTTGCAAATGCTTTACATTTGTTTAGCTCCTCTCATTGCATACCTGAGTTTGCTTCATCCATCGCTTCTCAGGCCACAAGGGACCATCTTCTCTGACCTCCTGCACAACACTGGCCAGAGAATTTCACCCAGTGATTGCTTTAATCCAGCTCTTTAACTGCCTCGGGAGACTGAATGTTCCATTCCTCATGGTTCCCCAGTCAAAGGCTCCACCAAAATTTCATTTCCTGGAATCTCCAAAGTGGGGCTAAGCCGGCTCCTGCAGACAGGCTGTGCTCATCCCGGTTGTCATGGGCCATCATGAGTCTCTTAGGCCCTTCTCCTCTCCCGCTGCTTTGCAGAAAGCATGCCAGAGATCTCGGCAGCATCCTGGTCTGTACAGTCTGGGGAAGGCCTAGCCTGAAAGACAGAGCAAAGCAAATCGAGCAGCAAAATAGACCCACAAACCAGCTTGGCAGAGGCGGGAAGGTTTATTCCAACCAGAACCGAACTGATAGCTCCAGTTTTTAGTAGAACAAGAACATTCCCAGAACAACTCCTCCGCTCTGTGGGGAACTGTGAGAAACCCCAGAATGCAGATGGGCAGAACCACCTGCATTTGTTGAAGACCTTTAGGAAAGTAAATAGACTCCTGGACACATTGATGTCAGTGGAGTGACTCTGGATTTACACCAGTGTAGTGGCAGAAGCTGGCCTATCTTGTCCTTCTGTTGCCTTCAGCCATGCACATTTAGTAGACTAGTCCTCTCCTTCCCCTCTCTTCTTCTGAGGTCCTGCATTGGCACCACTTTTAGAATAACTCCAGTGGTGCTGAGGAGGGCGGGCATTACAGTGGTGCAAGGGGACTGTGCCAGGTTCTAGGTTTGCATCCAACTGGGTCTGGACTGGTTTTGTTCCAAAAGGCTTTCTCTCCGTTTTTAGTTGAAAAAGACCCCTCCTTGCAGATCCAGAGGTTGAAATCACAGACGCTGCTTTTCTTTCTGAAGAGCAATGGGACGTTTGTGTAGAAAGTCCCAATTTACTGGTTTTATTTCTTTAGTATGCTGAGAATCTCTCCACCATGCTTGTGCCAGGTCAATGCTCACTAGAGGAGGTCCATACTTTCCTGACACAAACTGGTTGAAACTATAATAAAGAGCAATATTGTCAGGCATATAGATGAACACAATTTGTTGAGAAAGAGTCAACATGGTTTTAATAAAGGGAAATCATTCCTCACAAATCTACTAGAATTCTTTGAGGGGGTCAACAAGCATGCGTACCAAGGGGATCCAGTGGATATAGTGCACTTAGATTTTCAGAAAGCCTTTGACAAGGTCCCTCACCAAAGGCTCTTATGCAAAGTAAGCTGCCACGGGATAAGAGGGAAGGTCCTCTCATGGATTGGTAACTGGTTAAAAGCTAGGAAACAAAGGGTAGGTATAAATGGTCAGTTTTCAGAACGGAGAGAGATAAATAGTGGTGTCCCCCAGGGGTCTGTTCTGGGACCAGTCCTATTCAACATATTCATAAATTATCTGGAAAAAGGGGTAAACAGTGAGGTGGCAAAATTTGCAGATGATACAAAATTACTAAAGACAGTTAAGACCTAGGCAGACTACAAAGAGCTACAAAGGGAACTCTCAAAACTGGCAAAAAGAAAAGGGGTACTTGTGGCACCTTAGAGACTAACCAATTTATTTGAGCATAAGCTTTCGTGAGCTGCAGGTCACTTCATCGGATGGGTGACTGGGCAACAAAATGGCAGATGAAATTTAATGTTGATAAATGCAAAGTAATGCACATTGGAAAGCATAATCCCAACTTATACATATAAAATGATGGGGTCTAAATTAGCTGTTACCACTCAAGAAAGAGATCTTGGAGTCATTGTGGATAGTTCTCTGAAATCATCCACTCAATGTACAGCGGCAGTCAAAAAAGCAAACAGAATGTTGGGATAATTAAGAAAGGGATAAGTAAAAGGACAGAAAATATGTTGCCTCTATATAAACCTATAGTTCGCCCACATCTTGACTACTGTGTGCAGATGTGGTCGCCCCATCTCAAAAAAGATATATTGGAATTGGAAAAGGTGCCATATGAGGAGAGATTAATAAGACTGGGACTTTTCAGATTGCAAAAGAGACGACTAAGGGGGGATATGATAGAGGTCTACAAGATCATGACTGGTGTGGAGAAAGTAAATAAGGAAGTGTTATTTACTCCTCATAACACAAGAACTAGGAGCCACCAAATGAAATTAATAGGCAGCAGGTTTAAAACAAACAAAAGGAAATATTTCTTCACACAATGCACAATCAACCTGTGGAACTCCTTGCCAGAGGATGTTGTGAAGGCCAAGACTGTAACAGGGTTCAAAAAAGAACCAGATAAATTCATGGAGGATAGATCCATCAATGGCTATTATGGGCAGGGATGGTGTCCCTAGCCTCTTTTTGCGAGAAGCTGGGAATGGGCGACAGAGGATGGGTCACTTGCTGATTACCTGTTCTGTTCATTCCCTCTGGGGCACCTGGCATTGACAACTGTCGGAAGACAGGATACTGGGTGAGATGGACCCTTGATCTGACCCAGTAGGGCCGTTCTTATGTTCTTACGCTTTGTAGTTCCTATGGCACTCCTTTCCAATGAGGTTCCTAGCTAGGCCTGTTCCTCTGTTACCTGTGATTAATTATTTGATTCCCACAGCTGCCTTTCAGCAGAAGGGCCATTTTGAGGGCCTGGATCTTATTGGCACTAAGACCACAGAATGCAGCTCAAGCAGTGTAAAGGGGACTTTCAGGGAAAGCAAATTCTATCTATGGCCACACAGAGACCCTTTGACATGGCTAGAGAGATGCCAAGTGGCCATAGTATCTATGAGAATTGGGCCTGGAATTATTCTGAAGGCTCAATAAATATAAATGAGAAAAAAATTAGGGCTGTCAAGCAATTAAAAAAATTAATTCTGATTAATCACACTGTTAAACAATAATAGAATACCATTTATTTAAATATTTTTGGATGTTTTCTACATTTTAAAATGTATTGATTTCAATTATAATACAGAACACAAAGTGTACAGTGCTTTATATTTATTTTTATAACAAATATTTGTGTTGTAAAAAATAAAATAAATAGCATTTTTCAATTTACCTAATACAAGTACTGTAATGCAATATATTTATCATGAAAGTTGAACTTACAAATGTAGAATTATGTACAAAAAATAACTGCATTCAAAAATAAAGCAATGTAAAACTTTAGAGCCTATAAGTCCACTCAGTCCTACTTCTTGTTCAGCCAATCGCTCAGACAAACAAGTGTGTTTACATTTTCAGGTGATAATGCCACCAGCTTCTTGTTTATAACATCACCTGAAAGTGAGAACAGACATTCACATGATCAGCACTGTTGTAGTTGGGGTTGCAAGATATTTACATGCCAGATGTGCTAGAAATTTATATGTCCCTTCTTGCTTCAACCACCATTCCAGGGGACATGTGTCCATGCTGATGATGTGTTCTGCTCGATAGTGATCCAAACCAGTGCAGACCGACGCATGTTCACTTTAATCATTTAAGTCAGATGCCACTTGCAGAAGGTTGATTTTCTTTTTTCGTGGTTCAGGTTCTGTAGTTTCTACACAGGAGTGTTGCTCCTTTAACACTTTTGAAAGCATGCTCTACACCTCGTCCCTCTCAGATTCTTAAACCTTGGGTTGAGTGCTGTAGCTATCTTTAGAAATCTCACATTGGTACCTTCTTTCCATTTTGTCAAATCTGCAATGAAAGTGTTCTTAAAATGAACAACATGTGCTGGGTCATCATCCGAGACTGCTATAACATGAAATACATGGCAGAATGTAAGTAAAACAGAGCAGGAGACATACTATTCTCCCTCAAGGAGTTCAGTCAAAATTTAATTAATGCATTCTTTTTTTAAACGAGTGTCATCAGCATGGAAGCATGTCTTCTGGAATGGTGGCCAAAGCATGAAGGGTCATATGAATATTTAGCATATCTGGAACATAAATACTTTGCAATGTTGGCTACAAAAGTGCCATGCGAACGCCTGTTCTTACTTTCAGGTGACATTCTAAATAAGAAGCAGGCAGCATTATTGCCTGTAAATGTAAACAAACTTGTTTGTCTGAGTGATTGGCTGAATAAGAAGTAGGACTGTGTGGACTTGCAGGTTCTAATGTTTTACATTGTTTTGTTTTTGAATGCAGTTATGTAACATAAAAATCTACATTTGTAAGTTGCACTTTCATGATAAAGAGATTGCACTCCAGTACTTGTATGAGGTGAATTGAAAAATATAATTTCTTTTGTTTATCATTTTTAGAGTGCAAATATTTATAATAAAAATAATAATATAAAGCGAGTACTGTTCACTTTCTATTCTGTGTTGTAATTTAAATCAATATATTTGAAAATGTAGAAAAACATCCAAAATATTTAATAAATTTCAACTGGGATTCTATTGTTTAACAGTGCAATTAAAATTGTGATTAATCGCAATAGAATTTTTTAATCACAATTACTTTTTTGAGTTAATCACGTGAGTTAACTGCGATTAATCAACAGCCCCAAAAAATGCGTGGGGGGAGGGATGTTCATAAAGTCAGGAGAAGCAGGACCAGGAGCTGGGGTGAAGGAGATGTCTCCCAGGAGCTGAGCCAGTCAGGAGGAGAGAACCATGCCAGTCAGGGCGTGCCGCCTTCTGTCCGGCAGCGTGGTGGAGCTGTGCTGACTTAAGATGCCTGTGCCCCAACTCGACATGTTTTCACCAAAACTGTTTTGCGCTGAAAAATGCAGATCCAGGTCAATGGAGACATTTTATGAATTCATGTTGACTTCAGCAAATTGTGCTGGTCAAAATAACAAAACAAAACTAAGAAACCTGCCCAAAAAAACACAACCCAACCCCCCCCTTGTTTTTCTTTTTATTCAAAACCACTTTTTGTTTTAGGCATTGACTTCAATTGGATTTTCTAAAAAAGAATAAAAAAGCTCAAAATAAAAAAGCTCAAAAACTAAATGAAATGCTTTGTTCATTCCGGAATAGAGGGTTTTTTATTATTGCTACACCATGAAATTAGGTCGAATTTATAGAAGTTGGTTTTGTAGAAAGCGTTTTTATACAGTTGATTGTGTGTGTCCCCACACAAATGCTCTAAGTGCATTTAGTCAGCGGAGTGTGTCCACAGTACTGAGGAAACTGTCAACTTCCAGAGCGCTGCACAGTTCCCGCAGTCTCCGCCGCCCATTTGAATTCTGGGTAGAAATCCCAGTGCCTGATAGGGCTAAAACTTTGTCGCAGGTCATTCTAGGTACATATTTTCAGGCCCCCCCTTCGGTCCCTCCCTCCGTGAAAGCAATGGCAGACAATCGTTTTGTGCCTTTTTTCCTGGGTTACTCGAGCAGACGCCATACCAAGGCAAGCATGGAGCCCGCTCAGCTCACCGTCACTGTATGTCTCCTGGGTGCTGGCAGACGCGGTACTGCATTAGAATAATAGAATCATAGAATATCAGGGTTGGAAGGGACCCCTGAAGGTCACCTAGTCCAACCCCCTGCTCGAAGCAGGACCAATTCCCAGTTAAATCATCCCAGCCAGGGCTTTGTCAAGCCTGACCTTAAAAACCTCTAAGGAAGGAGATTTTACCACCTCCCTAGGTAACGCATTCCAGTGTTTCACCACCCTCTTAGTGAAAAAGTTTTTACTAATATCCAATCTAAACCTCCCCCACTGCAACTTGAGACCATTACTCCTCGTTCTGTCATCTGCTACCATTGAGAACAGTCTAGAGCCATCCTCTTTGGAACCCCCTTTCAGGTAGTTGAAAGCAGCTATCAAATCCCCCCTCATTCTTCTCTTCTGCAGGCTAAACAATCCCAGCTCCCTCAGCCTCTCCTCATAAGTCATGTGTTCTAGACCCCTAATCATTTTTGTTGCCCTTCGCTGGACCCTCTCCAATTTATCCACATCCTTCTTGTAGTGTGGGGCCCAAAACTGGACACAGTACTCCAGATGAGGCCTCACCAATGTCGAATAGAGGGGAACGATCATGTCCCTCGATCTGCTCGCTATGCCCCTACTTATACATCCCAAAATGCCATTGGCCTTCTTGGCAACAAGGGCACACTGCTGACTCATATCCAGCTTCTCGTCCACTGTCACCCCTAGGTCCTTTTCCGCAGAACTGCTGCCTAGCCATTCGGTCCCTAGTCTGTAGAGGTGCATTGGATTCTTCCGTCCTAAGTGCAGGACCCTGCACTTATCCTTATTGAACCTCATCAGATTTCTTTTGGCCCAATCCTCCAATTTGTCTAGGTCCTTCTGTATCCTATCCCTCCCCTCCAGTGTATCTACCACTCCTCCCAGTTTAGTATCGTCCGCAAATTTGCTGAGAGTGCAATCCACACCATCCTCCAGATCATTTATGAAGATATTGAACAAAACCGGCCCCAGGACCGACCCTTGGGGCACTCCACTTGATACCGGCTGCCAACTAGACATGGAGCCATTGATCACTACCCGTTGAGCCCGACAATCTAGCCAGCTTTCTACCCACCTTATAGTGCATTCATCCAGCCCATACTTCCTTAACTTGCTGACAAGAATACTGTGGGAGACCGTGTCAAAAGCTTTGCTAACGTCAAGAAACAATACATCCACTGCTTTCCCTTCATCCACAGAACCAGTAATCTCATCATAAAAGGCGATTAGATTAGTCAGGCATGACCTTCCCTTGGTGAATCCATGCTGGCTGTTCCTGATCACTTTCCTCTCATGCAAGTGCTTCAGGATTGATTCTTTGAGGACCCGCTCCATGATTTTTCCAGGGACTGAGGTGAGGCTGACTGGCCTGTAGTTCCCAGGATCCTCCTTCTTCCCTTTTTTAAAGATTGGCACTACATTAGCCTTTTTCCAGTCATCCGGGACTTCCCCGGTTCGCCACGAGTTTTCAAAGATAATGGCCAATGGCTCTGCAATCACAGCCACCAATTCCTTCAGCACTCTCGGATGCAACTCGTCCGGCCCCATGGACTTGTGCACGTCCAGCTTTTCTAAATAGTCCCTAACCACCTCTATCTCCACAGAGGGCTGGCCATCTCTTCCCCATTTTGTGATCCCCAGCTCAGCAATCTGGGAGCTGACCTTTTTAGTGAAAACAGAGGCAAAAAAAGCATTGAGTACATTAGCTTTTTCCACATCCTCTGTCACTAGGTTGCCTCCCTCATTCAGTAAGGGGCCCACACTTTCCTTGGCTTTCTTCTTGTTGCCAACATAACTGAAAAAACCCTTCTTGTAACTCTTGACATCTCTTGCTAGCTGCAGCTCCAGGTGCGATTTGGCCCTCCTGATTTCATTCCTACATGCCCGAGCAATATTTTTATACTCTTCCCTGGTCATATGTCCAACCTTCCACTTCTTGTAAGCTTCTTTTTTATGTTTAAGATCCGCTAGGATTTCACCATTAAGCCAAGCTGGTCGCCTGCCATATTTACTATTCTTTCGACTCATTGGGATGGTTTGTCCCTGTAACCTCAACAGGGATTCCTTGAAATACAGCCAGCTCTCCTGGACTCCTTTCCCCTTCAAGTTAGTCCCCCAGGGGATCCTGGCCATCCGTTCCCTGAGGGAGTCGAGGTCTGCTTTCCTGAAGTCCAGGGTCCGTATCCTGCTGCTTACCTTTCTTCCCTGCGTCAGGATCCTGAACTCAACCAACTCATGGTCACTGCCTCCCAGATTCCCATCCACTTTTGCTTCCCCCACTAATTCTACCCGGTTTGTGAGCAGCAGGTCAAGAAAAGCGCCCCCCCTAGTTGGCTCCTCTAGCACTTGCGCCAGGAAATTGTCCCCTACGCTTTCCAAAAACTTCCTGGATTGTCTATGCACCGCTGTATTGCTCTCCCAGCAGATATCAGGAAGATTAAAGTCACCTATGAGAATCAGGGCATGCGATCTAGTAGCTTCCGTGAGCTGCCGGAAGAAAGCCTCATCTACCTCATCCCCCTGGTCCGGTGGTCTATAGCAGACTCCCACCACTACATCACTCTTGTTGCACACACTTCTAAACTTAATCCAGATTGCTACACAGCAGCAGCTCATTGCCTTTTGGCAGCAGACGGTGCAGTATGACTTGTAGCCAATGTCTTCGTACTCCTGGGTGCTCTTTTAGCCAACCTTGGTGAGGTCAGTCAGGGGTGCCTGGGCAGACATGAGAGTGACTCAGCCAGGTCATTTTGCTTTTAAGTTTCATCTAATGGACATTCAGTCCTGCCGGCAGTCATACTGCACCATCTTCTGCTGAGCAGCCCGGAGACGACGATGGCCAGCAGTCATTCTGTACCATCTTCTGCCGAGCACCCAGAAGATGACGATGGCTAGCAGTCATTCTGCACCATCTGCTGCCAGCCTATGATGTATAAAGATAGATGAAGTGGATCAAAACAAGAAATAGACAAGATTTGTTTTGTATTCATTTGTATTCATTTTCTCCCCCTTCGCTCCCTCCCTCCATGAAATCAACGGCCTGCTAAACTGAGGGTTTTGAGTTCTATCCTTAAGGGGGCCATTCTGTTTCTCCTTGATGCAAAGCCACCCCCTTTGTTGATTTTAATTCCCTGTAAGCCAACCCTGTAAGCCATGTTGTCAGTCACTCCCCCTCCATCAGAGCAACGGCAGACAATCATTTCACGCCTTTTTTCAGCGCAGATGCCACAGCACTGGGAACATGGAGCCCGCTCAGATCACTACGGCAATTATAAGCACTATAAACACCACGTGCATTATCCAGCAGGATATGCAGAACCATAACCCGCAACAAAAGCGAAACCAGACAAGGAGGCGACTGCAGCATGGTGACAAGAGTGATGAGGACAAGGACATAGACTTCTCACAAAGTACGGGCCCCTGCAATGTGCACATCATGGTGTCATTTGGGCAGGTTCATGGCGTGGAACGCCGATTCTGGGTCCTGGAAACAAGCACAGACTGGTGGGACCACATAGTGTTGCAGGTCTGGGGTGATTCCCAGCAGCTGCAAAACTTTTGCATGTGTAAGGGCACTTTCATGGAACTTTGTGACTTGCTTTCCCCTGCCATGAAGTGCAAGAATGTCAAGATGAGATCAGCACTCACAGTTGAGAAGTGAGTGGTGATAGCCCTCTGGAAGCTTGCAATGCCAGACAGCTACCGGTCAGTCGGGAATCAATTTGGAGCGGGCAAATCTACTGTGGGAGCTGCTGTGATGCAAGTAGCCAACGCAATCACTGAGCTGCTGATATCAAGGGTAGTGACCCTGGGAAATGTGCAGGTCATAGTGGATGGCTTTGCTGCAATGGGATTTCCTAACTGTGGTGGGCTATAGACGGAACCCATATCCCTATCTTGGCACCGGAGCACCAAGCCGGCGAGTACATAAACCACAAGGGGCACTTTTCAATGGTGCTGCAAGCTCTGGTGGATCACAAGAGACGTTTCACCAACATCAACGTGGGATGTCCGGGAAAGGTACATGACGCTCGCATCTTCAAGAACTCTGGTCTGTTTCAACAGCTGCAGCAAGGGACTTTCTTCCCTGACCAGAAAATAACCATTGAGGATGTTGAAATGTCTACAGTTATCCTTGGGGATGCAGCCTACCCCTTAATGCCATGGCTCATGAAGCCGTACACAGGCAGCCTGGAGTCAGGAGCTGTTCAACTACAGGCTGAGCAAGTGCAGAATGGTGGTAGAATGTGCATTTGGACGTTTAAAAGCGCGCTGGCGCAGTTTACTGAGTCGTGTAGACCTCAACAAAACCAATATTCCCATTGCTATTACTGCTTGCTGTGCACTCCACAATATCGGTGAGAGTAAGGGGGCGACATTTATGGCGGGGTGGAAGGTTGAGGCAAATCGCTTGGCCACTGATTATGTGCAGCCAGACACCAGGGTGGTTAGAAGAGTACAGGAGGGCACAGTACGCATCAGAGAAGCTTTGAAAACCAGTTTCATGACTGGCCAGGCTACAGTGTGAAAGTTCTGTTTGTTTCTCCTTGATGGAAAACCGCGCCCCCCCCCCCCCACCCGGGTTTGCTCTACTTTCCTGTAAGCTAAGCACCCTCCCTTCCCCCCTTCGATCACTGCTTGCAGAGACAATAAAGTAATTGTTGCTTCACATTCATGCATTGTTTATTTATTCATCGCACAAATAGGGGGATAACTGCCAAGGTAGCCCGGGCGGGGTGGTGGAGGAGGGAAGCACTGGGTGGGGTGGGGAGGAGGGAAGGACAAGGCTACAAAGCACTTTAAAACTTATTGAATGCCAGCCTTCTGTTGCTTGGGAAATCCTCTGGGGTGGAGTGGCTGGGTGGCCGGAGGCCCCCCCACCGCATTCTTGGGCATCTGGGTGAGGAGGCTATGGAACTTGGGGAGGAGGGCGGTTGGTTACACAGGGGCTGTAGTGGCAGTCTGTGGTCCCGCTGCCTTTCCTGCAGCTCAACCATATGCTGGAGCATATGAGTTTGATCTTCCAGCAGCCTGAGCATTGACTCCTGCCTTCTTTCAGCAAGCTGACACCACCTACCATCTTCAGCCCACCACCTCTCCTCCCGGTCATATTGAGCTTTCCTGCATTCTGAGATTGTCTGCCTCCATGTATTTTGTTGTGCTCTGTCCATGTGGGAGGACAGCATGAGGTCAGAGAACATTTCATCGCGAGTGCGTTTTTTTCGCCTTCTAATCTTCGCTAGCCTCTGAGAAGGAGAAACATATGCAGCTGGTGGAGGAAAAAAAAGGGAGAGTGGTAGTTAAAAAGACATTTTATAGAACAATGGGTAAACTCTTTCATGGTAAACCTTGCTGTTAACATTACATAGCACATGTGTTTTCAGTACAAGGTCGCATTTTGCCTCTTATTGAGGGTATGCCGGTTTGGTGTGAGAGATCACTCACGCAGGGCTGGGCAGCAGAATTCGGCTTGCAGGCGGCCATGGTAAGCCACAGTCTTTTGGCTTCTTTAACCTTCATAACATGTGGGAATGGTTTCAAACAGCAGCACCCTCATTTCCCATACGAAGTAGCCTTTGGGTTGGCCGTTTAAAATGGGCTGGCAATTTGAAAGGAGGGGCTGCGGTTTTCAGGTTAATGTGCAGCAGAAACCCAACTAACCCCCCCCCCCCCACACACACACACACACCCAATTCTCTGGGATGATGGCTTCACCCCTCCCCCCACCGTGTGGCTAATAGCGGGGAAGATTTCTGTTCAGCCACAGGCAAACAGCCCAGCAGGAACGGGCACCTCTGAATGTCCATTTACTAAAACCACCCTATTTCATCCAGGTGACCATGAATGAGATCACTCTCCTGAGGGTAACACAGAGAGATAAAGAAAGGATATTGTTCGAATGCCAGCAAACACCGGGACCATACGCTGCAATGCTTTGTTCTTCAGTTATTCCCGACTACATGCTACTGGCCTTGCGTGGTAAAGTGTCCTACCATGGAGGACGGAATAAGGCTGCCCTCCCCAGAAATCTTTTGCAAAGGCTTTGGGAGTACATCCAGGAGAGCTTTAAGGAGATGTCCCTGGAGGATTTCCGCTCCATCCCAAGACACATTAACAGACTTTTCCAGTAACTGTACTGGCCACGAATGCCAGGGCAAATTAATCATTAAACATGCTTGCTTTTAAACCATGTATAATATTTACAAAGGTACACTCAGCAGAGGTACCTTCTCCTCCTTCAGGGTCTGGGAGCCCACCTTGGGTGGGTTCGGGGGTTACTGGCTCCAGGTCCAGGATGATAAACAGATCCTGGCTGTTGGGGAAACCGGTTTCTCTACTTCCTTGCTGTGAGCTATCTACAACCTCCTCATCATCATCTTCCTCACCCCCAGAACCCACTTCCATGTTGCCTCCTACTCCTTGGATGGAGTCAAAGCGCAGGGTTGGGGTAGTGGTGGCTGCACCCCCTAGAATGGCAGGCAGCTCATCATAGAAGTGGCATGTCTGGGGCTCTGAACCGGAGTGGCCGTTTGCCTCTCTGTTTTTTTGGTAGGCTTGCCTGAGTTCCTTAATTTTCACATGGCACTGCTGCGAGTTCCTGTTATAGCCTCTGTCCTTCATGCCATTGGAAATTTTTTCAAAAGTTTTGGCATTTCGTTTTTTCGAACGGAGTTCTGCCAGCACGGATTTGTCTCCCCATACAGTGATCAGATCCTGTACCTCCCGTTTGGTCCATGCTGGAGCTCTTCAGCAATTCTGGGACTGCATGGTTTCCTGTGCTGATGGGCTCTGCATGGTGACCTGTGCTTGTGAGCTCACCACGCTGGCCAAACAGGAAATGAGATTCAGAAGTTCCTGTCTACCTGGCCAGTGCATCTGAGTTGAGAGCACTGTCCAGCGGTCACAATTGAGCACTCTGGGATGGCTCCCAGAGGCCAATACCATCGAATTGCATCCACACTACCCCAAATTCAACCCAGCAAGCCGATTTCAGCGCTAATTCCCTTGTTGGGAGTGGAGTAAAGAAATCAATTTTAAGAGCCCTTTAAGTCGGAAAAAGGGCTTCGTTGTGTGGACAGGTGCAGGGTTAAATCGAGGTAACGCTGCTAAATTCGACCTAAACTCATAGCGTAGACCAGGCCTTAGAGGGGGTTTTGAGTTAAGTGATAAAGATGAATAGGGACCTAGAAAAACTCTTATATGAAAAGACACTGAAAGGACCTAGAGCTGGCTGGAAAATGAAATTTCCTTGAAGCAAAAAATTCAGAGTTTTTGAATAAAATGTTTTGTCTTGAACCAGGATGAACAATAAAAAACTTGCAATTGTTTGTGGGACTGAAAATTCCTAAATATGTTGTTTTGGAAATGTCAGAACATTCCTGCTGCCCATCTGCCCCGCTGGCTGGCACAAAATGGCTTCTCAATGGTTTCCGTTGAAAGTGTCAACAGAATTGACACACTTCCACAGAATGTTCAGTTGTGACCAACTCTATTCTTTACCTTAGAGAGGAGACAATGAAACTGTAGAAAATAACCAACTGTCTAGAGAAGGTAGGTCAGGATCTTCTGTTCCTCCTGTCTCATAGCATAAGGACAAGGGGATAGTCAATGAAGTGGGAAGGTGAGAAATTTAAAACTGAGAAAAAGAAATACCTTTTTGCACAATGTGCAGTTAACCTGTGGAACTGACTGCTACAGGATAGCATTTTGCTTAGCAGGATTCAACAAAAGAATGGACATTTCTATGGATAACAAAGATACCCAGAGTGACAATGCTAATTATGTAGAAAAAGTAAACAAGATTTTGGAAAGGCTATAAACCCTCCAGCTTCAGGGCATGAGCTGAACTCTAATAAATGGTGGTCAGGAGGGAAATTTCTCTGGGGTGGATTATCCCTGAATTGCCTCCTGTTGAGTTTCTTGCCCCTTCCTCTGAAGCAGCTGGTTCCAGCCACTGTTGGGGACAGGCTACTAGAGTAGAGGGACCTCGGGCTGGCAATTCCTCTGTTCCTAACCCAGGACCCACTGGTCCAAAGGTAGGCCAAAGAGTCACTCTCAGGGCTGGGGCAAGCCCCGAAGAGGGGTTCCACACCGATGCATTTTTGGCAGCTGCTACTGTAGTTTATCAGCAGTGATATCTGGGGAGTTTTCCTGAATGACTTTGCTTGATCATCTACAGGGAAATCACAGAGCAAGCTAACCTGGCTTTTCCCAGGCTAGAATCAAGTCCAAGGTGGACACTGAAACAGCAAGACTCTCTATAGGACAGTAACCATGAATCAATCAAGTGACTGAAACAAAGCAAAGGCTGGGGAAGTTGACATATCATATTCCACAGACCTGTGGATGCAGACCTGTGGATGCCCTAGGACGTTGCATAACCTGGAAGAACATCCCAATCTGTGTTGAATTGACTAGAAAGGGCCAGTTGCTGATCCGTGTATTGGGGCACAGCTCCAGCGCCATCTCTCCACAGGTGACCAGGTTCTTCTTCTACAGCCTAGTTCAAACAGAAATTATTTTGGGGAACTTCTCTGGCCTGTGTTATGCAGGAGGTCAGACTAGATGATCACAGTGGTCCCTTGTGGCCTTAGACTCTATGAATCTATAAGTCTCCCAGCCCATCTCAGAGGAAGAAAGTATTATCTCCATTTCATGTATGGGGGAACCGAGCCACAGAGAGGATAAACTACAAACCACAGATCACGCAGTGAGTCGGTGGGACAGGGAGAAATCCCAGGACATGAAGGAGATGGTGCTGGCATCTTCTGTCCCTTTGCAGGTCTGCTCTTCCTTCCCACCACTCCCAGGACATCTTCCGAACTGGCTCCCTCTCCCCACTAGTTCACTCCTCCAGTTCTCCATCAGTCTTACCCAGAACGCTCCAAACCCTCCCCTTGCTAGTAGCTAAAGGAGCTTTTCTTTAGCTCAGGTGCTTGGGGTTTTTGTTCTGCAGCTGCTGGGTTCAAGCCCCAGCTCCTGTGGACGCGTGTGATTTAGTAATTGCATGTCTGCACCAGATTTTGTGACCCTTGAAGAATAGGATCTGTGGGCTCCCTTTTCTCATCTCATCTGATGCTGCACCCAAGGCATCCTCTGGACTTTGACACAATGGGGAGCAAATGGTCCCAAATTCAGCAAGTGGCTTTTGCAGCAACACCGCCCCAGAAGCACCTGCCCAAGGCAGGCCATGAGCAAGACAGACTGACTTTGAAACCAGACACATGGCTGCTGATTCAGCCCTCCCTGTGCCTGGACCTATCAGAGCAGAGGGATTACCACACTGCGGGGGAAGGAGCCAATGTCTATGCAGGGACCATGGCAGCCAGCTAGAGCACAGCAGGGAAAACAGAACCACCACGCAGTCTCCACTGCTTGCATGGTGGTAGTGCCCTGGGGCCCAATCAAGAGCAGAGCCCCATTGCACCAGGTGCTGTACAAAACACATATGAGGCACAGAGCCCACCTCAAAGAACTGGTGGTCTAGCAAAGCAAAAGGAGAGTCTCTGTTCAGGGCTGCTGGCGTTATGGCTTATGGCTTTGTGCAGTGTCGAGCCAGGTGCATGAGAGCATCATGCTGGAGCAGCGGAGGGTAAGCGGCCTATGCACTTGCCCTGTAACTCCTGAATGCATCATGCCCCTTTGGCTACTGCTGAGATGGCAGAGCCCCGAAGGAGAGGAAGGGGGGGTGGGTGGTGAGCTGCCTTCAAAGCGAATTGGCAGCTGGAAAGAAGGAGGAGGAGGCAACACCCAGTGTCCACAGACCGGAGTTTGGGCACCATTGGCCTGGTGGGATGCATGGGATGACGGGTAGCTCTCCTACCCTGAAGTCACGGGGTTTAGCCACACGTCCACTTTGCCTCTCCGTGCTCATTCAAACACAATGAGCAGCCAAACTGACATGACACCAGAAGTGAATCTGACCCGCTTGGCATCTGGTCCACCTGCCCCAGAGAAGCCAGGCCTCCAGGCTTTCCCTAGCCTTCTAGTCACGATAGAAAGAGTTAAACTGCCTCAAGCAGCGAACAGCAGAGAGGCTAACAGAAGGAGTTTGCCTGGGATCTGTCTGAGAGGAGGTACGCTAAGGGCTGCATTAGGCAGGCTGTGTTGGTGAGTATCTGAGTGTCTGTTGTGGGGACAGTTTGACAGTTTGACCGTGTGCTTGACTGGTTGTTTGAAAAGTGTGAATTGGGAGTGCTTTGTTCCAGGTGAGCCTTGAGTGGGCCTGACTGTTTTTTTCCTCCACCAGCTGCGAACAGCAGAGAGGCTAACACGGTGAGTTTGCCTGGGAGTTCGCCTGGGGAGACCCACTGAGGCTTATATCTTGCCAGCTTCTCTGAGTAGTTACTACAACTCCTGAGGAAGCTTGTAGAAGAAAGGTAATATGGATGGGGAGTGTTCAGCTGTTGTGACCTGCACTGGATGTACCATGTTTGTCTGTCTTCCACAGGAGAGAAGCAACTTTGTCTGTACAAAGTGCAAGCTGGTCTCCATATTGGAAGAGAAAGTTCAAGGTCTGGAGAAACAAGTATTGACCCTGCGTTGCGTAAGAGAAACTGAAGATTTCCTGGACAGACGTCAGGCTATGCTTCAAGGACACAATGTTCTGAAGATTCAGAGCAGGCTGCACTGTGGGGACAGGAGGACGGTGAAGAAATTTGGCAGCAAGTGACCTCCAGAAGAAGAAAGGGGAGCGTCCATGTACCAGCAGCGCAGATACAGGTAGGTAACCGTTTTCATGTTCTCTCCACAGGTACTAATGCGGAGAGTGGACCAGATGATACATCTGAGGGAAGGGAACAGAAGGAGACTCCGCTGGTTGGAAGGCATGAGATGCCCTGTCCTAGGGTTGGCGGTTCCATGATCACTGCTCCCAAGAGGAGGAGGCAGGTGGTGGTGGTCGGGGACTCTCTCCTCAGGGGGACTGAGTCATCTATCTGTCGCCCTGACCGGGAAAACCAAGAAGTCTGCTGCTTGCAAGGAGCTAGGACGGAGACGGAGAGACTGCCGAGACTCATCAAGCCCTCGGATCGCTACCCCTTCCTGCTTCTCCACGTGGGCACCAATGATACTGCCAGGAATGACCTTGAGTGGATCACTGCAGACTACGTGGCTCTGGGAAGAAGGATAAAGGAGTCTGAAGTGCAAGTGGTGTTCTTGTCCATCCTCCCCGTGGAAGGAAAAGGCCTGGGTAGAGACCATCGAATCATGGAAGTCAACAAATGGCTACTCAGGTGGTGTCGGAGAGAAGGCTTTGGATTCTTTGACCATGGGATGGTGTTCCAAGAAGGAGGAGTGCTAGGCAGAGACGGGCTCCACCTAACGAAGAGAGGGAAGAGCATCTTCGCAAGCAGGCTGGCTAACCTAGTGAGGAGGGCTTTAAACTAGGTTCACCGGGGGAGGGAGACCAAAGCTCTGAGGTAAGTGGGGACATGGGATACCGGGAGGAAGTATGAGCAGGAGAACGTGAAAGGGGAGGGCTCCTGTCTCATACTAAGAAAGCAGGCGAACAGCAAGTTATCTCAAGTGCCTATACACAAATGCAAGAAGCTTGGGAAACAAGCAGGGAGAACTGGAAGTCCTGGCACAGTCAAGGAATTATGATGTGACTGGAATAACAGAGACTTGGTGGGATAACTCACATGACTGGAGTACTGTCATGGATGGATACAAACTGTTCCGGAAGGACAGGCAGGGCAGAAAAGGTGGGGGAGTTGCATTGTATGCAAGAGAGCAGTATGACTGCTCAGAGTTCCAGTATGAAACTGCAGAAAAACCTGAGTGTCTCTGGATTAAGTTTAGAAGCGTGAGCAACAAGGGTGATGTCGTGGTGGGAGTCTGCTATAGACCACCGGTGGGATGAGGTGGACGAGGCTTTCTTCCAGCAACTAACGGAAGTTACTAGATCGCAGGCCCTGATTCTTATGGGAGACTTCAATCACCCTGATATTTGCTGGGAGAGCAGTACAGCGGTGCACAGACAATCCAGGAAGTTTTTGGAAAGGGTAGGGGACAATTTCCTGGTGCAAGCCCTGGAGGAACCAACTCGGGGCAGAGCTCTTCTTGACCTGCTGCTCACAAACCGGGAAGAATTAGTAGGGAAAGCAAAAGTGGATGGGAACCTGGAAGGCAGTGACCATGAGATGGTCGAGTTCAGGATCCTGACACAGGGAAGAAAGGAGAGCAGCAGAATACGGACCCTGGATTTCAGAAAAGCAGACTTTGACAACCTCAGGGAAGTGATGGGCAGGATCCCCTGGGAGAATAACATGAGGGGGAAAGGAGTCCAGGAGAGCTGGCTGTATTTTAAAGAATCCTTATTGAGGTTACAGGGACAAACATCCCAATGAGTTGAAAGAATAGTAAATATGGCAGGCGACCAGCTTGGCTTAACCGTGAAATCCTTGCTGATCTTAAACAGAAAAAAGAAGCTTACAAGAAGCGGATGATTGGACAAATGACCAAGGAAGAGTATAAAAATATTGCTCGGGCATGCAGGAGTGAAATCAGGAAGGCCAAATCACACCTGGAGTTGCAGCTAGCAAGAGATGTTAAGAGTAAGAAGAAGGGTTTCTTCAGGTATGTTAGCAACAAGAAGAAAGTCAAGGAAAGTGTGGGCCCCTTCCTGAATGAGGGAGGCAACCTTGTGACAGAGGATGTGGAAAAAGCTAATGTACTCAATGCTTTTTTTGGCTCTGTCTTCACGAACAAGGTCAGCTCCCAGACTACTGCACTGGGCAGCACAGCATGGGGAGGAGGTGACCAGCCCTCTGTGGAGAAAGAAGTGGTTCGGGACTATTTAGAAAAGCTGGACATGCACAAGTCCATGGGGCCGGATGCGCTGCATCCGAGAGTGCTAAAGGAGTTGGCAGATGTGATCGCAAAGCCATTGGCCATTATCTCTGAAAACTCAGGGCAATCGGGGGAGGTCCTGGATGACTGGAAAAAGGCTAATGTAGTGCCCATCTTTAAAAAAGGGAAGAAGGAGGATCCTGGGAACTACAGGCCAGTCAGCCTCACCTCAGTCCCTGGAAAAATCATGGAGCAGGTCCTGAAGGAATCAATTCTGAAGCACTTGGAGGAGAGGAAAGTGCTCAGGAACAGTCAGCATGGATTCACCAAGGGCAAGTCATGCCTGACTAATCTAATTGCCTTCTATGACAAGATAACAGGCTCTGTGGATGAGGAAAAAGCAGTGGACGTGTTGTTCCTTGACTTTAGCAAAGCTTTTGACACGGTCTCCCACAGTATTCTTGCCAGCAAGTTAAAGAAGTATGGGCTAGATGAATGGACCATAAGGTGGATAGAAAGCTGGCTAGATTGTCGGGCTCAATGGTTAGTGATCAATGGCTCCATGTCTAGTTGGCAGCCGGTATGAAGTGGAGTGCCCCAAGGGTCGGTCCTGGGGCCAGTTTTGTTCAATATCTTCATAAATGATATGGAGGATGGTGTGGATTGCACCCTCAGCAAGTTTGCAGATGACACTAAACTGGGAGGAGAGGTAGATACGCTGGAGGGTAGGGATAGGATACAGAGGGACCTAGACAAATTGGAGGATTGGGCCAAAAGAAATCTGATGAGGTTCAACAAGGACAAGTGCAGAGTCCTGCACTTAGGAGGGAAGAATGCCATGCACTGCTACAGACTAGGGACCGACTGGCTAGGCAGCAGTTCTGCAGAAAAGGACCTAGGGGTGACAGTGGATGAGAAGCTGGATATGAGTTAACAGTGTGCCTTTGTTGCCAAGAAGGCCAATGGCATTTTGGGATGTATAAGTAGGGGCATTGCCAGCAGATCGAGGGATGTGATTGTTCCCTCTATTCGACATTGGTGAGCATCTGGAGTACTGTGTCCAGTTTTGGGCCCCAAACTACAAGAAGGATGTGGAAAAATTGGAAAACGTCCAGCGGAGGGCAACAAAAATGATTAGGGGACTGGAACACATGACTTATGAGAAGAGGCTGAGGGAACTGGGATTGTTTAGTCTGCGGAAGAGAAGAATGAGGGGGGATTTGATAGCTGCTTTCAACTACCTGAGAGGTGGTTCCAAAGAGGATGGTTCTAGACTATTCTCAGTGGTAGAAGATGACAGGACAAGGAGTAATGGTCTCAAGTTGCAGTGGGGGAGGTTTAAGTTGGATATTAGGAAAAACTTTTTCACTAGGAGGGTGGTGAAACACTGGAATGCGTTACCTAGGGAGATGGTGGAATCTTCTTCCTTAGAAGTTTTTTAGGTCGAGCTTGACAAAGCCCTGGCTGGGATGATTTAGTTGGGGATTGGTCCTGCTTTGTGCAGAGGGTTGGATTAGATGATCTCCTGAGGTCCCTTCCAACTCTGATATTCTATGATTCCATGAATTGCAAGGGGAGGTGAGGCACCGGCCTTAGAAAAGTGACAGAGCTTTCCAGGGTGGTGCAAAGAAGCTGGCATCCAGAGTCTCTCTCTCCTGACAATTCAATTCACACGAAGCACCAGGCACGTGACCCGGCAGCCTCCGACGGAGGTAATTAGAGTCCATTTAGTGTAGAGTCTGCTGCTTTCCTGACCTCATACAGTGCCTCAACCCAGGGCAGCGAGGGGATAGTTCTGCAATTTCCATAGCTAGATATTTCCTTTGCGGCCAACTAGGGGAATAGAGTCAAGGCAGCAGTATTGAAACCACAGGGCGTTAGCGGCGCAGTTAAGGAAACAACTCTGACTGCATAACCCTGAGACACCTTTCATGTTTTAATTAAACCTATATATAGAAATCTGCAGGCAGGCAAACTGCAGTAAAAGTTTCTCACTTGCTGAGTATTTTTCCATCCAATTTCCCCCACTCCCCAATGTTGGGGCAGAGGGCGGGAAATCCCTTGCACTCATTTTGATAGAGAGAGAGAAATGCCAAGGAGATAGAGATCAGCAGCATTGAAATTCTCCAGGACCTGTCTGAATGGCACAGGACCTGCTGACGCTCCCTGATAAGACAGAGCTGTGCCCTTTTGCCCCGATAAAATGAGGCTAACACAAGCCACACACAATGAGCCATGGCATCCATTTAATCAGCCTGTCTTTGCTCTTTGTGGAACTGGAAGGGAATGCGGGGTTTCAGACAATGCTTCCTGGGTCTGGGGAAATCACAAAGGGTGTCCAGAGGAATTACTGTTGTGAGTGGGAGGTAAAAGGTAAAAGTGTGATCTTTACTGCTTTTCAGCCCTAGCATTGCTGCAGGGAACAGATCATCACCAGGGATTATAGGAATCCGTTTGCCATGGAAAAACGTGGAATTTTGCATTTTTACAGAGAATCTTTAGTTTTTACATTTTGCAAAGAAATAAAACCATATGCAACGGAACCCTGATGATCCAATCTAATTAGGACCAGGTCCAGCTGGGATAATCAGGAGAATGGGCAAAGAACTTTCTATCCCTTATTTTAAGAGGGCTGACAGCCCGAGCCCTGCCGTTGTCAGCCCCAGGCGGCTGGTGGTTCAGTTAATTCAGAGATCCAGATAACAGAGGCTCAGATGAATGGGGTTCTGCTGAATATCAATAATACATGGTTCAACTGAGACCTCTCTATACTGTGGGCAGGAAAACTACAGTTCAGCATTTCATTTTAATCACAGGAAAATGCGTATTTTTGTAATGTTTTTATATCTGAGAATTTTGGGGGGGTTATCATGGAAAACTAGAATCCCTGATCGTCAACATGGCAAATCCCAAAAGGACATAGCCTCCTCTCGGACTGAGCTCCACGTGGCCTGATTGCTAGCTACGCCCTTAAAGTAGTAATGAAAATACATTGCTCTGATTCCAGCGCCTTTCACTGGTAGATTTCAAACTGCTCACAAAGAAGGTCACTATTATTATCTCCACTTTAGAGATGGGGAAATTGAGGCTCCGAGAGGCAAAGGACTTGCCCACGGTCACGCAGCCCATGAGAGAGGCAGGCAAAAGGCTTTCATCTCTTCCATACTGTCACAGTGGCTGGAGCCTGAGGGTGCGTAAGATCTATGACACTTTAGAGCAGTTCAGCTTATTTCACTTTGCTGAAGTGGAAGCACTTAGATACCTGTATTACTGCATCTACACTGGGAGAACTGCCACTTTAACCGTACTGCAATAACTAAAATGGCAACCCTTTTAGTGTTTCAACAAGGCCTTGAGCTTTGTTGTTGCTCAGTCTAAAATAAAAGCTACAGCATCACAAGGGCTCAAAAAGCATGACCCAGGCCTCAAAAAAATCAAGGCATTATAAAAGCAGGGGTTTTGTTAAAAAAATACATCTCAGGTTGGCTTTCTTAGTTTCTTTTGTTTTGTTTTGTTTTAACCTTTATGTTGCTTTGGGGCCGTGCTTTCAAGCCTCTCTCTGCAACTGTGAGTGCTAGAAACCTAATTTTCCATTTTTAAACAACAGAGAGAAGAGACTCCCCTTTTGGGGCCCTGGCAGGTCCAGGACAGAGTCCTGCACCCTTGACTTCCCTGGCAGCAGGCCGCACGCGCACACACACACAATCACTCTGGCAACCCTTCTCCCTTTACCAAGGAGAAGAGGGGAGACATCAGCAGTCCCCACCAGCCAGTCAGAGGGCAGAAGCCAGCCACGCAGACTGCAAGCAATCTCTGACCCAGTGCAAAGCTCTGCATGCCCAGGAAAGCAGGAGGGAGGCTGTGACTGGCCTGGCATTCCCAGCACATGACAGAGACCCGCCAGAGGGCGAAGACGAAAAGAGGTCTCACTGCAGCCTGCCAGCACAGCACACTCAGGCCCAGAAGCTGACCTGTGTGTAACCTCGGCCTGCAGGAAAGGCTCAGGAGGGGACAATCCGTTCCTCCCATACCAGGAGGAGGCAGCACATCCCTCCTGCCACCCTGCAGCCAGCCCACACCAGATCCAGGGGTTTGGATCCAGAGACCCAACCTGCTTACAGATGAACCCATGGATTGCAAGCTTTAGAGACTGTCAATACCATTCCAGGAGGGAGCAGGTGGTTAGTACCCCTCCAGAGATCCCTGGGGAGGACCTGCTGGCCTGCACCAATCTCCTGCTTGTTCACCCAGAAAAGAAACCTGAGTGAGTTCTCTGTATTATAGGTAGATGCGGGTAGGGTTCAATCTTGCACTATTAAAGCATCTGCATCTGCGAAAAGGCTTTCCTCTCCCTGGATCATCAAGCCCTGCATTGCCAGTTCCCAGTATGATTCTAACAGCATCTCCTCACAGGCCTACAATACACCTGCGCATGCAGCATGGGGGTACCTGAGACATGGGGGACAGACAGAGCCGAGGGGGGAGACGCTGGTGTTTAGGAACATTGTGGGAGTGTGGGGTCACGTGCGCTCCTGTGCTTGCTGGCATAGCCTTCAGTAATTAAAAAGCATTATTAATATCTCTATTCATTTAATCTTTTTACTGACTGTGTATTTCTCTTTAATCAAATCCGCACATATTGGTTTTCATTGTTTACTTGTGTGAGTTTGAATTATTTGTGAGTCCAAGTGTGGCAACCCTGGCCTTAGTATGGTCACCCCCTTGTCTCACTGGAGGCACCGCCAGGTAGCTTTATTCTTTCGCACACCAGGAGGAGGAGTTGGGCATCTGAAAGGAGCCTGGGCAACAGAAACTTTGGAACTGTCCAAAGACCGTGAGCTGCCCCTCTCCTGTTTGCACATCATCTGAGTACTAAGCCAGCAGTGAAAGTGGGGTTACATACACCTTGGGGAGTTCATTCTGGGATGGTCACCTGATGCAGCCAGACCATATCAGGAATTGAAATCCGCCAAGAATGAACAGGAAGATTTTGACAGAAGTAGAGTCCTTTGTCACCCTCATAAGAACAAAGGAACATAAGAATGGCCCTTCTGGGTCAGACCAAAGGTCCATCTAGCCCAGACTCCTGTCTGCCGACAGTGGCCAGTGCCAGGTGCCCCATAAGGAATGAACAGAACAGGGAATCATCAATTGATCCATCCCCTGTCGCTCATTCCCGGCTTCTGGCAAATGGAGGCTAGGGACACCATCCCTGTCCATCCTGGCTAATAGCCATTTGATGGACCTATCCTCCATGAACTTACCTAACTCTTTTTTGAACCCTGTTATGGTCTTGGCCTTCACAACATCCTCTGGCAAAGAGTTCCACAGGGTGACTGTGCGTTGTTTGAAGAAATACTTCCTTTTATTTGTTTTAAACCTGCTGCCTATTCATTTCATTTGGTGACCCCTAGTTCTTGTGTTATGAGAAGTAGTGAGCAACACTTCCTTATCTACTTTCTCTACACCAGTCATGACTTTATAGACCTCAATCATATCTCCCCTTAGCTGTCTCTTTTCCAAGCTGAAAAGTCCCAGTCTTATTAATTTCTCCTCATATGAAAGCCGTTCCATACCCCTAATAATTTTTGTTGCCCTTTTCGGAACCTTTTCCAATTCCAATATATCTTTGAGATGGGGCAACCACATCTGCACGTAGTATTCAAGGTATGGTCATACCAAGAATTTATATAGACAACATGATATTTTCTGTCCTATCCCTTTCTTAATTATTCCCAGAATTCTGTTTCCTTTTTTGACTGCCGCTACACGTTGAGTGGATGTTTTCAGAGAACTATCCACAATGAGTTCAAGATCTCTTTCTTGAGTGGTAACAGACTCTCGAGATCAGGCCAGGCTAGAACAATGGAAAGACACAGTTTCCAAATTGAACTTCATGCATTTCAGTCACAAAGCCTGGCAAACTATTAAAAGAGACTGAGCACAGATTCTAGTCTGGGCAAGAGGGAATAACCAGTCACAGCAAACTCCATTGCAACCCAGCTGGTGGCCACTGGCAGAGCTTCGAATCAAGATAAAGTTTTCAGCCATGCAGTTAAAATGATGGTTGCTGAGAGATGGCAGGCTCCGAGTATGGACACAAACCTGATGGCTCCTTTTAGTGATCAAGAGCTTCACCTGGTTATACATTAATTGTCATCTAACAAGGCTCCTGGTCTAGATAACACCCAGCAGGAGCTTATCTCTTACTTTGGGCCCATCACCAAAAACTGACTGCTTCTATTTCTGAATCGTTGGACCCAGGACTGCAGCAGAGCAAAGGCTGTAGCTGTTTCCAAATGAGGGAAACCACTGACAGACCCAAAGAGCTCCCGATCAATGGCTCTGTGCGTTACCTACAAGCTGTTGGAGAGACTAATCCGGACGTGGATTAATGAGTTAGTTGAGCCTCAGCTGCCTTGCATTCGGGCTGGATTCAAGGGGGATGATGCAGCCAGTGTCAGGTGCTTTATCTGACTAAAGGTATTGAAAACACATTGCAATGAGGAGAGAGAGTTGGTGCCGTCCTTATTGGTCCGACAGCAGCCCACAACATGTTTTGCTGATTGCCAGACTTCTGCAGGCGGATGGTAAGGATCAGCAATCAAAGCTTCATCCTGTACACTGGGGAGAAAAATCAGTCTCCTAAAATATCTCCACAATGGCCTTTCACAAGGGGTCCATTTTGACTCCCCTTTTGTTCAGTACATATACATACAACCTTCCTGAAAAGCAGGCTGAGAAGTATGTGAATGCTGATGATGTCCGTTTTCATAGAATATCAGGGTTGGAAGGGACTCAGGACGAAACTGGAAATGATGGAAAGGCATCTCAGCAACGGTATGGGAATTTGGACCACTTACCTCCAGCAAAGGAGACTAATTCTCAATGAAACCAAGACAGGGGCAACTACTGACTATCTAAACGATCATCTCGCCAATCATCCCATCCTGATCAGCATCCAAGGATGGCTACTTCCCTTCCATCCAGTTGTCACATATTTGGAAATAAAACTCAACTGTAGTTGCACATACCGGCCTCCCCTGGAACACCTGAAAATGAAGATCTCTTCCCGTACAGCCTTGAGATGAAAACGATCGGGGATCTCCTGGGGAGAGACCCTTTGGACCTTCATACATTGGCCCTGATGTTTGCTCCAGCTGAAGACTGCTCTGTGGTTTGGGCAATCTGCCACACTGAGCTCGTTGCCACAGAGCAGAATTCGACCACTCAGATTATTAGTGGCTACTTGAATTGCACCAAGCCTCTACTCTGTATGTGCTCGTGCACATAGCTCCACCAGACCTTCGGTGAGATGCCACCACCGTTAACGCTGCCTGGAGAGCTGTGACAGGTGAAACCAACCTACTACATCTGGGTACTAAACTGGGAGGACTGGTAGATACACTGGAGGGCACGGATAGAATACAGAGGGACCTAGACAAATTGGAGGATTGGGCCAAAAGAAATCTGATGAGGTTCAATAAGGATAAGTGCAGGGTCCTGCACTTAGGATGGAAGAATCCAATGCACAGCTACAGACTAGGGGCCGAATGGCTAGGCAGCAGTTCTGCAGAAAAGGACCTAGGGGTGACAGTGGACGAGAAGCTGGATATGAGTCAGCAGTGTGCCCTTGTTGCCAAGAAGGCCAATGGCATTTTGGGATGTATAAGTAGGGGCATAGCGAGCAGATCGAGGGACATGATCGTTCCCCTCTATTCGACATTGGTGAGGCCTCATCTGGAGTACTGTGTCCAGTTTTGGGCCCCACACTACAAGAAGGATGTGGAAAAATTGGAGAGAGTCCAGCGAAGGGCAACAAAAATGATTAGGGGTCTAGAACACATGACTTATGAGGAGAGGCTGAGGGAGCTGGGATTGTTTAGCCTGCAGAAGAGAAGAATGAGGGGGGATTTGATAGCTGCTTTCAACTACCTGAAAGGGGGTTCCAAAGAGGATGGCTCTAGACTGTTCTCAATGGTAGCAGATGACAGAACGAGGAGTAATGGTCTCAAGTTGCAGTGGGGGAGATTTAGATTGGATATTAGGAAAAACTTTTTCACTAAGAGGGTGGTGAAACACTGGAATGCGTTACCTAGGGAGGTGGTAGAATCTCCTTCCTTAGAGGTTTTTAAGGTCAGGCTTGACAAAGCCCTGGCTGGGATGATTTAACTGGGAATTGGTCCTGCTTCGAGCAGGGGGTTGGACTAGATGACCTTCAGGGGTCCCTTCCAACCCTGATATTCTATGATTCTATGATTCTATGATCTCCAGTGGTCTGATGCCGAGTTTTCAGACAGGAAACAACATGCAGGGCCAACTCGAAGGTGTGCTTTTTATTGAGAGGAGGAATTCCATGCCCGTGGACCAGGGTGTGACACCATGGCTGATCTTTTGATCCCCCCTTTGCTGTGGCAGTGCTCACACTTCTGGACAAGAACGCTACCGGCCTTTTACCATGCACAGGTGATCCGCACCGCCAGGGAGCTGAAAACCACATTCTTATTAGGTAGACATCTCAGTGGCAAAGAGAGTCTACAACACTAAGTCAATACAGGAGTCCACCCCTGCACCTGCCTCCTTGTCCATTCAATCATAGATCCTGGACTGGGCTCAACAGGCTACTCTCTGGCTCATCCAGAGTTCCTGGAACAATGCAGCGGCTTGGCCTGGTGTTCTCTTCGTGCCGTGATTGTGGGGCAACATTGAAGGCAGTATCCCATCTGGCCCAATTCCACATCTGGAGGGTGGTTTACAGCACCTGGCCATCTCTCCTCTGGTTCTGGCAGCCGGGCAGTGAGCTCAGACACCTGCATACTCCATGAGACTTCAGGTGCAGGGATTGGGGTCCTGGCACACAGAATCACAGAGAGCTTCAGAGGTCCATGCTGCTCAAACCCCTGCATGGCTTGCTGCTTACAAAACCATGCTCCCAGAGGGAATCAACACCAGTAACTAGGATCAAACCAGAAACCTCTGGTCCTTAAGAGCCCTTGCTGCCAGAGCTAAATGACTCACTTTCTGGTGTCATTGCTGTAGGAGGCTCATTAACCCCAGTTATGTGGCCCAGTCACCACCAGAGGAGGACTGAGTAGGTGTGGATTACAGATTCAACACACATGACTGAATCACAATACTGGGGTGATATGACTGCTGGGCTTAAGGTTACCATACATCTGAGTTTTCCCCAGACACGACCTCTTTTTTGGTCCTCCAATCTCCATCTGGGTGGATTTTTGAAATATGAACAAATGTCCATGATTGCCACCCTTACTTCTGTGCTGCTGCTGCTGGCGGTGCTGCCTTCAGAGCTGGGCAGCCTGAGCAAGAAGTAACTTAGGGAGCAGAAGCTCCCTGGGACTGACTTCACGTGCAGGGGCTGGGGCATTGCTGGGGAAGGGGGTATATGTGAGGCAGAAAAGTGAGGACAAAGCCAGCAGACAGCGAGAGAAGCAGGTGCGTGTGGTCACCAGGGAGCAAAGACCGAACTCCTGGGGGCATGGAACTGCATGCAGGGGCAGACCTGGAAATGGCACAACAGGAAGAGACAAAGTAGGAAAGGACTGGCTGCCTTTAAAAAGGTATATTTAAATTTGATGCATGCATCTGAAGAAGTGGGTATTCACCCACGAAAGCTTATGCTCCAGTACGTCTGTTAGTCTATAAGGTGCCACAGGACTCTTTGCCTCTTTTACAGATCCAGACTAACACGGCTACCCCTCTGATATTTAAAATTGATTCACATTTATTTTTGAGGCCATTACACTTGTTATTTATAAACATTAGATATCCAAAGTAGAAAGAAACTGTACAGTAGAAACTGTGCACCCCCTTCCCCCGCCAGCTTCCCCTCCCCCTGGCAGTGTCCTCTATTTGGGAACTTGAAATATGGTAACCCTATTTGGGCCTCCCCAATGCTTCCAGCTTGAACAGTTACCATAAGAGAGGAAGACAAACACTAAAGATCAATGCCTTATAGAGAACGCAAGCAGGGAGCTAGTCACACACTGCTGTGGAGTCACTGGGGTCTCCGGCAATACGTGCTCCTCAATTAAAGGCAGTTTGTCCTTGTAGATGGTGCTCTGGTCAGGGCCTCAGCAGACCTAGGTTCTAGTCCTCACTCTGCTGCTGGGTAACCTTTAACGTCTCCGTACTTCAGTTTTCCCATCTGTAAAATGGAGATAACATCTCCCACTTTTGCAAGCTACTGACGAAAGGTGAAATGCCAAGTGCTCTTATAATATAAATCCTATTTGCCTGCAAAACAATAGGAGTCTATGCCCTTCCCTGGAACTGCCCTTCTGGCCTCTTTAGTCATGCCAATTCTGTCTGAGACAGAGTCTTTCTCATTTCCCTTCTGTGTGTCCACTTCAAGGACAGCAGCCAGGAACATCTTTATTCATGGGCCAGGATGGGCCTGCTCTAGGAGTGATGAAATGAGATGTTCATCAGCACCAGCTCTCTGCAAAAGCCGCCCTTTCCCTAGCAGGGACCATTGTGTAATTAACACAGAGTATAAAGCATATTTAAGTACACTCCAAGCCATATGCCCCTGTTTTTATTTGCAAGTGACAGGAATCTTCTTTTCCTCCTGCTGCAAGATATTTTAAGGACCTTTCTTCTCATTTTAAGCCATCAGAGTTCTCTCTATTGAGTTAAGACCATGGATGAACAGCTGGGCCCAAAATGTGACTCTTCACCATGAGCTGAAAGAGATACTAAGATGGCATCATGTTGCTTTTAAACAGCTAGTCTATCTCCAGGCTGCTACGGAGGCTGGGAACAGCAGTGGTGAGAGTGTTACATTGAATCCCACTTTCCTTGGAATCTTACGGCAACCCCTCAAGTCCTGCTGAATTCTACACCAAAGTCTTGAGCATGAACTACAGTCAGAATCCAAAAAGGGGACAGTCATCTTCCAGGTTAGCCCTGCCTCTGGGTGAGTTTGGAAGAACCTGAGCTTCTCCAAAGGTATTCCAAGAACCGGAGAAAACTGTTAATCCCTCACTCCAATTTTCCACCTTATAAAATACATGAGATTTGTAAATCATGCACGGGACAGTACTCTTTTCTAGATTCTACATTTCCCTGCAGCTCATGCAATCCCGCCATTGCCCATGAGTGATTGCTAACACTCATTTCAATCACCCCTGAAATGCTAAGTCAAGACAAAGGCTAGAGAACATCTCCTATGTTTAAAACAAACTGAAATGTTTTGAAATGATTGAAACAGAACCTTCCAATCAACCCAATCCTTTTTTTTTTTTTTTGATTATCGGTCCTTGAAAATTTGCATGATTGATTTTTTGTCCGATTCTGGGGTGGAAACATTTGTTTAAATCTCGAACACACTCATGGGATGGGAAAAACATTTCCCACCCAGCTGTAGGTCAAACAAGGAAGAGTGGCCAAGAAAGAATGGTGAGACCCAATTGAGAAAAGAATGGCTTTCTGCTTCATTCTGATAAATCCCTCCCTGTCTCTTCCAGTGTGAATCTCCTTCTTTTCTAAGTCATAAAAGACTTGCTTCCCTTTTCAGTTTTGAAGCATCTTCTGCCCCTTTCCCATGGCTGCATCAGGAATCCAGGATGAGACAGGCCTGTTCAGATGAATTAAGAATCAGTAAACTCTTCTTCTGAACTGAATCAATGTTTCGCAAAGGAGAGTTCTCAGCTCTGCTGAGTAATAGATTGACAGAGGTGAGGCCCTGGCTAGCAGGAGCTACACACCTATGCACAATCTATAAAGTTGCCTTTCGACCGTTCCACTTGACCCTGAAATTTATACTGTCTTCTCCAGCAGCTGAGTGTCGTAAGTTGTGCCTTCCGCCACAGTTCAGGGCAACCGCATCTGTATTGCCCCTCTATGGTCCAGCAACGGCACCCACTCTGCTTCTCTTGCGTGAGACACACATCATTCTCCCTTCTGGCTAGGGTATTTCCAGGCTGAACAGTTCCCTGACTATACCGTGATATTCCCCAGCAAGGCAGCCTGCCTACATGGCCAGCATCCGCACTCCGCTTTCTCTTCAGAGGCTAATCACAGAGCCATCACCGCCAGTTACAAGTAACAACACAGCTCTTTCTAAGCAAGCACATTTATTTTTAAGGTACGAGGCATGCAGAGAAAACAGATTAAAAACAATAAAAGAACATACATGCATGCTAATATGCTTCCCAGAGGTCACCACAGCTCCAACATGGCTCTAGCAGGGGAGCAGTCCATCTAACCCCACTCGGAGGTTTCTTGGTTTCAAGTTCATCACATGATTTGCTCAGAACAAGAACCCAATTTATGGGGCCTCAGAAGGCCAAAGTCCTTCCAACCTTTAGCCAAGGATTGGGGCCCTCCATGCACCGGAGGTCCTATCCATTTGCTGGATGAGAAAAGAGCCATTGGGTCAGGATACCACCAAAAATCCTCTCTTCATCTATTTAGTCCCCAGAGAAGAGGGAATTGGATTAGATTATGCAAACCTCCCCAAGGCATAGCTTCGAAAGGTCTCCCAAGTATCTCTTAGGAAACCCACGTCACACGTATTGTCCCAAAACGTTCTTTGACATGCACAGGGCTTCCCAGAGATTGCATGAATCATGTCTGCGCTCCCAAATAAATTCCATGCAATCCCACAATAACACATACACTTTTGCATTTTTAATACAAGGAGCTCCTAACATACTTAAGCTTCATTCAGTGAGGCTTAATTTAATTCAGTCAGGTTTGTCCAGGATATTGCAGGGCATTGCCATAATAGTCACAGGGTGTATCCATCTGATAAATTATCAGCAACAAATAATTCAAGAAACTCTCGTTCCTATCTAATACTTCACATGCATATGCAGGCAAACTCCAATATTTTGTGCATGTCGCTGGCTTATCTGCTAATGTTTATTCATTTATTTATTTTCTTTACAGGAAAAAACAATTAATTTTTAATCAGCTGGTAATTAGCTTTCGGCACAGAATCCTCACATCGAAAACTCCGTCCGAGGCCGTATCAACGAGAAATGATTAAGTGGACAATAATGAGAAAATTAGACAGTCAGTGACTTAGTCAGACTTGAAACAAATGATCCCTTACTCAAGCACTGAAGCAGCTCATGAAAATAAAAATAAAATTAATTCATTAAAAAGGCAGCTGAGAGAGCTTTCTCTCTGAGAAAGGTGTTTGCAAGGCCCTTTTCGCTGTCTGCTACAGTGACAGCTTCAAGAATCAATAGGCAAGAGGAGAAAACAAGATGTCAAGGTATTTTGGGAAACGTGCGAGACTCACTCCTCTAGACAAAAACAAGATGTCTGTTGCTGTTATTTTATTTATGCTGTCCACTCCAAGCCACAAGAGGCTCTTGACTCTCTGGATCTGGATATGCAAGAATTGCCACGTAGACCCAAAAAGTTCTAGTTCACACAGGAATTATTTCAGTAAGTCCTATTCCCTAGTGTTATACAGGAGGTCACATGAGGTGACCACAGCAATCCCTTCTGGATTTGGAATCTATGATTCTTTCTCAGGTTTGGATTCAAACCCAAAGCCGTGGAGAGGTTCAAAAAGGGCTCAAATGATTCGGCTTTCATTTTATGGCACCTGTGGAAAATATTAGCAATGAACCCAGGGGAAACTTGACATATTTAGGATTTCATTACCAGCCCCAAACTCAGATCAGCATTGCCAGAAAGTCTGCTGAGGTTCCCCGCCTGGGACTCAAGTTTCTTGGGGACCCAGAGCCCAAGTTTCAAGCCAGTCTGAGAAGTTTTCAGTGTACCTGGGAAGATGGGTGACAAATGCACCTGGGCCCAAGTTCCAAGCCAGACCAAGCCTGTATTCCATGCAAGCCCAAGGTTAGATTCTCTGCAGTCCGTGGTTCAGTCCCGTTGTAGCCAGACAAACCTATCACAGTTTTGCAATGTGAAGCCAAGTGAAAGTCAACAGGTAAACTGGGTTCCACTTTAATTTGAGCCCGGAGTCTCCCGGGGAGGTTGCAGGAGTTGCAAACCCACATGAACTGACATTAAAAGGGAGCTTCCCATGAGGCTGAGTCCTGGTTCTAGCCCAGCCTGGTGGCAGAGAGCTATGGGAAGCTCACAAATGTGTGTGTTTGCATGAGCTCTGCAGCTTGGTGCTGCAGACCCAGGAAGAGTCTCCAAGTTAACTGGCAACACTGGGCAGTGCTGTTGGAAGAATGGGCATATACCCATGCACTCCAGTGTATCTCACATTCACGCTGCTATCAGAAGGGCACAGGGGTGAGTTTGTGGGGTTCTGGCAGTCCACTTGCTCCCCTGAAGATACCCATCAGATGGATTTGCAAGAAGCCAAGTTCGCTTGCCCCACCCCAGTGTCTGAAGCTACAGGGCAGAGGGAACAGATGCCTCTGAAAAAAACCTGAAGCTGAGCACCCCCAGCAGAAACAATGGAGAGATGGGTGGAAGACAACATGGACTCTCCCCTAGAGGCTGGCTGCTGGATATCCTGGAGGTTGTTTGGAGAAGAAGGGGATCCAGTTTGGCAGGGATTAGCCCTTGTAGGACTAGCTTGGTCCCTCTGGGTGTTGAGGTTCCGATTCCCAGTGTGGAACTTTGCTGGAGAGCACTGGTGGAACCATGGTTACCAAAATGGGAACTCAGGGGGTGGAAATCCCTGGGAGTCCCCATTCCAGAGGACTTGGCAGGCATCCACTCCACAGCTTCCTGGGGCCTGGCCCAGTTCAGGCCGACCTGAGCGCTGGACAGCTATCCTAGTGTCATTCTGCTGCAGCAGCTGCTTTCCCAATCATCCATTAAGGAACAGGCAGCACAAGGTAGTGTGCCCATGAATATGGGCTGGAAACATGCGGCCATTACTGGCCTGCTGAACACAGCCAATACTTCAGCTGTTTTGTAGGCTCACGGTTCAATCGCTCTGCCCTCAGCCATCCTGGTGCCTGTTGCCCATCTCTGATAAACTCCCGGTTTCCTCCCCTTTAACGGCTCCTTCTCCCAAGTCTTTGTTTTGCATCACTGCTGTGCTTGCTTCGCACAAATGCCTGGAGGGGGTGTTGAAAAGAACAACACACCCCTCTTTGTTGCTGTTGATTGTATGACAGGAGCAAAGTCTCTGGGGCACGGAGTGGGGCCTGGAAAGGTCACCGCTCAGTGGGTTTCTCTAGCAAATTAAGCGGCATAGTTGGGGAAAAAGGACTCTCTACATCACTGGCAAGGTCATGGTGTTCGCTGCGGCTTATTCATGTGATCAGCAGGGAAGATAAAGGCACCTTCCCTCGAGGATCCACACATGGAAGACTGCAAGGTGCTCACACATGGTGGCAGTGGGCACCAGATAAATGCATCAGCTGGATTTCAGCTCTGCATGCTAGAGAACCTACGGGGAGAGGGTTTGTGGAATGGGCTGCTCTCCGTTTTCTTCTGCTAGCACCTACAAATGGAGAATACATGTGCAGGGCCCAATACTGCCAACGCCACCTATCACGTGACTGATGAGCCTGGATTTCAGTGGGACTGCTCATGGTTATGAGTGTTAAGTGATGGCAGGACCAGGGCCAGAGGCTGGGATCCAGTTACCCTTTGTGAAGTGACTGGTCACTACTGCATCAAGATGGTTTCTCTAAGTCGTTGTCTGTCCTGCACTGTGGATGATATTGAGGCTGTTTGTGAATATGGGGCCCACGCTAATCTCCCCGGATCCCAATTCCTCCATTGAACGCTGGGGAAGGTGGGCTGATGAGCCGGATGCTCACAGTGCAGAGTCTGTGCAGGCAAAGGCAGCCGCTGTTTGGTACCTGGTAAATGCTCACGCACAGCCTGGAGCAAACAGAAGAGCTCGAGAGAGGAGGCTGGGCCAGGTTTCTGGGGTTAGCTCCTCCTCTGCAGGCAAAATCCCTAACTTCCAACTTGACCTCTGCCAGAAGAAGCAGAGGGGACCTGGAACCAAATCTCCTCCAAAGGGCAGGTTTCAGGGGGTCCTGATGTGCGGTACATGTCTGTACAGAATGTGGCTGAGGAGGGGATTCAGTTTATGTGCATTCATTTACTCTCAGAACAGGAGTTACAACCCCTGTGGCTGTGGATTTCACTACAGTGACAGGGTCAAACCATGATCTGGATTTAAGTCTGTTGACATCTGCCCTTCCTGACCTATCTCTGAGCTCAGCATGTGAAAACTCACCCCAGGAGTTTTAACTGGTCATGTTCCTGGATGAAAACAAATGCAGCGCTACCCAGGAAGTTTAACAACAAAAGCTCGGTCTCTGTCCTGCTGCCATCTACTGGCCACTGGCTTTGATTTAGCTGCCATCCAACAGATGTAGGCACCTAATGTTGGGCCTCCAGGTTGGAGACACCAGGGGTAACATTTTCCAAAGCAGCTAAGTGATTTTGGAGCCCAAGTCCCCTTGACTTTCAGTGAGACTTAGGGTCCTAAGTGCTCAAGTCACTTTTGAAGAAGGGGCTCAGGGCCTGATTTTCAAAGGTGTTTCAGTGCCTGAAGATGAAGCTAGATCCCCATGGGGTTTTCAGAACCCTAAATCAATGCAAGCTAGGCAGCTTTGAAAACCCACTAGGTGCCTGTTGGCATCTTTAGATGCCTAAACACCTTTGAAAATCAGGCCCATGGGCACTTTCAATGTTACCCCCAGTGATGCCTGTCTGCCTCTCAGGGGAAAATCTCATGTACCAAGAGAGCAGCCCTCCCATGTTCTCATCCTTGTCCCTTTTGTCCAGCAAAGTTGGAGCACAGTGGAAGGGCTGGAATAATGCATCTAGTTTGACCTGTCTCCAGCTGAGATGCCACCACAGTGAGGAGCGAAGACAGGAGCCCACAGGGAATAAGGGGAAGGTGCAAGGTTGTGGGAGCTTTCACAAACCTAAGGACAGCTTTGGGCTCAGTGTGAGAGGTGGGCTGGATCATTATCTGAGCCATTTCACCTGCCCTTCAGGTGAGTTCTTGTGTGCCTCTGCTCACCTGGAGACCATTTCTTGGCCTCACTAGCCCTGCTCCAGCTGGCGAGCATTCCATGGGACCATGAGAGTCCAAACTCCACAGATGCCATAACAGAGGGGCTGGCAGAGTTTTACTGGTGGATACAGGTTCGTTCCACACTATTCCATTTAATAGCTATGTGGAGATTTTGCCATGGGACTATTTCATTACACTGCTGATAAAGCGGTATATGACAGGGAGGGAAGGAATTCGGTTCACCACTGCTTCTGTCACCATCTCACTGGGCAAATCATTCAGGCTGAAATTTTCCAAGTGGCCACAATCTGAGTACTCAGTTTTTAGGTACCAAAGTCCATCCATCCATCCCCAAATGCCCTGTCTATCTATCTAAGGGTTTTATCCTGCCACCCATCAGTAGTATCTGGGCACCTTCCACATAAAATCAATAGAGAAATCTCTACTGCATTTCAAAGAGTCTCTGGCACATCTCCGCTTTTCTGGGTCAAAACATGGGTTAGGTGAAGGTTTTTGTTTTGATGTTTTGGGTGTCAGGGTTGGGGGGTAGGAGTTGTAGGTGGTGTCAGGTCTGTGACTGTTATTATGGAATAAAGGCTTTTTCAAATAGGTCGGTTTGCAATGTTTCCTAAAGATGCCCAGACTCTGGATTCACCTGATCTCCCCTGGGATCTGGTTCAGGTCTGGGTCCCCTGAGCTGAGTCTGGTTTGTCCCAAGCTCTCACGCATTTCGTCCTGGCCCTTGTGATCTGCATTGTCCCGGAGGAGTGAACCCAAATAAGTGACCTCGGAGCGGACACCCGGATACTAACACACCCAAGATGTGTAAAATCTCAGAAGCATCCATCCCCCTGAACTCCCATTTCCCTGTGTGGAGAAGAATCTAAATGCTCACCTTCAGAAAGGGGATAGATAATGACAGAAAATGTAATATTGCCTCTACATAAATCCATGGTACACCCCCATCTTGAACACTGCATGAAGATGTGGTCACCCCATCACAAAAAAGATATATTGGAATTGGAAAAGATTCAGAAAAGGACAACAACATTGATTAGGGGTATGGAATGGCTGCCATATGAGGCAAGATTAATAAGACTGGGACTTTTCAGATTGCAAAAGAGATGACTAAGGGGGGATAGTATAGAGGTCTATAAAATCATGACTGGTGTGGGGAAAGTGAATAAGGAAGTGTTATTTACTCATTCTCATAACACAAGAACTAGGGGTCATCCAATTAAATTAGTAGGAAACAGGTTTAAACCAAACGAAAGGAAGTATTTCTTCATACAACGCACAATCAACCTGTGGAACTCCTTGCCAGAGGATGTTGTGAAGGCCAAGACTGTAACAGGGTTCAAAATCAGGGATTGGCCCTGCTTTGAGCAGGGGGTTGGACTAGATGACCTCCTGAGGTCTCTTCCAACCCTAATCTTCTATGATTCTATGAAAAAAAATCTAGTTAAGTTCATGGAGGATAGGTCTATCAATGGTTATTAGCCAAGATGGGCAGGGATGGTGTTCTAGCCTCTATTTGCCAGAAGCTGGGAATGGGCAACGGGATGGATCACTTGATGATTACCCTGTTCTGTTCATTCCCTCTGGGGCACCTGGCATTGGCCACTGTTGGAAGGCAGGATACTGACTTGGATGGACCTTTGGTCTGACCCAGTATGGCTTCTGTCGTGTTCTTATGTACATGCTTTTCAAATGCACACAGAATGGGCCATATTCTGCCCCCAGTGAAGTCAACTGGAATTTTACCTTGAACATCAGTGGCGGCAAACTCAGGTCAATGCTGAGAGCTTTTAAAATTCCACCCTCAGATAAATACTGTGTGCAAAGTGCTGTGAGCTCTTCCGATGAAGGACAGTGTTGGGGCCCCAAGCAATCACATCATTATCTTGCAGAAAATACAGTAGCCCTTTCCTTTGGGCACAATTATAATAAAGCAGCACCTCACCCATCCACCCTTCGCTAATTCTCGCACTGCAATTCAAACATGTTAGTTTCCTCCTTACTTCTCACAGCCACGATTTCACAGCAGCTTTCTGTGGCGAGCTCTCGGTAGGTTTATGAAGGGCTGTGAAATCCTTGAATGGAAGGTGCTATCCGAGCGTGGTGTATTATACTGCTAAGACTTCACTTGTTTTTACACACAGTTGCTACAGCACATTTTGCAGGACACACATTACGCAGGGTGATGGTAAACAATTAAAACTCAGTGGCACTTGTCAAAGCAAATGAGCAAAATACATTCTGGCGAGGTGGAGACCTTGCTATTTTCCCTGCCTTTAATCACTTCGCAAAGTTCAGCTCTTCAGGGATTCATAGATATTAAGACCAGAAGCAATCAAACACTCTGATCATTTAGTCTGACCTCCTGCCTAACAGAAGCCAGAGAACCTCACTCTGCATCAAGATCCCTTTGGTGGACACCGAGCCAGCCAGTTAGCTGTAAAATCCCTCTTGGTCTGGTCTCTGCTTGCTTTACCTGTAAAGGGTTAACAAGCCCACAGGTAAAAGAAAAGGAGTGGGCACCTGACCGAAAGAGCCAATGGGAAGGTAGAACTTTTTAAAATTGGGACAGAAACTTTCTCTTTGTCAGTTGTTCCCTGGGCTGCAGGGACAGAGCAGCAATGTTGTGTAAGGTTTGAACCAGGTATGAACATTCATCTTCCATACCTAGAAGAAATTATTTGGATAGGGAATATTTAGTTAGACACAATCAGGTTTATTTCTTATTTTGGCTCCTCTGTGCTAACCCCTGATGCTTTTGTTTCCTTGTAACCTTTAAGCTGAACCCCCCCAAGAAAGCTTTTTTGGGTGCTTGATTTTTGGAATTGCTCTTTTAAAATCTAGCAAAAGCCTAAGTTCCAGATGTATTTTTTTCCTTTTTGTTTTTAATAAAATTTACCTTTTTTAATAACAGGATTGGATTTTTGGTGTCCTAAGAGGTTTGTGCATGTTGTTTGATTAGCTGGTAGCCACAGCTAATTTCCTTTGTTTTCTTTCTCAGCTCTTCCCCAGAGAGGGAGGGGGTGAAAGGGCTTGAGGGTACCCCACAGGGAGGAATTCCCAAGTGCTCCTTCCTGGGTTCAAAGGGTTTGGGTTTTTTTGCATTTGGGTGGTGGCAGCGTTTACCAAGCCAAGGTCAGAGAAAAGTTGTAACCTTTGGAGTGTAATACAAGCCTGGAGTGGCAAGTATTATTTTTTAAAATCCTTGTGGGCCCCCACTTCTGCACTTGGAGTGATAGAGCGGGGATTCAGCCTTGATGGGCGTATTTGCTCCAACCTCGTTCAAAGCATTAGAATCATAGAATTCTAATCACAGAAGATTAGGGTGGGAAGAGACCTCAGGAGGCCATCTAGTCCAACCCCCTGCTCATTCCGATACCAGAGCTATGGGTGCATAAGAAATATTGAGGGACACACAGACAGAAATGATACGGGTTAGAGATTTCTCATAATGGGAACAGTGGGTTTGATTCACTCTCCTAGAACTATTTGCAGTGGTACTCCCAGTCACTAAAGCTTCTACTTGTCATGACACTTATTTGGTCATTTTCATTCAAGAGTTCAGCAAGCTCATGGGCTCCAGGTTTGTATAATTTTTGGTGGTGCCCAGAACAGGTTCAAGTCCTGCCCCCCACACCTGCCTTGTAAACCAATATATATCCTTGCCCCTGTCCATGACCCCCACAGCTGGGGCTGGGAGCAGGGCCGTGTGTCCGGGAGGGGGGACCTGGACGGGTAAGGGAGCCAAGGTTGGGGTGAGGCGTCGGGCTGGGAACGGCAGCACCCCCTGCACCCCTAGTTCCTGTGCCTATGAAAATAAGGTTGTGTGCCCTTCAAGTTGATGTTCGGTGGACAATTGTGAACAGAGATATTGTTCACATCAAAACGTATGGAGAACAAAAGCCCAAACTTTGGTGGAGCCGGGTCCATGTTCCTGAATATTGGTGGCGCGCGGGCACTACGGGCCCATATATCTCGCCACCTATGGACACGCTGATCACAAGCTCTGGTGTTTACTGCTGGAGTGAATAGAGACAGCTTTTTCACAGAACAGATGTGGAGCTATGTCATGGCAGCACAGATAGGGTGAGTGGCACACGGACTAGCTGCCCCAAGTACGTACTCACAGGGCCTGGGTGTAGATGCATCCTGTGTTCTGGTTTGGGACAGGAAGTGCTTTGTCAGTATTTTCCCCCAATTCTTTTTTTCACGTATTTCTGGATCTGAAGGATAAGGAGGCGGGATGTCATTTTGAGAGCTGAGCATTTTTTTATTTTTTTTGACAAATCAATGCTGAAAAAAAAGAAAGACCAAACCAAAATGAAAAAGTGAAAAATTTCATTTTCACTAGAACCAAAACATTTCAGTCAATTGGACACTGATCTTTTTCAATTCAACTAGAAAACATTTGAAAAAAATTGGGTTTGGTTTGAACTGAACCATATTTTCTTTTTTGTAAAATTCCCTGGATTTTTCAGTTCCACCTCCAAACCAAAAAATCCATGATTTGCTCATTTCCCACCAGGACCAACCTTCTCATTTTACAAAAATGCTGTGGAACCCTTAAGGGCCTGGACCACCTTCTTCTGCGCCCTCCAACACCACAGTGCCCCCTAGCACGATGTAGCAGGGAGCACCCTCACCAGGAAGGAAAATAACCACCCACCTCATTCCACCAGGGTGTTCTTGATCTCGCTTCCAAGTGCAAACCAGATCACACTCTGCCTAGCTTTGGAAAGATCATGAATTCTCTGGCACACAACTGGTACTGACTTGCAGGTACTATTACTACACATCCAACAACTTCTCGGTTGAACCTTCATTGTCACTACCTCGTCTGTGGCTAACTCTCTGCTTGTAAAATATACCGGGAGACTTGGAGCATGAAACCCCCCACTGTAGACCGCCTTCTATTGTGTGTCACTCTAATTTGTGTAGGTGGCTGTGTTTCAAAATCCAGACCAAGGCGTGCAGTGAACTGTGCCGATTGTCTGGTGGAGAAAAATACAGGTTGGGGAATGAACATCAATCCCATGCAGACCTTGTCTGATGAGCACCGTGCTGGTCTTTGGAGTTGATTTGCATAGAAAAGCATTTGGCTGCTTTTCAGAATCCAGGTTCCCGATGCGTTGATGTAGCTGGGCTCCTATGCCTTGGATACCACTAGAGTAAACAGGGGGAGCTTTTTCACAGCATGGGACTCTGTCTAAGCTAAGAGCTAGGGATGTATTTCACAGCTCAACTAGACAGACTTGTGCTAGCTCTCATCCCGCTACTGCGATAAAAATAGTAGTGTAGCCATGGTAACATAGAGAGGGGTGAATGGCAGCACGGACTAGCTGCCCCACGTACGTACTCACAGGGTGCAGGTGTAGACACAGCCTGGGTTACAATTTGGGACAGGAAGTGCTTTGCCAGCCTTTTCCCCCAATTCTTTTCATTCATGGCCAGCATAATGGCTGTGCAGGTGAATGCCACAGATTGTAACTCTCGAGCTCAAGCCAATGCCAATGATGGGGCCCACTGGACAGGACACTGCAGTACTTTGTTTGAAATGTTTAATGGGGATGCAAAACGGTGTTGGATCCCGGCCCGCTGTGTGAATATGATGAAGTTCTCTGTTGATTCAGTTTGGCAACCAGACCAGATGTCTTCTAGCTCTGGAGATTCTTGCTTCCATCCCTGGTGTATCTGCCTAGCTGGGACTTTTGCATTCTCTGGGGATAGTGCACTGAAAGGGACTCATGTACATCTGGTTGGGAAATTGTTCTCCTGCCCCACACAAATTGGAGATTTTGAAAAGTTTTCCCATTCCCAAAAAGTGAAAAACTCAAAAACATTCATGAACTGATAATCCTCAAAGAACTGGACTGGGTTGATCAAAATGGTTCAGTTTAATCTTTTTTGAAGCATTTCATTTCAATTTTGACTTTTTAAAAAAAATTTTCTTAATATAATTCACTAAAATTTTGGAACCAAAATTTATTGTGAACAGAAAAAAAATGAAACTTTTTTGTTCAAACAAAGTCAAACCAGGAAGTTTTGACAACTTTGAAACTTCTCTTTCTTAAAGTTTGATTTTGCATCGGGAGATTTATTGAAACCAACCCTTACCCATGCAAGTTTTAACCAATCAGCATTGTCTGATGGAGATACACTTCATTGGAAAATTTCTCACCAGCTCTACCTGTAATGCAGTTGCCAATGGGTTCATTACCACTTCCTGCAGGGCTTGCTTGCAATTTGCAAAACTTTTTTTAACCTATGTACAGAATGTCAAAGTGAAAGGCTCCTGATCATCAGCTGCCATGGACTGGAGTCCCCTGAGAACAGGAAAAGTGTGGAAAGCAGATGTGCAAACTTCCCCTGTACTGCCCTTGCCAACGCGCCACAGTCTTGACCTGGAGAGACCCCCCCCTTCTCAGAGCAACAACAGAGCCCAGGATGTCTTGCCCATGGCCACCTGGATCTCACTAACAAGGAGGCCAGATTGTGGTGATTTTTTTGTGCTGTGGACACTTGGACTGAGACCCACCAAGTCACACTGAGCCTGGAATCGTAGCGACCTATGGAATGTTTGGCTGGAGTTTCTCTTTCTGAATGCACTTCCTTCCTTCATCCTTTTGCTCCCAGCTCTACGTTCTCTTGTCATCTGATACTCACCTAGCCTTCTAGCCACCCAACTCATGCCTTAACTACAGTGCTTCAAATTCTGCACTCAGTCCCAACCGTAGAACCCCACCAAAGCCACTGGAGTTACACAGGTGTAACTGACTTGGGGATTTTGGCTCAGTGTCTCCTGCTGTCTCATCTTATGCTTTGAATATATATGTTTTTTACTGTTTTATGTTCCCACTTGTCCCCGTTTGTGTAGGTCTGCCCTACCTCATGTGAAACTAGCTTGCAAATTAAAATAAAAACTCCCAAAGTTTATTTGACCTGCGGGGGGCGGGGGTCTGCCAAGTGAGAACCCTTCAAACTGTCTGCAAATGCAGATAGTTTCATCACCCTTGCAGGAAAATCTCCAGCATGCTCTTTGATAGCAATCCAGGTATTATGTCCTGAGAGAGACCCACCCAACACAAGCCTCACCCTCCTCAGTGAGTGGGAAACTTGATGGGGGTTGGCCAACTGGGACAGCGGCAGCTGAATGGGATGAATAGAACACATGGGGATGTAGGGGTGCCCCTCCCCTTCAAAGTTTCACTACAAAAGGCTTTTTTTCTCTCCTGCTGGTAATAGCTCACCTTAACTGATCATTCTCGTTATAGTGTGTATGGTAACACCCATTGTTTCATGTTCTCTGTGTATATAAAATCGTCCTACTGTATTTTCCACTGCATGCATCTGATGAAGTGGGCTGTAGCCCACGAAAGCTTAAGCTCAAATAAATTTGTTAGTCTCTAAGGTGCCACAAGTCCTCCTGTTCTTTTAGCTATTCATTGACTAGCCTGGGGAGGAAGGGAGCTGATTGGTCCTTTGCCTTCCCCTTTCATTGATGTAAACCCTCGTTTGACCAACATGGATCCTCTTTTCGCTCCATTCCAGCAGTGCCCCCTCCAACCCCTCCCCCCATGCTGGTAGCCTCGGAGCTGTGGTTTGTGGATGCTGTGGGTCTGACTGAACACCTGTTTTGGGTCAGGAAGGAATTTTTTCTTCCCATAAGGGCCAAATAGGCAGAGGCCTGGGGAGTTTTCCCCTTCCTTGCAGCATCCTGGAGATGCAGTGGAGTTGTAAAGGATTTAATAATGAATGACAGCACTCCGCAAGGAGGTTAGTGCGTCGCAACTTGCAGTCGGTTTCAATGGCTGTTAAAGGGATAAGATGAACCCAGAAGAAGAGACCTGGGATTTTACTGGTGGAGCTTCTTCCCACTGGATAAGGGAAGCCTTTGTGGCCTTCGCGGGTCAAGGTCCCAGATTTTAGTCCCTGCTGTCCCATCACAGGAAGGTGGGTGGTAGGACTCAGAAGGGCAAGCTAAGACCTAGCGGCAGGTTGGAGAGACTCTGTCCTGAGTTATGGGTTAGATGGTAGGAGCCCTGGAATCCCCACATGGGAACCACTTAAAATGCCTGCTAGGTGAGTGTCTAGGTGACAGGGCGGGGAGTAACCCTCCCCTGTGGCAGGTTTAATAAAGTTGTGGCCTTAAAAGCCACCCTGTGCTTGTCCTCATTTGCGGGTATTAATCAGGGCTGCAAGGACCTCAGCCACCACATGATGGCTCACAAGAGACAACTCTCCAAACGCAAGGAATAAGAAGTAGGCGAGAGATCACAGCATGGATCAGAGCGACCCTTTGCAGGGGACATGCACCCTGGCTATTTACATTCTGCAAGAAGCAAAGGCAGGTGACTGTCTCAAGCTAACATGGCTCAGGAAGGCTTATTATTATGATGATCTGTGTTGTATCCCCACAAAGGTGCTTTGCAGACGTACCTGATGGGACAGTCTGTGCCCTAAGGAGCTCACAGCTGAGAGACGGATAGGACAGACAGAGAGAGAGAGGGGAAGGAAGGGGAGCCACAAAATGGGTTTTCTCTACAGGATCAACAAGGTTTGTTATAGGCAGCTCAGCCAGAGTGGGCTTTGGAAGAGGGATGAGATGTGGGGAGTTGCGTAGAGTTTAAGGCCAGACCTCATCAGGTCTTATCTCTTATCAGACCTCATCTGGTCTGACCTCCTGCATAGCACAGGCCATTACATTTCGCCCAGATCCCCTAGTGACTTCAGTTAGACTCAGGAGACTAAACGGTTCTGTGTAATAGGAGAGAACAGGAGAGACCGAGCGGCCACCAATGCCCATGGTGATTAGGTGAGACATGCCCAGAGGATGGGTGGAGGGAGGCGGGGGGCGGGGTATCTGTGGGGGTGGACATGTAGAGTACAGGATGGAGGGAGATGTTGATCTCTGTGTATTTGGCATAACTCCGTGGGTAATGTCATCTATCACGGTTATACCAAACATCCACTGTGACAGGTAGGGCACTTTCCTGCCATGTCTTTAGGAAATCTTACTGCGTGAAGTTACTTTATCATAGTGGGCCCAGGACTGTCTGTAATTTCCTGGGGGAGGGTGACCGCAGTTCCCCCAGGAACTAAGAACAGGTGCATTTGCCTCTTCCCTTGTAAAGGGACCGTATCACCCTGTGACAGTATCATTATCCCCATTTTTACAGATGGGGAAACTGAGGCATAGAGAGGGGAGTTGACCAATTAATTTGCCCAAGGTCACTGAGCAGGCCAGAGGCAGAGCCACGAATAGAACCCTAAGTCCTAAGTCCCAAGCCAGTGCTCTACCCACTGGGAAACTCTCAACAACTTTTGTTCTTCCTCTATATTCCTGCCCCCCTCAACCTATAGAGGAGAAACTCTTTAAATCTCTCTCCTCCCCCATTTCCCCAGTATCATGCACATTCCCAACACAGGTGACAAATCACCCCATTCCCACCACGCATGGACTATGGAACAGCATCCAATTCCTTACCCTCTTCAGCCAGAAACACTAACCTTTTATCTCTTTCCTGCCATACCCAGATCAGACTTGACCCTCCATCATCCCAGCTGTTATGTCAGAAGGCCCCAGTGCTTCTTGCTGTCCTTGTACTGTTTTTGTGGAAAATTGGGGTTTTGGCTGAACATATGTTTTCACTAAAAGGGATGTGCTTCCTGAGGAAAAACTATTTTTTGTCAAAAAACTAACCCCCAAAACCAAAATGTGAGTGTGATAAACTGAAATATTACAATTCAGCTAGCTTGTCATGGGTGCCTCATTGTAGTTGTAGTTTGATTGCATCGTGGTCCCCATTCTCCTCTTTGAGTCAGACTTCCCAGCCAGACTACATCTCCCATGATGCACCATTGCCCCATCTTGATACCACTGGTGCATCGTGGGAGATGTAGTGCAACCATGGAGGAGCCTAGGGAGGACAATGGGAGCGTGAGGCACCCAAACTACAATGCCCACAAGGCACTGCGGCAGCATTTCCAAAGCAAAGGATTTTGGATCTTGGTTAAAATATTTCTCTTTTTGCCAGAAATATTTAAATTTTTGAATTTCCACAAAAAAAATCTAAATTTTCCACAGAGAATAGAGATGAAAACAATTTTTTGTTTGTTTTCCTCAAAAATTTTCAAGGGAAAAAAAATTTCTCGCCAGCTGTGCCCATGATGCCCCTTCCCACTGTGAGGGCAGAACCTCCCAGAGAAAGGCTCCATGTCCACCCAACACTCGCTAGTTCTCAGACCTCCCAGCACCCTGAAACACTGCCCAGCTAGGATGTTATTGACAGACCATGGAGGAGAGACGGAACATCACTTTTATCATTTGCCCTCAATGATTTCAGAGCTGTTTATTGTTGTGCTTGTCATGAGAGCTGCATCTCCCTGTTGGATGGCTGGTGGGTGGCTGTATGGGGGAAGTGTTAAAGTTGTTTGTGGAATTGGCAATGTGATATGATACACACGTGCAGTTAGCTCATGTTTAGCTGCCTTCTTAACTGCTCGTTTCCTTACATTTAAATACAGTATCACCTCCATCCCCACCCAAAAATCATGAGACTGACTTAAAAATCGTGGGATTTAAAATATAAGCATCAAACTCGGGGGTTGTTTTCACCTTCTGCTTTTTTTGCCTTTCTGGATCATGATTTCAAACTGTTCTCACAACCGGGAAGGCTAGAAACTCCCTTCTTCTTGTGAATGAAAGCTGAGACTCTCACATCCCTTTTAAAAGGAATGAGGTTCAACTCCTAGCCCCCTATTTTTCCAGCAGGGTGGCTCTTAGAAGCCTGGGTCCCTGGACACCCAATGCCCTGCGGTGCCCATGGGCTAGGTAAAGTTCCCAGCTCTCCCTGCTGTCCTGGTACTGCTGCCCTGCAAAGTTTATGAATTCCCCAGACTCCTCTGTTGCAAGCTTGGCAGACCCCCTAGGTCCCAGGCTTAGACTGCCTTGCAGAAAGACAATCCCAGTGGGCTAGCCTGGGACTCAAGAGATCACAAAATCAGAGAAGACCAGGGTTGGAAGAGACCTCAGAAGGCCATCTAGTCTAACCCCCTGCTCAAAGCAGGACCAACACTAACTAAGTTCAATCCCCTGCTCTGCCACAGATGCCTTTGGATGTGTCACATAGCCTCTCTGTGACTCAGTTTCCTCCCTTTGTAATAGCCCTGCCTCGCCCCACAGGGGGGCTGTGAGGATAAATCCATCAAAGACCGTGAGACACTCAGGTCCAGGCTTCTCAGAGTGTATTGCTGGGCGATAACATTTAATGGTGTGCATGGTTTGAAATTGCACCATCCAACTCCTTTTCATTTAAAGGGACACCCCCACACACATACACCCCGCAGCAAAACAATAAATGTTGAATGACATTTTCAAAAGGTGTCATTTCGAGGGGACGTGATGGAGGGAGGGTGTGAGAAAGAGGAGAGGAAGACAGAGAGAGGCCTCTCAGTGATGCCTTCTCTTTCCGCCCGCTCTTTTTGAGCCTGCCCCTGAGCAGCCACCAGACCTGCACCTGACGCCTTCATTCAGGCAAAGCTCCCATTGATGTCCATGGGATGGCTGCTGCTCCACTTCTGTTCTGGGCTGGGCTGTGTCTGGTGCTCTGTCCAGTGTGCTGAATCCTGAGGCTCAGGGTCATTTTGGGTACATCTACCCTGCAAAAAACCCAGCATGGCAGCAAGTCCCAGAGCCTGGGGCAACTGACTTGGGCTTCATGTATGTGTGGGAGGGTCACACTGGAGGGCTTTATTGGCATCATTGCAGATGATCTCGCAGACACCCTGGCTGACAAGAGACAGGGGAGGTTAAAGTGAATGTAGACAGCGAGCGCCAGCTGTACTCCCAGGAGAGCTTCTGACGGCAGCCTGACAGCTGATGCGCAGGGCTCATAAGAACGGCCCTACTGGGTCAGACCAAGGGTCCATCTAGTCCAGTATCCTGTCTTCTGGCAGTGCCCAATGCCAGATGCCCCAGCACAAATGAACAGAACAGGTAACCATCAAGTGATCCATCCCGTCATCCATTCCCAGCTTCTGGCAAACAGAGGCTAGGGGCACCATTCCTGTCCATCCTGGCTAATAGCCATTGATGAACCTGTCCTCCATGAATTTATCTAGTTCTTTTTTGAACTCTGTTATAGTCTTGGCCTTCACAACATCCTCTGGCAAGTTCTGCGTTGTGTGAAGAAATACTTCCTTTTATTTGTTTTCAACCTGCTGCCTATTCATTTCATTTGGTGACCCCTAGTTCTTGTGTTATGAGAAGTAGTAAACAACACTTCCTTATCTTGGGGCTCTGTCCAAGCACTCGTTGCTCATAAATTGTACCCCCAACAGAAGCGATCGTGAACAGTTAGCACTTCTCAAAGACAATCCCACTGCGAGCCCAGGGAACGACGTTCTACAGCGGGCAATGCACAGAGCTGTTACATCGGAAATCATCGGGCCAGGCGGCGATTGGTTTGAAGGAGCTGCACAGGTGTATAGGGGAGTAGCGCAGGGGGAATGAGGCCAGCTGAGTGCCGTTCATGACCATCCACAGCATCATGCTACTCGGGCAAGTGCCAGCTGGTCATGGGGTTTGGAGGTTTCGCCCATTTTAGCCTGAAGGGTCATTTGGCTGGAAATCTGAACTCGAAAGTGGTGTTAGCCACTAGTCAGTAGTTGTTGTTCTGCTATTTTAAGAGCTTCACTGGAGCACAGACAATCACGTGTGGCTATTACAGACCAGTCTGAGACCTAATGTGAGGGCAGATTATACCATACCTGCTACTGCAGGGTTCTTATGCCTGGCCCTTAGCACCTGTCCGCTGTCAGAGATAGGACACTGGGCTAGATGGAGCTTGGGTCTGATCCAGTCCGGCAATTCCTCTGACCCTCCAAACACCATTATCTATGGGTGCTCAGATGCTCTAGTGACAGGTACTATGGGAAACAAACCCAGGCAAAGGAAAACCAACTTGGTTCATGAGTGACATTTAAATAGGCAGAAGTGGGGACTGATTGTCAGGCTTGGGGTTCCCAAGAATCCCAAAATCATGTTCTATGCCTATTACATTAGCTCTTAAACATGATAATGATGGGCACTATAGAAAACCCTGGGAGAAAGGGAGGGAGGAATGGATGGATGGATGGATGAGGGGCTGGACAGATAGACTGATTCTCAGACAGTCATTCTGGGGAACACTGAGAGCTCAGGGATCCTACTTTTGGGGGTTCCAGAGTTTGTTTTTTTTCTAGGTTAAGTAAAATGAGAAACATGTTAGCCAAGCAGCGGGGCTTGTTTTTCAGGTATGCTGCTAGATGGAGTCATGTTGTTCTATGCTGCACCTTTTCTCCACCAGACTCCCCTGTTGACTGCAGGATGAGTGAATACGTGGGGGCTGTCAGGTTTCTGGGATTTTTTTTAATGTCCCTGAAAAGAAATGAGTGAATGATTGGAGTTTGGTTTAATTGCATGTGTTTCTTTTGCTCACCTCATTTATTTTTTCTGGAGATTCAGTTTCTCACATCCTGCACTATAAATGACCACTTGGGGCTTTAATGTGTAATTGGATTCTTTCCAGAACAGGAGTCAGAGGTTGCTGGCTTTGGTTTTGCTTCCTTAAAATGACTTTAATAAATAGCTGCATTTCTTACAAAGAGGGATTGCTATTTTTTCAGAACATGAATTTTGTTATTTTCAGTCTACTCCCTCCCTGATGTTTCATTCCTCTGCACAGCTCAGAAGCAACACAGATTGGCAGTGGCTGGAATTGCAGGAGTGAGGTGCATTAGCTGAGCTGTGTGTGAGAATCCCAGGACCAGAATAGTGGCCGGGGGGGAGGGGAGGCTGTAGGTCAGCATTGAGGTGCATGAGCAGAGCTGTGAATGGGGAGCCCAGGACTGGAACAGCAGGGAGTTGTGGGTCAGGAGTGAGGTTCATTGACAGAGCTATGGGGATGGGGGTGCCCAGGATTGGAATAGCAGGGGGGCTGCGGGCCATGGGAACGTAGGAATTGCCAGGCTGCATCAGAGCAGTGATCCACGCCAGTACAAGCTGCATCAGAGGAGGAACCCTTGCAGCTGGCAGTGGTCGGATATACTTTCACCGACGTCTGTAGGGGGAGGCTGGCTCATGCCCTGACGCAGGCGGGTTTATAGCCCTTCCAAAAAGTGACTGTGAGAGAAGGAGGGGTGAGAGGGTTTGGAGGCCGCAGCCAGTCAGCAGAGGGGAGGGAATGTCCAGACATCATCAGCGTCTGAAGGTGCCTGTCTGCTCCTGCTGACATGGGTCTGGCTGTCTCTGCACTGGGGTTTTCTCTCTCCCGTGGAGCCAGGGCAGGGGGTGACGAAGGGAATATAGGTCTTCATGGGGTCTGGTGCCCCATTTGCCCAAGAGGGGTCTGCCCTGCCCTGGACTGTTCTGGGTCCAAGGCTGCTGGTGGGGAGAGGTAGCCCCAGTCATGTCCCCTATCTCCACTACTTATTAGCTTTAGTGGTGTTTTGTGAAGGACATTGTCAAAGGCCTTTTGCTATCTACATACACAGTAAGCTGCTTCTCCTTTGCCCATGTTAATAGTGTCCCCGTTAGCAAACTCAAATAGATGGGCAAGGTGGGAGCCCTCTGCAGAAGCCACACTGGCTACACCGTATCATATCATGTTCCTCTGAGTGCTTTATAATTCCATTGGTGTTCTTCATCTCCACCAGGGCTCAGTAGTGTCAGGTTCCCCGGCCATTGCCTGGCACTCCAGGTCATCTGTGTTTGCTCTTAAACCTCTCACAATTGTATCAGGGACGTCCCTTTCTTATTTTTAAGCACATGCTTATGTTTATTTAACTCCTGAGACTGGGTCCGTCTGTAACCCACCCACCTCCTGGGCATGGTGTTCTGTCCCATCTCGTGGCACTGAGCCCACATACAGAGAGAGAGAAAATGAGTCTGCGCTACAGCCTGAGCGATTTTTCGCTCATGCGGTAGAGGTTCATGCGCTAAACTCCAGAGGTCCCAAGTTTGACCCCACCGACGACCAGGGTCTGTCAGTGTCACACATCAACCCAGCAATAAAGGGCCAGCAGTTACTGATGTGCCTAATAATAATACACAGCTCTTGTCCAGCATTTTTCACCTTTAGATCTCAAAGTGCTTTACAAAGGACATCAGCAGAAGTATCCCAATTTTAGAGATGGGGAAACTAAGGCATAGAGCTTTGCCCATGATCACCCAGAAGCAGAGCCAGGAATTGAACCCGAGTCTCTTGACCCCAGGCCAACACCCTAGCCACTGCATTGTCGTACATTGTTAAGAATATGGAATAAACAGGCCGACCGTGGACATATTGGAATATAAATACAGGAGACCATGTTTAAGTTGTAACACACACACACAGAACCGAGAAATTCACATGACACACAACGCATCAGAGACAGGATTCCCTCCTTTCGCTTCCTCCTAAGCGAGCTACTGAGTAATTCCAGGAGTCACACTCACAAAGTGCTCCACAGAACCAGGTGTCTTCCCATTAGGCAAGTGCCAAAGTGGCTGAGAATAAATCCAGGCTGGCTGGCTGTGAATGAGTCACTCTGAGTGGGAGAGCATGTACTGACTGCATGGCAGGGAAGGGGATTAGTCACTTTTAGGTGACAGTGCAAGGAACAGCCAAGCATTTGCAGGTTCCTAGGTGCACATGGAATGGGGGAGCCCCAGGGGATATGCCCAGCCTCTTCCCTGATTTAATTAAAGGCAAAACAGACCAGAGTTCAGCACCTAGAAACTGAAGCCCTCTCCTCACAGCCTGTGCCTCCCACCATCCCACCCATGGGCCTCCACAGAAATATGGAGAGACTGTGTCAGGAACCCATTCAACTTTACCCACTGCCTGCCAGGAAATCTCTTCTTTGCTCCTAGTGACAGTGATTCCCCCATGCCTTGTTAGGGCACCTTTAACGAACCAGCCAATGATTCCTGCAGCCTCAATCCATGGGACACACCAAAACAAGGCATTCTGGGAAAGCATATATCCCAGCTAATTCTGTCCGATTAACACTCAGCCAATGGCCCTGTGGATACCTGCCTAAGCATCTCTTTGGCTGGCAGGTGGGCAAACGGCCACACTATGAAACTGAGTCATGGTAAATTCATCTAAGCCATGCTAGGAATAACCCAAAAGCTCCGTAGTTAGCCAATCTCTCGCTTCCCAGAATGCAGCTTAGTTTAAATGAGATTTTGCTTCTTGATTTAAATGCCTTCATTCATCTAATCAATGAATAACACCCTGGAATTGGTTTTCTTGTGGACTGACATATGTAAGAGTTCATTCCCCCAAGGGTTCGGGCTTACTGTTTTTAGCATTGCAAGTTCAATGTGGTGAAATGTCTTTTAGCCAGCTGGGAACCTTGTTTATATAGTAAACAAGCAGACCTCTGCTTTGTGCTCACTCAGCGTTCATGCGCCACCCACACTGAGGCAAACCCAGAGACAGCTCAGGAGACTGGTGAGGGGATCGTACCCATGGCTCCCTCTGCCCTCCAGACCTCTGGTCTGGATTTCAATCCAGCTGGTAGTGACTGTGGACGGCTAGATGGGCGGAGATTTGCAGGCATGGCTAGCTTTCCCTGTTAAGTATTAGAGCCTCAAAGTCCAATCATGCTGGCCCATGCACTTCAGCTGTGATCAGCAATGGTAACATGCTCCTGGCCTTACAAGATTCAAAGATAAAGAGAGCCCCGACCCAAGGACTTTCCAGTCGAACAGACAGACTCCAAGCAGACCTGGTAGTGTGGAGACTGGACAGCTCCCTTCCATGTCCTTTGGCCTGGGGCTGAGCTGGAGAATGAAGACTACTCCACCTCACCTTCCTGCTCTCTGCAGGGATGTCCGCCTACTTGCTGTCTTTTAATCCGAGAATCAGGTGATCTGTAGGCAATCACCTGACCCCTGGCCTCAAACCCCATCACCTGGGAGGCACAGTCACAGCTGGCGGCTAAGCCCACCTACCTTAAAGGGCCATCCCACCCTAGGACAAGAACATTTTTATGGCTGAATTTTGGGCAGAACAGAGTGGCAGGTAGGGGATGGCAAGTAGGTGTTGGGGGGACCAGAGACAAGGAGGCTGCAGTAATCATGATGGGAGATGGCACGGGTGATGTCAAGGGACAGACAAGAGGGGACAATTCAATTTGGATGCAGCTAGGGTGTGATGGATGCAGGGAAGGAGGAGCTTGTGAGGAGACCAGGGGATGGCCCCGTTGATACTCTCTCACACACACACACACACACACACACAAAGGGAGGAGCTAAATTTGCAATAGATATTCATGGCGTTGGGTATCCGGCCCAGCCCGAGTGTAATGCTGGTGAAAAGTCTGGATCAGCGTTTCTCAACCTTTCCAGGCAGGTGACCTCTTACTCAGAGTCATTCATGTTTGTGACTCCCTCACCCTGGACAATGCAGCGATGCAAACAATGTTAAGGCTGTGTAACTGGTTTGTGTGTCTGTGTGCATGATGGGGTGTACAAACCCCACATCGGGCAACAAAGGGGTTCAGGGATTATTTGGGGCTCAGCCAGCCCCACCCCACCATAGAATCATAGAAGATTAGGGTTGGAAGAGACCTCAGAGGTCATCTAGTCCAATCCCCTGCTCAAAGCAGGACCAACACCAACTAAAATCAGCCCAGCCAGGGCTTTATCAAGCCAGGCCTTAAAAACCTCTAAGGATGGAGATTTCACCACCTCCCTAGGTAACCCATTCCAGTGCTTCACCACCCTCCTAGTGAAATAGTGTTTCCTAATATCCAACCTAGACCTTCCCCACTGCAATTTGAGACCATTGCTCCTTGTTCTGTCGTCTGCTAGAGGAATTAAAATACAGGGAATTAGCTCCCTTGGGTGGCTGAGCTGGAGGTGAGCAGACCTGCTCCCACAGCTCCAGCAGTGCAGAGCAAAGGAAGCCTAAAGGCTCTGACACAGCTGCCCAAAGGGGCTCTCCCCGAGGGAAGGAAAGACCCACCCCAGAGACAACCTGAGAGGGAAGGATCCCCCTCTCCCCTGACTGTCGACCCTGCACATTGGTAACCCCTTCTTACTTATTTTGGTTTGGACTTCCCCAACAGGGGAAGCCTTGGATTAAGCTGATCCCGGCGGGAGGAGAGGAAGAGGCCCAGGGAGCCTTAAGCTGCCTTGGTTGCCAGACCACTGGAAGCCCAAAGGACTCTGGTTCGGAGCCCGATGGAGTGGGAGGGCCAGGGCTCCCCGCCCCACAACCTCAATGGCAGTCAGGGGTTGCGGTCGTGACCACTGGGCCACGTTCCCCAACCAGACCCCGAGTGAGGACAGTGGACAATGTGTTTCAAAGGGCTGACAGAGAACGGAGGGGGGGTGTGTGTGGAGAGTAGGGTAGCCATATTTTCTTTGCTTTAAGGTGTAGGAAAATTTTCAATGCCTCGCGACTTCCCCAGTCACCTTTCGTCACCCCTCCCCCGAATGTTGTGAGCCCCTGGTTGAGAGCCATTGCTCTAAAGCCATGAAGACACATCAGACAAATAAACAGGCTCACTTAGTGCACCGCAGCCGGCCCTGTTCCCAGGCTATCGCCTTTTGCACGTGAACGATGTGTCCTGCATCAGGAAAGCCCATGGCCACGCGGGATCGTTTCACAGGAAGGTATGAATGCAGGGAAGCCACAGCACAAGGCATTTCATGTGAGCTCCCTTCGCCGCCTGGCCCCCTCGCTTCGCCCAGCTCAAATTTATGCTGGCATGGCGATTCACGATAAGCCACAAGAACACATTAATTTCAATTTTGATCGTTCTGATAAGGTCCATCACCCCCTCCCCCCAAGCCACGCTCATTTTGAAAGGCAAAGACTCAATGTATTTCTCCAGCGGTAACAAAAGCTCTGACTTTGCATTATCTCTCCACTGAGTCTGCCAGGCATAACGAGAAAGTGGGAGCCTCGTTAACCGAGGCTTGCTCAAGGCATTAGGAGCTGACAGAATCCCTGGGGAAGCTGGCACAGTTTTAAGGGTAATGATACTTCAGAGATGTCAGAAAGAAAAACCGTTGCTTTACTTGAGTGGCAACCAGCTTAGGCAGCTGCAGAAATCTTCATTGTGTTCAATGGACAAGGCGCATTATTAAGGGTTTAGGTCATTTAGTGGCTCAGATAATGGACACTTGTCTGCCATGTAAATCACATCAGTGTGGCTCACGGGGGCTGGAATAGGCCGGGGAGGAAGGCAGAACAGAGGGGCATCAGCAGGCCCACAGGGGAGCCCAGGCTTAGAATAGAAGGGGGCTGTGGCTGGCCAGGATTGCAGTGCATTGGAAAAGCTGGGGAGCCCAGGGCTGGAATAGTGGGGAAGGGGCTACAGATCAGGATTGAGGGGCATCAGGAGAGCTTTGTGTGTGACTGGGGAGCCCGGAGTGGGAAAAGCAGGGGCACTGCAGAGCAATACAATGCATGTGGGGTATCCCATAGAGAAGGAAAAGGAAGAAGAGGTGGGAGGGCAAGGGTGGGTTGGTTTGCTTGTTGAGTTTGGTGCTACCGCCAGTAATATCAACTGCACTCACAAACTGCATTGCTGGGCCTGCAACATCGCCCAGCCCAGTCCAGCCCAGCCTGGTTTTTATTTCCATCCATTAGCCAATCATATTCCTGGGATCGGGGCTCTCTACTCCAGGGACCTGTGCTGTGGCTGAGTTGAATGGGAGGCAGGGGGATCTCAGTGCAGAGCGAAGATTGCAATGGCTGGTGTGAGTTCAGTCCCTGCATTACAGCTCTCCTGGATTTGGCATGGGAGGCAAGTGTCTTTCCATTCATATCCAGCTAGAGGAGCTTTAGAAACTCAGGGAAGACCTAGAGCTGCTTCTGAGTTCCCCAAATTTCTAGTCGTAGACACTAGTGATAAGAAAGCCAGGCTGTCTCTGTGCAGTCTCCTTGTGCCCCAGGAGAGTTGCAACATTCTTTACTAGTGGATGCACTGATCCAAGAAAGAGGTATGTTCAAGAAGCCCAGATTACCATGGCATGAAGGTGATATGTCAAATCTGAGAATTTACTGGAAACCGAGGGGGCAATGATCTTCCCAATGAAACAGAACACCATCTCCAACTTCTGTGTCATGTGCACTTATTAGGTGTCCATCGCTGTAGTGTCCGGTCATCCTTTACATGAGTGAGATGAAGGATCTGCAGTATTTTCCCATAAATGGCATGCACATGTGCATACTTCCTCTCTCTCCTGCAGATGGCATACACACACCCAGCCACATGCGCACCCACACTGCAGCCGCATAAGACTCCAACATGAAAAGGCATTTGCTTCTAACTCTGACACATCAAGAAATAAGGTGGGTGAGGCAATATATTTTATTGGACTAACTTCAGTGGGTGAAAGAGACAAGCTTTTGAGCTGCACAGAACTTCTCTTTCCCCAGCAGAAGTTGGTCCAATAAAAGATAGGGTCTCACCCACCTGGTCTCTCTAATATCCTGGGATCAACATGTTTACAACAACACTGCAAACACCAAGAAATATCAGCTTTAATATCTTGACATTATTATTTATAGGAAAGCTATTCCATTGCACAGAGCCTCAGTGAGACAGCTCAAGAGTTGGAATATTAACAAAAAAAATACGCCAAAACCTCCTACTGCTAAAACAAATAATTGTGTAAAGCCAAATAAAAATGACCCAGAATAATGAGAGCCAGCAAATCCAGCTTCTTTAAGCCACAGGGTCACTGGAGAGACAGACCATGCTCGGTTATCCATACCTGAGCTTCAAAGACAGCCATAAAGTGGAACTCCCCTGTAACGGAAATGCTGAAGAGTATTGTCCTAGGACAAATAAACTGAGAGCTTCAGTGACTTCATCGGAAAGAAAAGTTGAGGTCTTTCTGCTACATGACGTGCTCAGGACAAGAGACTGTGAACAAGATTGGAGATCCTGAACAAGAACCACTAGTCATCACAGAAGAGATAGGCACTCACTCTGGAATGGTGAACAAGAACTTATCCCCCAGTACAAATTCCTCTCAAAAATAACATCAAGCTAGCAAAAATGTTGGGAAAACAAATCTAGCCATGGCTCAGGAGAGCGTTGTGGGTTCCTGGAGGGAGGTCCCATCATGTGAAAATTTCCTAGCTGAGTTAATACTGAATTTCGTCTTTGATGATGTTCGATTGGCCAGATCTTCATCTGATGTAAACTGACCCCTCCCCATGGACTTCAGTGGAGCTATGTTGATTTGCTGCAGTTGAGGCTCTGGCCCTCTGTGGCTTCTAGAGCAGGAGGCTTCTAGGTAGGTGAATAGGCATCTAAATGTTTCTAGACTAGTAGGCTGCTAGATGCTCTGATTGGTGGAACACTTGCGGGTGGTCTGCAGAGAGTTGGCTGTAGGGCTGGTTGGGAATTTTTCCATGAAACATTATTTTTTACACAAAAAAATGAAGATTTGTCAAAAACGAAACTATTTGTGAAACAGCGTTGGGTCTGATGAAACACCTGACTCCAGAAAAATGTGGTAAAAAAACTTCTCAGATTGTCAGATTGGAAAGTTGCTTTTTTTTAGTCTAAATGACTTTTCATTTAGAAATTTTAGTAAATTTAGACTAAAAATGGTTTAAAACAGAGGGAAATTGAAAGTAAACATGTTGAAATTATTGAAATAAAATGTTTCAATTGATCCAAACTGAATTTTTTTTCAGTTCATGAAATATTTCAAGATTTCAACTTTTCATCCTAATTCAAGATGGGAAGATTTTTTACACATCAAAAATCCTCACGGGATAGAAAACCATTTCCTGGCCAGCTCTACCTGGATGTTGACATATTACTTCTTCTCTTGCTTGTCTCCTACTGCTAAAATACATAAAGGGAGCTCAAACTACCTGAAATACTTCCCTGGTATCACTATTCCAGGTAAGCAACTTCTTTATGTTCTGTGGAGATAGAGGTGGTTAGGGACTATTTAGAAAAGCTGGACGTGCACAAGTCCATGGGGCCGGACGAGCTGCATCCGAGAGTGCTGAAGGAGTTGGCGGCTGTGATTGCAGAGCCATTGGCCATTATCTTTGAAAACTCGTGGCGAACCGGGGAAGTCCCGGATGACTGGAAAAAGGCTAATGTAGTGCCAATCTTTAAAAAAGGGAAGAAGGAGGATCCTGGGAACTACAGGCCAGTCAGCCTCACTTCAGTCCCTGGAAAAATCATGGAGCAGGTCCTCAAAGAATCAATCCTGAAGCACTTGCATGAGAGGAAAGTGATCAGGAACAGCCAGCATGGATTCACCAAAGGAAGGTCATGCCTGACTAATCTAATCGCCTTCTATGATGAGATTACTGGTTCTGTGGATGAAGGGAAAGCAGTGGATGTATTGTTTCTTGACTTTAGCAAAGCTTTTGACACGGTCTCCCACAGTATTCTTGTCAGCAAGTTAAGGAAGTATGGGCTGGATGAATGCACTACAAGGTGGGTAGAAAGCTGGCTAGATTGTCGGGCTCAATGGGTAGTGATCAATGGCTCCATATCTAGTTGGCAGCCGGTATCAAGTGGAGTACCCCAAGGGTCGGTCCTGGGGCCGGTTTTGTTCAATATCTTCATAAATGATCTGGAGGATGGTGTGGATTGCACTCTCAGCAAATTTGCGGATGATACTAAACTGGGAGGAGTGGTAGATACACTGGAGGGGAGGGATAGGATACAGAAAGACCTAGACAAATTGGAGGATTGGGCCAAAAGAAATCTGATGAGGTTCAATAAGGATAAGTGCAGGGTCCTGCACTTAGGACAGAAGAACCCAATGCACAGCTACAGACTAGGGACTGAATGGCTAGGCAGCAGTTCTGCGGAAAAGGACCTAGGGGTGACAGTGGACGAGAAGCTGGATATGAGTCAGCAGTGTGCCCTTGTTGCCAAGAAGGCCAATGGCATTTTGGGATGTATAAGTAGGGGCATAGCGAGCAGATCGAGGGATGTGATTCTATGATTCTATGATTCTATGTGCTTGTGAACAAAATCATAGAATATCAGGGTTGGAAGGGACCTCAGGAGATCATCTAGTCCAACCCCCTGCTCAAAGCAGGACCAATCTCCAAATAAATCATCCCAGACAGGGCTTTGTCAAGCCTGACCTTAAACTTCTAAGGAAGGAGATTCCACTACCTCCCTAGGTAACGCATTCCAGTGTTTCACCACCCTCCTAGTGAAAAAGTTTTCCCTAATATCCAACCTAAACCTCCCCCACTGCAACTTGAGACCATTACTCCTTGTTCTGTCATCAGCTACCACTGAGAACAGTCTAGATCCATCCTCTTTGGAACCCCCTTTCAGGTAGTTGAATGCAGCTATCAAATCCCCCCTCATTCTTCTCTTCCGCAGTCTAAACAATCCCAGTCCCTCAGCCTCTCCTCATAAGTCATGTGTTCCAGTCCCCTAATCATTTTTGTTGCCCTCCGCTGGACATTTTCCAATTTTTCCACATCCTTCTTGTAGTGTGGGGCCAAAAACTGGACACAGTACTCCAGAGGAGGCCTCACCTATGTCAAATAGAGGGGAACGATCACGTCCCTCGATCTGCTGGCAATGCCCCTACTTATACATCCCACAATGTCATTGGCCTTCTTGGCAAAAGTAGCACACTGGTGACTCATATCCAGCTTCTTGTCCACTGTTACCCCTAGGTCCTTTTCTGCAGAACTGCTGCCTAGCCATTTGGTCCTTAGTCTGTAGCAGTGCATGGGATTCTTCCATCCTAAGTGCAGGACTCTATCCACCTTATAGTGCATTCATCCAGCGCATACTTCTTTAACTTGCTGGCAAGAATACTGTGGGAGACCGTGTCAAAAGCTTTGCTAAAGTCAAGGAACAACATGTCCACTGCTTTCCCCTCATCCACAGAGCCAGTTATCTCGTCATAGAAGGTAATTAGATTAGTCAGGCATGACTTGCCCTTGGTGAATCCATGCTGACTGTTCCTGATCATTTTCCTCTCCTCTAAGTGCTTCAGAATTGATTCCTTGAGGACCTGCTCCATGATTCTTCCAGGGACTGAGGTGAGGCTGACTGGCCTGTGGTTCCCAGGATCCTCCTTCCTCCCTTTTTTAAAGATGGGCACTACATTAGACTTTTTCCAGTCGTCCGGGACCTCCCCAGATCACCATGAGTTTTCAAAGATAATGGCCAGTGGCTCTGCAATCACATTCACCAACTCCTTTAGCACTTTAGAAGAGGAGTTGGCCCCTATATCTATGGGGGAAAGAGGCCGAGGTGGCTGTGAATGGGATGGGAGGTGTGGGCAAGGCTCAAACAAGGTGTGAGTTGACCTGTGAGAAGATTTGTGAAACTCAGCCTGGAATTCTTACCCGTAACTTGGATTCATAGATCCACAGATTTCAAGGATAGAAGGAACCATTGTGATCATCTAGTCTGACATCCTGTATAGCCATAGAACCATGCCCAGAGATTTCTGCATCAAGCACAGTGACTTGTGGTTGAGCTTGTGAGATATCTTTTAGAAAGACATCTAGTCACGTTTTAAAGATGCCAAGTGATGAAGATTCCATGACCTCCCTGGGGGAGCTGTTCCAATGGTCAAAACACCCTCATTTAAACAACCTCATGTTGTTTCCATATCTCTAGCTTCAGTGTCCAGCCACTGGATCTTGCATTGCTGCCTTAGTTAGATTCAAGAGCCCTCTAGTAGCTGATATCTTCTCCCTTTGAAGGTACTCCTAGAGTGTGATCAAGTTGCCTCTTAATTGAAGCTAGCTGGGAATTTTCTGACAACATTTTTTCTCATCAGAAAATGTTGACTCATCGAAACTAAAACTGTTCTTGAGACAAATCTCCCAATTTGAAAAAGTCTTTAAAAGTTTTGAAATTGTTGAAATGTCACGTCAACATTTTAAAAATCAAAAGTTTTGTTTTCCAGTTCAAAATGGCTTTTCATTTTAAATTTTTAAATTTATACTTTAAAAAAATATTTTTAAAAGGTCAGAAAATGAAACATTTCAAAAGAATCAAAATGAAATGCTTTGATTGATCCAATCAGAAATAAATTTCAGGTGATCACTTCAGTAAAAGTTTTGAGATTTTCAACTTTTTGGCCCATTTCAGGATGGGAAACATTTATGAAATCTCAAAAACTCTCACAGGACAGGGAAAACCATTTCCTGCCCAACTCTGCCCTTAACCTTCTCTTCAATATGCTAAATCGATTGAGCTCCTTTAGCCTTCCATTAATCATCAGATGAGTTTTCAGCTGCTGGAATTGCTCTTGTAGCTGTTTTTGGAACGCTCCCCAAGTCTGGATAAGTGGACACACCTCAAGTGGAACTAGATTAGGAGCCATTTTTTATTATTCTCATTTATTGTTCAGATGGAGGTAACATCCAGGTGATTCAGAGATCAAAACCCAACTGTGGTATACACCGCACATACCTAGAGCGGAAAGGTAGTCTCCGAACGACCATAAACCCTCTGAATACAAAGAGAGTCAAGTAGGCAAGAGGTAGATAAGGCAAACAGGAGAAGCAGGGCAGCACACAGTGATGGGTTGGATCATGACAATGTCCTCTGAGCAGCAAGATTATGAAGGATGCCAAAAGTTCCCCTTTCTGCGGTGATAGGCAGCCATGCAAAAGAGAAAGAAGGAATTTCTTGTGGCCTTGGCTGGGATGATTTAGTTGGTGTTGGTCCTGCTTTGAGCAGGGGGTTGGACTAGATGACCTCCTGAGGTCTCTTCCAACCCTAATCTTCTATGATTCTATGATACAGGATTTATAACTGAGAGAGCAAAAGGGGGGGCTTGTTTCCCCCTTCCTAGCCCCTGGTCCACTATAAAAATAAACAAATCACACAGAATGCAAAATCCATCAGTCCAGAATTTTTCAGAGACTGCATCGACCCTGTTGATGGATCAATGGTGAACTAGCACCATGGTCCTTCTCTCTCTGTCTCTCTCTGAAAATTACTACTCTTTAGTGCTCAAGCGTTATCCTGACTTGTTCTGTACCTAGCACCACCAGTGCCTGAGGCACTTATAGGCAGTAAGAAGATAAGCTCCCAGCCCTGAAAAGCTTAGCTGAGTAGCAGCAAAGCTGAGCATACAGGGAGTGCTGAGGACAGGAGGCAAAGCAAAGCAGAACCCGCCTAGGCAGTGAAGTTCAGCATGAGATTTGCTAGCTCTACAGTATGGGGCTAATGGCTTTTTTCCTTTAAAGAGCATTTCCTCTCCTCGGTTTTGTTATCGCTGTGGGAGAAGGGTGTATTAAGGAGATTGCTGGAGGAGCAGAGGGTGTATTCATGGCCCACAGGGGCGGGGGGACATTGTAATGGGGGTCTGCATTGTGAACAGGTGCAGAGAGAAGAGAAGGCTCACGACTGGCCCAGCTTGGGTGCAGTTTGGGAGCCAAGGGAAGGCAGCAAACAGAGACAAGAGCAGAGAAGAAGGGAGGTAAGCAGGGTCTTCTAGGGGAGGACAGCCAGGGTAGCTCCTCAGCTGGTGTTAATCAGCATCGGCTTCCATAGAGCTGCCTGGCCCAGGCAGATTCCATCTGATGCAGGCTTTAAGGGGTGTGTGGCTGGAGTGGAAGGGATGAGGGGCACTTTTTCAGGCAGCTATGCAGTCTCCAGGGGCTAACTGCTGAGCAGTGCAGAGTAATTGCTGGAAACCAGCAGCCTGCACTGACTTTGACAGCAGATTGAAGGGGTGCAGGCCTGGGAGGTCAGGGAAGAGGAAGAAGCTGCAAGAGCTGGGGGTGTAGGCTTGCCATGGAAAGAAGGGAGAGGAAGGGATGGATTCTGCAGCCGTTGGGGAGGAAAAGCCAGCAGGATTTAGTGAGAGTGTCAATCAGGGGAGGAGTTGCAGACAGAGGAGTCCAAGGGGACACCAGGCTGTGAGCCTAGCCAGGCTGCAAGGAGCATTTGAGGGTGGCAGAGAAGAGATGGTGAGAGAGGAACTTCGAGGAGGCCAGCCTTGACCACCTGTTCTCAGGTCGGACGCAGCATTTCCTTTAGGGTTCAGGTGTTTTTTACCCTTTTTTAAAAAAAATTACATCCAGTTACCTTTTAAGCCAAAACACACAATGCCCAGGAAAACAGGGGGGACTTTGAAACTTGCAGTCTGAAGTGGAGAAACAAACTCCTGAGCCAATGCTTTGACTCTATAATCCCCCATGCCTGCACACCCACCCATCCACAGACAGACTCACCGTATCTACGGAGTGGATTTCTTTGTCTTCCTTCCAACCCAGTGGGGATTTGGCTGCTGAACCCCTGCCACTAGCACATGCATTTATATCATTTATTTTATGTATTTTGCAGCAGCTGGCAGCAGCACCACCAAATTTGTCTAGCTTTGGAAAAAGCCAGTTAACAGGAAGATACAAAGACAGCAATTAACAACGACGCCCCTGCACGCAGCAATTAGACACTTGCAAATCAAAGGATGCCGCTGAACACTAAAATTGCACTGGCAGCTTCCCGGAGTTGAATGGATTAATGTGACTTCCAAAGAATTTAGAGGCCTGGATTATTTTTATTTGAATGTCATTTCAATCAAGTTTTTGTTCCGAGCACACCATTTAAGAAGATAACAACTTGGACAGGTTGAGGGGGTTTGCAGTCAAAGCTGTGGAGGTGAAGAACCTCTAGCACTGCGCAGCTCCTCCAGCAGTGGGCAGCGCGGGAGGGCTTTGAAGATGCAGCTGTCTGGTTGCAGCCGGAGCTGGTGTCTTCAGACAGTGCACCGGGCTAGCAGAGATCAACAAGGAGCCACGAAGGCCCTGGTCATGTGTGTTTCGGCACCTATACACTTGGATTGGGATTTCAAGAGGCCAGTGAGTTGGTGGATTTTCTCATGGATACCCTAACTGGGACAGCTGTGAAAATAAACCCATTGGAACTCTACGGGTTCACTCGGCATGAGGGTCTGAAAACAAGGGGAAAGCTTTTGATCTGTGCTATGGAGTAGAAGGGAAGAGATGGGCTTCTGGCTAAAATGCTAGGCTAGGGATCGGGTAGTCTCAGTTCAACTCTCCATTCTACCACAGACTCCTCTGCTCATTTGTAAAATAGGGGGAATGGTGTTTCTCTATCATGTGGAGGTGGGGGTTCGGTATGAGGATCCATTTACTGAAGTTTGTCAGGCCTCCATAGATGCGTCATGGCCTCAACAGAAGTTCTGAGCAGGCATTTGTGATCCCTCTTCTCATAAAGCTTCCTTCTTTAAGGACATCTTATGTGTTAAGGAAGTAAACTGGGGAGGATGGTCAGCACGGAAGCTAGAACATCTATGAACTTGTCTATCAAGTCATTGGAAAGTGGCTTAAACAGAAGGCCGCTCGTTCCATTGCCAGTTGCATCATGGTTAAAGTCTTCAAGATGTTTATCTTTACTCACCTTTAGGTGTCTGAGTCATGGTTACTATTCGGGGGGGAGCAATGCTGCCCTGGCATAAAGATGCTCGCTTCCATGTCTAACTTGCAATGGTCGATATTTCTGAATGAACCACTTTACAGGATCGCCACATGACCATTTGTGATGCAATATCTATAGGCTTTTACAGAATTCCATTGTGGGGGAGGGGGTTGGGGTTTTTTTGGTTTTTTTTTTGTAATTTCAGCAGATATCAATGCTTATTTGTAAGCATTTTTTTAGCTTTTTATCAATGTAAATGTTCACCGTTGCAGAAAATGATTAAGAGGGCAGACAGTGGGGGGGGGGAATCAGTCAATAATTATTAAACAACAGTTGATGTTGGGATTTCAAAAATGTAAAGCTTTACAACTGTTAAACCACAAATGGAAAGTATCATGTGTCAAAATGTACAAAGTAAATATCTGGAAATCAAATTCTAAGAAGTTCTCAAGAAGCGTTTTTCTGACTTTGCCTCACATTGTGATTATTATTGGAGGAAATATTTTTTCATCGGGGCGGGGGTGTAGCATTAAATCCACATTTGTGGACATTTATTGAAAAAATTGAGTCCTTCCAAGCCTATATATAAATGAATGCTCTATTTTAATGACTGGTGCAGAGTGGCTTTGGGGCCAGCCCTAGAGAGGGTTGCATTTCAGTGGCTGTCAGCATCCCCTTTGCAGTGCACTTTGGGATCCTTCAGGACGGACGTGTTATAGATGTCTTAGATTTTAAGGCCAAAGGGCACTGTTGTGATCATCTACTCGATACAGGCCACAGAATTTCACCTGCCGTGATTTCTGCATCCAGCCCGACAATTTTCTGGCTCCTTTGAATTAATCCCAGTGATTTTTAATTGGCTCAGGATAAGAAACAAGAGAAACAAAACAACAATGCACGGAGTTAACACAGTGGATGGGGTTAGGTCCAGCCCCACCTCATTCCCGGGCTCCCTTTCTAAGTAAGTCCAGTTGGACAAGACTTCGAAACTCAGCAATAGAAATCATTCCAGACCTTCACCGTGAAGGAACCACCCGCACCCAGTGCAGCTCTTTAAAACACCACCCACCATAGCACCACTGGACGGGGCCTTGGTTAAGGCTTTCTCAAGGTCCATGGGGCCAGAATCCTGAAGTTTGGACTCAGTTTTCACTTGGATAAAACTCCCCACAACTAAAACAGGAGATTCCCTGAATCAGGTCTGTCAAGGTTCCTTCCCCACTCTGAACTCTAGGGTACAGATGTGGGGACCTACATGAAAGACCTCCTAAGCTTATTCTTACCAGCTTAGGTTAAAAACTTCCCCAAGGTACAAACTTTGCCTTGTCCTTGAACCATACGCTGCCACCACCAAGCGTTTTAAACAAAGAGCAGGGAAAGAGCCCACTTGGAGATGTCTTCCCCCAAAATATCCCCCCAAGCCCTACACCCACTTTCCTGGGGAAGGCTTGATAAGAATCCTCACCAATTTGTACAGGTGAACACAGACCCAAACCCTTGGATCTTAAGAACAATGAAAAATCAATCAGGTTCTTAAAAGAAGAATTTTAATTAAAGAAAAGGTAAAAGAATCACCTCTGTAAAATCAGGATGGTAAATACCTTACAGGGTAATCAGATTCAAAACATAGAGAATCCCTGTAGGCAAAACCTTAAGTTACAAAAAGACACAAAAACAGGAATATACATTCCATCCAGCACAGCTTATTTTACCAGCCATTAAACAAAAGGAAATCTAACGCATTTCTAGCTAGATTACTTACTAACTTAACAGGAGTTGTAAGTCTGTATTCCTGATCTGTTCCTGGCAAAAGCATCACACAGATAGACAAACCCTTTGTTCCCCCCCGCCTCCAGATTTGAAAGTATCTTGGCCCCTCACTGGTCATTTTGGGTCAGGGTGCCAGCGAGGTTATCTTAGCTTCTTAACCCTTTACAGGTGAAAAGGTTTTGCCTCTGGCCAGGAGGGATTTTATAGCACTGTATACAGAAAGGTGGATACCCTTCCCTTTATATTTATGACAAGGTCTCTGAGTGAATATTGAGGAAAGGCTTTAGGCCTGTGTACAGGGGGCATGTCTGTCTGTCTGTCTATCTGATCTAACCCTTTCTCTTGCCTCCTTCTCCGTCTTTCTTCCCATCCCCATCTCTCTCCAAATTTCCCCCCTTTTTCTCCCTCTCTCATCCACTTGTCTTTTCAACCAGTCTCTTTCCTTCTCTCTCTCCACCTTATTTGCTCCCTGTCCCATCCCCCTCAAACATCTCTGCTCCTCTTTCTTCCCCACACACGTGCTCCCGGTTCTCAGGACTCGGCACCGGCTAGCTGCAGCCTCTGGCGCTATCTCCTCCCTCAACAAAAATCATTTTTATTTCATGTCTAAATGAGTCCTAAATTGCAGTAAGGCCAGGAATCCATGTCAAATTGAAATTGCTTTTCAAAAATGTTTCCTCAGCTGAAATATTAACCTGGAAAGACTTCACAAGGGCCAAAGTGACTGAATTAGTGGAAATGGAGGTTTTTAAAAGATAAGAGAGATTAAATATCCAAAAATCCCAGAAGTCAGACTGAACCAGGTGCCAGCTGGTTCAGAATATTGGGTCAAATTCAAGGCTTTGATTCAAATCTTTGAAGATCTCTCTGTAACGGACTGGCCCATATCATTGAAACAATGCCCTCTGCTGGTGTGATGTCCATGGCAACTGTAGAACCTTCTAACCACAGGGGTGAACCCTGGGGTGCTGTAGGAGGAGGTGGCACAGGGGTGCCATGGGTGCTCTGGGGGGATGGCGGCACATGGCCCAAGACCCCTGCTAGTGCTGGGGTGGGGGCGGCGGTGTGCCACCAGGACCCCCCGCTGCTGCTGGCCTGAGACTGCGCCAGCAGTGACCCATGCGGCCTGCCCGAGCCAGCCACACGGGCCACTGCAGAAGTCCCAGAGGTCCCGGAAAGTCATGGAATCCATGACTTCCATGACCTCTGTGACAGACTCGCAGACTTACCTCTGGTGACAAGATCAGTACAAGGAACAGTCAGAGTCCTCTGATTTCCTGCTCTCATCCCTGTATCCCCCCTCACATCGCTCAGTAATAGAAAGAGCTGGCTTGCTTCGAGGAGTCTTTTTCTGCAATGGGGTGACAAAGAGCCAGTGACGCTCTGCTTTGAAGCCTGCTGCCCCCTCTCTCCATCTGTCTCTGACCCAGTCCTTCAAGCACAGGAACCCACTAGATGAGCTAAAGGAGAAGTTCCATCTGCTGCCACAGGGAAGGGACTATGGTACCCATGTCATTCACACCTACTACCTGGGCTGATCTGTTCCCTTCTAGCTGTGGCTGGGGTACCTATGAAGGTTGATGAGTCCACTACCAACTAGGCAGGGCCAATCGGGGGCTGGGGGGGGGCAGGAGCCTTAAGCTCAAAGGGGGCCTCACATTTAGACACTCGTTAATTTTTTGGCACTTGATAAATTTCGCAACTTGTTTTTACGTGCATCCCTATCGGACCAAAATGTGACACACTCTCTCAGCTTGGAGCTGCAAATTTAAGCGAATAAGAGATGTGATTTGGTAAAAGACATAATTTTTTTGTTAACTGATATAGATTTTGTCATAGTAAAAAGTTTAAAATGTTCATAAATATTAATAAACATATATCGGTTCTGAGGGCACAAGATTAGGCCGTGATGAATGTGTCCTCTCAGTTCAGCTGATTATATAAGCAAACCACTCCAAGTGGCTGGTGCTGGATCAAGTGCATGTTGAAAGGTAGAGAATTGTTACATTTTAGTGTCTTTATAGTTTTACGTCTAGTTGACTATGGAATTATTTATGTGTAAGAATTGCACATTATTATCTTCATAGGGTAGCTAAAAGAGGTGACTGGTTGGTTGGTTGAGCCCTAGCTTGGTAGCTTAGCCATCATCATAGGCTTTCGTAGGCTATAGGCCCAGATTCAAGGTGAAAATTTCTGAGAACAATCTTGTACAGTGAGTTTCGTGAGGACACACGTTTGAAATTTTTGGACATTATCCCTCTGTCTGTATCTGTGTCTCTGTTTACTATATATATACGTCATCCCTTTGTCTTCAGCTCAGCCTGTTATATTATACCTTGCGTGCTTGAGTTTTGATTCAGTGATAAGGATAATAACCTGTCTGTTTCGTTTTGTGTTTTTAATTAGTAGTCCTATATTTTAAGTCTTTTCAGCATTTGTGTACCATTCAGCATTTGTGTACACATTTACAGTAGAAGATTTCAAGTGTGGATAGGCTCCAGATAGATCACTATGAAGAGGAGATTTGAAAATGGTGCAAGCAAGAGATGGTGAAAACAACTGAGTGAAGCAGCCACTAAGAGCTCAAAGCCAATAACTTCATTTCTCAAACCACTGGAAAACACACCTTACCCAACAAATAATGCTACAGATAATGAAAACTCTGCAACTGCAACAGGTGATAGTTCAATGCCAATACCTGAACATGAGGACAGTAGTCAAGAAGGAGACGTGCCAACAGTAACAGATGCAGCAGAAGATCCTGTGTGTGATCAAGAAACTCAACAGCAACAGGAAGATGTAGATCTTATGCAGCAAGAGCAATTCATGAGTACTAAAGGTTTGACTGGGACTGACATTGGAATTATCGACAAGAGCAATGCTGCCCAAATGCAATCTTTTCTTCAAATTAGTTGTTTTGAAATTCCAAGTAACATGAAATTCCACAAGATGCTGATAATCATGCTTTCCCTAATCGTCTGCTGACAAAAACTCTTCCAAATGGTGAGACCTGCACAAGACACTGGCTATGCTGGAGTATGGAAAAACAATCTCTGTACTGTGCATACTGCTTCATTTTGGACAAAAGTGCTGCAAGTGCATCAGTTCTCTCTGATCAGTCAGGATGGAGCATCAACAGAGGTTGGAGGAAGTTGAAAGACTGAATACCACCACATGAGAGTTTGACGTCACACAAAGAAAACTATGGTGCATGGAAATCAGCCAGTAGGGCAGCATCAGCTGAAAGTTCAGTTGAGAATTTACTCTTGACTGAATGCTCTACAGAAACTAATAACTGGAAAAAACTTCTTGAGTGCATCCTGAATGTCATCCTTTTTCTTTCCTTTATTGGTGATCATGCAAATGGAAACTTTCTAGGCATAGTTGAGCTCCCCAGCAAATATGACCCACTTTTATCAGAGCATGTTAACCGTGTTTGAGAATCACAAGAGAGTCAAAAGCGCATGCAAGTCCATTATCTTTCCACATGCATACAATATAAGTTTAGTGAGCTATGTGAGTCATTCGTACAAACAACAATTCTTGATGAGATTCGAAATGCCAACTATTTTTCAATCATTGTTGATGCCACTCCAGATTGTTCTCACAAGGAACAGACTACTATGGTTATTTGATATGTTAAGGTTGTAGACAGCTCAAAATTTTTAATTGAAGAAGGGTTTATATTGTTTGATAATTTCATGAGAAAAACTGAAAAAGAAATTGCTGCTCGAGTACTAGCAATTCTAGAAGGTTTTAAGTTAGATTTTCACGTCTGCATTGGTCAAGCCTATGACAATGGATCTAATATGGCCGGGAAGTACAAAGATGTACAAGCAGTTTCGCTTGAGCATAATTCAAACTGTATTTTCTCCAGCTGTGGAAAGCACACACTAAACCTTGTAGGTGATGACTATGCTGAATCGTGCAAGGAGGCAATTACTTACTTTGGAACTGTTCAACAAATGTACAATCTCTTCAGTAGCAGTCCACAAAGGTGGGAAATTCTGAAGCAATATCTTCCTGTTTCACTGCATGGGATGTCCAAAACTAGATGGTCTGCATGGATTGATGGTGTTCAACCAGTTGCGCAGCATTTGAATTCAGTAAGAAAGGCTTTAAATGAGCTTGAATCTCTTAATCTCACTGCACAGGCTCGAACTGAACTTCAGTCTATTCAGAAGCACATGTCCAAATTTGAATGCATTCTGATGTCATCTTTGTGGATGAAGCTACTTATAATGATCCCCAAACTAATCTAGTAATTGAAGCACTCAATGCTACACTTGATGTTGAGAGGGATAACACTGAAAGTCTTATCAATGACATTCAACAGATTCGTGAACAACGGGATGCGATCCTGACTGAGTCCAAATTAGTAGCACAGAAAATTGGCATTTCTTCTGAGTTCTCCACCAATCACAACTTACCTACTGAATCCGATGCTGAGCAGCATTATAGGGTCAATGTCTTCCTTGTTGTCATTGACTCTATTCAGTCAGGTCTTACACGTCGATTTGAGTTACTGCAACTAATTTGTAGGCTTTTGGGGTTTCTTTGGCAGTTCAACAGACTGAGTAATGAAGATCTACTTTCTGCAGCTGAACAATTTCAGCAACAGTGCAACAAAGAAATCTCAAAAGATCTCAGTGACGAGGTCATCTTCCTCAAACGAATATATTCCACGAACTTTAAATTGGATTGCAAGCCAAAGGAATTGCTTCAAGAAATACTCGAACTTGGACTCTCTGGGGTGTTTCCTAATATCACAATTGCATTGCAAATTTTTGTCAGTTTGCCTGCATCACGGGCTTCCGGTGAATGCACCTTCACTGTGTTGAAGCAGGTAAAAAACTATCACCGTTCAACTATGGGACGAGAGTTTGAATGGGCTAACCATGCTTAATATCAACTGTGACATTGCACAAAAGCTAGATTTTTCCTCAATAATAAGTGCATTTGCACAGAAAAAGGCTAGAAAAGCATTTGTTAAATAAAAAAATATTCAAATTATGCCTCACCCTTTTTTTGGTGCCTTATTTTGTTTTCATGTGTTGTCATTATTTATTTTTATTACGGCTAGGGGCCTCAAAAGCTGGAAGTGGCCCAGGCCTCTCTGAGAGGGCCTGTGTCACGGAGTGTGGGGGAGTCCAGGCCCTGCACCCCTCTTCCTGGGATTCACTGAGACTCTCAGCCAGTCAGTAAAACAGAAGGTTTATTGGACAACAGGAACACAGTCCAAAACAGAGCTTGTGGGTACAACCAGGACCCCTCAGTCAAGTCCTTCTGGGGGAGCAGGGAGCTTAGACCCCAGCCCTGGGGTTCCCTGCGTTCCTCCATCCAGCCCCAAACTGAAAACTAAACCCCCCCAGCAGGCTCTCTCCTGCAGCCTCTGTTCACATTCCTAGGCAGAGGTGTTACCTCCCCCGCCCCCTCCTGGCTCAGGTGACAGGCTCTCAGGTCTCCCATCCCCAGGGCACATTCCCAGGTCAACACTCGCCCCTCCCTGCTGCGTCACATTGTCACATCTCTCCCCCCTTCGAGACTGAACTGAGCGGGGTCACTGACCTGGGGAATTTCGGGGCCCACACTCCGGGACAGCGCATCCGCTATCAGGTTGGCACTTCCCTTAACGTGGACCACGTCCATGTCGTAATCCTGCAGGAGCAGTTTGGCGTTGGCTCCTTTCATCTGGTGCAGCCAGGTCAGGGGAGAGTGGTCGGTGTACACGGTGAAGTGTCGCCCGAAGAGATAGGGCTCTAGTTTCTTGAGGGCCCACACCATGGCCACACTCCTTCTCGATGGCCGCGTAGTGTTGCTCCCAGGGTAGCAACTTCTTGCTCAGGTACACGATGGGGTGTCTCTCCCCCTTTTCATCCTCCTGCATTAACACCGCCCCCAGTTCCGTGTCTGAGGTGTTGGTGAATGCCACAAAGGGCTTGTCAAAGTCTGGGTTTGCCAGAATGGGCCACTGACCAGAGCCTCCTTCAGCGCCCGGAAAGCCTCCTGGCACTGCTTGGTCCAGACCACCTTGTCTGGCTTCCCCTTCTTGCATAGCTCAGTGATGGGGGTGGCAATGGCGCTAAAGTGGGGCACAAATCTTCGGTAGTATCCTGCCATCCCAATAAAGGTTTGGACCTGCTTTTTGGTGTGGGGAGCGGGCCAGTCTCTGATCACCTCCACCTTGGCTGGTTCTGGCTTTAGGCGGCTGCTCCCCACCCGATGGCGCAGGTAAGATACTTCAGCCATCCCCACCTTGCACTTCTCCGCTTTTACAGTCAGCCCAGCCCCCTGGAGTCGGTCCAGCACTTGTCTAACCTGGGACACATGGTCCTCCCAGGTCTGGCTAAAGACACAGATGTCATCAATATACACCACGGCAAAACTCTCCATCCCCCTCAGTAGCTGGTCCACCAGTCGCTGGAAGGTGGCCGGCGCTCCCTTCAGGCCGAAAGGCAGGGTCAGGAACTCATAGAGCCCCAGAGGGGTGATAAGGCCGATTTCAGCCGGGCATCTGCATCCAGCGGCACTTGCCAGTAGCCCTTTGTAAGGTCCATGGTGGTAAGGTACCGAGCTCCTCCCAGCTTGTCTAGGAGCTCGTCAGGCCTGGGCATGGGGTAGGCATCAGATACAGTGATCATAGAATCATAGAATATCAGGGTTGGAAGGGACCCCTGAAGGTCATCTAGTCCAACCCCCTGCTCGAAGCAGGACCAATTCCCAGTTAAATCATCCCAGCCAGGGCTTTGTCAAGCCTGACCTTAAAAACCTCTAAGGAAGGAGATTCTACCACCTCCCTAGGTAACGCATTCCAGTGTTTCACCACCCTCTTAGTGAAAAAGTTTTTCCTAATATCCAATCTAAACCTCCCCCACTGCAACTTGAGACCATTACTCCTCGTTCTGTCATCTGCTACCATTGAGAACAGTCTAGAGCCATCCTCTTTGGAACCCCCTTTCAGGTAGTTGAAAGCAGCTATCAAATCCGACCTCATTCTTCTCTTCTGCAGGCTAAACAATCCCAGCTCCCTCAGCCTCTCCTCATAAGTCATGTGTTCTAGACCCCTAATCATTTTTGTTGCCCTTCGCTGGACTCTCTCCAATTTTTCCACATCCTTCTTGTAGTGTGGGGCCCAAAACTGGACACAGTACTCCAGATGAGGCCTCACCAATGTCGAATAGAGGGGAACGATCACGTCCCTCGATCTGCTCGCTATGCCCCTACTTATACATCCCAAAATGCCATTGGCCTTCTTGGCAACAAGGGCACACTGCTGACTCATATCCAGCTTCTCGTCCACTGTCACCCCTAGGTCCTTTTCCGCAGAACTGCTGCCTAGCCATTCGGCCCCTAGTCTGTAGCTGTGCATGGGATTCTTCCATCCTAAGTGCAGGACCCTGCACTTATCCTTATTGAACCTCATCAGATTTCTTTTGGCCCAAACCTCCAATTTGTCTAGGTCCTTCTGTATCCTATCCCTCCCCTCCAGCATATCTACCACTCCTCCCAGTTTAGTATCATCCAAAAATTTGCTGAGAGTGCAATCCACCATCCTCCAGATCATTTATGAAGATATTGAACAAAACCGGCCCCAGGACCGACCCTTGGGGCACTCCACTTGATACCGGCTGCCAACTAGATATGGAGCCATTGATCACTACCCGTTGAGCCCGACAATCTAGCCAGCTTTCTACCCACCTTGTAGTGCATTCATCCAGCCCATACTTCCTTAACTTGCTGACAAGTTAAGGAATGATGATGACTTTGAGCTTCTGATAGTCCACACAGAACTGGACCGACCTGTCCTTTTTGGGGACCAGCACCACCGGCGAGGCCCAAGGGCTGGCAGATGGCTGGATCACCCCCAAAGCCAGCATGTCCCAGACCTCTCTTCCCAGGTCCTGAGCAGTTTTCTCTGTGACTCGGAAGAGGGAGCATCTTATCGGCGGGTGCGATCCTGTCTGCACCCGGTGGACAGTCAGATTAGTGCGTCCAGGCTGGTTGGAAAACAGCTGTCGGTACGGATGCAGCACCCCCCTGACCTCAGCTTGCTGGACAGGGGTTAGCTGATCTGAGAGGGGAATTGTTTCCAGGGGGGAACCAGCCCTGGTTCCAGGGAATAGATCTACTAAAGGGTCATCTCCCTACTCCTCCCACTGTCCACACATGGCCAACACCACATTCCCCCTGGCATAATATGGCTTCATCATATTCACATGGTGCACCTGGCGGTGGTGCGCCCAGTTAGACAGCTCCACCACATAGTTTACCTCATTGAGCTGCTTGACAACCTTGAAAGGGCCCTCCCAGGCGGCCTGTAGTTTGTTCTTTCTCATGGGGATGAGAACCATCACCTGATCCCTGGTGGCATAGGCACGGGCCCGCGCCGTGCGGTCATACCAGACCTTTTGCTTCTTCTGGGCTCTGGCCAGATTCTCCCTGGCCAGGCCCATGAGTTCAGCCAGTCTCTCTCAGAAGATCAGAACATACTCCACCACTGACTCTCCATCGGGAGTGGCCTTCCCCTCCCACTCGTCCCTCATCAGGTCCAGGGGGCCCCTTACCCTCCTTCCATATAACAGTTCAAAAGGCGAAAATGCGGTAGACTCCTGGGGCACCTCCCTGTACACGAACAGCAGGTGAGGTAAGTACTTGTCCCAATCCTGTGGATGCTGGTTCATAAAGGTTTTCAGCATCATCTTTAGCGTCCCATTGAACCTCTCCACCAGCCCATTGGACTGGGGATGATAAGCTGAGGCCCAGTTGTGCCGGACCCCACATTTCTCCCACAAGCACCGGAGCAGGGCCAACATGAAGTTGGACCCTTGGTCTGTCAAGACTTCCTTGGGGAACCCCCACTCTGCTGAAAATGGTCAGGAGCGCATCTGCCACGGCGTCTGCTTCAATGGAAGCTAAGGGCACTGCCTCGGGGTAGCGGGTGGCAAAATCTACCACCACCAGAATGTATTTCTTCCCCGACCGGGTCGTCTTGCTCAGAGGCCCCACGATGTCCATGGCCACCTTCTGGAAAGGCTCCTCTATGATGGGCAAAGGTCTCAAAGCCACTTTCCCCTTGTTCCGGGCCTTCCCCACTCTCTGACAGGGGTCACAGGATCGGCAATACTGCTGGACAGTGGTAAAGACCCCAGGCCAGTAAAAGTTCTGTAGCAACCTCTGCCGGGTGCGCCGGATTCCCTGGTGCCCTGCGAGGGGGATGTCATGGGCCAGGTACAGTAGCTTGCGGCGATACTTCTGGGGGACCACCAGCTGCCTCCTGATCCCACAGGACTCTACTTCCCTTGTGGGAGCCCATTCTCGGTACAGGAACCCCTTCTCCCACAGGAACCTCTCCTGGCAGCCTCTCCTCATGGTCCGTACCACACTGAGGTCAGCCAGGTCCCTGAGCTTCCACAAGGAGGGATCTTTCCTCAACTCGGCCTGGAACTCAGCGGCTGGGGAAGGGATGGGGACCGGTTCCCTCTCATTGGCCAAGTCTGAGGTCATAGCCTCTCTGAGCTGTGCCCCTCGGCGCTCCCTCCGCACCAGGGTAGGGTCCTGTGCCTCTGGTGTGGTACCTTCCCCGAGGTCGAGGTGCAGTGCCCCTCGCCAGCTCTGGCTACGGGTCACAACTAAGGCGGTCTGGGGCTTGCTTGGCCAGTCCTCTAGGTCTCCCCCCATCAAAACCTCAATGGGCAAATGGTGGTGTACCCCCACATCCTTGGGGCCCTCCTTGGCCCCCCATTTCAGGTGTACCCTTGCCACAGGCACCTTAAATGGGGTCCCGCCCACCCCCGTCAGGGTCAGGTAGGTGTTGGGCACCACCCGATCTGGGGCCACCACCTCGGGCCGAGCCAGCATCACCTCCGCACCCGTATCCCAGTATCCATTGACCTTCCTCCCATCCACCTCCAGGGGAACAAGGCACTCTCTCCAGAGGGACAGCCCCGTGCCCACCCTGTAAACTGAGCACCCTGAGTCCAGAGCCTCCAGCCCTCTGGCGGAGCTGCCCTGGGGTACTCTTCCCTCCTGAGCAGGTGGTAAACTGGCAGCCCCCCTTGCCTGGGTCGTCTTCCCCTCATCCAGCTGAGTCCCTACCCAGTTAACCCTGGGTAGGTTGGGTCTGCTCAGTCTGTCCCTGAGCCTGGGGCACTGGGTCCATACGTGGCCTCTCTGGCCACAGTGATAGCAGCTCAGGTCACGTTGGTCCCCTCGAACGGGTCAGAGGGGCCTGACTCCAGGCGTTCCCCTTGGGAGGGGGTTCTCCCTATTTCCCCACTAGGAGGTCCCATGGTGACTCTCTGCATCGGGGGGGGCTGTTCTTTTGGGACTCCTCCCTGCTACCCCCTGACTGACTGTTCACAAACTCGTTGGCCAGCTGCCCTGCGTGCTGGGGGTTCTCTAGCTTTTTGTCCACCAACCACAGCCTCAGGTCGGATGGGCACTGTTCATACAGTTGCTCCAGTACGATTAGGTCAAGCAGGTCCTCTTTAGCTTGGGCCCCAGCTGTCCACTTGCGGGCATATCCCTGCATTCGGTTGACCAGTTGTAGGTATGTGACCCCAGGTGTTTTATGCTGACTCCGGAACCTTCTCCGGTACATCTCGGGGGTCAGCCCAAACTCATGGAGCCGGGCCTGTTTGAACAGTTCATAGTCCCCTGCCTCCGCCCCTGTCATTCGGCTGTACACCTCCACGGCTTTGGGGTCCAGTAAGGGGGTGAGAAACTGGAGCCTGTCTGCAGGGTCAACCCTGTGCATCTCGCAGGCATTCTCAAAGGCCGTCAGGAAGCTATCTATGTCCTCCCCCTCCTTCCGCTGGGCCAGGAAGCACTTATCAAAACTCCTTGCAGTCTTGGGTCCCCCCTCACTCACCGCAGCCGGGGCCCCACTGCTCCTCAGCCTGGCCAGCTCCAGTTCATGCTGTCTTTGTTTCTCCTTCTCCTCCTGCTCATGCCTACATTGCCTCTCCTTCTCCTAACGTTCCCGCACCTTCTCCTCCTGCTCATGTTCATGTTGTTTTTCATGATCCTCCAGCTCCCTCATTTTCATCTCCCTCTCCCATTCCAGCCGCATCTGCTCCAGGGATGGGGAGCTCTGCCGGGAGGATCCCCTGCTGGCTGCCGGGGACAGGGTGCCCTCGGTATTTGCCGGGCTTCCCCCAACCCGTCCCCCAGGCCTAGGTAGGAAGGGTCTCGGGATGTCCTCGGTAGCAGTCTGATCCCTCCCAGCCCCATCAGGCCCCAGGGCCCACGCTGCGTTTGCCAGGCGGCTTCCCTCCGGGACAGGGATCGGGTCATCCAAGCGATCCCTCTCCTCCAACTGGGCAATCAGCTGTTCCTTGGTGGACCTCCCAATGCGCAGCCCCCTTTGCCTGCATAGCTCCACCAGGTTACTCTTAAGGCGTTTAGCGTGCATCTCCCTGCTGGCCACTGACAGGCCTGGGCAGCTTTCTACGGTTTCCAGGAAAAACCCCTAGTGTGCCAGTCCTTCTAGAGGTCACCCCTCTTTGCCAGGGTCGAGCTGCAGACTCCTCCGCCCCTGGGACCGCTCACTGCAATCCCCCGGGGTACCCTGTTGATGCAAAAGTCCTTCTCTCTGGTCACACACTCCCAGGGGTTAACCACCCCCTGAAACTCTTTCTCTCTGAATCTTCAGCATGCCTGGTCCCCGTCAATCCCCCTTCGTTTTACTGTTCCCCAGTCACTTACTGCAGGAAGCGCCGTTCACAGGGTGCAGTACATCCCACCGCTGCCACCAGTTGTCACGGAGTGGGGGGGAGTCCAGGCCCTGCACCCCTCTTCCTGGGATTCACTGAGACTCTCAGCCAGTCAGTAAAACAGAAGGTTTATTGGACAACAGGAACACAGTCCAAAACAGAGCTTGTGGGTACAACCAGGACCCCTCAGTCAAGTCCTTCTGGGGGAGCAGGGAGCTTAGACCCCAGCCCTGGGGTTCCCTGCGTTCCTCCATCCAGCCCCAAACTGAAAACTAAACCCCCCCAGCAGGCTCTCTCCTGCAGCCTCTGTTCACATTCCTAGGCAGAGGTGTTACCTCCCCCACCCCCTCCTGGCTCAGGTGACAGGCTCTCAGGTCTCCCATCCCCAGGGCACATTCCCAGGTCAACATTCGCCCCTCCCTGCTGCGTCACATGGTCACATCCTGCAACTAGGCTAACAGAGATCATAGAATCTCAGTGTTGGAAGGGACCTCAGGAGATCATCTAGTCCAACCCCCTGCTCAAAGCAGGACCGATCCCCAATTTTTGCCCCAGATCCCTAAATGGCCCCCTCAAGGATTGAACTCACAACTCTGGGTTTAGGAGGCCAATGCTCAAACCACTGAGCTATCCCTCCCCCCAATGGGGCTTTTAGATTTAGAGGTCCCAGGCAGGGCCGTCCCTAGGGGGTGGGGTGGGGCCCGGGGTGGAAGTGACGTCATTTCCGGGACTGACCGCACCGGGGGCAGGTAGGGGAGGCTGGGGGAGGTGGTGCCTCCCCAAACAGCCAGGCATGGTCCTGCCCATACTCTGCCCCCCACCCCCATCCAGGCCCTGCTTCAGCGGTGCGCTCCAGGGGGCTGGAGCCACGCTGTCTGCCTTCCCAGCGCTGGGGAGCGGCACCATGCGCTCTCCCTCCTGGCACTCTCTCCCTCCCAGTGCACTCTCCCTTGGGTAGAAGGACCAGGGCTGGGAGTAGCCTCCCTCAGCCAGAGGTTCACCCGCCGCCCATGCGGTGCCGGCCAATCGCGCCAGCCCATGGGGCCCCCAAAGCGCGGGGCCCGGAGCGGTCGCCCCGATTCGCCGTCCCCTAGGGACAACTCTGGTCCCAAGTATGCTCCCTGATGCCAATGACCCACCCAGCAATGTGTTGTTGTGTGCACAGATACACAGTTCTTATTCCGTTCAGCAAAGGGCCGTGGTAACACACAGGCTTCTAGACAGTTATTTACAACGCTATGTCTCGATGGCATGGGAAGGACCACCAGGAGTTTGGATTTGGTTTCCCTAGACATTATGCTCTGAGCTCATGTTTGCATTAACCATCATCGAGCTTAGTTTCTTCCAAGCTCGCTGGTGCCCTGGGCTGGTGCCAGAGCTGGTCTCCCCAAGGACAAGGAGCCTGAACCATGACTTGAAATCAGTGGAAGCATTGCACCCAGCCCATGGCGAGAATGCATTAAAGATCCCACCCTGTTGCCCTCCCCAAGCTCCTGTTGGGCTTGTCAGGGGCATGGATCAGCATTCACATCACACTCCCTGTCAGTACTCAGCCCAGGCCGGGGACGCTAATGATCCAACCAGCGGACAAAATTCTGTGATGACTCCTGGCCACCTGCCACCTATGTACTAAGAAGAAGTTGGGCTTATATCTCCTTGGCGAGGAGAGCTCCTTAAACCAACGCATTGAGGCCCAGGACTCCCAGAGCTGACTAAACTCCCACAGGCCTGGATTCAGTCTCAAAGCCGGCTGGGATTCTCCAGAGCAGGATGGGTAACAGTGAGCAGGAGAGAAATATCCCTGAGGGGAGTCCCGGAAAGCTTCATGTTGAGGCCCCTCGGACACGGTTTCACTGAGTCGCTGACTCACACTAATGCGCAGGTGCCATGGTGGCCATCTTGGCCCACCCACTGGGGATTGAACCAGGCCCCTCCAGAGCTCAAACCATGCTTGGCTATAATTTGAGGTGGGTTATATCAGGCTCATATCCTTTGGACCAGCCCAGCATGAGGAGCAGTAACACACAAGTGAAGAAACAGATTGATAGAGCCAGAAGAGTTCCCAGAAGTCACCTACTACAGGACAGGCCTAACAATGAAAATAACACAACGCCACTAGCCGTCACCTTCAGCCCCCAACTAAAACCTCTCCAGCTCATCATCAAGGATCTACAACCTATCCTGAAGGATGACCCATCGCTCTCACAGATCTTGGGAGACAGGCCAGTCCTTGCCTACAGACAGTCCCCTAACCTGAAGCAAATACTCACCAGCAACCACATACCACACAACAGAACCACTAACCCAGGAACCTATCCTTGCAACAAAGCCCGTTGCCAACTGTGCCCACATATCTATTCAGGGGACACCATCACAGGGCCTAATAACATCAGCCACACTATCAGAGGCTCGTTCACCTGCACATCTACCAATGTGATATATGCCATCATGTGCCAGCAATGCCCCTCTGCCATGTACACTGGTCAAACTGGACAGTCTCTACTTAAAAGAATAAATGGACACAAATCAGATGTCAAGAATTATAACATTCATAAACCAGTCGGAGAACACTTCAATCTCTCTGGTCACGCGATTACAGACATGAAAGTTGCGATATTACAACAGAAAAACTTCAAATCCAGACTCCAGCGAGAGACTGCTGAATTGGAATTCATTTGCAAATTGGATACAATTAACTTAGGCTTGAATAGAGACTGGGAGTGGCTAAGTCATTATGCAAGGTAACCTATTTCCCCTTGTTTTTTCCTACCCCCCCCCCAAGACGTTCTTTTTAAACCCTGGATTTGTGCTGGAAATGACCCATCTTGATTATCATACACATTGTAAGGAGAGTGATCACTTTAGATAAGCTATTACCAGCAGGAGAGTGGGGTGGGGGGAGAGAAAACCTTTTGTAGTGGTAAACACCCATTTTTTCATGGTTTGTGTGTATAAAAAGATCTTCTGTACTTTCCGATGAAGTGAGCTGTAGCTCACGAAAGTTTATGCTCAAATAAATTGGTTAGTCTCTAAGGTGCCACAAGTACTCCTTTTCTTTTTGCGAATACAGACTAACATGGCTGTTACTCTGAAACACACTCACCAGTGAAAGAGAGAGATTTTACACAGCTGCTCCCAAAAGGCTAAGCACTTCAGTCCTGGCAATCTCTCATTTCCCACCCGGCCCCTTGGCCACCGCATCCCCTTTTTTTAGTAGCCTGTTAGGTCGAAATCACAAGATGCTTCTCATTAGTTTCAATTTTTTAATGAAACAAAAAGGTAGCCACCTAGCCCCTGCATCCCTTGAAATAAATCCCCAAGCATCACAGCTTGTCGTCTGTGACAGCCACTCACTGCCCTCTTGTGATACCTACCATCTCCCAGGGCTCGGTAGCTGGTCCCAGGCTTTACGTCTTGCCTGGCTTCTGTCACTCACTATTCAGCATTACATGGCTGATCCTTTAGGTTCATTGATTGCCTCGGGCAAATCCTTCAGCAGCAATTCCTGTGCTGTCAGCCTGTCTGCTGAGATGAGCAAGCCGAGGGCTCAGCACTTTTAGAACATCAATGCTGGCTGGCTTTAAGAGGCTGGTGGACCCCAGCGACACTGATTCTCCCTGGAATAGGAATGGCCCACAGGTACTGGAACTAGGGGTCCTGCTGCACCCCCTGGCTTGAAGTGGTTTCCATCAAATACAGAGTTTACAGGTTGGTTCAATGGCTCTCAGCACCGGCACTATCCAAATTCTTCCAGCCCCCCTGCACATGTCTTTAGCCAAGTGTGATGATGATGGTGCTAGTTCATAGGGAGTTTAAGCAGAATTAATCCTTTCTCACTTACCATTTTCCACGTGCTTTAGTGTGTTGATACTGGATCTGACTGAACTATTCATTGCAAATAATCTGTCAGGAATTTAGCCTCTTTTTATCATTTACGAACCTTCCCTGATTCTCTGTGCCTGTCTTTTCTTATGCCCAAATATCCACCAAATAGTCTGAATGAATAATGTTCCCCAAAAGTCTGTTTGCTTTAAGTATTCTCTGCTTGTTATGTATGGTGAGTGGTGGGGTCACCTCAGTGACACAGCGGCATTGCTGCTCCTTGATCAGAGATAAGAAACGTAGGTAAACAGACAGATATCTGGGCTTGGCAGGACCACATCTTTATCTGTAAACGTTAATAAACGCCAATTTCACTGTACACACACACACCAATTAAAAATATTTCCTTTGATAATATTAGAAATGCACAGACAGGAAAAGCAAGAACTATGCTGCCTGATATTTTGGATACTTTGGATATTTTGACATGCAATGTTGACAGTTTGTGTTTGAATGGTTATAAAGCTTTAACTTTTTGAATTTCAATTTATACTGTCATTATATAATTATTGGCTGACTCCCCCCATAATTTAAAAAGTTAAAAGCCCATAATTTTGGGCACCTGCGAACATTTAAATCAATAAAACCCTAAAAAAAATGCTTAAAAATAAACATTGCTATTAGCCATAGAAATTACCACAAAATAAAAATCCAATTCATCCAAGCCTAAGAATAACCAATCACATGCTGTGCAGTATGAATGCTCATCTATGCAGCTTGCAGGATGTGTACCTATTTTCATGAACACACTGCAGCCTTTTAAATACTTATGAATAATTAATATGACTCCACAAATCATAGCAAAACAAAATCTTTTTTTTTTTTGCGCAAATCAAATTTTGTCATTTTTGCTTTACTATTAACCAGTTCTTAAATCTCTCTGGGACAGTGAGAAGAGGTATAAAGACGGGACCTGGGTGAATAATGAGGACCTGTGGACACACCCTCCTACACCTGTGCAAGATGTCACAGCTGGAGGAAAAGAGAAAACATGGAGCTCAGTGGTGGCTGAGTAGGAGAGGGAGCAGACCTGAGCTAGTCCTTTGATCTCGATTCCCCTCACGGTCACACCTCTGCAGCTCCCTTGAAAATGCTGGGGTCACTGAGACCAGAACTGGGCCTTGTGTGTCTGGGGTTCTTCTGCTCCAGAGATCAGCAAACTCTTCACAGCTCTACAGTCGCTTCTACTTGGCAGCAGCAGAGTCAGAGGCGTTTGCCAGCAAGGCAGCTGAGTCCCCCTGATAGCAGTTTTAATTCACTATGGGAGATTTTGGCAATTGATAGACACTTGGGCAGCCAGAAACTCGAGCTGTGAGGGTTGCCAACTTTCTGTTCAGAGAAAACTGAACACCCTTGCCCCGCCCCTTCTCTGAGGCCTCACCCCTGCTTACTCCATCCCCCCTCCCTCTGTCACTCGCTCTCCCCCACCCTCGCTCACGTGCTCATTTTCACTGGGCTGGGGCAGGGGGTTGGGGTGTGAGAGGGGGTGAGAGCTCCGGCTGGGGATGGGGGCTCTGGGGTGGGGCTGGAGATGAGGGGTTAGGGGTGCAGGAGGGGGCTGCAGGCTGGGGGTTGGGGCCAAGGGGTTCAGAGTGTGAGAGGGGACTCCAGGCTGGTGTAGAGGGTTGGGGTGTGGGAGTGGGTGCGGGGAGCGGGCTCCAGGCGGCGCTTACCCTCTGTCTCCTATGTGGAGGCATGGCCAGGCGACTCTGTGTGCTGCCCCTGCCCACAGGTGCCACCCTGCAGCTCCCAGCCAATGGGAGCTGCGGAGCCAGTGCTGGGGCAGGGAGCAGTGTGCGGAGACCCTGTGGCCACCCCTAAGCCTAGGAGCCAGACGGAGATGCCGGCAGCTTTCTGGGAGCCACGCAAAGCCGGGCAGGAACCCTGCCTACTCCACTCCGGGCAGCCAACTGGACTTTTAACGGCCGCCAAGGTCCCTTTCCAACCAGGTGTTCCAGTTGAAAACCAGATGCCTGGCAACCCTACCAGCAGTCAGTCCCTGTGTGATCACTCCCAGGCATTGCTGAGAGCTCCCCACCCCCACCCCCCGCCCCACTTTGTATTGCGTTTAAGCACAAGGGCTTATTAAAGTGTTGTACTACAGAGATTGTCACAACATATTAGCAGAGCATCTCTGGATAATTCCCCTCCATCCGCTAAACTACTTCTCATTTCAGGGGAAGGTTTTAGGAAATTCATGCATGTGTTATACAAGGCTCAGCAAATGGCTCTGACATGCTTTATGGGACTTTAACGCAGCATGTCCAATTCTTCACTTGATATTTTTCATGCAATTCTTATTCTCCAGCCAGTGACAATTTTTTTTACTCTCTTTTTGCTTGGCCTCAGCTGTCTGCAAATCTGCTGGCAATATGTTCCCTTTCTGCACAGTGATGGTGCTGGGAGTGAATAGGACGCTTCCTAGGAATAAGTACTACCCCTGTGAATGAGGGCAGCCAGGGGGCCTAATACAGCACACGCCCATTTATCCAAATAACAGGAGGGACACAGGTTTTATCCAGCAAATTGGGAGTTTGGATAATTGGGAGGGCAGGCGCCATTCAGCCAATCAGCAATGGTATGGCCTTTCCCCTGGCCAGGAACTTGTCCTCCTCCTGGAAGGGGGTCTCTGCATCATTATCCAACCCCCTGCATTGTCCAAATCCATTCCTTGCCCCCCAGTGTGCCGAGAAGAGTGTGCACCTCCTGTATCTCAGGCTGGGGGACAAGGAAGGGATTTGCATAATGCAGGGGTGTTGGAGAACAGGGTTTCAGATAAACAGGAGCAATACCGTATACAGAATTCCTGACACATGCTCTGCAGTAAGAAAAGGAGGACTTGTGGCACCTTAGAGACTAACAAATTTATTTGAGCATAAGCTTTCGTGAGCTACAGCTCACTTCATCGGATGCATTCACCCCAACGCTCTGTAGTGTGACTGAGATAATGTTGCTCATGGAACCAGAACCTTTGCAATCCATTCAGACTGGCCAGTGACAACCTGAGGAACTCCTAGATTACTACATTAGTCTCACCCTGGAGTCACAAACAGTCCCCCTTAGGCTCTCCAGCGTATCTTGCCACCCAGACAAACTGGGCTAAGTGATGAAAGGTTATTAAAACCCCAAATCCTCTCACATTAGGTTACTCCCAGCCCCAAAGGGCCAGTCACTTACCCCAGGTCAAAGGATACTCAGGAGCTCACACCAAAGATGGGGCTGTAGCAAATTTTTCTCACAAACTAAAGATTTATTAGCTAAGAAAAAGAAACCAGAGCTATTGAGAGGTTAAAGCATGTAAAATACATTACAGGTGAGTCTACGTTTATAGTACAAATGATAGCAGAGATGTAGTATCTGCTAGTTTTCCAGAAGTCTCTCAGAATGGTTTTGGGGACCTCAGTCCAATCGCTCAGAATTCCCGGTCAGAATTTATCAATCCAGAGATGCAGAACTGCACCCAGGGCTCCTTCTTATAGTTGAAAACAGCCTGGCAAGTGTTCTCAGCACAACATGGGCCCTTGCTCTGTTAACTAAATGCAGACAAAGTTGTGGATTTTCCACTGTTGAATGCAAAAACCCATGCTTTGAAGTTAACATGCTACTTCATTTACAGTTCCAAGGCTCATCAAGTGATCCAGGCCCTGTCACCCAATCCCAGCTTCTGGCAAACAGAAGCTAGGGGCACCATCCCTGCCCATCCTGGCTAATAGCCATTGATGGACCTATCCTCCATGAATCTATCTAGCACCCTTTGGAACCCCGTTATAGTATTGGCCTTCACAACACCCTCTGGCAAGGAGTTCCGGAAGCTGACAGTGCGTTGCGTGAAAAAATACTTTCTTGTGTTTGTTTTAAACCTGCTACCTATTAATTTCATTTGATAGCCCCTTGTTCTTGTATTATGAGAAGGAGTAACTAACACTCCCTTATTTACTTTCTCTATACCACTCATGATTTTATAGATCTCTATCATATCTCCCCTTAGCCGTCTCTTTTCCAAGTTGAAAAGTCCCAGCCTTACCAATCTCTCCTCATACGGAAGCCGTTCCATACCCCTAATAATTTTTGTTGCCCTTTTCTGAACCTTTTCCAAATCCACTATATCTTTTTTGAGATGGGGTGACCACATCTGCTTGCAGTATTCAAGGTGGGAGTGTACCATGGATTTATATAGATGCAATATGATATTTTCTATCTTATTATCTATCCCTTTCTTGATGATTCCCAACATTCTGTTTGCTTTTTTGACTGCCGCTGCACATTGAGTGGATGATTTCAGAGAACTATCCACGGTGACTCCAAGATCTCTTTCTTGAGTGGTAACAGCTAATTTAGACCCCATCATTGTATATGTATAGTTAGGATTATGTTTTCCAATGTGCATTAATTTACATTTATCAACATTAAATATCAAGTGCCATTTTGTTGCCCAGTCACCCAGTTTTGTGAGATCATTCCAATCTCTCTCGTTTGATGGGCAGTTATACATAATGTATTTAGTTACAGCCATCCAGACAATCCTTCATTAGTTTTCAGGAAGTTTTATATATTAAGTGAACTCACATCTAAACATTAAACAGCCCTTTGATCTAGGGCTAACTAAGTATACTGTAAATCAATAAGTTTCAGAGGAGTGAAGTCAAAGCATTAGCATTTCACTAGCTTCCATGCAGTTCGAGCAAATGTAATTACCGGTCACATGCCATGTACCTGTAATGTGATCGTGTTCCCATTTGTTCTGTTCTAACTAGTAACTGTTCCTGTGCCTTTGATTTGAGCTGGCTCCTGGGTAGGCAGGTCACACAAGCAAACAGCCATTTGCATTGTGCTCCCTCGGCCATGCAAGAAGCTTGGCTGACCGCAGCAGAGCATCTGGCATGTAAATGAGAGTGGAATCTGGCCAAGAGTTTGTCAGAGGATTTTTGTAAAGTGCCTTGGGGCCTATTTGGACGAAAGACTCTAGGCGGAGCTGTGAAGAAAACAGAATTTCTGCTCTGCAGGGAATTCTGACATTTTGAAACATCTTTACACTTGGACTCAGAACGAATGGCAAAAATTCTGAAATCAAAGTTTGGAAAAATTTCCATTTGGAACCATTGGAATGTTTCACTTTGATAATATAATATAATATAATTATAAAGAAGTAATAGCTCTATAACTTTCTTCATCATGTATTTTTGATAGGTGTCCAACCACAGTTGCCAACTTTCACGCAGTAAATAAGGACCCTGACTTTCACAATAAGCCAAAAATCAAGCTGATCCCATTTCAAAACAAGCCAAGCCCTAAGAACCCCAACACTCTATGTGACTAGATCCCCCTGGTGTGCAGGCTGGAACTGTGGTGGGCCCGCAGTGCACCCCTGACTCTCTTCCCCCTTGCCCCTGCTTGCCCCTGCTTGCTGGGAGCCGATCAAAAAAAAGGGGCAACAAGCTACAACAAGCAACAAACTACAAGCCAACCAAGCAACAAGCCAAAAACTAGCCAACAAGCAACTCACAAGCCAATTAAGCCAAAAACAAGCCCAATTTTTGCATTTTTTTCACAGGTTTGGCATATCTGACTGTAACCCACCAAAAAGTAAAAAATATAACAATAATACCTACCTCCTTCCCTTGTGGCCATCCTGCTGGGTCCTGAACAGAAGTTCTTCCTAGGGAAGGAGACAAATTAACTTTTGAAGCATTGTCCCTACGCTATTGGCTATGAAAATATTGCACAACAACTGCATAAGAAAAGACGCGCCATTCAAAAAGGCAGTTTTGTGTGCGTCTCAACACTTCTCCATTCCTCCGTCATGAAGACACTGTACTATTATTTAACGACTTTATTAAAAATTCCACTAACGGCATAAAAAGCATGTTTCCCCCTTAAAATAAGGAAAGGGTAGGACTTCTCTATTTATTCATTTATTTCATTGTTTCCAAGGAGGATAAATTAAGTTTTTTTAAATATAATTTTTCCCCAAAATAGCCAACAATGCCAAAAATGCACATGTCCAAAAATGATACCTGGGGGCCCTGAAAGGGAGGGGAAGATCGGAGGGACTTCCCAAACCATGTAGTCCGCTGATTAGACAAAAAGGGGGGCAGGATAAAAGGAGGGGCACGCAGTCTCATACAGGGGTGTCGTTGGCACAATACAATGGCAGGGGATGTGGACGTCTGTCAAAATATACATGGTGAGGGAAGCTACAGCGCTATTACTACTGATATAAACTATAATCTCTACCTGTAGAATATTGTAATTTAGATTTTAATATACAGTAAGAGTCAAGTTGAAAAGATATTATTTGCACCGATCGTTGAAACAAAATGTTTTCACCTTAACGTTGACACATTTCAATCTCCTATTAGCAAAATGCAATGGAAAAGTCAAACTGATTTCTTTTGACATTTTCCCATCAAAAAGGTTCATCGAGACTGACCCGTTCCTGCTTCAGTTTCCACGATACCACCATTTCCAATGTAAAACAGTTCCGTCAGCCAGCTGCGAGACTGAGCAAACACAGGCTTCTCGTGACCAGTGCTATAAAATTGCAAGCCAGCAAGCACACATGGATCAAGATCCTTAAGCCCTGCCAGTGTTTGAAGTGATTAAATGGAAGATTTATGGACTGTGTAATATTCACAGAGCAACCATTAAATGTACTGTGGGCTGATCCAGATCTTTTGGCTGGAATAATCAGGTTAATCACACAAACTTATTTCATGACTATTAGTTTTGCTACGCTGGTTCCACACAAGCTTCCGTCGGCACAGCATTAGCATGGAAGGAGAGGTTTCTCGGGCCCAACAGAAGCCCCAGGCGTGGCATTAACCTGGGTCTTACCGCTCATTTGCATGGAATTTGGCATTAAATGTGTAGCTTCGGGAGAGAGTGAAGGTTCCTGCTAGCTCTGCCTGAGGTAGGCTACAAAGGATGAGTCAGTGCCCTGTGAGCTGTAGCTCACAAAAGCTCATGCTCAAATAAATTGGTTAGTCTCTAAGGTGCCACAAGTCCTCCTGTTCTTTTTGTGTATTCACACAGCAGCACAATAATACTACGGTATTATAGATTGTACTACGGTACTTGTATGTGGTGAACTGAAAAATACTTGCGGCACCTTAGAGACTAACCAATTTATTTGAGCATGAGCTTTCGTGAGCTACAGCTCACTTCATCGGATGCTATTTATAATTTATTTATTTATAAGTTATTTTAATAGTGACTAGTGACTAGTTGCAAGGCTGGTTGGTGCCATGGCAGTGGGAGGCTGAGCTAGCTGATGCGAATGGTGCCAAGTGACTGGTGCCCGGCTGGGAGCCTTTGAATTAAATCAAAGCTAAATCCATGAGTGACTCACAAGGGGAGGCAGAAACCAAGATACAGGCAGTGGAGGTGCTGCAAAGGGCTTGAACCTGGCCTGGGAGGAGACAGGAAGGCAGCAGAGGACCAGAGGGAGGGCGTTCCAGGTCCCCTGACCCACAGCAGGCTATGCTGCTGGATGGTTCCATTGCTCCCTGGGCCCTTAGCCCTACCCTTGCCCCAGGTCTCCAACAGGTCGATCAGAGGCGGATGTCAATGTCTCGAGAGGTAATAGGCAAGTGGGGATAAGTCGTGAAGGATGTTGAAAGAGAAGACAAGCAGCTTATGTTTGACGTGCTCAAGGAGGGTGATCCAGTGGAGGGATGCAAAGAGAGGGGTGACATGGTCAAAGCCAGGGCCTGGGAAAATGATCTCTTCTACAGCTTTCTGAATGGAGATGAGCAAGGCAAGACTGCATTTGGCCAGAGAAGAGAACGCTGCTATAACTGCGAGGTGAGATGTTGAGAGCCCGGAGGATAGCGTTAGCTGTGAGGATGAATCAGAAAGGCTATATGTTAGCGGTGTGATGCAGAAAGAATCAGACAGACCCTGGCTCTGAGCTACAGTGATGCTGACGCCAAATGACGCCGTCCTCGTAGGTTCTTTTAGTGTCAAAATCACACTTATTTTGCACACCCACTGAAAGCTGGAGTGCGGCAAATTATGCCACTTACACCAGTTTTCTGATCAACTCTTTCCTGACGTGTGGCTTAGCACCTCCTTAAATCCCCACTGAATTTGGCCCAGAGACTTTCAGGGGAGTTGTATTCCTTTACCCTAGGTTTCATTTGGCTGAAGGCCTGGAGTTAATATCAGGCACTTCTGTGTTTTATGTGCAGTATCTGGAGGGCAGTCACTTTATGGATCACCACCCAGCCCACCAAAAGAGAGCAAAATAATACAGAGGAACGCGAAAAGATTAGGACTAGGGGCAGTCAATAATAAAATGAGCTTGAAACTAAGGCTGTGAAATTTCCCCTAGGCAAAGAGCAAAACATGCTCCTCCAATGAGAGGCCTTTCGTTTCCGATGAAGGAAGAGTGCAAAGGAAGAAAGAACAAATATAAAACGAATCTTAGTGAGTGAGAACCACAGTGTTAGTCACTCCATAGCATCTGAATTGAAAGTGAAAATGGAATTCTAGCCCAGCTTTACAGACACCTGGCATATATTTCCTGTGTAGTCCTTATGAGTCCATAAGAACGGCCCTACTGGGTCAGACCAAAGGTCCATCTAGCCCATTATCCTGTCTTCCGACAGTGGCCAATGCCAGGTGCCCCAGAGGGACTGAACAGAACAGATAATCATCAAATGATCCATTCCGTCATCCATTCCCAGCCTCTGGAGAACAGCCAGGATGGGCAGGAATGGTGTCCCTAGCCTCTAATAGCCATTAATGGACCTATCCTCCATGAACTTTTAACCCTGTTATAGTCGCAGCCTTCACAACATCCTCCGGCAAGGAGTTCCCCAGGTTGACTGTGCCTTGTGTGAAGAAATACTTCCATTTGTTTGTTTTACACCTGCTACCTATTAATTTAATTTGGTGTCCCCTAGTTCTTGTGTTATGAGGAGTAACTAAGACTTCCTTATTCACTTTCTCCTCACCAGTCGGGATTTTATAGACCTCTGTCCTATCCCCCCTTAGGCGTCTCTTTTCCTTCCTTGCCATTTAGCATGCTTGGTGTCGAGGAATTGGCCTGGGCCTCAGCCCTGTAACTCAGGAGCACCTTGCAATCGCTCGTGGATTTTGTCCAGCCAGCCGCCTGCAGGATGGGGATCTGTCCTCCCTGCTTGATAGGTTGAGAGCTAAGGTACAGGCAGACAAATTGACTTGCCCAAGTCCTACAGGAAGGCAGAGCCAGGAATTCAACCTAGCCCTCCAGAGTCCCTGTTTGGTGACTTAAACACCCAGAACAGCTTTGATTGTAAGCTCTTGAGGGCAACGTCTTTTCTTCTTAGCTGGAGGCGAAGCACCATACAACCAGCGGTATTGTCAATACACAGCATGGACCATCTTGTTATTCTGGGTTTGTACAGTGCTAGCACAATGAGCCCGGTAGTGGCTAGAGCACCAGACTAGGCCTCAGAAGATCTGGGTTCTGTCCCCGGCACTGCCACTACCCATCTGGGTGACCTTAGTCAAGTCACTTCCCTGCTCTGTGCCTCAGTTTCCACAGTTGTAAAATGGGGATAATGCTATTGAGTGGTAAAGGGGTAAAGCACTTTGGGATCTACTGATGATAAGAGCTAGGCATTTCCAGATGCTACTGCCAGACAAATAAGTGATAGTAATAATAATATTAAATATCAGAAAATTACAACCTAGTTGGGAGCCAGTGAAAATAACTGGAATTTCCCTCATCCCTAAAGTGAAGTAGGTGTCACTGCTCTATTTCCCTCCCCTTTTCAGTTTCATTCTTCTGTTCCTTTCCCCACTTTCCATTTTCTTCCTGGCCCTGGATTCCAGGCTCCCTCCCCACCTGACACCACTCAGCTCCAGACTTCCTTCTCCTCTGCTTTGCACTCTGCTCTGACACCTTGTGTTCCTCCGGTGCTGCCCATCACTGGTATCTGAGCCTCTCTGGAAAGGGAATCACCACTGTTATGCTGGGCCCCGCTTTTATTTTTTCTTCCTTTCTCCCTCCTTCCCTAGGGTTCCCCCCAAACTCTCCTCCCCACCCAAGGACTCCCCTGAGTGTTGTTCCCTCCATGAGACCTGCACCCATCTTCCTTCCCCTTCACCATATGCAACTGGAGATGCTGCTCATGGCACCTCCACTGTGTGTGTTCATGTGTGTGTTCACACGTATCTGTGTGACTGGATGTGCATGTATCCGTGTGGATCTCTGTGTGCATAAGCATGAGGCCACCTGTGACTGTGCTTACGCATGAGTATGCATGTCCCTGTGTCCATTGGCCTATGCATGCCTGTGGGCGGATGCATGAGTGTTCTGTCTGCATGTGCCCATCCACGAATAGGTTTGTTTGCATGGGTGTATGAGCTTGTATGTCTGCCGATTTCGGTGGGCAAGTACATGGATTAGGGCCTAGCAAAAAAGTCTTTACTTTGACAAAATAATCCCTGCACTGATCCTCCCCGCTGAGACACCTTTGTAATTCTAATTTCTGCCAGGCTCCAGTGTGCGGGCTTCTCTCCTGACTCCTGTCAGCTCCAGTGTGAACTCTCCATCAGATCAGCAGCTTAGCGGATGAGCAACGCAGTCAAGTAGCAGGAGCTGTAGGCTGAAAATGCAATTCCAGATTCCCTACATTGGTCAGAGGGATGGAGATGCCTCTGAACTGTAGAGATTTGACTTGCCGCTCCCTGGGGAAACCCATGAAGTTATCTCAGCCCCATGCGCTGTGCAGTGCACACTTCAAATTGCTTGGAAAGAATGAGATTGTGTCAGTGCCGTGTGTGTGTTTGGGGTGGTAGCAAGGTCTAGTGGTTAGGGTCCTGGCCTGGGAGTCAGGAGATTGTGGAAAGTCACTGCTCCTTTCTGTGCCCCTTTTGTCTATTTAAGTGCAAGCTCTTCAGGCTAGGGGCTGACTGTCTCTGGAGGCAGAGTGCCTAGCACGATGAACTCCCAGCCCTGGCTGGGGCCTTGGGTTGCTCCTGGAGCAACAATACGTTTGGCTAGGTCTCTGTGCATGGCACTGTTACACACCATGGGGCCTTGCTCTGCACAGAGACATGTCAACACAGACTGTTTCAGAAGGGAGCACACACGCTGTGCTCTTTCATGGGCACTTTCCTCTCACCAAGGTGCTAATCTGGCCCCCCATCGCCATAGTGTCTGAGCAGCTTTTGACCCTCACAGCACCCCCGTGAGCAGTGCTGCTGCCCAAGCCCCAGAGGAGCTATGTGTCTTGTTCTGATTCCCAGAGGACATTTGTGGCAGATCCGGGACGTTACCACAGATCTCCCATGTCCTCAGCGACTGCCCTAACCACTGAACCATCCTTCCTCTCTTTGCTTTATTTTTCTTCTTTCTTCTTTGTTATTTGCAATTCAAATCTAGGAAATTGAGGCTATCAGTACCTGGTGCATAGAGAAACATAACAGCATGGGCTGCGTTACCTTCTAAAATTTGAATGTGTTGAGCACATCTGCAAATTAGGTACAAAAATTAACCTCAAATCGGGCCTTAGCACCACTTCTTTGACCCTCACTCTCCTGCTGTACCTTTAGCTGCTTTGCTTGTGACCTGCCTCCTGCCCTGGAATATTATAGTCTCCACGGTGTCACCTGAAATGTCCATCCCATCAGATCAGAGTCACTACCACTTCTGTTCCTGCTATACCTCCCGGCACAGCCCTAGTGACAGGTTTTATGAACTAGAGCTGGTCAAAAATGGTTTATTGTCCATGAAAATTTTGAAAGAAAACTCAAACATTTTAGGCTAAAAGCTGCCAAAAACTGGGCAGGGGGGGAAGAGAGGGTGGAGAAATTGGTCAAAAACTGCCAAAAAGAATCTTTTGGTGGAAGTTTTCCAGTTTTTCTTTTCCAACAAAAAATCAAAAATCCAGGAATGGCAACTTGCACTGTCCTGGACCTAGACTATCTTTCATTCTTAATCCAAACCAGGATAGGAAATATGCAACATGTTTTCGCAGCTTTAAGCCACTTTAAAAGTTCCTTCCTATGCATTCCATTTTAGATCTGCCACAATTTGTTTAGGATTTTCTCCTAAATGATTGTCTTTTATTTGGTTCTTTGACTAATGAAGCCATTATTCCAAGGGGAATGCTAACAGCACAGGGTTCTGTGCAAATGGATAACATTGTGTAAAATTACTGGGGACTTTGAGAGTCATTACTTGGTCTTAAAATTGTAATAGGGTATTTCAAGGAGATGGAGAATGGCCCAGAGATTAGGGCACTAGCTTTTCATTTAGGAAATGCAGGTTCAAGTCCATCCAGGAAGCCGCTCTGTGCCTCAGTTTACCATCCATTAAAATGGAGATAATATTACTTTCCTGGGGGTGTTGTGAGGATTGTGGCAATAGAAGTCAGATAAGTAACTTAGACAGACATTGTTTCCTTCCTCAGCATGCTGTACTGTCCTGGCAACCTGTTTCTGTATAAATGAGTGCACTCAGAACTGAAGCAATTTAGTACTAGCTGGTGTCTGCTACAGACAATCAAATCACACCAGAAAAGAGGTTGACTGGCTCCTTAAGCACTTATCTGTGGGGTCAGGTGGAGCAGAGGGAAGCTGTATGATCAAGGGGACTTCAACCTGAGTGACATATGCTGGAAGTCTCATGCTGCCAGTACTAAAAGAGCCTTAGAATTACTGAATAGTATACATTACAATTTCCTCACTCAAAAAGTGTTGAATTCTATAGTAGACCTCAGCTAAACAAATAAAGAGGAACTGATCGCAGAACTAAAAGTTAGTGGTAGCTTAGGTGCAAGTGATCAGGCCTTTATCACATCAGTTATGTGCAAACAGGATAAAGTCCAAATCAATAATATAGATACTTGGTGCTTTAAAAGGGCTAGTTTTATGAATCTGAAAACAATTATGAGCCAATTCAGTTGGGAGAAAGAATTTAAACAGGAAAATGGGAATAAATGGGAACTGTTGAACATTTTATTAGATGTCCAAAAAGTCACAATCAAAAGAAAAAACAACAAGGAGTCCTTGTGGCACCTTAGAGACTAACACATTTATTTGGGCTTAAGCTTTTGTGGGCTAAAACCCACTTCATCAGATGCAATCAAGAGAGAAGGTCATGCTGATAAAAAGAAAAACCAATCTGGCTTAGAGGGGAAGAGCAACTATGAAAAAAACTTCTGTATGTGTTGGAAGCAATTGGAAGCAACAGGAAGTTGACAGGAATCAATATAAATCAGAAGCTAGAAATGATAGAAAACTGATAAGGGAAGAGATACCACTGACACCAAATGATCTGGATCACTTGATAAGCTGGGTGCAAGCAAGCAATATGAATGTTAATGCAGCCAAATGTAAAGTCATACGTCTAGGAACAAAGAATGTAGGCCCTCCTACAGGATGGAGGACTCTATCAGGGGAAGCAGTGACTCTGAAAAAGGTCTTGGGGGTCATGGTGAATAATCAATTGAACATGAGCTCCCTGTGGAGAATGTTAATAATAATCAGGAATAATGATCCTGACCTCCTCTGTAAAGCACTTAGAGATCTACTGATGAAAAGTGCTAGATCAGAGCTAGTTGTTGGGCCTGTTCCCCCCCCCCCCCCGAGGAAATTCTGGGGAGAAATATAAATCTTCCACAAAAATATTTTTGAGGCTTTTTACAAAACCCCCAAAATTAAGTAAATAAATTGAATTTAAATAGATATTTTTAAGGTCAGGCTTGACAAAGCCCTGGCTGGGATGATTTAGTTGGGGATTGGTCTTGCTTTGAGCAGGGGGTTGGACTAGATGACCTCCTGAGCTCCCTTCCAACCTGATATTCTATGACTCTATGAATTTTTTAAAAAATTGTTTTTGAAAATAATTTTTTCTTTAAAAATGTCAGTTTTCATAAACTGAAAATTTGTAGCATATACCACGTTTTTACTCCTTTGTTTTTTTGTTTTGTTTTTTTCTATAAAAAATTTCAGTTTGGTAGAAGAACCATTTTTCATCAAAAAGAAAAAAAAAGGGGCCATAACGAATTCTCAACCAGCTGTCCAAGGCACCCAAGTAGGGACACCAAGGCACGTCCTAGCAGTACCGTGCTCATGACAATGCCTGGGACATGTGGGAGTGCCTTCACCCTGTACAGATGGTACAAAGCACTGGCAAACTCCCAACGCTGATTGCATGCCTTTGCTCTGGATATAATGCACCAATTAGCTGTATCATCTGAGCCACTTGATTGAATGAAAGGGGATCCTTTCCCTTGAAAGGGCATGTTCCATCTTCAAGCCCTACTAAAAATAAAAAGAAATCCAGCTATACGCCATCCCTGGAGTATTGTGTCCCCTTCCCCTTGTTCCTACAGCGCTGTGCAAAGGGAGTACCCAGGGGGCACTCGTCAGGGCAACCAGGCACATAGCTGCTTGGAAAACACATCCTCTAGTAAAGAACAAGGCATCTCGGCCCTGCAGACCCAGTGCCCTAGAGATGCAGTTCTTCCCAAGCAGGGCGGAGGGAAAACTGATCGCTGCTGGAGTGATATTGTTCAGATTCTTCCTTGGGACCACAATAGCAAGTGACAATTCTTTTCTCCCTGCACTCTCGTATTGCACAGCTGTAACTAGACACTGAATTCCACCTGACCATAGAGGCCAGAGATTTCTGACAGGCAGAGAATGCTTCCACTCCAGCTCTCTGTGCCAGGCATGCCAGTGGGATATAGCCTCACAAGGTGACCTTGGAGGGGAATGTGAGGGTGGGGGAAGGCAGGCTTCATGCTTAAAGAGAGAAAAGGTGGCAGATGGGATCTCCGGGGAGCTGTCAGATCTCTCCTACTGCAGGACTGCAGCCTCTACTGCTGCCCAGATGCAGGCAGGACATGGGGGGCCAGTTTCCCAGGGCAATGTGACAGCTTCATTCTCAAAAAACGCATTGTCATATGTGCTCCTACAGTCAGCTCGCACTGATAGAAAGTTCAGGGTTGGGGTAGGGGGCCTCTGGAGTAGAGCTGGGTGAATAGTGGAGTTTTCGTTGCATGGGCAATTTTGAAAATTCGTTTCTAGGTGGAACCAACAATGAAAAAACGTGGGTGAATAGAAAAGCTGACAAAAGTTTTGGCTTGGGTCGGATGGAATGAATTGGTTGGAGACAATGAGGGCACCTCCATTCAAAGTTGATCCCTTTTAAATGGTGTTGAATTTTTTTAAAAATAAAATGAAAGTAAATTTGGAAATGGAAAAGTTGTTTTTGACTTGAAAATGAACCCGTTTGGTTTTGTCAATGTCACAATGAAAAGTTTCAATTTGTTCAGATTTTTTTTAGTTTTTTAGTGTTTTTCCCCCTATCAAAACAATTTGGCAAAATTGACATGAATTTGAAAAATATTTTAGTGTTGTACTTTTTTTGGCCAAAAAACCCCCCACCTTTGGATGAAAAATTTTACCCATTTGTACTTGAATGTGCAAATGCCTTGGGCTTGATTCTGTTCTCACTTGGGGCCTGATCCAAAGCCCACTGAAACCAATGGATGCTTTTCTATTGGCTTCAGAGGGCTTCTGATCAGGCTCTTACAGCAGCGTGACTTTGCTGGAGATACCCTTGTTCAAGCATTGGCATGTGCCACTTTCATCTGGGGGTGAAAAGGTCTTTGCAAACCTGCGAACCATGCAGGCTCTGCAAATTAATTATTTTTATTATTATTAACTTGCAGTGACAGCATTACTATTTCAATTGAGCTTTAACCAAATCAATTATATGATGTTAATTAAATTTTTATTAGTATGCTAATTAAGCCTCATCTACTCCTGTGATAATGATGATCAGCCTTCTTTTATGGATGGGGAAACTGAGCCACATGGCAATGAAGTGACTTGCCCAAGGGCACGCTGTATGTTGTTGGCAGAGAACAATGAGACTTGGCTCCCTTCTTTAGCTCCTCTCCCATCCACCCACTGCTATGACATCCTTCCCTGAGTAACTGATCCACTCCAAACCTATCTAATGATGTCCACCTTGTGTTTTGACTGTGTCCCTTGTGCCCAGGGTACGGATGGGGAAACTGGGGCACAGAGAGGTGAATTGCTTCACAGAGAGGTGAATTGCTTCAGTACTTTACCACAAACTGTACCCAGGGATCCTTGCATCTGGCTTTGAATTACACCCACCCCACAGGGAACACTGATCTGCTTCTCAGGGTATGTCTACACTATGAAATTAGGTCGAATTTATAGAAGTCGGTTTTGTAGAAAGCGTTTTTATACAGTCGATTGTGTGTGTCCCCACACAAATGCTGTAAATCATGTAGTCGGCGGAGTGTGTCCACAGTACCGAGGCAACCGTCGACTTCTGGAGCGTTGCACTGTGGGTAGCTATCCCACAGTTCCCACAGTCTCCGCCGCCCATTGGAATTCTGCATAGAAATCCCAGTGCCTGATGGGGCAAAAACATTGTCGCGGGTGGTTCTGGGTACATATCGTCAGGCCCCCCTTCCCTCCCTCCTTCTGTGAAAGCAAGGGCAGACAACCGTTCTGCGCCTTTTTTCTTGAGTTACCTGTGCAGACGCCATACCACAGCAAGCATGGAGCCCGCTCAGCTCACCATATGTCTCCTGGGTGCTGGCAGACGCGGTACTGCATTGCTACACAGCAGCAGTTTATTGCCTTTCGGCAGCAGACAGTGCAGTATGACTGGTAGCCATTGTCAACATAGTCCTGGGTGTTCTTTTAACTGACCTCGATGAGGTCAGGGGCACCTAGGCAAACATGGGAGTGACTCAGCCAGGTCATTTCCCTTTTAAATTTCGTCTCATGGCGATTGAGTCCTGCCGGCAGTGCACTGTCTTTTAATCAGCAGCCAGCAGAAGATGATGACCAGCCGTCATACGGCACCGTCTTCTGCCGAGCACCCAGGAGATGACGATGGCTAGCGGTCGTGCTGCACAATCTGCTGCTAGAAAGAAGTATAAAGATAGATGAAGTGGCTCAAAACAACAAATAGACCAGATTTGTGTTGTATTCATTTTCTCCTCCCTCCCTCTGTGAAATCAACGGCCTGCTAAACCCAGTTTTGAGTTCTATCCTTGAGGGGGCCATTCTGTTTCTCGCAAAACCACCCCCTTTGTTGATTTTAATTCCCTGTAAGCCAACCCTTTAAGCTATGTTATCAGTCGCCCCTCCCTCCGTCAGAGCAATGGCAGACAATCGTTCCGTGCCTTTTTTCTGTGCAGACGCCATACCATGGCAAGCATGGAGCCCGCTCAGATCACTTTGGCAATTAGTAGCACATTAAACACCACACGCATTATCCAGCAGTATATGCAGCACCAGAACCTGACAAAGCGAAACCGGGAGAGTGGGTGATGTCAGCGCGGTGATGAGAGTGATGAGGAAATGGACATAGACTTCTCTCAAAGCATGGGCCCTGGCAATGTGGGCATCATAGTGCTAATGGGGCAGGTTCATGCCGTGGAACGCCGATTCTGGGCTCGGGAAACAAGCACAGACTGGTGGGACCACACAGTGTTGCGGGCCTGGGACGATTCTCAGTGGCTGCGAAACTTTTGCATGTGTAAGGGCACTTTCATGGAACTTTGTGACTTGCTTTCCCCTGCCCTGAAGTGCAAGAATACCAAGATGAGAGGAGCCCTCACAGTTCACAAGAGAGTGGCAATAGCCCTGTGGAAGCTTGCAACGACAGACAGCTACCGGTCAGTCGGGAATCAATTTGGAGTGGGCAAATCTACTGTGGGGGCTGCTGTGATGCAAGTAGCCAACGCAATCAAAGATCTGCTGATATCAAGGGTAGTGACCCTGGGAAATGTGCAGGTCATAGTGGATGGCTTTGCTGCAATGGGATTCCCTAACTGTGGTGGGGCCACAGACGGAACCCATATCCCTATCTTGGCACTGGAGCACCAAGCCGGCGAATACATAAACCGCAAGGGGTATTTTTCAATAGTGCTGCAAGCACTGGTGGATCACAAGGGACATTTCACCGACATCAACATGGGATGGCTGGGAAAGGTACATGACGATCACATCTTCAGGAACTCTGGTCTGTTTCAAAAGCTGCGGGAAGGGACTTTCTTCCCAGACCAGAAAATAACTGTTGGGGATGTTGAAATGCCTGTAGTTATCCTTGGGGACCCAGCCTACCCCTTAATGCCATGGCTCATGAAGCCATACACAGGCAGCCTGGACAATAGTCAGGAGCTGTTCAACTACAGGCTGAGCAAGTGCAGAATGGTGGTAGAATGTGCATTTGGAAGTTTAAAAGCATGCTGGCGCAGTTTACTGACTCGGTTAGACCTCAGTGAAACCAATATTCCCACTGTTATTACTGCTTGCTGTGCGCTCCACAATATCTGTGAGAGTAAGGGGGAGACGCTTATGGTGGGGTGGGAGGTTGAGGCAAATCGCTTGGCTGCTGGTTACGCACAGCCAGACACCAGGGCGGTTAGAAGAGCACAGGAGGGCACGGTACACATCAGAGAAGCTTTGAAAACCAGTTTCATGACTGGCCAGGCTATGGTGTGAAAGTTCTGTTTGTTTCTCCTTGATGAAACCCCCCACCCCTTGGTTCACTCTACTTCCCTGTAAGCTAACCATCCTCCCCTCCTCCCTTCGATCACCACTTGCAGAGGCAATAAAATCATTGTTGCTTCACATTCATGCATTCTTTATTAATTCATCACACAAATAGGGGGATAACTACCAAGGTAGCCCAGGAGGGGTGGTGGAGGAGAGAAGCACTGCGGGGGGGGGGGGGAGGAGGGAAGGACAAGGCCACACAGCACTTTAAAAGTTTAAAACTTTAAAACTTATTGAATGCCAGCCTTCTGTTGCCTGGGCAATCCTCTGGGGTGGAATGGCTGGGTGGCCAGAGGCCCCCCCACTGTGTTCTTGGGCTTCTGAGTGAGGAGGCTATGGAACTTGGGGAGGAGGGCGGTTGGTTACACAGGGGCTGTAGCAGTGGTCTGTGCTCCTGCTGCCTTTCCTGCAGCTCAACCATATGCTGGAGCATATTGGTTTGATCCTCCAGCAGCCTCAGCATTGAATCCTGCCTCCTCTCATCACGCTGCCGCCACCTTTCAGCTTCAGCCCTCTCTTCAGGCCACCACTTACTCTCTTCAGCCCGCCACCTCTCCTCCTGGTCATTTTGTGCTTTCCTGCACTCTGACATTGTCTGCCTCCATGCATTCGTCTGTGCTCTGTCAGTGTGGGAGAACAGCATGAGCTCAGAGAACATTTCATCACGAGTGCATTTTTTTTGCCTTCTAATCTTCGCTAGCCTCTGGGAAGGAGAAGATCCTGTGATCCTTGAAACACATGCAGCTGGTAGAGAAAAAAAAAGGGACAGTGGTATTTAAAACGATACATTTTATAGAGCAATGGGTACACTCTTTCATGGTAAACCTTGCTGTTAACGTTAAATACATAGCACATGTGCTTTTGTTCTAAGGTTACATTTTGCCTCCCCCCAGCGCATAGCTAACCTCTCCACCCTCCCCGTGGCTAACAGCGGGGAACATTTCTGTTCAGCCACAGGCAAACAGCCCAGCAGGAATGGGCACCTCTGAATGTCCGCTTACTAAAACCACCCTATTTCAGCCAGGTGACCATGAATTATATCACTCTCCTGTGGATAACACAGAGAGATAAAGAACGGATGTTGTTTGAATGCCAGCAAACATACACTGCAATGCTGATGTAAGCAGAGGCAGGATGAGCTCCACCCTGACACCTGGTGGTGAGGTGTGGCAAGTTGTGGAAAAGAACTTCAGGGGCTGATCTCATTTGCATAGGCACACCCACCCCGCCTAGAATGAGGCCATAGCTGCCCAGATGGTCACTTTGGCTGCTGTGGGATCCCCAGTGTCTCTGTTATTGGGGCAGGAAGAATAAATTGTTATTACCCTGATTATGGGAACTATGCTTGGAACTGTACTTGGCCTTTTGTTATGATGGAGGGACTCGCCATCAACTAAGTAGCACTCGCTAGGCAAGGGACATGGGTTCCAAAACTCTGTGAATGGAGAAAAGCTGGGAACAGGTATTAATACTTGGTAGCATGGGCTGCCTGGTGAGGGCCTTACATGCTAATTGCACTTCCTCCTCTCTCCACTGTGGAATATCAGAGCTAATTTTGATTCCGTTAGGAGTCTAGTTAGAGGCTGCTGAGCTCACTTTGGGCTAAGGGTGCACCAGTACTGAGGATCCCCTACTACAAGCTGAATTCACCAAAGAGCTGAACTGACTAAGAGCTGAAATCACTGAGTGTTGTGTTAAGTAGCGGGGGAGCCTGAAGATCTATTGTGGAGCAGTTTGTGGGACGGCTGGAGCGCCTTGTGGACCGGCTGGTGGAGCAGTTTGTGGGACGCGGAGCAGAGCTGAGCGAAGCAGTTTGTGGGGTGGCTGATGGAGCGGAGTGGAGCGAAGCCCTATGGAGCTGCGTGGCACTCAGCTTCAGCCCCTTACCTCTTCCCCCCCCCCATCTCCACCCAGGTTGGGAGGTAAAGCTCTGTAGATAAACTTTGAACTCTGGGGCTGCCCTGACCAGGGACAGAGACTTTTGGGTCATTGGACTTTTGGGACTTTGGGTGATTTGGGGTTGCTGGACTCAAGAACCAAAGGGAAAGGGCATGCCCCAATTTGCTTGGGGTGGGTTTTTTGCTCATGGGTTGTGTCATGAATCCTGTTGGTGGTGTTTCCCCAACATAATGCCACATTGTTTCTCTCTGTTATTAAAAGGCTTTTTGCTACACTCAGACTCTGTGCTTGCGAGAGGGGAAGTATTGCCTCTTGGAGGCGCCCAGCGGGGGTGGTATATATTTGTCACTGGGTGGGGGCTCGAGCCGGTTTTGCATTGTGTTACTGGAATGGATCCCCTAGATACTGAACCCGGCCCTTGTTGCTGCCAACTCTGACGGGCAGAAGGGTTACACTTTGTTCTATAATGATTCCCGAGGACATGCTACTGGCCTGGAGTGGTAAAGTGTCCTACATGGTGGATGGAATAAGGCTGCCCTCCCCAAAAACCTTTTGCAAAGGCTTTAGGAGTACATCCAGAAGATCCACGAATGCCAGGGCAAATTAATCATTAAACATGCTTGCTTTTAAACCATGTATAGTATTTTAAAAGGTACACTCACCAGAGGTCCTTTCTCTGCCTGGCCAGTCCGGGAGGCATCCTTGGGTGTGTTCGGGGGGTACTGGCTGAGAAACAGTGCCAGGATGAGAAACAGTGCCTGGATGTCAGGAAAACTGTTTTCTCCACTTGCTTGCTGTGAGCTAGCTACAACCTCATCATCATCATCTTCCTCATCCCCAAAACCTGCTTCCGTCTTGCCTCCATCTCCATTGAAGGAGTCAAACAACACGGCTGGGGTAGTGGTGGCTGAACCCCCTAAAATGGCATGTAGCTCATCATAGAAGCAGCATGTTTTGGGCTCTGACCCGGAGCGGCCGTTCGCCTCTCTGGTTTTCTGGTAGCCTCAGCTCCTTAAGTTTCACACAGCACTGCTCCGGGTCCCTGTTATAGCCTCTGTTCTTCATGCCCTGGGAGATTTTGACAAATGTTTTGGCATTTCAAAAATAGGAACGTAGTTCTGATAGCACGGATTCCTCTCCCCATACAGCGATCAGATCCCGGAGCTCCCGTTCGGTCCATGCTGGAGCTCTTTTGCGATTCTGGGACTCCATCATGGTCACTTCTGCTGATGAGCTCTGCATGGTCACCTCTGCTGATGAGCTCTGCATGGTCACCTGCAGCTTGCCACGCTGGCCAAACAGGAAATTGAAATTCAAAAGTTCACGGGCCTTTTCCTGTCTACCTGGCCAGTGCATCTGAGTTCAGAGTGCTGTCCAGAGCGGTCACAATGGAGCACTCTGGGATAGCTCACGGAGGCCAATACCGTCTAATTGTGTCCACAGTACCCCAAATTCAACCCAGCAAGGCCAATTTCAGCGCTAATCCCCTTTTCGGGGGTGGAGTAAGGAAATCGATTTTAAGAGCCCTTTAAGTCGAAAAAAAGGGCTTCGTTGTGTGGACGGGTGCAGGGTTAAGGCGATTTAATGCTGCTAAATTTGTCCTCAACTCCTAGTGTAGACCAGGGCTCAGAAGTGTATCCCTGGCCCTTGGGCTAGAAAAGCTAGGGAGGTCATCTCTCCTTCCAGAGATTCCCAGTGCAGGCTGGAAATACCACTGGAAGGCGCTTTTGTAAGGCGTTTTTAAGACTGTCCATTCCCAGCTCATGGTTACCTTTGACAGACTTAGCTACTACTATGACCACTATCACCCTAGTATCTGAGCAGCTCACAATCTTTACCGTATTGATCCTCAAACGGCCCTATGGAGCAGGGCAGAGCTATTGTCCCTTGTAAAGCGAGACAAAGTGACTCCTCCAAGGTGATACAGGGAGGCTGTGCCAGGGAAGGGAATTCAGCCAGGCCTCCCAGGTTGCAGGCTGATGCCCTGACCGCCGGAGGGTACATCTTCTCCCTCTGGATAGCTCACACACCACAGGAGAACCACAAGAGGCTTTTTCAGAGACCTTCCCCACCAGACAAAGCACAGTCCTGTTCTTACACTCTGACCTCCTCCTCTCCCCAACCCCCTTTCCTCGCTTGCTCCCCTGTTGGGCTGTGATTCATTTGAGGTGGTAAGGGCAAGCACTGTGCCATTCGTCTGACTATAAATCATGTAGCATGCTCCAGGCACCGGGTGAATACCGGTAACCTCTGAGTGGATTCCCAATGGGAAACCCAGTGGGCTATGAGGCAGGTAGAGTGGCAGCTCCCACAGCTCTTCCCAGGAAATCTGGTAGCCACACAGAAGGCCCCACTAGGGGAGCAGTATGTCCTGGAGCTAGCGTCACACCTTTCGGAGCATTTCCATGCCACACATTACTCCACTTTGTTGCTCTCTATCATGCCTCCTATCTGAGGGGCAAGTCGGAGCTCCATTTAGCAAGTGATAACAGATTGGCAACCCTAGGCGTGCAAAATGCATGGGTCTAGCCCTCCAAAATTGGTTTACAACTCATGAGCTTTTATAAAAACAATACATTGGGGGGGGGGGTCTTTTTCTTTGCCTTCTGGACTGTTAGGGTGTTTTCAGGCAGTTCTTCACAACTATGATGGCCAGAAACTTCTTTTTTTTTTAATGACAGCTGAGATTAGAGCTGGGCAAAATATTTTTTGTTCAAAAACTTATTTCAGCTGAACAAACCTGTAGATTTGGGTCAACTGGAACATTTCACAATTTTGTACCAAATTCACTGAACAGATGCAGTCAAAACGAAGCCAAAAAATTCCGCACAGAAAAGTCTATCTTTCCTTTTAACATTTTCTAAGTGAAAGGTTTCATTTTTTTAAATTTAAAGCTGCTTTTTGTTTTGAATTTTACCTTGCTTTTATTTATTTAAAAATAAAAAAACTCTCAAAAACAAAACAAAATGTTTCATTTGACCCCGGATGACTTTCCCCACAAAATTTTTTGGGTTCCGCCAGCGAACTAAAAATCAGTTATTTGCACAGCGTCAGCTGAGATGCCCCCTTATTCCAGGGCTGCCTGGGAGGGGAGGGACAAAAGGAGTAGTTTGCTCCAGGTCCCCCATTTGCGAGGGCCCTCAAACCTGAGTGGTGCTGCAATTCTGTGTACTAGGTCAGGGAGCCAGGCCCAGCCCAGCCCCATGGGACAGGCGTCACCACTGCAGGGTAAGTATGATGTGGGCTCACTCTGCCACACCCCCCACACTGCCCTGGGCTTCCCTTCAGTGGTAATGTGTTTTTAAAGGTGGGCAGGGGGTTGTTTCTTATTTTGCCCTGGGTTCCCAAAAACCTATGTGCAGCCCTGCCTTATTCACATGACTCCAGGAGCTCAGGCTTCAAGTAAATCACCCAAAACTTAGAATCATAGAACCATAGGGTTAGAAGGGACCACAAGAGTCACCTATTCTAACCCCCTGCCACGATGCAGGATTTGTTGTGTCTAAACCATCCAAGACAGATGGCTCCAGCATCCTTTTGGAAACCTCCAGTGAAAGAGCTTCCATGACCTCCCTAGGCAGTCTGGTCCATTGTCCTACTGTTTGTACAGTTAGGAAGTTTTTTGCTGAGATTTCATCTTGTGAGAGTTGGCAACACCATGCTACTGCCAAGCTTGGAAGAATAAAAAGAGGAAAGAGAAAATTCTCTTCCATGGGTGGGGAATTCTGGAATGTTGAGATGAACTGGTTCATGGTAATGAAATTCTTTGAAGTTGCAAAGTGCAAAGGGCCAGACAGTGGAGGCTGTCCTCAGTCTCTGCTCAACTCCTAACCCTTGCAGATCTCCCCTGAGCATGGATCTTCGGGTTTGGGCCATTGATCCATTTGAGACAGGACAGGATGAGAATATTTCTCACCCTTATACTCATTGCTGCTCTGGAGCCATTTTGGATCCAGTTGAAACCAGGCTCATCAAGGAAAACTACTGGGGTTTCCAACCCAAGGAGTCTGAATACTTTGCAGAGCAGCACCATCCCTGCAGGGAACTCAAAGCCCCTTACTAAGGGTGATCAATTCACCCACACAGTCCCTCCTCTCACCATGAGGCAGATCATTATGATTACATACGGTTTATTCTGACATGGAGAGGGGAAGGCCAAAAATTGCCACAGAGTCTAATTTAGGTGGCCTAAAAGTGAGGCACCCAAAATTACAAGACAAGTGAAAAGTTTGGCTTGACTGAATCAAACAAGTCATCAGGTCAACCTGGCCTAGAACCCAGGTGTCCCAAGTACCATACTCCTGTTCCAGGCACTTGTCACTACGGCCTCTGCAAATCTGGGCAAAACTCTGGAACCAACCCTGCAAACTTGCCAAAGGTCTTTCACAACTAACTGTAACCGTAGCTAATATTCCTCTCTAAGCACCTAGGCATCAGCACATAAACAATGAGCTGCCGCCAGCCGTGGACCACCATCTAGCTGCATTTCAGTTCTCAACCAGGTCACCTGTAATGCTACTGCAGCCAATTTCTGAGACTCGTTGCTGGATAAATGTCACTTGCTGAAGGAAAATGCTAGTGGTGGGGTTGACGGGGAGTATCTCCTGGGCTTGGTGTTCGAGTACTCCCTGCTGGGTAACCACCCTCCCCAGGTGTTGGTCACCCAAAGAGTGTGGCTCTAGGTAGGACTAGAAAAGAGCAGGGAACCTGTACAATGGGCATGTCTCAGTGTTGTCTGAGCTGTGCCCACACTAGCAAATGCATGCTGCTGTGTTTAATATCAAGGAGCACTGGTAAGACCTGGCTCTTCTCCTCCGTGAATATCAAACCGCTTTACAAAGGAGGAAAATGTAATTTTACCCCTTCTATATATAACGAAATTGAGAGGTGAAATGACTTACTACCTGTCAGCCAGCAGCAGATGCAGGATTAGAACCTAGCTCTAATAAATACAAAGCCAGGGCTCTCACCACTAAGCCATACAATCTATGGGTGTGCTATGGTCCCTCCCCCAGGTGACTACAGCCAACAGCACTGCCACCAAGCCCCCAGTATGCCTCCTGTAGCACAGCACCCTCTCCTCTCCTTGGAGCTAGCATGTCTAGACATTGCCTCTGGGTCTGTCTACACTGCAGTCAGAGGTGTGATATCAGCATATGTAGACGGACCCGGGCTAGCTTTGATCAGTAATGGCAGTGAAGCCGTGGCAGCATGGGCTAGCCACTCGAGTCCATATCCAGGGTCCCAAGCAGGGTTGTACAGTCCATGCTGTCGTTACTGGAGCTAGCCAGATCAAAGCTAGCTCAGGTCTGTCCACATGGGCTGCAGCCACCCCTGTGATTGCACTGGAGACTGATCCACCTTCGCCTGTGACCAAAGGCACAGTCCAAGTTGTATGGCTGATGGAGGGAAGGATAGTTCAGTAGTTTGAGCATTGGTCTGCTAAACCCAGCATTGTCAGTTCAATCCTTGAAGGGGCCATTTAGGGATCTGGGGCAAAAATTGGGGCTTGGTCCTGCTTTGAGCAGGGGCTTGGACTAGATGACCTCCTGAGGTCCCTTCCACCCCTGATATTCTAAGTTAATATAGGCCATGGCCAGAGCAGCAGGAAATGTCAATCAAACTACCGTTGACAATGCAGTTGAGTTCCCTCCAGGTTTTGGGCTCCCTGAGCCTGGGGCGATACCTGCAGGATGATGCAGTGGGTACAGTCAGACCGAAACACTGTCCTCTCCAGCCGTCCCCCAGAGCAGCTTTCCAAATGGTGCACTCCTCTACAAGATTGATGAACACTGTATTCCAGGAAGAAACGTGACACCAAAGCAGGGCTCAGCTGTCTCGGAGCAAGGACTGTAGCCTGGAGGATCAGTTGAAGCTTGCACTAAATCATTGTAATGAAGCAAGTGTCGGAGGATCCCACGCTCACAACAATTGCCAGGGAAGTCAGTGCTGCAGAGAATTTTGCAGTCAGCTCCGGATGGATACATGCATTGCAATGAACACGAGGGAGCCTTAGAGAGGGAAAGCAAAGGCCGGGTCCGCCAGGCTTTGCAGTTCCAGAGAGGTTGAGAATGGTCATTGACATGAGTTCCGCGTGCCGGTCTCTTGCAGTGGTGAGTGGATGGTGTTGAGAATCAGGCATCCATCCTCAGCTCTTTCTAGGGGAAGGGTCAAGTGGAGAAGGGGGTTGGGGTTGTTCTTACCAACCCAGTACAATTTGCAGCCAGGCCTGGAACTGCTACTGAGATTAGACTTTTCTATTGCTGAGGGGCAGAACCACCCCATTCAGGTGCTGATTGGATTACCTAAACGAGGTAATCTCATGGGCCCATCTTCTTAATATAACTTGGCATCCCTGGGTAGGGGTGGAGGACAGCAGTGTAGGGCTTGAATGCGGGACATCGGGATCTAAACACAGGAGCAGCTGGTGCTTGAGCTGAAGGACACCCCTCAGCTGTAGCAAACTCATCAACCTCTATATGTAAGCCAGCGACCAGTAGAGGGGGACAGAGCGCCACACTGAGCAGGTGTGAGTTACCTTAAACAAAGACAGGGTCAGGTAGTGGAAGACCGGATGGTGTACTTTAGAGAAGTTCCCCAGACGTGGTCTGCACAGCTCCAGCTGGGGCAGCTGCCAAGAACAAGGACGAGAAGGGGAAATGAAGACCAAATGCAGAGCACGAGCTCAACTCTTTCAAGCAAATGGAAAAACGCTGCTGTAAAAGCCACTGAAAATACGGCCATGGCATCCTGCTCCACAGAAGCAGCTGCTGCAGCAATGTTCTGGGAGTTCGTACAGGAGAGCAGGTCCCCACAGGACAGCTTCCTACTAAGATATGGTCCCCACCATGAAGACATTGAGAATTTGGGCAGTAGGAGGTGCTCCGCTCACTGAGCTTGTCTGCACGGGGAAGCTAGTACACAGTAAGCTAGGGCGTGAATTTAAAGCATGCTAGCTACTCCATTAACTTCTGTTGTGGACACTCTTACTGCCCCCTAAGAGTGGCCTCAGATGGTTTAGCTTAGTACACTTCCAAAATGCATTAAGCTAATATGCACCTTCGTGCACAATAACAGTGTCCGTGCAGGGAGTTAGTGCAGAGTAGCTAGCACGCACCAGCAGCGGCAGGCTTTTTCCTTGTATAGACAAACCCTGAGTCAGTCCCAAGCTAATGCCCAGCACTGCAATGCCCTGTGCTGCTAGAGGTTCTGTCCTTCAGAGGAGACAGGAAGCTGAGGTCCTGACCATTAGTCACCCAACTGAGCTTCTTGTGAGAATTAAGGAGTCAGTTCTGGTGTCCTGCCCAGATTCCAGCTGAGTAATGACATTCTGCCTCCCCTTGCAGCCTTTTATACGGGAGCAGGTAAGATTCACTGTCTGCCCTAAACTAGTGTGCGGAATGGCCGAGTGCTACTCAAAGGTGGGCTCCTTCCACCCCAGGGGCAGCTGCATTCCATTGCTTGGTCCTCACACCATTTTTAATCACTCCCAACTCAGGCAGAATCCGAATGACGTCAATAGAAGTTTGCTTGAGCAAGGACTGAGTAACATATGTGTAAGAGTTGCCATTTGCAAAGTCAGCCAAGCATCTGGAGCTCTGGGGATTCTGGCATGTCCTCATGTCAGTCATCTCTATGCTTCTGACACTGTGCTACAAGCCCCGGGCCAAGAGGGCCTTATCTACAAGATGACAGGAGAGGTCCAAAGAAGCTTAGCAGTGAAGAAGTGGATGGTTTTCTCCAGGAAGTGGTGAAAACCCCATCACCAGGGCTGGCCATACATTTTTCATCAAAACTGTTTTTCAGTGGAAAATGGGTGGGAGGGAGAGTTGACTAACTATTTTTCATAAAACATGGCGGGTTCCTATGGAAATTTTTGGCTTTTCATCAAAAAAAACCCCAAACTCCTGAATACCAAAATATTGTAGCCGAAAACCATAATGTTTCCATTTGGAAATCTTACCGCAGCCTCTCATGACAGTTGCAGTTCCATTGCCTTGTGTCCCCATTCTCATCTCTAGGCTAGGCACCCCCAGCTGGACCACATCTCCCATGGCACACCATATCCCATGATGCACTCCCTCCCCTCTCCAAGTGATGCATCATGGGATATGTAGTCTGACAGGGAGCCCTGCCCATTGAAGGGAATGGGAGCATGAGACCACCCAAACTACAACTCCCATGAGGCATTATGGCAGTATTTCCAACCCAAAATAGTCCAGTTTTCAGCTAAAATATTTCACTACTTGAATTTCTACTGAAAAATTGAAATGTTCTGTGGAAAAAATAAATCGTTTTCAACCAGCTCTACCATGTCACTTGTGTAATTTTCCCACTGGAATGAGGAAAGCCCTGGAGAATGTATTGTAGATAATATCCTCATATTAAGCCATGGAAGAATGGACAAGAGGTAGCCTGGTAAGTATTTACTGTGCTGAATTACTAGGATTCTCTGAGTGCCTAGAATGTTTCTTTTTCCAATAAAGGTTTAACCCTTTCCATAATTCTCCCAACTGGAACAGTGAAGACCAGTTAAAAGGAAGAGAAAGGAGCCCCAAAACAGTCCCATCACTAAAGCTGCAGTCCTGCAAACTTCCCTATGGAGAACCCCAATGAAAACTTTGGGTGCTCCGTGATCTGTTGTCAAGGGAGTAGCTTGCAGGATCATACTTTAGGCATGCCTGGATGAAGAAGTGTTTGGTACAAAGAGAACATTTGGTACAGGTGCAAAATAGCTTTGTCTCTGCAAGTAATAGCAGAGGTACAGCATCATTGCTCCTTCACCAGAAATTCTTAGATATACCCAGACCCAGATGGGGGAACCTAGTAAGGTGGAGTGGTCTGGAGGACTTAATCATGGAGAACTTGAGGTGATGGGCAAGAGCATTAACCAACCATATTATTGCAAAAGCAGATGGAGATATTCTGAATGGGTCAGGCACCTGCCTGCATCTTTGACTGATGAACTATTTCACAGCAGAGACTTTTGCAGGAATTCCATTCTAATCAGACTGAAATTCATCATCTAGAGAGATGCTATGGTTGCTAGGCAATAACAGGTAGTGGTAACCTCTACACATCTATCCCTTTGGATCCTGCAGATCTCCTCAGTGTTCGATTTTTGGCTGGCATCCTGGCAAATGCCAGCCTCCCAATTAAGGCATGAGAGAAGTAGCGGGAAATCAGCAAAGAGAGCACACCAGGGAACTGGAAGGAAGAGTTGCTGACATATTTTGTCTCTATTATATTTAGAACCTGACCAAATTCACGGCTATGAAAAACACATCGCGAACCATGAAATCTAGTCTCCCCGCTGTGAAATCTGGTCTTTTGGGTCCTTTTACCCTATACTGTACAGATTTCACAGGGCAGACCAGCGTTTCTGAAATAGGGGTCCTGACCCAAAAGGGAGTTGCAGGGGGGGTCACCAGGTTATTTTAGGGGGGTCACAGTATTGCCACCCTTATTCTGCGCTGACTTCCGATCTGGGTGGCTGGAGAGTGGTGGCTGTTGGCTGGGCGCCCAGCTCTGAAGTCAGCGCCTCTCCCCCTGCCCCCCGCCCTCCTCCCGGCCTGAAGCCGCTGCTCTCCAGCTGCCCAGCTCTGAAGGTACTGCCAGCAGCAGCGCAGAAGTGAAGGTGTCATGGTGTGGCTTTGCCACCCTCATTTCTGCGCTGCTGTGCGGGGCGGTAGCAGTCACCATAACCAACGTAGTGTCTACCCTGACGCTGTGTCGACCTTGACTCTACGCTGCTCATGGAGGTGGAGTTCTTAAGTCTGCGTAGCAGGACAGTTACATCAGCAGGAGCCAAACTGAAGTGTAGACGCTTCCAGAGTTCGGCTGACGTAAGCTGCCTTGTGCCGCCCTACCTCTGTAGTGTAGACCTGGCCTCAGGAATCTGGGCATTAGAAGTGACTCATCAGCAAAGACTGAAGCACAGAGGAGTCTTACTGCTGTACCGCTAGTGGCAGTGCCTGGAGCGCACAGGGGCAGCACACGGGCGCAGTGGCATATGGTGCCTCTTCTCGCGGAGAGCTCCACAAACGGCAGGCAGCATCGTGCTAACATTCTGGTGATCCTCCACACCCGTCAGGGCCTCTGTCACCACCTGCCTCGTAACTTGGGTGCCTTAATGCTGGGTGGCTATGGCTCAGAGCCCTGACAGTAGCCAGCCCACAAGCAGAAGGTCCCCTCCTGGCTTCCACCAGCCAAGTTACTTCTTGCAGGTGTCCTCAACAATTCCTTCTGCTCCTTGTGTCCCCCCACCCCCAGCCCAAAAAAACCCCATCTCCCTGTGTTTTTAATTATCAATCCCTCTGATGTTTCCCAACTTGTTCATCAATCCCACAGGTGTGAAACCTGCCCCCTACTGTCAGTTCACTTTGGTGCACACAGACTTGCTTGATTTTGAAAACACACAAAAAGTGTATTTAATAGACAAATCACCGATTCAAAGAGGAGACGGTGAAGGAAAGCAAACACACACAAGTTGCACAGAACATAAACGTAAAGACACAACGTCACAACGTCGTTACATTTCTATACGAGCCAAATTCCCTTTTCCAATACAAGTCACCCATTGCCTCTGAATGGTTTCCGAGCATGCCCTCTGTCCAATGGATTCAGTGCTTCCTGGGCAGCACCCTGCTTAGAAGCTGGCCCTCAGTTTCTGGAGGCAGTGTGTTCCACAGGTTAATTATGCCTTGCGAAAAGGCCTATGCCCTTTTCAGCCCCTGTGCCAGGCAGTGCTCCCAGTACTTTTTACTCTTTGTTCCCCCTTTGGCAAGAGCATTTTAATAAGGACAGTGTGCCCTTGTTGCCAATGGCATTTTGGGGTGTATAAGTAGGGGCATTGCTAGCAGATCGAGCGACGTGATCGTTCCTCTCTATTCAACACTGGTGAAGCCTCATCTGGAGTACTGCGTCCAGTTTTGGGCCCCACACTACAAGAAGTATGTGGAAAAATTGGAAAGCGTCCAGTGGAGGGCAACAAAAATTATCAGGGGGCTGGAACACATGATTTATGAGGAGAGGCTGAGGGAACTGGGATTGTTCATTCTGCGGAAGAGAAGAATGAGGGGGGATTTGATAGCTGCTTTCAACTACCTGAAAGGGGGTTCCAAAGAGGATGGCTCTAGACTGTTCTCAGTGGTAGCAGATGACAGAACGAGGAGTAATGGTCTCAAGTTGCAGTGGGGGAGGTTTAGGTTGGATATTAGGAAAAACTTTTTCAGTAGGAGAGTGGTGAAGCACTGGAATGCGTTACCTAGAGAGGTGGTGGAATCTCCTTCCTTTGAGGTTTTTAAGGTCAGACTTGACAAAGCCCTGGCTGGGATGATTTAATTGGGGATTGGTCCTGCTTTGAGTAGGGGGTTGGACTCGATGACCTCCTGAGGTCCCTTCCAACCCTGATATTCTATGAACCAATATTCAGGGCTTTGCAGGCTTTTTTTCAATTAGGATGAAAAATCGATACAAGTCAGATCTATTCTTGGCGTGATCTTTTTTATTCATAAAGTCCTGTTCCTCAGAATGCAATAGAAACAAACTACAGCAGGGAGCATCCTTGTTCAGAAATCCCCATGCCTGCCCCTCCAGTGAGTTCTGTGCCCAAGAAGCCCAGTTTCTCTGCTTCATCTCAGGGCCAAGCTCACAATTTCTGCCTTCAACACACAAAGCCTGCACCTGATACCCTAGATCTTACATTTGCAACCAGGGAAACCCCTGTCAATCTATCTGGTTTAGCTCTGCTCTACCATTCAGCCTGTTGCCTTGGCCGGTCACCCACAATGGAGCTGTTTTTACCACATAAATGGGCTTTAATTGCTCCTTCTGTTGAGCCTGAAAGAGAGCACTTAGCTCCCATTGGCTTCAACGAGGTCTGTGAATGGCTTTGCCTCCAAGACCCCCTGATGTCAAACCATTAGCATCTTACAGCCTAGCACTGTTATAAATACTAGTACAAAGACATTTTCACAGAGGACCACTCTTGTGCTTCTTGAACTTTCCACGATTTCTATTGATTTTATTTTCAAAATATCTTTTCTTTTTTTGTTCCCCCTCTGACCAAGTTTGAAAATCCAGCTGAGTTCTTGTTTGCTTTTGAAAGTACTTTCCCTAATTATTGGGAATAATCTCTCAGTAAAGTACTAAGGGCTGAAATGGAAGGCCAACTGAGATCTAGGTTTTAGCCCATGTGCTTCCAGTCATTTGCATATTTGTGCTCTAGGACTTAGTAGAGGGTGGGGGGGGAGGTTATAGAATTGTCCATTATGCTGGGGAACTTTTTGTTTGTTTCTGCTTCTTTATGCTTAGCCAGTTCGCGTGTCATTTCTTCTAGGTTTCAGTCAATTAATTTTTCATCCAACGCAAGTAAAATTAATAAAACACATTTCCACTTTCCCACCATTCTGCTCCCACTCAGGGTAAATTTATAAGCCCAATTCTTACGATTCTCATGGGAGACTTCAATCACCCTGATATCTGCTGGGAGAGCAGTGCACAGACAATCCAGGAAGTTTTTGGAAAGTGTAGGGGACAATTTCCTGGTGCAAGTGCTGGAGGAACCAACTAGGGGCAGAGCTCTTCTTGACCTGCTGCTCACAAACCAGGAAGAATTCGTAGGGGAAGCAAAAGTGGATGGGAACCTGGGAGGCAGTGATCGAGTTCAGGATCCTGACACAGGGAAGAAAGGAGAGCAGCAGAATACGGACCCTGGACTTCAGAAAAGCAGACTTTGACTCCCTCAGGGAACTGATGGGCAAGATCCCCTGAGAGAATAACATGATGAGGAAAGGAGCCCAGGAGAGCTGGCTGTATTTTAAAGAATCCTTATTGAGGTTACAGGGACAAACCATCCCGATGTGTAGAAAGAATAGTAAATATGGCAGGCGACCAGCTTGGCTTCACAGTGAAATCCTTGCTGATCTTAAACACAAAAAAGAAGCTTACAAGAAGTGGAAGACTGGACAAATGACCAGGGATGAGTATAAAAATATTGCTTGGGCATGCAGGAGTGAAATCTGGAAGGCCAAATCACACCTGGAGTTGCAGCTAGCAAGGGATGTTAAGAGAAACAAGAAGGGTTTCTTCAGGTATGTTAGCAACAAGAAAAAAGTCAAGAATAGTGTGGGCCCCTTCCTGAATGAGGGAGGCAACCTAGTGACAGAGGATGTGGAAAAAGCTAATGTACTCAATGCTTTTTTTGCCTCTGTCTTCACGAACAAGGTCAGCTCCCAGACTGCTGCACTGGGCAGCACAGCATGGGGAGGAGGTGACCAGCCCTCTGTGGAGAAAGAAGTGGTTCAGGACGATTTAGAAAAGCTGGATGAGCACAAGTCCATGGGGCCAGATGTGTTGCATCCGAGAGTGCTAAAGGAGTTGGCGGATGTGATTGCAGAGCCATTGGCCATTATCTTTGAAAACTCATGGCGATCAGGGGAGGTCCCAGATGACTGGAAAAATGTAGTGCCCATCTTTTAAAAAAGGAAGAAGGAGGATCCTGGGAACTACAGGCCAGTCAGCCTCACCTCAGTCCCTAGAAAAATCATGGAGCAGATCCTCAAGGAATCAATTCTGAAGCACTTAGAGGAAAAGAAAGTGATCAGGAACAGTCAGCATGGATTCACCAAGGGCAAGTCATGCCTGTCTAATCTAATTGCCTTCTATGATGAGGTAACTGGCTCTGTGGATGAAGGAAAAGCAGTGGACGTGGTGTTCCTTGACTTTAGCAAAGCTTTTGACACAGTCTCCCACAGTATTCTTGCCAGCAAGTTAAAGAAGTATGGGCTGGATGAATGGACTATAAGGTGGATAGAAAGCTGGCTAGATTGTCGGGCTCAATGGATAGTGATTAATGGCTCCATGTCTAGTTGGCAGCTGGTATCAAGTGGAGTGCCCCAAGGGTCGGTCCTGGGGCCAGTTTTGTTCAATATCTTCATAAATGATCTGGAGGATGGTGTGGATTGCACCCTCAGCAAGTTTGCAGATGACACTAAACTGGGAGGAGAGGTAGATACGCTGGAGGGTAGGGATAGGATACAGAGGGACCTAGACAAATTGGAGGATTGGGCCAAAAGAAATCTCATGAGGTTCAACAAGGACAAGTGCATTAGGACGGAAGAATCCAATGCACCGCTACAGACTAGGGACCGAATGGCTAGGCAGCAGTTCTGCAGAAAAGGATCTAGGGGTTACAGTGGACGAGAAGCTGGATATGAGTCAACAGTGTGCCCTTGTTGCCAAGAAGGCCAATGGCATTTTGGGATGTATAAGTAGAAGCATTGCCAGCAGATCGAGGGACATGATCGTTCCCCTCTATTCAACATTGGTGAGGCCTCATCTGGAGTACAGTGTCCAGTTTTGGGCCCCACACTTCAAGAAGGATGTGGATAAATTGGAGAGTCCAGCGGAGGGCAACAAAAATGATTAGGGGACTGGAACACATGGCTTATGAGGAGAGGCTGAGGGAACTGGGGATGTTTAGTCTACGAAAGAGAAGAATGAGGGGGGATTTGATAGCTGCTTTCAACTACCTGAAAGGGGGTTCCAAAGAGGATGGCTCTAGACTGTTCTCAATGGTAGCAGATGACAGAACAAGGAGTAATGGTCTCAAGTTGCAGCAGGGGAGTTTAGGTTGGATATTAGGAAAAACTTTTTCACTAGGAGGGTGGTGAAACACTGGAATGCGTTACCTAGGGAGGTGGTGGAATCTCCTTTCTTAGAAGTTTTTAAGGTCAGGCTTGACAAAGCCCTGGCTGGGATGATTTAATTGGGAATCGGTCCTGCTTTGAGCAGGGGGTTGGACTAGATGACCTCCTGAGGTCCCTTCCAACCCTGATATTCTATGATTCTATGATTACAACAGGTGGCATGGGTGAGCCTGAGCGCCAACCTCCTTATAGAGACAGCTTACCCTGTGGTAATGCCCTTAGCCCATAACTGGGTGTATTCTGCACTCCCTTCTCTGTTTAGGGGCACAACATCCTGAAAGCAGGATTTGATTTGTTTGTGTTGCATGTGAATTCCACCCTGATGAGACGCACCAATCATACCCCTCCACGGTGGCCTTGTATAAGTCACTGAGCATCTCCATATCCCCTGCCCCTCCAGCCCTGAAGACCCAGGTGCTCCATTAGATGACCTCCTGAGGTCTCTTCCAACCCTAATATTCTATGATTCACCCAACCCTGACCTGGAGGAAATAGCTCTGAGGCTGAGGGGTGAGTTTGATCTCCATGGTCCATTAAGTCTTTGGCCTCAAGATGGACATGGCCAACAAGGGGGTGTCCTCAAGCTGAGAGAGATGGTGATTTTCAAGAGATGGATGTATACCTGTCCACTGGAATCTGAATTGAGACCCTCCAAACTCATGTCCGATGAGTCACTGAATATCCATCAATTATGGTCAATGTTTAGAACATTCCTGGGCTTGCTTTCATCTAGTGCTCTGGCAGGGAAAGGCTCTGATCCTATTACCACAACTTGGAGCTATCTGGTTGCCCTGAGCATTTGCAAACTTTTTTAGTTTGCCTTTGAACTCCTACCCACGCATAAAGCCTGAGGAGAGTAACAATATATGCCACAGGGACCTGTCATCGCCTGGTCCCCATGCTCCTCCCCAGCACCAACTGTCTCAAGGTGAGGTTTTCAGGTCAGATGTTACTAATCCCTACCGCATGAAAAGCTGGGTGGGTGGCAAAGACATAAAGAGCAGCTGGCTCATGTGGAACCCGGGCAAAACCAAAGGGACGTTGTTGGGAAAGGGGAAATGCTTTGAAGAACCATCAGGGAAATTAGCTTTCCTTTCCATTGTGCATCAGCGTAGTGGAAGCCTCTGGCCTCTGCTTGACTCCCCACTTAGAGCTTGGGTAATCAAGTAGCATCAATATCTAAAAGTGCTTTCTTTCTCCTCCCACTTGCCAGGAAACTTGGTTCCTTCCTGCCAGATGAATAGTTGGCCACTGCGATCCTTGCATGTGTCACCTCCAGACTGCATCATTGTCACTCCCTGAATAGGATGGCAATGCACAGGCCAGTACAGGATGCGGCCGTCCGCTTCTCCAGGACTTAGCTGCTATGAGCACGTCAGGTCCATGCTCCAGTCCCTCCACTGGCTCTCTGTCACTTCTGATGCCAGTTTAAGAGCTGGGTCCTAATTTTCATAGCAAAGAATGGACCAAGCCCCTGCTCCATCGAAGACCACATTTTGATCCATGAACCCCTGCAAGAGTGGGTGTCCCTGGGATGATGCACATCTGAGGCCAGGGTGATGCAGGTGAGAGCTGGCAAAAAAAACCTTCTCACCCAAGCAGATCCAGCCACAGAACCACTCCTGGGGGAGAGCAAGTGAATCCAGAGGTGACACTGAACAACCTTCCTCTTGGGAAAATTTTCCCACCAGAGGAACAATACAACATTGACACCCCTTTTAATCTATAAACCCTAACTCAGACAGCCCTCCTGCCCCTAGATCCCTTCCCAATCCAAAGAGGAAATTAAGAACATAAGAACAGCCATACTGGGTCAGACCAAAGGTCCACCAAGCCCAGTATTCTGTCCTCTGACAGTGGCCAATGGCAAGTGCCCCAGAGGGAATTAATAGACAGGTTATCATCAAGTGATCCATGCCCTGTCACCCAATCCCAGCTTCTGGCAAACAGAGGCTAGGGACACCATCCCTGCCCATCCTGGCTAATAGCCATTGATGGACCTATCCCCCATGAATCTATCCAGCTCCCTTTTGAACCCTGTTATAGTACTGGCCTTCACAACACGCTCTGGCAAGGAGTTCCAGAGGTTGACAGTGCATTGTGTGAAAAAATACTTTCTTGTGTTTATTTTAAACCTGTTACCTATTATATTAATTAATATTAAATTAATAAAATCTACAGCCAAAAACCCTCCTGCAAACAGTGTTTTTAGCCGAAAAAGGGAGCCAGGCCAGAGACTCATGAAATCTACAAGGGATTTCACTATTGCTATTGATTTTATGTAGAAGACCGTCTGCCTAGATAGGCAGGCAGGCAGGCCAAGAGCACTTTGCTAGCCTGGCAGCTGAGAGCGGAGCATTTAATTCATACAAAGTGCGTGAGAGCAAAGGGGCAGTTAAGGAAAGAGTCAGCCAGCAGCGAGCAGCGGCCAGAGCCAGCCAGCAGAGATTAGCTGTGAATGTAGTGTACGCAGAACAATCTGCCTGTGTATATTTACTGGCCCCTCTGTGGTATGCCTACGTTTCAAATGCACCTGCTAACCCCCTCCAGCCCCTTCTCTCTGACTTTGCTCCGGGAAGCCTGGGTCCATTGCACATAGGCCAGTTTATCAAATGTGTTTATAAGGCCCCACACTGGTACTAATGGAAGTTCCCCGGGGACACAGGTGCAGCCTATATACCCTGTCCATGGCAACAGTGCTGTGTAAATACGAGCTGGCACGGAGATTTAAATGCCACATTCTTTCCATCCTCTGGGCCGAAGAGTTAATGGACAGGGCACAGAGGAGCCTGCAGCATGGGTCTAACCTCAGCAAGGCGGGTGACACCTCACGCGCATGTCAAGCAGACATCCATCCTGCTTTGGATGCAGCACAGAGTCCAACCTGGGCGCATCCCAGGGGGGACACAGACATAGCCTGGGCTGTTTCTTTCCAGCAGGGAGCTCCCTCATTAGTGACCTAACTCACCTTTCTCCCCGTGGGTGCACGTGGCCCAGGGTAAGTGCATGGGGACTGAGAGACAGGGTCCTTGGGCTCTGCCCCCCACTCTGGCAGGCAGTGTGGCCCAGTGAGCAGAGGACTAGGAGAAAACACTCCTGAGTCCTTATGTTTCCACCCTGCAGAAATCCCAATAGGTGCTTGCTGACTCCCTGAGTGGGGACAGTCAGGGACCTGAGTGGGGACAGTCAGGTCCCTGGTTTCTCATCCTCCCTATTGGTAGACCCACTGCAGCACCTGTTAGACAAATGGGGCGGCAGGGGGGTAATTTATACATAAGTCACATGCACGGGGGTGGACGGGCATTGCCCCCCCCCAAACTGCAACCCTCGGGCAGGTGCAGAATTTGCACACACACACACCCACACCCCACACACACAGGTCCCATTGGCCTGACTGGAACACAGAACTCAGATTACACCTTTGGCCACCCAGTGATAATGAACTGGACATAGCAGATCTGCCATCAGCACAGCAATGGGAACTATGCCACGAGTCATGTTACGTGGAGCAGAAAGCAATGTTCCTTTGGGGAGGGGGGGTTAGCCAATGCGTGAAAATAGCACATGGAGTTGTATGGCCGCTCCCTGTCTGCAGCTGAGGGCTCGTATGTCAAGCCCACCCAGGAAGTGGCGACCAGAGCCCTTCTCCATCCTTTAAAAAGCCAGCTCTCTGTCCCCTGAGCGAGGGATCCACCTTGGCACATCTTTTGTTTTCTGTGGCAGCCCAGCCATGACAACTTTCATGGTCCAGGCACTGGTTGAGGTGCAGGAGCTCTGGGGTTAATTTCCCAGGTCTCCCTGTGAGACCTCGAATGAGTCCTTTTTTCGGGCATGAACTTGCCAGAGATTAGGGTGCTGGTGCTCGGAGACCATTGCCCAGCGTCCTGACTGATATGGGCTCATTGTTTCCTTTTGCTCTCTGGACTGTCTGTGTCCACCTGGTGTCTACGGGGGCAGGGGTTGTGACTCACTGACTGTGGTTCAGATGCATTGAAATGACCTGCCTACACTGACACAAACCCTTCATGCACAGCAGTTCCACACCTAGTGTGTATAGTGTAATAGGCTTGGCCAGCATAGTGCATTCACTCTGGATTGAGTTAGTGCGGCCGAATGTTCGTATGCACACATCATTCATTTGCCTTGGTTTGACTGTCCTCCAACAGCTATCCCACACTGCTTTGCGTGTGGCTGTGACCAACCTCTCTGTTCACTGGTGAACCCTCCACTGCTCCAGGTTGACTGGATGTCACATTACTCTTTAGCAATGTAGATTGTCAGCTCTCTGGGGCAGGGACCATCTCTTTGTTCTCCATACAGGGCCTAGCACAATGGGATCCTGATCCATGATTGAGGCACCTCGACACTGCTGCAACATAGATAATAATACATTCATCTGTTCCTCAGTTTCCCCATCTGTACAATGGGAATAGCACTTAACGATCTTGCAGAGTACGTTGTGGGGATAAATGTGTTATGTTTGTGAGGCGCTCAGCTGCTACAACCATTCACACAATGCTAGGCCGGTACACTTAGGTTAGCCACCTCCCCTCTCTGTGTTTCAACCTTCCCATACATACAATGGGGCAAACACTATTTCTCTATCTCCAACAGCTCTGATGAGACTCAGTTAATTAATGCTTCTAAGCCAGGCTTCAAGAGAGGGCAAAGCATTTGGATTATTAAAAAATAAACTTGCAGTGTATGGAGTCCGCATGTGATGCATCTTGACAAACCCTGCAATGCAAAGGTACGTATATAGAGGAAGAATTAATAGCACCCATCAGTTATAATCTCCTTTCCAGAGCCTGCAGGGATTATATGGCAGGAAGGTTGATTTCAAACTTCTGGACTGTTTGAAATAGATCCTCTAAGAAAACAAAACCCTTGTCCTTTTTTCCTTACCCACCTGGTTTCCAGGACTCTGGGGTCACTGCTGGATTGTCCCCTGGCTAGTAGGGCAAAGGTCTTCCAATTCATCCAGTCCTGGGTGTTATGTTCATGCCATACACACAGAGAGTAAGACCCAAAACAGAAACACTCTTCCAGAAAGGCTCTGATGTAACATTACTTCATGGCTTAGAATCCAGAAATCCAACATACAGCCACCAAAGACAGAGAGAAACAAAGCAAGCTGTGAACTCAGCCCACCTTCCTCCAGGCTGGCTAAGGACTCGGATCGCATGCTTCCCTTCAGAGCCCCCACGCTGGCCTGCAGGACCAGGACACATTAGAATGTAAAGCATCACTTGTAATTTTAGCACCATTTTCAATGCACCGCCTTCAGCAACAGTTCAAGGCTCAGGTGCGCGGCAGCAGTTCCAGTCCCAGGCCCCTTAACACTGAGAAACCCTGATGATTCTTCTCAGCCTTCCAACCCCTGAATCTTGCTGCTTTCTCCCCCATGCACAAGGAGCAGCCTTCGTCTTTCATGCTTCCATGACCTGGGTCATCCATGAAGAACACAAGTAAGGTTTCCCTGAGACAGCAAAGTGCCTCTTGCAGAGTAGGGGAAGAGGGATGCAACCTAACACCCCTATGCAGGTCATCTACAGCGGGGCTTGAACCTGGGACCGCTGCATCTTAATCCATTAGCAGCTACTGCCTGAGCTGAAAGCCCCAGTGCTGTGTGGAAATGCTATAGCACAGTGGTTCTCAAACTATTTTACTGGTGACCCCTTTCACACAGCAAGCTTCTGAGTGTGGCCCCCCCTTAAATATATAAACAAGTGTTTTTAATTTATATCACCATTATAAATGCTGGAGGCAAAGCAGGGTTTGGAGTGGAGGCTGACTGCTCACGACCCTCCATGTAATAACCTTGCGACCCCCTGAGGGGTCTTGACCCCCAGTTTGAGAACCCCTGCTGTAGCAGGCTCCTCGGTCTCTAGATGGGCCAGCCACCGCTCTGGAAGGGGACAACACACCGCACTGAGTGGGCATGGCTTTTATGTACTTTCTCTCCTGCATGTTTGTAGGCGTGTTTGGGGCCCTGGGATTTGGTTGGGACTGATGTGTTTCCATGGGGATTTGAACAGCACTGACCTTCCTGAGTCTGCCTGGCCACGTGCTTCAGGAACAAGCTTTCCGTTGTGCAATGGTTTAAAATCTTCTCAGGCACAGGGCTTGTTCCTGTTACTTCTGGGCTGCCCAGAGAAGAGCCCTGGAACTCCTTTGAAAATGGGCCAGCCACCCTGCAGCTACAGGCTCATCGCAACAGCCACCAACTAGTAGTTGAGGACCAAATGAGCCAGGCAGGCATCTCCATCTCCCCCTGCTCTGCTGCCCCCATGCACCCCCTTTCCCACCCTCTCTGCTATGCTGCCCCCACAGACCTCCTAAGGAAGTAAGCTGCTTAGTAGAGGGGTACCAGGGTGAACAGATTTGCAGCGTTCGAGCACCCTGTCAAACAGGAGAATCCAATAAATTTCATCCCAGTTGACTCTTGCTGCCTGCTGTCAATGTGGGCCTCTGGCCAAGGTGTCAGGGAATGGTCTGAATTCACACCTGGCACTTTGATTAAATTGCCAATTCATTTGCAAACTGTTTGTCTGATTAACTTCAGCTTTGGTTGGGAAAGTCTCCTTTTCCCATTGACTAGACTTCCGCCCTTCCTCAGCTCCCATGTGGAGAGCTCTGTCCCTCCAAGGAAAAGGGCTAGAAAGCAACATACATATCAAAATAATGAAAGCATCTAGGGCCACCTTCTCCACTGGCTTGCAGGAGTGTGATCCAAGGGCTTCCTAATACCACCAGGCAGAGGGCACAGGGGTGCATAGGATTTTACAGGGATCAGATATATGCATATTAATTCACCAACAGTGGCATGTAAGATCACTGCCAAGAGCCAGTAGCCTGCTTGTCAGTATAATCATTGTGAAATGCAGGTAAGGATCATATTTAAGCAGATATGTATCTACACTAAAAATTGTCTTCTTCAGGTATTGAAGGTAAATAGGTCACCAGGAGATGATATGCCTCGGACAGGCCACTCTCAGGCAGGAGGTAATAGGTGCATCTCGCCCTGCCTGGTCATATGTGTTCTGTGTATTGTCTGTTTCCATGGAGGCCTGTTTGCAGACTGAGCAAGATTCTGATTAAGAGATGGCAAAATCTAGTGGAAGGTGTATAGAGGAAAAACCAACCATTCAGGGGGTGTCCTGTTTATGAATGAGGCCAATGGATTGTTCTGATCTGTCTGGGGGTGTAAAAAGACATGCGGGATCTGTTGCTGAGTCTGGCTGCAAAATGCTGGAAGGAAGGATACTGGCTGAGCATTGCTCTTTTAGACATGAAACTATCCCATTAAGGGAGTCTAGGTTTGAGAATGCGTCCTAGGATTCCATTTTAGATGGAGCCATTTGTCTCCAATCCTCCTCCTCACTATCCCTGGAATCTCTCAACTGTCAAATCCGCATTTCTGTGTTTTCACTGGATGCCCGTCAGAGTGCTGTGTGTCGAGTGGAGCGGGCATGGAGGGGAATGGAGACCCTGGGCTGCACTGCTATTTTGGAAGCCGCAAACTGGCAAATACCATGAGCATCCGGTGCAACAGGGGCTGGCCGCTCCAGGGAGACAACCACAGAGCTCCAGATGCCTGTGGCTAGCTGGGAGAGATAGCGGGACCTCCCTCAGCCTAGAGGAGAACCTGTGTCTGCTGTAGCTAGAGACCTGACCCATAACAGCCCCAGACAAGGCTCCTCGCGCTAAGGGCAGGTGGTAGCGAGGTGCTGCCCAACGCTCAGGAAGTGTCACAAGGAGGAAGGATGGTCCAGTGGTTAGGGCTCTAGCCTGTGTCCCCAGAGACCCGCCAGAGTCTTTATTGTGCCCCAGACTCACTGGGTGACCGTGGAGCCTTGGTTCCCCAGTAAGGATAACAGCCCTGGCCTGCCTCAATGGGATGCTGTGAAGGTGAATGCATTAGCGACTGTCAGAGGGGGCGGTAAAGAGGCCGGAGCAGCACCTTAGACAGACAGCAGCTGTGCAAGAGTGGGCTTCAAATGCTACTCCAGCAGACTGGGTGTCACGGACCCAGGTGTCCGGCTGCACCAACTCACGGGCTCATTGTTCCTTAAGGCCACCAAGCCATTCCGACCTCACTGCTTGAAATCTTAACTTTAAAACTACAAGTTAAATCAACTAATCTTCAGCCTTGCACACTGGGTCACGCCCAGATGAGTCCAATACATGACATTCTCTCTCCTTCCTTCTCAAGTTGTTTTGCAACCAAGTGGCAAAATCTATTAGCCTGTTTGAACTCTGGGGAGCAGCCTGTGTTCCTTAGCCGCCAGGATTTGAGAACACCTTGTTCAGTAAACTTCAGACCTGGGAGAAAAATTCAACCTTTGCCTCAGACCTAATTGATGAATTTCAATGTTCAACATGTCTTTGCCTGCGGATTTTCATGACAGGGCCAGTAAGAGGCTCATGGCAGAGACTCATTGAGACCCATTTCTGTGGAGTAATTACCAGCACTCCACAATATCACTCACCACAGGCATATAATCCGCACAGCACATTGCACTTTATAAAGGGTCCCAATGTACAGATGGGGAAACTGAGGCACTGAATTGACTTCTGACCTTAACATGCTGTTTTCTATGCCTGCCCCAATGCACTGTGGGGCTCCATGTTTATTGTCTTTTGGTGATCCCAGAACAAAAGTGCTCAGCTGCCAACTAAAATTCTGTCGAATTCAACTTGGGCTCTGGAATTCAAACTGCTCACTTCCCATCTCATACATCATCACTAGGAATAAAAAATCTGCAGGGCAAAGCAGGCCCACAGTGCAGTCCTGTTACTGTCAGCTGGCATGCCCAGGTGTCATTGATTGGATGTCAGTACATAATTCTGCAGACAATAACCAAGCAGAAATAGACTCCATCTTCCTCGCCCTTAGCCAAACTGCGCAGCAGTATGGAGCAAAGGCCAATAGTCATTTTAGTCACTAGATCCAGCAGGTCCGACTCTGATGTACATGGGGGGGCAGCTTTGCTGAGTGAGACAACGACATGAGCTTTGACTTTGGGGTTTCATAATGATCGCTGCAAATAATGGGCTTTGGGAGGACACTGCTGGGGACCCAGAAACATCAGGAGCACTTACAGAAGTGGGGGGGAAGAGTTTAAAGGCATAAAAGTCTAGTTCAAACTTTCCCCCAGTGTGATCTTTCAGCAAATCTTTTTCTCTTCTTTTTACCCTTCCCTAATACCAGCTCCTGCTTTAGCCTCTCCGTCATGTAAAGGAATTTGAGATTAACCATGACGAATGTACTGACTTCCTTTTCTCAGGGACTGTTTTATTTTTCCTCTGCCGCATCTGACAAGTTGCATTTTGCCATAAATCCCATCAATTAGGCCTTTAAAACAGCTCTGCAGTCATTTCCTTGATGTATGGGGTTGGAATTAGCTTAATGTCCCTGGCAGTCAATTCCTTGACTAAAAATAGTTGCGAGCTGGCTTTGCTTCCCCTGCCTCTCCCGCCTTTCTCCTGGCATCTCAGATGCACTGTCACTGAGGTCCTCCTTCCCTGGGACTTATGGACAGGTTGGATGGCTAAGAGTTAACACCCAGACCTAAATGGGATCCACTCTGCTGCAGGCTGTCGTTTGTATGAACAGACAATATGCGGTGCTGGAAAATCCTCATTCCAGGGGGCAATGGCTATAGTGCACTGGCTTTGTGTGGAGGAGTGTGGGGATGACAATCCCCTCCTGTGGGTGAGCCTTGAGGAAGGCTAAACCCTGCTAGTGAGGGTTGTTAAAATAGCCCTGCTTTAGCTCAGGGAAAGAGACCTGTGGCTGGAGGACTGTGGGGTCCAACCCCGGCTTCTGCCTCCAACCTGATGCTGTGTTGATCCAGCGCTTGTGCCTCTCTGCGGGACAGGGATCCCTTATGGTGGGGGAGAAGGGGAAAAAGCAAATCATCGTTCTGCTAGATGATTTTAAAGTTGGGGTGTGGTCACATCTGAGGTTACCATGTGGCCCCTGGAAAGCATCACCCTGCCCTATCATGACACCGGTCAGTGCTGAGCTGTTCCAAGGCCAGCAGCAGGAGGAGGAGAGGTGAATGGGATAGAATCATAAGATCATAGAAGAATCATAGAATATCAGGGTTGGAAGAGACCTCAGGAGGTCATCTAGTCCAACCCCCTGCTCAAAGCAGGACCTATCCCCAACTAAATCATCCCAGCCAGGGCTTTGTCAAGTTGGGCCTTGAAAACCTCTAAGGATGGAGATTCCACCACCTCCCTAGGTAACCCATTCCAGTGCTTCACCACCTTCTTTGTGAAATAGTGTTTCCTAATATCCAACCTAGACCTCCCCCACTGCAACATGAGACCATTGCTCCTTGTTCTGCTGGGCTTGCTTTGGCACTCTGTTAGGCCTGGTAACGAAACCCTTTACCGCTGGGGCCAGGGGAAGGGTCTGGAGTGGCAGGGATGGGGGAAGCAGCGGGATGCAAGAGGGGCAGGCTGGGCTCAATCATTTCATCGGTGTAAAACATTGGCTAAAGTAGGCTGTGTAGCCCTGCAGTGTCAGGATCAAATAATGGATAAGAGCTTATCAATATTAGCAGCTAACCAAGCTAGGTGTTCCTTTGGCTCTGGTTTTACAACCTTGTACTTTGAGGCTGATAGTGGTGGGTGTTGTCCCTGTTCCCAGCTTATGGATGGGTCACTTGAATGACACCAAAGTGAAAACAAGGTGCAAAATTAAGCCTGCTTGGGACTACGTTAATGAGAATTAATGTAGGCCATGTAAGAAGAGGTGCAGTGAGACAAATACATGGCTCAGTCTTGCAGCCCTTACTCAGACACAACTCCCTTTTAGAGCTGGTTGAAATTCTGAATTTCAATCCCAGAGGAAATTCCAATATGTGCTTTCATCCCAAATTGGGACCAAAAGGGAAAATCTCAATTATATACAGCGAATATTTTGTTTTGACTTTATCAGAATGATACATTATATTATTTTTTAAAATAATAAAGTCAGAACAAAACGTATCAATAATTTCCTGCAAAAATGCCCCAAAAATGGATCCGTTCCTGTGAAATGTTTCAATTTCATAAAAATCAGCATTTTCTGACAGAAAATGGTTTCCTCTCAAAATGTTTGACCAGCTCTGCTCCCATTATAACCCAAGTTCATGGCTCTGAAGGTAGCCAATACCAAATGCTTTCAAAGACAAAACCAAACGTAATGGGCCTTATTGTATATAACTATCTGAGGCATTTCTTCCTGACCTCAGTTGGGAGTTACTCATGCCATGAAGCATGAGGATTTCTACCCAATGTAATTTTATCCTAGTTAGTATAATTCCAGTGTGGAGGCTCTTCTTATTCCTATGAGTCGAACATTTTTAAAAAATCATATCAAACTGCTAGTTCCAATGAAATCCTGCAACAATGAGTTCCAAGGCTTAATGTACATGTGTCAAGGTTCCTTCCCCACTCTGAACTCTAGGGCACAGATGTGGGGACCTGCATGAAATCCCCCCAAGCTTATTTTTACCAGCTTAGGTTAAAACTTCCCCAAGGTACAAACTATTTTACCTTTTGCCCTTGGACTTTATTGCTGCCACCACCAAGCGTATAACAAATAGATAACTGGTCAAAGTGCCCGCTTGGAAATGTCTTTCCCCACAAAATCCTCCCCAAACCCTACACCCCCTTTCCTGGGGAAGGCTTGATAAAAATCCTCACCAATTTGCATTGGTGAACACAGACCCAAACCCTTGGATCTTAAGAACAATGAAAAAGCAATCAGGTTCTTAAAAGAAGAATTTTAATTGAAGAAAAAAAGTAAAAGAATCACCTCTGTAAAATCAGGATGGTAAATACCTTCCAGGGTAATCAGATTCAAAACATAGAGAATCCCTCTAGGCAAAACCTTAAGTTACAAAAAGACACAAAAACAGGAATAAGAAAAGGAGTACTTGTGGCACCTTAGAGACTAACCAATTTATTTGAGCATAAGCTTTCGTGAGCTACAGCTCATTCATCACAGCTTATTTTCTCAGCCATTTAAACAAAACTGAATCTAACGCATAACTAGCTTGATTACTTACTAAGTTCTAAGACTCCATTCCTGTTCTGTTCCCAGCAAAAGCATCACACAGACAGAGAGAGCCTTTGTTTCTCCACCACTCCAGCTTTGAAAGTATCTTGTCTCCTCATTGGTCATTTTGGTCAGGTGCCAGCAAGGTTATCCTAGCTTCTTAATCCTTTGACAGGTTTTTCCTTTACAGGAAAGGGTTTTTCCTCTGGCCAGGAGAGATTTTAAAGGTGTTTACCCTTCCCTTTATATTTATGACAATATGTTTATATAATCTTGATATGGAAGCTGTTGAAGGTAAAACAGCATTGTACTGTAAAGACTGCTGTCTTGTTACACCACCTGTTGGTGCTCTGGGATGTTATGAGACGTAAGAAACAAAAAATAAACAGCTTGAATTTTTAAGGCTTTTAATGATTTTCAACTACTTTCTTGGCTAAATACACCTAATAATATTTGAGGAGTTTAGTTTGTATTATATGTTTTAATGAAAGCGCCTAGAGCATGTGCCCTTCAGGAATTGAAAGAATCTGTTCTATTCCTACAGTCCCTTCCATACCAACAATCCCAAAACAGCCTACAAATATAGACAGGAATCACTTCACTTGTCACTGAAATGCAGCCACCACTGGAGTGGAACGCAGCAGGTGTTTTATCAGTGCACAGCAAAACTACCCAAGAGTTTGTTCAGGAAGCAAAGAGGAATTCTGACTCCAAATGCAGGCAGAATTCAGGTGGATGGATTGTAATTACCCAGGCTGGAATTTGACCAGGACATCAGATATTACATTTTTCCTTCTTCTTGAGTAAGGTGTCTTGGGATCACTCATGTTTGGTACTCTGCTGGTTTTATGTCACATCCATCACAGAACCTCCTAGCATCTAAGGGCCTTATTGTTCTATTATGACAACACTAGGCCTGATTCTCCAGTACCTTGCGGGGAAGTCATCCACTGAAGTCAATGCATGTCATGTGAGAGGAGAATCAGGCTTTGGGTATATCTGTGATCCTCCGCTTCTGCTGCCCCATCAGCTGTCGCTGTTCTGCAAACCCCGCTTTGGAAAGGTAGGGAAGACTAAGTCCTGTGGCGCTGGGGAAGGTGGCTGAGGGGTAGACGTGTGAAGGTCTGGAGCCACGTAAGGCCCACCCAGACTCTGGTACGCTGCTGCATAAGTGTCAACTCCATGGGTGCTCTGGGGCTGGAGCACCTGTACCCAGCAGCCACAGCTGTTGGGTGGCTCGGGGTGGGTCTTGGGAGAGAGCAGCAAGTGGCAGGCAGGCGGGGGCCTCGGGGAGGGGGCAGTGCAGGGGCTGGAAGAGGCGGGCGAGGGCAGGGCCTTGGGGGAAGGGGTGGAGTGGGGGATGGGGTCTTGGGTGGAGTGTGGGGAGGGACAAGTAAAAGTCAGCGCTTATCCACTGATGGGCAGTGGGCTCAGCCACATCCCCGTGGCACCTGCCAGATGTACCCATGTGCTTCCCTTCTGGTGCTGAGCTGGGCTAGAGGGGTGCACAGAGCCCCTACTCCACTCAGACATGCTCTGCCCAGGGGTGGCTTCTTGCACCACTTCTCCCATGGGAGCACCGTTGGGGGAAGGGTTCCCACAGCCTCTCTCCCTCTACAAACACCTCAGCTCGGGATGCAAGACATTGACCCTTAGAAAGCACAAAGCTCAGGGAAAAGGGCTGTGGGGCCCAGCCCCAGGTTCTGCCCCCAGAAGCAGAGATGCAAGAAGAGCAATAGCTTCCCTAGAATGATAAGCCATGTGGAAAGTAACTGGGTTCAGGAGGAACTGCAGTCTGGCGGGTAGCATGAGACAAGAGCAAGGGTGACCAACTGGGGCTGTTCCTTGCTCTACCACAACCTGTGTGACCTTGGGAGAGTCACTTTGCCTCTCTGGGCCTTGATTCTCCAGCTGTACAATGGGGATAATGGAACTGCTCTGACTCACAAGGGGATTGTGAGACTCAGTGTGTTAAAGATTGTGCGGTGCTCAGGTATCATGGAGACGGGGGCCCCAAAAGGGCCTTAGTTTCCTCCTGGCAGTTCTGAGGGTCTAATCCTGGCTCTGCCACTTGTGTTTTGCGTCCCACTTCCCTACCTACAAAATGAAGCTAATCATCCCGATTTAGCCCCTAGGGAGAGGAGCTGTCAGGCTGAAGTCAGCAAAGGGCTTAGGGAGCCAGATAACAGGCGAGGGCCAAGTGTTGCTCTTTGCGTCCCATGTCAATCCGCTGACGCATCAGCCCCCACTGCCATGCTTGGGAAATGATGTCTGGTAGCCCCAACCCTGGGGTTTCTGAGAGGGACAATTGCCATGGAAACGTGACCATGGGTGGGGCTGCCAGATTTGAAAACGTGTTGGCAGGTCATCTTCCCCCCAACTACGCTTGGAAAGGATTGCCAGATGAAGGCAAGAGACGTGAACAGATCAAAGGGCAACTAGGGCCCCAGAATGATGACTTGTTTCTATTTCACAATTGCTCAGGCATCAAGGCCTTTTAGACAGCAAGAACAGTGGGCTACACAAATAAAAACTTAGGATCTAATGGCTCGATCTCGTCTCTAGTCTGAGAGAACTCTCTCTTGCTGCAGCCTTTCGCAAGAAGGTACCACTGGTGCCGCTAAACGTCGCCGTTTTTCCCCCTTCTGTGCAGAAGTAAAAGAATTTTAAATCCTGTTAAATGAACAGCAAATACTGATATTATATGATGTGCCAGGTAAAGTAGGAAAATGGGGAACCTGATGGACTCTAATATTATAATTAAAATGTTCAGGAAAGGGAAGTCAACTCTTTGATACAGCTTTGGGACAAATATTGTAAACGTTAATGACAGGTTTTACCTCAGGGGCAATCTGGATTAGGAAAGAAAGGGGCTGCATCCATAGGGGTCTCTTTTAGTTTAAGTGATAAAGGGAAGACGTTAACACTAATCTTTGCAATCAAGCAGGCTTATGCTGTCAAGTTAGTGAAATACACCTGTGCTGAGAGAGGGAATAAATAAAAGGAACTGAAACCAAATAATGTGGTTTTAAACACTTGACCACAGACGGGAATGTTTGGTTAATAATGCACAGACACAGCTTAGCCAAACATACCAAGGTCCCACCATTGTTGTTAGAACAAGGAGAACAGAAATGGAAGATTTATACAGTTGTTCCAGCTGGATGGAGAACACCAGTTCTTGAAGTGACTTTGCAGGATGGCTAAAACGAGTTTAAAGAGCATCAAAGAATGCGGAGAGAATCTGTATAAATTATATGAACTTTAAACTGGCCCTTTCAGTGCTGATGGAAACACTGCAACGTGAGCAAGCATTACTGCAAACTTGGGCATGGGATGTACCACAAAGGGGCCCACAAAAAGTGACTTGTGGAGGTAAGTTGCTGACTGGAGCAAAGCTGCTGGAGTTCCAGTTACGTTCTAAGATGGTTGTATCAACAGTTCCAGCCTTCCTTGCCTTACACGAAGTGGTGTTGCAAGATCTCAAAAGCTGATGTCTCCTTCCCAGCTTGGATTGGTGAGAGAGGACGGCTATCATTTTGGTTGGACATTTTGAATCTTCGGAAGATGTATGGGTCACCATTCAATTGGTCCATGCCTGCATCTCCAAGAAGAAGAACCAAGTTGGACCACCCAGCAGAAACAGGATAAAACAGCCTACCCCTTCAGCACATCACTTCCCAAAAGCCAAAGACATCTGGAAGAGAGACAACTGAGGTCCTGGGCTAGCCACCTGGGCATCCTAGTGACATCAAATACTCAGATAGACACCTTTTACTGTCTCGTTCTATTTTCCATCAATTCAGGTTGCCCACTAACACACTGGGAAAAGATTATAGTCGTGTCTGTTCTTGGTTCCACCCTTGTTTGCAGCGGCAACTCCTGCTGTGAACAATAACTGAGCTGAAACTGATGGCTGAGCAAAGATCTGGTGATAAGCATCACAGAAACTTTCTCTTGGGTGATGACCCAAATCAGTCAATTGACCGCTTTCTGAAACTGAGTACCTTATTAGTAAGGACATGTATATGCTTGTTTATGCATTTTAAAGGTTGTCAGAGAATTACTGTGTCTTTGTGTTGTGACAGGTTCTAGTCAAGATTGTTGTAAAACTGAACCAGTTACTGTTGTTAACTAAGAATGTAGTATGCTGTACATGTGTCTGTTGTGGTTGACGGTCTCACCTTGCCCCGTCACGATCTAGGGGTATAGAGACATAAAATGAGACCAACTGTGCAAGCTTTTTGAACTGCAGTAAGTCTGTAATAAATGTACGAGTTTAGTTTAGATAGTTAGGAGTGTTAGATGCTGAGGCTAATATAAATCATGGGGAAATAGGTAACAAGGGTTAAATACTAGAGATCCACTGGGAAGGAGACCTTGGTAAACTGGCAGTAACTGACCAAACTGTCCGTGACCTAGCACTGGACTGTTTTTCCTAAAGTGTGTTAGCAACCCCAGAGCTGATAACCAGCTGGCACAAGTGAGGTCCTATTCTAAGGGACTCAGTCAAAAATGTAAACAAAGGCACCTTCCCTCCATAGCGACTGAATATAAGACATATGTTCTACGGTGGTTGTGTAATTTGATTCTGAAAAACCTAAATGGTTATATTGACCAGTTTTCTAGTTGATGTTAGCCAAGTCATGGTACAATACATAAGAATGACCATACTGGGTCAAACCAAAGCTCCATCTAGCCCAGTATCCTGTCTTCCAACAGTGGCCAACACCAGGTGCTTCACAGGGAATTAACAGAACAGTTTATCATGGAGAGTGATCCATTTTTGCCTTCTTATATCCTATACTATGAGTTACTGCTGTTAGGGATATTTTACAAAACTCTATAAAACTAAATTCAACTCTTGAGTTCTTTTCTTTAGTTAAGGAAATGAAATTCAAAGAACCCTAAGAATGGTGGTACAAGGAATCAGATAAGCAGTTGCTTAACTAAGGTTTGTTTTATACCCTAGCTTTCTTACAGTACTGACCTCCTCTTTATCTGTCCAGGATATTTTGATCCTCAGGGTTGCTCTTGGTCACAATAACAGAAGCAGTGTTTGAACTGATGGGGATCTGATGTTTGAACTGACGGGAATCTGCCATATGAACTGATGGCAGGGGATGGATAACTCGATGATTGGCTGTTCTGTTCATTCCCTCTGAAGCACCTGGCATTGGCCACTGTCAGAAGACAGGATTCTGGACTAGATGGACCATTGGTCTGACTGAATATGGCCGTTCTTATGTTCTCTTGCTTCTGTGGGACGCTGACTCCTGCCACCATGGCTTCAATAAGAAGTAAATGCCTTGTCTTTGGAATATACCCATAGAACTAAGTGGGAGTAAGACAGGGAGCTGGGGGGCAGTGTGGCCTAGTGGACAGAGCACTCAATTGGGACTCAGAAGCACTGAATTCTGTTCCTTGTTCTGGCCTCCTGGGTGATGTTGGGCAAATCACTTCACTTCTCTGTACCTCAGTTTCACACCTGTAAAATGGGAATAATACTGCTGCCCTCCTTTGTAAAGCGCTTGGTGATCCACTGACGAAAAGCAGTGACTAAAAGCTGCTGCTGCTGGTATTATTACCCCCTTCCTAGCGAATAAAGGCTGAATGTCAGTGCAGGCACTGCTCCCTTTGCTCCAGTTCAGGAGAAGGGACAGTAGTCAGCCGGTGCAGGGAATCAGGGGACGCTGGTCCCCACGTGTAGGGTGATAGGATTGGGGTGAACCTTCAGGCAGGGAGTTTGCCATTAACTCCGTTTTGCTCATGCCACGTGCACTTACCTTGATGTCTTGTGATTGCTTACAGAAAAGGACCTTGCTGTCTAGCTGGTTTTTTTCCTGCTGAGTCATTCCAGGCAGGTATGTTCCCAGTTCATTTCCCTGCGGCTGGCACTCCCCAATCCCCTTCTAGAAGACAGCAATCCTTCTGCAAACCTGCACCATACTCTATCACCATTGCCCTGCCAAAGCCTGCAGGAGCAGTTCTGGAAGCAGTGGTGTGGAGGGTCCTTATTGCAGAATGCTGGGGTGCACTTTACACCAGGAAGGATAACCCCGGGTCCCATTAGCAGAGATTTACCCATAGGAAAAAGGCTACAGTGTAACAGCCCCGAACACTTCAGTAAGGTACAGGGTCTAGGACCATTAGGGAATATTACATCAGTTCAGGTAGCCCGAGTATTATGGCCCCCAGAATTGCAGCAACGTTATTGTATTGCAGTGCTTTGAACAACTGCTTTACCTTATTTTATAAAGGCAACCCCTTCCTCTGCCAGCTTCCCCTGGAAATGACTCTGTCCAGGCACACTAGGCAGCCAGGAATAAAATCCTCTACCAGATCGACAACGAGGAATCTGGTGGCACCGTAAAGTGTAACAGATTTATTTGGGCATAAGCTTTCGCGGGTAAAAAACCCACTTCTTCAGATGGATGGAGTGAAAATTACAGATACAGGCATAAATATATATTGGCAAATGAAGAGAAGGGAATTACCTTGCAAGATCTACCAGATCTATTCCTCCTGTCCTGGAAACAAATTGAAAATTGTACCCTGGGTCCAGGAATGCCAGGAAACAAAACAAGAAGCGGCAGCTATTTTGTCCTGACTCTATCCCCTAGTGATCCCAGGGAAAATGACAGTGGGGGCTGTCACCCGTGGGGGCTCTCCCTCCTTGCCAGGGTGAGACAGCACTTCCCAAGCTCCCCTGGAGTGGCAGTGAGAGCAGGGGAGGTTAAGAGCCAAGACTCCTGGATTCTAATCCTGGCTTTGCCACCTACTTGCTGTGTCCCCTTGGGCAACGTCACGTCACCTGTCTGTGCCTCAGTTTCCCCTGCTGTAAAATGGGGATAAATTACACTGATTTCAACACGGGTTCAAAGTTCTTGGAGTCTGAGTTCACAGGACTTGATCTGAAGCTCTCACGTTTCCGGAGTCAGACAGGGACTGGGGGGTGGGAGATGGGCCATGTCCCTGGAAAGACACCTGTGAATTCAACCTGGGGTGCCAGATTAGCTCAAAGCTGTCACAGAAGGAGACAGAAGAGCGGGGGCGTGGGGAGAGATAATCGTCCTAGGAGTTGGGCGGCGGGGGGGAAGAGTCCGACAGCGTTGGGCTGCTGGGACTGTCCTAAAATCCCCTGCCCAGCTTCATCTCCTTCAGCAGCGCCGGAGGAGGGGGGGAAGGCGCCAGGCCGCAGTACCGTCCCAGAAACACCAGAGGCGGCTGCTGACACAGGCGTGGATCCCAGCCCCGCTGGCTGGTGGCAGGCGGCAGAGAGCCACCCCCACCCGGGGACAGCTCCACCCCCCACCCCCCAGCCTTTGTCCCGCTCGCTGCAGCGCCCCCCCCCCCCCCCCCAGCAGCCTGCTGCCCCCCTCCTCCGGCGTGCGCCCTGCGCCCCAGCCTGCCTGGTGCGCTCCAGCCGGGCTCCTCTCCCTGGGGCGCACGGTCCATGCCTTGGAGAGCTGCCCAGTGCCATGTCCGGCCGCGCCGTGCGCCCCACAGGCTCCGCGCCTGCAACGCTGCAGGAGTGAGTTAAAAATACCCAGGATCCTGCCTCCTCCCCCGGCTTCAGGCTCCCCCCTGCAGCCGATGCGCCGGGCTCAAGCCTCTGCAGCACCAGCCTCGCTGCTGGCATCCGCCGGCTGAACTCCTGCGGCAGGAGCCGGGACTGGCGAGGGTTTAGGGAGCCGCTGTCTCGGGCGGGCTTCCAGGCAGCCGGCTGCAGAGAATCGGGTCCTCCCCTTTGCTGGGCAGGTTGGAAGTAACTGTTGCAAAGGGCGGGGGAGTGGAAAGGCGAGGGGGAGGGCTGTGGAGGAGGAGGAGAGAAGCTGGTGGGAGGATGGCGAGGAGAGAGCTGTAACCCAGCCCCATCCGAACAGGGGAGCTGGAAGGTGGCAATCCAGGAGCCGGAGCGGAGCAAGATTATAAAAGGAGGACACAGGCTAGAGCAGAGGGACAGTGCCTGCTCCCAGAGACCTTGCTCCCCAGGGTGGGAAACCTTGGCTTCCTCCCAACTCCTTCTCCTTGACAAGAGCATCTGAAAACAGCCCAGCGCCTTGCTCCCAGCCAGCAGAAGGGCTCCCCCTCAAAGCATGCCTGGGACAGCTGGGACAGATAGGAATTAAAAGCCCCAGGATGGTGCTGTGGACATGTCCTCATATCCTCCTTCAGGTAAGAGCCACTCCAGTTCTCCTGCTGGGTTTGTCAGCCCTGTCCCCTGCCCCAGAGATAAGGTCCCCTTGGGATGTCATATCCCTTGATTGGGGAGTGAAGGGAACAGTGAAAATCTGTGCTGGGAATCCTTCTGCTGCGTGACACTGTGGTTGGGGAGAGTGGCTATATTTCTGTTTATAAATAGAAGCACCATGAAAAGAGAAATCGGTGCACATAGCAGATGAACTTCCAGCCTGGAAGCAGAGAGAAGTGGAGGAGCTACATGGAGGTAGTTTCTGCCTGGCTTTCCTTTCACGCAGATTAGAAAACCCAATCTCAGTATTGCTAGCTGGGCACCCGCAAGGAAATGGGCTTAAAGGACACACTCTGGTGTCATAGAGAGTGAGCCGGCAATGAGAGAGTGTCAGCCCATCTTTCCTCCAAGCAAATCCTCTGGCATGATGCTCCACACCTCTCTTGCTTCATTTCCTAGTAAAACCATCTGCTCACCAGTTTCCTTAAACTGCAGGAGAGGAAAGTCCCCCTCTGCCTTGGCTGGGATGAAGCAGGCATGGCAAATACATGTCATGCCCTCCCCACCTGAGTTTTGAAATAAACATTCTTTTCAAAAAAATATACTTTTTTCCAAAAAAAATTGCTCTGAATAAAGCGGTAGCCGCCTTTCATTTTTCAGAGGCGAAGAAAATGCAAAATTCAGCTGCTCGGGAAATGACATTTCTTTTTCTCCCATGAAAATGTTCCAGGTTTCATTGAGAAACCAAAGACTTACAAACTGAACATTCTTCCGTTGCCAAATGGGAAGAGGGGGAATTGTTTTTCGATGAGCATCTGAACGTTTTTCACAAAACCGGACATGTGGGTTGAAAAATGCCAGCTTTTTCTTGACAAAAAATGTATTGACAGAAATGTGTTTGACCAGCTCTATGCAAAACGCTGCATTAATGGCAGTAAAGTCCGCATCCTTCAAATGACAGTCAGCAAATGCAGAGGTTCAAGTTCGATCATCCCTTTTAGCACAGTGGTCGTTTGCATGCTGTGTGTCTGTGTGTTAGGTTATACTGCACCTTGTACAACAGGAACAGTGAGAAGTCTTTAGATACTCATTTTAAGCAGAAAAACTAGGAGTCAAAAGTGCCAACAGTTGCTAATAATTGTTCATAAGTATTAATAGGCTGTTGGAAGCTTCTGTCTTGAATGACCTGAGTTTCTGTTGTTTTAACTGTACAACCGTACTACGGCATGAACAGAGTGTTCTGTAGTGAAATTCTGTGATGGTCTTGCTTATGAAAATAATGGGAAATATTGCCTGTTTCGAGTTAGCATTTAAATGGTCCTCTATACTTTCACTGTCTTTGATCACAAAAATAGCTGAACCTTTCCGCCATCATTCTTTCCAAGCACAACTCACCCTTGGGCAGAGATCAGTTCTGCAGAATTCCATCCCAAATGATTTTAGAAATTATGATCAGTTCACGAAGTGGGGTAGAGGGATGAGAACGGAAGTAATTGAGCAGCCTTAGCGACTGTGGGTTCGAGCTGTCCTAGTATATAATGTGTGTGTAAAATAATCAGTAATATACCAGACTCACCATAATAAATGTACATGTCAACGCACCTCATAGGGTCATGGAACTGCAGGGCTGGAAGGGACCTCAAGAAGTCATCAGGTCCAGCCCCTGTGCTGAGGCAGGACCAAGTAAACCTCGCCCATCCCTAGACCATCAGGCACTTTGCTTCCTTCCCCAGACCTGAAGAAGAGCTGTGCGTAGCTCGGAAGCAAGTCCTTTCCACCAACAGAAGTTGGTCCAACCTCTCCCACCTTTTCTCTGTCATATCCTGGGACCAACATGGCTACAACAACACTGCAAACTAGAGCATCCTTGCCAGGTATTTGTCCAAGCAGTTCTTTAAAACCTCCAAAGACGGGATTTCAAAACCTCCCTTGGAAGCCAATTCCAGAGCTTAAATATCCATATAGTTAGAAAGTTTTTCCTAATATCTGACCTAAATCTCCCTCACTAGGGCCCTGGTTTAGATGGTTATCTGAACTAACATACAGTGTACTCACCTCTGATGGATCACACTATGCCCCATAGCTCCCTTCCCACACAAATACTTTCCTCTCAGCACCGCCCATCAGTTCCTCCCAAGTGGGGCCTCTCTGGGGAAAGGCTGGTGGCTTCCTACCATCCTCTGTCTATGTAGAATAGATGAACTGTTCTCCAGTGTCTTCAGGCCTCTGTGTTGCTCAAGCTCTGGGCAGTCTTTGCAGGGCTTGGGAGAACTCAGAGTCCCTCCTACGTGGCAACAGAGTGGAACAGAGATGCTCCGAGTGGCTCAAAAGTCAACCAGGTCCCCTAAGCCAATGAGACAGTATGGCTTCTGCTAACTCTGTTGACCCCCCAAGTGAGTTCAACCAATCAGGGAACCAGAACCAATGTCAAGTGATTTACGTGACCAATCACAACCATGCAACCCAGCCTGAAAGAAATCAACCTAAAAAGAAATACGAGTCAATTAAACTTAAAAAAAAAAATAGAAAATTAAACCCCTCCTCCAAGCAGAGTTTTTGCTCCAAAAAGAGAGAACTGCCAGAGATGCCATGAAATCCACTAGGGACTTCGCTATTGGTATCCTTTTTGCGCAGATCCTATGGTGATAGGTGGCAGTAAAAAATCCAGAAAGAGATGTGAAAATTTGCTGCAAAAAGTTCACCCTTATCCTACAAGTGATTAAAAAACCCAGAACTGTTCATGTGACATTTTGTCAGGAAATGTTGACATTTCATACAATTACTGCAATTTCCAAATTGTTTTATCAGCCACAAAATTGACATGTTTTGATGGGAAGGGAGGGGGGGGAAAGAAACCTTTTGCTGCAAATCTTTTGCCCAGCTCTAATAATAGTAATAATGAAATACAAAATTCAGACACCTCTGCTCAAAAGCCCAAGGGAACTGTGTGTGTGTGTGTGAACTAATCACCTGCATCATTTCATGTCTCCAGCGAACGAGATAATAGTGCAATGAGTACTGAGAGTAGTTGTTCCATTGCTATCAGATGGATGTGCAGAAACACAATCTGGGAAGCCAATGGGAAAATCAGAAACCCTGCGTAGAGTCCCTGCATATGTTACGGAGATCCATTGGAAGGTTTGCGCCCTAAAAGCCTCTCCTGAGCGGCTCGTCTTGAGTGAAGAGATAGGGCAGTTATGCATCACCAGCATTTTTTTCAGCAAGTCTAGGGAAAGACTGAATCTAGCAGACAAAGGAATAATGAGATCCAGTGGTTGGAAGCTGACACGAGGCAAATCCAGACTCAAAGCAAGGCCCAAATTCCTAACAGTGAGCACAATTAACCGTTGAGACACCTTAACTAAGGACAAGGTGGATTCTCCATCATGTGAAGTCGTTACATCAAAGCTGGATGTCCTCCTAAAACATACGCGTTAGTTCACCTGCAAGTTATGGACCGCATGTTGGAATCACTGCGAGTGGTTCTCTGGCCCCTGTGATGCAGAACGTCAGGCTGGGTGATCACAGCTGTCCTTTCTGGCCTTAAAAACCTATGAATTCATGCCCTCCCAGTCCCTGCGGGGTCAGCCTCAGGCACTTTGTACAGAGCACATCCGCTCTGAGCATCTAGCCCACTTTGAGTCTCTCTCTTTGAAACGCTGCAACACTAAAAAGACCTTCGATAAACTGTGACTGAATCCTCCTTGGAAGCTTATTTCTGTGCAGTGAAAGGTTGCCCTGGATTTGGGGCTGGCTCCTTTCCCTTAGAATCAGAATTCTGCCTTCATTTATGTACATACTGATTTTTGGACTAGGGAAAAGCCAGTGACTGTGAAAATAACAGAAATTAAGCTACAAACAGGCTGGGAAGGGGAGCTGCTGTGAGAACCAGAGCAGTTTTCAGTTTATCGATAGGTTCATTGGAGTGACAGTGACTAGAGAGGAGACTGAGGGTATGTCTACACTATGAAATCAGGTCGAATTTATAGAAGTCAGTTTTTTAGAAATCGGTTTTATATATTCAAGTGTGTGTGTCCCCACAGAAAATGCTCTAAATGCATTAAGTGCATTAACTCTGCAGAGTGCTTCCACAGTACTGAGGTTAGCGTCGACTTCCGGAGCATTGCACTGTGGGTAGCTATCCCTCAGTTCCCGCAATCTCCGCTGCCCATTGGAATTCTGGGTTGAGATCCCAATGCCTGATGGGGCTAAAACATTGTCGCGGGTGGTTCTGGGTACATATCGTCAGGCCCCCGTTCCCTCCCTCCCTCCGTGAAAGCAAGGGCAGACAATCGTTTCACGCCCTTTTTCCTGAGTTACCTGTGCAGACGCCATACCACGGCAAGCATGGAGCCCGCTCAGGTAACCATCACAGTATGTCTCCTGGGTGCTGGCAGACACAGTACTGCATTGCTACACAGTAGCAGCAACCCATTGCCTTCTGGCAGCAGACGGTGCAATATGACTGGTAGCCGTCGTCGTCATGTCCGAGGTGCTCCTGGCCGCATCGGCCGGGAGCGCCTGGACAGACATGGGCACAGGGACTAAGTTTGGAGTGACTTGACCAGGTCATTCTCTTTAGTCCTGCAGTCAGTCCTATTGAACTGTCTTATGGTGAGCAGGCAGGCAATACGGATTGCTAGCAGTCATACTGTACCATCTTTTGCCGGGCAGGCAAGAGATGGGGATGGCTAGCAGTCGTATTGCACCGTCTTCTGCCGAGCAGCCATGAGATGTGGATGGCTTGCAGTCCTTCTGCACCGTCTGCTACTAGCCAAAGATGTAAAAGATAGACGGAGTGGATCAAAACAAGAAATAGACCAGATTTGTTTTGTACTCATTTGCTTTCCCCCCCTCCCCTGTCTAGGGGCCTCATTCCTCTAGATCACACTGCAGTCACTCACAGAGAAGGTGCAGCGAGGTAAATCTAGCCATGTATCAATCAGAGGCCAGACTAACCTCATTGTTCCAATAAGAACAATAACTTAGGCGCACCATTTCTTATTGGAACCCTCTGTGAAGTCCTGCCTGAAATACTCCTTGATGTAAAGCCACCCCCTTTGTTGATTTTAGCTCCCTGAAGCCAACCCTGTAAGCCATGTCGTCAGTCGCCCCTCCCTGCGTCAGAACAACAGCAGACAATCGTTCCGTGCCTTTTTTCTGTGCAAACGCCATACCAAGGCAAGCAAAGAGGCCGCTCAGCTCATTTTGACAATTAGGAGCACATTAAACACCACACACATTATCCAGCAGTATATGCAGCACCAGAACCTGGAAAAGCGATACCGGGCGAGGAGGCGACGTCAGTGCGATCACATGAGTGATCAGGACATGGACACAGATTTCTCTGAAAGCATGGGCCCTGACAATGCATGCATCATGGTGCTAATGGGGCAGGTTCATGCGGTGGAACGCCGATTCTGGGCTCGGGAAACAAGCACAGACTGGTGGGACCGCATAGTGTTGTGGGTCTGGGACGATTCCCAGTGGCTGCGAAACTTTCGCATGCGTAGGGGCACTTTCATGGAACTTTGTGACTTGCTTTCCCCTGCCCTGAAGCGCATGAATACCAAGATGAGAGCAGCCCTCACAGTTGACAAGAGAGTGGCAATAGCCCTGTGGAAGCTTGCAACACCAGACAGCTACCGGTCAGTTGGGAATCAATTTGGAGTGGGCAAATCTACTGTGGGGGCTGCTGTGATGCAAGTAGCCCATGCAATCAAAGATCTGCTGATATCAAGGGTAGTGACCCTGGGAAATGTGCAGGTCATAGTGGATGGCTTTGCTGCAATGGGATTCCCTAACTGTGGTGGGGCCATAGACGGAACCCATATACCTATCTTGGCACCGGAGCACCAAGCCGGCGAGTACATAAACCGCAAGGGGTATTTTTCAATAGTGCTGCAAGCTCTGGTGGATCACAAGGGACGTTTCACCAACATCAGTGTGGGATGGCCGGGAACGGTACATGACACTCACATCTTCAGGAACTCTGGTCTGTTTCAAAAGCTGCAGGAAGGGACTTTATTCCCAGACCAGAAAATAACTGTTGGGGACGTTGAAATGCCTATATGTATCCTTGGGGACCCAGCCTACCCCTTAATGCCATGGCTCATGAAGCCGTACACAGGCAGCCTGGACAGTAGTCAGGAGCTGTTCAACTACAGGCTGAGCAAGTGCAGAATGGTGGTAGAATGTGCATTTGGACGTTTAAAGGCGCGCTGGCGCAGTTTACTGACTCGCTTAGACCTCAGCGAAACCAATATTCCCACTGTTATTACTTCTTGCTGTGTGCTCCACAATATCTGTGAGAGTAAGGGGGAGACGTTTATGGCAGGGTGGGAGGTTAAGGCAAATCGCCTGGCGGCTGGTTACGCGCAGCCAGACACCAGGGTGGTTAGAAGAGCACAGGAGGGCACGGTACACATCAGAGAAGCTTTGAAAACCAGTTTCATGACTGGCCAGGCTACGGTGTGAAAGTTCTCTTTGTTTCTCCTTGATGAAACCCCCCGCCCCTTGGTTCACTCTACTTCCCTGCAAGCTAACCACCCTCCCCTCCTCCCTTTAATCATTGCTTGCAGAGGCAATAAAGTCATTGTTGCTTCACATTCATACATTCTTTATTCATTCATCACACAAATAGGGGGATGACTACCAAGGTAGCCCAGGAGGGGTGGTGGAGGAGGGAAGGAAAATGCCACACAACACTTTAAAAGTTTACAACTTTAAAATTTATTGAATGCCAGCCTTCTTTTTTTTGGGCAATCCTCTGTGGCGGAGTGGCTGGTTGGCCGGTGGCCCCCCCACCGCGTTCTTGGGCATCTGGGTGTGGAGGCTATGGAACTTGGGGAGGAGGGCGGTTGGTTACACAGGGGCTGTAGTGGCAGTCTGTGCTCCAGCTGCCTTTGCTGCAGCTCAAACATACACTGGAGCATACTGGTTTGGTTCTCCAGCAGCTTCAGCATTGAATCCTGCCTCCTCTCATCATGCTGCCGCCACATTTGAGCTTCAGCCCTGTCTTCAGCCCTCCACTTACTCTCTTCAGCCTGCCACCTCTCCTCCCGGTCATTTTGTGCTTTCCTGCACTCTGACAGTATTTGCCTCCACGCATTTGTCTGTGCTCTGTCAGTGTGGGAGGACAGCATGAGGTCGGAGAACATTTCATCACGAGTGCATTTTTTTTTCTTTCTAATCTTCACTAGCCTCTGGGAAGGAGAAGATCCTGTGATCATTGAAACACATGCAGCTGGTGGAGAAAAAAAAGGGACAGCAGTATTTAAAAAGACACATTTTATAAAACAGTGGCTACACTCTTTCAGGGTAAACCTTGCTGTTAACATTACATACATAGCACATGTGCTTTCGTTACAAGGTCGCATTTTGCCACCCCCTACCACGTGGCTACCCCCTCAACCCTCCCCCCTCCCCGTGGCTAACAGCGGGGAACATTTCTGTTCAGCCACAGGTAAGCAGCCCAGCAGGAACGCGCTCCTCTGAGTGTCCCCTGAAGAAAAGCTCCCTATTTCAACCAGGTGACCATGAATGATATCTCACTCTGCTGAGGATAACACAGAGAGATAAAGAACGGATGTTGTTTGAACGCCAGCAAACATACACTGCAATGCTTTGTTGTACAATGATTCCCGAGTACGTGTTACTGGCCTGGAGTGGTAAAGTGTCCTATCATGGAGGACGCAATAAGGCTGCCCTCCCCAGAAACCTTTTGCAAAGGCTTTGGGAGTACATCCAGGAGAGCCGCGAATGCCAGGGCAAAGTAATCCTTTCACATGCTTGCTTTTAAACCATGTATAGTATTTTAAAAGGTACACTCACCGGAGGTCCCTTCTCCGCCTGCCGGGTCCAGGAAGCAGCCTTGGGTGGGTTCGGGGGTACTGGCTCCAGGTCCAGGGTGAGAAACAGTTCCTGGCTGTCGGGAAAACCGGTTTCTCCGCTTGCTTGCTGTGAGCTATCTACAACCTCATCATCATCATCATCTTCTTCGTCCCCCAAACCTGCTTCCGTGTTGCCTCCATCTCCATTGAAGGAGTCAAACAGCACGGCTGGGGTAGTGGTGGCTGAACCCCCTAAAATGGCTTGCAGCTCATCATAGAAGAGGCATGTTTGGGGCTCTGACCCGGAGGGGCCATTCGCCTCTCTGGTTTTCTGGTAGGCTTGCCTCAGCTCCTTAAGTTTCACGCAGCACTGCTTCGGGTCCCTGTTATGGCCTCTGTCCTTCATGCCCTGGGAGATTTTGACAAAGGTTTTGGCATTTCAAAAACTGGAACGGAGTTCTGATAGCACGGATTCCTCTCCCCATACAGCAATCAGATCCCGTACCTCCCGTTCAGTCCATGCTGGAGCTCTTTTGCGATTCTGGGACTCCATCATGGTCACCTCTGCTGATGAGCTCTGCATAGTCACCTGCAGCTTGCCATGCTGGCCAAACAGGAAATGAGATTAAAAAGTTCGCAGTTCTTTTCCTGTCTACCTGGCCAGTGCATCTGAGTTGAGAGTGCTGTCCAGAGCAGTCACAATGGAGCAAGCTGGGATAACTCCCGGAGGCCAATACCGTCGAATTGTGTCCACAGTACCCCAAATTCGACCCGGCAAGGCCGATTTAAGTGCTAATCCACTTGTCAGGGGTGGAGTAAGGAAATCGATTTTAAGAGCCCTTTAAGTCGAAATAAAGGGCTTCATCGTGTGGACGGGTGCATGTTTACATCGATTTAACACTGCTAAATTCGACCTAAAGTCCTAGTGTAGACCAGGGCTGATCAGGCTTTGTCTATACTACGAAATTAGGTCAAATGTATAGAAGTCGGTTTTGTAGAAAGCGTTTTTACACAGTCGATTGTGTGTGTCCCCACACAAATGCTCTAAGTGCATGTAGTCAGCGGAGTGTGTCCACAGGACCGAGGCAACCGTCGACTTCCAGAGCGTTGCACTGTGGGTGGCTATCCCACAGTTCCCACAGTCTCCACCGCCCATTGGAATTCTGGATAGAAATCCCAGTGCCTGATGGGGCTAAAACATTGTCGCGGGTGGTTCTGGGTACATATTGTCAGGCCTCCTTTCCTTCCTTCCGTGAAAGCAAGGGCAGACAATCGTTCTGCGCCTTTTTTCTTGAGTTACCTGTGCAGATGCCATACCACGGCAAGCATGGAGCCTGCTCAGCTCACCGTCACCGTACGTCTCCTGGGTGCTGGCAGATGTGGTACTGCATTGCTACACAGCAGCAAATTGCCTTTTGGCAGCAGACAGTGCAGTATGACTGGTAGCCAGTCCTGGGTGCTCTTTTAACTGACCTCAATGAGGTCAGGGGCGCCCTGGCAAACATGGGAGTGACTCAGCCAGGTCATTTCCCTTTTAAGTTTCATCTCATGGCGATTGAGTCCTACCGGCAGTGCACTGTCTTTTAATCAGCAGCCAGCAGAAGATGATGGCCAGCCGTCATACGGCACCGTCTTCTGCCGAGCCCAGGAGATGACGATGGCTAGCGGTCGTGCTGCACAGTCTGCTGCCAGCAAGATGTATAAAGATAGATGAAGTGGCTCAAAACAAGAAATAGACCAGATTTGTGTTGTATTCATTTTCTCCTCCCTCCCTCCGTGAAATCAACGGCCTGCTAAACCCAGTTTTGAGTTCTCTTCGTGAGGTTTTGAGTTCTATCCTTGAGGGGGCCATTCTGTTTCTCGCAAAGCCACCCCCTTTGTTGATTTTAATTCCCTTTAAGCCAACCCTGAAAGCCATGTTGTCAGTCACTCCTCCCTCCGCCAGAGCAACGGCCGACAATCGTTTCGCGCCCTTTTCCCTGGATTGCCCGAGCAGGAGCAGATGCCGTAGCACTGCCAGCATGGAGCCCGTTCAGCTCACCCCAGCAGTTATGACCATTGTAAACACTTCGCGCATTATCGTGCAGTGTATGCAGAACCAGCACCTGAAAAACCAGGCGAGGAGGTGACGGCAGCGTGGTGATGAGGACATGGACACACTTTTCTCTAAAACCGCGTTCCCCTGCAATTTGGAGATCATGGTGTTAATGGGGCAGGTTCATGCCGTGGAACGCCGATTCTGGGCCTGGGAAACAAGCACAGAATGATGGGACCGCATAGTGCTGCACGATTCCCAGTGGCTCCGAAACTTTCGCATGTGTAAGGTCACTTTCATGGAACTTTGTGACTTGCTTTCCCCTGCCCTGAAGCGCAAGAATACCAAGATGAGAACAGCCCTCACAGTTCACAAGAGAGTGGCAATAGACCTGTGGAAGCTTGCAACGCCAGACAGCTACCGGTCAGTCGGGAATCAATTTGGAGTGGGCAAATCTACTGTGGGGGCTGCTGTGATGCAAGTAGCCAACGCAATCATTGAGCTGCTGCTATCAAAGGTAGTGACTCTGGGAAATGTGCAGGTCATAGTGGATGGCTTTGCTGCAATGGGATTCCCTAACTGTGGAGGGGCCATAGACGGAACCCATATCCCTATCTTGGGACCAGACCACCAGGGCAGCCAGTACATAAACCGCAAGGGGTACTTTTCAATGGTGCTGCAAGCACTGGTGGATCACAAGGAACGTTTCACCAACATCAACGTGGGAGGGCCGCGAAAGGTTCATGATGCTCGCGTCTTCAGGAGCTCTGGTAAATGTAAGGGGGAGACGTTTATGGCAGGATGGGTGGTTGATGCAAATCGCCTGGCTGCTGAATACGCGCAGCCAGACACCAGGGTAGTTAGAAGAGCACAGCAGGAAGCGGTGCGCATCAGAGAAGCTTTGAAAACCAGTTTCATGACTGGCCAGGGTACTGTGTGACACTTCTGTTTGTTTCTCTTGATGAAAACCTGCCCCCTTGGTTGACTCTAATTCCCTGTAAGCCACCCGCCCTCCCGCCTTTGATCACAGCTTGCTTGCAAAGGAAATAAAGTCACAATTATTTAAAAAACATGTATTCTCTATTAATTGATTATAAAAATAGGGAGATAACTCACAAGGTAGCCCAGGTGGGGTGTGGGAGGAGGGTAGGAGGGAAGGAAAATGCCACTTTAAAACTTGTTGAATGCCAGCCTTCTATTGCTTGGGCTGTCCACTGGGGTGGAGTGGTCGGGTGCCCAGAGCCTCCCACTGCGCGTTCTTGGGCGTCTGGGTGAGGAGGCTATGGAACCTGGGGAGGAGGGAGGGCAGTTAAACAGGGGCTGCAGTGGCAGTCTGTGATCCTGCTGCCATTCATGAACCTCCACCAGACCCCGGAGCATGTCCGTTTGATCCCGCAGTAGCTCCAGCATTTCCTCATGCCTCCTCTGATCTTCCTGACTCCACCTCTTCTCACGTTCATCGGCCACCATCCTGTACTCTGCGATTGTGTCCCTCCACACAGCTCTGTCAATGCCGGACGACTGCCTGAGCTCAGAGACCATTTCATCGCGGGTGCGTTTTTTTTGCCACCTTATCTGAGATAGCCTTTGGGACGGAGGAGGGAGGCTTGAAACATTTGCAGCTGCTGGAGGAAAAAAAAGGGAGTGAAGTATTTTAAAAGATACATTTTACAGAACAATGGCTATACTCTTTCACGGTGAACAACACTATCACATTACATAGCACATTTGATTTTGGTACAAGGTCGCATTTTGCATCTTATATTGAGTGCCTGCGGCTTTGGTGTTAGAGATCACACATGCAGGGCCGGGCAACAGAATTTGGCTTGCAGGCAGCCATGGTAAGCCATAGTCTTTTGGCTTCTGCAACCTTCATAACAGCAGCGCCCTCCTCTCCCATACCAAGCAAAGCCCATTGAGTTGGCCATTTAGTGCTGCAGTTTTCCTGTTAACGTGCAGCAGCAGAAACCAAACTAACCCCCTCCCCCCATCCAATTATCTGGGATGATTGCTTTACCCCTCTCCCCACCGCATGGCTGGCATCAGGGAAGATCCCTGCTAGCCAAATGCAAACAGCTCAGCGCCAATGCCCCCCCCTCCCACCGCATAACTAACTGCGGGGAGGATTTCTTTACAGCCACAGGCAAACAGCCCAGTAGGAACGGGCACCTCTGAATGTCCCCTTAATCAAATTTCCCTATTTCAACCAGGTTACCTTGAATGATATCACTCTCCTGAGGATAACACAAAGAGATAAAGAACGGATGTTGCTTGAATGCCAGCAAACACCGGGACCATATGCTGCCAGGCTTTGTCATGCAATGATATCAGATTACTTGCTACTAGCATGGCATGGTAAAGTGTCCTACCATGGAGGACGGAATAAGGCTGCTCTCCCCAGAAACCTTCTACAAAGGCTTTTAGAGTACCTCCAGGAAAGCTTCATGGAGATGTCTCTGGAGGATTTCCGCTCCATCCCCAGACACGTTAACAGACTTTTCCAGTAGCAGTACTGGCCATGAATGCATCCCAAGTCCTCAGGGCTACTTAACCATTAAAAAACGCTTGCTTTTATAACATGTATTATATTTAAAAAGGTACACTCACCAGAGATCCCTTCTCTGACGTCGTTGGGTTGGGAGGGTATTTCAGTCAGGGTGAGAAAAAGATCCTGGCTATCGGGAAGAACGGTGTGCTGTCTGCTCTCCCCAAGCTCGTCCTCCTCCTCCTCATGTTCCCCATCTGCAAAATCCTCAGCCATGGCAGAGAGTACCCCATCATCGGAGTCCACGGACAGGGGTGGGGTAGTGGTGGCGGCCCCCCATAGAATTGCATGCAGCTCAGCGTAGAAGCGGCATGTCTGGGGCTCTGTCCCGGAGCGTTCGTTTGATTCTTTGGTTTTCTGGTACGCTTGTCTGAGCCCCTTAAGTTTCACGCGGCACTGTGTAGCCTCTGTCCCTCATGGCCTCAGAGATTTTTTGAAATGTTTTGGCATTTCGTCTTTCGGAACATAGTTCTGATAGCATGGATTCCTCTCCCCATACAGCGATCAGATCCAGTACCTCCCATTGGGTCCATGCTGGAGCTCTTTTGCGATTCTGGGACTGCATGGTCACCTGTGCTGATGAGCTCTGCATGGTCACCTGTGCTGATGAGCTCTGCATGGTCACCTGTGCTGATGAGCTCGCCTGGCCAAACAGGAAATGAGATTCAAAAGTTCCCAGGGTTTTTCCTGTACACCTGGCCAGTGCATTCGAGTTCAGAGTGCTGTCCAGAGTGGTCACAATGGTGCACTGTGGGATAGCTCCTGGAGGCCAATACCTTTGAATTGTGTCCACACTAACCCTAATTCGAAACAGTGATGTCGATTTCAGCGCTAATCCCCTCGTTGGGGAGGAGTACAGAAATTGGTTTTAAGAGCCCTTTATGTCGAAAAAATGGCTTCGTTGTGTGGACGGGTGCAGGGTTAATTCAGATTTAACGCTGCTAAATCCGACATAAACTCGTAGTGTAAACCAGGCCTTAGCACATCAAGGGCCATGCATTAAGCTACAGGTTTAACCAGAAACACAGGACTGGATCTATGCACTGATCTGGACCTCAGGACCCTATTAGCCAGACCCCTGGCAGCCATTAATCCTACGTATGGTCTGGTTCGGAAAGGCACAGCTAACACCATGCCGTAACCATAGGACTGTGGCTAAGGCTGCTGGAGTTTGTGGGCCCAGCTTAGATACAGCTGATTTAAAAATGGGTAAAATATTGCTGAAATGGCAGTGCGTGAGATCAAACCGCATGGGGTGATGTCAGGTTGGAGGGAGGGAGGGGGACGGGAAATCACTGAACAAGCTTGAGCCCTGGTGTGTGCAAAAATAATTGATAAGGACCGGAAACGTTTACTGTCCTGTTTTATTTAGGGGCACTGTATCTTGGGAACCCCTTGGCCAAATGGCCTCAAATTTGTGTCACTAAAACTACCCTGGCCCCTGATGAAGCATGGAAACTTTGGGGACAAGCTGAGCATGCATGTGGACTTTAGGGCACTTAGTGGGTAAACAGCAAACTCCTGAGCAGGAGTGGAGCCACTGCCCCACTCTGCTCACTTAACCCTATATATATCACTCCTGGGCACTCCTTCCTCCCTTGAATATGCCAGGGAATGACCAACTGAAATGTAATACAGCAGCAGCCCCGGCAGGCCTTTCACTCTGCTTGTTCTCAGGGGCTCTCTCAGCCAGGGCCCCTGCTGACTTGCAAAGCCCAGGGCAGTTGTTGTGCATCTGGGGCCATGAAAGGAAGTCTCCCGGCCTTCAGCTTGGCAGCCCCACCTAGGCAACTGGGAGTCACCCTGGCATGCACCGCCGGTCAGGTCCGTCTGCCTTCGATTGGCTGGTGAAAATCCTTGCTGTGCAAAGGCAGCGCGGCAGATCCCTGGGATCTAGATGGAACTGAGAGCAAGTGAGATGGTGCTGTTGTGTCTGTGTCACTCCTCCCCCCCGATTTTGGTCTGTTATCGTCTGAGGGGTTTGCAACAGGCTCCTTAAATGGCGCTGTACCTGCCAGGCTAAAGTCTGAGTCCTCTTCCGTAGCATTGCAGCTCACCGGGTCAAGAGGCAGGACATGGACTGTAGCGAAGCAAAGCCCTTGGGCCTCAGCCTCACTTTATGGCATCACTGACTTGGTTAACTTTTCACACGGCTGTTGCAAAGGGATAAGTGAAGACACCAGGCATGAGGGAGTGGGAATCCACCCTGCTAGCAAGGAATGAGGGATGCCCTGCAATCAGGAATTGCAGAGGTGTGTGATCCTAGACAGTGCAAGGGGGAAGGGGAGTTAACCAAGAAGGTTCGATCGCAGGGTAGGAAATGACTTTGATTCTCCAGGCAGGTACAGTCTCTGGTTTAGGGCTGGGTTTTGATTGGTTTGATTCATTCCACAGGCTGCATTAGCCTGGCTGGGAGCTAGAAAGCACCCGAGTCTGTCCGTGTCCAGCCAGCCTCAATACAGGATCCCTTTGATGGTTATTACTGCAAAGCCAGACGCTACAAGCTGTTTGTGAACCATTCACTGCAAGTGTTTGCCCTTCACTCTAAGCTGTGTGGCCCATCCCTTGATAATAACTGCCAGCTGTTCTACAGCAGTTTTCATGAGTAGATTTCAAATGGGGAAACTGAGGCACAGGAATGGGTGGTGCCTCGCTCCAGGTCACCTACCAAACCAGTGTCAGGGCTGGGAATGGAACCCCAGTCTCCCAATGCCCGAGGAAGATGCATCATTTCTTTCTCTGTTTTGACGAACAATCCTTTATGGGTGACTTCTGCTTCCCCCTAAAAACAAATTGTGTTGACTCCCGAATGCTACATCATGATTAAAAGTGCCTAGGCCATCGTTGGCTGGGCACCTGCACGCGAGAAGTGAGCTGATATTGGGGAGGCATCGTCAGAGCCACGTCTGACAGCGAAGGGACCAAACTCTTTGCAGAGAACTTCCCACTCGCCCTTCCAGCAGTGAAAAGACCTCACTTGGAGTATTGCATCCAGTTTTGGTCCCCTCACTACAGAAAGATGTGGACAAATTACAGAAAGTCCAGCGAAGGGAACAAAAATTATCAGGGGCTGGGGCACATGACTTATGAGGAGAGGCTGAGGGAACTGGAGTTATTTAGTCTGCAGAAGAGAAGAGAGAGGGGGGATTTGATAGCAGCCTTCAACTACCTGAAGGGGGGTTCCAAAAAGGATGGAGCTCGGCTGTTCTCAGTGGTAGCAGGTGACAGAACAAGGAGCAATGGTCTCAAGTTGCAGTGGGGGAGGTCTAGGTTGGATATTAGGAAACCCTATTTCACTAGGAGGGTGGTGAAGCACTGGAATGGGTTACCTATGGAGGTGGTGGAATCTCCATCCTTAGAGGTTTTTAAGGCTTGGCTTGACAAAGCCCTGGCTGGGATGATTTAGTTGGGGATTGGTCCTGCTTTGAGCAGGGGGTTGGACTAGATGACCTCCAGAGGTCTCTTCCAACCCTAATCTTCTATGATTCTATTAAACTGCCCTCCGTCTCCCAGTGCTTGTCACTGACACCCCACAAGGCGCTGCCGAGAACACAGACACTAATGCAGCTGCCCGGCATGTCTTTGTTCTGAAACGCATGGAATAGTTTGCTTAATAAAGCTTAGCGGCTCGCTCTCCAATTTCAGCCCCGTTGAGAGGGGGAAACCTGAGCTCCATCTCCCATTGCTAATTAGGCAGCTGCCCGTCCATCTTTCTGCTCCGAAGCTGTTGCAGGCCTTCCTGTCATACCGCTCAGATCTTGTCCGAGCTGGAAAATGCCTGCACATTTGCAGCCCTGGGAGCTGGTGTTGGACGTGGACATTAATTAATTAGTTAATGGCTCTGGAACACTTTGGAGATGGAGCAACACTCAGTGTTAATCATGATGAATGAGGATTTCACAGTTAGGTCACTGGCGGGTCAGGGGTGGGCTGACACACCCCATGTCTCCACATCCACCGCTCACACACCTCTTAGCAGCAGTCACCGCCAGGGCTCTCCTCCGAGCTGCTTCGTGCTAACAAGTGCTGACAGTTTATCTCTCAACCCGCCTTTCTCCAGCAGGGAGGAGACCAGCCCACAAAGCATGTGGTCAAGGCCAGATTCTTCTCTGAGGCTTGGGAGGAACTGGAAAAGTGACACAAAATCAGAGATGCATGCCAACCTTGACCAGGCTGGGATGTGTCCTACCCAGGAATGGTCTGCCCAGAGTGAAGAGGCTGGGTTTAGTGTGCGTGGGTTCAGGGTGGGGCTAGTGGACCTGTGATATCCCGGGGATCAGACCAGATGATCTGTGCTCCCTTCCAGCCTTAAACTCCATGAGGGGGACAGTGCCAGAGAGTGTGTTGCACAGAGGACTTTATAAAACCCAACAGCGGTCACCATGGAAGCCCTGACTTCTAGCTGGCAGAAGGGCCTGATCCTGATGTCGCATCGGAGGGCGTAAAAGAGGAGTAAGTAACTCTACTGCAGCCAGTGGATTTACACTGCGGGGAGGTGGTGACATGAGACCAGATAGCGCACCTCAGGTGGGGTTGTTTCGGGTTTTATTTAGTTCTGAAGTCCGTGTGGGTCTGTCTACAATTCAGTTAGACTCCTGCTGCTGGCCCGTGCCAGCTGACTTGGGCTCGGGTTAAGGGGATGTTTAATATGCCGTGTAGCCCAAGCTCTGGGACCCTCCCCCTTGCAGGTCCTAGAGCCCAGGCTCCAGTAGGAGCCCAGAAGTCTACACTGCAGTGAAACAGTTCCTTAGCCCAAGCCCTGCAAGCCCAAGTCACTTGGCATGGGCCAACCGCAGGTCTTCCATTGCAGTGTAGACAGACTCTGTGACTCATGCACCCGCAATGCAGCTCTCTCTCCCCCTCTAGTGGCCACATGGAGCATTATGTTTCTACTGCCGCCTCTGCGCTAACCAGAGTGGACCCTTTTAGTCCAGGCACTAGAGCCTGTAGGACTGATCCAGGGTTCAGTCCTTGCTCTGGACGGTGGCCCAGGGGTGCCGCATTACATAAACATTCCCCTTCTCCAGCAAGGAAGAGCTGATGTCCAGTGAATGGAGAGGCTTTGAAATTCACAGGCCCCTCTTGTACAGCAGAGCCCAGAGTCCTGGCTGGAGGCTCTCGGTGTCAAGAACAAAGCTCAAAGGCTGGTGTGTTATCCAGCTGGCCAGGCGGTGCAAATTCTAGAAATTGCGCGCCCACTTCAGATCCATTTTACACAGGAAGTTTGTATCGGATTAAAGATGAACGCAAATAGCCCAGTGGTGTGTAGCGGAATTGGGGCGTATACTTTTAAACGGTGCGTGACTCCTCTTGTGCTGCTGGAGGTGCTGTCTGTCAGTCCCCAGGTAAAAGTGAGGTCCTGGCCGGTTATATTCATTGAAGAGCCCCTGGCACTTTTAATAAGATACAAGGTGTTAGCCCTGGTGTCTTGACTAAAATGCGCTTCCCTAAAATCTCCCTTTATACTTTCAATTGGATTTGCCCCTCTTCTTCTTCACTTCCAGTCCTACTCTGTTCTGTAGTGCTGTTAAACAGCAGCCACATTCCACCCCAGAGATGGCTGCATTCCAGCTTGACTCTAGGAGACAGAAATGGCTGTAAATCCTTGACACTGGGATAACTTCCCTGTGGACCAGGGACTTCGGCTCCCTTGTGGGGAGGATGTTTTATCCCAGGGCTCTGCCTCTCTGTCTTAAGCTGGATCCCTCGAGGCAGGATAGATGAGATATTCATTTATAGGTGCCCCTGCTTTGAAACCATGACACATCTAGCTGGTGGATTGACCCAGCCTAGATATTACATTCCTCCCATTTGTAACCCTCCAGCTAGCTAGCTAGACAGGCCAGGGCTGTCCCTTTGAAAAATGGAGTGGGTTGTCTCCCACCTCCCACTTCCGAAGTGCCATCACTTATTTTTAGACAGGAGACAATGAGCTTTTCCGATTAAATCCGGGCAGCGGCAGCAGCCATCAGATAGCATCCAGGTGGATTCAGCCTACACAGTCGATATTAATATCAACCCTGTTCTCAGAGCCAATGTTCAGGTTATTAGGTCCGGCACTTTGGGGGCAGGGAGGTAGTGGTATGTCCTTCTTGAGTGTCAAGCAGCTGTGGCTTTAATGGGAGTCCCAGGCTCCACTCCCCCCAAACCCACTGGCTTGGAAAGGTATCCTGGAGACAAACGGAGAAAAAGAAAAAGGAAATCAATTGCTAGGGCAAATCAGCTCAGCTCACACAGGGAAATCTCCCAGCCTCTGGCCAAAATGCCAGACCCACCTTTCCGGAAAGTCTGCTACCCCAGTATTCAGAGGCACTTTCCCTTTTTGCTGGGGACCTGAACTTGCCACTCCAGGCCGTGCTGGAGGAAGCCACCGTGTTGCAAAAGAAGCTGCCGTGCAGAATTGGCAAACGCACTTCCGTAAGTGGTGACATCTCCATGGTGGGCAGACCGATCCCTTTACGTGCTGCTTTTGGATAGGAAGACTGAGACTTTGGGTAAAAGCGCCAGAAATGCTGAAGTGCCTGTAAAAACAATGATGAGTCCTTGTGGACCCTTAGAGACTAACAAATTTATTTTTATTATTTATTTCCCTCTGTTAATATTCATCCCTTCTTGTCATCTGTTGAGAATAGGCCACTTCCACCTTAATTGAATAGGCCTCATTAGCACTGACCCCACCCCCCCACCCTTGGTAAAACAGGAGGAACATCTGAGCCCCAGCTTGGGGAAACCAGGGCAGGAACCAGGGCTAGAGGGGGCCTTGCTGGCTGCTGGCTCCAGTAAGGCTGCTGAGTAAACGCCATTCTAACCCTCTGCTCCCGACTCCCAGTCTGCAATTGCCCGTGGCTGGGCCTACATTTTCCAAAGTTACTAGTGAGTCTGGGGGTTTCTATTCTGTTCTGTCCAGATTCTTGTCCCACGCTCATCACCGCAGTATCTGAGCACCTCCCAGGAGACGGGCCTGACCTCTGTCATGCGTTTGTTCTTATCCTAAAAGTGCGTGCAGGGGAGGGTCTCATTTTGATAGGAGGTTTTTAATTATTTTTAGGGGGTGGAAAGTCTTCAGCGTACAGGGGCCCAACAGGAGACTCCTCGAAGGGGGCCAGACTTTAAGAGAGGGCAGAACATGTAGCACCCTGAAAATCAGACCCCTTTTAAAGGAGCCCCCAACCTGAAGCCCCCAGGACCACTAGCCACTTTGGATAGCATGGGCCTCAGTCTCTGCCCAGCAGTGAAGTGGATCTGCCATCCTGGAGCATGAGAAGAGAAAGGACACTTTGCCCTCTGAGAAATATTCTTGCCATTTATTCGCCATCGCCAAAGCCAAAGCAGTGAAGGGCTGAACACTGCAATTGAAGGAAACAAGCCCTCAGGACGGAGCCTGGCACAGCCTTCCCCTGGAGGAAACTGGCTTTGATGTGACTGAGCTAGGAATGTTTGGCTTGGAACGGGATCCCAGAGGCTGAAGGTTATGGCAGGCCTGGTGTGCCACACAGGAGCTAAGTCTGATACAAAGAGAGGCAGGGGTCCAGTGGGATGGACTGAAGATGGTGACAGTAGTGGGATCATTGGGAGAGGACAGCGAGTGTTCTGAGCCGTGCTGGGAGAAGGAGGTTGCATGCACTGGGGCAGCAGGGACTTTTGCAGTTGTGCCAAAAGCTGTACGAATTTTAAAAAAATAGCTGGGTCAGGAGACAGGGACTGAGATGGCCAGAGCTACCCTTCTCTGCCAGCAACTCACAGACTGGTAGCATGGTTCCCTAGCTGACGAAATAACTCCCAGTGCTGGAGGTATGGTGTGAGTGACCAGGCTCGGGCCAAATACTGGCAGCATTCCCTAGCCTCGCTGTAGTGGGAGCAATTCAGAGATTCAGACATTCCAAGGCCAGAAGGGAGCACTGTGATCATCTAGTCTGATCTCCTGCGTAACACAGGCCAAAGACCTGCCCCGAAATAATTCTGAGAGCAGGACTGCTAGAGAAACAGCCCATCTTGCTTTAAAAAATTGTCAGTCATGGAGAATCCCCCACAACCCTTGTTAATTGTTCCAATGGTTAATTACTCTCACCGTTAACAAATTACACCTTATTTCCAGTCTGAATTATACTCGCTTCAGCTTCCAGCATTGAATAGGGTGATACTTTTCTCTGCTAGATTGAATAGCCCATTATTAAATACTTGTTCCCCCATACAATACTTATGGGCTGTGATCACATCATCCCTCCCTTGGCCTTCTCTTTGTTAATTGTGTTCTTTGAGTCTATCACTATAAAGCAGGTTTTCTAAAGCTCTGAATCATTCTTGTGGCTCTTCTCTGAACCCTCTCCAATTTATCCTTTCGAACTGGGGGCACCTGAACTGGACACAGGATTCCAGCATCAGCTGCACCAGTGCCAAATATACAAGATTGCCCCATTTATGGCTTCAAGGGTCGCATTAGCTCCTTTGGCCACAGAGTCACACTGGGAGCTCACGTCCGGCTGATCATCCACCACAACCCCCAAATCTTTTTCAGTCAGTTCTTCCCAGAATAGAGTTCCCCCATCCTGAACATTCTTTGTTCCTAGCTACAAACATTTGTTTATTTGCCCCCAGTTTACCAGGCAATCCAGATCGCTCTGATTCTGTGTCCTGTCTTCTTCGATATTTACCACTCTCCCAATTTTTGTGTCATCTGCAAACTTTATCAGTGATGATTTTATGTTTTTTTCCCGGTCATTGATAAAAATGTTAAATAACCTAGGCCCAGGAACTGATCCCTGTGAGACCCCCCTAGAAACAGATCCATTTGATGATGATTCTCCACTGATGGTTTCATTCTGAGTCCTCTCAGTTAGCCAGTTTTTAATCCTTTTAACGTGTGCCAGGTTAATTTTATATTGTTCTAGTTTCTTAATCAAAGTATCGAGTGGTACCAATTCCAACACCTTACAGAAGTCTGTGTGTATTACGCCAACACTGTTACCTCTATCAATCAAACTGATAATCTCATCAAAAAAAGATATCAAGTTAGTTTGAGAGGATCTATTTTCTATAAACCCATGCTGATTTGCATTAATTGCATTATCCTCCTTTAATTCTTTATTAACCGAGTCCCCAATCAACTGCAGCATTATCTTGCCCTGGATTGATGTCAGGCTGACAGGCCTATAATTACCCAGGACAGACTTGATGGAAAGGAGAGTCAGCCAGAGCATCAGGATTGTAATAAAAGTTTGGAGCCTTTCCCATCGGTGGCCTGGTAGAACAGCCAGTAACAGTAGTCTTGCACATGCCTCGGGCACTTTTCATCCTGAAGGGACCCTGAGAATTTAGAGTGACACACAAACCAGAGTTGGGGAGTGCCTCATCCGCCTCTGGGGTGGAACATCTGGCAGCATCACAACCCGGAACCAGAATTTAGGGCAAGAAGCAAATAGACAGATCCTTGGTGCTTATCATACACAGCATTTTGTTAGAGCACTTTATAGGCATTAATTACCTATCCTAATTAGCAACCTTCTGAGGGAGACAAATAATTATCACCCTGGTTATACAGGTGGGTAAACTGAGGCACAGATAGTCAAATTCTGTTCTGGTTAGTGCAGCTGCACCTGGGATGATTTGACCCAGTGACTTCCCTAAGGTCACACAGTGACCTTACTAGGAATAAAACCCAGGAGTCCCTTCTCTATCCACTAAACTCCCCTGCCTGATCTATGAATAGAACCCAGGAGTTCTGACTCTGGTTCCCTGCTTTAACCACTAGTCCCTTCTCCCATCCCAGACCTAAGAACAGAACCTAGGAGTCCTGACTCCCCTGCTCTAAGCACTAAACCCTTCCACTCCCTCATTTTAACACTAGGCAAACCCATGCTGGGGGCTCCCAACGGAACATGACTTAAGAACACATGTCCTTGGACAACCCCCTTCATCGCAAGTGACTGAGGACTGAGCCCATGCTGGCTTGCAATTAGCAGAGCCCGCCGCTGAATGTCCTGCAGCGCGCGGCAAGGGAGGGCTTGCTAAATGAGCTTTCCGGGCCATTTCTGCCCAATTATTTCTTTTCATCAGAGGGAGGCGGTTTTATTCCAGGGACCTGGAGCTCAAATCTCATCATAACAACACACGACAATACATCAGGATGTAACACTGCACCTGAAGAAATCAGAGGCGTTGCCTCTCTCCACCAGTGGCTGCAGTCGAAGTACAGCGCTTGCCTGGCATCTTGCTTTAACACCTGCCTGGTGACTAAGGCCAGAATTCTCCCAGGGGCCCATAAATAAGGCTAGGGAGGACAGAGGAGTCAGTGGCAGAAGGGCTAGCCTGTGTGTTAGGAGACCTGGGTTTCACTCCCGCTGTGCTACATACTCTCTGTCTGACTGTGGGCGGGTGATTTTTATTCCAGAATAATTACTCCATTTTGGAAGCACACTAATCACTTCAGAATAAAAGTGACTTTTACTCCAGATTAGAGCATCCACACAGGTAAACTGTGCCAGAATAGCTCATGCTACAAGAGCAATTCTGGTTGATTTCCCCATCAGACAAGTCCTTGGCCTGTGCTTTGTACATCCATCAACTTTAACCAGGTTTGTGACTGTCTATAGATCAAAGACCTACTTGATGGAAGCCATTAACAGCTTCCAGCATAACAATGTAGTAAAAGTCTGTGATTTTATTAGCAAGAGTATTTATTATTTGTCTTCCATAAGGTAACAGGGTTTGAACGTAAAGACAGGTTTGCACGCTTTCTCGGCTCCGTGGTACCTGCAACTGCTAAGGCTGAAAGGAAGATGATAATTATGGTGCCATTGCTAAATAGGGTCAGAGCAGGTTGCAATGTGTTTCCTGGGGCTGTGGTGGGTCAGAGCAGGTTGCAATGTGATTCCTGGGGCTGTGGTGGGTCAAAGCAGGTTGCAATGTGATTCCTGGGCTGTGGTGGGTCAGAGCAGGTTGCAAAGTGATTCCTGGGGCTGTGGTGGGTCAGAGCAGGTTGCAATGTGTTTCCTGGGGCTGTGGTGTCTTCACTGAGCATGAGTTGGAAGCGATTGCGTTGGAGAGGGTGTTGTGCATTGCTGTGATAGAAAGTCAGGATGGCAGTGGGCTAACTCTTGCACACTGCTATTGTGTTGGGTTGGAATGGCCCCTTACTTTGGGTTTTCCTTGCTTTCAGGGTATGTCTACACGTCAGTCAGGGGGTGTGATTGCAGCTCATGTAGATTTACCTGACCTAGCTGGGATCTCGCTAGTTTGGGTGCCAATAGCAGTGAAGCTGCAGCAGCATGGGTTTCAGCACAGGCTATACAAGCCCACCCAGGCTCCTGGCTATTTTGCTTGGACGGCTAGCTTGAACTGAAGGCCATGCAGCCACAGCTTCGCTGCTATTGATACCTGGGCTCGCTAGAGCGAAGCTAGCTTAGGTATGGCAATATCATAGAATCATAGAAGGTTAGTGTTGGAAGGGACCTCAGGAGGTCATCTAGTCCAACCCCCTGCTCAAAGCAGGACCAATCCCCAATTTTTGCCCCAGATCCCTAAATGGCCCCCTCAAGGATTGAACTCACAACCTTGGGTTTAGCAGGCCAATGCTCAAACCACTGAGCTATCCCTCCCCCCAATATGCTGAAATCACAGCTCCAGCTGCAGTATGGACAGACCCTTAGAGTATGCATTTTGAGCAAATACACCTGAGCAACCTTAGTTTTCATTCTGGTGCCTAGGAAAGTTGTGCACAAATTTTTTTTGTGGGAGGAGGGGCAGAATAAATATGATACATTTAAAAAACCTCCAGCCTCATTTTCATTTACATTAAGGCCACTTTATATGGTTCTGGGTATGGAGAGGGCTCTTAAAGTGAGTGTGAATGTAATGTATGTTCACTGAAGGCTCCTTCAGCAAATCGGTTTCCTGGCTCTGTGCCTCAGTTTCCCCACCTGTAAAATGGGGATAATCATACTGACCTCCTTTGAAAAGGGCTCTGAGAGCTACTGATGAAAAATGCTATAAAAATGCCAGCTATTAATTAATTATTAGTGTAGATGAGAATCAGCCCCTTAGTGGAGCAAAGGGAGTTTATTGTACATTCTCACGCAGAATAATAAATAATAAATAACAATAATAATACTCATAGATAGCTCTGGGCCTGGGTCTCCGAGAGTCAGGCCTCTCTAACAACCGGAGCAGAATTTGTAGGAAGCAGAATTTGCATGAGCTTCACAACCCTCATTGTGACCTGAATGTGGGAATGGCTCTGTGCTGAAGCAGGCAGGGGGGTTAGGAATTAGATGTACTGGACCAAATTCATACCAGGAGCAATTCCTCTGGCTCCAGGGGCATTACATTGGGGATGGATTTGGCTCTGAGCAGCTCATTGGGCCAGGATCGGGTGCCTTTGTGCACAGTTCTCACCCAGGGAGAGCTGACACAAGGGAAGGTCCCTGAGGCCCCATCAGGAAGCTGGGACAATGTGACCAAAGCAAACCTGAGTTCTTCCTAGGGAATACTGTGGTCTCTTCCAAGCCTAATATTCTATAATTCTATGTACGTGAGATCAGAATCACCCGCTGTGATGGCCACCCGCAGCCCTAACAGTGTTTGCTTCCTCCACTTCTGTCTGCAGGTATTTATCCTCTGGATTAGCCCCATCTCGGCTTCCATCCAGGATCAATACTGTGAGAATTTACCTCCGATCAGTAACACCACGGGTAAGCACGCTACCCACCTTCCCCTGCACCAGCCTCCCCGTCCCACCTATCTAGTTTCTGGAGTTGCTGAATGGACATTAGCGACCTGGTTCTCCACAGGGGTAAGGGCTAGTCAGGCTGAAGGGCTCTGCGGTTCTGCTGGGGTTAAATCGCCCATACTGCAAACTTCAGGGAGTTTGTCTCCTGGGTATTAAAACCTGACTCCCAGCTCTGGCTCAGACCTCACCCCAATAGTTACAAGGACACCCCGAGACAGATTCTGTGCTGTGTCTCTAAGTGGTGGAGCACAGAACTCCCAGCCTGAGGGGGACGGGGGCTTGGAGACTTTAATTCACCTTTATGCCCTCCTAGCCCTGGGATGCTCTGTGGGCCGGAGAGTGTACCTCAGCCAGCCCCATGGCTGCAGCACTACCTGGTCTCTACCCGCACGTGGGCCTCCTCCCAACACAGCCTTATGTCTGCCCCCCGTAGTGCTGCCTGCACCAAAGGAAACCTTCCCCAGCCGCGTGGGGGGCTTTTAAGCTCCTTTACGCTGCTCTGGTCCTTGTACGCAGGGGACCACCTGCCAGCTGAGAACTGGCAGAGTGCAGACATGTTCCATCTCGCTTCCTCCTGCCCCCTGTGTCTGCTGAGAGCTCCCTACAATGTTAGAGACACATTATATCACTCATATTTCGGGTGGTCGTCCTGCACTATTGCTCATCAGCCTCATTGTCAGTAGAAAACTCTAGGCACAACAGGAGGTGATCAGCAGGTGAGAGCTGTTCGAGAGCAGGAGACACAGGGTGTGTCCACACTGCACACTAAGCCTGGGCTGTGACTTAGGTTCAAGTCCAAGCTCCCCCTTCCATCCACGCACCCGTCACTCTGACTGGCACTGAGAACCCGGCTCCTAGGATCCCGCTCGGGGCGTGGATCAGAGCCCAAGTCCCGCTGTGACTCAGGTCCAAGCCCTGTCATTTGGCAGTGTGGACGCAGGCAAAGCAACAGACACGAGTCAGAAGGTCTATGTAGTGCAGCGCGGATGCATGAGCACGGCTGTGAGACCCAGATCCTGCCATTGTAAACCCAGATTTACCATGCAGCAGGGACATCCAAGTGTGAGCTTGGAAACGCCAAGTCCCACAGACCCGGGCTTGGGGTGCAGTGTAGACATACCCGCAGAAACCCAGAGAGTCAGCCGCAGAGAGGATTCAGAGACAGAAGCAGCAAGCAGAGCTGGCAGGAGCTGAGTTTGAAGGGAGAGCAGTAATTTAGCCAGGAGCTTGGAAGAAAGCTGTTGGTGAGAACGGAGCAAAGCTGGGTACCCCCAGGGAGCAGAAGGCTCTGGCAGTGGCCCCTCGGAAAGGGGAGGCTCCAGCTGGGTCAGCAGAAGCCAAGCCCAGAAGTCAGAGGGTTCTTGTGGGAGAGTGGATCCTGCTGAGCAGGGGTACAGGCATGAAGGAGCGGGGTCTGCCTGGGTGAAGGTACTGGACAATGGGGCCCTGAATCACGTCAAAAGGAACTGGGAACAAAGTGCCACTATTGACCTCGGGTGGGTGACTTGGACTTGATGTTCCTGTAGAGGGGAATGGAAAAAAACCCTGCAGTATCTTTTTTTATTGTGGGAATTGGAGAATGGTTTTTATTACAAGGTTGGGGGGGGCGGGGGAGTTACTGCACTGTGTGTGAATAAGTTATGCCCAGAGGCAGGTTTTGTTTTGGACACAGAGAGATTATGTTCCTTTCTTAGGCAAACAAAAGGGGAAACTAAGGCAGGCACACTTGTTGTGCTATGGCCTGATGCTGGAGGGTGCCTCAGGTGAGGGCTCGCTCTATTGCAAGTTGGAAATGTACTTCTATAAAAAATAAAAACCGAGATTATCACCTAATCCCATGACTCCAAGAGCTGGGGCTTTACAAAAAAAACCACTCAACATCATGAGAGTTGTGATAACATTGGGAATGCTGGCAACATTGAGTTTGGGCCAGATCCTCAGCCAGCATAACTCAGCATAGCTTGAGTGAAGTCAATGGAGCAACACTGTTTTACACCAGGGAAGGGTCTCCTGTCTCTCTCTCCCGCTTCAGTCACTGAGAAATCCTCTCCAGGGGACACAGCTAACCTTTGGTTAGGTGAGAGTGCCAGCTAACTGGGCCTGCTGTATAGCCATATGATTCTCCTCTCTATAGCCTGCAATCAATTTTGAAAGCAGAGCTGTTGAAATCACAATTTTTCCATTCACTGGCCATTAAAAAAAACAATTATTTGGGGGTCAGTCTGAAAATGAAATGTTCCACAAGCGTTGGCAAATCAAAAAGTTAAAACACAGGTCAAATGAAACATTCCATTTTGATTCTGACCATTCTAAACTTGTTTAAAAAAAATACAATACAGAATCAGAGAAGATTAGGGTTGGAAGAGACCTCAGGAGGTCAACTAGTCCAACCCCCTGCTCAAAGCAGGACCAATCCCCAACTAAATCATCCCAGCCAGGGCTTTGTAAAGCCGGGCCTTAAAAACCTCTAAGGATGGAGAGGCCATGACCTCCCAGGTAACCCATTCCAGTGCTTCTCCACCCTCCTAGTGAAATAGTTTTTCCTAATATCCAACCTAAACCTCCCCCACTGCAACTTGAGACCATTGCTCCTTGTTCTGTCATCTGCCACCACTGAGAACAGCTGAGCTCCATCCTCTTTGGAACCCCCTTTCAGGTAATTGAAGGCTGCTATCAAATCCCCCCTCACGCTTCTCTTCTGCAGACTAAATAAACCCAGTTCCCTCAGCCTCTCCTTGTAAATCATGTGTCCCAGCCCTCTGATCGTTTTCATTGCCCTCCACTGGACTCTCTCCAATTTGTCCACATCCCTTTTGTAATGAGGGGCCCAAAACTGGATGCAATACTCCAAGTGTGGCCTCACCATTGCCAAATAGAGGGGAATAATCACTTCCCTCGATCTGCTGGCAATGCTCCTACTAATGCAGCCTAATATGCTGTTAGCCTTCTTGGCAACAAGGGCACACTGTTGACTCATATCCAGCTTCTAGTCCACTGTAATCCCCAGGTCCTTTTCTGTAGAACTGCCGCTTAGCCAGTCGGCCCCCAGCCTGTAGCAGTGCATGGGATTCTTCTGTCTAAGTGCAGGACTCTGCACTTGTCCTTGTTGAACCTCGTCAGATTTCTTTTGGCCCAATCCTCTAATTTGTCTAGGTCACTCTGGACCCTATCCCTACCCTCCTGTACATCTATCTCTCCCCCCAACTTAGAGTCATCGATGAACTTGTTGAAGGTGCAATCCATTCCATCATCCAGATCTTAATGAAGGTGTTGAACAAAACTGGCCCCAGGACCGACCCTTGGGGCACTCCGCTTGATACTGGCTGCCAACTAGACATCAAGCCGTTGATCACTACCCGTTGAGCCCAGAGATCTAACCAGCCTTCTATCCACCTTATAGTCCATTCATCCAATCCAAACTTCTTTAACTTGCTGGCAAGAATACTCTGGGGAGACCATATCAAAAGCTTTGCTAATGTCAAGTTATATCACGTCCACCGCTTTCCCCACATCCATGTTGACTGTTCCTAATCACCTTCCTCTCCTCCAAGTGTTTCAAAATGGATTCCTTGAGGACCAGCTCCATGATTTTTCCAGGGACTGAGGTGAGGCTGACCAGTCTGTAGTTCCCCGGATCCTCCTTCTTCCCTTTTTTAAAGATGGGCACTACATTAGCCTTTTTCCAGTCATCTGGGACCTCCCCCAATCACCATGAGTTTTCAAAGATAATAGCCAATGGCTCTGCAATCACATCAGCCAACTCCCTCAGCACCCTCAGATGCAGCGCATCCGGCCCCATGGGCTTGTGCACGTCCAGTTTTTCTAAATAGTCCTTAATCTGTTCTTTCACCACAGAGGGCTGGTCACCTCCTCCCCATGCTGTGCTGCCCAGTGCAGAAGTCTGGGAGCTGATCTTGTCTGTGAAGACAGAGTAAAAAGAAGCATTGAGTACTTCAGCTTTTTCCACATCCTCTGTCACTAGGTTGCCTCCCCCATTCAGTAAGGCTCCCACACTTTCCCTCACCTTCTTCTTGTTGCTAACATTCCTGTAGAAACTCTTCTTGTTACCATTCACATCCCTTGCTAGCTGCAACTCCAATTGTGCCTTGGCCTTCCAAATGAAAGGACATTTCTGGGCAGGGAATTGGACTAGATGGCCTCCAGAGGTCCCTTCCAACTCTGTTATTCTATGATTCTATGATTCTAAACAAAGTAATTTCAGACTGAAAAATCATTTGAAAACAGATTAAATGAGCTGTTTTGCCTTTTTCTAGGGTGTTGTTTTTTTTTTGGGGGGGGGGCAGGTTCCAACACGAACAAGTCAATGAAACTGACACAAATTGACGGAAGTTTGTCAAATCTGCATTGTTTGTGGGCGGGGGGGGGGGAGTTTGGGCTAAAAAACTTTACCCTGCTCTATTCAAAAGTCCCCAGATAGAAATCATTTAGGCTTCACCTTCTGTGTTTCCCACTCTAGCGATTCAGTGTACACACTCACTGCAGTGACATTAGGGGTTCTCCCATCACTGTAGGTCATCCACCTACCTGAGAGGCCTTAGCTCGGTTCTTCCATTGACCTAGTGCTGTCTACACTGGGGGTGAGGTTGGCTTAAAGATGTCTCTCGGGGTGTGGATTTTCCACACTCCTGAGCGACATCGCTATGTCAGTGTAGCCTTTCATTGTAGACCAGCCTTTAGATGCTGGTCTCTGTTACTCTGTGAGAGACCATGACACTCACTGCCAGCCAGTAGAGGGCAGTCACAGACACACAGTCATTCGCCCACCCCAGGAGAGCGCAGTCTGCTTATTAGTATTATACCTCGAGGACAAAGCATACATAAGCTAAGCAAAGGCCATGAGGAAGGAACACTGTGTCTATTTGACAAATACTTCTGAGTGCTGCATTTAATAATCAGTATTCATTTCTGTGAATTAAATACTCACGGGTAGTCCAGGCATGGGCTTTACTGACAGAGTTTCTCCTGCACTACTTCCTCTTGCATTAGATTTGTGTAGGAATCAAAACACGGCCTGTAATTTGTGAGCTGAGTCATAGTTAGCTCCAGCACCTGGGTAGATCCTGAGCTGTGCCATTGGAACAAGGTGGCAAGTTTGCATCCGCTTCAAGCGCAGGAGAGTCATTGCCATTAAATGGACCTTTGGTCTCCCAGGTGAAATGAGTTTGGCAGGTCTCAATCCGGACCCACCATCACAACTGGACACAAATTGACCTTCTTGTTGGATATCTGCACAGAAAAGCCAGAGGTGAAATAGGTCATGGGGAATGAAACCCCTTCCCAATGGGGTTAGGGGTCACAGTCTCCATGCTGTGCCTATTCAGTGCCCTGCAGGCCTGTCTGGCACCTCTTGCCACGCTGGGTTCCCATCTAAAATCAAGGTCTTTTTTTTTTTTTATTTTCCCTATCAGCAATTAAAAATAGCCAATATTTCCCATGAGAACAATAGCATCCCTGTGTCACGTAGCCAGCAGGACTCGGAGAGGATGCAAAGGAAAGCAAGATCCTCACTGGTCTCTTGCATGAAAATGCTGGAAAGGTTTATTTTCCAATTTGCATGAAAGAAACAGTGGCCTCTGAGAAATCGCCTGGCCTGACCCAGCCCCCTGTAATCGGCGACCTGTCAGGGTGAGTGATGGACTCAGAGGATCCATGCTGATGGATAATCCCTGCCACACAGCTCCAGTTAGCACACCTCGCAGACTTCTTTCGGAAATTAAATATTGGCACCGGCGCAGGGTGACTCCCTCCCTCTCCGGCAGGCGGAGAGTAGTGAGCCTCCAGCCGGCAAAGCAAACACTCTGCACGCCTCACACAGCGGGGGGGGCGAGGAAACCCCACAACAGTGCCAGGTTGGGAAGAGAGCTGGCCGCAGAGCGAGCCGTAAGGCTGCACCCTGGGATCGCGGCTTGCAGCACAGTTGTTGGGGAAGGGCCAGTGGCACAGCAGGAAACACAGAGTGTGGATTTCACTAGGTGTACTGCTGTGTCAGCAGCTGGCCCCTTCCTTTGTGAGCCCGAGTTCAGGCTGTGCGTGTCCGGAGTGGGATGGGAGCTGGGAGAAACACAGAGGGACATCTACACTTGGAGCTCCAGGAGACATACCCACGCTAGCCCTGATCAGGAGAATGCACTAAAAATAGTGTAGCCACAGCACTGCAAGCAGCGGGAGGGGCTAGGCACCCCGCGTGGGGACCTGTCCGAGACCCCAGGCATGTCCTCAGGGTGGCCAGCCCCTCCTGCCACTCGCTGTGCCACGGCTACCCGAGACAGCATGGGTGGCTCCTGGGAAGAAGGTGCCAGCGGTTTGCATTGCTCTGCAGGGCATGGAGTGGTGTCAACAGAATGAATATCCTGAGAAACCAAGAGGATCCACTGCCCCCTTCAGCTTCCCCTAGGGCACAGCACTCTCCCCTGAGGTTCTCCCCTCATATCTAGGGTTCTGTCCCATACCCCCCTCGAGGGACCCAGCTCCCATGAGCCCCTTCTCCTTCTGAGCCCCACACCAGGACTCAGCTCCCATGAGCCCCTGCTCCCTCTGAGCCCAATACCAGGACTCAGCTCCCATGGGCCCCTGCTCCCTCTGAACCCCACACCAGGACCCAACTCCCATAAGGCCCGGGGCTCTGGCTGCAGTAGCCGTGGCTGGGAGCCCCAGGCCCTTTAAAGCACCACCAGAGCCCCGGGGCTCCCGGCCACCACCACCACTACCCCAGGGCTCCAGCAGCGGGGGTCTGGTGGCGATTTGAAGGGTCCGGGATTCCAGCCACTGCTGGGAGCCCCGGGCCCTTTAAATCACGAGCCTCAGGAAGCTGCCCTCTGCCGGTACGGTTGGCTGTGTACCTGCTCTTGCCGGTACGCCACACCGGACTGGACCGGCTTATTTTCACCTCTGCTTATACCAACTATCACAAAATATTCAGGTTCCTTCCAATCCCAAGAGACCAGTCACTTTCCTCAGGTCAGTTTGTACCTTAGATCTCACAGCAAAGACAGCACTTGTAGCGAATCCTGTACTAAACTAACTAAGGATTTATTAACTAGGAAAAAGAAATGAGAGAGTTATTTACCGTTAAAGCAAGCAACGTATCTTACAAAGGAGTTATGGTTCCAAAATGTGACTGAGTTGTAGCAATCTGTCAGCACTGAATGTGCTTTAGGGCTAACCCAGGTTGACCTGGGGGATCTTTGCTTTTGTTTCTCAGCCTCGTGAGAGTCCAAACAGCAAAGAGATGAAAAATTTTCATGTCAGCTATTTTTATTTTGCTCTTCTGAAATCCAAACAGATGAGACGAGCCCCTCTGCACATAGCCTACGTAGGGGCAATTAGCAAAGTTTTTCTAATGTGATGTGCCACAATGACCCATTTAGTTCGGATAATCCTCCCTAATGGTCAGGGCAGCCATTCCTCCTGCCTGAGTTCACAGGTTCAGAGCAGGCATTTGTACAGTTATAGAGTAAAATGTACCTATTACCTTAGAGCATGAGATACAGACATTACAAGTCAGATTAACCCTTGCAGCAATTTACAAGCATTCTATAGAGTCTAACCACTAAAGACATTGTTACAAGTCCAACACCTATCTTGAACAATATTCACATATTGGTTGGTCTGGTTTCCAGCAATGAGTTTGTCAGTGCTCAGCTGACAGCTACAGCCTTGGGAGGAGTTGGCACCTGGTCTACCAGCATCACAGTCAGAGACAGGATACTGGTTAGAGGGACCAGCGTTCTGACCCAGTCTGGCAAGTCTTATGTTCCTAATGAAAACAGACAGTCCTTGCCCCAGAGAGCTCCCAGTTCAGGATTATGACAAGGTGAAACAGACAAAAGAGGATGGAGAAATAGGACAAAGTCTGAGTAAAGTGAGGTGTAAATGAGGGCTCTTGGTAGTCACAGGTTGAGTGGGGCCAAATTTTTCACACACAGCTTTTTTTGGCAAAAAGTGAAGGTTCAGGGACATCAAAAGGTGTATCGAATGAATACATGTCGATTTCACCTAATTTTTCATCTAGAAAAAAAACCCTAAAAAATTCCCCCCAAAATCTATTGTTGATGTTTTTGAAACAAAATATTTCAATTTTTCTGTTTGAAACAACTTTTCATTTCAAGTTTCTTTAATTTTATTTTTATTTATATTCAAAAATGTTTAAAAATGGTCAAAATCGAAACAAAATAATTTGTTTGACCTGAAACCTTTTTTTTTTTTTCAAATAAATTTTCAATTCGCTGAAAAGTTTTCGCAGTCTAACCCAAACTGAATTTTTCCCCGACTTTTTAAAATGGCCCATGAACCCCAAAAAGCTGTTTTTCGCCCAGCTCCAGTTGTAGGGGTCGCCAGCCTGGCTGAAAGCAGAGGGTAGTCCATTGTTAGCATCACCATCGGAAGTTCTCCATCATTATTGTTACGTTATTTGTATTGTGAGAGGGTCTAGCAGCCCCAGTCACAGACCAGGACCCTGTGATGCTCGGCATTGTACAAACTCAGAACAAAAGACTGTCTCTTCCCCAGAAAGCTTCCATTCTAAGGGCACGTCTACACTTAAAATGCTGCATCGGTGGTGCTGTAGCGTGTTAGTGAAGAGCTCTCCTGTCGGTGTAGTTAATCCACCTCCGCCAGAGTTAATCCACATCTGTCTACACCAGCTCTTTGGTCGGTAGAACTACGTTTTCACACCCCTGAGCCACGTACTTATATCAAAGTAATTCTGTAGTGTGGACCTGGCCTAGGCCTTTGGGATGGAGATTCCTTGTGAACCAGGTTCCCCCTCACACTCACGCTCCAGCAAAGTGATGTGAAGTTATGAAGCCCAGGGTGAAAACAAGGTGTGTAATGGAAATGCCAGCCCAGCCTTGGCTGGGACGCAGGGCAAGCAGGAGTCAGGGTCATAATTCATTTGTTTTCCTCCCTGAAGGGTTTCATTACCTTGCTAGTGCAGGTGTCATTTGTCCTTGGGAGTGTTAGGCGGTGATAAATAGCATTTGTTTTTCTCTTATTCATCTTCCCTGATCCGCAGTGTGCCTGGCTTTGTGGGTTCTTGATCTATTTCATTCCCGATAGTCTACTGATAAGGGGCTATTTGTCTGCCTTCTGCTGCATAGCTGCCTAGATTGATAGACACACGCAAAGACAGACTGATGGATAGAGGCTGGGACAGAGGGCTGGCTGGCTGTCACAGGGAGAGGGGAAAACAGTAACCCTTTCAGCGCTGTGCACCACCCAGTGAAATGGAATGTGCGGGCATCCCTGACCAATTCAGCAAGCCAGCCAGTACATTACTCTACCTTAATATACCTGCTGCATTCAGCACTATGGCCTGCCTGGTATGTTCAGCAGCACAGTAGGGGCATTCTGCTCGGCTGTATCTGGAACACTGGACATGCTCTTGCTTCCCTTTCCCATCTGAGCAGCCAGGCTATCAAAGGTGGAGCGAGAAACCAATTCCTTTTGCTCTCTAAAAGCAGACTCTTTCAGGCAGCAGGAAGCCTCATTCACTTACTCTGTCATCTCACCAGAGAGCTGCTGCTAAAATCAGGTCAGAATTGAAGATGGGGCTGGTGGGGGGGAACACAGTTGTTGAGAAAAGTGTGACTCTAACATCCAGGAGCGTGGGGGCTACCAGGAAATGTTGCCACCATGAAGAAGTGGACACTCCTCCTCCAGGGTTTGGATTTTGGTCATGTAGAGTTTTACTGGGAGTGTCCTTAGTAAAGCCCTGATCCTGGAAAAGTGCCCATTTCATCTGGAGGAAGACAGCCCATCTGAGCAGAGGTCTGGGAGATGGGAGCTCCTGAATTCTAGACTTGCCTGTTCCTCCAGCTAGCTGTGTGACCTCCCTGCTTTGCAGCCCGTGTACAAGCTGGAGTTGATACTTATCTACCCCTTTAAAGGGGGGTGGGAGGAAGGATCCATCCTTACTGTGCTTCCTAATCCTTGGAGGATGAGAAATGCTAGGGGAGAGTTACATTGTTGCTTTTGTTGTTAATCATTAATCGGAGCACACAGAGAGCCAGATGCACTCCATCTCTTTGATTTGTTCTGATATTGTCTCAAGTTAATCCATTATTGCTCACCACCAGGCTTTCTGCACCATTTTTGGAAGCATCTGGTTCTGGCTTCTATCATCAGAGACACAATCCTGGTCTAATCCAGTCCAGCAATTCCTATGCTCCAATGAGAGCAGGGAGGGGTGTTATAGTGGAATTACAGTTTGATGTCAGCATAAACCACCGCTTCATAGGGAAAGGTGTAAGCTTAGAATAGGAATTGTTTGATACTTTTCCACAAACAACAAATTTCCCCTTCTGCCTTCCCAGGGCAGTGGGAATTTCTCCACTCAGCTGCACCAGGAAAGACTGCAAATGCCGTGTTCCTCTCTAATGCCTGCTGTGTGGGGGTGTGTCCCAAGTTGTTCTACTTGTGTTGCTTTCCTCTGACAATGTGCCCCCCAAATCCTTTGGCTGATGAGGAGCTGAGAGTTTGGGAAAACAAATACTGGAACGAACTGGCTGGGACGTATGAAAGTCAATGCCCTCCGCTGAGTGAAAGTGGGACTGTTCAACTGTGTGTCATGGGCCTCATACTGCTAACAGCTAACGGAGATTCTCCTTTAGCTCTAGTGGCAGGGGCCTGGGCTTGTGGAGCAGGAGGATTTGAGTTCTCTCTCTGTTGCCTAACTGAAGCCCTGAGTGGCTGTGGGGGCAGCGTAGTGACAGCAAAGTCCACGATGTGTTACAGAGTAATAAGAACAATCTATTGTCTTTTTCATCCAAGGCTTTTTAAGCCCCACTGGCTTTTTATAAATCAAATGTACGGTCCCTCGATGGGCGGCAGTTGTGATGTGTGCATTATAAACAGCGGGGGCTCTCTTCTGGCCTCAGTTCCACGGATGCAATTCCTGCTGGGGTCAACACTTGTCTGAGAGCTTGTCTACATGACGCTGCAGTTCGGACTACAGGGGTGTGAACGGCAGAGCACTCCAACATGTTGCACCCTAACTGCCCCATCTAGACCCTGTGGGAATGAGCTAATGTGTGCATTAACAGAGCCCTGTTTAAATGGGACAACATCAGCATGAACTCAATACCTTTTAGTTCACGCCAGCGGGGCCTACACAGGACAGTCAGAGCATAACACGGTAGAGCGCTCCACAGTTCACACCCCCTATAGGCCACTCTGTGTGGACAAGCCCTAAAACACAGCAGAATCACCTCCCCTGTAGTGCCATTCCCAACTCCCTTGATTTCAGGATTTCTACTGCTAGAACCAGGAGCAGAATCCAGCCTCTGGGTAGATTAGATCAGGATAACTGGATTAATCCACTCTCACCTCTAACTAGATAAGTAGATTTCAGCTGCAGCTCTTTTTCTCAGCGTGCAGGGGAATTTATGAAACCTTTGTTCGGGGTAATTTTAAATTAGAAGTTTTATAATGAAGCTAACGAGAGCCCCAGTAGGGCCGTGAAATGTAATTAGCTAATGTCTGTGCAACACTTGGGAACTGGCATGTGCTAATAACATGAGAATGATTAGCATCTAGAGCCACATGCTGCTGAGCACAGTGTCTGCTGAATACAGAGGAAGGGCTTCCTGGCATTTTGCAGCGAAATCACTTTTCTCATCAAAAAATATTTTGGAGATGGAATTTATTTCTCTTAGGTTCTTATCTGGCCCCCTTTCTGATAGTAGAATAATAGAATCGTAGAAGATTAGGGTTAGAAGAGACCTCAGGAGGTCATCTAGTCCAACCCCCTGCTCATCTAGTCCAACCCCCTTACTGAGAAAGAGGGGCGATCAGCAGGTTATCTCAAGTGCCTATACACAAATGCACGAAGCCTGGGAAACAAGCAGGGAGAACTGGAAGTCCTGGCAAAGTCAAGGAATTATGATGTGATTGGAATAACAGAGACTTGGTGGGATAACTCACATGACTGGAGTACTGTCATGGATGGATATAGGCTGTTCAGGAAGGACAGGCAGGGCAAAAGGTGGGGGAGTTGCACTGTATGTAAGGGAGCAGTCTGACTGCTCAGAGCTCAAGTATGAAACTGCAGAAAAACCTGAGACTCTCTGGATTAAGTTTAGAAGTGTGAGCAATAAGGGTGATGTCGTGGTGGGAGTCTACTATAGACCACCGGACCAGGGGGATGAGGTGGACGAGGCTTTCTTCCGGCAACTAGCAGAAGTTACTAGATCGCAGGCCCTGGTTCTCATGGGAGACTTCAATCACCCTGATATCTGCTGGGAGAGCAATACAGCGGTGCATAGACAATCCAGGAAGTTTTTGGAAAATGTAGGGGACAATTTCCTGGTGCAAGTGCTGAAGGAACCAACTAGGGGCAGAGCTCTTCTTGACCTGCTGCTCACAAACCAGGAAGAATTAGTAGGGAAAGCAAAAGTGGATGGGAAACTGGGAGGCAGTGACCATGAGATGGTCAAGTTCAGGATCCTGACACAATGAAGAAAGAAAAGCAGCAGAATACGGACCCTGGACTTCAGAAAAGCAGACTTTGACTCCCTCAGGGAACTGATGGGCAAGATCTCCTGGGAGAATAACATGATGGGGAAAGGAGTCCAGGAGAGCTGGTTGTATTTTAAAGAATCCTTATTGAGGTTACAGGGACTGTCAAGGTTCCTCCCCCACTCTGAACTCTAGGGTACAGATGTGGGGACCTGCATGAAAAACCTCCTAAGCTTATCTTTACCAGCTTAGGTCAAAACTTCCCCAAGGTACAAAATATTCCACCCGTTTTCCTTGGACTGGCCGCTACCACCACCAAACTAATACTGGTTACTGGGGAAGAGCTGTTTGGACGCGTCTTTCCCCCCAAAATACTTCCCAAAACCTTGCACTCCACTTCCTGGACAAGGTTTGGTAAAAAGCCTCACCAATTTGCCTAGGTGACTACAGACCCAGACCCTTGGATCTTAAGAACAATGAACAATCCTCCCAACACTTGCACCCCCCCCTTTCCTGGGAAATGTTGGATAAAAAGCCTCACAAATTTGCATAGGTGACCACAGACCCAAACCCTTGGATCTAAGAACAATGAAAAAGCATTCAGTTTTTTACAAGAAGACTTTTAATAAAATAGAAGTAAATAGAAATGAAGAAATCCCCCCTGTAAAATCAGGATGGTAGATATCTTACAGGGTAATTAGCTTCAAAAACATAGAGAACCCCTCTAGGCAAAACCTTAAGTTACAAAAAAGATACACAGACAGAAATAGTTATTCTATTCAGCACAATTCTTTTCTCAGCCATTTAAAGAAATCATAATCTAACACATACCTAGCTAGATTACTTACTAAAAGTTCTAAGACTCCATTCCTGGTCTATCCCTAGTAAAGACCAGCATATAGACAGACACACAGACCCTTTGTTTCTCTCCCTCCTCCCAGCTTTTGAAAGTATCTTGTCTCCTCATTGGTCATTTTGGTCAGGTGCCAGCGAGGTTACCTTTAGCTTCTTAACCCTTTACAGGTGAGAGAAGCTTTCCCCCGGCCAGGAGGGATTTCAAAGGGGTTTACCCTTCCCTTTATATTTATGACAGGGACAAACCATCCCAATGTGTAGAAAGAATAGTAAATATGGCAGGCGACCAGCTTGGCTTAACAGTGAAATCCTTGCTGACCTTAAATACAAAAAAGAAGCTTACAAGAAGTGGAAGATTGGACAAATGACCAGGGATGAGTATAAAAATATTGCTCGGGCATGCAGGAGTGAAATCAGGAAGGCCAAATCACACCTGGAGTTGCAGCTAGCAAGAGATGTTAAGAGTAAGAAGAAAGGTTTCTTCAGGTATGTTAGCAACAAGAAGAAAGTCAAGAATAGTGTGGGCCCCTTCCTGAATGAGGGAGGCAACCTAGTGACAGAGGATGTGGAAAAAGCCAATGTACTCAATGCTTTTTTTGCCTCTGCCTTCACGAACAAGGTCAGCCCCCAGACTACTGCACTGGGCAGCACAGCATGGGGAGGAGGTGACCAGCCCTCTGTGGAGAAAGAAGTGGTTCGGGACTATTTAGAAAAGCTGGACATGCACAAGTCCATGGGGCCGGATGCGTTGCATCCGAGAGTGCTAAAGGAGTTGGCGGGTGTGATTGCAGAGCCATTGGCCATTATCTTTGAAAACTCATGGCGATCGGGGGAAGTCCCGGACTACTGGAAAAAGGCTAATGTAGTGCCCATCTTTAAAAAAGGGAAGAAGGGGGATCCTGGGAACTACAGGCCAGTCAGCCTCACCTCAGTCCCTGGAAAAATCGTGAAGCAGGTCCTCAAGGAATCAATTCTGAAGCACTTAGAGGAGAGGAAAGTGATCAGGAACAGTAGGCATGGAGTCACCAAGGGCAAGTCATGACTGACTAATCTAATTGCCTTCTATGACGAGATAACTGGCTCTGTGGATGAGGGGAAAGCAGTGGACATGTTGTTCCTTGACTTTAGCACAGCTTTTGACACGGTCTCCCACAGTATTCTTGCCGGCAAGTTAAAGAAGTATGGGCTGGATGAATGGACTATAAGGTGGATAGAAAGCTGGCTAGATTGTCGGGCTCAACGGATAGTGATCAATGGCTCCATGTCTAGTTGGCAGCCGGTATCAAGCGGAGTGCCCCAAGGTCGGTCCTTGGGCCGGTTTTGTTCATTATCTTCATAAATGATCTGGAGGATGGCGTGGACTGCACCCTCAGCAAGTTTGCAGATGGCACTAAACTGGGAGGAGAGGTAGATACATTGGAGGGTAGGGATAGGATACAGAGGGCCCTAGATAAATTAGAGGAGTGGGCCAAAAGAAATCTGATGAGGTTCAACAAGGACAAGTGCAAAGTCCTGCACTTAGGACAGAAGAATCCAATGCATCGCTACAGACTAGGGACTGAATGGCTCGGCAGCAGTTCTGCAGAAAAGGACCTAGGGGTTACAGAGGACGAGAAACTGGATATGAGTCAACAGTGTGCCCTTGTAGCCAAGAAGGCCAATGGCATTTTGGGATGTATAGGTAGGGGCATTGCCAGCAGATCAAGGGACGTGGTCGTTCCCCTCTATTCAACATTCGTGAGACCTCATCTGAAGTACTGTGTCCAGTTTTGGGCCCCACACTACACTACAAGAAGGATGCGGAAAAATTGGAAAGAGTCCAGCGGAGGGCAACAAAAATGATTAGGGGACTGGAACACATGACTTATGAGGAGAGGCTGAGGGAACTGGGGATGTTTAGTCTATGGAAGAGAAGAATGAGGGGGGATTTGATAGCTGCTTTCAACTACCTGAAAGGGGGTTCCAAAGAGGATGGCTCTAGACTGTTCTCAGTGGTAATAGACGACAGAACAAGGAGTAATGGTCTCAAGTGTCAGTGGGGGAGATTTAGGTTGAATATTAGGAAAAACTTTTTCACTAGGAGGGTGGTGAAACACTGGAATGCGTTACCTAGGGAGGTGGTGGAATCTCCTTCCTTAGAAGTTTTTAAGGTCAGGCTTGACAAAGCCCTGGCTGGGATGATTTAATTGGGAATCAGTCCTGCTTTGAGCAGGGGGTTGGACTAGATGACCTCCTGAGGTCCCTTCCAACTCTGATATTCTACGCTTCTATGATTCTATGATTCAAAGCAGGACCAACACCAACTAAAGCATCCCAGCCAGGGCTTTGTCAAGCCGGGCCTTAAAAACCTCTAAGAATGGAGATTCCACCACCTCCCTAGGTAACCCATTCCAGTGCTTCACCACCCTCCTAGTGAAATAGTGTTTCCTAATATCCAACCTAGACTGCCCCCACTGCAACTGGAGACCATTACTCCTTGTTCTGTCATCTGCCACCACTGAGAACAGCCAAGCTCCATCCTCTTTGGAGCCCCCCTTTAGGTAGTTGAAGGCTGCTATCAAATCCCCCCTCTCTCTTCTCTTCTGTGGACTAAATAACTCCAGTTCCCTCAGCTGCTCCTCGTAAGTCATGTGCCCCAGGCCCCTAATAATTTTCGTTGCCCTCCACTGGACTCTCTCCAATTTGTCCACATACCTTCTGTAGTGTGGGGCCCAAAACTGGACGCAATACTCCAGGTGTGGCCTCACCAGTGCCGAATAGAGGGGAATAATCACTTCCCTCAATCTGCTGGCAATGCTCCTACTAATACAGCCCAATATGCCATTGGCCTTCTTGGCAACAAGGGCACATTTGAGCCCCTCCCAATCTTCAATGCTTTATTCCCCTAACCCCACTGTGAGGCAGGGCAGGGCTATTCTCCATGTTTCTGAGTATGTCGACACTTAGAGCTGGGGTGTGATTCCCAGCTGGAGGAGACATACCCATGCTAGCTCTGATCAAGCAATCACTCTAAAAATAGAGCGTAGCCAAGCATGTGCCTGTCCAAGGCACTAAGTACATACCTGCAGCAGTGGGGGTGGCTAGCTGTACCATGTATATAACTAATATCTCAGATGGGTACCTAGTTGGCTGGAGTAATGTGTTGGCATCCTTTCATCTGCGAGATACAGTGGGAATTACAGCCTATGATGTAGATGGTTTGTAATGTCTCATGTGATTGAATACTCCAATCAGAGATTTGCATGATCTCTGGCAGTTATTGCAAATGCCTGTATCTTGGTTAGGAGCTGCTTGCTTCCTAGGGCTTTTTTCTCTTCAAGCCGCAGGAGCCAGTTCCTGTCCTGGACTTTGATACCCTGATGGAGGCAATGACTCCGCTTGTTATGATCACTTGCCAAGACTTCCCATTGGTTAGGATCAATTCCAAATTCCTTAATATCTAACTTGCACGTGTCTTTATAGTGAAGCCTGGGACGTCCTGTTTTTCTTGTTCTCTTTGATAGCTCGCCATATAGCATGTCCTTGGGTATGCGTCTGTCTTCCAACCTACTCAGATGGTCCAGCCAGCGCAGGCATCTTCGCTTGAGCAGGGTTGTCACACTTTGTAAACTTGCCCTTTGAAGAACCTCTGCATTAGTGACTTTATCCTGCCATTTGGTGTTGAGTATGTGGCGTAAACAACATAGGTGGAAACTGTTCAACCTTTTCTCCTGATGAGCATAAGTTGTCCACATTTCCCCACCATACATGAGAGTGCCGAGGATGCAGGCATGGTACACTAGCATTTTGGTCTTGATAGTCAGCTTTGAGATGTTCCATGGTCTTTTAGCTAATCTGCTAAAGGTAGTGGCTGCCTTTCAAATGAGAACATTTAGTATATAACTAACATCTCATAGGGCTGCCTACTTAGCTACACTGTTTTTAGCACATTAGATTGACCAGACCTAGGATGGGTATGTCTTCTCCAGCTGGGATTACATCCCCAGCGCAAAGTGCAGCGGTATCATTAGAGGTGAGACACACAGAAGCTAAGTGACTTGCCCAAGGTCATGGAAGAAGTCTGTGGCAGAGCTGGGCCTTGTCAACCCCCTTCCCCCCGCACCGTTCCCAAGTCCTACGCTCATGATATAACCACTGGATCATCCCACCTCTGAAAGTAACATTTCAGCAAAGCAATAGCAATGAGGAATTTTCTTCTGTAGACATAGTATTGCCAACCCTAAGTGTTTAAAACTCAGGCCTCCAAAATCCCAAGATTGTCTTAAAATCATGAGATTTTTACAAACCATAAATGTGGAGTTTGTTTTATTTGTCTTCTGGGTTTTTAGCCTTTTGGGATCATGTTTTCATTTTTTCCTCCACTAGGAATAGCTAGAGTTAATGAAAGCTGAGAGTTTCACCTAATCCGATGACTTTCGGAGCTGGGACTTTAAGTAAAACCCCAAATAGCACAAGATTTGCAACAAATCAGTGTGAGATCGCAACACTAAAGGTGGAGGAAAGCAGGCTGAGTATCTGGAGGGATCAATCAGTGTTAAGTCCCTGGGGGTGGTTTTGTAAAGGTGGCAAACCTTCAAGAAAGGGTTTGGGACATTTGTTCCTCCCCACACATTGTTAATGCCCCTAGATACATCTGCAGTGCCAGGCCCCCTGTGATTCCAGCTCCTCCCTTCGAGGGGATGAAAATGATTGTGTTTAAGGCAAACGCACAAACAAGCCGCCTCTGGTTATCCCCGGATCCCGCTCAGCACAGAGATAAGAGTCCCAATTCCAGAGCAGTTAAACTCTGAGCCCTCACTGATCCCCAGTGCTTCCCAGCATGCACTGCAGTCATCTAAGCCTGTTGGGTGGCTCTGATAGGTCAGGCCCCTGGAACATCTTATCAGGGGGATGCATTCCCAAGAGCTAAGCCATGAGGTGCTCCAGTTCTGTCTTGTATATGTGATAAGCACAAGAAAGCCAGGCATTAAGATGTCAGCTTGGCTTCGGGTTATCAGGCAGCCCCGTCTCACTCTTGCTGGGAGTGGTTCAAAGAGAACGACAGAACGATCTAGTGTCACAGCTGTTGCTGTCCGTGAGAGATGGGCCCAAACCAGAGCCCCGCACCCAGACAACCCCCAGCTTCAGGCAAGTCCTGAGGTTCGGGGGCATTTTAATGTTTGTTCTACAAGGATGCTGGGTGGGAAGATACATTTCCTCCAGAGAAGCATACGAGGTGAAAGCAGGAAGCATTGCTGGTGATGTGGTAACTGGCACACTTCCCTTAGCGTTAGGGCCAACGGGGTCCGTGTTTGTGGTGGTGCCATCTTTCAGATGAGGCCTAAAACCTCCATTAAAGATCCCATAAGGGTTAAGGTTGGTGTCCTAGCCGAATTCCAACTGGGGCAATTCCACTGCGCTTCCCTAACTCCCCCGCCAGCTTTGGTTAGATTTGGGGTTCTTCTTCACTTTGCTCATTTATCCCGGAAGTAATCAGGAGTGGCTCTATTAGCATTAGTGCAGTTTCACCAGGATAAAACCAGCTACATATGAGATTTGCCCTTCGCTCACTGTGTAGCGTTGCTGTGTGCTGTTAAACAGCTGCCACATTTCACTACAGCGAGTTTGTGGGAGCCACACCTGTAGATCTTCTCACCCAGGGGAAGTGGGTACGGTGACCCTACAGTTCCATTATCTACTCTACAGGAGTGCTGTAATTAATGCTAATTAATTAATTAGGAGTGCTTATTAATGTTTATAATGCCATGTGGAAATATATTGTGATGATGTAATTAAAGGCATACACACAAGGGGATGAATTAAGGTTGCATGGCCAATCTATATTATAATAAATTAATTATAATTATTTTATATTATTAGGGCTGTCGATTAATCGCAGTTAACTCATGCGATTAACTAAAAAAAGTAATCACGATTTTAAAAATGATTCGCCATTAATAGCAGTTTTAATAGCACTGTTAAACAATCGAATAACAAATGAAATTTATTAAATATTTTGGATGTTTGTCTACATTTTCAAATATATTGATTTCAATTACAACCCAAAATACAAAGTGTACAGTGCTCACTTTATATTATTATTTTTATTACAAATATTTGCACTACTGAAAAGACAAACAAAAGAAATAGTATTTTTCAATTCACGCTATACAAGCACTATAGTGCAATCTCTTTATCATGAAAGTGCAATTTACAAATGTAGATTTTTTTTGTTATATAACTGCACTCAAAAACAAAACAATGTAAAACTTTAGAGCCTACAAGTCCACTCAGTCCTACTTCTTGTTCAGCCAATCACTCAGACAAGCAAGTTTGTTTACATTTACGGGAGATAATGCTGCTCGCTTCTTATTTACAATGTCACCTGAAAGTGAGAACAGGCGTTCGCAGGGCACTTTTGTAGCCAGTGTTGTAATATATTTATGTGCCAGATATGCTAAACATTTGTGTGCCCCCTTCATGCTTTGGCCACCATTCCAGAGAACATGCTTCCCTGCTGATGACGCTCCTTAAAAAGATAATCTGTTAATTAAATTTGTGACTCAACTCCTTGGGGGAGAATTATGTGTCTCCTACTCTGTGTTTTTCCCACATTCCACCATGTATTTCATGTTATAGCAGTCTCGGATGAGACCCAGCACATGTTGTTTGTTTTAAGAATGCTTTCATTGCAGATTTGACAAAATGCAAAGAAGGTACCAATGTGAGATTTCTAAAGATAGCGACAGCACTCAACCCAAGGTTTAAGAATCTGAAATGCCTTCCAAAATCTGAGAGGGATGAAGTGTGGAACATGCTTTCAGAAGTCTTAAAAGAGCAACACTCCAATACAGAAATTACTGAACCCGAACCACAAAAATGAAAATCAACCCTTCTGCTGGTGGCATCTGACTCAGATGATGAAAATGAACATGTGTTGGTCCTCACTGCTTTGGATGGTTATCGAGCAGAGCCCGTCATCAACATGGACACATGTCCTCTGGAATGGTGGCTGAAGCATGAAGGGACATATGAATCTTTAGCGCAGCTGGCAACACCGGCTACAAAAGTGCCATGAGAACGCCTGTTTTCACTTTCAGGTGACATTGGAAACAAGAAGTGAGCAGCATTATCTCCTCCAAATGTAAACAAGCTTGATTATCTGAGCGATTAGCTGACCAAGAAGTAGGACTGAGTGAACTTGTAGGCTCTAAAGTTTTACATAGTTTTATTTTTGAATGCGGTTATTTTTTGTACATAATTCTACATTTGTAAGTGCAACTTTCATGATAAAGAGATTCCACTACAGTACTTATATTAGGTGAATTGAAAAATACTATTATTTCTTTTGTTTTTTACAGTGCAAATATTTGTAATAAAAAATAAATACAAAGTGAGCACTGTACACTTTGTGTTCTGTGTTGTAATTGAAATGAATATCTTTGAAAATGTAGACAGCATCCAAAAATATTTAAATCAATGGTATTCTATTATTGTTTAACAGCACGATTAATCACAATATTGTAATCACTTGACAGCCCTAAATATATTATATTATAAAGTCAAAATGTTGCGGTTTATGATGTGTCTCCCAATTTCCACCTCTGTAGTTGCTGGTTCTGCATTCAGAGAGAGTCTGCCACAATTTTGAAAATGGCACTGTGCTAAGGTGTTGATTTTCATCCCTTCTTCCATGGTGCTTCTTACACACTCAGCTCCATATCTCTGGGTCCGACAGCCACCTCACCATCCTCATTTGATTCCCCTCTTTATATCACACTCCTGCAACCAGACCCTTTCAGTAACGCTGCTCAGAAAATGGGCAAGATGGGTTCCCCAGGCAAAATTTCTACTTTTCATAGAAAACTTGAAAACAAACCAAAAATGGGCCTGCAACCCCAAACACACCCCTTACCCACCAGTTATCTGACAAAAATCAAACATCTGTGGTCAAAAACTGGCCAAAAAAATCAGTTTTTGTCAACATATTTCAGTTTCCAGTGAAAAATCAAACATCTTGAACGAAAGCAGACATTTTCTGGTAGCTAGGATTTTCATTTCATGGAAAACCCCATTTTTGGATGGAAAATTTTTGATCAGCCTTACATTTCAGTGACGATCTCTCTGGGATATTTGTCTAGTCTGGGAACATAAGTTGTGCCCGAAAAGCCATTAATGAATGTGCTTTAAATAACGTGGTCTTAAAGACAACTTTGTACCTGATCTAGGCAGGGCAAGTCACGTTTAATAACATGTTACATGATCATGGCCAGTCTAGGAGGAAGCCTAAGGTTGACTCTGCCTAGCTAATGTGTCTTATTTTGTATTTAAACATGTCTTATATCCCCATGGTGTGTGAGATCTGCCCTACTGGGTGTATATGATCCTCTGTGTTATCCATACCTGAACTGCTTTGTGTATCTTAGATTGTAAGCGCCACAGGGCTGGGTCCATATCTCCTTCTATGTGAGTCCAGGCACGAGGAGCACTGTAGGTGCTCAATAAATGATAATAAAATAATCCCAGTTTTCTGGCCTCACCAGCTGTAGAAAAGACAAGAATCCTCCGCAAAGAGCTCTGCAGACCAGGCACTCAGACTGGGATTTTGAGTGTCAGTGGGAAGTAAGTGCCTAACTCCCCTAGGCTCATTTGAAAATTCAAACCTCATGTGCCAAGTTTCCACTTTAAGTAGCATGTTCTGAGTCCCGTGGAAAATCGCAGAGTCCAGAGGGTTGTGAGATAAGTAGTTATCCATGCCCATCTTTCACCCCTGGGCAGAGGGCCAGCACAAAGCTTATGCTCATTGATCTTAAGTGCGATTTTTCTTGTGCTGGCTCTGAACAGGGGTGAATTGGACCCTAAATGCTGAATATTACCCCAAAAGGATATTTTTTAAAATGTTAGCTGTCCCATTGTCAGTGTGTGCAGTTTTGTCACGGCCCATCACCACGGCCTCTGGGCATCTGATGTAAAGAGTGCAATAATTTCGGGTAAAATACCTTTTGGAATGTTATAATTATCCAAATATCGAGCATTAGAAACCTAGGAAATTGCTAGTTAAGGTTAAATTTAAAAGAAATCAAACAGGGATCAGGGCCCCATTGTGTACTGTGCTGTACAAACACAGAGGAGAGATGATCTCTGCCCCCAGTGGCTTTACAGTGGAAACCAGTGTTTCTCCACTCGTGGGTTACAACCCCAGGAGGTCTGGGGGGGTTGTGACAACAGGCATTAGATTTTGTATTACAATCGGAAGCAAAGAAAAACACACTGTCCCACTGCCCATGCACCCTTCCCCTGCAAGGTTAACTGTTCTATGCCAGCCTCTTGAACCGCACACCCGGCTTAGCGTCGTTAGCATAAACAAAAGATCAAATACAATGTCAGAGGTTTGCAAAAATGTCTGACTTAGAATGAAGGGTTGCTAACCTGGCAAGCTTGAGTAATGCTGGTCTAAAGAAAGTACAGTGGGAGTGGGGCTTTATGCCTTATTATTCGGATTTATTCTCCCCCCGGGGAAGCACCAGGCAGCTGGTTTTTTACAGTTGCTCTTACGGGAGAGCTATTTGCAATGAGACGGGTCAGGCATTTTGCTCAAAACAGAGCCTTCGTTCTAAGTCCTGGTGCAAACCACAGATCTGAATGTTGCCAGTGGGACCTCTTCAGCCCTGACCCTTTATTAGGGAAAAATCACTGCCGTTTTAAAAGCCGCTTTCCAATTAAGGGGGCAATGCTTTTCCAAGCTGCTCAGCAGCAGCCACTCAAGTGGAATTGTGTGTAGAGCTCTCCATGGCTTATTGTGGCAATTGCACCAAGGATGTTAATTTGAATTGACCCTCTTTGCATGCAGGAAGCCACTTAAGCCTTGATCCTGAGCACTGCAGAGATTCTAAAGGCAGGTCTGCCCTCTGAGAAGCCACGGAGCACAGGTGTCATTTGCTTATGGGCCTAGGGGTGCAACTGCGGGCCCCAAACCTTTGTTCCCCCAACCAGACTTTGCAGGATATAATATAATTGCCTATCATAATTGTTCTCTATGCTGATCCAACTGTGCACCTGTCCCGGTTTTTCTGAAATGATGCCCCTGCCACGGAGTCACCTTTAACACATCGGGAACTGGTCGGTGTGGGGCAAAGAGGGTTGGCAGAACAAATAAGGCACCAAAGAGGATACTAACCCATGCTACGGGAGGGTGGGAAGGCGAAAATGGGAGACAAGGGAGAACAGAGACTGGACTTCCAGGCTTAGGATCAAAACATAGGCAGGTGGGAGAATATCTATGGTCCTTACCTGGCCCCAGTCATGGTAGTATGTGAGTGCCTCACAATCTTCAGTGTCTGTGTCCTTGCCAAAAAATATCATTTGTATAGTTTACTGCAGAAAATATCATTTTTGGCAGAAAACTTTCTCAGTGCAAAATTTGGGACTCGCTCTAACAAAATGATGTTGAGCTCTCCTTAAAGTGGAAGCTCTTTGGGGAGGGGCCGCCTCTTTGTTCTATGTTTGAACATCACCCAGCGCAACACGGTCCTGGCCCGTGACTGGGGCTCTGAGGTGCTACGTCTGTAGAACGGAAAGGGTTTGAAAAGGCAGGTCAGCAATATTTTCTGTCAGGGGATGGACATGGAGACCTTACAAGGCTTTTCCTACCAAGGGCTGCTCTGCCCAGACAAACTAGATTGACCCACCTGCATTTTTTGGGGGTGTGAAAATTCCATACCCTGGAGCGACATAGTTAGGCCGACCTAAGGGCCTGTGTAGGCTGCTGCAGTGTTGTAATGCGCCAGTAGGGGTCTCCCATCGGCAAAGGTAACCCGCCTCCCCAAGAGGCTGTAGCTAGGTTGATGAAGAATTGCCACCAGCTAATTAAACAACATGTGCACAAACCTCTTAAGACACAAAAACCTAATTCTGTTCTTAAAGAAGGTAAATTTTATTTTAAAAAAAGGAAAGAAAATACTTCCGGGAACTCAGCTATTGCTAGATTTTAAAAGAGCAATTACAAGGATTAAGCACCAATAATAGCTTTCTTGAGGTCCAGCTTAAAGGTTGCAAGCAAAGCAAAAGCCTCAGGGATTAGCACAGAGGAATCCACAAGCCATAAAGAAATAAAAGGGATAACTCTTACTAGACATTTCCTAATCTACTTACACATCTGGGGTTTCAAATGAGTAGTTTCTAGGTATGATACTGATAATTTTTTCATACCTGGCCCAAGCTTTTCACAACATAGCTCTGCCCTGTCCACCTCTCCCCAGGAGAACAACAACAGACAGACAAAAGGGGAGTCATTTTTCAATTTTAAAAAGTTCTAACCTTCCCATTGGGTCTTTTGGCCAGGTGCCCACTCACTTCCTTTTACCTATGCATAGCAATGAGACTTTTTTAATTCTTTACAGGTAGAGCAATTAGAGAACAGCTACTGGCTGGCTGGGTGTCCATAAAAGGGAGCTACTCCCTCCCCGCTTCATTTATCACAGCCCGAGTAAGAAGTTGAGATGACTGTGCGGACAGACTTACTTATTACCCAGATCCATGACATAAATAGAGTAGACCTTAACATTATGGTGATCCAGGCATTATTAGGGTGGGTGTCATGGGAGGAGAAGGGGCTGTGTTTGCCTTGTCCTCTGGCAAATACTGGAGTTTGTCAGAGGATCTGGGAGTTGCCTGCTAATTGATTCCTCCTCTGGTTCTACCAGCTGAAGCAGTTGGTGGAATATAAGCAGTTAGTGGCCTCCCCAGCTAGTCCTGCTGGCCAAAGGTTCGGGGAGATCAGACCCTCAATTGTTCTGGTCCTGCTGCTGCTGGGCCAGCTACACACGTGCTGCCTGAGCCTGCAAACAGCCTGAAACAGTGAGTCAGAGAGGTGTGAACCATCCTGATCATCAGGTTGTTAACACTGAAGCTGAATGGCTACAATGTAAATTTCAGCAACTTTGGTAGCTATTCCATTGCTGATCCAAACACAAAAGGAGATAGAGGGACGATCATTTCATGGAGATCGGCACCGTGCACTGAGAGCGAGCTGCCTCCTTTTGGCATCTTGTGTTAGTTTCTCGATTGGGCAGACTGGTGGGAGCTTGGGGGAGCAGCACCACAAGGACTGATCCAAAAACTTTGCATAAATTGGATTTTTGACCTTGTGACATTATTGACTTGAACTGGGACCATATAGATCATTGTTGCAACCAAGGTCCTGTTGTCCAACTAAGGCACCAAATCTTATATAAAGGGGGTCAAATGAGGTGTCTAAGACAAGGTTATGGTTTGCTGGTTATGATTATGCTATCTGTATGTGTGTATCATTTTTATAGTTGAAGTTACGAATATTGGCTCTATACGGTCTGTATTTCAAACTTATGTTATGCTTCTGGGTAACTCCCCAGACAAGTTGCTGTCAGCTCTGCCTAGCCTGCTTGATGGCCCATTAAGGACCATCAGCTATACAACTGACCCATTGGGAGAAGGCAGACAGGCCTAGGGATTCAGCAAGGCATGCAGAAACATGCCTATGGACAGAACTCTGAGGTTTTTCCAGGCCAGGTGATGGACAGCTTGTCTTTGGAACAAAGAAAGACAGACCACATGGCAAGAGACTATAAAAAACTGCTGCAGCTCCTCCATCTGGTCTTCAGTCCTGCTTCGTACCTCTGGAGGGACTTGGCTACGCTGAAGCTTTGAACCAAGGACTGAAAGACCCATCCCAGCCGGGGATGTTCTCCAGAGACTTGATTTGAACCTGCAGTTTATTCTATCTCTGCTGCAAGCCTGAATCAAGAACTTGGCCATCACTGTATGTCATTGATTCCATTTAACCAATTCTAACTCTCATCTGTATTTCTTTCCTTTTATGAATAAACCTTTAGATTTTAGATTCTAAAGGATGGGCAGGAGCGTGATTTGTGGGTAAGATCTGATTTGTATATTGACCTGTGTCTGTGGCTTGGTCCTTTGGGATCAAGAGAACCTTTTTTCTTTCACTGGGATATTGGTTTTCATAACCATTTGTCCCCATAACGAGTGGCACTTGTGGTGATACTGGGAAACTGGAGTGTCTAAGGGAATTGCTTGTGTGACTTGTGGTTAGCCAGTGCGGTAAAACCAAAGTCTTCTCTGTTTGGCTGGTTTGGTTTCCTTGGTGTGCACAGAAACCCCAGCCTTGGGCTGTAACTGCCCTGCTTGAAGCAGTTTGTCCTGAATTGGCACTCTCAGTTGGGTCCCGCCAGAACCAGCCTCGTTACAGAAGGCTATCAAAACTTTTCACAGACTGTCTCCTTTTTCCTAGAAATCTTCCGGTGTTTTGTCAGAAAATCAAACCTCTGCAACCTAAAATTTTTTACAGTTTTCAGATGAACATTTTGTGGTTTCTGGTATTTTTCCCCACACACATCCACAAAATTTTAAAGGTTATTTTTCATTTTCATGGAAAGTTCCAGTGGAAACCCCACTAATTTTCTGATTGGCGATATGCACAATTCATTCGTAGTTTGCTCTCTGGGGCTGGGAGAAGCAATTGAAGCAAAACAGTGTTTAAAGCTCTTTGGGCCCTTGGCCTCTAGGGACCACATTTTCAGAATTGCTCAATGTGAGATTTCCAAGGGCCCAGCGCCATGACGGGGGCTAGATTTCCCAAAGATTTCCCCACTTTCATGCCAGGGAGTGCCAGATTTTCAGAGAAACTCAGCAAATGGATTTTTTCTAAACAAAAGCCTGCTTTGATTTGAATCCAATAGAAATCAAAACAAACGTGTGATTTTTTTTATCTAGATTTTGAGCTTGTTTTTAAAATGTGTCATCAAAAAAACCAAAAACCAACAAAATGTTGGTTTTAAATCCAAACAAAATTTGTGTTTTGTCAAACAATTGGCACTGTTGAGATAAGATGGATATTTTTACAAATACTTTGATATTATTTGAAATGCATTTCATTAAAAAAAAACACACATTTTGATAAAAAATGTTGGCCCAGCCTGAGCTGAGATCCCTGAGAATGTTACCTTGAGGCAATCTCTTTCGGTGCACTTGCTTTCTCAGTCATACACGATTCCCTAGGGGTGCTGCTGGAATTTCAATCCATAAAGGTCAAATTAACAACATCAGCATTTCTTTCCCCTTCAGTCTCGCACATTTTCACACAGATATAGACATAACAAGCCGAAGAACTAAACTGGGATTTCAGAGACGTGTGATGTAAAATGATCAGAAGTCTGGAAAAAATTCGATCCAAACATAGAGTGAGCATATTGGAACCATTTAGTGTAGAGAGCAGATGAATAAGAACTTGTCCAGACACAAAAATTTGACCTCTTTAACTAGACTGGTATATTTAATGCAGCACACCTCCTAAGGTGGACCCAGTTATACTGGAGTAAAGAGCTTGTTCTGATATCGCTTTTTCCCTATAAGGGAACAACATGCTATGCCAGTACAAGGCACCTTTATACCAGTGTAACTGCGTCCACATTAGGGGCTGCACTGCTCTAACTGTGCGTCACACTTGTGGCTTACAGAGGTATATAAAAGCTGGGTGTACACCAGACCTAAGAAAGGACATCCTGGAGATACGCAGAATAATGACTGGGCTAGAGACGCTTTCCATTCAATCAGACGCTTTCCATTCGCCCTGTCCCAATAAGAGCATCACCAACAAGCTCTTCTATAGCCCTTTTCAGCAGTAGACCTCAAGGCACTCCAGGACTTTTAATGTAATTAACCTTACAAGCCCCCTGGGAGTCAGAGCAGCACTGTTCTCCCCATTGTATAGATGGGGAACTGAGGCCCAGAGAGGCTAAGTGTCATGCCCAGGGTTACACAGAAGTTAGGTGGAGCAGGGATTAGAACCCAGGTCTCCTAAATCTTAGGATAGTCCCTGAATTATGATACTCTATAAACTGCTTTTCCAGACCCAAACAGCGGGGCACCGAGGGAAGTAATGGAGAGGAATTAGGATGTGAAACAGGTGAAAAGGGGTGAATTAGCATCTCTAAGGAGCAGGCTGTGCAGCTTTCCGGACAGCTGTTGTGTGTTCCTATCATCCAAGGACTGCTTTGGGTGTGAGCTGGGACATGGGGTGGTCGAAAAGAAAACAGAACAATTGAGTGGCCACCTTTGGGTCTGCATATGGTGATAAGCTAAGCGTATCCAAAGACCTGGGGCTTGAGAAGCAGGTGCCAGGAGACTGGGAGCAAGATAAAGGTAAACTGAGTGGCCTTCTCTTTCTTCCCCCCGTCCCATAACATGATACCAAGGGTGACTCTGTCAAAAAGCAAACAATTTTAGGGAAAATGAAAGAAAATACTTCCTCACGCAGAATGTAACCAGCCTGTGGGACTCCATGTCTCAGCAGGTCACTGAGTCAAACACTGCAACTGAAACGGGGTAGTTTCATGACCGATAGTAACATATGGGGTTTGGCATCTTCAGTGTCACAATTTGGTGCATGTGCTGATTACTGCAGAGGAGTGGTAGGAATCATAAAAGATTAGGGTTGCAAGAGACCTCAGGAGGTCATCTAGTCCAACCCCCTGCTCGAAGCAGGACCAACCCAACTAAATCAACCCAGCCAGGGCTTTGTCAAGCCAGGCCTTAAAAACCTCTAAGGATGGAGATTCCACCACGTCCTTAGGTAACCCATTCCAGTGCTTCACCACCCTCCTAGTGAAATAGTGTTTCCTAATATCCAACCTAGACCTCCCCCACTGCAACTTGAGACCATTGCTCCTTGTTCTGTCATCTGCCACCACTTAGAACAGCCGAGCTCTGTCCCCTTTGGAACCCCACTTCAGGTAGTTGAAGGCTGCTATCAAATCCCCTCCTCATTCTTCTCTTCTGCAGACTAAATTAGCCCAGTTCCCTCAGCCTCTCCTCGTAAGTCATGTACCCCAGCCCCCTAATCATTTTTGTTGCACTCCGCTGGACTCTCTCCAATTTGTCCACATCCTTTATGTAGTGCAGGGACCAAAACTGGACGCAATACTCCAGGTGTGGCCTCACCAGTGCCGAATAGAGGGGAATAATAACTTCCCTTGATCTGTTGGCAATGCTCCTACTAATGCAGCCCAATATGCCATTAGCCTTCTTGGCAACAAGGGCACACTGTTGAATCATATCCAGTTTCTCGTCCACTGTTACCCGTAGGTCCCTTTCTGCAGAACTGTTGCTTAGCCAGTCGGTCCCCAGCCTGAAGCGGTGCATGGGATTCTTCCATCCTAAGTGCAGGACTCTGCACTTGTCCTTGTTGAACCTCATCAGATTTCTTTTAGCTCAGTCCTACAATTTGTCTATAACAATTCGCTTTAGGGAGAGTTTAGCTGGGTAAGAGCTGAGGAATAGTTCAGAGTTTGGGCTCACAAGACATCATCAGTGTTTAACTGGCTGAGACTGAGAGGCTGTGAAATGCCAGAACGGTGTGTCTCATATTTACGTCGTACAGACACCATGTAGTCACGTCAAAGTCACATTTCTGCCCTAGGGTTGCAAAAAGGAAGAAGAAAGAGACGTATATGGTGTTGCCACCTTAGGTAAACCTGGTGTGTTGCTAGCCACGTGCATATGATTTCTCACCGATGTGCTCCTCGCACAGCCCTTCATCAGAATGTAATACCAGATCTGTGAGCAACTCGAGATACAGAAGGGAGCAGCAAACATGGATCCGAGAGCTGGAACCAATTTTAAACCGACCTACCGGCATGTGGAGAAATAACCCCTAAACTGCTATATATTCTTGGGGGTCTTTCTCCAGTCCAGTTTGAAATAACTCAAGTGCTGGTGTTTCCACTGCCTCCATAGGGAGTTGATCAGGAATCTTATTTCTTGATGGCAAGCCCACATTTCCTTGTGCTCCTTGCCAGCCCGCCACTCAGGTTGGGGGAGAATTGTATCTGGTTTTGGACCTTTCATCCATCCCAGAGACAGGACCATGCTCTCCAGCTCAGGGCCGGGACTTGCACCAGCTTAAGCAAAGGGGTGACTGTAAACTGCGCTGCCAAAGGCAGTGTGGACGCTCTTACTTTGGTTTAAATCCAACTTATTTTTGGTTTATCTTAAGTCAGTTAGGAACAGGTTTAAATTTATTAATAGGGCTTGTCAACATGGTGAGATTTACCAGCGTATCTATAACAGTCTCATTATCCTGCTGTGGTTATGCCTGTGTAACTCCTTGTGTGGGTACCCTTATTCGGTGATAACAGTGCTTTTTTCCAATCAAGTTTGTGCTGCTTTCAAAGCAGCATACGCTAAATGCGGAGAAAGGCATTCTACACCCGAACACAGGGGGGTGCACCAGTGTGACTCACATGTGTGCAGAGACCCTCTCGGACGCTTATTGTTATCATGCTGCGAAGAACATAAACAATGTCCCTGTTATAAACAATTCTGCCAAGGCCAGAGCAGATGTTTGCAGAAAGCAGCTTGCAAAATAATTCCCTCTAAAATATGGATGGACTGGAAAAGAAAACATGAATGCATTTAGTATCTGATCAATGTAATTTCCATGCTAAGCAGTGGTCTAAACTCTAGTAGCCGGGTACAGCCACTGAACAGCTACAATGGTGGCTAGTAATGAGGGACAAATGGGACGGAACCTCTGCTCTAGTTAAGGTTTAGATTGTAAAATCTGCACAGTTAATCTGATTTCCTTGAAAACTGGTGTGCCTCATGGGGACACTCGCTTGGGTTAGAGATCCAAATTTGGGGTCATTTCACTCAGGGGTTTCTGGGATACAGCCATCCCTCCAAAAAGATTCCTTAAATGCATGGCAGGTGATTTTCTTTCCTCTGTTCAGCACAATGCAGAGGGGAGAACTTGTAAATTCTAGCCCCATCAGTGTGCAACACTGTAAAGCACTGTAAAGCCCTTGGCACATGCCTCGAGAAAGTTGTATCACTCTACACCACTGTAAGAGTGAACAGAAACTGTCCACAACAGAAGTCAAGTATGTATCCAGGCAAAACCACTGGGGGAATTTATGCAATCTGTCCTGAACATTGCGTATCAACCCTACTAGTAAAAAGAGCCATGAGACTATTATTCAGCCAAGATGCACCCTATCCCTTTCATCCCTGCTCTCTTTGTAACCCATTCCCCAGACCCAGCTCCATCGTCACACGCCTGCCTCGGGTGCAGGATCACAGCAGTCAGGACTAGAACTGGCCAGGATGTGGAATTTCAGTGCCATGAAAAAATGTAGTTTCCAGAAAACTGTTCCTCCCAAATCTAGACGAACCCTCCACCCCAAACTCAAATTTGGTCCCGGTATTGAATTTCCACAATAGTTCATTTGAGAAATGCGGAAACGTTCCCGCAGAGAGAGCATTTCAGTTTTCCGAAAGAAAATATGCAAGAGACCCAACCCTGGACTGCCAGGGAGCCATAGAACTCGATAGCTTCTGAGGAGATTGAAGCTGGCCAGCCGGAGAACCAGCCACCCAGGGTGCTGGCCAACCTGGGATCCCTGGACTCTGGGCTGTCTGTCTGGGAGCCTGACATGCCAGCCAGCCTGCTTCCCTGCCTGGTTTCCATCGGAAGTTTCGACAGAATCGAGACTTCCCGCTACGTCACAGCTTTCCCCGGAGAATGCTGCTCCATTAGAAAATTTTCAGCCAGCTCTAATCAGGGCGTTTGTTTCCATGTCTCCCTAACGAAGGAGGCTTGCCCATAGCTGGGGCGCTGGCAGAGCCATGATCTGGAAGGAAGGAAGGACACCTCCTGCTGCATGCTGGGCTGCCATGGAAGTCTCCTGTTCCCATGACTGGGATGCAGACGCTCCCAGAGGATTTTCACACTTGGGGAACTTGCCTCTCTCACACGTTGGCATCCAGGGCTGGGTTTTCCCAGCTTATCCTTTTCCCTATGTCTTACACGTGTCTTGCAGCTGCTGCCCAGTGCTGGAAGTAGAGCTGGGGCATTTTTTTGTTCTTCGGCCCAGGACTCACCCCAGCCTTCCAAGCCCCATTTCTTTGGCCATAGAGGGTAGCCTGGGACACCCACCCTCAAGCTCCATCAGTGACCCGCCCACGTTGGTTATTAGGGTTACAACAGAAAGACGTGCAGCACTTGTCCCAAACATGCATGCTGCAGAAAGCTCCTGCACCTCACCCCCATGCATGGCTGACCCCTGGCTCTTCAGCACCAGAATCCCAGCCCCATTAACACTGGAGCAGAAAGAGACCAAAAGCCCACAGCCCCAGAGGTGTTTAGGAACCTAACAGCAGCCACGAGAGGGTGAGATGCACAAAGCCAAACCCATCACTCCCTGTCTCCCAGCCCCATTCCCATCCCAAAGCAAGAGACCAGGGGCTGGGGATCAGAAGGGATCACTAACCATTGCTGCCCTGCCGCTCCCTGGGTGATAAATGCCCTCCAGGTGGCTCTAGGTTAGATTCATATTCCATTCTGCTCCGGCTAACTGGGAGTGGGTCTGGGCCCCCCAGTCCCTGATGTCAGCCCCCTCCCCACATGCCCTGCTCCAGGGTCCTGTTCACATTCAGCGGGAGTTGCCTGGTGACCAGTTTCAGCCTTTGGCAACCTCCTGACAAGGGGGCAAGGCCCAGCTCCTCACAGCTATTGAGGCCCCAAACTCCCAGGATCTGGGCCTAGGTGTTGTCAGACAGGATCCAGCCTCCCAGTCACACCCATTACACTTACAGGAGCCAAGGACAGGGAGGGCCCAGCCCGCGTTTAGGGCCTAGACAGATTCTTTCTTCCCATGCCACCTGCTGCCTCCTCCCCCGCCCCGATTGCTGAGCGGGCTCATTTTGTGCGTCACACACACACAAAGCTGAATTTAGCGCACGTGAAGGGTGCCAGACTGATGTCTCTGTGGGTGACGCCATCTTGGCAGAGAATGGGCACTGCCTGGGCAGGTCAAGCATCCCAGGCGAACCCTGCCCCAGGGATATCCGGCTGTTCCAGCCAGGGCTCCAGCCTATCACTGAAGCAGGGTCGAGGGGCCACAATCCCTACTTTGGGCAGATCCCCTTGAGCCCTTTGGGCAACACGAAGGGGGCAGACACCACCTGCGAGTCCCCTGCTGGAGGAGGGCCCTGTGGGCATTGAGCCAGCATAACCGGTTAGCCCCCCGCCCTGCAGCCCCTGGCATAGTCTGGGCTTGGGAGGGGGAGTAACGGCCGCTCCCTGGACTCCAGCTATCCAGAGATGGTGCATGGTCCCTGTGGGACCTCTGCTAGCAGGTAGAAGTTAGAACAACCCCTAGAGCTAGGGCAGCGAATCAGGGGCCACAAATGGCTGTTGGGTTCCATATTTTCCATATTTTCCTCCTTTCCCTGCTCCTGGGCTGCCCAGGGGGGCTGTTTGAAGGAGTGGAGCCATCCTGTGTTAGCCCCCTGGGTTCAGGGCTCCTTCCCTGCTTTCACTGGACTCCTGCAGTCCAGCTGGGAAGTAGCCAATGGAGCAGCCACAGTGGCCCTCCTCCCTTTCTTGCAATGCGGCAGGTGGTCACTGGGTGAGCTGCTGAGGAGCTGCTGCAGAGCTGGGAGCTCTAGGCTGGGAGATGGGATGGTCCCAGCTCACTTTAGAGCTCCCCCAGAGCTGCTCAGGATGGTGACCTAGAGGCAAAAGGCTCCATAGTTCCTTCCAAATCCCCCCTGAGCTGTCTGTCCCCACCACTGTCTGAGCTTGGACATTAACTGATCTGCCACTGGCCACAGCACTGGCTTAGGTGCTCCGCCTCAGGCCAGCTGCTGGGACATCCCATCCCCACCTGGCCGTTGCCAACTGCCCGGACGTGCAGTTTATAGAGAAGCAGTCCCAGAAAGGCAGCTGCTCTCAGCTCTCTGTAGACCAGCCGCGGTGATGGGGCCAGAGGGGCAGCTCCAGCAGCGGGATTGATTTATGGGGTTTGTTTATTTCCTGACACCGTAAATCTTTAATCTGCGGAGACACGGGACCCGGATGACCACTCTGTTTCAGGGTCAAGATTGGGGAGCTGACTGCTTGGCAGAACGGGGAGCTGAACCACTGGACAAATGCCCATTGCATGCTGGGCCCGGGGCAGGGCTGGAGACGAAGCAGGGGCCTATTTCATCCTGAATCGCTGTGGTTGCATTAGAGGACCCTGAGAGGAAGGATGGGCCAATAGGTAGATCACTCGCCTTGGGCTTAGCAGCCTCTGGGTCAAGTTGCTGCTGTGCCACAGATTCCCTATGTGACCTTGGGTAAGTCCCTTTGTCTCTCTGCCTTGATTCCCCATCTGTACAGTGCCCTCCGTCCCAGAGGCGTTGGGATGCTTAAATACAATGAAGAGTCGAAGGTGTTCAGGTACTACCCAGGGGACATATAAATATGGGGAGATATTAAATGGTAGAAAAGTGCGGGGAGGTTTACCCAGTCCCCTCTCCCAGTAGAAACCGCAGGCTCCAAAGTGCATGTATCGGTCTGGCAGAGCACACTGGATCTCCTGCTAGTTGATAATTCTCTATTGAGATCTGTCAGTTGTTAACTCATTTGTTTTGGGCCCACATTCATTTTGTGTAGTGCTAATTCTTTCATCAGAAAGTCGTGAGGTACGATGTCAAATGCCTTCTGGAAATGTAAGTATATTATATCAAGACAGCTGCCTTTATCAACCACACTTGGAACCGACTCACGTCTGTCTGACAAGATCTAAATTCCATGAAAACTATGTTGGCTGGTATTAATTATATTTCTGTCCTCCTTTCACTTTTTATTGATAGCACACCATATCAGCCATTCCATTATTATGCCTGGGGTCAATGTCAAGCTAATAAACCTTTAGTTATTCAGGTCATTCTGTTTACCCTTTATAAATATTCTGCTTCATTCAGTAGCCAATGAATTCTCATTTTTCAATGCTGCATCACTTTGCAAACTTCACACCTCCTAGCTCACCTGTGATGTCGGTGGGTGATAAGCCCCATTTTACTAATGGGGAAACCGAGGCACATGTAGTTAAATGGGATCTGCCCAAGATCACACAGCAAGTCAGAATTACCACCATGATTATTTCCCAAGGAATGGGAAATTTAAGGTTGCTACAGCAACATAAACATTAGCAAAAATAGAGTTACAATTAAAAACACCTTGCCACAAAAAATATGGAATTGTTCCCAAAACTCTGAAGACTTTCACAATTCATATGTAGAACTATTGGGAAATAATTTTTTTCCTGCAATTATTTTTTTGAGGAAAACAACATTTTTTCAGCACATTGTTTTTAAAGGACTCATCAAACGGTCCTCTGTGAAAACAGAATCTTTTCCCACCAATATTTGCATTTTATCAAAACTCCAATTTTTGGCCAATTTTTTGGCCAGCTTTATTCATACGCAATGAAGGAGAAATGTAGACATATAAACAGGTTTCAGAGTAACAGCCGTGTTAGTCTGTATTTGCAAAAAGAAAAGGAGTACTTGTGGCACCTTAGAGACTAACCAATTTATTTGAGCATGAGCTTTCGTGAACTACAGCTCACTTCATCGGATGCATACTAACCACATACAATTATCATACAATGTGTATGATAATCAAGGTGGGCCATTTCCAGCACAAATCCAGGGTTTAACAAGAACATCTGAGGAAGGGGGTGAGTGTTCGCTTCAGGTTGGGGGGCTGTCTGTAGGCAAGGACTGGCCTGTCTCCCAAGATTTGTGAGAGTGTTGGGTCATCCTTCAGGATAGGTTATAGATCCTTGATAATGCGTTTGAGGGGTTTTAGTTGGGGGCTGAAGGTGACAGCTAGTGGCGTTCTGTTATTTTCTTTGTTAGGCCTGTCCTGTAGTAGGTGACTTCTGGGAACTCTTCTGGCTCTATCAATCTGTTTCTTCACTTCTGCAGGTGGGTATTGTAGTTGTAAGAATGCTTGATAGAGATCCTGTAGGTTTTTGTCTCTGTCTGAGGGGTTGGAGCAAATGTAGGCCAGTCCTTGCCTACAGACAGCCCCCCAACCTGAAGCGAATACTCACCAGCAACCACATACCACACAACAGAACCACTAACCCTGGAACCTATCCTTGCAACAAAGCCTGTTGCCAACTGTGCCCACATATCTATTCAGGGGACACCATCCCAGGGCCTAATCGCATCAGCCACACTAACAGAGGCTCGTTCACCTGCACATCTACCAATGTGATATATGCCATCATGTGCCAGCAATGCCCCTCTGCCATGTACATTGGTCAAACTGGACAGTCTCTACGTAAAAGAATAAATGGACACAAATCAGATGTCAAGAATTATAACATTCATAAACCAGTCGGAGAACACTTCAATCTCTCTGGTCACGCGATTACAGACATGAAAGTTGCAATATTACAACAGAAAAACTTCAAATCCAGACTCCAGCGAGAGACTGCTGAACTGGAATTCATTTGCAAATTGGATACAATTAACTTAGGCTTGAATAGAGACTGGGAGTGGCTAAGTCATTACACAAGGTAACCTATTTCCCCTTGTTTTTTCCTACTCCCCCCCCCACCCCTTCCTCAGACGTTCTTGTTAAACCCTGGATTTGTGCTGGAAATGGCCCACCTTGATTATCATACACATTGTAAGGAGAGTGATCACTTTAGATAAGCTATTACCAACAGGAGAGTGGGTTTTGGGGGGGGGGGGGAGAAAACCTGGATTTGTGCTGGAAATGGCCCACCTTGATTATCATACATATTGTAAGGAGAGTGATCACTTTACATAAGCTATTACCAGCAGGAGAGTGGGGTGGGGTGAGAGAAAACCTTTCGTAGTGATAATCACCCATTTTTTCCTGGTTTGTGTGTATAAAACCGTCTTCTGTACTTTCCTCAGTATGCATCCGATGAAGTGAGCTGTAGCTCACGAAAGCTTATGCTCAAATAAATTGGTTAGACATATAAACATGAACATTAAAATGTCCAGTTGCAACCATAGCTCCCCCACAATGCACTGCAGCTACCAAGATAAACTTGGGTCTATTCTGCTCTACATCAGCAAAAGTATGGAGTAACTCCATTCAAGTCCTATGTAGAATTGATGTAACTGAGCTCAGATTCAGGCCCACGGTATTTGAGATGCGGAGTTCCTGAAAGCCAGTTAGAAAAGAATGAAACCACTCATTTCAGCCCAGAAAGTGCTGCTGTATCTTCAGTAACTATAAGTGCTTTGCACTAAACCACACAAACACCTTTCAAGGTCTGTTGTACACCCCTCTTCAAACTGCAGAATGTTAATTATTGAATTATGTTGACATGACACAGAGAAATCCGTTTTGTATCTAATCCTCAGCTGTAGCAAAGACATATTTTGCTACAGAACATCCTGTACTATGTTAAAAATATATGTAAATAACTCTGCAATCTGGCCTCAATAAAGCCTAAATTAACACACTGTGCTTTCATTAGCCGTATTAGCCATGGCCCAGATAGAGCTGATTTCCTGTACAGTATCACAGTTTACTAAGCGCTAAACCCACACCAAGAAACATGCTTAATCCCGGGTACCATGAATAGACTCCAGCAATGAACATGTGCCCAAAACATTGTGAGCCAAATCCTGCCTCGTTTGCTGCCCCAAAGGCAGCATGAAGCACAAACTCCCTCCAGGTTCTTCGAGAGGACTCAGTGCTTGAAAACTGAATAGGGACCAACCGCAGGACCCCTGGAGGGATGGGGAGGTTGCAAAGGAGTAATGGGGAAGGGAGGCGGGTCCCACAGAAAGAAGAGCTGTTGATTTTTCTCAGTACAAGCTCTGAGCTGGGTTGTGAAACAACTACTGGAATCAAAAGAATTAATATAACTATGTGTTATACCCTGCTAACCATGAAGCTGCCAATTTCCCCTACTTTAACTTAAACTCTGTGCCACAGGAAACCCCCCAATACCTTGTTATTCTCTCAGCGTATAAATGATTTTTTTGCTGGTTCTATAGACATGGCGGCTGAAGGCCACAGTCTGTGCATGTCCTTCCACCGGGGCTCAGCCTCGAAAGACCCCACTTCAAGCTCCTTGGCCCATTCAGTCCTTTCTTGACCAGCAGATGGGCCATGTTTTCAGGGTGGGTTTTATAACAGGTGCTGCAACTAGGGCTGGTTGAAAAATTTTCATCCAAACTGTTTTTAACAGCAAATTGGCTTTTCAGCTAAACAAAATTTGTCATGAAAAGTGTCTGCCTTCTTTGAAAATTTTGTGGGTTTTTTTTTTGTCAAAAACCCAACATATCTGTATTTAGATAAGTAGTTGTAGTGCCTCATGGGGGCTGTAGTTCAGCTGCCTCGTGTCCTCATTCTCCTTCATGAGCCAGATTCCATGGTCAGACTACATCTCCCATGATGCACCATATCCAGGGACTCCCAAGATACAACTGCCTTTTTCACTCTGGGGGGGGATACCATGTTGCATCATGGGAAATGTAGTCTGACCAAGGAACCTGCCTTGTAGAGGGGGATGGGAGTATGAAACAAGTGAACTACAACTCCCATGAGGCAATTGCAGCAAATTTCCTAATTGAAATATTTTGGTATTCACGCACACACACCCCATTTTCCAGCCAGCTCTAAACATAACTAAACAATTCATTATACATAAGTTGGCAGGAAGCTCTCATTTATTGTCACAACTTTTGGTTCCTTCTCACCCGGGAGAGCTGAACCACCCAACTGAGACTGAAAGTCTCCGCTGCTTCTCTCCGATTGCAAGTCCACCCAGGCCCGCTTATTATAATCCACTTTGCACTGGAGTGTGAAACACAGGTATCCCCAGAAAGACTCAGACCCAGGATAGGGCAAGCATTTTCCCGGTCACACCTATGGTCAAGATAGTCCAGTTCCTGGGCTCGCCTTCACTAGGGAAAGAAGTATGTTTCTACAGTGAGATAAGCACTCGCACATTAGCTGTCTTGCTGTAAAACCTGAGTGGAAACAAAGCAACCTTGATAGAGGGATAGTTGCACCTCAGTGTAGCTGATTGAGATGGAGAAGGAGGGTTTAAGGCAGGAGTTCCCACACTGTGGTACATGAGCTTAATGTTCCACCCATTTGCTTCACAACAAGTTTTTAAGAAGGTTGGTGCAGTTTCAGAGCCAGTGGTGTGGGGTTTAACCACAACCAGCTACAGCAAGGTAACACTTCCCTCTGCCTCGTCTCCAATAAGAACTTGCAGCGCTGTGGCTATTTCAAGTTAGCTATCTCGTAAGAGAGACCCCTTTTTTTCCTAGTGAAGAAACAGGCTCTGACAATGGCCAACAATGACTGCTTCAGAGGAAGAAAGCTCTCAGTGTGTTAGGGGATAATGGGATGCAGCAAGCAGCTGGGAACGGGAATGGGATACAGTGAGAAGCTCCTGTATCCCACCAGCAACAAATCCCCTGGCCCACCATACCCCCGGCTCTGCAGGGTTCAGTCCCTTTGCTCTGTTGACCAAGGGGTGCTGCGGGTGGGAGGTCCATGCCATTCACTTTGGGATCTCTGTTAACCCTCTCCCCTGTCTCTCCCAGGTCTCCAGTGCAACGCCTCAATAGACCTGATTGGTACATGCTGGCCCCGGAGTGCTGTGGGGCAGCTGGTGGCCCGTCCTTGCCCCGAATACTTCTACGGAGTCCGATACAACACCACAAGTAAGGCATGTGGGTCTGAGGGGGCAGGGGAGGGAATAGGAAGGGGGCAGCAGCACCAGGGTCACTGACCCCCAGGGCTGAGTTTGGCATCAGTTGCACACACACTGAGCTATGACAGGGCAATGGGGCAAAAAGAAAACCCCGTTCCTGGCTACCAAAGAGCTTCTGCTTCATTTGCGGTTGGCATTGGCACCTGCCCAGCACATGAAAGGTGGGGCCGCACCCTGTTCTCACTGTGCCAAGCCCAGCAACAGCAGTTCAGTCAGATGTTTCAGGCCATCTGTTGGGTGCTGTAGGTGTGAGGAGGGAACCCGGTCACCCAATGTGTGGTACCACATGGGAACATTGCCACTCTGGCTTAGACCCAAGGCCTGCCTAGTCCAGGAACCTGTCTTTGGCAGATGCTTCAGGGGAAGAGGCAAGAAAGCCTGCAGTGGGTAGATGTGCCCCCCACATTAGGTTTCATCCTGGTATCTAATAGTCACTGATTGTCTTAAACCTCGGAACATGAGGTTTAACATCTCTTCCCAATTATTGTTAGCATTAAATATGGTAATTCTGGGAAGCTTTGTTACCATGTAAATGCCCAATCCTTTTTGGATTGTGCTAAGATCTTGGCCTCAGAAGCATCATGTAGCAGTGAGTTCCACAGGCTAATCCCCTTATGTGAAAACATATTTCCTTTGACCTGTTTTGAATTTGCCACCTTTCAATTACATTGACTGTTCCCTTGTCCTTGGGTGAGGAGACCGGGAGAACAGAGGCACCCAGTTCTACGTTTGCTAGCCCATTCATCCCGTTTGTGTAAACAATGGGCCTCCACATTCTGACACTTGGCCAGTGCTAGCCACTGCTGGACACCAGGCAAGAGGCTACGAGTCAGAGAGTTTACAGCCAGAAGGTACCACCAGATCATCTAGCCTGACCTCCTGCACAGCACAGCCCACCAGCACCACCCAGCACTGGCACACTAAACCCAACAACCAAAATGAGACCAAAATATTACAGCCCACCAGAATGGCGTGTGGGGGCAGGAGGGCATGGCAGTGGCAATGCTTCTGATAGTCCTAGCCAAATTGGCAACTTCTGTTGCATGGGATGAACATCATCTTCCTTCGCTGCTATATAGCCCTTTTCGTCCATTGATCTCAAAGCACCTGACAAAGGAGTTCAGCAGCATTATCCCCGTTTTACAGATGGGGAAACTGAGTCCTTCTTCCTAACCCATCCCTTCTGGGGTGCAGTTCATTCTCAGGTGCTTCTGCAGGAATGACTCCCCAGAAAGGGGATGGGTTAGGAGGAAAGACTTAGTTTCCCCACCTGTAACATGGGGTTAATGCTGCTACACTCCTTTGGGAGGCTGACACTCTGATGCACTACAGTTCTACACTTAGAGAGAGGAAGGATGGTCCTGGAGTTAGAACATTGAGTCACTGCTCTACTACAGACTTCTCTTGTGGCCTTGGGCAAGTCACTTAGTCTTTCTGTGCCTCAGGTCCCCTTGTGTAAACTAGGGATAGGAGCACTGTCCTACTTCACCGAGGGGTCATGAGGAGTTAAAGACTGTGTGGTGTTCAGATATCATGGTGGTGGGAAATAAGCACTGCAGGTCCATATCAATGTGCTTGAGAGAAAGAGTAGTAAGTTATTATCTAAAGTGCCCGGATCAGCCTCAGGAGCAAATATATGGGTAGAAAGCTGGTCTGTCCCCCTGTTTTTATGATTGGTCACGTCCTTCCAAAGAGAAAAGGAAAGTGTAAATGCTCCAAGCTCCCCCGGACATAAGGGGCCTGAAGGGAATTGTTTTCTGCTTATTCTTGTTCATGACATTTTAACGAAAATTGCTTGAAAATGGCTGATGACGTTTGCTGAGCACCACAGATTGGGAGGTGGGGGGAACCTCAAGTCTGGTTAATAGCTAAGGCATGGAGAAGGGTATCTTTTTTCCCCATAAAAGTGTTGATAATTGTCAACCAAAAAAAAACTCCATCAGAAAGATGAATTATCCCCAGCTCTCCCAGGGAACAGGATAGTGGGTTTACATTTTGTTAATGTTCTTAAGCTGCTGATTATCATGATTGTACACACAGCGTTATTTTTAATGATTTAATGATGAGGCCACCTTTGTGATGTCAGCTAGTTGTCATGGGGACTTTCTGGCAATGCTTCTTTGCAAGGCCACATAGATTTGTTTGTTTGATCTCTGGGGTGACTTCATTGTTGGGAAGGTAGGTTTGCTCAGTGAAATTGAGCAGGTTTGGTTTCCTCCTGCCTGGCTCTGCTTTGATGTCTTCATTGTTTGGTAAAGCATATTATAGTGCCTCGCTGGTGGCTTTGCAACCCAGGCCCCGCTAGCCATCCTCTTCAGTTTATTAGGAGAGGAGATGAGCTCACAGACAAAGGACTGTGCAAAAAGATGTAAGGGATGCTGGTCACATTTTCCTATCACTTTCATGTCCTTTGGGTTCCCATTTCCTTACAATTTCATGAGCTACATTTATACTAAGTGAGGCTGAGCAATAGGGTGAGCCTCGGTCATTTCAGAGCTATCTATTTATCTGAGGTCCCCATTATCTTAGTATCAGAGCCTCTCACAATCTTCATCCTCACAACACCCCTGTGAGGTCAGGCAGTGCTCTTATCCCCATTTTACAGATGGAAAAGAGAGGCCTCAAACATATTGAGATTCCTCATTAACACTGCTTAAAATGGAAGGCTAAAGTTGGGAATCTGGGTCCACCCAAGTCTGGGGCTGGAGCCTTGACCAGTGCACCAGCCTTCCACATACCCGTCATTTGAAAATTTCTGAGCATCTTGGGTCTGCGGAGCAGGGCAGGAAATCTTTCACGAGGTCTGCAACTTCTGCTCAGGTGAGGAGGCCACGGGATCTCCCAGTGCAGCTGCCTCTTCTGTAATGCCTTTGAAAAAGAAGCCAGCCAAGTAAGACACATGTATTCAAAAAGTGATCTCCTGACTGTTGTGAGTCTGACTAGCATGTTGTGTGTCAGCCTGAGTTAGACCCCGATCCAGCAAACACGAGTCGCCCCTACTTAATCATATGATCCCATGGACATAGATTCTAAGGCAGAAAGGGACCAGTCCGATCAACCAATCTGACCTCCTGTATAACACAAGCCAGGGAACTGCCCCAAAATAATTCCTAGAGCAGATCGCACATCACTGGCACTTCTTGCCTTGTGCCAGGGCTGCCAGGTCGGGCCCACAAAATGGGACTAGGACTGGTGGGAAATCTTGTACCTAAACTATTTTTCGATGGCAAGTTGTGTGTTTGGCTAAATGATGCTCTTTCACCACAAGGAAGTGCTTTCCACAGAAAATTTCCAAATCTCATCGCAAACACTTTTGGGCTGAAAATTGTAGTTTTTCAGCACGTGGAATGTTTTCTTATATTTGATTTTTGGAGGAAAAGTCCACATTTCCCATGGGGGGCAGTGGGAAGAGGCCATTTCTTCACCAGCTCTAAATGTGAGTGGTTAGAGAGCGCCTAAATCCCATTTTGAAAATTAAACTTAGGCTCCTAAATCAGTTAGGTCTTGCAATGCTAAGCACAGCAACGCTAAGTACCTTTAAAAATCTGGGGCCCATCCACACAGTCCACAGCAGCAAGCCTCCCAGTCCAGATAGACAGACTCGGGCTCGCACTGAAAATAGCTGTGTAGACATTGAGGCTTGGGCTCTGAAGCCTAGGGAGGGGGTGGGCTTCAGAGCCTGAATTCAGCATCTATACGGCCATTTTTACAACGCTGGCTCAGCCCCCACCAGGCCCAGTCTGCCAGCCCAGACTGGGAGGCTCGCTGCCGTGAGCTGTGTAGATTTATCCTATGTGACTTGCCCAAGGTGACACAAGAAGTCTGTGACCCAGGAGGGGACAGAGCCCAACACTCCCAAGTCATAAGCTAGCCACTTAACCACTGGTCCATCCTTCCTTAAGAGGGAATCACTGTGGTTTTATTCTAACAGAAGCTTCCCCCCAATTCCTTTCTCGCTGCAGCAATACTGTCCTAGCCTCGGCACTGTGTGTTGGTTGTTTATTATTATCTATTATAGCAGTAGCGGCTAGCAGCTCTCATCATGGACCATGACCCCATTGTGCTAGGTGCTGTACGAACATAGAACAAAAAGACAGTCCCTGCCCCAAAGAGCTTCCAGCATGACCAGCCCTTAGTCTTGCCTTGTTGAAGCAGATAGCAGGACCCGTGGCCCAGGCATTTTGTAGCTCCTCAATGGGTGCAATCAGCATGAAGAGGAATCCTTTGCAGAGCTGAGGGTGTCAGTTCTGACAGCTGGTGCTTACACCCACGTACTCGCTTCCGCTCTCTCCCACTCAGCAGCCTTCCCACACAATAGCTCCTCCGCCACTTTGTCCTTCACCACATCCCGGCACCTGGCACTCTCGGAATTAATGTGCCCATCTCCCAGTGCTTTGCAATCACAGCTATTGACCTGGTTCGGTTAGTGGGCGTCAGGAGACCTGAGTTCCACGCCCAGCTGTGTGACTTTGGGCAAGTCACTTTGCCTTGAATCCTTTTATGGGCCTGTGAATTGGTTTTGTGTGTGTGTGCTTGTGCATGTGTGTGTGTGTGTGTGCGTGCATCACTGCAATCTACAGAGTAGAATCAGAGCTACTCAACTGTGTGTCTTAGGCCCAACGCTGCTACTAGCAAATGAAGATTTTCCTACAGCTCAGTGTCAGGGGACCTGGGCATTGAAAGTGTGACAGGCTGAGTACCTAGCCCACTCTTACCACTAAGCTCTGAGTAGCCATCTTGTGCAGCATAGTGACAACCAGGAAGCTCAAGGTGGCTCCAAATTTGCAGTGCTGTTTGAGACCCCCTTTGGAGGCCCCACTTTTTGTTTGTTTATCTTTTTGTGGGACTTTTAGAATTCACGATAGCGAAAGTGGTACAGACACCATCCAAGCGTCCCACAAACCTTTACCTCTCCTAGTCTGACCTGCATAGCACAGATCTGTACATTTCACCCAGTTACTCCTGTATTGAGCGCAATGACTTTGGCTAGACTGAAGCATTTAAGTCCTCATGAGACTAACCGGCTGCATGCCACAGACAGAGTCCATGCCCGAGGCCCCTGCATTGGCATGGAATTGATTAGGTGCCAATCTGTGGCCAGTGGGAAATTCTTTACCAACTCCGCTCTGGTGATCAGTGTGACCCTGAGCATGTGAGCAAGACACACCAGCCAGGCACATAAGAAAGAGTCCTCTGTACCTCACACCAATCTACTTCAGTGTTGGCCATGTCCTGAGTCCAATTCAGTTTCATGGGTTCTCTCCAGATTTTGCATCCAGTTTCGATTCCTCACGGAGCCCAGGGCATTAGGAGCTGAGAGGCTGTTTTAGGTGTAGACTAGTCCCAGTCTTGCAAAAGGTAGCATTAATTATTACCCCAGTGGGCTGTGAAACACACAGTAACATTGCACTGGCTTCTGACAGTTGTATCAGTACAGCACCCCTCATGCACACAGAGAGAGAGAGAGAGCTGGCACACACATACACACACACACATTGCTGACAAAGTGCCTCACCCCTAACTTGCAGTACTCCCTGCTATTCCAGTCCTGGGCTCCCCAGGCAATTCTGCCAATACAAATCTGATCCACAGTACCTGGTTATTACAGTCCTAGACCTCTCCTGGACTGACTTCAACTCCTGTGTTGAATTATGCTGTGAACAAACCAGCTACACCATCGTTCATTAGTGGAGAAATGTTGCCATTAGGGCTGTCAATTAATTGCAGTTAAATGCATGCGATTAAAGCAAAACAAATTAACTAGATTTTTTAAAAAAACAGTCATGATTAATCACAGTTTTAATGGCACTGCTAAACAATAATAGGATACCAATTTAAATTTATTATAAATACTTTTGGATGCTTTTCGACATTTTCAAAGATATTGATTTCAGTTACAACACAGAATACAAAGTGTACAGTGTTCACTTTATATTATTATTTTAGATTACAAATATTTGCACTGTAAAAAGATAAACAAAAGAAATAGTATTTTTCAAAAGAAAAGGAGGACTTGTGGCACCTTAGAGACTAACCAATTTATTTGAGCATGAGCTTTCGTGAGCTACAGCTCACTTCATCTGATGCATTCCTTTTTCCATTCCATACGGCTAAATTCAGTGCCTTGCATAATGACAGGTTTCAGAGTAGCAGCCGTGTTAGTCTGTATTCGCAAAAGAAAAGGAGGACTTGTGGCACCTTAGAGACTAACCAATTTATTTGAGCATAAGCTTTCGTGAGCTACAGCTCACTTCATCGGCTGCATTGCACTGGCTTCTGACAGTTGTATCAGTATCCGATGAAGTGAGCTGTAGCTCACGAAAGCTCATGCTCAAATAAATTGGTTAGTCTCTAAGGTGCCACAAGTATTTTTCGGTTCACCACATACAAGTACCGTAGTACAATCTCTTTATCATGAAAGTGTAGCTTACAAATGTAGATTTTTTTTGGTTGCACACATGCACTCAAAACCAAAACAATATAAAACTTTAGAGCCTACACTTGTCCTACTTCTTGTTCAGCCAACCGCTAAGACAAACAAGTTTGTTTACATTTACGGGAGATAATGCTGCCCACTTCTTATTTACAATGTCGCCTGAAAGTGAGAACCAGGCATTCGCATGGTACACTTGTAGCCGGTGTTGCACGGTATTTCCGTGCTAGGTGTGCTAAACATTCGTATGCCCCTTCATGCTTCGACATTTGTAAGCTGCACTTTCACTTTCAATATATTTGAAAATGTACAGAAACATCCACAAATACTTATAATAAATGTAAATGAGTATTCTATTAGTGCTAAACAGTGCAATAAAACTGTGATTAAGCATGACTCTTTTTGTTTCATCTTGCAATTAATGGCGATTATATTTTAGAATCGTTTGACCGGAGGGGCAACACGAGTGATGAATGCAATAAATTAACCTCAGGTTTCAGTTTGGGATCAGCACTGCCTGTCGCAGCTCTATGGCATTTAAGGGCATAAATTGATCCGAGGGGAGGTGATGTGCAGGAAGATGCCATGAAATCATTACACCATTAATAACTCTGGGGGGAGGGGGGTTGTTTGTTTTATTTAACAAACAATCTAAGGGCTGTCTGTGTCCCCTGTGAATTCTCCATGGCTGGCACTGTAATGTGTGGTCTCTAATTCACATTCACAGATCTCTAATCACTAATCTAACCCTCCCATTTGATGCTGTGTGTGAAGTGTGCATGAGAAACAAATGGCGCGTGATCACATCTAGCAGCCAGAGACCTCCAGAGGGGGGTGAAAGGCCAATTTCCCCTGTCTAAGCCATTTAGCTATGGGCACATTGAGACCACGCTCATCACTGGGCTATCTGAGTGCCTTACTGCTGAGGCAGGGAGGGTGCCACAGGGTACCAAGGTGTTCTGTGTGCATTCACACCAAATGGCAAAGGGTTTGTGTCTTCATCCCACCGCAAAGCCGGCACTATGGAAGTGGAGGGTGGCTGGCAGGAGGAAGCTAACCATATCCCGGCGTGGGAAAGGTATCGGCTTCGTGTTTCATTCAAAAGAGGGTGCCCCCACCTGGGGCCAGCCCTGAGGCTGAAGGGAGATCACCCCCTGTTACTCGACCTGATCCACTGCCTGCAGCACAGCACCCCCTGGCTCCGCAAAACGTGTGGTTTTGTCTGGTATCCCACATGGAGGACGCCATTGCAAGCGCGTGCCACTCCGCCTCCACCTGTGTGACCATGTGCACACGCATGTGAGGAGGTCATGCTGGGCAGTGCGGCGCCCTCGTTGAAACAGCGTCCTCCATGCAGCATGGCCTCACCTGCACCAGGCTCGCAAGGTCATGCCAGCGGGGGCAGGGTCATGCAGGTGGGGGCAAGCCACGCCATTCCTGGACGTACTGGCCCATCCAGTATTCTGGGCTCTGAAACCCAGGCTCCAGCCCAAGCCTGAACGTCTGTCTACACTGCTATTTTTAGCCCTGTAGCCCAAGCCCTGCCAGCCCGAGTCAGTTAACCCAAGCTCTGAGACTGTTGATGAATCCGACTCCATGCGGGGAAGAGCAGAACAAGAGATTGGGCCCCAGTGTGGTTGGGGATGAAGCAGCTGAGTCTGGGGGACAAGGAGAGCTGCTGGCAATGTACCGATGAGAGGGAGCAAGGAGAAGAGGGCATCTCCGGATGATGAGGAGGAAACTGAAGCCTGGGGCTATTTCCTTAGGCTAGTTTGTTGGTTATCGGTGACTAATGTCCGCCGTGAACAAGGGGTTATTGAAGGTAAAGTCTGACTCAGATTGGTTTATATAGCCAAAGGGGAAACTGAGGCACAGCTCAGGGCCTGGGCCTATGACAGGGCCCTTCTGGGCTTGTAATCTCTGAATCCAATTTCTCTGATAGGGCACAAAGGCCTGTTTGCTAATAATAGACCTGCAATGTCCCCATCGCTCTATCACTCCTCTGGCGCTAATGCTAATAGGATGTTGCTTTGGGCTTGCCACGGGAGCTGTCTTCTCAGCTCGTGATGCCTAGAGTCATCCCCGTGACAATGAAATTTGCCGATATGCTAAGGAAGTTGTTATTGCAGGAAATAAGGCGCCAACTTCACATTATCACTGAGATAGTGTTAAAACAGACAGTGAATGATCATACGGGCGAACAGCCAGTATGAAGGGAACATTACCACCAGCCCTTTGCGCTAGATTTGCTTTTCTTTCTTTCCTTCTTGGCTCCCGCTTTCATCCTTGTTTGCAAAGAAAGTTTTTGAAAGAACAAACATGGCATTTACTAAGTGGCAACTGGATTTCCATGTTGAAATAATAATAATCAAGTAAATGAGTCAGTATTACAGGAAAAAAATCCAGTTGGCCTGGTGCCATGGCAACCTGAAAATCTCGCCATAGCAACTTCCAAATCTCTTTTTTAATCCTGTGCCATTAACTGTTCGATGTGTTTGTGTCTCTTTCCTCCAGACAACGGGTTCAGAGAATGCCTCATGAATGGGAGCTGGGCAGCCCGCGTCAATTATTCCCAGTGCCAGGAGATTCTCGACGAGGAGGTACGGGCCCACAGACCATTTGAACCAGGTCATGTTTGTTCCATGGGGTTGGAAGGAAGTGGCTGGAAGGGTGGTTAAGCACTGGAATAAATTGCCTAGGGAGGTTGTGGAATCTCCATCATTGGAGATTTTTAAGAGCAGATTGGACAAACACCAGTCAGGGATGGTCTAGATAATACTTAGTCCTGCCATGAGTGCAGGGGACTGGATTAGATGACCTCTTGAGGCCCCTTCCAGTCCTATGATTCTGTGTTGCTATCTCTTGCTGGGAAGGGCTTTCTCACCACGTTAATTGATGATTCTCAGGTTGGATGAGTGCCTGACAGTAGGGGAAATAATTAGTTTAATTAGCATGCATGTCTTCTCCTGAGCCCATACTGCTCTGGCCAAAACCCACCACCACCCTCAAGGGTGGGAGGGAAAAGGAATCACTTGAAATATTGGATGTATCAAATTTCCAGGCACCCTTGCTCAATTCTAATTACACCAGAGAGCTCTGGGATTTTCACACAGGCCTCTCCACCAAGTGGGGCTGCTGGAGGCACGATGTGGTTGTCAGCCATTAGGTGCCTCCGCCTTCTTGGGCCCAGCACCAGCCCAGCCAAGCATGGTGCCTTGCAGGCCGCAGGCCGGCCTGCTGACTCTGTAGAGGGCTCAGCACAACTGTTGGCTAAAGACTTTCACAAAAAGGCTGAGAGCCATCAGCATCAATGGCTTCAGAAGGGGTCTATTACAATAGGGGACAGGTTAAATTATTAGTTACTGGGATAATTTCACTACAGGCAAAATTTCCGGTGGCAGAACAAACTTTTTGGGTATACATTTGATTATTTACTAGTGAGGCTACTGATTGGTCAAGATCTAGAAAAATATTACTTTTCCATTCCCACCCTAAGTTTGTTAAGAAGGAGAGGCTGAGGAATATTAAAAGTTTTAATTCAGGTAGTTTTGGCTAGCTTCCGCAAGCTATTCTTCAAGATTTTGTAGTCTTAATTTACTTAGCTGTCAGGCAATGAGGCAGCAAGGGAGAGGTTACTAGCACAATCACCTTGCTTGGTTGGAGGCTTTATTATGTCCTTAGGTGGAGAGGTTGTTTTCTTCAGGTGGAGAGGTTGTGCCTTTAAAGGCACTGTGGGTCTGTCAGCAGACAAAGGAGAGGTTACTGGCTTTTTACCTTGTCCTTCACTCCTGCTGTTCAGAAGGAGCAACAATACCAGAAGGAAAGATAGATTGATCATCAGTCGGAGAGCCATTACAGTGAGAAACATGGGCAGGTAGTCAATTCTCAGCACTTCACAGTGGTGTTGATAATTAACAGGACTTGATAAGGGTCTTTCAGCATGGGGCCAGGGCGGTTCCTCGCTGATGGACCTCTATGTAGCTCCAGTCTCCTGGTTTCAGCGAGTGACAGGGCTGCTGTATATAAAAAGACCTAACACATTTCATTAGTGCCTGACAATAATTAAGCATTGTGTTATTTATTAAATGACTGCCCATCTGAGCCAGGATCAGTGGGGCGCAGCCAGTAGTCGCATTGGGCGCCCTGTTAGAATTCATGAGGGCTGAGTCCAGTCTTTTGATTGGGAGTGGCTCTCATATTCATTAATGCTAATGGGAGGGCATTTGGCCACTTTAAATTTGTTTTAGCACAGGCCAGTTATATTTTTCAAAATTCCATTTTGACGTTTTACTGTCCTGGCAGACTGCGGGTGGTGGGGGCAGTGGAGATTGTGTTGGATCTGTAAAGCTGCACATAACTTGTTATAATTTTTCCAATAATATTAGGTCCACTAAAAAGAAAAGGAAGACTTGTGGCACCTTAGAGACTAACCAATTTATTTGAGCATAAGCTTTCGTGAGCTACAGCTCACTTCATCGTGAAGTGAGCTGTAGCTCACGAAAGCTTATGCTCAAATAAATTGGTTAGTCTCTAAGGTGCCACAAGTCCTCCTTTTCTTTTTGCGAATACAGACTAACACGGCTGCTACTCTGAAATCTGTCACTAGGTCCACTATCATAGAATCATAGAATATCAGGGTTGGAAGGGACCCCAGAAGGTCATCTAGTATCAGTGTTGCTACTCACAGATATGCCAAATTGTGGTACAAAATCCTTAAACAAAATTTTACAACAGTTTTGGCATCTGCCTTTTTTACAGGGAAATACATTACTAAAACTAACACATACTTGCAATTACAACATTTAAACATTTGAATCAATCTGAGTATTTACAAAAAGTCCCCAGGAAGGGGGATGTGCTGCCTGCCTAACCTTGACAGCTTTACCAACGCTATGTTGCTGACAGATTACACACTGTTGGCAGTATTGGTTAAAATATCCCTTTCTTTACAAATACCCTTGCTGATTGCAGGCAAAACTGAGGAATTACTCCCCATATTTTCCTGTATTTGTTTTATAGGCAGGTTAGATTTTAATGGCTTCTATTTTTATTATTTAGGTGATTTGCATTAACACAGACATTCTTGGCTTGCTTTTGGATTCAAAGTTATCAGCCGCTTAGAGACTTTGTCTCAAAAGGACACAATTAACTTTTAACTTTTAACTTTTGCTCTTAAACACACATTAATCTGAAAAGGAAAACACGACCCATTTTGGCTCCCCTTTGGCAAAGTGCCTGTTGATTACACGGAGCCACCTTAAGACTTAGTGTGGGGCACCCACAACAGCTTTTATCTGCCATTTGTTACCAAAACAGATTTAAAATCCTTTTCCATTTTCCTGGCTTTGACTGCCCTGCTGCAGCCACAGCTTTGGTCTTTATTTAAAAACATTTTAAATCTTGTAAAGCATTAAGTCACCTTAAGGATTAAATGCTAAATACCAAAATTAAACAACACTCGTTTCTTTTGTTTGGCAAAAGTATTTTTTTGGTTTTACAATTTTAAAACAACACCTATTTATTTTAAACTTATAAAACAAAGACTGTATTCACCAGGAGTGGTTTTTAGCTAATTTGCCTAACTTGTTTATAGTTAAATGATTTTACTTAAATAACCGTTTGCCTGGATTCTTCCAGAGAAATGCGCCCTTTCTTCAAAGGAATGGCTGCAAAGAAACCAAGAATTTTCTTTTCATAACACCTTCTTTAACATTTGTACAAAGTTTCACTGCTTAATTTCCACCAGTAACTCCAGAGTTAACCTCTCACTTTCTTTTCTTTTAACTTTCTTAAACTGCGGTTGCCTGCGTGTCTGGGCCTGATCCTTTGTTGTTGTTGTTGTTGCATTATTTCTTTTCATGGGCACAGGCATTGTTTTACTACCAACTGAGCAAGGAGAGTGGGCTTTTTGACTAACCCCCCTTTTATTTATTTATACACACCTATTTACATACACACACATTTATTTTTTTACATCTAGATACATCTTATTTAACAATAACCTTAATTCTTTTACGTTTGGACTTAATATAACCTTTTCCTTATTTGAGGTGGTAACAACCACTCAGCACCGGTGCTTTGCAGGAAAGGATAGTAGCAGGACGAGGGACAATGGGAAAGGTAGGGAATACAGCAGCATTAACAGCACTGTAAAAAGGGGGGAGTTACACTCACTGACCATAGGAATAATGACTCCTTGCTGAATGCAGGAGGTAAGAACAGGTTGGATTTTCCCTTGGCCTGTTTTGATAGAGCATAAAAAAGAAGCTTACAAGAAGTGGAAGGTTGGACATATGACCAGGGAAGAGTATAAAAATATTGCTCGGGCATGTAGGAATGAAATCAGGAGGGCCAAATCGCACCTGGAGCTGCAGCTAGCGAGAGATGTTAAGAGTAACAAGAAGGGTTTCTTCAGGTGTGTTGGCAACAAGAAGAAAGCCAAGGAAAGTGTGGGCACCTTAATGAATGAGGGAGGCAACCTAGTGACGGAGAATGTGGAAAAAGCTAATGTACTCAATGCTTTTTTTGCCTCTGTCTTCACGAACAAGGTCAGTTCCCAGACTGCTGTGCTGGGCATCACAACATGGGGAATAGATGGCCAGCCCTCTGTGGAGAAAGAGGTGGTTAGGGACTATTTAGAAAAACTGGATGTGCACAAGTTCATGGGGCCGGATGAGTTGCATCCGAGAGTGCTAAAAGAACTGGCGGCTGTGATTGCAGAGCCATTGGCCATTATCTTTGAAAACTCGTGGCAAACGGGGGAAGTCCCGGATGACTGGAAAAAGGCTAATGTAGTGCCAATCTTTAAAAAAGGGAAGAAGGAGGATCCTGGGAACTACAGGCCAGTCAGCCTCACTTCAGTCCCCGGAAAAATCATGGAGCAGGTCCTCAAAGAATCAATCCTGAAGCACTTGCATGAGAGGAAAGTGATCAGGAACAGTCAGCATGGATTCACCAAGGGAAGGTCATGCCTGACTAATCTAATCGCCTTCTATGATGAGATTACTGGTTCTGTGGATGAAGGGAAAGCAGTAGATGTATTATATCTTGACTTTAGCAAAGCTTTTGACATGGTCTCCCACAGTATTCTTGTCAGCAAGTTAAAGAAGTACGGGCTGGATGAATGCACTATAAGGTGGGTAGAAAGTTGGCTAGATTGTCGGGCTCAACGGGTAGTGATCAATGGCTCCATGTCTAGTTGGCAGCCAGTGTCAAGTGGAGTGCCCCAGGGGTCGGTCCTGGGGCCGGTTTTGTTCAATATCTTCATAAATGATCTGGAGGATGGTGTGGATTGCACTCTCAGCAAATTTGTGGATGATACCAAACTGGGAGGAGTGGTAGATACGCTGGAGGGCAGGGATAGGATACAGAGGGACCTAGACAAATTGGAGGATTGGGCCAAAAGAAATCTGATGAGGTTCAATAAGGATAAGTGCAGGGTCCTGCACTTAGGACAGAAGAACCCAATGCACAGCTACAGACTAGGGACCGAATGGCTAGGCAGCAGCTCTACGGAAAAGGACCTAGGGGTGACAGTGGACGAGAAGCTGGATATGAGTCAGCAGTGTGCCCTTGTTGCCAAGAAGGCCAATGGCATTTTGGGATGTATAAGTAGGGGCATAGCGAGCAGATCGAGGGATGTGATCGTCCCCCTCTATTCGACATTGGTGAGGCCTCATCTGGAGTACTGTGTCCAGTTTTGGGCCCCACACTACAAGAAGGATGTGGATAAATTGGAGAGAGTCCAGCGAAGGGTAACAAAAATGATTAGGGGTCTGGAACACATGACTTATGAGGAGAGGCTGAGGGAACTGGGATTGTTTAGTCTGCAGAAGAGAAGAATGAGGGGGGATTTGATAGCTGCTTTCAACTACCTGAGAGGTAGTTCCAGAGAGGACGGTTCTAGACTATTCTCAGTGGTGGAAGAAGACAGGACACGGAGTAATGGTCTCAAGTTGCAGTGGGTGAGGTTTAGGTTGGATATTAAGAAAAACTTTTTCACTAGGAGGGTGGTGAAACACTGGAATGCGTTGCCTAGGGAGGTGGTGGAATCTCCTTCCTTAGAAGTTTTTAAGGTCAGGCTTGACAAAGCCCTGGCTGGGATGATTTAATTGGGTATGGGTCCTGCTTTTGAGCAGGGGGTTGGACTAGATGACCTCCTGAGGTCCCTTCCAACCCTGATATTCTATGATACTGCTGCACCTTGGGAAGGGGTCTTGCTAGATTTTGGCAAATCTTAATGGGTTGGGCCAACCCAATGCACCCAACCTGATTGGCATGATAGGCTCACAAGGCTTACAAGGAGGGAGAGACCTTAGCCAGCAGTTCCTGTTGCAGTGAGGAAGGGCTGAGGTTGGACTTCTCCTGTAAACTGCCAGGACCTCATTGTGAGTGGGATCAGGCACGTCCAGATACACTCCATTTGAGGTACAGCAGATTATACAATTTAATTTACACAGCAAGTCTTTTCCCAAAAGGTTAGCTGGTGAACAAGGGCTTAGGAGGAAAGCATGACGGTCAAACAAAGGACCGATAGAAATGGACAGAGGTGAAGAGATGGAGTGGGGAATAAGAGTATTGCCCACCCCTACCACTTTTGGATCGACCAGGGTGGTAGGGACATTTACTGAATCCAAAAAGAAAAGGAGTACATAAACCACCAATTTATGTGGTTAGTATGCATCCGATGAAGTGAGCTGTAGCTCACGAAAGCTTATGCTCAAATAAATTGGTTAGTCTCTAAGGTGCCACAAGTCCTCCTTTTCTTTTTGCGAATACAGACTAACACGGCTGTTACTCTGAAACCTGTCATTACTGAATCCAATGGTCCATTTACTTGCAAAAGTAACACACACCATCACTGGGTCCCTAGGGGAGGTGGACGGTGGGAACCTTGGCTTGGCCTTCCCCTTCTCCCCCCGCAATGGGCAACTATTACAGGGGTCCCTGTATGTTCTGGAGCTGGAAGGTCATTAACATAGTTTTAATGTGGCTGTGAGAGTATTGGGTTTTACTTAAATTTTTATTTTTACTTTGTTTACAGGTGCTAATTTTTGCTCCAGTCAGCTTTCTTTGGGCAGGCTGTGAGAATTTTATTTAACAGCTTTTTTCTGATTTTATTTAACCTTTTTTGGTTTTGGCCTGGATTTTGCTTGGGCCACTGAGCTTTTTTACAAAGGCAACTCAGTGTTTCCCTAGGCATGACCCTTCATAGAAGGTGGTTTACATCTGCCCATGTAGGGTTCTAACAGTTTATAACAGTTTTCAATTTCTTTTTTAATTTAACAGGGTCCTCTTTTATTTTTGGAAAATTTTAAAGTAAATTATACAATTTTGTAGGAGACCAAGGTGCATGTGCAGACACCGAGGTCTTATGACCCGAAGCACCAATGCCTGGGAATTGGCGCAAGGGGAACATTTTCTCAGTACAGGGAGACACTGTCTGAGGGGTGAACGTAAGGGGCTTCTGTTGTTTAATATTTTTTGCCGGCTTACTTGGATTTAAATTCTTTGCCAATTTTTTTTTAATCTCTTTTAATTGTGTTGTAAGTTTCTCCTACTCCTCATTTGAGATTCACGGCACTGTTTTTTATTTTGTTTTGTTTTTTCCTTCTGTTTTTTCATGCCAGTAGAAATATGCCTCACACTGACACTGGCCAGAAGCACACTTTTGAGGTGCACAATCTTGTCAAGGTCGAAGCTTTCCCTCTAAGGGAAACCATAACTTTAAATTATCCCAATCCCTGGTATACCAATTCCAATTTTTCCAGAAACTTGCAAGTGAACTAGTGTGTGCCTTTTGGCAGGACGGTGATCCTTTTTGACTCATCGGCCCCCATTTTAGCTGACGAGTGCAGGAATCCCTTTTGGACCCCCGGCTCCCAGAATCCCTACAGATCTTTTACTCGTCCCACTTGAGTAAACAAACAAAAGAAGGTTTGCGTAGGGCCTCCACGACTGTCTTACAGCCACCCTTAAGCAAAGAGCATCGGCTGGCACCGCATACTCTGTCGCTTCGGGTGAGGTGATCAGACCAGTCAGTGGCTTTTCAAACCGCCTCCAGGCAGAAACCAGAGACAGGGGAGGAAAGAGGGTACAGAAACAGACTGTCCGAGGATGGAAGGGATGGGATCACACACTCCTAGACCCAGACAGGCCCCTCACCGGTCATGAGCCCAGCTTTGCAGGGTGCTCGGGGTGTCTTCCTGTGACTCACACTCACACCGGTCTATCGACCTTCACTTTCACACTGGCACATGGAACCAGGTCTATCCACAACCTGCCCAGCCACCCTCAGTGGCTCTTCCCAGGGAAACCAAACCTGGATGGGACTCTGACCCACCCCAAGGGCGTCAGGCATGTCTGGCAGCAAAAGTCCAGATAGAGTGTACAACTTACCCAAGCCCAGAGCCTACGGGCAGTCCTCCACCAGAAACCCAAAACAGAGATTTCAAAAGGTCTCTTACCTTTCAGATGGGCCCTCGGTCTGGCGGAGAACTGCTCGTGGTCCTCCAGTTCTGGGGGTCGGCTGTCTATTCGAGTCACGGCACCAAGATTTGTGGTGGAAAAATTAACCACGCGTTGTGTTTGGATCAGAACCAAGCCTGAGGCTCCTTTATTGATTACAAGTGCAGGGAGGTAACAGCTCTAAGTAGCTGCCCCGCCGTATACAGAAAATACAGGAGCTTACATTGCTGAAAACCACAATTTGTTAAATCCACTTCTTTTAACAGCATTTTCCTTATTTGTCATATAGTTCAAGTTTCAACAGTAGCTTTGCCTTAGTTGGAGTTTAGGAAAAACAAGCTTTTCCTGCTATTGACAGGTGTTTTCTTTGCAGTTAATGGTTTTTTTCTAACTTCTAACAGTTATGGTTACATTTCTTAAGCTGTGCTGTTTGCAATCACCCCTTAATGGAATTTTTCACACTCTTTTCTTATGCTTTATATACACAGTTAGCCTGACCAAAGTTTTAGGCCTACTTGGGAAGTTTAGGCCTACTTGGGTCCACTGAATTTTCCCTCCACACCAGGCATCAGGCCTCGCTGGGCTCCTTGACTCACCTCAAGGGACTTTGTCAGTGGGGCTCAGGATCCCAAGTTCCTAAGTCTCTTTCGAAAACAGGATTCATGTTCCTAAGACACTTCAGTCCAGATCCATGGCAGTTAGGCGCCTAAATATTTTTGAGAATCTGGGCCTTTGGTGCCTTTGAAAATATGACAACCTGCACCACTCTTAATTATAGGAGCTCTTGGTTCAAAAAAGAGCTAGATAAGTTCATGGAGGATAGGTCCATCAGCGGCTATTAGCAAAGATGGTCAGGGTGCAATTCCATGCTCGGAGCGCCCCTAAACCTCTGACTGCCAGAAGCCAAGAGAGGAAGATGGGGTGGATCATGCCAAATTGCCCTGCTCTATGCACTCTCCCTGAAGCTCTGGCCACTGTCAGAGACAGGATACTGGGTAAGATGGACCATAATCTGAGGTGCGTGGCAGCTCTTATGGTCTTCTGACCAGCCTTCCCCTGTAGATTGAGATTCTAGCCCAGATTTTCAAAAGTGGCCTGAGATACGGGGGGTGCCCCAGACTTCAGGTTCTCAACCTGACACGCCAGCTACGGGCTGGATGTTCAGAACGTACTGAACCGCCCATGCTCCGGAAATCAGGTCCCAGGCAACTGTCTACTTCAAAGCATCCCACCTTCAAGGACCCCAAATCACTAGACACCTCTGAAACACTTGACTAGCCTTTCTATTTAATGCTTGAGGGTGTTAGATGTGAAACCAAGAAGGAGCTTTTAAAAAATGTCAGGCCTGATTTTCATTGATATCAAGGACAGTTTGCACTGCGTAAAGGGGCCTGCAAGTAAGAGTGAATTCTGTCTACCCTTGTTTGGATGTCTTCCACACTGTCAGAGACTTAACATCGATGCAAATCAAGGCCCATGAATTTTTGTCTTGAGATACCCTGGTGATTGGCTCTGTGAGGTCTGTGCTGAGATCTTGCATTTTCCTTTTTTTTTTTGCTGCTTTCTTAAAGATTTAATAAAAAGAAATTAAAAAATGAGACTCCTGAAGCAGGGCTGAGATGTTATCGAGCGCAGGCTCATATGCACATTCGGTATCGGCTGCCTCATTTCCTTGCAGGGCTTTTGTGGCCAACAGCTCCCCCTGCAGATTCATTGTGCTCCTCTGCCCCGGGCTCCTCCAGGCCAGGAAGAAGACAGCTGCAGGTACCTGTGAGCCCTGTACTATAAAAAAGATGTCAAGCAGCTGACTGGAATCTAAAGAAGGGCAGCCAGATGGATGAAAAGAGGCTTGGGGAACCCAACCCCCCACAGCCAGATGGAGAGAGGCAGTAGGATAGTGTGGTTAGAAACGCTACCGAAAAACCCAGCGAGAATCTAGCATGGTGTTTGCAAACCGTCACTCTCCTCACGTGTTACTATAGTTCTTCCTCCTGCCCTATGCCTGTCTTGTTTACAGAGTCTGTAAGCTCCTCAGGGCAGTGACTACAATAACAATACTGAGCTCTTTCATCAGTAGATCCCAAAGTACTTTACAAAGCAGTGACCCTCAGCGGCCACGAACTTCCAGCTGATCCACCTTCGTTGTGTCTTTTCTCCCACAGAGGAAGAGCAAGCTGCATTACCACATTGCCGTCATCATAAACTACCTAGGACACTGCGTCTCGCTAGGAGCCCTGCTCCTTGCCTTCGTCCTCTTCATGCGATTGAGGTAAGAGACCCAAGAAGCCCAGGGCTGGTGTCCGAGTGGCATCCAGGCTTTGTTCTCCTCCTTTCTCCTGCCAGTAAGCAGCCAGAGACAGGTTCTCTTGTGCAGCTCACTGGGATTGAGACAGAAGAACTAGACTTGGTCAGAAAATAGGGAAGAAACATTTTTGTTTCCATCTACATTTTCCATGGAAAATTTCAGTATTTCAGCAGAAATTTGAATACCAACAAATTTTGACCAAAAACCTCAATATTTTGATTTGGAAATGCCTCACGGGCATTGTAGTTCTGGCCTTCATGCCTCCATTCTCTTCTGTAGGCCAGGCTGTCTGGTTGGACTACATCTCCCAAGATGAACCACAGCCCTGGGGATGAAGGGTGATGCATTATGGGAGTCCATCCCAAGGTGCATCGTAGGAGATGTAGAGCAGCTGGGGAGCCTGGCCCACGGAGGACAATGGGGACATTAGACACCTGAACTACAGCTCCCATGAGGCATTGCTGCAGCAAATCCAAACTGAAATGTTTCAGGTTTTGGATGAAATATTTTGATTTGGGTACATTTCATTTTTCAACAACAAAATTTCCAAGGAAAGCAGGCATTTTTCACACAAAAAATTGTTTAGTTAAAATCCAATTTTCTGACACAAAAACAGTTTAGACAGGAAATTTCCAAGCAGTTCTAGGAAGCACTGTTTTGAGCCCCTGCCCGCACTTCCCATCTTGTCCATATTCCCCAACAGTCACTCCACACAGACCTATAACTCAGAGAGCTTGGGGAATGGATCACGACCTCTGTGCCTGAAGAGCGAACTGCTTGTGTCTTTTTTCGCTCCGTTGAGTTGGTGGACAATTTTTCAACAAAACAATTTTTGTTGGAAAATTCCGATTCTTTGAAACCCAAACTGTTAGCGGGAAAGAGTCTGATTTGACAAAGTTCCCATTTCAAAACTTTTCTAAAAAAAAAAAAAATCACATTTGTCAAAACGTCCCATTACAACATTTTCTAAATGAAAAGTTCCAGGTTGAAAATGACTTTTCATTTCAAAATTTAAGCTCATTTATTGTACAAATAAATAAATAAACAAGGTTGAAATGTTCTAAAATGATTAAAATGAAATATTTTGATTGATACACACACACCCCAACTGAAATTTTCTTTTAGAGTTTCGGTTGGTGGAAAATTTGGAATTTTTGACTTTTTGTCCCAAATTGGGAAAATTTTTCAAAATTGCAAAATGTTCATGGGACAGGAGAGCCGTTTCCTGCCCAGTTCCACCCCTGAGCTGGGTAAGCGGGTTCTGACAGGCACTGGGCTGGACTTCGATGCAGGTGCTCAGCTTGGGAGACATTCTGTGCGGCACAGGGCAGGACAGCTCAGGGACCTGAGTACAGGAGCTTTTACTCTTCAGAGCCAGGCCAGCAAACACAGCCTGATTCAAGCCAATGGGCGTTACTTGTACCTGCAGTAAGAGACTAAGGCCCCGGGCTGGTATCAACTGAAAGTGATGGTGGCTAGGTGGCCTGCGTGAAATGAGTTGGGTGCGGAGAGGGAAGGAGGCAGGCCCCCATACCACAGAAACAACCGCCGGCATGAACCAAGAACCAGGAGGGTTTACTAAGGGGACTTGGCTGGCACGTTGTCCTGACTCACACACACACACACACTCGCAGGCACACGAGCAGGGGTCTTACAGACACAGAGCTAGAGGATTTGCTAAGGAGATTTGGCCAGCATGTCCTGGCTCTCACACACAAACACACATACAGGGCACTGTGGAGAGGCACCACTAAATCCCCTCTCTACAGGGACTTAGGGTACCTCTACACAACAATTAAACACCCACAGATGGCCCGGGTCAGCTGATTCAGGCTTGCAGGGCTCAGGCTGTGGGGCTGTAAAACTGTGGTGTAGACATTCGGGCTCGAGCTGGAGCCTGGGCTCTGGGACCCCCTTAAGTCCCTTGTAGGTCACCAGTTTGACTCCAGCCCAGCTCAGTGGGGATAAAGAGCTGCTCCCACCTAGTAGAAGGTTGAGATGAGTGTCACAGTGTTTGGGGTGATATCCAGATGGGGAAGGGGTTGTGTCACCCTTTTAGATACAGAGTATAACCCCTAGTGTGTTGGGGTTCACTGAATTGGTCAGGCCAGCTGAAACTCATCATCTGCCACCAGTGAGCCCCTTGTCCTCTGGCAGTGGGGTGCTCTTAGGGTCACAATGAGTTAGGTGGGCCTCAGCTCCAGCTCCCTCATCACAAACTCACCCCCGTGCTTTGCACTGATTGGCCAGCTCCACAGGTGGACATCAGGGAGGCGGGGAAAAGATTGGATAGGGCAGAGGATGGTACTGCTTTGACTCCAAACCGCAAAGGTGTCCTAACAGCCCCTTCCCTTCCCCTCTTGTGTGCACAGGAGCATCAGGTGCCTGCGGAACATCATCCACTGGAACCTGATCACAGCCTTCATCTTACGAAATGCCACCTGGTTTGTGGTGCAGCTCACCATGAACCCGACCGTGCATGAAAGCAACGTGGTGAGTCCAGCAGCAGCCAGTGTGGGTGGCTACACACCCAGTGTGCCGGGCATTTCCCAGCTCAAGTCACAATCGCAGTGACGCTGCAGCAGCACGAGATAGTCAAGTGGCCCCAGGGGAGGGTGGGCAGCCTCCACGGAAGCTCCCGGCCCCACATCTTTGCTGCTATTTTTAGACATGTTCTCTAGATTAAAGCTAGTGCTGGTATGGTCACCCGGGCTGCAGTCACACACCCGAGGTGCAGTGGAAACATACCCGAAGGGCGCTGGGCACTGCCTTGGGTGCCATGTTGCACACCCAGCATACCAGGCACTGCCCAGGGTGTAATGTTGCATTCCTGGCGTCTCGGGCACCGCTGCCTTGGGTGCCACGTTGCACTCCTGGTGTGCCGGGCATGGCTTTGGGTGCCATGTTGCACACCCAGTGTGATGGGCACTGCCCAGAGTGTCTTGTTGCACACCTGGCATACCGGACACTGCCCAGGGTGCCATGTTGCACACCCAGCATGCCAGGCCCTGCCCAGGGTGGTGTGTGATACCCAGTGTGCTAAGTTGAGGTTAGCCATACGGGGTGGTGCTGCCCATGTGGCGTAGCACGGCGCATGAGCGAGGTGCTGCCCAGCTGGGTTGGGCTGTGGGCCTTGGAGCCGAGAGCTGTCAGAGTGACAAGTAGGTGCCGTTGCAGTCAGAGCTGCACTAACCAAAGAGGCAGGTGGTGCCAGCCCTGGCCTGTGTCTGCTGTGTGGTTTCACGTGTGAGTTAATCCCCTGGAGCAGCCTGGCTCCGGGATGTGATTAAACTGGCGCTTGGCCTCCGGGAGACGTCCCGGCCCCGAGGCCCCACGGGGTCATCAGAACCTCAGCAAGTTAGTGCGGAGGGGAGGAGACATGTGCCCCTGACCTTTGCCCGGGGAGGCTGACAGGGGCACCAGAGTCAGTCTATAGCCTAGACCAAGTGCTACTCACCCCTAGCCCATAGATCTGCTTCTGAGCCCCCAGGGCCCCTCCACCTGCCCCCCACCCCCACGGACCTGGCTAGTTTTCTGCAGGCGGATTTGCAGTTCCTTGGGTTCAAACCCTTCAGGCTGCCCTGGCTGGCCCAGCTGGACCCCCAGCAGGGTCCCCCAGGACTGCAGGCCAAGGTGTAACTATCACCAGCTCCCACCAGCACCCACGGTGAGAAGCCACCTTGCAAACGGATACAGAGTGGATCCCTTAGCACTCCAGTGCTTTGCTTCTTGTGGCAGCGCCGGATTCTTCACAGCCGGCAAAGAGCTGAGAATGCGGGTAGGTGCTGGGCAATCTCCCCTGCCCTCCACTCTGCTGATACACCTCATGCCTGATCCACAGCCCCTTGCTATTCTAACCCTGGGCTGCCCCCCAGCTGTGCCAATGCACCTCTCTCCTGACCCACAGCCCCCTGCTATTCCAGCCCTGGGCTCCTGACACAGCGTTCTGCCAATGCACCTCATGCCTGACTCACAGCCCCCCCGTCCCCAGCACCCCGAATCTGTGCCCATGCCAAGATTGAGGTGCATTGGCAAAGCCTTGCAGGGCGAGGATACACAGGCCCTTCCCACACTGTTAGGCCTGGCTCTGCCCAGTGCTTTTAGCTCCTTCCATTCCTGGAGCAGGAAATTCACCCCCATGATATGGTTCACAAAAGGTGGGGGGTCCGTGTCCATGACCCTTAGCACCCAGCTCCTTTTCTCCCCCATCCTCCGGCATCACCGCGCAGCGTTCCCCAGCACAGGCCTTGCTGCACAATAGTCCAGGTCTAACGCCACGGGAGGGGGAGGTGAAGAGGGGAGAGGCGAGCGGGTACAGGACATGTAGAGTCAGATGGGAAGGCTGGGAGGGAGTTCGGGACAGTCTGAAAGCTGAGGCTGGAGTTTCCGTACTGCAGAGGCGGAAGAAGCAAATTTGGCCCAAACATAATTGGCCAGGGGTCAAACTCTGCCCTACACAAACCCCACTGACTCTGCTCCGAGAGTAAGTCAGCCCAGAATTCGTCCCTTGTGAGTGGCAGCCCGTGGCTGCGAGTCTCAGCTCACAGGCCAACAGAGTCACGTTTGCGGGGCTGGATCTCAGGCTCCAGAACCCTCCTTCCTGCCTAAGCTTCAGAGCCTGAGCTCCAGCCCGAGCTGCGCTGTCTCCACAGCTGCTCACTGCCGGGGGCGGCGTAGACGGCGCTGGGCGCTGCTGGCGTTACCCAGCGCTGCAGGGCCGTGCGCACGGCACCGGGCCCAGGCAATCAGGGAAGGGAAGCTGGTGGCCAGCAGGCCGCCTGGCAAGAGAAGCGGGGACAAGATAGGCCAGTGGCAGGGAGGCAGGTGTACTGTGCCAACGCCTCCTGCTAATCCCCCTCCCCTGTGCGGAGCACGCTCCATCCCACAATCCCAGCACCGGCTCCTGCTCCAGCCCTGCTGACTTGACCGTCGACCCAGGGTCTGCTCTGTAGCATTCCAGAGGGCTTGCTAGCTTTTATAGCCAATGTCACTTGGGGGCTTTGGCGGCTAAGAGGAAATAGATGGGAGTGGAGGCCTGCTGAATGGGGGGCCAGGGAGGAAGAAGCGTCCCAGACAGCAGTCTGACAAGATGAGGGCTCAGATCCTTGAAGGTATTTAGGCACCCAACTTCCATTGATTTAGGCACTTAAATGCCTTTGGGGATCTGAGCCGAAGTTCACGCAGCTGCACCCAGGGCTGGTGTGTGTCCAGCAGGACCGGCCCCTCTAACCCTCTCCCAGCAACCTTCACTTCCAGGTCAGCCCGGCTCCAGCCTGGCGTTGGGGGCGGTGATTTGAGGGGTTACATGGTCTCTGTGAGGGGAGGGGAAAGCGGGGCATGGAAGCATAGCAGAGGAGAAGAAGCCATGTCCATGCCCAGGCCACCCCTGGAATATGCCTGTGCCAGGGGCCTCTCTGCACTATGCACTATGCGCAGTCAGCCCTGGGGGTGGGTATCACAATGCAAGCAAGTCGCACCTCGCTTTAATTTACTGTATGTGGAAGGCCATAGAACTACCCCGAGAGGCGCAGGGGACTAGCCTGGGACTTACGTGACCTTTGTTCAAATCTGTGTTTCCCACTGAGCGCTTGGGTTAGTTTGTGCCTCAGTTTCCCATGTGCCCCAGAGGGATAATAGCAGCATCCAGCTTCACAGGGGGTGTTGTAAAGATAAACATATGAATGATTGTGAGAAGCTTTGATGCTACAATAATGGGGACTAGATAAGAACTAACGTAGATTCAAGTGATATGGGGTCTCTGCCACTGACCCAGTGGGTCTCCCTGGGCAAGTCACTTTCTCTGTGCGCCTCTGTTTCCCCTCGGTAATATGGAGCTGCTGGGGCTTCCTACCTTTGAGCTCCTGTAGGAAGAGTACTGTCTCTGTTCAGCACCAGATGAATCAAGCAGCCCAGTGGGGAGAAGAAACTCTGAAATGGCTGAGCTGTTTGTTTTATTGCTTCATGGTCTGTTCCTAACGCACACCCTCTCCTGCTTCCTTTGTATCCCTCCCTGCCGTGGCAGGCCTGGTGCCGCCTGGTCACAGCCGCCTACAATTACTTCCATGTCACCAACTTCTTCTGGATGTTCGGCGAGGGCTGCTACCTCCACACGGCCATTGTGCTCACCTACTCCACCGACAAGCTCCGCAAGTGGATGTTCATCTGCATCGGCTGGTGTAAGTCCCATGGAGCACGGGCAAGACTGGGGCATTCACTGCGGTTCTGACTTTCTGTGCAAGCCCTTTGCTGGTTGGGGCCGGCTGGTGAGCAGTGGCCCTGAGTGCGAGTTGCACCACCACCATCACTCTCCAAGTGCATCATTGCGTCCTGCAGGGCAGAGACAGATGGGAGAGAAATCAGTGCAGAAAATTCAGACCTCACAATGTGTGCCCCGGGGCGTGTGCCAGCCCTGCACGCGGGGGATCCGTGCGGACACCGGGGTGGGCGCCAGCCCTGCACGCGGGGGATCCGTGCGGACACGGGGGTGGGCGCCAGCGCTGCACGCGGGGGATCCGTGCGGACACCGGGGTGGGCGCCAGCCCTGCACGCGGGGGATCCGTGCGGACACGGGGGTGGGCGCCAGCGCTGCACGCGGGGGATCCGTGCGGACACCGGGGTGGGCGCCAGCGCTGCACGCGAGGGATCCGTGCGGACACCGGGGTGGGCGCCAGCCCTGCACGCGGGGGATCCGTGCGGACACCGGGGTGGGCGCCAGCGCTGCACGCGGGGGATCCGTGCAGAGCAGACAAGCTGCCAGCTTTCCCCCAAAGGGGAATGTAACAGCCCCTCCCATGGTACCTCTTGCCAGTCTTGCCACGATGAGGCTGGATAGATTCTCTCATGGTCGTGAGGCCCCAGCTCTGGTAGGCCCGGCTGCCTTGCCCTACAGCTGAACCACACCTCCTCGTGGCTCCTAGAGCAGCAGGAACTTGGAGCATTTGGAGGCAGCACCCACTGGTGGATCAACCCCGCATTGGACCCAGATTCCCTCAGGGCTTGGCACAAATGATCTTCAATCCCCCGGGGGCAGCCCGCAGTGTGTGCTCAGCCACAGAACATCCTGTGGGCGGCAGAGGGGAGGGCCCCGGACCAGGAGGTATTTCTTCCTGCCTAGCCCCTGAGCTTATAGTGTGGGGCAGAGCTTTCCCGGAATCCGAGCTCCAGGTCTCACTGGGGATATTCAGGGCAATTAGCGTCTATCTGCATTGCACGGGCAGGCAGCATCCTGCACGAGCATGTACCAAGCTCAGTGCAAAATCCAGGACCGGAGCTGGCCGTAGCAAAGGAGAAACCTTTCCCCAGTCGCGTTGTCTTTGTTTCAAAACTTTCACCTCATTTTTTTCCTCATTCACACTTCCAAAGTGCCTTGGCCACCCCAATATTGGGTTGAAAAACAAGGAGGCGGAGGGGGACAGGTCCTGAAAACATCGCCAGCATTTTTCCCCTGTTCCCAGATTTTGAATTTGTAAATTTCATTAGAAACCATCTTCCAACCAGAGCCGACGCTTTGGGGGCAACGTCTTGCGAGTGCCCCCCAAGTCCTGGTCACAAATCTGGAGTAGATCTTCCCAGGACCTTCATCTGTACTTCTGCCACTCAGACCAATATGTTTCTTTCCTCGCAGGTATCCCTTTTCCCATCATTATTGCCTGGGCCCTGGGAAAGCTGTATTATGACAATGAGAAGTAAGCCTGATTTCTACCACATCTATTAGCATTGGGAAAATATTGATATGGATGCACTGCTCAGGATGGCTGCTGAACAAACAAAGAGGTGGATATGTTCCCACTCTAAAGAGTTCACAGAAGGCCGGCTACATGCAAAGGGTGGGGAAAGACAGACAAGCTCCTTCCTTGGTTTGGTGCACGAGCCCTAGTCCTGCTCAGTGACTGGCTGCTGCTGGGCTTTCCCCGTGAAGTGATAAGTGAGGACTGAAGGGGAGACGTTAGCCTGAGCCTGGGATCCTACAAAGTGTTTGCTAAATGGAGCTGGGATTTAATCTGCCAGCAGAGTTATACATTGACTCCACCTGGGCCACTTTCACAGAGACCTGCTAATGGAGGACTTAGCTGGAACATGATGTGTTCTTTGTGTGAACAGTGGCATTAAAATTAGCCCATTTCGGTGCCTGATAACTTGCCTTGTTTTCCAGCTACGGTTTTGCCTCGTGACTCTAAGACCTTTCCCACTCCTGCACGATTTGCACCGGTTGAGATGTGTGGCAAAAGCCAGGGAGACACTCTCAGGACTTGTCCCCATGGGATGTTAGACTTGTATACTTATACTGCTTTGGTTATACCCTTATAACTGCCCGTGTGGATGCTGTAATTCTTGAATACCAGGGTCTCTTCAGTTTAGATTAGACAACTTCCAAAGCAACATAAACTAACCCAGCAAAAGGCCCTCTTAAAGCTTGCCTACACTCTCAGTTTAATTCAGATTAGGGTAAAGTGAGAATTTAAAGTGCATTGCTCTTCCTGACTAACTCCATGTGTACGCCCCCTTCTTCCAGAATAAGCATGCTTGATTCCTCTTTAGTTAAATTAAACTAAACCAGAGCAAGGTCCTTTAATTCCAGAAGAAGCACATCCACACATGTTGCTGATCAGTAATAGCTATTCCAGAATAAATCCAGGTGTAGACAAGTCTCTATTCCAGATTAAGAGTCTCCACACGGGCAGTTATACCCAACTAGTTATTGTGCTTTAAATTCACACCCTACCGTACACCGATATAACTTCCTATGTAAACAAGGCCTTAGGAGGGGCTCTTCCAAGGAAGTTGTGCCTAGATTCAAGGCCCTGATGCTGACCGCCCCATTCGCTTGACTTGCAGATGCTGGTTCGGGAAGCGAGCAGGAGTCTATACCGATTACATCTACCAAGGCCCCATGATCCTGGTGCTCCTGGTAAGAACAGATGTTCTTGCTCACTTGATGAGCTTCAATCTTGTTCTGATTGTGGTGGCCACATTCTCCTAAGCTGCTCCAGCCTCTTGAGCCAGGGAGAGCTGCTCTGCCCATGGGATCGGTGAAGGGGGAACATTTCTTAGGAGATCATCTGCCTCAGCAGACTGAGGTCTTGGAAATAACCACAACCCCGAAATGCCCATCAGTGTTTCACCCCGATGTGCCGAAGCCAGCCAGTCAGGGTGTCTGACACTCAGCTGCTTCTGTGGGGTGCCTTGGGGAAAGCCTGCAGGTCCCATGGCAGCCGTTGTACTGTGATTGCTGGCAGCCCCCTGACAGGGTGACGTGAGGGGAGAGAGCAAAGGATAAAGAAAAAGCAGAGCAGGAATGGAGCTAGACAGCCAGCATTGCTTTGAGCAAGGAAGGACGGGTTAGAACGTAATGTAACTGCCTGGGTCAGCACTGGACGTCCCATCCAGTGCAGTCGAGCGGCTAACTAGACAAGGCCCTCATTAAACCGTTTGATCCCAACCCAGCTGCTAAGCCCCCACCCTCCAAAATCTGACTCCCTTGGCTCTCAGCTAAAAAACTCTTTAAGCATCTTGGGCTGTCTTCTGTTTGTACAGCTCCTTGCACCCTGATCCTCCAGGTGCTCCCACCATATAAACCATAACAGGTAATCACACTGAAAATCGCTCCCCTTTCCGCACCTGCTTCGGCACCCCCAAGCTATTCTTCACCCCAACTTCCAACTCCCACCTTTTCACCCTGCTGGTAGGAGACCCTACCTGCTTGATTCCTCTCCCAGCCGGAAACCACCCTCCCACTTGTAACCCCGGGTCTGTCCCTCCCATTCCTGCCCCTGAAATTCCAAAACTCCCCCCACCTTGCAGGTTTATCACTGTTCCCCTCTTCATCCAGCTGCCAAACTCCTTCTTGTGTCTGACTCAGGTCAGCTGTACAGTGTAGACAGATCACTGACCACAATGGACATCTACCAACCATCCCAGATGGGCACCATCCTGAATTCCATGGCAAAGTGGCTTGCCCAGATTAGTAACATTATCTATTTGTTGTATTCTTGTAGCATTTCCAGGCCCAAGGCATGGATCAGGGCCCCATTGGCCTAGGCACAGTACAGACCCAAATGACAGTGTCTGCCCCAAAGAGGATCCCCCAAGGATAACGTTGCAAGACAACAGGTGTCTGCGACAGACAGGGGAATACAAGACAACCCTGGTCAGCAGAACAGAGAGCGGGTGGTATCAGCACACCCGCTGCCTAACTGGCGCCTAGTTTTTTTCAGGCTCACGGCAAAGGGGAGTTGTGAGGAGGACAAGAAGGTGGTTTTGTTGATGTTTATGGGGAGCAAGAGGGGCCGCACTGGAGAAGGCACGAAGGTGCTTGTTAGAAAGTGGCACAAACAGGCACCGGAGGCTGGCATCTCTGGCCAAGCAGAGTGGGGCGTCAGCATCTGGGTAGCGAACGAGAGCTGAGGCGGGAATAGGCCATGAAAGCAAAGACGAGCGGTTTGTGTTTCATGCAGCGGAGAAGGGCAGGCCAGTTGAGGGGCCCCAGGGCAGAGTGCTGGGAATCAGCAACAGAGACAGCACTCTGGTCACTGGCGAGCCCACTCGGGCCTGAATGAGGAGATCAGATCAGATTGGGGGGGGAAGCAAATGAGCCCATTAACGAGGAGGCTGGGTAGAATCATAGAATCATAGAATATCAGGGTTGGAAGGGACCCCAGAAGGTCATCTAGTCCAACCCCCTGCTCAAAGCAGGACCAATTCCCAGTTAAATCATCCCAGCCAGGGCTTTGTCAAGCCTGACCTTGAAAACCTCTAAGGAAGGAGATTCTACCACCTCCCTAGGTAACGCATTCCAGTGTTTCATCACCCTCTTAGTGAAAAAGTTTTTCCTAATATCCAATCTAAACCTCCCCCACTGCAACTTGAGACCATTACTCCTCGTTCTGTCATCTGCTACCATTGAGAACAGTCTAGAGCCATCCTCTTTGGAACCCCCTTTCAGGTAGTTGAAAGCAGCTATCAAATCCTCCTCATTCTTCTCTTCTGCAGGCTAAACAATCCCAGCTCCCTCAGCCTCTCCTCATAACTCATGTGTTCCAGTCCCCTAATCATTTTTGTTGCCCTTCGCTGGACTCTCTCCAATTTATCCACATCCTTCTTGTAGTGTGGGGCCCAAAACTGGACACAGTACTCCAGATGAGGCCTCACCAATGTCGAATAGAGGGGAACGATCACGTCCCTCGATCTGCTCGCTATGCCCCTACTTACACATCCCAAAATGCCATTGGCCTTCTTGGCAACAAGGGCACACTGCTGACTCATATCCAGCTTCTCGTCCACTGTCACCCCTAGGTCCTTTTCCGCAGAACTGCTGCCTAGCCATTCGGTCCCTAGTCTGTAGCTGTGCATTGGGTTCTTCCGTCCTAAGTGCAGGACCCTGCACTTATCCTTATTGAACCTCATCAGATTCCTTTTGGCCCAATCTTCCAATTGGTCTAGGTCCTTCTGTATCCTATCCCTCCCCTCCAGCGTATCTACCACTCCTCCCAGTTTAGTATCATCCGCAAATTTGCTGAGAGTGCAATCCACACCATCCTCCAGATCATTTATGAAGATATTGAATAAAACCGGCCCCAGGACCGACCCTTGGGGCACTCCACTTGATACCGGCTGCCAACTAGACATGGAGCCATTGATCACTACCCGTTGAGCCCGACAATCTAGCCAGCTTTCTACCCACCTTATAGTGCATTCATCCAGCCCATACTTCCTTAACTTGCTGACAAGAATACTATGGGAGACCGTGTCAAAAGCTTTGCTAAAGTCAAGAAACAATACATCCACTGCTTTCCCTTCATCCACAGAACCAGTAATCTCATCATAAAAGGCGATTAGATTAGTCAGGCATGACCTTCCCTTGGTGAATCCATGCTGGCTGTTCCTGATCATTTTCCTCTCATGCAAGTGCTTCAGGATTGATTCTTTGAGGACCTGCTCCATGATTTTTCCAGGGACTGAGGTGAGGCTGACTGGCCTGTAGTTCCCAGGATCTTCCTTCTTCCCTTTTTTAAAGATTGGCACTACATTAGCCTTTTTCCAGTCATCCGGGACTTCCCCGGTTCGCCACGAGTTTTCAAAGATAATGGCCAGTGGCTCTGCAATCACAGCCGCCAATAGAAGATCATAGAAGATCATAGGGAGGCCGTGTTGGGGGAAGGAGCAGAAGAGAGAGAAAGGCTAGTAGGTCTGACAAGAAGGAGGAGACACCTCTGCTCCGCCCACCTTCGGACAAGGGGCAGTAAAACTGGGGGGTACTGTAAATCCAGCCCCTGCACTAGTATGTCGAAGGTGGTGGAGTGAAACACTGCCCAGTGGTATAGGTCTGTGCCAAGCAGAGGGTGCGCCGTCCCACCCCGTCCCAGAGGGGTTGTGATGACATGCCAGGGAGATGCTGTTTGAATGGACTGATCCTGAAGGGATGCCAAAATATTCCCCGTGCCTGGGAAGTTCCTTTTTCACCTTTAAAATGGTCACAAAAGGAGCATCCGTTCCACCTCATCTTTGCTAAACAGCTCAAACAGCACGCGTCAGACCAGCCCTGGCTTCTCAAGGCCTGTTGGTATCTGAGTGCGTTTGGCGAGGAAATGAATCGGGACTCACCAGACGGGATTCATAGAATCATAGAATTTCAGGGTTGGAAGGGAGCTCAGGAGGTCATCTAGTCCAACCACCTGCTCAAAGCAGGACCAATCCCCAACTAAATCATCCCAGCCAGGGCTTTGTCAAGCCTGACCTTAAAAACTTCTAAGGAAGGAGATTCCACCACCTCCCTAGGTAACCCATTCCACCCTCCTAGTAAAAAAGTTTTTCCTAATATGCAACCTAAACCTCCCGCACTGCAGTTTCAGACCATTACTCCTCATTCTGTCATCTGCTACCACTGAGAACAGCCAAGCTCCATCCTCTCTGGAACCCCCTTTCAGGTAGTTGAAAGCAACTATCAAATCCCCCCTCATTCTTCTCTTCTGCAGACTAAACAATCCCAGTTCCCTCAGCCTCTCCTCATAAGTCATGTGTTCCAGTCCCCTAATAATTTTTGTTGCCCTCCACTGGACGTTTTCCAATTTTTCCACATCCTTCTTGTAGTGTGGGGCCCAAAACTGGACACAGTACTCCAGAGGAGGCCTCACCAATGTTGAATAGAGAGGAATGATCACGTCCCTCAATCTGCTGGCAATGCCCCTACTTATACAGCCCAAAATGCCATGTCTTTGCAAGGTGTTTGTGATGCCAACCTGGTCATTGCCCAGCTGACCGACCCTTGTAAACAGAAGATGTGAAGGAGTGTGACACACTGGGACTTGGTTTTGTGGTGGGACTTGGGATGTGTTGGCAGGAGGGGAAAAGCCATGTGAAAGGCCCCCGTGGCTACTCCTCCCTTCCCGCCGATCAGTAATAATACCCAGGGCTTTTAATCACCGGTATCAACTGGCCTCCCCTCGATTCCTCTGTATAATTGGGCCTGGCTTCTCATTTCCAAGCCCTTTAGGTAGCCAGACTGTTTTTAATCTGTGTCAGTTTTGCTTGGCTCTGTCTGCGGCTCCCCCCATGACCTCATTAATGGAACAGCAATTAGGAAAGCTGCCAGGCAATGGATTGATTGCCTCCAGGACTCTCAGAAGCTTATTCACCTTTCTCTTTCTTTTCCTTCTTTTTCTTTCTTCCGCCCCTTTCTCCACCCCTCTGTCTTTTAACCCTTCCCTTCCAGCTCTCCATCTCCATCTCCCACCACTTCTCTTCTCCCCTGGAACAAAGTCCAGATCTGACACTGAAGTTGACCCCCGAATGTCTTGCTAATAAAGTGCTTTGAAGATGCTAAATGAAACTGCCCCCTTCCCCAAGTGCCATCCAGCCTGTGTGTTGAACGAGGCGGGGGCCTGTGGAAATCATGGAAGTCATTAAAGACTCCATCAGAATTAGAGCAGGATTGACATTTTTTTCATCAAAGCTTTTTTTCCAGCAAAAAATGTTTTTTTTAAATAAAAAATACATTGTTATTTTTGAGGTTTTTAGATGAACCACCCCCCCCCATTTTACAATATTGAAATGACTCCATGAATTTCCCAAAACATGGAGGGAGAAAGGGTTTATAAGTGTGTGTAATAAAGCCCATGTGAGACTGCAAGACTGGAGCAACTCAGTGATGCCACATCACATGGGCCCCATTTAAGATCAGAAAGATCGTTTTCCTGCAAACACCCACTGGGATCTAAGAGTCGAGCTGGGTCTTTTCCTTCTCCTTCAGCATCCCCAGGAATAAATGAGGCCCTCGGTTGTATGTCAACTGAATTGTTGGCTAAGTTCTAGTCTTATACACTTGGCCAGCCCTAGGGGCTTGAGTGAGTTTCATAGGATCATAGAAGATTAGGGTTAGAAGAGACCTCAGGAGGTCATCTTGTCCAACCCCCTGCTCAAAGCAGGACCAATCCCCAAGTAAATCATCCCAGCCAGGGCTTTGTCAAGCCAGGCCTTAAAAAGCTCGAAGGATGGAGCTTCCACCAGCACAGGAGAGGCTGACTGGAACTTAGTCCTGTCGCTGAGGCACGGGAAGGAATCGATTGTAGCTCACTTGCCCAGAGCTCTGTTGGCTTTACCAGGTTCCTAGCAGCAACAAGCTGATGGTCCCCCCAGTGCAAGGGAGATCACTATGGAGGTAGTGTAGCTAGCCCTATACCATCACCCCAAGGTAGGGTGCATGACTCAGGGGACATGCTGTGCTCCAGCCATCCCCAGAAACCCAACAGCCCCTTGAGGGTCATTAGCAGCCAGCAGACAACAGAGACGCTCTGAGGATGCTCATAACTTGCACCACAGGCTAAACCAGCTCCCAGCAGCCCTGGGGATCTGAGGAGTGGGAGCAGAGCATGCACCAGCTTTTCCACCTTACCCATGGCATGCCGCACTTAGTCCGGCTTGGCTCCTGGGGCACGTTATGCTTGCTTATGCCAGACTTGAGCCTGGTCCTTTGAGATCAGCCCTGCTGTCTTGAGATGAATTCTGGGCACCCAGCTGGCATAGGGCAGGTGGCCTGGCTCTCAGAGGGTCTGCTCCCCTCTAGGGCCTGGTTCCCCCTGCCATGCAGCAGCATCTACTCCTGTGTGCAGTGAGTGAGTCTGATGCCTGCCTTATGCCAGGGCAATCACTGACACACAGCTCAAGGCAGAGGGGGATCTGGATGGCTGGGCAGCAGAGCCTGTCTGCTCAGAACTGGCCCGCGGGGAGAGAGCACTCGTCTCCCATCAGCATATGGTAAAGAGGCCTTTTCATCCCCTGCCTGCCACAGAGGCAGAGCAGCACAGCCGGGCAAGGCTGGCTCGAATCGACGCCTCCCTGGCACCACAGCTTTCTCTGCAAGTTTCTGCCCCTGGGGAATGGTTTTCCCCCCGGATGTGATGGCACTGAGCAGCCATCAAGGTAACTGCATTCTCCAGCCAGGTCCTGTCACTACCCCGGGAGTAGGAACAGAGAAGTGGGGGGGAGGGGGGCTGTGCTTTTTCCCACCATCAGAAGAGAAACAGCATTAAGGTTTGAGCTTCGTCTGGTGACCAAACCCCAAGAGACAGGAGCTTGGCTGCATCTCTAACTGGAGGGGCTCTGTCACAAAAGATTTATAGAGGGGCTATTTGATTCCCTGTTCTAGTCTGACCTCCTGTATATCACAAGCCCTTAAAGTTCACCCAGTGATGCCTGCATTGAGCCCAGCAACTGGTGTTGGACTAAAGCATTAGCCATCCACCTCTCCTGGCAGCCAGTCTTGGCTCTCTGGACACATGCCTGGGCCTGACCTGCAGCCAGATCCAAGCAACCTTCTTTCTCCACGGTCAAGGAGGCAGCCAAGCTGCGCAGCCCCACGCAGGAAAAACCGCTCGGCCGGAGGTTCCTCACAGACTGACCAAGAGGCCCCAGAAACACTCAGGAAGCCTGAGGGGCAAAGCATTTGAGTGACAGACGTAGCCATGGCTGGAGGGGACAGGTGCGGAGAGGAACCAGCCAGGGACTCCAGCTGTTCAGAGTAGAAGCAGCCAAAGCAGGAACTTTGGGACATTCAGAGAACTTTCCATTGCCCCTGCCCTGTCCCCCTCCTCCCCTTCCCTTTTCTTTCTGTTCAGCTGATCCGCTCCGAACTAACCCCCCACAAAAATAATGGCACTAACATGCCACTTGCTGCCATCCCACAGCTAGTGTGTTTCTACCCCCACCCCAGGTCTAGCTGCTCTGTTTCAATTGTGAGCAATTTGGGGCAGGGACCAGCAACTATCCCATGTCTGTACCGCACCTAGCACAGTGGGGCCCCATTCTTAGGCATGACCATAAGAAATGCAATAAATAATATATGTTATTAGACTAGCCACTGGAGGAGGATTTGATGCGCGCTTGGCCAGTGGGTTGCAAACTACTGCTAGCCTACAGGAGAACAGTGGCGAGCAGGAGTCCAGACTCTGGGTGGGGAGTATGGCCTAATGGTTGGTGCCGATTAGTGACAGACTAACCAAAGCCTGTTGGCTTTGAAAGCCTCGGGACTGAGTGGATTAGCTGCAGAGCTGCCGCATGAGAGGTCTGGGTGCTATCCACAGCTCTCAGTTGGGGTCTGAGGCCTGGGTCAGTAGAAGGGTTGGGAGCAGCACAGAAACAGAACCAGCAGCCAGGCGAGGTGAGAATTAAGCGCCTTGGCTTCTGGCTCTGAGCTCTGTTGTCCCCTGGGCTACGAGGTGTTTGGGGAGGAGCTTGTGCCTGACAGCCAAACGCAGGGCACATCCTGCAAAATCCAGTAGGCTTAGGAGATGTGACACCCCATCCCCTGCTGTTACAGCCCTGAGCTCCGAACCTGCAGCTCTGTCCATAAACCCCAATCTGCTTGCTAGTCCGCTCCCGATCCAGTCAGGAGGGACCAATTGTGCCAGCTTCGAAGGGAATGTAATGCTATGTGTTAGGGGGCTTATTCCTTCACCCGCTTCCTTCCCTGGTCCTTCTCGCATGAACAGAGAGCATCAATACCCGAAGTCCAAAGGTGCAAACAATTTGATGTTTATTGGGGTGAACTTCCAGCAAGCATGAGTCCAGTTTCCTTCCTTAGTGTCCCCCTTCCCAGCTCTGACACCACAGAGCCTTACACCTGTGTCCTTGTTCCCATTCCTGCCCTTAGCCAAACATGATACCAATTTCCTTACCCCCATTCCCTGTTCACATCTCCCCCTTTAGCAAAACATGATTCCAATTTCCTTACCCACATTCCCTGTTCACATCTCCCCCTTTAGCAAAACATGATTCCAATTTCCTTACCCACATTCCCTGTTCCCATCTCCCCCACCCACACACCCCCCTTCCTGATTGACTGCAGACTAGATAGTAAAACTTGAGTTCTGCTTAGCTATACCTTAACCAATCATTTTCCTGAAATTTAACTAACCAATCCTAACATATTGTAACATGATTATGTAACCAATTATATCCCACCACCTTAATTAGTTTACACCCAGCAAAATTAACTATACAGCAGACAGAAACAATCACAGAACCAGACAGAGATTATACAGACAAACAATAGCAAAGTGGGAACTATAATGACAAAACAATACAGAAGTGAGGATTTCACAGCCCAGCTATTGATAAGTGAGTTCTTGCCAGGCAGGATGCTATCAAACTAAGTTTCCTTTTACATTTTCTAGGCACTTCCCTTTCTCTGGAGGTGATAGGCACTATCAGGACAGGATTGTATCCTAACAGCCCAATAGCACCTTATTTCAATGTGACTAGTTTGGAATGTGAGGATGTGACCGGTCGCTTCCCAGCTTATGGCTGCCTGTTAAAGGCCTTAATCTAAGAACAGGGCCTCAGACTGTCACAGTAAGAGAAGGACCTTACATTGGCAGACAGTGATTTTGATTCTTTCTTTTATACCCCTAACTAGCCAAGTGATAAGAATACACCTAAATTCTTCGAGTACAGGCCTTTACCGACAGGCCTGAATATCTATATCCTAACACTATGGACAGATGCCTGCTAGGAAATGGAATGAAACACCAACCTCATTTCCCGTGGGCGTGAAATCAGGACCCAGCGCAGGTGTCCAGCAGCAGAAGGCGAGTGCTATGGGAAAAGGCTCTGCAAGGCTTTCGGCAGTGGTTCTCTGGGCACTAGATTTTATTTTTTCTGGAGTCCTTTCAGGATTGTTCCGTGGCGCGCGGGGTGAGGCGTGGGAGACGTGTGAACACTGGCGACTTTCCACCGTTTGTCTCTTGCAGATCAACTTCATCTTCTTATTCAACATCGTCCGAATCCTCATGACTAAGCTCCGAGCCTCGACCACCTCGGAGACCATGCAGTACAGGTAGCAGCATGCCCGCCAGAATGCCACTGGCGGGACGCACTGCAGAGGGACAGATTGGCTGAGGGGGGCCCCAATTCACTTCTTTCCTGGCGTTTAAATAAAGTAACATGGAGAGCTGCCCTGACTAGCCACTGGCTGCCCAAGGCCTCTCTGGGCCTCTCAAAAGCTGGGCAGGAGTCATGGCATGGGAATGCCCTGGCCTTGCCTCCCTGGTCTACCTTTGCCACGGGCTGCTCCTTGTACTGGGGCCCTGGACACTGGCTCCCTGAGTTCATTAATCTAATAACTCCGGCTCCAATGCCTGCACCCCTTAGTACCTCCTGCCCCACAACCCCCTGCGCCAGCCCTGATCCCCCTCCCACCCTCCTAACCCCTTGGTCCCAGCTCGGAGCACCCTCCTACACCCCAAATCGTAGAATATCAGGGTTGGAAGGGACCTCAGGAGGTCAGCTAGTCCAACCCCTGCTCAAAGCAGGACCAATCCCCAATTTTTGCCCCAGATCCCTAAATGGCCCCTTCAAGGATTGAATTTACAACCCTGGGTTTAGCAGGCCAATGCTCAAACCACTGAGCTATCCCTGCCCTCCTCGCTATCCATCCCTCCCCCCCATCTCCAAATCCCTTCATCCCCAGCCCCACCCCAAAAGTCTGCACCCCCAGCCAGAGCCCTCCCACACCCCAACCCCCTGCCCCAGCACGGAGCCCCCTCCTGCCCTCTGAACCCCTTTTCCCAGCCCAGAGCACCCTCCTACACCCCAAATCCCTCATCCCCAGCCCCACCCCAGAGCCTGCACCCCCAGCCAGAGCCCTCCAATACCCCTGCCCCAGCCTAGATCCCCGTCCCACACCCTGAACCCCTCATTTCTGGCCCCATCACAGAACCCGCACTCCCAGCCCAGAGCCCATACCCCCTTCCACACCCCAACCCTCTGCCTCAGCCCAGAGCCCTCTCCCATACTCTGAACACCTCGACTCCACCCCCCATCCCGGAGCCCCCTTCTTCACCCCAAACCCTTCATCCCTGGCCCCACCCCAGAGCCCACACCCCAAGCCAGAGCCCTCTCCCGCCCTGTGCCCCAACCCCATGAACCAGCCTGGTGAAAATAAGCAAGTGAGTGAAGGTGGAGAGAGTGAGCAATGGGGGGGAGGCGGGGGTGGAGTGAGCGGGGGAGCCTTGGAGAAGGGGTGGGGAAGGGGCGGGGCAAGAGGCAGGGCAAGAGTGTTTGGTTTTGTGTGAATAGAACGTTGGAAACCCTATTTAAAGATCCTTGCTCCTGGCTATAAGAGCGCTCTGGTTTTGCCTGCTGTTCCTGGCCAAACGTTCCCCATTCCTCCCACGTACTCTGCTACTCCCCACCCCAGAGGTGGCTGCATTTCGGCAGCACTGTCTCTGAAGCCGCCTGGAACTCTCATTAATGAATGATCTCCTTTGGTTCCTGCAGGTGCATTGTGGCCCCAAGGGGGGCTGGCAACTTTCACACTGAAGGGGACTCAGGCAAAAAGGACAGTGCAACGGGTCATGGGGTGTGAAGCTTTCAGAGGCTGGGGTCTACCTTCGAAAAGCACAGCCCCCATTAACCCTAATCACCCTAATCACTCAAGGCTTTTGAAAAGGCAGCCAGAGAGCCCAGGCCAGAGACCTGGAGCTGCTAGGTCCTCCACTAAAGGGAGCAATTAGCAGCTGAGTAACGGCCTTTGCAGAAGCCTCCCGCCATGGGAGCAAACCTTCTGCTCCCCAAAGCTGGCCCTCCCAATCCCGGCACGGAGGTGAGAATTAAATTGCCACTTGGGAGCAAAGCAAAGGACTAATGAGGAGGAATTAATCGATGCAGCTCAAACACCTGCCCGCCAGAGCTTTTGCCGGCACATGGCACAGAAAATTTAACCCTCCCTCTGCTGAGCAGCACTTTCCAAAAAGAGACAATCACCAAGTCCTAAAATTCCAGGGGTCTTGCAGGGATGCTGGTCCAGATTTTTAAAAATATTTAGTGGGCTCATTCCCATGGGACTGCCTCTATTACAGGAGCTCAACGTTATTGGGGGATGCTTCCCCTGCAGGAGAGGAGCCAGATTGTACCTAGCACATGGTTGAGATGAGGATGGATTTGTACTTATCTAGACAGCTTCTGAGGCTTAGGGACAGCCAGAGCACAAGGTTGTGTCCGTGCCCATCCTGGCTAATAGCCACTGATGGACCTATCCTCCGTGAACTGAGTTAGTTCTTTTTTGAACCCTATTATACTTTTGGCCTTCACAACGTCCCCTAGCAATGAGTTCCACAGGTTGACAGTGTGTTGTGTGAAGAAATACTTCCTTATGTTTGTTTTAAACCTGCTGCCTATTAATTTCATTGGAGTGACCCACGGTTCTTGTGTGGAGGGGTAACTAACACTTCCTTATTCACTTTCGACACACCAGTCATGATTTTATAGACCTCTATCATATCCCCCACTTAGGCTTCTCTTTTCCAAGCTGAACAGTCCCAGTCTTTTTAATCTCTTCCCATATGGAAGTTGTTCCACCCCCTCATCATTTTAGTTCCAGGTCCAGGTACACTATATCGATTGGATCACCCTTCACCATGTGTTTGCTGAGCCCCTCAAAGAATTCTAATAGATTAGTGAGGCATGATTTCCCTTTACAAAAGCTGTGTTGACTCTTCCCCTGCGTATAGTTTTTATCTATGTGTCTGATAATTCTGTTCTTTACTATAGTTTTAACCAACTTGCCTAGTACTGAAGTCAGGCTTAGCGGCCTGTAAGTGCCAGGATCACCTCTGGAGCCTTTTTAAAAAATCAGTGTTACATTAGCTGTCCTCCCGTCACCTGGTACAGAGGCTGATTGAAGTGATAGGCTACATACCAGAATTAGTAGTTCTTCAGTTTCACATTTGAGGTCCTTCAGAACTCTTGGGTGAATCCCATCTGGTCCTGGTGACTTATGATGGTTTAATTTATCAATTTGTTCCAAAACCTCCTCCTATTGATACCTCAATCTGGGACAGTTCCTCAGATTTGTCACCTGAAAATAATGGCTCAGGTGTGGGAATCTTCCTTGCATCCTCTGCAGCGAAGACCAATGCAAAGAATTCATTTAGCTTCTCACAATAACCTTGTCTTCCTTGAGTGCTCCTTTAGCACCTCAATCATCCAGTGACCCCACAGATTGTTTAGCAGGCTTCCTACTTCTGATGTACTTAATTTTATTTTTGCTGTTAGTTTTTGTGTCTTTTGCTACTTGCTCTTCAAATTCTTTTTTGTCTAATTATACTTGACCTGCCTAATTATACTTTCCTTCTTGACATACCAGAATTTATGGACCTTTCTATTTGCCTCTGTAGGATTTGACTTCCAGTTTTTAAAGGATGCCTTTTTGCCTCTAACTGCCTCTTTTACTCATTTTTTAATGATGGTGGCATTTTTTGGTCCTCTTTTTTTTTTTAATTTGGGCTACACATTTAATTTGAGCCTCTGTTACGATGTTTTTAAGAGTTTCTATGCAGTTTGCAGGCATGTCACTCTTGTGACTGTTTCTTTTAATTGCTGTTTAACTGGCTTCCTCATTTTTATGTAGTTCCCCTTTTGAAGTTAAATGCTACTGTGGTGAGCTTCTTTGACTTTTTCTTCCCAACGAGGATGTTAAATTAATTGCAGGATGGCGCTATTACCAGCAGTTCAGCTATCTTCACCTCCTGGACCTGACCCTGTGCACCACTTAGGACTGAATCAAGAACTGCCTCTCCCCTTGTGGGCTCCAGGACTAGCTGCTCCAAGAAGCAGTCTAGAAAGTTTGGTGTCTAGAAAATGTATCTCTGCATCCCGTCCTGAGGTGACACATACCCAGTCACTATGGGACTACCTGAAATCCCCCATTATTATTGGCAAAAAGAAAAGGATAACTTGTGGCACCTTAGAGACTAACCAATTTATTTGAGCAGTGAGCTGTAGCTCACGAAAGCTTATGCTCAAATAAATTGGTTAGTCTCTAAGGTGCCACAAATCCTCCTTTTCTTTTTGCGAATACAGACTAACATGGCTGCTACTCTGAAACCTGTCATTATTATTGGGTTTTCTGTTTGTTTATCCTCCCTATTCTTCCTGTCACCAGACTGGTCAGGTGGTCGGTAGTGTATTCCTACTGCTGTACTCATATTATTCAAGCATGAAACTTCTATCCAGAGAGATTCTATGGGACAGTTTGATTCATTTAAGATGTTTCCAATATTTGATTCTGTGCTTTCTTTCACATAGAATCATAGAATATCAGGGTTGGAAGGGACCCCAGAAGGTCATCTAGTCCAACCCCCTGCTCGAAGCAGGACCAATTCCCAGTTAAATCATCCCAGCCAGGGCTTTGTCAAGCCTGACCTTAAAAACCTCTAAGGAAGGAGATTCTACCACCTCCCTAGGTAACGCATTCCAGTGTTTCACCACCCTCTTAGTGAAAAAGTTTTTCCTAATATCCAACCTAAACCTCCCCCACTGCAACTTGAGACCATTACTCCTCGTTCTGTCATCTGCTACCATTGAGAACAGTCTAGAGCCATCCTCTTTGGAACCCCCTTTCAGGTAGTTGAAAGCAGCTATCAAATCCCCCCTCATTCTTCTCTTCTGCAGGCTAAACAATCCCAGCTCCCAGCCACATACAGTGCCACTCCCCCACCAGCGCAACCTACTCTGTCATGCCTAGACATTTTGTACCCCAGTATTACTGCATCTCATCGATTATCATTGTTCCAGCAAGCTTCTGTGGCTTCCCCACTCCCCTGCTCACAATAATCTGATTGCCGTACCTTTGTCCAGTAAGAGAAATTGATCCCAGCCTCCCTGCTCAGATCTGCCTGGGGTAGTGGCAGGGGGAGGAATCAGCTGCTGTGCTGATGTGGTTCAACCCTGTGTTCATTCCTCAGGAAAGCAGTGAAGGCCACGCTAGTCCTGCTGCCGTTGCTGGGCATCACCTACATGCTGTTCTTTGTGAATCCAGGGGAAGATGAGATCTCCCGGGTCGTTTTCATCTACTTCAACTCCTTCCTGGAATCTTTCCAGGTATGCGCCCTGGCGGTATGCGCCCAGCGTCATCCCCTCCTGGCCAGAACCCTGCATGCACCGGCAGGCCCTGCTTTACCAGCCCATGCCCCTGGCCAGAACCATAGCCAGGAAATATGTCACCCAGCTGGAAAATGTACCTGAAGCTGCATCAGACGCACATCCTGGGGATGCTGAGCTCGCCCGGCCGTATCGAGACCGGTGGCCACCCTCACTGACGTCACTGCTGGGTTCTAAACCAAACCCTGTGAAATGGCAAGATTTTACCCAGGCTGGCCCCACAACCCAACAAACCGGAGATTGACTTAAAAATCACGAGATCAAAGATATGAATTGAGGGGGAGTCTATTTCTTTGCCTTCTGATTTCTGGGCCTGTCAGTCACACCCCGGTCACATTTCCAGCTTTTCTCTGCAACCACAAGGGCTAGAAACTTCCTGTTTTGTTTAATGGCAGCCAAGATTCTTACTCCATCACTTGACTCCAGGAGCTCGGGCTTTAAGTAAAGCACCTGTGACAAGAATGGACATGTCTGATCAATGCAACGCAGGTGGCTGTCAGCCCCAGAGTAGCCTGTGGGCCCTGGTCCCTGCTTAATACAGTTCATAATTACTGTGTTTCTTTCTTCCAGGGCTTCTTTGTCTCCGTCTTCTACTGCTTCCTGAACAGCGAGGTGAGCATTTCCTTGTGAGGTGAGGGGATGGAGGGGGATCTCTCATCTGTACAGCTTCCACATGGCAGTTCCCGCTGTACCTGACAAATGAAACAGCCCTGCCTGCCCAATCTAATGACTGTATTAATGGATGGGGAGATGGGCCCAGGGCTGGTCACCCTGGGAGACCTGGGCTTTCCTGACACTTGGAGCCATAATGAAACAAGTGTGGTGGATTTAACCTGGTCCCCAGTATTTCTGTGTCCAAATCGGCTGGCAGGGGTAGTAAAGACCAGGGACTAAGGTGCATCGGCAGAGCTGGGTGTGGTTCCAAGACTGGAAGGGCAGGAGTCAACTCATCAGTGGGAGCCACCTTCTCCCAGCAATGTCAGATCTGTTCCCGCAGAGCTTGTAATCGGCACTACTCAAAAATACGCCAGCTCCCTGCCCTGCATTTCAGCAACAAACTGAGCACTGCATCCTCTGGAAGGCCAAGAGACGGTCACAGCTGTGTGCAGTTGCTACATTCCCTGCCTGTGCAGAACAGATTCTGGGTTTGTTGCCCTCCTTGGGATTAATTTCTAAGGTACGAAACTGTGTCAGCAGGAGACACACACACACACACACACACACCCTCCTAATATCACTTCTGGGGAAAGTGGGTCAAAAAATGGCAAGTATTCATCATGGGAAAACCTCAGGCTTGAATCATTTTCATCAGAATTTCCCATTAAAATTTCTTGGGTTCGGGGGTTTTTTCAACAAAAAAGAAAAACTGGAAACAAACATTTTCAGTGTCTTGAAAACATTTATGGGGGTGGAGAAGTTGGGGGGGGTTGGTTAAAAGGGTCAGATTTTGCAAATCAAAAACCAAACATTTTCCTGAAAACTGAACATTTTCCCCAAAGGCTTTTACTGTGAAATCATAGAATCATAGAACATCAGGGTTGGAAGGGATCTCAGGAGGTCATCTAGTCCAACTCCCTGCTCAAAAGCAGGACCAATCCCCAATTAAATCATCCCAGCCAGGGCTTTGTCAAGCCTGACCTTAAAAACTTCTAAGGAAGGAGATTCTACCACCTCCCTAGGTAACGCATTCCAGTGTTTCACCACCCTCCTAGTGAAAAAGTTTTTCCTAATATCCAACCTAGACCTCCCCCACTGCAACTTGAGACCATTATTCCTTGTCCTGTCCTCTTCTACCACTGAGAATAGTCTAGAACCATCCCCTCTGGAACCACCTCTCAGGTAGTTGAAAGCAGCTATCAAATCCCCCCTCATTCTTCTCTTCTGCAGACTAAACAAGCCCAGTTCCCTCAGCCTCTCCTCATAACTCATGTGTTCCACACCCCTAATCATTTTTGTTGCCCTTCGCTGGACTCTTTCCAATTTATCCACATCCTTCTTGTAGTGTGGGGCCCAAAACTGGACACAGTACTCCAGATGAGGCCTCACCAATGTCGAATAGAGGGGGACGATCACATCCCTCGATCTGCTCGCTATGCCCCTACTTATACATCCCAAAATGCCATTGGCCTTCTTGGCAACAAGGGCACACTGCTGACTCATATCCAGCTTCTCGTCCACTGTCACCCCTAGGTCCTTTTCCACAGAACTGCTGCCGAGCCATTCGGTCCCTAGTCTGTAGCTGTGCATTGGGTTCTTCCGTCCTAAGTGCAGGACCCTGCACTTATCCTTATTGAACCTCATCAGATTTCTTTTGGCCCAATCCTCCAATTTGTCTAGGTCCCTCTGTATCCTATCCCTGCCTTCCAGCGTATCTACCATTCCTCCCAGTTTAGTATCATCCGCAAATTTGCTGAGAGTGCAATCCACACCATCCTCCAGATCATTTATGAAGATATTGAACAAAACCGGCCCCAGGACCGACCCCTGGGGCACTCCACTTGACACCGGCTGCCAACTAGACATGGAGCCATTGATCACTACCCGTTGAGCCCAACAATCTAGCCAACTTTCTCCCACCTTATAGTGCATTCATCCAGCCCGTACTTCTTTAACTTGCTGACAAGAATACCGTGGGAGACCGTGTCAAAAGCTTTGCTAAAGTCAAGAAACAATACATCCACCGCTTTCCCTTCATCCACAGAACCAGTAATCTCATCATAGAAAGTGATTAGATTAGTCAGGCATGACCTTCCCTTGGTGAATCCATGCTGACTGTTCCTGATCACTTTCCTCTCATGTAAGTGTTTCAGGATTGATTCTTTGAGGACCTGCTCCATGATTTTTCCAGGAACTGAGGTGAGACTGACTGGCCTGTAGTTCCCAGGATCCTCCTTCTTCCCTTTTTTAAAGATTGGCACGACATTAGCCTTTCTCCAGTCATCCGGGACTTCCCCCGTTCGCCACGAGTTTTCAAAGATAATGGCCAATGGCTCTGCAATCACAGCCGCCAGTTCCTTTAGCACTCTCGGATGCAACGCGTCCGGCCCCATGGACTTGTGCACGTCCAGCTTTTCTAAATAGTCCCTAACCACCTCTTTCTCTACAGAGGGCTGGCCATCTATTCCCCATGTTGTGATGCCCAGCGCAGCAGTCTGGGAGCTGACCTTGTTAGTGAAGACAGAGGCAAAAAAAGCATTGAGTACATTAGCTTTTTCCACATCCTCTGTCACTAGGTTGCCTCCCTCATTCATTAAGGGGCCCACACTTTCCTTGGCTTTCTTCTTGTTGCCAACATACCTGAAGAAACCCTTCTTGTTACTCTTAACATCTCTCGCTAGCTGCAGCTCCAGGTGCGATTTGGCCCTCCTGATTTCATTCCTACATGCCCGAGCAATATTTTTATACTCTTCCCTCATCATATGCCCAACCTTCCACTTCTTGTAAGCTTCTTTTTTATGTTTAAGATCCGCTAGGATTTCACCGTTAAGCCAAGCTGGTCGCCTGCCATATTTACTATTCTTTCGACACATCGGGATGGTTTGTCCCTGTAACCTCAACAGGGATTCTTTGAAATACAGCCAGCTCTCCTGGACTCCTTTCCCTTTCATTTAGTCCCCCAGGGGATCCTACCCAGCTGTTCCCTGAGGGAGTCGAAGTCTGCTTTCCTGAAGTCCAGGGTCCATATGCTGCTGCTTACCTTTCTTCCCTGTGTCAGGATCCTGAACTCAACCAACTCATGGTCACTGCCTCCCAGATTCCCATCCACTTTTGCTTCCCCTACTAATTCTTCCCCGTTTGCGAGCAGCAGGTCAAGAAAAGCTCCCCCCCAGTTGGCTCCTCTAGCACTTGCACCAGGAAATTGTCCCCTACACTTTCCAAAAACTTCCTGGATTGTCTATGCATCGCTGTATTGCTCTCCCAGCAGATATCAGGAAAATTAAAGTCACCCATGAGAACCAGGGCGTGCGAGCTGCCGGAAGAAAGCCTCATCCACCTCATCCCCCTGGTCCGGTGGTCTATAGCAGACTCCCACCACTACATCACTCTTGTTGCTCACACTTCTAAACTTAATTCAGAGACACTCAGGGTTTTCTGCAGTTTCATACCGGAGCTCTGAGCAGTCATACTGCTCCCTTACATACAGTGCAACTCCCCCACCTTTTCTGCCCTGCCTGTCCTTCCTGAACAGTTTATAACCATCCATGACAGTACTCCAGTCATGTGAGTTATCCCACCAAGTCTCTGTTATTCCAATCACGTCACCAAAATGATTCGGTCTTGGGAAATTACAGCCGGAACAAAACTTTCCATATGAATTTTCGGTTTGGCCCCATTTTTCATTCAACATCCTTTTCGATGAGGACATTTCAGCCAGCTCTGCTCCTGTGACCAGAGAAAGGGTGCTGCTGGGCTGACCGAAGGAGCGTGAGGCTATTTTGATGCAGTGCATGGCAAAACTTCCGCAACAAGACCCCAGTCCAATTTGTCCATTAGTTAGTGTCCCTGTAAACCCTTTCCTAAGAAGAGCAGAGTTTGCCAGGGCAGCACACCAGTGTCGGTTGCACCATCTGTTTGAATACAGGGATCATTTCACCAAACCTACTGCATTGTGACCCAAGAGAAACGGAACATGTATAGCCAAACAAAAGCCCCTCTCTGGGTTGATCGGTTGTGTTTCCGTGTTTCACACAGAATCAGAGGACTGGAAGGGACCTCAAGAGGTCATCTAGTCCAGTCCCCTGCATTCCGGGCAGGGCTAAGTATTATGCCTCCCTGTAATTGCTTTCACACCTTTGCTAGCTGTAAGAATGGATGGCTGGGTACAGGACAGAAACAGCAGATCCCGCGGGACGGGGAACATAAAAAGCCTTTTCCGACGCTGAAGGAAAACACAGCATCTCTTTTCTGTATCCGTCCATAGCCTTCCCTTGGGGAGAGACAGCTCCCAAGCCAGCAATTCTGTGAGCTAACAGTCTGGTGTTTGCTAAAGAACTCACCCACCAGGGCTGCTTTCTGTCTTGGGATCTTTGTGGATGGATTTTTTTTATTATGATTATTTTTAAAAACTTTCTTTTTAAAACTGTTTCCCACCTTCTGCAAAGCAGCAAAATAATCTAGTTAATAATTCAAGGATGAGATTGGCTTTGCCCTCCCCGTCACCAAGGCGTGAGGTTTTGTTCAGTCACTGAGGCTGAGTGATGTTCTGAGCCCCTTCATGGCTTATGCTTTGATAACAGGCAGTTTGCTGTGGTCAGTCAGGCTAAAACTGACCAAGGAGCAACCAGGGGAGCAAATCATTGTTCATTCCCTCTGAAACACCTGGCATTGGCCACTGTGGGAAGACAGGAGACTGGGCTAGATGGACCTTTGGTCTGACTCAGTATGGCCATTCTTATGTTCTGAATAGGCCCAGATCCCCAAAGGTGTTTAGGCTCCTAACTTCCAGAGGAAGTACTTGAGGATTTGGGCCATAATGCTGGGCACTCAGAGAGAGCTCAGCTATTTACCAATTCATCCTCACAACACACTCGTGGAGAATTAGCGTGGCCCCTGTTCACAGAGAGGGCACTTGGCCCAGGCAGAGAAGTGACATGGCCAAGGGTTGTGCGGTGAGTCAGTGGCAGAGCTTGCAGTGCAACTGGAGTCCTGATGCCCACTTTCCTGCTGTAACCACTAGCCAGCACTTTCTCCCAGAGCCAGCAAGTCCCACTGCAAGTCCCTTCCTCTAATCACCTGACAGCATTCCTGCCCCAACAGCCACTCCCAACAGGGAAGGAACATTAGCTAGAAAGGGGCTGAAAAGATAAATGGGCTGGACTGGCTCCCGGGGAGCTTGAAACCCCGAGGGAAGATGTGGGATGGGATGAACTAGGAATCCAGGGGGCTTTGCAATGCATGGAGGGGAAGGGACAGACATCTTGGTGACAAGATGCATTGCTGCAAATTAGCCAGGGCAGCAGAGGAACTGAAAGTGGGACTTCCAAGAGGGCCTGTTGGGAAGCATCTCAGAATCCTTCCTGAGCCCAGCAGGGGGCAGCCAAGATGGAGACAAAGGAAAGCCGGGGCTCTTTTTTCCAGATTACCCATGGAGGGTTTTAATGCAGCGTGTTGGAGACCAGGGAGCCGATGTGTGATTCTGTTATTAGCTTCCCTGCAGGCTGACTTGTAAACCCCTTGGGGCAGAGCCATGACTCCTCTGTGTGCCCTGAGCCCTGTTGGCTTTCAGTGTGTGGTAAATAATACCAGCACCCCTCTGCGGAGAGGTTGCAGATATCAGGACCATGCAAGTCCGCTTCCTGTTAGAGGAGAAATCAGTAATGTGGAGGCTGGGGATATTGGTGTAATTTGTTTATTTACTGTATATTCACCAGTCCTGGAACAGAGGTGGGCACAGATAGCACACAGGCCATCTCCTTTTTCAGTACACTCAGCCCAAATCCCAATGCCAGCTCCCAACTCTATCCCTGGAACAGACTCTACTTACAGAGGTTAAGGCAGAGAGCAAACTCTCCTGCTACTTGCAACAGCTCCCCTCAAGGAAACCGCATCTGAAAACTAACAACACAGCATTTCTTCCAAGACTAAAAACTTCCTCACACACTAAGAAAAAGAATGTGTAGGTCTATATGTTGCACTGCCATCTGATAACAATGGCAGGGCTACATATAACAATAATATTATTTGAGATAACACTGATATTATTTGAGATGTGTGTTCCAAAGCATATGTTTCCTGTCTAAGTCATAAAGAAACACAAAGCCCAGAACAAGGGGAAGATGCTGCCAGATACTGAATTTGTAGCAGGTGGAGAGAGGCTATTTCTTTCCACATGGATCAGATAAAAAGCTCCTTTCTCTGACCTCCTGTTGCTGTGATCTTTGACCCTGAACTCCCCTTCCCCTATGTTGCAAATCTGCCTGGCATTTCCTTCTGCAGCCTCCCACATATGTTACAACTTCCCATCTGCCTCTTTCCTCCTTGGTTCCTACAAGTCTATTCCTCTGCAGCGGCTGCTGTCCAGCCACATCCGCAGCCTCCCCAATCACAGTTCTCCAGAGTCTAGCAAGTGCAGAATGCTGCCTCCCTCTTCAAAGAAGCATGGCCCCGTACACCCCACTCACCAGCACCGTTTAGACCCAGTTCAAAATCCACCCCACACTCTGCCTTTGACCTGTACTGCCCTCCCCACTCCCTTCCTTTAGCATTGGCGTCCTCTCTGCCCAACCCTATAGACACTGTGGGTGCAAGAGCCTTCTCTTCTGCAGCTCACACCATCAGCAGCAGCTTCCTTGTGTCTCTAAGTGCAGGACTGTGCACTTAGGACAGAAGAATCCCATGCACTACTACAGGCTGGGGACCGACTGGCTAAGTGGCAGTTCTGCAGAAAAGGACCTAGGGGTGACAGTGGCTGAGAAGCTGGATCTGAGTCAGCAGTGTGCCCTTGTTGTCAAAAAGGCCAACGGCATATTGGGCTGTATTAGTAGGAGCATTGCCAGGAGGTCGAGGGAAGTGATTATTCCCCTCTATTCGGCACTGGTGAAGCCACATCTGTAGTATTGCGTCCAGTTTTGGGGCCCTCGCTACAGAAAAGATGTGGACAAATTGGAGAGAGTCCAGCGGAGGGCAGCAAAAATGATCATGGGGCTGGGGCACATGATTTACAAGGAGAGGCTGAGGGAACTGGGGTTATTTAGTCTGCAGAAGAGAAGAGTGAGGGGGGATTTGATAGCAGCCTTCAACTACCTGAAGGGGGGTTCCAAAGAGGATGGAGCTCGGCTGTTCTCAGTGGTGGCAGATGACAGAACGAGGAGTAATGGTCTCAAGTTGCAGTGGGGGAGGCTTAGGTTGGATATTAGGAAACACTATTTCACAAGGAGGGTGGTGAAGCTCTGGAATGGATTACCTAGGAAGGTGGTGGAATCTCCTTCCTTAGGGGTTTTTAAGGCCCAGCTTGACAAAGCCCTGACTGGGCTGATTTAGTTGGTGTTGGTCCTGCTTTGAGCAGGGGGTTGGACTAGATGACCTCCTGAGGTCTCTTCCAACCCTAATCTTCTATGATTCTATGATTCTCCATCTCATCACCATGCTGTCGGGGCCTCCCATAGGATTGCAGCAGGGCAAGCCGGGCTAGCAGCTGGCGCTTGCCCCAGTGAGCAAATAACAGGCAGCTTAGGACTGGACCTCGCTGGAGACAACCTGGGAATTTCAGAGCCCTCCAGAATTTCCGTGCTCGCCCAGGGCCATGAAGCGCTGAGATGCAGACACGCCCAGTAGCCATTACATAGACCAGGCTCCTCGATCCCATTCCTAGCTCCACTGTCAGACAGGACACGCTGCTGGACTGCACAGAGTGTGTGGCCTGGTTCTGCTGCAGAGCCCACAGCGCAGGCAAACAATGCGTTGAGACTGGATTGATTGCTGGGGGGGCTCCATGGGAAACAATCGTCCCCTGCACTAACTCGGGACACAGCTCGGAGCCAGGGGAATGGAAAGGGGGCAGAGCCAGCTACTCAGCAGCCCCAGCTGTCTGGGTGTTAGATATTTGGAAGGCTAATGACGGACACTAAGAAATCTGTTCCCACGCAGCTGTTTCATCCACCCTAGCACCCGTTGGTGGAATTCGCACCTTGCGGTCAATAAAACGTCCTTCAGCAGTAACTCCAGGAAGTATTCTTTGCATCATACGGGAGGTCAGACTAGATTAGCACAATGGGCCCTGCTGTCCTTGGAATCTGTGAATCTATGATATTTACCAGCCACCCAAGGCATCTGCACTGCTGTAAGTTTGAACTGACACAGATGCGGACCAGACAAGTAATAAAGAAACTCTGTGAGCCCATCGCTCGCTTACCCTCCATCACACACTAGGCAGCCTCAGGTTTATTAGACGCTAGCTCTTTTTTATAGCTGAAGTCCAGATTTATCTCCTCCTGCTCGCTCTTTCACATTCCTGGACCCGGGTTCATTTCTCTCCTTTCCTGTCAGACCTTTAAAGACAGGATTTATTGAGGTCGGTGTCCAACAATGGAGAGTGACTAGCCGGGAGTGGGAGTCGGGACTAGTGGGACCTATTCCTGGCTCTGGGAAGGAGGCTGCCTTGTCAGTTAGAGCAAAGGTTTTGGAATTAGAACTGCTGGGCTCAAATCTCCCATTGCAATGACCCAGTGGGGTGACCTTTTGCAAATGCCCTGTCCCTGCATCTGCCTCAACTCTCTCCCCGTCACACTGGGATAAGAATGTTTCACAGATTCATAGGCTCTGGGGGGATCAGAAGGCTCCACTCTGATCACCTAGTTTGACCTCCAGCATAAGGCAAGCCCCAGAACTCCAGGGTGACCTTGGGCAAGTCATGTCCCTGCTCTGTGCCTCAGTTTCCCCATCTACAAATACAGAATAATGCCAGGAACTGTTCCTTCCTGGGGAATTTGAGGGCTTAGTTCATTGATGTCTGTAACCTGCTTTCAGCCCCTTAGCTCTAAAGTGTATTGCAGTACTGTGCAACGGGAGAGGGAAATCTTGCCCTAGTTCTGCCGCAGGTCTCAGGAAAGCCCTCGCCAGCAGCATGGGTTGTAAATGCCCTGTGTCCTCTGCAATGTGTTGGCAGGTCCGCTCTGCTGTCCGGAAGCGATGGCACCGGTGGCAGGACAAGCACTCCATCCGCGCCCGCGTGGCCAGAGCCATGTCCATCCCCACGTCGCCAACGCGCGTCAGCTTCCACAGCATCAAGCAGTCAACGGCTGTCTGAGGGGAGGAAGCCGTCGCACGGGACGGGAGCCAAGGTTTGCAGCAGAGCCTCTGCTGCTTGTACTGCACACGGCGTGCGGGCCATGTACTTCCAGGATGGAACCCCAGCCCACGAGCCCAGCAGAGCCCGGGCAGGGACTGTCTGACACCAAAGAAACCCCTTGCCAGCGTCCACCCTGGGAGACCAGCTCTCAGAGCACCTCTTTCTTATTCTCCCAAGCCCTTGTGAGGCCAGAACCTCCCTTGCCCAGGACTGTGGGTCTGGGCAATATCTGGTGGCCCTGGCAAGGCCTACAGCAACTGAGGACAACGGTCCATTGAGGACTTCACATTATCCCAGGGTCGGCTGCGGGCAGAGCAATTCCCCGAGCAATGCCGGGTGTGCTGGAGATATGGCAGAGTCCAGCACCCGCCCCGATCCTGACCTAGCAGCCGGTGTAGTGGAAATCTTTGTTTGTCCGGTGAGAGCCCTGGTCCTGCTAGCACTGGTCACATGGATGGGATGTGGCCAGTCTGCATTTTTGCCTCTCTCCCCATTCCCATGCATGTCACTGCCCCTCTGGGGTATAAATTCCTCGCTCCGGTTCAGCGGCTGCACGGCAGGTCGCTTTGGAGTGACTGCCTTCAAGGGTGTCGTGAAAGCTCCGTTTGCGGCACATGGCGATGGCATCTCTGGAACAACCCTGTCAGAAGCCACTGCCACCACATGGCCTTGCTAACCCGTTCTGGGGGGGCAAGCCTGGGAAATCCGCTGCCAGGCTCCTGCTGCCAGTGCAGATGCCCTGAAGAACCTCTGCAAGCTGCGGTGATGGGGAGGGATGCCCTGATGTGCGTTAACCCAGAGGACAGACCAGCTGCTTGGGCCGTGAATGTAGTTTGCCTGGTGCCATTTCTGTGCTTTGCCTTATGCCTCCGTTTTATTACAACCCTGAGAGTATTCATCCCCCCACATCCACCCTGCCCCCCTGCTCCAAGCAGGATACCTGGCGAGGTCACGCGGCAGCCCCTGCCATGCAGTCTGCTGCAGAGCTGGGGTCGCCCTGCTGCCCCCTGCAACCCCAGCATGTGGCGCCTGGCGAGGCCCCGCGGCAGCCAGGCCTGCACGTCGCTGAGTGAATGCAGCATTTGTGAGAGTAGCCTGAGCCTGAGTCTTCACTGCGGCGTTCGCCCCAGTGACCGGCCCTCGCACTCGCTCCTCTGGCGTTAGCCCAGCTCGAGAGTGGGCATGCTAGCTGCGGACACGTTGTGGTAACGCTCGCAGGACCCCGCCAGGCCAGCCCACGCCAGCGGAAAGCCCCTCTGCACTCGCGCCAAGGTGGCAAGAGCCAGATCCTGTAGGGAACAGGGAGATCAGACACCAGGGGAGGGAGTGGGTCACTGGCACTCAGTAAATGAACACCAGGTGAGCAATGCCAGTGGAGATACGGCAAGTGGGGGGTGAGATGGTTCCTCCCAGAGCAGAGACCTGGCATGATAGGGCCCCGGGGTGGGTGTGAAGAAGAGGAAGGCAGCTCCCATTGAAACCCCAGGAAAACATTGAATGGGGGGGGGGTTGGCTTCTGCCCATGGCAAGACAAGGATTTGGAGGACACCTGGGTTCACACCCGGATCCTTGGGAAGAGGGCGTCAAAAGCTACACAAAAAATCTTTTAACTTCTCCCAAATACACATGCCCACATACACCCTACCCACACATGCACTCTCACATACATGCAACTCACACACACACACACACACACACACAGCACCTTGGTTTTATGCCTCATCAGACAACACAGCTTTGATGTACTTATTTCTAAGATAAGCAAAATTTGGCCCAACTCTGCTGCGTTGTCTACAGGCCGCAATTCCCGCAGGATCACTGTCGGGGTGCAGAAGGGGACATGGGGCTGAGCTGCCCCCTGGTCTCAAGCTGCTCCTCTGGGGCTTTCTTTCCAGAGGGTGTACAGCTGAGATGGAGAACTACAGAAAGCACTGAGGAGAGACCAGTAGGTCGTGGGTGGCGTGTTCTGAAACCTGCAGTTTTACAATCCAGCGACTTCTGCATATTTATGCATATTCATCCAGTATGCAAATGAGGATATTGGATCATTTGCATAAACCCTCCAGATTTCTGGATCTTCGGCCTTATATGGCTATACCCTCTGGTGGGTAGAACTGTGTGGCAAACATTCCCAGCTGCCCTGAACTGCTTTAGCTGAGAGCCAGGGAACAACTCGTTTGTGGGCAGGGTTTGCTTGTGCCTTCTCTACAGAAAGATTGCAGATGACTAACAAAGAAATGCAAATCCTGTTTTTCTCAGCCCGTAAACTCATGGCAGTGACAGTGGAATTTTTCGATGTTTTAATCTTTCGTATTTTAATTCCAAAAATGTCCATTTTTCTAACCTGCAAGTTTTCTCAGGAATGGCTGGGTTACGACTAATTCCTCAATTGTTGAAAAGCAAGTTTCAAAGTTCCAAAAAGGTCCCATTTTGACGTTTTCTAAATGGTTTTCCAAGTCAAAAGGACTTTTTGTTCAGAAATTAAAGCTAATTAGAGTGACAACATTTTTAAAAATATATGATTGAAATTGAAATAAATGTTTCAATCGGCCCAAAGTGAAATTTAGGAGAGGGAGGTTTGGTGGGGGAGGGACATGAAAATGTTCTAGATTTCCACTTTTCATCCCAACTTGGGATGGGAAAAATGTTCAAAATCTGAAAAATCCATTTCCCATCCAGCCCTACGTGACAAATCTGCACCCATCTCCTTGTACTGACCTTCCTCCGATGGTCCTTGCTCAGCGCTATTAAGTTCTACCAGGAGTGCCAGCATCTCCTCTGAAATACCCCTCTCATTCCATGGCCCTACCTCCAGCTATGGCCTTGGAGAGACTATATCCAGAGCCAGTGTCCACACTTCAGAAAGGATGTTCAACAACTGGGAAGGGTTTAGAAAAAAACTATAAGGTTTATTCAAGGTCCGCAAAACCTGCCTTCCAGTGACAATCTAATGGAGCTCCAGCGGCTTAGTTTATCTAAGATGATTAAGAGGCAATTTATTTGAGTAGGGTTCTATTTTTCAGGGTTTATTAATTTCATTGGGGAGGGGTATTTTTAGCCATTTTTGAGTTCTGTGTAGATGTCCAAAAACTGGGTTATTTCCAGGGCTTTCCCTTTGGATATTCACCTCATACTGTTTCAAACTGCACCATGTTCAAGTGCAGTAGGGAAACTAGTGCACACCAGCAAGGTCTACATGGACCAATTAATGCACAACACACTAGTGTGCTTTAGAAGTCATACTCCTGTAGTCTGCATTGGTGCTCCATGGAGACAAGCCCATAGAGATACAAGCCAGTGAGTGGAGACATCACCTCTGTAAACACACAGAGCTGGGAAAGGGGTGAAATCCACATGAATTGAGAAAACATTTCTGGTGTTTACTGGATAAACACTGGTTTGTTCTGGGGTTCTGTATCCGGGATGTTTTATCAGTGTTTACCAGTTAAAACCTAAAATCAGAAGCCCTCTCCATCCATACCTATGCCAAGAGAATATATCAGTCCTAGAGAGCTCTTTTAGGTAGCTGGCAGAGGCAGAATAAAACCCACCAGCTGGAAGCTGCAGCCAGGAAAGTTCAAAAGGGCAACCAGCAGCACCAAGGGGAATTAATTCTTGGAACAGATCAGCAAGGAGCCTGGCAAATTCATCATCACCGGGAGGCTTTAAATGGAGATCAGCCATCCTACTGTCAGAATCACAGGGTGATGTTTTCAAGACTGTGTTATACAGGAGGTAAGATGAGCTGATCATCAGAGTCCTTCAAGCCTTAAAATCTATGACATTACAAGGCCATGCCATTCAGAGAAGGACAACCAGAGGTTGGTAACCCAATGCTAACCAGGCAGCATGTCTCATTCCAGGAAGTAACACTCTGGGCAGGGGACAGAGTGACCCTGTACCGGGCTTGGTTCTCTCTGAGGTCCTGGCCAATTCCCCTGATGGCCATTTTTGTGCTTGTTTGAACTGCCCCATGCTCCATACACACACGTCACATTTGTGTCTGATGGTTCCACATGGCTGGTGAGCCAGCAGTTCTCACAGCAGAATATTTCCCGGATGGATGGGTGAAATTCTGACCCCCACTGAAGTCAATGGGTGTTTTGCTATTGACTGCACTGGGGCCAAGATTTCATCAGTGTTGCCACTATAGATGAACAAACAGTTCTAATAGGGGCAAGGATGACGCAATGGTTAAAGGGCAGGATGGTGTGATGGTTAAAGAACTGACCAGAATAGCTGTCTTCTGCTTTAGGAGATGCATCATTCCTGGGTACCCCAGGGTTTTAATCCCCACTCTGCCACTGACTTACTGTAGGACCTTGGTCAAGTCACTTCACCTTTATGTTTTATAGTTTTCTCCACTATAAATTGGAGCTAATGATACTTCCTCAAAAGGGAGTTTTGAGGCTTCACATTAATATGCATAAAACACTTTGTTATCCTGGAATGAAAGCTGCTAGAGGGGAGAAGGAGAAAACACACTACAAAAACCTCCATCCAACCTTCAGGATGTTCCCTGAACTGAACTCTACCCATGACCAGCTGTCACATGTCCAGAAATTGCTCCATGACCCACAGGTCATTGAAAGAGCCCTAAATCAATGCTGAGGGTCATAGTTACCACGTCCTAATTTGAAGACGTTGCTCTCTCATTGGGGTGATTCACTAACACATGGTGATGCAGCAATGTCATGGCATCCAAGTCATATCACTAACTGAAGACACAGAAGTTCATAGATACCAAGGCCAGAAGGGACTATTGTGATCATCTAGTCTGACCTCCTGTACAACACGGGCCTTAGAACTTCCCCAAAATAATTCCTAGGTGCTGCAGCATTGTGGAGAAATGAGTAGAGCTAGGCAGGACCTGGATTTTCCAGTTCAAAAGGAATTCCCCAATTTCTAAATTTGTTCCCTTCCAAACTTGGAACAAACAAAAAAATTGAATTTTCCTGCGAAAGGGAAATTCTGGGAGGAAAAATCACTTTGTGCCCACGGAAACGTTTCATGTTGGTAAAATTAAAACATTTCATTTCAATTTCAACCTTTGGAAACCCTTTCACTTTTTTTAAAAATACATTTCATGTCAAAAATCATTTCAAACTGAAAAATCACAGCAGTCCACACCAAAAATGTTGAGCTAGGATAATATCGAATCGCTTCGTTGCGGGAGGTTTTGCGAAACGTGCTGTTGTCAAATTGACACTTTTTCTCAGCATTTTGATATTGGCAAAAAATATTTCAATAAAAACTTGGAGCCCAGCTCCAGGAACGAGGCAGTGGCTCGGTACTTTGCCGATGGCATGTCAGAGCCAGGAATGGGACCCAGGAACTCCTTGTTTCCAGCCGGGTAGGATTCACTGCACTAGGGCTGCCGTGTAGAACACCTGATTCAAACAAAGCCCTTTACAATAGACAGAGTCAAACAATGCTCACCTGCTCCAGGGTGTGAAGGGATCTGACATGGAAAGTGAACTCCAAAAAGAATGAAACAAACGCAAGCAGAACCAGGAATGGCATTCATCAGATTTCAGTGAAACTGAAGCCAACGTGCGATGCCCAACTTGCTGTCAACCCTACGTCCTGCCAGCTCTCTGCCAGTGCAGTGTGGAATGGTGCCCCATGATTTCACAGCACCTTCATCATATTTTTGCCCTGTAGCCTAACACCTTGTCAAATAAACTAAACAATCATTGCCATCCCACAGGCTATAAAAACTGCTGCGTAAACAAACCATCACCTCCAGTGATTCCCACCCATCGGGATACACTTCAACACGGAAATCCATCAGCCCCGAGGGACCAGTGCGCTCCCTCCTTGGGTTCCCCTCTTGCAGGCCAATGCCCTTGGGTGCCCAGGAGAATGGATGCAGGATGATGCTAGTTTGGAAGACCTCAAGCTGGCTGACTGATCCCTTTCTCCCTCACCCTGTATCCAGCTCCCAGGAGAGCCAGCGCTCTGCGCATGCCAGTGGCCAATGTGGAGGGGTCAAACGACAACAAAATGCCCAATGTGGCCAATGTGGAGGAGCAAAACGACAACAAAAGCAGCACTGTGTGGGTGTCACTATTTACTTCATCCTCCTGTCTTACGATTGTTCAGATGTGCACAATTTGCTTTAAAAAAATCTGTGTGTTGCCTTGTGTACTCTCAACTCTGTTTAATTAAAATGGCTTTTAATTATTTCATGGGGACTTTGCGTTTGTCTCCCAGAGAAGGAAGGGTTGGTTCAGTCATGGGATCTTCGCACCTCTTGGATGGGACCCTGGAGTACTGCCTTTTCTCCCCACGTCTAGGATATCTCAAGAGGGACTGCTCCCAAAAGACCAGAGCCAGGAAGGGGCTGAATACCCTCAGATCCAAGGGCGTGGTCTCCAGGTTCCAGCCCCAGATGGTCATCAGAAAGCATCAGGGGTTGAAGCCAGGGCACAAAATACAAAGCAGAACCTGCTCCTGCTGTTTATTTTTGGGTGCCAAATGAGCTAAAATTGGGTGGTGATCTGTAGAATTAACCTGGCTACTTGGAGGCAGTGTGGCCCAGTGGACCTCGGTTCTCTTCCCAGCTCTGCCCCGGGGCAAGTCACTTACCCGCTCTATGCTGCCATTTCCCCAGCTGCAGATTGGGGATAAGGAGACTCACCTCCGTTGACATCTACTGCTAACAAGTGCTCTGTGGGTATTACTATTCTTGTCACTTTAATGTGAGAGGGGCCAAGCTCCCACAGCCAGCCCCCTTTGCACCTCTGTTCACCATCTGTTATGGGGGTCACGATATGCGAGGAGAGTTGGGTGGGATCAGCGGTGTGATTTGCAGTCAGGAAGTGCCAGTTATTACTATTCTATGTTTGAAAAAATATTACACATCTCAAGCTGTCAATTTCTACATGTAGGGGAGAGCGCCTCCTACCACTTCCCCCCCTCACAGAGCCACCTAGCACTGCACTGGGCTCAGCACTCAGATGGCAGATTGCCCCCTATTGAGACACCAACACCACTCGCTGCAGCACAGCATCCCCCCTATCACCACTTTGGGGCATTTTAAAGGGAGGAGAACGCCCCCTACTGAATCCCCCACACAACTCCCTGCAGAACAGTGCCCCCAGTGAGTGTAATCTAGTGGGGAGATTGGTTCAGAACTAACTCGGAGGCTGAGCAGTAGCCACAACGCCATTTCAGGCAGAAACCAGGTTGACCCTTGGCCTCCCTCCCCCTGCCTCCCTTTTAGACTGTGAGCAAGTTCACAGGCTGAGGTGGTAGGGCTGGAAAACCACAGTGGTATTTGAACTTCTGCATGAGGCCTCTGAGGCTGTTCCTCACTAGCTGGGCCAAGCTACAATAACGTTGCAATGCAGTTCCTCGGGGCGAGGCCAGTTAAAACTGAATGTCATGCCACAGATCTCTGTTTACTGCTGAAATTCAGACCCAAACATCTCTTTCTGGTCAGGTTAGTCTTATGCGGAATTAATTCATGCGTTGCACCGAGCTTGAGGAGCAGAAGCACTAGGCACATAAATATAAATTATATATAAATATATTAATTATATTATTAATAATAATTATAGGTTCCTACTGATTACATGATGATTATTTTTAAGAGAGACAAGGTGGGTGAGGTAACATCTTGTATTGGAACAACGTCTGTTGGTGAGAGAGAAGCTTTCGAGCTATACAGAGCTCTTCTACAGGTCTTCAGCTCTGTCTAAGCTCGAAAGCTTGTCTCTCTCACAAACAGAAGTTGGACCAATACAAGATATTACCTCACCCACCTTGTCTGTCTAATATCCTGGGACCAACACAGCTACCACAACTCTCCAAACAATTATCACTAAAGTTATCGATTCCCAGATTAATGAGCTGTTGCTTGCGGTCCTCAGATCTCCTGACAAGCTTCTAGCAGGGCGAGATGATCCTATGGTAACCCTCTAATCATGTCCCGGTATGTCTCGGGAACAAGAGATGCACTGTTAGAACACAGGGCGTAGGACTGGAAGGGACTTCCAGGGTAACTGAAGCAACCCCATCATATCATCCCATTCATAAATTTATCAAGCTCCATCGTCACAGATTCTAAAGCCAGATGGGACCACGATGACCATCCAGTCCAGCCTCCTGGGGTCTCCTGGCCCCACTGCTCTTACTGGCAGGCTGTTCCAGAACCTCCTTCTGCTGCTGCTTAGAAACCCTCTTCTCATGTCGAGCCTACCTTTATTCATGGCCACTTGATCCCTGTTTGTTCTTGTGCCAGTCTTGTCCTTTAGCTCCAGTACCTCTCCTCCCTCACGGGGGTTTTCCCCAAGCCCTCCGCATCAAAGCAAGCAAGGCTTAGAAGTCAGTGTCTCTATGACAGGGCTCTGTAGTGGTCACTAGATGGGTCTTTGACTTGGTTTAGTTAAACCTGCGGCCCATGGGGTCACATTCATTCAGAGACGTTGTATGGGCCCCTTACTGAATGAGGGAGGCAACCTAGTGACAGAGGATGTGGAAAAAGCTAATGTACTCAATGCTTTTTTTGCCTCTGTCTTCACTAACAAGGTCAGCTCCCAGACTGCTGCGCTGGGCATCACAAAATGGGGAAGAGATGGCCAGCCCTCTGTGGAGATAGAGGTGGTTAGGGACTATTTAGAAAAGCTGGACATGCACAAGTCCATGGGGCCGGACGAGTTGCATCCGAGAGTGCTGAAGGAATTGGCGGCTGTGATTGCAGAGCCATTGGCCATTATCTTTGAAAACTCGTGGCGAACAGGGGAAGTCCCGGATGACTGGAAAAAGGCTAATGTCGTGCCAATCTTTAAAAAAGGGAAGAAGGAGGATCCTGGGAACTACAGGCCAGTCAGCCTCACCTCAGTCCCTGGAAAAATCATGGAGCAGGTCCTCAAAGAATCAGTCCTGAAGCACTTACATGAGAGGAAAGTGATCAGGAACAGCCAGCATGGATTCACCAAGGGAAGGTCATGCCTGACTAATCTAATCGCCTTTTATGATGAGATTACTGGTTCTGTGGATGAAGGGAAAGCGGTGGATGTATTGTTTCTTGACTTTAGCAAAGCTTTTGACACGGTCTCCCACAGTATTCTTGTCAGCAAGTTAAGGAAGTATGGGCTGGATGGATGCACTATAAGGAGTGGATGAAAGCTGGCTAGATTGTCGGGCTCAACGGGTAGTGATCAATGGCTCCATGTCTAGTTGGCAGCCGGTGTCAAGTGGAGTGCCCCAGGGGTCGGTCCTGGGGCCGGTTTTGTTCAATATCTTCATAAATGATCTGGAGGATGGTGTAGATTGCACTCTCAGCAAATTTGCGGATGATACTAAAGTGGGAGGAGTGGTAGATATGCTGGAGGGGAGGGATAGGATACAGAAGGACCTAGACAAATTGGAGGATTGGGCCAAAAGAAATCTGATGAGGTTCAATAAGGATAAGTGCAGGGTCCTGCACTTAGGACGGAAGAATCCAATGCACCGCTACAGACTAGGGGCCGAATGGCTAGGCAGCAGTTCTGTGGAAAAGGACCTAGGGGTGACAGTGGATGAGAAGCTGGATATGAGTCAGCAGTGTGCCCTTGTTGCCAAGAAGGCCAATGGCTTTCTGGGATGTATAAGTAGGGGCATAGCGAGCAGATCGAGGGACGTGATCGTTCCCCTCTATTCGACAATGGTGAGGCCTCATCTGGAGTACTGTGTCCAGTTTTGGGCCCCACACTTCAAGAAGGATGTGGATAAATTGGAGAGAGTCCAGCGAAGGGCAACAAAAATGATTAGGGGTCTAGAACACATGACTTATGAGGAGAGGCTGAGGGAGCTGGGATTGTTTAGTCTGCAGAAGAGAAGAATGAGGGGGGATTTGATAGCTGCTTTCAACTACCTGAAAGGGGGTTCCAAAGAGGATGGCTCTAGACTGTTCTCAATGGTAGCAGATGACAGAACGAGGAGTAATGGTCTCAAGTTGCAGTGGGGGAGGTTTAGATTGGATATTAGGAAAAACTTTTTCACTAGGAGGGTGGTGAAACACTGGAATGCGTTACCTAGGGAGGTGGTAGAATCTCCTTCCTTTGAGGTTTCTAAGGTCAGGCTTGACAAAGCCCTGGCTGGGATGATTTAACTGGGAATTGGTCCTGCTTTGAGCAGGGGGTTGGACTAGATGACCTTCTGGGGTCCCTTCCAACCCTGATATTCTATGATTCTATGGGCCACCCTTTGGCTTTTTTAATCGTTTTATGCCAAAGGAAGGCAAAAAAAAAAACACACACAGGAAGAGAAAACCTCCACAGCCACTCTGAAGAGCGTAGGCAGGTGGATGACTAGCAAAATCCTTCCCCGGCGGTGAGGGACTCTCCCCAAACCTAGGCTGAGCTAACAGGTACCCGTTCAGTTCCATGTGGACTCATGCCTTTATCACATGCACACGCCCCCGCTGTCTTCCCATATCTCCCCTTCCTCCCACAGGTTTCAGCCCAGCCACAAATGATACACGGCCCTAGCACACGGGCCTGCCGTGTGGGCACGGCACGCTCTGGCAGGAGGCTCCCGTAGCTGAAAACACTAGCAGCACGAGGCAGAAGGAGGCACCGTGCTCGGTGACAAGTGGTGACAAGGGACAAGCGCTGTCCTTTTCCCCTTGGGTAAGTGACCCCCCCCCACAACAGAGATGCCTGCAGGAGTCGCTGTGAAACGCTCCTTGGGTGGAAGTCACAGAAGGTGCAGTCCTGGCCGGCTTCCTTTATATAGAAAAGGGGGTGTTTTGACGGGGCCAGACTGAGCCCTGGAGACCAGAGGTAACCTTTCCAAAGTGCACAAATCCCACTGAAAGTCAATGGGACATAGGTACCTAAATCACTTAGGTTCTTTTGAATGTTCCCCCTGGGCAGGTATTGTCCCCACCCATCAATGTGCCTCAGCCGGAGGGGTCAGCTGGTAGGTGAGTTTCTATGGCCCACTTCATCCTTAACCTCTAACCGATGCTGCCAACCATGGCCAGTTTTCATGTGCCCAGCTCCCCAGCGGCTCCCCGTTGACCTCAAACACTTGGGAAATCTGGCCACCCCATTTCACTGCCTAAACGGGAGTGGCGCGCTCTGGAGAACTGGGCCGAGGGGCCCAGTACACTAGGAAAGAGCTGGGCTGAGGTCCCCAGTCGTGTTGCATGAGCCAAGCAGCTGGCAGGCAGGTGGTGATGAGTTGCAGTTGCTACCCAGCCAGGGTGGCTTTAAAGCAGACACCTAAAGGTTAAAAGCTCCGTAGGGTCTTGCTAGTGCCCTGGGCTACCCAGTTCCCCAGACCCTTGCCAGCCATTAACCCCTCCTGTTATTGTAAATGCTGTCTTGGGCGTCTGGATGCCCAGGTCTTGAATTCATCCTCTGACTGCATCGGAGCATGGAGCATTTTACAGAGTGGCAGACTTTAATGATTTCCCCCAGCACCATACGAGGCCAGAGAATGATGTGGGAGGAGGTTCAGCAGGACAGGGGTATCCTGGGGTCCCTCTTTGGCTGGGGGCTGAGGCAGATTAAAACCAGGAACCCCCATGAATTCCTTCAATGGGACGACAGCACAAAGCCCAGAATGCAACGTGGGGACACAGATGGCAGGTGGCATTTCATTTTGCTCCCTTGATTAACAAACAAAGCCCTCTCCAGGGGCTGCCTCCTGCCCCACAAATCGCGCCAGCTCAGCCTTCACCATATGGGATAGTGTCAGGGTGACATTTATCACACTGCTCTCTGTCTCCTGGGGACTGAGATCTTGGAAGACAGCCCTTCATTTACAGTAGTTACAAGAACCAAAAGAAAGGAAAGTAAAGAGCTCCAGAACTCTTTGTCCATCGCTGGAATTTACTCCTTTGCTGACAGCACCCCTCTACTATTAACAGGCCACATCTGCAGATAACAGATGCAATTCCAGATCCTGTATAAACCTTGGGGAGCCAAACTAGAACCCAGGGCTTTGGCTCCAAACACACAAGTCTCTGAGCTAAAGGAGTACTCTCCTAGCTGATATGAACAATAAATCCCTTATTTTCTCTGTTTGCCCAGCTACTTGATAGGGACAAAATACACACACCCTACTTAGCTATCTTAAGTACGTCTACAGCCCCCTATTACTGACATCTCCCACTCACTGCATTATTCTCATCGCTGCCTTTTGAGTAGGACAGTGTTATTATTCCCATTTTCCAGATGGGAACAGAGGCCAGATGACTACACACACAGACAGTGACTCGAATCTGGGGCTCATAAGTGCTAGACTAGTACCCTAACCACTGTACCAGCCTTCCTAGCAGCATGAGACTTCCATAATCCAAGGAGCACGCAGCAGGACCCACAGATCACTCAGGGTTGCCCAGTGGGTCTAGGAGTGGCTGGCCCTGCTCGGAGAAAGGAAGACCCTTCTCTCCACTGGAGCCTTTGCTCATTGCCAGATCTGAATGTCAATCAAACCCATGGAAAGGCTTTGAAGTGTCCACATGACTTTGTTTCCCTCCCATTTATTTTTCACCTTTGAAAAAAAATCTCTCCGGGACCCAGCCAGAGGTTCCAACCCCCCGTGCTCCAAGAAGTCTGTTTCCATGCCGGAACCCCATCATCCAACTAATCCCTTCTCCGTCAAGGTGTGCCAGGATCAACCTCCCCATTTTACAGACGGAGAAATGGAGGTACAGAGAAGTCAAGCGTTTTGCCCACGGTCAGGAAGTCAGTCCGTGACAGAGGTTGGAATCGAACTCAAGTCTCCCGACACACCCAATCTGATTCACCAGGCTGCAAAAAAGTGCCTATACCTTCTGTGCTATGAATTAAGCCACACCTCCTGAATGCAGGGTCATCCAGGACGCGTCTCCATGCCGAGCCAAGGCCTAAGCTTGGCCACAGTCTCCTTCATGGTGCTTGCTCTGTGGTAGCAACATCAGAACCAGGCTCTACATGGAGTTCACCATTCAATCAGCCCCACACACTGCTGGGACGGATGTGGGCTATTCCACCCAAGTGAAGAGGGCAGGGGAGCCTGGTTCAATATGGCACCAGAGGAGAGTTCGTTGACAGGATATAGCAGGTTTTTTGGGGTGTTCTTCAGAGGCCAGCCACCACGACAGGCACTGCACATGTTCACTGTCCCTATTTTAGAGCCTGGGTTTGATCACAATGTCACCTAGGCAGGATGGTGGCCCCCGGTCGCACAGTCTCTTGTGGCAGATTCATATAGGGCATTCAGTCCAGCTCTGCTTCTGCAACGGCTTTGCTACAAAGGGGATGTCTACACTGCAGCCTGCACCCATGTCTGGGCCAACCCAGCTTCCCAGCATCCACAATGCAGGCTGCACAAGGCTTAGACATCGACCTAGAGAAGTGACAGCCCTAGGGCAGGATCCTGGGCAGGGGTGCACAGAAAAGTGGTGATGGAAGGAGGAGAAACACCAAATTAATGTCTCAGCTTGGTGTGGGACAGAGAGCGTTCCCCGTCCCAGTGGTTAGCATTTCCCCAGCACAGCACAAGGTGAGTCATTATCTCCCCAGGACAGAGAAAGGAGAAGGGGCTTGAAGGTCACATGGTGAGTTAGTCAGGAATGGAAACCCCCCACAATTCCCCCCGCCCATTCTGGGGCCCTGTGCCTGGCCCCACCCAGCCAGCGGTTCCATCATTTACTCAGAGCTGGCACTTGGATTGCACACTCCACCAAAGGGCTCAGCTCTCTCTCTCAAAGCTCTCATCAGTACAACTGCCCTGGGAACCAATACCCAGAGTAATATAGGAAATGCGAGAGGTGTTCAGGCCTCTTAGGTATCCTACTAAGCTCCAGGCCACAGTGGTGTCCAGTAGCAGTGAGTTCCGCAGGCTACGTATGAAAACATATTTCCTTTTAACAGTGTAGCTTCCTGGGTGAGGAGGAGGGGAGAAATACCATATAGAGGTGTGGCCCACTGAGGTGACTGGTCCCAGAATGTGACTTTGTCGGAGGGCTTTTTAAAATCCCAGTCAAATGATGCCAGCCAGTTCTGCTGACACCCTCTAGGCGATTAGAGTGGTGTGGAAGGCATGTGAGACGAGTTCTATCACAGTCTATTCAGCTTTTTACAGAGGTTCTCAAACTTCATTGCCTCTATAGAGTCCCCTGCTTAGTAAAAAAAAACCAAGATGTAAATGGCATTGGTACACAGCGGCCACAATCAGGGCAAGCAGGGGTTAAGTTCATCCCTACAGGCTGCAGGGGAAGGGGAAAATCTCATTTCCTGTTACAGCTGAAAATGTCTAATTTGAGCATTTTTATTGCCGTTTGCCCAGAGACATCTCCCCCTCCCCCCTGTATTATTATTCTGACCTCATGAAACTCTCAAATTAATATTTAATCCTTTAATTCCCACGCGCTTGTCTTCCCTGCTCCCCAGACGGAGCCCGCTCACATCTGTCAGAGCGGTCACAGGGAAATGGCAGCACTTTACTGCTCTCATGAAATTTTCAAAGGGCCGGATTGTGCCCGTTTGGAGGAAACGTAAAGGCAGGAGACACAGTCCGGACACGGCCCTGGGAGATCAGTATGTCTGAAGAGACTTTTTAGAGGGCTGGTAAAACATGCCAGATGGAGAGCGCTGGAGGCTGATGTCCTCCATGCCACAAAGCATGGACCCTATTTCCAAACCACTTCCCCCCACCCAACACCTTGCTCCACTCCTGTCACTGAGTCATCAGCAACCCCCTCCCGCCCCTGTCTCTGGGCTACAATGACAAAGGAGAGCCTCTGGCTTGTGTCACTGGGGTCTGCTCCCAACTAGGCAGGAGGCTCAGAGAAGCAGCTCCCCTGCATCTGAGACCACCCCAGCACTCTACGGGGACTAGCTGAAAGGAAACCTATTTCTAAAAGCATCAAGTCTCCTGTGCATGGCAGGGAGAGGGGAACAGACACTGGCTGTTGTCACAGTTATGTTCTTTCTCTGTCTTCTACAGGTGGCAGGAGCCCCTCTGATCCTTAAGCCTGCCAGCATGATGGATAGGCCTAAGTCATCAACCACTGCCCTCTCAGAGCTACCCAAGCAGCTTCAGACATGTTAGCCTTTCCTGCTCTCCATGCCAGGGGCTAGAAAAAAAATCCTAGCCCTCATCACTCTACAATGGAGGGGTGGGATCATTATCACCATTTTATAGATGTGGAAACTGAGGCACAGTGACTTGCCTGAGGTCGTGCAGCCAGGCAGTGGCAGAGGTGAGAAGAGAACCCAGGTCTCCTGACTCTCAGGCTTGGGCTTTCACCACTATGCCCTCAGGGCTAGCAAGGCCTGCTACACAGCACCTTTCATCAGAAAGTACTTGGGCCCTCAGCAAACTTCAGAAGCTGGAAGGGAGACGAGGTCAAAGCCTGAGCCATGAGTGGCTTGGAATCCTTCCAGATGGCACCGTATAGAGGTGTGACCCACTGAGGTGACCGGTCCCAGAATGTGACCCACAATTTGACCCAAATTGAGGCACTTGGACAATACCTCATCCAGTGCACTAAATGCCCCAGTAACAATTACATGGGGGAAACCAGACAATCCCTACGCTCTTGGCTGAACTCACACAGCAAAATGATAAAAGGTACAAACACCCTATCACCTGTGGGTGAACACGTTTCACAAGGCGCTCACTCTAGATCTGACCTATCAAAGGGAACCTGTGTGATGCTTTCAAAAGAAGAGCCTGGGAGCTTAAATTTCATAACTTTGCTAGACACTAAAAATCATGGACTCAGAGAAGACACTGGATTTATGGCTCATTACAACAACCTGTAACCCACTGACCCTCCTTTGGCCTATGCATGCAGAGATGATACCTGCCCACTTCACCTGGAATGGTCTCTTGCAATATGTGTTAACTCCTTATGCTTAACAATCCATCTCACCTTGTATTTAGCTGTGACACTCGGATTGCCTTTCCCAGGCTGAAGAAGAGCTCTAAGTTTGAAAGCCTGTCTCTTCCACCAACAGATGTTGGTCCAACTGTCTACCTCAGAGAGCGATGTAGAGATTCAATTAATTGAAGTACATAAAGCACTTGGAGAACTTCAGGTGGAAGGTTCTGTAAGGAAGCTAAATATTTTATCTGGCTCCACCAAGAACAGAGATTACTGGAAAACTCTCCCTTGCAAGACATCTCACTCAGTTTTTCAGATCTTTCTAAGGTTTGAAGGAGCATGTAAAACGTAGGGTGATTATCCACACTGAACCTTGAACTCTTTGGGTGTTCACTACCCTCCCTATTTACCAACTCTTCACAACATAAACTGACTTTTACTATGGAATTTTCCTCTCCGACAACTGGTTCACTAGAGCTCCTGAATTCCTCTAGCAACAGTAGATGATAAGTAGCTGGCTAGAGGACAGCACAATACCAAATTTATTAGACTATTGTTCAAGGATTGCATAAAAGGGGTAATTATCATGACAGCTCTGAGTTAAAGTTTGGACTTAGCTTATAAAAGAGAAAAAAGCTTTACTAATATAATCATTTCTCACATTTTCATAGTGCATTTTGTCAAAGATCTCAAAGTGTTTACAAAATACAGGGCATATATAGGAATCAGCAGCCGCGCAAACCCCAGAGAGAAGCAGCTTGCTTGCAGACTGAGAACCTCCTGGATCCATTTCTACTTAGGTCCTTAAGACATTCTGGCTAAATGCTCAATCTATGTCCATCACTGGCGATCTTATCGCACCACCACAGCTTCTGGCAACCATCGGATTGCCGGCCATGTAACAGCATCCCTTGGTAAACACATGTCATAATCCATTGGTCTTTGATTCTAATGATAAATATAGGAATAGCGTGCAGTAAATAAGGCATGGGGCCACACACTGAACAATGAGGAGAAGACAATATTGAATAGCTAGCTGTTCATTCAGTGACCATCGTCCATCCTGTGCACTGAACGAGACCACGGTCCTCCAGAAAAAAAAACTCCAATGTGTGATCACCTAATTAAAGTCCGTGGTTTAATGCTTATGCACAAAGGGGGCAAAATAACATTGCACAGGCCACCTTAATTCTGGCATTTCCTAGCTTTGGGGTGCTTGACTTTTCCTGCTGAAGAGAGCTCTTTAAGGTAGTTTTCTTGTGGGCAATTTTCTAGGCTTTTAACAAAACAGAAATTCCATCGTATCAATAAGGGTCATCTGCAGGGTTGGAAGCTTTAGATCCACCACCCAGACCTCTGCCACGTGAGCTAACAGAGTGACCGGTAGCAGCACTAGGTTGCCATCCCCTAGGTGGCCCAGCACTAGAGGGAGAGGGTGGGTTTCACAGATATTTGATGACAACAGAGGAATGGTAAGATTCGGGCTCCTCTGGAGGGAAGCATGCTGTACCAGGCACAGACTCTTCTGCCCATTGCTCCCACACTCCCACCCGCCAGCAGGTCCCTGGCACAGTCCATTCTCCTCACCTAGCCAGTTCCAGTCTCCTTCCTTCAGCTTCTCTTCCCAGTCTCCTTGCCCAGCAAGTCCTCGTCTCACCCCTCTGGACTTCCCCCAGTCTGTCCCCCCACACCCAGTCAATCCCCTTGGTCAGCCAATCTCAGTTCCCCTCTCTTAGAATCATAGAATATCAGGGTTGGAAGGGACCTCAGGAGGTCATCTAGTCCAACCCCCTGCTCAAAGCAGGACCAATCCCCAATTTTTGCCCCCAAAAAATTGCTTCCTCTGATCTTGCCTCCAGTCACCCCCCTCCCTCACCCATGCTTCCCATTCCCACTGGCCCCCAGTCCCAATCTCCCTACCCTGGCTCCAGAGTTGTTGGGATCTTTGAGGAATTTAGCTGTGAATGTAGAAGTCTCTACTGAATGTGTGCAAACTGCAATTTTTCATAGGCTTGTAACTTGGCCAAAGGTGGACAGATTTTCATGGGCTTAGCAAAAGGCACATCCCTGACCTAAAGGCCACCTCCGGGCCGAATTTTAAAGCTGTGCTCCAAAGCACTGGGGTGCTAGATCATCTCAAAAAAAGTTCACCAGAATGTTTTTTACATGGGCAAACCAATGTATTTTCCCCCTCACCTTGTTCTCAGAAACAGCTGAACCAACCATTCTGACTGAAATTTTCCAGAAATATTCAGCCAGTGGGAGACACCTGGCATGGAAAATTTCAATCAAACAGATAAAATTCAGCAAAGTTCTAAGTAACTGAAAACAGGGTCTTGTAATGGGAAGTATCAAGCAACCTTAACACTACCAGCCCCACCTAGATTATAACTACCACTGTCCTGACTCCATTTTTGAAGATGGCACCTCCCACAACATATCGCCCCCTAGTGCTATGATGGCACATTGGCATCAGCATCAGATGGGATAATGAACTAGAAACAGGGTTCTCCTTGGAGGTTTCATCTCCAAGGTCTGAGCAGGCCTATCCCAGTTAAACAGGAGAATCATAGCCCCAGGGAACGCATACATAAAGATCAATAAAAACGAGAAGACAGGGCAGATTCATCCACCTCAGGCCTTCAGTGTCTTGCGTCTGCAGGAGTCTCACCAGCGACATTAGACAAAAGCAAAGCGCGGGCGGTAGAAAAAGCTCATGTATGACAGCAGGTAGCAAACGTGTGCAGGCCCATTAGGCCATCAAGGTTTCTTGGCAACTACCTGAAGAAAATTGCCAAGGGAGAAGGACAGTGCAACACATCACCAATGCTATTATCCTAAATTGCAGTTATAAATATTAGTCCTAGAATGCAATCAGAACCATTTATTTTCTTGGCCAGGGAACAGAACAATAAGTTGATCATCGTATCAAGCACTCAGCACTGACAACCTACTACTCCCCGCAAGCAGAGACAGCGGAGAGAACTGCAGTCTAAATTCGAGCCCAGAGAGCAGGGGAAACCACTTGGCCTCTCCTCTGATCTTTGTGCTTTTGAAATTCCCTGTCTAATCAAAGCTAGGGAGCAATTTCTTTTTTTTTTAAATTGCTTCCATGCAAGTAACAGGTGCTGGATTAGCAGTTCTGAAAACTGAATCCCTCTGATAGCTACGGAATGGGGACAGAGATTCAGCAGTGCTGCAGTCTGGCCAAATACCCTTAGCACACAACTAAGACACTTTAAGGCCAGAAAGGGACAATCATGATCTAGTCTGACCTCCCATATGACCCAGGCCACGGAATCTCATCCACGCACTCCTGCAAACAGGCCCAGAACCTCTGGCTGAGTTACTGACTTCCTCAAAACCTGATTTAAAGACTTCATGTTACAGAGAATCCACCATTTATTCTAGTTCAAACCTGCAACTGAGCCATACACCGGGGGGTGTGTGTGTGGGGGGGGGGTAATAGGTGCCTATTTAAGAAAAAAACCCTAAAATGGGGACTGTCCCTATAAAATCGAGACATCTGGTCACCCTAGCTGCAGGGGAAGGCGACAAATGCCCAGGGCATAGGCTGCAGATATCAACGGCCAGGATAGGCTAAGCCTCCCCTGACCCAGGCATGGCCCCCCCCATGTTCTGCCCTGAGGCCCCACGCTCCCGCCCCATCGACCCTTAAGCTGGCAGGCTCCAGCCCATAGCCTGGAGCTCAGGCCCACCAGAGGCCTGGGGTGGCACTCGGAATGGCCGGGGAGAGGGGAAGTCAGGCCAGCCTGGTGGGGGCGGGGAGAAGCTTGGGCCAGTGGCCCAGGGTGACGTTGGGGCCAGCCTAGCGCTGAGAGGGTCAGCAGCTTGCCTTGGTGTTGGGGCAGGTGGCTCAGCACTGGCGCGCTGGTGGGGGCTCACTCGCCACCTATGCCCCAAGGTCTCTGCCAATCTTACCCTGCGGGAAATTCCTTTTCCACCCCAAATATGGTGATCAGTTAGACCCTGAGCATGTGGGGCAGACCCACCAGCCAGACACCTGGGAAAGAATTCTCCATAGTAACTCAGAGCCCTCCCCATCAAGTGTCCCATCTCCAGCTGTTGGAGATACAGAGAGTGGGACGTCTGTGGGTCAGAGGAAGCGAGACTGCATTCAGGCCACAATGCCCATTCAGTACTTGACCTCTTGACATTGCCTAGAAGATGCAGTCCGGTTCAGGAGCCTGGCCCATCGGGAAGTACTCAAACTACAGCTCCCACCAGGAACTGCGGCAGCTCAGGCGAGCACAGATTAGCATTGAGCTGACCCAAAATGAGCTGTTTTGATTCCGGGTGACCCAAATATTTCATTTCTGATGTTTCCCAATGGAAACCTGAAAAGTTTCAGCGAAGGAAACCATGGAAAATATATATTTTCACAGAAACCACATCTTCTGTCAAAAATAAATGTTTGGATGGAAGATACCCAGCCAGATCTATCTTGCATCAGCATCTAATTCAGACCAGATTTTGCAAAAACGCAATAAACTCATTTCTGTTCTTTGTTGCCACTTTGTAATAAACTGTTCCCCGAGAATCCGATTTTACAAGTGCATTTCGGCCCTGGGACTACTTAATCACAAGGAAATATTTGAGGGCAGTGAAATGGCTCCAGACATGATCCAAGCCAGAGCAGCATTCATGTCAGCAGCAGGGCCCGTGCTTGGATGGCAGAGGCAAGGAGACAGTAGAAATACTGGGCAACCTATGCAAAAAGAGCAATTAAATCAGAATTAACTGGATTGCAGGAGGGGAAAATTGCTTCTTTCACCTTTCTTGATTCTAAAGCTGCCATGGCCCAGCGCTTCCACTGCGTTTCCCTGCACCCAACAGCTGAAGAGGCTGTTAATCAGGATTGTCAGATGCCTTCCCAAAGCTGAACATCCTTGTACAGACCATGGTTCAGTGGTCCCATTCTCGCTCTCTGCCTCCGCCTCATCTGTTCTGATATTAGCCACAGAAATGTGGGCTGGAGAAGGGGGACATCTTTTGCTATTTACACAGGGGAGGAATGAATAGTTCTTGCTCGGGATTGGAAGTTAATTTCCCTGGCTAGATATAATGAAGACAGACACTATAGAAGAATCTATCCCTGGCTCTGCTCATCTACGTCCACCACAGTCTGCAGAGCACCTCCATTCTAGCTTGTAGCTCCTCTCTTACTGTACCGGTGAGAAACACCCTTGCGTATGGTCCTCCAGGCATATGCCTGGGTCTCCAGAGGCAAACAACATTCTGCAAAGTAACTCAGCTTTGGAGCCTAAGTCTGTGCTGAAGGATCAGTTTCTGCAGCTCAACCTGTGACCCACAGACACAGCTGATCTGGACATATTATGGATGTGAATGAGATTCCAGCACGGGGGTCTGAGACAGGGAGTCAGAGCTTCCGTTGTGTTCAGCTTATCCCTGGAACCAAGGGACCTTTAAGGCACGGGTCAAATGCTAGACTTGGTGTAAATAGGCACAATTCTGTTTAAGCCAGCTGAGCGGCACGCACACCACCAGGCTGAATCCGCTCAGTGCCTGGCCCAGGAAGAAGGTCAATGCGAGGGCAGCATACGGGGTTTATAGCCTTCCAGGTCTCCCCTCCTCCAACTACTTCCCCTCCATCATTTCTGCATCCCGACCCCAACAAGCCTACAAGCGTTATCTGCTGCCTCCTCCTAGCTGGGAATGGGCAACGGGATGGATCACTTGATGATTTCCTGTTCTGTTCATTCCCTCTGGGGCACCTGACATTGGCCATTGTCAGAAGACAGGACACTGGGCCAGATGGACCTTTGGTCTGACCCAGTCTGGACGTTCTTACATTCTCCTGCCTGTGGTGTGTCTTAGTGCAGCCCTTTGGGGCAGGGCATCGGTCGCTCCCAGCCCCAGCCGTGCACAGCTCTGGAGCAACGGGAGAAGGAGTGAGGCTATGAATGGTAGCTGCAGAGCAGGGCTGCAAAGGGTGGAAGGGAAATACACATGTGCTCCTGCTGATCGGGCACTTGGCTTTAGCTCCTGCCAAATTAAAACAGCTGGATCAAGCCAAGGGGCTGCAGCAGGGGGTGGGGAGAAGGACACACTGGTCCAAGGCTGGCTGCTGTGGGCCGACGAAGGCTCATGTATTGTGTAAACATCTGTTACCAGCCACATGCAAACAGCTCCTCCAGGAGCCCTGGTCACAGACCCCACCTTCTGGCCGGTGCTGAGTACGCTGTCCTGCCCCCATGCACCCACAGATATGCCTTGCGCTGCCGGTCACAGGGCACAGAGAGGGCTGCTGCAAAGCCAAGGTGCCAAAGGGAAAGGGCAGCGCATCCCGAGCGAGCAGCCTGCAAACCCGGCAGGGTTCTGCCATCGTTAAGGGGGCGGGGCAGCGTCAGAGGCAACGCGGGCAGCGCCCATGCTTGTAAATCGGTAGTCACCCTCCCAGCAAGGTGATTTAAGACCACGGTGAGCAGCAGAAAGCCAGCACTATGGAGATGGCCCTGGGAGAGGATCCTAAACCTCAGCCTCCAGCACAGCAAAAATACAGGCGAAGGCTCCTGAGCAGAACAGAAAGCTGCTCCTGGCTCAGGGCCAGGGTGCTGGAACAATGTGTACAGTGGGGGTGCTGAGAGCCATTGAACCAAACCATAAACCCTGCATATGATGGAAACCACTTCAAGCCAGGGGGTGCTGCAGCCCCCCTAGTTCTAGCACCTGTGCTCAGGGCCAATCTGCTCAGCAAAAGCCAGCAGTGGCTCTGCCCAGTGCACAAGCCGGGACTTGATCCCCTTCCACACACACAGGCAAGAGCCCCCAGGAGCACAACCCCCCCTCGCGACTAGCAACGATGTGAGGCCTTGGCCCTAAACCCTCCTCTCCAATGGCCAGCAAAGCAGGTGGCCAGCTGCCCAAAGGGCATGCGGTGCGCCCGAAGGAATTGCACAGCAGGCAGGCAATGTGGGCCAGGTTTTTAAAGGCATGCAGGCACCTAACTCCAGCGATGAGCTGCCAACATCTTAACAATGGGTTCCCTCCTCACCCCACGAGGGGGTCGTGGCCCACCCCTGCCCCCCGGGACTCCTGCCCCATCCAACCCCCCCACGCTCCTTGACGCCCCCCACCCCCTCCAGGACCCCTGCCCCATCCACCCCCCTCCCCTGTCCCCTGACTGCCCCCAGAACTGGGCAGGAGGGTCTCGTGGGCCACCGAAGTGGGTGCCCACCCCACCCCTAAGAGCCAGAGGGACCTGCCGGGGGGCGAGGTGGGGAGTCCCGGCGGTGCTTACCTGGTAGCTTCCAGGAAGCATCCGGCAGGTCCCTCTGGCTCCTAGGGGTGGGGGAGCGTAGCTAGGGGCGGAGCAGGGGGAGCGGCCACTCCCCCCACTGATCACATCAAAAGTGGCGCCTTAGGCACCGACTCCCTGGGTGCTCCGGGGCTCGAGCACCTATGGGGAAAATTTTGGTGGGTGCAGAGCCCCCACCAGCAGATCCCCACCCTGCCCCACGCCCGGCCCCAGCTCACCTCCGCCTCCTCCCCTGAACACGCCGCCCCGCCCTGCTTCTCTGCCTCCCTCCCTCCCTGGCTTCCCGCAGCTGTTCGGCGGGAAGCCGGAGAGGACTGAGAAGCAGGCGGCAGCTTCCCGCTCAGGCCGAGCGTGGCGGAGGTGAGCTGGGGCGGGGAGTGGTTCCCCAGTGCCCCCCCGCCCCCCGGGTTACCTGCTGCGGCGCGGGTGGCCCTCCTCACCCCCCCCCCCGTCCGAGCTCACCTCCGCTCTGTCTCCCTGGGCCTGAGCCCGAAGCCACCGCCTGCTTCTCAGCCTGCCCTGGCTTCCCGCATGAACAGCTGATTCGCGGGAAGCCTGGGGGGGCGGAGAAGCAGGGTGGGGCAGTGCATTCAGGGGAGAAGGCGGAGGTGGACTGGAGGTGAGCTGGAGTCGAGGGTGGGGCGGGGAGCTGCCAGTGGGTGCTCTGCACCCACCAAATTTTCCCCTTGGGTGCGCCAGGGCTGGAGCACCCTTGGAGTCGGCGCCTAAGGCGCCACTTTGGGCCGGTTAAATTTAGAAGCCCTTTTAGAACCGGTTCTCCCTCGCGGAGCAACCGGTTCTCAAAGGGCTTCTAAATTTACCAACCGGTTCTAGCGAACCGGCTCCAGCTCACCACTGCCTAACTCCCATTGGTTCCCATTGGAGTTAGGTGCCTACATGCCTTTAAAACCTGGCCCTTCCTTCCCGCTTGGGAGCGCAAGGAGATATTGCACCCCCAGCACTCCCTGCTGGAGCAGGGCAGCATGGTATCACCCTAGTGCGGGCCAGGATCGAGAGCCAGGATCTGATGAGAGACAGAAAGCATAAAGCCAGGATCCTGCTGCAAAGTTCCCCCAACATTTGGGGGTGTTTGGTCCGGGGTCCACAAGAGCCTCTGGAATAGCTTGGGGTGGGAGTCACTCACTTCAGTGGAGTGACTGCACTTCCCCCGGCAACCAGAATGTGGTTCAGTGCACTCATCTCCCTAAAGGACAGAGAGAGAGACAGTCACGCCTCTGCTAAAAGAGAAAGAGGTGAATCTAATAATTCCCCTGCCTTCTCCTCCCCACTCAGTACCCCGCCTTGCTTGGGAGAACCCCGCCTTGCTTGGGAGAACCCCCTGCTCTTTCAGCCCAGCACCTGAGCTACACCTGTCTGCCTGGAGCTGCGGCTTCCTTGTCTGCCAATTAAATACTTAAACTAATGCTATGGCATTAATTGCATTAATAAAAAACTAATCTCCTACCTGGGCCATGTAATCAGGAGCTAATTACCCAACCCGACACTCAGATCTACAGCTCCTCTCGCAGAGCTATTAGCCTTTGCTAAGTGCTTTTGCACCAATTACTGTCCTTGCTGCAAGCCTGGGGTTGTCTCATTACATCCCACGGCCAACGCTGCTCCAGCACCGGGTGTTTTTCAAGGTTGCCCGGCTCATTGTGCATGCAGTTGTATCTCTCTAAATGGCAAGCACAGGAAACTGTAAAGTTCAACATCTACAGGCATAATTCTGCTCTGCATTGCAGATGCTATAGTGGCCACCTGGCTGGTTTTTAAGCAGCCTGGCTGGTTTTTGTACTGCCTTGCTGGTTGCTGGTCAAAAGATGTAATATGCTGGGACGTTTGTTTGCTGTGCACAGGCACAGCTGTGCATGCAACCGGCGATGCAAGTCACATGGCTGGGCGCACAGCCAGCACCTGGGTCTGCGTGCTGGCCCCTCGCCTGCACAACCATGGCAGCTCCTCTCAGTGTCAGAGCCCAGGAAGCAGGATGGGCCTGAAGCTTGCCAGCAGGAAGGGATAAGCAGTGCGGCGGAGAAAGCTGGGAGGGACAGTAGTGGGGTTCCCTCAAGGGCTCTGAAAGGAGGACAGACCTGAGATTCAGCAACTGGGTCAACTCTAGAACCCTTTTAGTTGGTAGAATCACAGAATATCAGGGTTGGAAGGGACCTCAGGAGGTCAGCTAGTCCAACCCCCTGCTCAAAGCAGGACCAATCTCCAATTTTTGCCCCAGATCCCTAAATGGCCCCCTCAAGGATTGAACTCACAACCCTGGATTTAGCAGGCCAATGCTCAAACCACTGAGCTATCCCTCCCCCTTAAAATTTCTTTTTTTTCTTCATTCCCAATGGCCAAGGCCACATCATCTTAATAGTAGGGGATGGCCAGTTTTTCTGCATCTCAGGGGTAGCAACCCTATGTCTCTATTAACCCTCCTGCTTTGGGGCATAAGGCAGCCACTGAGGGCCAGATCCTCAAAGGTGTTTAGACACCTAAGTCAGGCACCTAAATACCTTTGAGGATCAGGGCCTAATTGCTTCAGGTTAGGAAGGAACTTCCCCTAAGAGCAAGTTATTCCATCAGTGTCCATTAGGGCGTTTCTTGCTCCTTGCTCTGTAGCATCAGGGGTCGGCCACTGTTGGAACCAGATGCTGGACCACACGGACCTGATCCAGTCCTGGCGTCCGAACAGCCCGAGTTGGGATCTGGCCAGGATGCTAGTGTTCACTCACTAGGTGTGAATGGCCTCAGTGTCTCAAGGATCACTCTACAGACAGTGCCTCCAGGCGGTGGCTGGGCATCTCACACCTGAGATTAGTGAGCTTGAGAAGCAAACCCACAAAAGGCAGTGTGCTCTACAAACATAGCTCAAAGTCTAGGCTATGGAGCATTTCGCTTCTAGGTCACCAGTTCAAATCCATCCCAGAGCAAGAAGCAAGCAGGAGACATGGCTGTCTGATGGCAGTTAGGAGGCTCAAGTGGAATGACTTCATGGATGCAGATATGTCCACGTCACAAAAAAATCACCATCTCTGTGGTGCTGATTGGCTTCCTCGATAACCCAGAGGCCAAGGACTGAACAGGAATGGAGACAGAACCCTGGACAGTCCTACCAGGGGTGGGGGAACATGTGGGACACTGGTGGCACATGCTGGCTTAGTACAGAGGGGCCTGCTAGTGACTGACCCCACTGACTATAACAGGGGTCGGCAACCGATGGCACGGGAGCCGATTTTTAATGGCACGCTGCCTGCCGGGTCCCAGCCGCCAGCCCCACTCAGCCCGCTGCCAAACCAAGGCCGGGACCCCGGCAGGCAGCAGAGAGCCATTAAAAATCCTGCCCGCCCCGGCCCACTCTTCTCCGCCCCCACGCGGGCAGGGTGAAGAAGCTTGATCCTGCCGGAGGCTGCTGCAGGGCAGGCAAGTTCCCCCTCCCCCACCTCTTCCCCCAGCCTGCTGGGGTCCTGCCCCTCCTCCTCTCCCCCGCCTCTTCCCCCAGCCTGCTGGGGTCCTGCCCCTCCTCCTCTCCCCCTCCCCTGCCTCTTCCCCCAGCCTGCTGGGGTCCTGCCACTCCTCCTCTCCCCCTCCCCTGCCTCTTCCCCCAGCCTGCTGGGGTCCTGCCCCTCCTCCTCTCCCCCTCCCCTGCCTCTTCCCCCAGCCTGCTGGGGTCCTGCCCCTCCTCCTCTCCCTCCCTGCTGCAGATCAGCTGATGGCCCTTGCAAGGGAGGGGGAGAAGCGGAGCCGGAGCCGCAGCGCGCTCGCTGCTCTAGGGAGGAGGCAGAGAAGAGGTGGGGACAGGGCCTTGGGGAAGAGGGGTGGAATCAGGGCATATCCCCTCCAGCCCCCTGCCGTGAGCCACTCTGGACAGAGGGCTGGGACCACCCCCACAACCCTAGCCCACACCCCCAGCCCTCTGCCCTGACCCTTACACCCCCCCCCCACACACACACACCTCAGCCCCCTGCCCTGACCCCTGCACCCTCCTCACACACCCCCACCCCTCTGCCCTGATCCTTGCACCCCTCACACACACCCAGCCCTCTACCCTAACCCCTGCACTCCCCCCACACCCCATGCTCTGACTCTTGTACCCCTCACACATACCCAGCCCCCCCACACCCCATGCCCTGACTCTTGCACCCCCCACATTCTCATCCCCACCCTGAGTACCAAACGGGAGCTCCTGCACCACTACCCCCACATTCCTACCTGCACCCCTCGCACCAAATGGGAGCTGCCCAGGTAAGCACTCCACACCCAAACCTCCTGCCCCAACCCTGAGCCCCCTCCCTCATTCTAGCTCCTGGCCAGACCCTACACCTCAACCCCCAGCCTGCTCCTTCACCCCCAGCCTTGTTCTCAGCACACTCCCACCCTCATCTCAGTGCAGAGAGAGGAAGAGAATGGGCTAAAACCAGGGAGAAGGTAGGTACCCAGTCTATGTGGGCAGGGCCGGGATCCCAGACCGGCAGCGGGCTGAGTGGGGCCCTGGCTGGCAGGAGCCGGCGGACAGAACCCCAGACCAGCAGCGGGCTGAGCCGCTCAGCCCACTGCCGATCTGGGGTCCCAGCCGCCAGCCCCGTTCAGCCCGCTGCTGGTCTGAGGTTCTGGCTGCCAGCCCCTTGCCAGCCGGGGTCCCGGCTGCAGGCCCCGCTCAGCCCCCTGCCAGTCTGGGGTCCCTGCCACCAGCCCCTTGCCAGCCGAGGTCCCAGCTGCAGGCCCCGCTCAGCCTGCTGCCAGTCTGGGGTTCTGGCTGCCTGCCCCTTGCCAGCCGGGGTCCCGGCTGCAGGCCCCGCTCAGCCCCCTGCCAGTCTGGGGTCCCTGCCGCCAGCCCCTTGCCAGCCGAGGTCCCAGCTGCAGGCCCCGCTCAGCCTGCTGCCAGTCTGGGGTTCTGGCTGCCTGCCCCTTGCCAGCCTGCCCCTTGCCTAGGTGAACAGAACCCCAGGCCGGCAACAGGCTGAGCGGGCCAGCAGCGTAAGATCAGCATTTTAATTTAATTTTAAATGAAGCTTCTTGAACATTTTGAAAACCTTGCTTACTTTACATACGACAATAGTTTAGTTATATAGACTTGTAGAGAGAGAGCTTCTAAAAAATGTTAAAATGTATGACTGGCACCCAAAACCTTAAATTAAAGTGAATAAATGAAGACTTGGTACACCACTTCCGAAAGGTTGCCAACCCCTGGACTACAACAACCTACTGCATACAGCTGCCGGACCTGGCTCTTTAACTGAAGTTAGGCCAGTCGCTGGGGGGGGGCGCTGTAGGTGGGATCCCCACTACACCATGGTGTCTCTCTGTATGCAGCTGTGGTTCACTGCACCTCTCCTGCTGGAGTGCTGGAGAGAGGTTCACACCCAAGATATACCAGTCATACCCACTGGGAGTAGTTCCTAGCCAGTTACAAGAGATGGGACTGTCAGCTCAGTAATTTTCCTGAGTACCAAAGCCTTGGAGTGGACAGACAGATTGCATGGGGGCTAGCTATGGAAAGGCAAAGGGCCTTCCAGGATGATTTTGCTGAGGGAGCGGAAGAGAGACGGTGGGAGAGAGAGAAGGCAAATCTCATCCTTGCAGAAGATGGAGAGCACAGGCTCAGGTAGGCACACAGGGAGCTCTGACAAATCCCTTTGATTGAAGCCAGTGAGTCAAAAGCACTGAGATCAAACAAAGAATTAGGAGTTATAGGTCTGCCTTGCAATAAATAATATTTAGGAAACAACTGGCTAGTGGATGAGTCAGGTCAACAGATTTGGATACAGGGGGGTTGTTTAGTTCTGCTCCAATGTGAATTCAGTGCTTTATTTGTGCTTCTCTTCCCCAGACACAACTCCTGATCTCAATCCTAGGTTCCCTCCTTTCGCAGGATGCCATTTGAGCTCAGCAGCAACAATTCCTTTCCTGACCACAGGGGTCCCTGTCGAGCTAGTTTGGGATCAAGGGTGATATAGTGTACTTGGACTTTTGGAAAGCCTTGGACAAGGTCCCTCACCAAAGGCTCTTAAGCAAACTAAGCAGCCATGGGATAAGAGGGAAGGTCCTCTCATGGACAGGAAACAAAGGTAGGAATAAATGGTCAGTTTTCAGAATGGAGAGGTAAATAGCAGTGTCCCCCAGGGATCTGTGCTGGGACCAGTAATGTTCCACATATTCATAAGCGATCTGGAAAAATTAAATAGTGAGGTGGCAAAGTTGCAGGGATACTAAATTGTTCAAAATAATTAAGTCCAACGCTGACTGTGAAGTGTTACAAAGGGATCTCACAAAACTGGGTGATGGGGCAACAAAATGGCAGATGACATTCATAGAAGATTAGGGTTGGAAGAGACCTCAGGAGGTCATCTAGTCCAACCCCCTGCTCAAAGCAGGGCCAACCCCAGCTAAATCATCCCAGTCAGGGCTTTGTCAAGCTGGGCCTTAAAAACCTCTAAGGATGGAGATTCCACCACCTCCCTAGATAACCCATTCCAGTGCTTCACCACCCTCCTAATGAAATAGTGTTTCCTAATATCCAACCTAAACCTCCCCCACTGCAACTTGAGACCATTGCTCCTTGTTCTGTCATCTGCCACCACTGAGAACAGCTGAGCTCCATCCTCTTTAGAGCCCCCCTTCAGGTAGTAGAAGACTGCTATCAAATTCCCCCCTCACTCCTCTCTTCTGCAGCCTAAATAAGTCCAGTTCCCTCACCCTCTCCTCCTAAGTCATGTGCCCCAGTCCCCTAATCATTTTGGTTGCGCTCCACTGGACTTTCTCCAATTTGGCCACATCCCTTCTGTAGTAGGGGGACCAAAACTGGACACAATACTCCAGGTATGGCCTCACCAGTGCCGAATAGAGGGGAATAATCACTTCCAACAATCTGCTGCCAATGCTCCTACTAATGCAGCCCAATATGCCGTTGGCCTTCTTGGCAACACAGGCACACTGTTGACTCATATCCAGCGTCTTGTCCACTGTAATCCCCAGGTCCTTTTCTGCAGAATGTCAACATTCAATGTTGACAATGCAAAGTGATGCACATTGAAAACATAATCCCCAACTATCCATATAAAATGATGGGGTCTAAATTATCTGTTACCACTCAAGGAGGAGATCTTGGAGCCACTGTGGATAATTCTCTGAAAAACATCTTGTCAATGTGCAGCAGTAGACAAAAAAGTGACCAGAACATTAGGAAAGGGAAGGAAAGTTCCGCTCAGCCATTCCTGCTAGTTCACATACGCAGATGACATTTGCGAAGGTGTCCAACCACAGTCATTCCCAGAATTTAAAGACACCATCAGTGCAGACTTGATTAAGATTGTCGAATACTGGAGCCAGTGGCAATTACAACCAAGTATGACCAAGACAGTTCTGAGTGTCTCCCATCTTTACAACACCAGAGCAGATCAAGAACTGACATTTTTTCTCTCAGTGGTCATCACTTGAAACTGGAATCCCACCCAGTCTACCTCAGAGTAACCCTAGAGAGTTCTCTCACATGTCTTAAGCAGCTGAGGGCTAAGCAGAGGATGTGTAACAATCTTCTAAGCAAACTGGGAGGACTTCCTGGGGAGCAAACGCTCAAACACTCTGATCATCTGGCTTAGCCCTCTGTTACCCTGCAGAGAATACTGTGGGCCGATCTGGCTCCATTCGGCTCACATCAAGCAATCTGATGCACAGCTATACTCAGCCATGCTCACTGTAAGTGGGACGATTTGACCTGGCGCCCCGCGTTAAGCGACATCCTTCCTCCACAAGTCCATCATGAGGATGCTACAACCAGAATAGTTGAGAAGATCAGGGCAAACCTGAGCCCACTGCAGTACACAGACCTCTTCTACCACCCAAAAGCAAGCTTGCAGTCCAGGCACCTGTTGTGGGCCCACTTGCCCTGCCCAGATTTCTCTGGAACGTTGAGGTGCTGTGAAGAATAGTCTGACATCAGAAACCAGAGTCTTACAAGTGACTCGACCATGTGTATACCCAGTCATGGGCCCTTCTGAAGTGCTTTGGAACAGGCCAGGGTCTACATACAGCTAGCCGCCGCACCTTGGGGCCAATGAGAGGATCCCGCTTGCGTCTGTGGCCAAAAAGACAGTGTCATACCAGACTTCATGGCCATGCCAGGGCTCTACACTTCGCTGAGGAGGCAGACGTGGATTGGATTGGCAGGCTCCGCCTCCGCTAAGAAGATTGCAGGTTGTTGACAGCCCATTGTGCAGCGTCTTCCAGCAGGTCCTGAACAGCACCCACAGCCTGGATCACACCAGAGATAGGCAGGTGTTCCTTGCTTACCTGCCTTTCGCAGGGACTCGCTAAAACCAGCCCCTCTCACCCCTGAGCTCCTCCATTATCTGATCACCTCCAGCACATGAAAGCTGAGCTGGCTGTTCACGCTCACCGAACAGGCCTTTTCTTCCCAAGAGGGTGTCACAGCCTGGTGCTAAACATGCCATGTGGGTGGGAATGTCAAGCCGAGCTGCTCCTGTCACTGAACAGGCAATTAGAGATGCTTTGTCAGCACCACTTAGCAGCTGGTGCTTTATTGGTGACAGAATCTGGCAGAAGCAGCTTTGTCCCAGCTGGCTGTCTGCTGCACAGCCTGCTGGGTGGAAACTCCTGGGGTCTACTCCAACTCTCCTGTTAACCCTGGGCAAGACACTCAGCCTCCCCGTGCCTCAGTTTACCCATTATAATGTTAGTATAATAAAAATAATAAACCAACCCACCTCCCCTGGCTTATTTCATGAATATTTGTAACATGCTGTGAGATCTGTGGTTCGTTATTGATGCACCAAGAGGTGGTGGCTGGATAATTGCTAGAGAACCGGGAAGAAGGGGTGTTCGGCTGCTCCCATCCCTCACTGGTTTGTCTGAATGCAGAGGCAAGATGCCCGGTTAAATGATCCCCCACTTTGTCTGCTTCATTCATTTCCACCCCTACCCCAAGCACATCAGCAGCGCCGCCCCAGGTGTGATGCCTGGAAATCAGAGTCCCACAGCCCATCAAGTCTCAGAGGGGTGAGGACAAATCACCTCGGAGTGTCATTGTTAAAATGTCTTCATGAACGGAGCACCATCTCCTCAGCCCATCACAGCAGGACTTGCTTTTCTGCTGCCATTCTGCAATTCACTTGAATTAGAAGGTCACCGAGTCCATTTGTCTTTGCAATGTGACTGCACAGCATTAACAGAGCTTCTATAGCCACATCCATTGTACCTAGGCCAGGGGTTATAACTGCTGGCAAAGAACAGCCCGCAGGGCAATGGATGCAGATTAGGCTGGAAAGAGCAATGACATAAATACAAATCAACCCTCGTATTGTGGTTTTGCCCAGAAGCCCCAGGCATGACTCAAGGACCCCGTTGTGGTCAGCACTGTATGACCATTGAACAAAAAGACTGTCCCTGCTCCTACAACCATATGGGCCTTACCTATATGTATGGCCCAGGATTGCTCAAACTGTAATGCATGTGTTCATAGCATTGATCTGACTGAGTTCAATGAGATTGCTTTCTAGCTCCTGTTCCTAGAGGCTCTCGGTGCAGTTACAAATATTTAAAATATACACAGACAAATATTCAGAAATGCAGGGAACTATCTGGCACTATTTGCCTGAAATATCCCACCTTGTTAGCTAGGAAAGGGTCAAGTGGGTTTTGCTTACTCACTGAGGCAGATGGCTCTGTCTTGGAGTTGATCAAAAAATATTAAGTACTGCCCACGGGGAAAACAAAAAACATGCATTTTTTTCCATTTCAGTTCATTTTGTTGAAACATCAAAAATATCAATGGAAAGAAATTGCTCATGAAAGTTTGTTTCTTTGAAAATCAATTGTTTTTCATCAGGAAAAAAATGGGAAGAAACATTTTTCTTCCCATCATCTCAGCCCATTACTCCACCTGGATAGTAAGGAGGTGGGAGTCGGTCTCTGGAAAAAGAAGACCTAGAGTGTGGGCTGAGCAGCCCTGAGGGAGGATCCTTACGAGAGCTGAATATTGTAATTTGTTATTTTCTGTACTGATAAATCCAAACCCCAAGGAGGGGTTGAGTTTGGATTCTACACAGAGCATGGATTGCATGTGAGAACAGAGAAAGGTACCTGGCTCTTCTAGAAAAATACTTTTTTCCAAAATAACAAGACTTCATTACATCTTATCTATCCCTCAACCCGCCTCTTAGATGGACACCAAAGAAACAGATATGCCTCAATGCATGCATTAAAGCTCAGAAAATCCAGGCTGTCCGAGACCCAAAGGGGACTGGGTATCAGAGTCAAAGGCCCATCCCTAAAAAAGCCCTGACATGAGCCCATGCCCTTTGCGAGCAGACAGCTGTTAGCATGTGGGCCTGTGCCAATCACAACTCTGGGCAGCATCATAGGGGGAGATGGGAAGCTCTCTGAAGCAGCACAGACCCAGGGTGTATAGGACTTTAGAGAATAAAAATCAACACCCTAAATTCCACTCAGAGGCTAATCGCACATCTGTGTGGACTAGAGCTGAGTGGAAAATGGAATTTCCCTCCCTTGGAAAATTTCAAAGCTTTTTGGAAAAGCATTTCCTCTCAGATTGGGATCCCCAAAAAATATCATGGGAGGGGAAATCTGCTTGGGGAGCTGAGGAGCCCAGAATGCCTGGTTTCCTTTGGAAGTTTCAACAGAATTGACATGTTCCTGGGGAATGTTCTGATTCCATCAGCCCAGGCAGTCTCAGACCATCCCCTCCATAAACTTATGAAGCTCAGTCCTGAAACCAGTTAGATTTTTTTGCCCCCACTCAGATGCTGGAAATAGGCATGCTGCCGCATCCCCTGGATGGATGCAGTTTCCATCACGTAGAGGGTTTACGGTTTGGTTCAGTGGCTCTCAGCACCCTCCCCCACTATAAAAACTGTTCCAGCACCCCTGTCCCCACTGCTCTTCTTGGGAGGCTACTCCTGAATGTCACTACTCTGATGGTTAGAAACCTTCCTCTAATTCAAGCCTAAACTTGCTAACAGCCAGTTTATTGTCATTTGTTCTCGTGCCAACATTGGCCCTTAAATAACTCCTCCCTGGTATTTATCCCTCTGATGTATTTATAGAGGGTAATCACATCTCCCCTCAGCCTTTGTTTGGTTAGGCTAAACAAGCCAAGCTTCTTGAGTCTCCTCTCGTAAGGTGCGTTTTCCATTCCTCGGATCATCTTCTCAGCCCTTCTCTGCACCTGTTCGTTTGAATTCATCTTTCTTCAACATGGGGGACCAGAACTGCACACATCTGGATGTATACCTGGATTAAACACTTCCTCCTATTAATACAAATAGTGAATAATAATGACAATAGAGTTAACAGCCCCAGGTGCTAGGTCCTGTACAAATAGAACAAAAAAGACATCCTCTACCCCTAAAGACTTTACTATCTACATAAAGATGTCCTTAGTGATCCTCTTTCTCTGTCCCCTCCACCTTCTCTGCTCCCTCCCATGTGCCCTTCAGCAAGTTTTAACATCCCCTTGGTCTTCACTGAGCGAGAAGATCAAATTTCAGAGAAATGAGCCATTGTGAACTCCTCCCCTAGGGCAAGCATGGCTGCAGACACCCTGCATGCCAGACTAGGAGCTTACCTACTGTGCTAGGGAAAGCTTGTTTGTGTCAGGGCAATATTTAGATTAGAGACTGAGCAGGGGGCATGCCCCCTGCTCTCTGAACAGTTTACAGCCAGTCTATTTAGTGCAAACCAGCCCCTTTCCCTTGGGTTTGGTTTAATGGAGACTCCAAGAGCAGTAATACAATCATACACTTTCGGACTGTTTCACACAGGGACCCATTCTGGAACAGCTATTCCAGAATAAGTCTTCCAGAGCCACAGTGGGTGTGAACACCCTTATTATAGAAGAAGTGCCTGGTTCCTGTTTAGCTTAACCCACTTTAAAAGTGTAGTAAGCAAATCCAGAAAAAGGCACTCTGATTCTAGAGCAAGAGTGTCCACATGCAGAGTTATTCAGGAATAGCTGCTGCACTCCAAAGTCCCACTCTACCTTAATCCAAATACCTTTCGTGTGCAGATAAGTCTTGAGCCTCAGGGTGGCTGCTACTAGGATTTCCCTGCCGATGCCACTCTGTCCTAGACTCTGTCCTCTACCCTGAAGAGCTACCCCCATTCTGTCGGGCATGGCAGTAATGAGCTGCCCCCTGATACTGTAAGTCCCAGACTCCCTGCCAAGACCCTGCACTGGCTAATACTATGGGCTAAGAAAACTGGGACACTGCAGGAAACAGTCCTGGCAATGCGGCAGGTGGCACAGATTCACAGGGACCATGCCAAGCCCCATGCCTGCTGCACGCTGCCTGGGAGTGCTGGGGTGGATTCTGGATTTCATCTAAAACAGAGGAGCTGCCTATTGAAAGCCGCAAGGTCTTGCTGCTCAGAACAGAGAGAGCACGGAGCCCTGGATGTCCGCCAACGTGGCTAACTCATTCTGCCTTTTTAAAATCCCACCTGCAGTATCGGCTGCACACAGCATTCGTCACTCCTGTTACAACGGTTGCTGCATGCTGCCAGGGCCCCCACCCCCGCTCAGAACTGGCTGCATTTCAGGGTTGGCAAAGAGTCTCTTGTATGCAGTTTGCAGAGGGGGGAAAAATCCAATAGATGTCACTTCTGTTTATGCTCGTGCTCTTATTAAGATGGACTTCAGAGCATCAGTTTGGCAGAGACTCAATCCTTTCTTAGCATTCACTGCTCTGTCTATTTACCCCTCCCCAGCCAAGGTTTTAGACACACCTTTTGCACTCCCATTTCCTCCAGAATGCAGCTCACCCGGCCCTTTGGACTGGTGACAAAAAACATGCTACTAAGTTAGTGATCACTTCTCCTATGACCCTGGCTTTTGACTGCATTTCTTCTTCCCTTGGGTAATTGATGCCTCTTTTGAAAGCTATTCTCCACACTGAAGGGGAGGAATTAGTCAGGGCCAGATGAAAATTGTCAAAACTCTTTAAATAAATGGGAAAAGGAGGTTTTGGCAAAATGAAGCTTTTCATGGGGAGTGTGCTTCCTTCAATTTGTAGGTTTTCATTAGACAAATCAAAAGCCAGAACATTTTTCAGATCTGGAAAAGTTTTCCGCAGAAGTTTCTCAGTTTCTGAACATTTTGAAACATTCAAATGTTTCCATTGAACCTTTCAACAAAAACCATTTTCACTGAAATTGTCCACAGGGGAAGAGATGCAATTTTCAGACTAGCTCTCGAGTTACTGTAGATGTCAGGCTCGCTCACGCCTCGGACCATAGCTTGCTTTTGCCATCTCCTTGGTAGCTCCTCTGCCTCCTTGGCAGAGCTTGTGTTCATTACTGTGTGAGCTTGGAAATACATTCTGACATCCTCTTCCATTGTACCAGCCTCCCCTAATTTCCACTTTCCTTTTATCCGTACACTCACACGTACGAGCCAAATCAGATGTAGTATAGCACGTTGGCAAGGCCTGTGTAAGGAACATTGAGACCAGCCTCCTGTTATCACAAACGGTCGTATAATCTGGTCACAAACTTACCAAGCTCCGTATTAAAAATGAGCTTGGTTGTTTAGCCCCCAGAGGCTGTTCCACAACCTCCCTCCTTCTGATGGCTAGAGCCTCTCTCCTCATTTCCATCACAGAAATATTTATGGCCAGTCTGTCCCCATTGGTTCTTGTCCCAATATAGCCCTTTAGCTTTGCTAGCTCTTCTCCCGCCCTGGCGTTCACCCACCCCCCCCCAATGTATTTATAGAGAGCAATCACATGCCCTCTCACCCTTCAGTTTGCTAGGCTCACACGCCTCTTTTCCCTATTTTCTCTATTTCCAGTCCGAATATGTCTAGCTTACACTTCCAAACACTGGATTGTGTTGGACCTTTCTCTGCTAGATTGAAAAGCCCATTATTAAATATTTGTTCCCCAGGTACATACTTTCAGACTAATCAAGTCACCCCTTAACCTTCTCTTTGTTAAGCTAAATAGATTGAGTTCCTTGAGTCTATCGATATAAAGCACATTCTTCTAATTCTTTGATCATTCTTGTGACTCTTCTCTGAATCCTCTCCAACTTAACAGCCTTCTTAATTGTGGGCACCAGAACTGGACACAGCACTCCAGAATGGGGTGCACTCACCTTTGGTGAGCTCCCCCATCTCAGTGCATGTGCCTGCATGCTCTCTCTGTTTGTGGTGGATCTTCGGTGCCTCAGCCCTTCAGCTAAGTCACGCAGTCTGTATGCGAGATTAAAAACAAACAAAAAACCAAACCCTTTCCAGGATACAAGTCCAACAGGGGGCCTATCTCAGCACCCTCTGTAAGGTTCCCTCGATCTGCAGCCCTCTCTGTGCTTGCCCCTCAATCAGTCCAGTAGGGCCTATCACAGCACCCTGATACAAACTGTCTTAGCCCCATCTGGGCTCCCTCAAATTGTTCCTGCTCTTGAAGAGTCCTGGTTTGGGACCATGTCACCCAGGGCTCCCTCCCTGGAGACTCTTCACCTCTCTGGCCCCAGCTGGACAACTAAAAAAAGAGAGTTCAGTTCCCCTTCTCCAGTGTATCAAAGTCCAGGCCACTTTCCTGGTGGCTGGTACCCAGGCCCACCCTCTACTCCAGGTACCAGCTCAAGGACCCTAAAGATAGCAGCCATCTGCCATGTCCCTTTAACTAAGCCACATTGCTGCTATGATTCCCTGGGCCACTTCCCCATGGCTCCAGCACATTCTTCACCCTTACCTCAGAGCCTTCTCCTGGTGAAGTCCCAGCAGCCAGCCCAGAGCTCCTTCACGTTCCCCTCAACCTCTGCCAGCACAGCTCTGTCCAAAGTCCTGTTGCTCCCTCAGCCAGGTACACCCTCCACACACCTCCAGGTCTGGCCAGAAACTGATCTCAGGCTGGCCCTGCAGCTCTTCTTATACTAGCCTGCTGGGCCCGGATTGGCTGCTTCCCACACAGCTACTCTAGGCAGCTTGGAGGACCTCTATACTGCCCTTTCTGGGGCTGGGTGTGGCAGGGCCATGAAGCCTCCAGCAGCAGGCCTCCCAGGATCACATTAGCTCTTTTGGCCAGAGTCCCACTGGAAGCTTATGTTCAACTGTTTATTCACCATGACCCCCAAATCTTTTTCAAAGTCGCTGATTCAGCTGTGTATAACTTGGAGCCTTCTGCTCTGGCACCTCCCACCAGCAGTAGGAAACAAAATGAGCTACAGTGAAAACTGTCATTCATGTGGCAGAACAAGACTTGTGGGTTCACCCCCTCCTATGCATGCTGGTGATGATTCTGATCCTTAGTAAAGTACTTTAGGTGAAAAGCACTAGATAAGAGCCAGATATTATTATTATATCAGCCTGAAATGTTCTGCATTCCCTCTGCAATCTACCCTGGGACTTCATGGGATTAGGCTAGGCTAGGCCTGATCCCATGAAGTCCCAGGTCTCCTAGTCTGAATTTTAAGCAAGCTCTTGGTTTGTTTGCTCATTTCTTTGCCTCATTTGCTGCGCAAGCCAGAATTAAATCCACGGAGCTGCCAATTTCCCCTTTTAATAACGCCTCATAAAAGGCTTCCACTCCCCTCCCCAAGAGAGAGACATTTAGACACCACATCAGTGCCACCGCTGACACCAGCATTTACATTCACAGCACAGCACAAAGCCACATGTCGCTAGGTTGAGCCGAGAAGCTCGACTGCGTTTGGATTGAAAGATAATGACTGAACATCAGTATCTCTGCACTGGGGAGATTTTATTCTCACTTATTAAGAGAAAAGGGGGGAAAAAGAGGCCATGACGAGGGGCATATCTACACTTAAACTGCCATGGCAGCACAGCTGCGGCGCTTCAGTGCAGACATAACCTATGCCAGCCGAGGGGGTGGGTTCTCCCAACCCTGTAGTTAATCCACCTCCCCGAGAGGCAAAAGCTAGGGTGACGGAAGAATTCTCCCATTGACCTAGTGCTGTCTACACCAGGGGTTAGGTCGCTTGGGGGGGTGGATTTTTCACACCCCTGAGAGCTGTCACCCTGGCGATGTAAGTCCCCAGTATAGACCCACCCTAGACCCTATGATAACACAAATAATAACAATGGCCCTGGAGACTAAATGCCTCTGTTTATCTACAGAGCGGGTGAAGTGGGGGTGGCAATGGCTTCCCCTGCAGTGCCCCACTCCTGGGTCTCCTCCTGAGCAGGAGGCTGAGGGGTGAGTTACCCTCAAAGAAGAGGGAGAAGGTCCAGCCCCTGCCCCCAAATAGCCAAGGTCGTGAGATGGGGATAGGCTTCCCCAAGGGGCCCATTGAGACTCTTCTGTTCCAGCTGTGAATGTCCCCCAGCTCCCCACCTGACAGTCCCCAAAAGGGAAGGAGAGCCGTGGGCGGTGGCCCCGAACCGGAGCACCAGGATTGGTTCGAACACTTCAGTGTCAAAGTCACTGGACACAGCATAGGGAGAGCCGTTTTCAATCCACAATCACGCGCGTATTGTTGCATTCACCCGAGAAGGCCCCAATCAAGACAGACTCCTCTTAGCCACGCATCTAACGGGCCTTGTCCTCGCCTGATTCATTCCACGAAGGCCCAGTGCAGCATTTGCAGCTGTGTCCCACTGCCTGGAGAGGAGTTCAGGAGTCCCTTGCATTCTCTTTTCTCTCTAACCCTCCCAGGGGGAAAAGGTTAGAATGGTTTCACTTCAGCATCCGAAAGTTTGCTAATAGAAGTCGATGCTTTCCCCAGTGGTGCTGACTAACAGGAGCTGCCTCAGACTCACTTAGCAGCAGCAGGTCTGTGAAAGAGCTCCTGCTTCAGTGCATTTAGCTGGCTTAACAGCACGTGCCCTGACTTCAGCGTCTGCAAAGAGCTGCAGGGTTAAGTGGTGACCTTGTAGAAACCCAGTTGACCCTGAACAGCCAAAGAGGCCATTTCCAAGCCATCCATCTGGAGCTTAAGGACCGAGAGAGAGAGAGAGACTCCTGAAGCTCGGGCACTTGTACAGATGCATGTAGGACATTCAATTGCCATTTCGCCTCAGCATTCCCTGTGGAGAAGCCAGAGATGATATCAGGGAGCTGTGGACCTCCCACTCTGTCCCTGGCTTGCTTAGATCTTTGCAACTATCTGTCCCTGTCTTGCTTTCTGTGCTGCCCCGGACCCCCCAGTTGCTCTTTGTAGGAAGGTGACAGGCACTTTGCAAAGAAAAAGTAACGGCAAAGGTAGAAAACACAGGAAGGGTGGGAAAAGAAAACCCAAACCCCTTTCTCTGCAGGAAAAGGCTAAATAAACCTAGTTTTAAAAACAGTCAGTGATGCCCACGACCCAGTCTTTGAAGGGAGGGTGTTGAGCCGGCAATGTAACGCATGCTCACAAATAACCCCCATCTGTCTACACACAAATCACGCTAAACCAGGGCTCAGACCCAGGGGTTGGATGGTTCAAGCTTGAGTCAAAACAGCACCCAAGGTTCAAGACCTATTGCCGAAAAGTCCCACAAAAATGTGTTGTTTGATACGGGTCTGTCTACACTGCAGTGTTAACCTAGGGCTTGAGCGTCTGCACTCGTTTGTAAGCCCAGGTTAGAAATTGGTGAACCCTGGGTCCCAGCCTGGGGCTCCAGCATCTACGTTGCATTATGCGGGCCCAAGTCCAACCACCCATATCCCAGATTTCCTTGCACCTGCCCAAAATGTGGCCACCCTTTGTTCATGGTGTACTGTGGGAAAATTTGATTGTCCACCAAACTTGACTGTCCAGAGGACAAAGTGAGTCTGCCCATGGGATTGTGGGATACTTTTGGCAAACTCCCAGAGCACAGGCTGGGGGGGGCTGTGTCTGCACTGCAAAGCAATTGGGCTTGAACCTTGGGTCCCAGCTTGACTGACGCTCCGACCCTCCACCCCTGGGAGCCCAAGGTTAGCGCGATGTATGTGTAGACAGAACAGGAGTTTGGCTTGAGCCTGAGTTCAAACTCTGGGCTTCCACTGCAGTGTAGACATATCCTAAGATGCTGCCCTGAAAGTTCTGGTCCCTTCTGTTGGAGGGCCTCCCATGTACAGAAGAGGGTGCAGTTTGTGGAGGGTGGAGAACAGATGCCTTGCAAACAAGACAGAACAAGTGTAGTATCACTGTGCCCATAAATCAGCTGCCACACTCCACCCCAGAAGCAGCTGCCTTTCAGTCATGAGTAAAGTGACCCCTGCGAATGGATTGTAGGAACTGAGCATGCTGGGATCTTTGGATGCCAGATGCTGAGGTCAGTCACTGGGAGGAAACTTGCTTTTTGTAATTGACGTGATGCCTGCCTGAGATCTTGTGACACTCACATTGAGAGTAGTTTGTATAGTCATTCGGAGCTGTCCACAGCGAGCTGGGAGAACATCCCCAAGGCATTCAGTGCTCCCGCCACACAACAGGAACTAGCTGTTCAGCTAGCCGAATGGACATGCAAAAAGCAATTAGAAACCACTACAGCAAGACTGGCATATGTACCCGTTATATCAGAGGCTCTCAAACTTCATTGTAGCACGATCCCCTTCTGACAACAAAAACTGCTACATGACCCCAGGATGGGAGACTGAAACCTGAACCCACCCAAGCTCCACTGCCTGGGCCAAAGCCAATTCAGCCCTGGGCAAGGGGCCTACATCCTAAGTCTGGCCACCCAGGGCTAAAGTCCTTAGGCTTCAGCTTCGTCCCTGGGCTGTGGGGCTTGGGCCCTGAGCGGTGAGGCTCGGGCTTCAGTCCTGCACCCCAGGAAGTCTAAGCCAACCCTGGCAACCCCATTAAAACAGGGTCATGACCCACTTTGGGGTCCCAACCCACAGTTTGAGAACCGTTGTGTTATATGAATATCAACTGCCGTGACTCACTTGGGTCATGGGGACAAGGGCTAATAACATTATAGAAACAATACTTAGCTCTTATATAGTGCTCTTTGTCAGCAGATTGCAGAGTGCTTTACAAAGGACAGCAGTATCATCTATCTCATTTTACAGAAGGGGAAACTGAGGCACAGGGAGTAGAAGTGACTTGCCCAAGGTCACCCAGCAGGCCAGCGGCAGAGGTGGGAATAGAACCAGGACTCCCACACTCTGTGCTTTCAGAGCATAAGATGATCAGTAGCTGGGGTCAGGGAATATTTCCCCCTGGCCCTCTGTGGTGTTACACTGTATTTTGAGGCACCTGCAATTAGGAGCTTCTGGACAAGCTAGATCTCCTGTAGAGTTCTGGATGTGGCAGTTCTTAGGGGAAGCATCTGTCCTTTGTGCTGAAAAAAGAAAGTCCATTCCCTTTAGCACAGAGAATCTGCTGCATTCTGAGCAGAGACAGGAAATCACCACTGGGGATTCGTACGAGTATCCTTGGCAAACAAGCCCCCCCACGCCAGTTCAACCAACGTGACTGATGAAAAATGAGTCACAGACCATGCCACTGACCCATGGCAGCAACCGACAAGCTGCTGAGATGCAGCCAAAAGAAGCCGGCATCTGTTCCTCTTTTTAAAGAGCCAGATCGTGGCCTCTGAATGGGATAAAAATGTGTGTGTGTGTGTGTGTGTGCGTGTGCATGTGTGCGTGCTCACATGTATTAGGGTGGGAATCTCCCACAGAAGACCCTCAGACCATGCGCCATGATGTAATCACGTATATACCGTCAGTGTTGATGTATGAACAGTTAGACTCATAGAGTCATAGATATTAAGGTCAGAAGGGACCATTATGATCATCTAGTCTGATCTCCTGCACAACGCAGACCACAGAATCTCACCCACCCACTCCTGCAATAAACCTCTCACCTATGTCTGAGCTATTGAAGTCCTCAAATCATGGTTTAAAGACTTCAAGGAGCAGAGAATCCTCCAGCAAGTGACCCATGCCCCATGCTACAGAGGAAGGCGAAAAACCCCCAGGGCCTCTGCCAATCTGCCATGGAGGAAAATTCCTTCCCGACCCCAAATATGGTGATCAGCTGAACCCTGAGCATGTGGGCAAGATTCACCAGCCAGATACCCAGGAAAGAATTCTCTGTAGTAACTCAGATCCCACCCCATCTAACATCCCATCACAGGCCATTGGGCCTATTTACCATGAATATTTAAAGATCAATTAATTGCCAAAATCATGTTATCCCATCATACCATCTCCTCCATAAACTTTTCAAGTTTAATCTTGGACATGAACGCCTAAAAGCATGTGACTGCTACACAAGAGAGCTGGATTGCACCTTTCATTAGGATATATATATCCTAAAATGCCTGACAGCCTTAAATAATCAATAGCAGAGGGAGTGAGGCATTCAAAACCCAGGCAAGGAAGGGAGGAAAGATGCTGGCAGATGAGCTCCAAAATGCGATGGCAAGTCAGTGGGGCAGAGAAGAAGGCTCTAACACCAGCATCACACACACTGAAGAGGGACAGAGAGAAGAGACACCAAGCTGAAGATCATGGCAGGTGTCATTAGAAAAGTAATTTCCTCTAGATTTACAGTCAGGCAGTGGGCTTTACGTAGGACCTCTTTGTGCCAAGGTGATTCATTAACTCTGTGCAGGGAAATTATCTTTGCAAGCTGAGTTAATGCGCAAAGATAATCCCCCATCAGTTACACCTGCTCCGTTCTGCAGGATAACATGCTCACAACAAACCATGGCCCACACAGGCTGTAAAGGTGCCACTTTAAACCATTCAGTTAAACCAGTGCAGCTGTCTGTGCACACTCACACTGGTAAATTACCAGGACAGGCTAATGCGATGGAAGAGTGCCCGCACCCACAGCCGCACCGGTTTAACATTACACCATTAATTAAACTGAGCATAACTTCTGTGGGCAGCCCGGGTCTCCATATCCCCATCCTGCAGGCAGCGACCCCAGCCTCTCGGTTCTAAATGAGGTCAACGTGGTTCCATTCGTGCAGGGTGGGGACTTCTGAGTCCAAGGCACTGAGCAGACACAGGCCTGGCTCTTCAATTGTCTGCAGCTTCTCAGAGACCCCTGGGGGTCCAATGTTCTGCCTTCCATGCCATTGGTAGCTCAGCATCCTCACTCCCCCACAAGGCTTGTGAATCTTCCTAGGATCATATCTAACAGGAGGTAGATCTCCCCATCTATCTATCTACCTACCTATCTATCCCCATACATCCCCTCCTATCTAATCTATCTATCCATCCTTATCTCCTCCTTTCTTCTAGGCCCAGTGCAGAAGTTGCTGTGCTCATGGGGATGGACCAGGGCCTGCTCTGTAATAATTTATGACTACATGAATTAGTCATTGGGCTGTTCGCTGGCTGGATACGTTGGTTTGGTTTAATAGCAGGCCACTGCAGAAATGAACAGGAAGGCAACCTGACGGTTTGAGTAAGCCACCCACCTACTAACACGTAACAGGCAATGCAAAAGTCAGCCACTTCGCTGTTCTACCTCAGACCCCCTGAAATGCTCACCGGACTGGCTTGTCCCAGGGAGGTCCAAACTTGACCAAACGAAGACCCTGTCTAGATTTAAAAGGACACACTCCTTCAAGCAGGGAGGGGGACCCAGACCCTAGAGGCTTGAGACATTGAGGCCTGCCTATGTCTTTATTGAGGCACAGCAGGACTCTGGAGAAGACAGACATGCTTCCATTGTTTGAAAGCCCTTTTCCTCAGATGCTTTGTTTTATTCCCACTGTTAAGATTAAACAGCACTTTGGTTTGGGAAAGTTGTTTTGAGTAACTGTATTGAACCACAACTCCTGAAGGGCAGAACCGCCGGTACCAAAGCCAGTCAGAGCTGTTGGGTAAGCACAATTGACATGCTGCGGGCTGCACCCAAGGCCTGGGCTAGGAGCGCAAGGAGGGATGTCCTCCTCCTGCCCCATTAGGCCCCACGCTGCTCCCTGGAGTAATGAACTGTGCTGTCAAGAGGCAGGACTCCATAGCAGGACTCCAGATGGAGGCTGCTGGATGCAGAGAGCCCCTGTGGTTCTTTCTGACTTTCCTGCTTCCAGCCGGGATTACGCCCTGGGCTCCCTCCATCCTGAACTCAGGGCAGGGTCTGCTGCCTGGCCCACATGAATGTGTGCAGCAGCTCAGTGCAAGGAGAGAGATGAGCCCTCAGTGGCTATCCAGCAGCAAAGATGAAATATTCCCTGCCAGGGCCGTCCCTGCTTTCCAGGAGCAACTGCACTTTGAACGCCCATCAGCGTTTAGCTGCGGGGTGAATGCTTCTGCCATTATTGCAGGTGCCAGGCAGTTGTCCCTCCTCCACACGGTCTCCACAACTGCTGCTTTTCAACAAGGATCCGAATCTTTCTCGGAGAGGAAGCACCGCCCGCCCTGGGAAAAGTCCGCTGCTTTCTGCCAGCTAGAGCAGTGCAGCCTCATGGACATATCCCCAAGCCTCCCACTCACCACAGCTGCTCAGCTGAAAGCAGCCGAACACCTGGAGTCTCAGCACGAGCCAGCCTCCCACGGCTCTCAGATCCTGTGGGCCACCTTCCCACACAGCCTCTCTCTCTCGCCACAGCTGGTGGATAAGGCAGGAGAGGAGAGTGTAGCAAAATGACACTGAGAGGCAAATTCATGTTACTTCCTGCCTCAGGATGTCCAAGCGCTGCCCATATATTAACAGATTTCCCCTCTGATGTCTCTGAAAGGAAAGGAAAGCATTATTCGCCCCAATAGGGAAACTGAGGCACAGAATACGAGCTAAGGGAGATCTCTTGTATCTTAGGGGGGAGGGGGAGTTCAGAAGGATCCCATTTCAAATCCCAGGCCCCTCGTGTGGACCCTCCGCAGCAGCCCACTCTGCCCTCATCCCTTCCCCTTCCCCACACCCCGGGAACAGTTGTGAGACCAGTGCTGCTGAGGCTGGGGAGTTGCAGCTGTGCCGCTCTGCCATCTGTACCTGCTGGGGGAGCTGGAGTCGCCACACTTCCTGTCCTAAACTGTCCCACTGCCTGCGAGAGCGCTGGGAAAGGGCCCAGGAACCAGCCTTTCTGGCCTCGCTAGCTCTGTCCTCCACAAGGGGCACAGACCCATCTCGCAAGGAGGCTGGATCTTTGCACCAATCTGCAGGGATGCAACACCCGGGCCTGCTCTGGGACTGGCACCAGGGCATCCAGGGAGGACGTTGAATAGGGAGAGAGAGAGAGAAGTTGCCTTGTCACTGAGATCTTAACGGCTCTGCCGGCTCAGACTGCAACGGGCTAGGTGGGCGACACCGTGACAGCTTCCCTGACAGCTGAGACAAATAGCCCTCGCAACCAGTTGTCTCGTTGTTTGTGCAGGACGACAACGTTTGTTCTCAGTGGCGTGTTCCATCCCCCCAGCTCCCTTCACGTAGGCGCAGAGGAGACAGCCAGTGACAACGGCGCAGCTGGGAGTTGAACAACCCAGAGAAGGTGTGTTGGGAACCTACGAGATGTTCCCAGCCAGCAGGGAATAGCCCCACTATGACCGGGCCAGGTGCCTCCCATGCACCCCCTCATGGCCAAGGGCCATGCTACAGACAGCCCGCTTCAGTTTCCCCTCTTGGAGTGTTCAAATCAACTTTGCTTCAGGCTTTTCTTTGGTCAAAAAATACTAGGTTTGCTGATATAAAATAAACTGTAAATAAACCTCAACCCCCACAGACAAAGTCCATTCATAAGTCCACACTATCACCCCCAGTCTTCTTTTCCCCCACCTAGGCCTTCCTGCCTGGGGCCTCTGTAGTCCAGGGTCTCTACCAGGCCCCCCCGCCTGGAGAGCTTTCTTTCCTCTCTGCAAACTTTGCCATAAAGTCCTGAGCTTTCTCCTTTCCTTGCAGCCCCATGTGGCTCTTATGCCTCATTCATAATCCAGGTTAGCTGGCCCCAGCCATCCAGCCCGGAAGGGGCGAGCCACCCGGTTACACCCAACCTCTAGGTTTTCAACTCGGCTCTGGAGAATAAGCCACTGAAATACAAGTCCAAGGCACTGATAAGTTAGTACAAGATCCTGATGGCCATTACCAGTGATGCCCTGGTCCTGAGCCGACTGACCAGATCACCACAATTCACAGATGAACTGCAGCAGATGAAGGGTGCATGGCAGAGAGATAGTGCACCAGTCATGCAAAAACCACTGTGGATCCATCTGCATGATGCACTGTGATACAGATGCAAAAATTGTCCACAATTCCCTCCCCACAAGAATTGTTAATCTTTAGCAGAGAGAGCTTTTCTGCTAAAGGTTTATTGGGCATTTGAGTGAAGTGGGTATTAAACCAAGCAAACACGAAAGGTTTTAAGGAGTCTGAACCAAAAATCACATCCTCTTTCCACCAATTGTATCCCTTACCCAGTTGCGTGAGAGCAAGGAAGCGGAAAGATGGGGTGGGGCAGTGGTTAAGGGTTACACCATGCTGATCACTGGTGTCTGAATGCCAGCTACATTTCTTGGCATTTGTGGTGTCATCTACCTACTAATTCCCTTGTCAGCCAGAGAGTCTTCTAGGAACAGCTGGGTGGATCAGAGCTGAATTGCTGACATAAACAAATAAGGGAAAGAAGCCTTTAAAAAAAACCTGTTTGAGGGGCATTCCTAAGCCCTAAGTCCTAAGACCATCGCCCTATTCGACATTGGTGAGGCCTCATCTGGAGTACTGTGTCCAGTTTTGGGCCCCACACTTCAAGAAGGATGTGGATAAATTGGAGAGAGTCCAGCGAAGGGCAACAAAAATTATTAGGGGACTGGAACACATGAGTTATGAGGAGAGGCTGAGGGAGCTGGGATTGTTTAGCCTGCAGAAGAGAAGAATGAGGGGGGATTTGATAGCTGCTTTCAACTACCTGAAAGGGGGTTCCAAAGAGGATGGCTCTAGACTGTTCTCAATGGTAGCAGATGACAGAACGAGGAGTAATGGTCTCAAGTTGCAGTGGGGGAGGTTTAGATTGGATATTAGGAAAAACTTTTTCACTAAGAGGGTGGTGAAACACTGGAATGCGTTACCTAGGGAGGTGGTAGAATCTCCTTCCTTAGAGGTTTTTAAGGTCAGGCTTGACAAAGCCCTGGCTGGGATGATTTAACTGGGAATTGGTCCTGCTTTGAGCAGGGGGTTGGACTAGATGACCTTCTGGGGTCCCTTCCAACCCTGATATTCTATGATTCTATGATTCTATGATTCTAAGAACAAACAAACAAATAAACAAAACAAAGGACCAGGGCCAGTTTATTTTGTCCTGTGCTGGGCACTGCTCAGGGTAAGGAAAAGTGAGGAAATTCCTTTGCCCGTAGCTCACTCCCACCCAGCCTGACCTCAAAGCTCGAATGCCCTGCAGCTGCCTTTGCAGAGTTTCAAGCTAGTCTTCCACCTTGATTACTGCTAGAGGGTGGCACACCAGGTAGCTTGCATTGGCCAAGCTCACTGCATACACCAGGGGCTCCTTTCATCTCTCCATCCTCCACCCACCCAGAGACTCCCTGTGTGCCACTCTCTCCGCCCCACATAGCAGGGCCCCCATTCACACAACCTCATGGTAGGGGACACAGTCCTCTCTTCCCTCCAGCACCAGAGATGGGGTGTTCTATGCTAGAGGGAATTAATGGGGACCATCGCCCAGTTGTTAGATCTATCGACAGTTGCAGAGGTGCCTGAGGCTGTATCTATGCTGAATACATTCCAGGGACTCCGTGTGCCCCCCCTTTTCCCCAAAGTCAGTAAGTTCTGGCCACTGTCACTTGGAACGTTTGGAATTGATCCGACGCAGCTCTTCAAAGTTGGCATGTTGCAGCCAAGCAGAGAAATGCCACCAAGCTGAGCGCGAGGCCTTCCTGAGTTCACCCAGTTGTTTATATTGCAGTAGCACCCAGAAGACTCAGTCACAGGCCAGGCTGTCCCACCAGGTTAGGTGCTGTACACCCTCGATCTATCCGGGATGCGGCTTTACAGGTGGCAGCCATAGTGTAGACAACACGCCAGAGTTTTGACAGATGTTGTATGACTGTCCTCAGAGCAGGTGAAGATGGAGCTCTGATGACAGCACCCACCCCGATGTGCACTAGTGCTCCCCCTGCTGGAGATGCACTGGTACTAAACCAGCACACCACATCCTTAAAGCGAGGATTTTGGCTTGGAAGTTTTTAGAAAATTTCACCACAAAGATGCAGAAAAAAGAGTTAAGTCCCCCAAAGGTCACTAAGTAATGTCGTTTTGGCTTCACCGATGTACACAAGAGTATAGCGAAGGTGCTGAAAGATGAGGTGGAGGTGTGCAGGTCAGAGAGGGAGCCTTCCCCGCACTCACCCTACAGTGACAGCTCCTGTCTGGCCAGGGCCGGCTCTACCCTTTTTGCCACCCCAAGCAGCGCACCGAATTGCCCCCACCGTGAGCGGCTGAAGAAGCTGCCGCAGAATTGCCACCGCCACAGGAACGCCCTAACGGCACACAGACTGCGGCCCCTTGCAGATTGCCCCCCAAGCACCTGCTTGGAACACTGGTGCCTGGAGCCGGCCCTGTGTCTTGCAGGTCTGGGCCCGGTTCCTGCTCCAGGGCTTGTAACCTGGCAGACGGTGATACAGTGTCATTCATGGTGTGGCACTGAGACCCCGTGCACCACGTCACACCACCACTCAGTTTGGGGGCCTAATTAAATGGGGGGGTTGTTTTGTTTTGTTTTTTACAGCCATTTCCAAGATTTCACCGACTTTATTCAAATTCACCATTTCCATGACCTGTAGGAAAATTGGATTTTTTTTCCTGAAGAAAAAAATCAGACACTTTCCACAAAGTGTCAAAAACTCCATTTTCTGTCAAAAAAAAGTTTTGATGGAACATTTTTGATCAGCCCTGGTCTTTCTCCTGAGAGTTAAATGAGGTGGCTAAAGTCAGCTTGTTGCCACACAGGGGTACCCTTTCCCCATTTACTCCTCACAGCACTCCCAGGAGGCAACATGTAAAACCCCTGCTCGTCTGCCCTCCTGCCAGCAGAGGATGCAGCGTGAGTGCATCCCTCACTGCAGCAGGCTCCTCTCTGCAGGTGCTGGTTGACACCTTCTCTCCTGGTGCTGAGTGGGGCCGGCAAGTAGGAAGGAGCAGAAGAACCTGCCCAGTTGCTGGGGGAATGCACAAAAGCAGCATCTGGGAGAGGCATGAGAGCTGGTCAAAATTATTTGAATGAAAAGGGGGGATTTGTGGGGGGGGGTCAAAAATGGCCCTTTTTTCAAAAATGACACAAAGCTCTTGACATTTTTGGGAAAAAAAAAATTCAAACAAGTTTCACAACATTTTTAGGGAACTTTTTATCAAAAGTCACCATCAAAACCTTATTGCAATGGTTTCTTTAGCCAAAATTCAGTGACCATTTGCTCCCAGTGTCACAGATTATTTGCTCCCTGCAGCTCCACCCAGATTGACTGTGCATCACACATTCTCTCTGGGCCCCTCAAAGTACTCACCTCCATTGCTCCTTCTGGGGCAGGGCATGATTTACCCCTTCTATGCATGGGTGGGGTAGGCACCCCATCACACCTGGTATAATTAAAACATTCCTCCTTATCATTCTCAGTCCTACTGTCCAGAGTTATTTCATTGATACCTTCAGCTTTCCTTATCAACTGGATGCATTTCTTAATAGCTAACCTTTATTCATTGACATCTACCTCTCCTTTTTCCCTTTTGCTCTATTTGGATTTTAACATTTTTCATTTTTTCACAACATATCAGAAATAATCAGCATTTTTAAAATATGTTTAACCAAAACTCAATTACCATTTATTGCTAATATATTTTAAATATTCCTTCTTATCATCATTATCTCTGTTATCCGTAGATATTTCATCAGTACGGTTAGCTTCCCTAATCAATTGCCTGTAGTTCTTAACATCGAATCCATATTCATTGCCACCTACTTTCCCTTTTGCCATTTGTTATATATTAATTTCTTTCTTTTAAAAAAATGTCTGCTCACCTAGCAAATCTTAATAAGTTTACTAATCATTACCATAAAAGCATAAGATATATAATATTAACTATAACAGAAATGAATGTATCACTTTTTGTTTATAGAAATATTATGGATGGATATAAACTGTTCCGGAAGGACAGGCAGGGCAGAAAAGGTGAGGGAGTTGCACTGTATGTAAGGGAGCGGTATGACTGCTCAGAGCTCCGGTATGAAACTGCAGAAAAATCTGAGAGTCTCTGGATTAAGTTTAGAAGTGTGAGCAACACGGGTGATGTCGTGGTGGGAGTCTGCTATAGACCACCGGACCAGGGGGATGAGGTGGACGAGGCTTTCTTCTGGCAACTAATGGAAGTTACTAGATCGCAAGCCCTAGTTGTCATGGGAGACTTCAATCACCCTGATATCTGCTGGGAGAACAATACAGCGGTGCATAGACAATCCAGGAAGTTTTGGAAAGTGTAGAGGACAATTTCCTGGTGCAAGTGCTGGAGGAACCAACTAGGGGCAGAGCTCTTCTTGACCTGCTGCTCACAAACCGGGAAGAATTAGTAGGGGAAGCAAAAGTGGATGGGAACCTGGGAGGCAGTGATCATGAGATGGTCGAGTTCAGGATCCTGACACAAGGAAGAAAGGAGAGCAGCAGAATACGGACCCTGGACTTCAGAAAAGGAGACTTTGACTCCCTCAGGGAACTGATGGGCAGGATTCCCTGGGAGAATAACATGAGGGAGAAAGGAGTCCAGGAGAGCTGGCTGTATTTTAAAGAATCCTTATTGAGGTTACAGGGACAAACCATCCCGATGTGTAGAAAGAACAGTAAATATGGCAGGCGACCAGCTTGGTTTAACAGTGAAATCCTTGCTGATTTTAAACACAAAAAAGAGGCTTACAAGAAGTGGAAGATTGGACAAATGACCAGGGAAGAGTATAAAAATATTGCTCAGGCATGCAGCAGTGAAATCAGGAAGGCCAAATCACACTTGGAGGTGCAGCTAGCAAGAGATGTTAAGATTAACAAGAAGGGTTTCTTCAGGTATGTTAGCAACAAGAAGAAAGTCAAGGAAAGTGTGGGCCCCTTCCTGAATGAGGGAGGCAACCTAGTGAAAGCTGGACAAGCACAAGTGCATGGGGCCGGATACGCTGCATCCGAGAGTGCTAAAGGAGTTGGCGGATGTGATTGCAGAGCCATCGGCCATTATCTTTGAAAAATCATGGTAATCGGGGGAGGCCCCGGACAACTGGAAAAAGGCTAATGTAGTGCCCATCTTTAAAAAAGGGAAGAAGGAGGATCTGGGGAACTACAGGCCAGTCAGCCTCACCTCAGTCCCTGGAAAAATCATGGAGCAGGTCCTCAAGGAATCAATTCTGAAGCACTTAGAGGAGAGGAAAGTGATCAGGAACAGTCAGCATGGATTCACCAAGGGCAAGTCATGCCTGACTAATCTAATCACCTTCTATGATGAGATAACTGGCTCTGGGGATGAGGGGAAAGCAGTGGATGTGTTGTTCCTTGACTTTAGCAAAGCTTTTGACATGGTCTCCCACAGTATTCTTGCCAGCAAGTTAAAGAAGTATGGGCTGGATGAATGGACTATAAGGTAGATAGAAAGTTGGCTAGATTGTCGGGCTCAACGGGTAGTGATCAATGGCTCCATGTCTAGTTGGCAGCCAGTATCAAGTGGAGTGCCCCAAGGGTCGGTCCTTGGGCCGGTTTTGTTCAATATCTTCATAAATGATCTGGAGGATGGTGTAGATTGCACTCTCAGAAAGTTTGCAGATGACACTAAACTGGGAGGAGAGGTAGAGACACTGGAGGGTAGGGATAGGATACAGAGGGACCTAGACAAATTGGAGGATTGGGCCAAAAGAAATCTGATGACGTTCAACAAGGTCAAGTGCAGAGTCCTGCACTTAGGACGGAAGAATCCCATGCACCACTACAGACTAGGGACCGAATGGCTAGGCAGCAGTTCTGCAGAAAAGGACCTAGGGGTTACAGTGGACAAGAAGCTGGATATGAATCAGCAGTGTGCCCTTGTAGCCAAGAAGACCAATGGCATTTTGGGATGTATAAGTACGGGCATTGCCAGCAGATCAAGGGATGTGATCGTTCCCCTCTATTCGACATTGGTCAGCCTCATCTGGAGTATTGCGTCCAGTTTTGGGCCCCACACTACAAGAAGGATGTGGAAAAATTGGAAAACGTCCAGCAGAGGGCAACAAAAATGATTAAGGGACTGGAACACATGACTTATGAGGAGAAGCTGAGGGACCTGGGATTGTTTAGTCTGCAGAAGAGAAGAATGAGGGAGGATTTGATAGCTGCTTTCAACTACCTGAAAGGGGGTTCCAAAGAGGATGGCTCTAGACTGTTCTCAGTTGTAGCTGATGACAGAACAAGGAGTAATGGTCTCAAGTTGCAGTGGGGGAGGTTTAGGTTGGATATTAGGAAAAACTTTTTCATTATGAGGGTGGTGCAACACTGGAATGTGTTACCTAGGGAGGTGGTGGAATATCCTTCCTTAGATATTTTTAAGGTCAGGCTTGACAAAGCCCTGGCTGGGATGATTTAGTTGGGGATTGGTCCTGCTTTGAGCAGGGAGTTGGACTAGATGACCTCCTGAGATCCCTTCCAACCCTGATGTTCTATGATTCTATGCTTTGATATAGTTATCAGACAGTTCTATCTGGCATGGAAATACTATGAAACAGGATGAATCTCTTTACCCCACTGAGTACATTTTTCCCTGGTTATTTTCTTAAACTCAGTGATAATTCTACTTTTATTCATATTTACAAACCCAGGAAAGTCTATCAAGCTTATTAAGACTCCAGAGATATTCAAAATGCTATGATTTTTCAGAGGGCAAGTAATTTCTGTCTGAGGACTGAAGACACGGCACCCAAATATGTACTTATTTATGTTTCTCTTCTCACTGTTTTGCTGGGTATGTACTTGCTGCATTAATTATTCCATAACAATAACCTACCATATCTAATTTTAACTTATTTTCCTTTTCACAATGACAGGCTACCAAGAATCTAGCAGCTATATACTATTAATTTCTAATTCATTTCTACAAGTGTGATCATTTATTTTAGGAAGCCTCAGTGGAGTTATAAAAGAATCCTTTGGCAATAAATATCCAACTATTTGCAATACTCTACTATGAGTTGCATGCTAATACCCTGTAACAACTGCACATCTGCCATCTATGCTTAAAATTACCTCTTTCCCCACAGAGTGTCCAGTAATTCCTCCCCTCAATCCATACGCAAATTTTAACTACACCTAGGACATTGGTGTCATTGTTCATAACTGGGGCTCCAATGTGGTATGGAAGTACACATAATAAATAACAATAACAACTTGGCTGGTGTAAGGTACCATTTAGACAGTCTCTTAAAGAAATGTTATTATGCTGCAAACTGAAGTTGCAGGTTGTCTTTTCCAAATCAAACCCCATTCCTCTAGGGTTATGTGTCTAACCAAATACTTTTCCTAACAGACATTTCACTGTCAGGGTAGTTGTCAGCAAAGACTGATGCAAATTAGTTATTGTTTGTTTCTTTTCTCTGCAGCCCTAAGCCATTGCATCTATTCAAGGAAGGTTTTGGTATAAAACAGCTTTTCCAGAAAGTCGAACAACATAGGGCAAATGTTTCAAAAGGAACTCGGATTGAGGAGCCTAAGTCCCATTTCTGGAGCCTAAATCAAATTGACTTTCAATGAGATTTAGTCTATTAAGGTATTTAGGTTCCTAACTTCTATAAGTTAGAAGCCTAAATATCTTGTAGGATCTGGGCCTGAGTACCTAGGTCACTTTTGAAAACTGAATTTAAGCTCCTCAGTCACTTAAGTGCTTTTGAAAACGTTACCTATAATTAGGCTTGGCGGAATTTGATTTTTCTATAATTTCAGTGGGTAATAGAGGCTTATTTTTACCAATTTTTTTCCGTTTATCTGTTTACAGTCTCACAGATGCACCAAATTATGGGGTGTTAGTATTTTTCCACCCCCGAGTATCAATATAAGTTTTCAGAGTTGTGAGAAATTGGGGGGGTGGAGAGGTCAGACAATAATTATTCAACGATAGCAGGCATCGAGATTTAAACAGTCAAAGCTTCACAACCATTAAAACACAATTTGTCAACATTCCATGTCAAAATTTACAAAGGAAATAGCCTTAAATCAAACTCTAAGAAGTTCTCAAGCAGCATGTTTCTTACTTCGCCTGCCTGTAAATTTCAGTGATCGTCAATGGAAAAAAAATTTGGCAGCATGTGTACAGTGAAATCATTTTTCACCAACATTTACCAATAAAAAATCTGATCCTTCCAAGTGTACCTATAATGCCTTGCTTGGAGGTACTAATACCATGAGATAGTTCTCAAGTTAAAGTTAGATTTGATTTCTACAAAAATTCAAAGATAATCATTTAGATTGTAAGTTGTTCAGGGCAGGGACCGGCTCTTTGCTCTGTGTTTGTACTGCACCTAGCATTAGGGTCCTGGATTCTAGATGCTACCACAACACAAATAACACTAGAGCTGTTACATTTATGGCAAATCCAAAAGTTTTAAGAAAATTGTTTCAGGTTGAGCAAAACATTTGGTTTCAATTTTAACCATTTAAGTGTTTTTGATTTTTAATACTTTGTCAAAATGAAGTCATTTCAAGCTGGAAAAAAAATCAGACATTTCATCCAAAAGATTTTGCCCAGCTTTAATAACTAATGGTAAACACAGAAAAGTCTCTTTGGTAAGCAGCTGGCTAGCCATACTTATTCCAGGGCTCTTCCACTCCTAATGAAGGGGATTGTCAATGGCAAGCGGTGCTCCTAAATAACTTAGGTGTTTTTGAAGTCTCCATCCTGAGGCTTTCTGGTTCATGATCTGGCTCCCAAGTCTGGATTATTTTCAGTGGGCCTCATTGACAATGAAGAATTTATTTTATCTCTGGTTCCATCCTCACCCTGAAGGGTAGTTTGGGCCAAAGTGTGGGTCCAATTTTCTGGAGGCCATGGCAGTTTATTGAGCTGTTAGCCTAGCTAGATTCACATCGCCACAATTTTCTTGTTCACGCTGTTGGGCAGTGTATACGCGTTCATTCACCTTTAGGTGCCCCCTGGTGGCTAGGCATGGCATAACAGCTCTCTTGCTGAGGTAGCACCCCCTGTTGGCAGTCACTCCAGTGGTTCCTCTTCAGTGACTCAACTCTCCAGCGAGATCACCATCTTAAACCCAGCCCCTCTGGGGTCACAGTTGTCCAAACTGAAAGTCCCAAAGATGTCTTACACACAAACAAAAATCCTTCCCCCTCTCTGGGGCTCTTCCTCAGCCTGTCCTCGGTTCTGCCTGTGGTCCCCTTGCTGGGATCGATAACCCCTATGGGAGGCTTGTCCGCCCCCGCCCTGGGGCAAGTAGGAGAATCCCATCCCACCCTCTACTCCAGGTCCCAGCTCAGGGCCCTGTACTGAACTGATGTGTCTGCTCTGCTACCTGGCTGCAGTTTTCCCTAGGCCGCTTCCCACCCAGCCTCTTACGGCCTACCCCAGGCCGCCCTGCCTGAGACGTTTCCTTTCTCGTTGAGCCTTCCTTGATTTCCTCCAGGGCTCACCCAGCCCCTTCCCCAGCTGGGCTTTATTACCCCCTAAGCCGGACTTTTGTTTCCCTTGCCCTACTCCCCTTCTGCTCTTTACGGCAAATTTGCCTGATTCCCCTCATATGGCTCATTCTGTAGGTTGGATCAGCCCCAGGCTCTCCAGACCCTAGCGCCAGCCAGCCCGTAACAGGCGGGATTTGAGCCTTCCCAGGTCACTATCGCTTTGAGTCGTCTGGCTCAATAGGGTCACATAATGTTGGGAACAGTTAGTCCACCTGGCTTAATAGGACTTGAAATCTATGGGCCTGGCTCTCATTTATGCTGAAACCACTTTATGCTACTCTGCCAGAGTCAATGACAATTACATCCACTTGAAGGCCCCTTTGTACTGCCTGGGTGGTGTAAAGGAGAATTAGTATAATTGAGACTCAGGCCCAGAATAATTCCATGGGTCTAATCAAAGCTACTCCAGTGGAACAGATCAGGATCTAGCCAGGGTGTCGGACTGTTTCCTAATTGACTTTTGTGTTATCTGCCTCCCAGTGATCTGGATCCAAAGTGCAGCTGGATTACTTTTCCACAGAGCATTTGCTGTGGATCTGAATTAAGCATACTGCTGGCACATCTAATCTCCAGCTAAACCACTACCCCGCTCTTGCTCCTGCCTCTGATTCTATCACCCATCTGACTAATTAACAGAAGCACTTAGACATCTATTTAATAAATGAATTTGGATCATCTGGAGCTCTTCTGCTGCTAGGGATTCTGACCTGAGCAGAGAGTCGGACTCCAGGACAAAGGCAGAGAAGCTGATGATTGCATTTAACAGTTCAATGCTCGTTATTAGAACCAGGCCTTTTCTTGACTGGAGAGGCACTGGCTTTAAAAAAAAGGTTTCAGAGTAACAGCCGTGTTAGTCTGTATTCGCAAAAAGAAAAGGAGTACTTGTGGCACCTTAGAGACTAACCAATTTATTTGAGCATGAGCTTTCGTGAGCTACAGCTCACTTCATCAGATGCATACCGTGGAAACTGCAGCAGACTTTATATATACACAGAGAATATGAAACAATACCTCCTCCCACCCCACTGTCCTGCTGGTAATAGCTTATCTATTATCATACTATTATCACGGTATGCATCCGATGAAGTGAGCTGTAGCTCACGAAAGCTTATGCTCAAATAAATTGGTTAGTCTCTAAGGTGCCACAAGTACTCCTTTTCTTTTTAAAAAAAAGGTTTCTCTGATTTCAGTTCATCTGTCCCTGAATTCAGGGCCTGAAGGAACGCTCGCTCTTTGGGGCAGGGATTGTTACTTATGATGGGTTTGTGCAGCACCTAGTACCATGGGGCCCAACCTGGCTGAGGCTTTAATACCCTCAAAGCAAAATCACCCAACCCCACCGAGTTGCCCCTGGTCGTGTCAGACCTTGAGATGAGCAAACTCAGTGAGGTTCCAGGGTCTCTGCCTATTTTAGGAGGGTTAAGAAGGTTTTGCAAAACTGATTCGAGGCCATGCACTCTATACAGGTACGTTAGCCACACTAGTTATGCTGGGGCAGGCCACCCCTACTGCCTCCAAGAGGCAAAGGGGTGGAAATGAGAGGGGAATGTGGCCTGAGGAAGTGTTGCATTGGTACCTCCTTCATGGAATCCCCTCCACAGAGATGCAAGAAGTAGATTTTGCATGTTGCTGGGGCTTAAGAACATCAGAACGGCCATACTGGGTCAGACCAATGGTACCAGTATCCTGTCTTTTGACAGTGGCCAGTGCCAGATGCTTCATAGGGAATGAACAGAACAGGGCAATTATCAAGTGATCCTTCCCCCGTCATCCAGTCCTAGCTTCTGGCAGTCAAAGGTTTAGGGTCACCCAGAGCATAGGATTGTGTCTTAGACCAACTTGGCTAATAACTATTGATGGACCTATCCTCTGTGAACTTATCTAATTCTTCTTTGAATTCAGTTATACTTTTGGCCTTCACAATATCCCCTGGCAATGAGTTCCACAGGTTGACCGTGTGTTGTGTGAAGAACTTTCTTTTGTTTGTTTTAAACCTGCTGCCTATTAATGTCATTGGGTGACCCCTGGTTCTTGTGTTATGTGAAGGAGTAAATAACACCTCCTCATTCACTTTCTCCACGCCATTCGTGAATTTCTGTTTCTGTTTCTGTATGAGTTGAATGAGCGATGTCTCCCTTTAGTGGCTGGGGCCCCAGAGAGGTAAAAGGACTTGCTAATGCAAGCTGCTACAACAGATCTCCACTCCAGCGGCAGAGCTGTGTTTGAGACTGGCGGGGCAGAGTTCTAGTCCCAGTTTCCAAGGCACTGTGTGATTTATAAAGTAACAGTTACATGTGCTGTCTTCCCGGCATTTGTTTACACCAGGAACGAACTCCACGGCTTCTCTGTAGAATTTAAACCTGCTAAGGGAGCTTTGCCTCCTCCACTGCTGCTTCTTCCCAGCCACAAAAGACTTAAGAAAACCGCAGCATAGCCCCTGCTGGAACTAAGACGCCTTCAGATGCCAGGGTAAGACCTGAAATGATCAATCTTCCCTCTTGTTGACAATGACGAGACAGCAGACAGGAGGAGAAGGAGCCAGAATTTGAGATCTGGTGCAGTAATTTGTGACCCCAGTCAAATAGGCCTGCAAATAATTCATTGTTGTCAGTCACAAAGCAGCTTGTGGGAGGAATGGAGCTGCCAGGTGCACTTTCATACTCTCATGTATAATATTTCCCGGAGGAGCGGGACAGAAAAATGCGCCGTACCTGTTTGTGCTAGGTTGGTACACGTCACCCAGTGGCCACAATCATGACTAATTCCATTCTAGGTACCAAGGACCTCTGCTCAGGAGGAATTGCATGTGGCTTTGAGATGGGCTGGGACTGAAATATCTGTTGGCACGCACTTGCACAATATCCAACATGCCGCCTATTTCCACCTGCGTGTGCACAGCTGTACCCGTGTCTGCACGCGTGCATGCGTGCTTGTGAATGTGGCTCCGTGTGAGCTGAGCCAGTGAGTGCTGCTTGCGTGCCAGTGTCTCCCCCTGTGTGCGTGGTGAGTATGCCCTTGTGGCTGAACTTGTGTCAGCAGGGTGCATGACGGATGGTCACGTACAGGAGGGTGTGTATGGTGCACGTGCACATATTCTGTGTGTGGTTTGGGGGAGGTTGCGTTTCTGCATGATGCCAGTGTGTACTATGTGAGCATGCATGTGTTGCTCTGTTGTGCAAAGGCGGGTGTTTTGGCACAGTATGTGCTATGTGCTTTCATATAGGAGCTGTTGTGTCTACATGTTGACTACATCTATCAGACAAATGGAAGCTTCTCTGTTAACTGAATAATGAATTGCATTTGAGCCAGCATGTAACAGTGCTCGACGCCCCCAAGGGAGAGAGCAACTGACACTTTGGGTAGACTAAATAAATGCAACAGACTTAATAAAGCTCCTGAAACTCTCTGGAGATTGTCAGAAGGGGGGAGGAATGAGGAAAGAGGTGGGGGGCCATCCAGCAGTGTCGGAGGCTAGCTAATAACAAACAGCTCATCGCGAGTTTGGCCGCGCTGCAGCATTGTTTAACAGCTGCAGGGAGCAGAGATGGAAAGATGCTGGTAGCCCAGGCAGAAAAATGTTTTGTGAAAATACAAGAGAGAAAGAAATACCCAAAGCCCCTCTGAAATCCAGCCCCCTGCCGGGCATGTTCGAGCCTAATCATGGCCTCTGAACATAATTCATCTGGCAAGTGAGTTATATCAGACCACGGGGCAGCAAGCCAGCATGCCGGGCAGAGGTTTTCTGAAGTGTGTCACTAAATCTTAGCGGATGCTTGTCCAGACCCCTTCCAGGCTTGTGCTTCACATGCACCGGGGTGAGTGAGGTCAGGGCAGTGTGTGAATGTCCCAGAGGCCAGGAACTTGACAAGCAGCATCACCACGCTCAGAAGTGGGCAGCTGAATTCAACCCTCCTTGTCCTTAATCCTTCCTCTCACCCAGCTCTCTCCTCATGCCTGAGGATGGCTGAAAGTTTTCCACTGATGGTTTTTGCCAATGGAAATTTGGGGTCTTCGGCTACACAAGGAACATCCATGGACTGTGTCCGTCTCCCTCGAAAATGTTTGATTTTCCATCAGAAAACCAACCTTTTCCCAGGCTGTGGCTGAGACCATTTTTTGAAGCCAGTACCCCTTGTGCAGCTCCAGTGAAGGAAAGCCCTTGCTTTACTAGTGAGCATTGAGTTAGGGAACAACTAAGGCACTACATGCCAGGTTTAAACCGAATTAAGAGTGTCCGCACAGGGACTTAACGAAACCAGTGCAAGTTTGTCTGGTGATGCCCCCTAGGTCTTCTTCCTTGCCCCTGTTTTTGTCTCATCATACACCTCACGCCGTGTGTACATTCCTGCCCTCCTTGGCTTTTCTCACGTTAGTTTCACCCTATAACTTCTCCCTTCATCTCCCAGCTCAGTTGCTTTATCCGCCTCATGCATCACTTTCCTAAGAACCAGAGCTTTTCACACTCTCCTCCCTGTCTGCATTACTGGGGAGCACTGCAAGATGGCCCACAGCTCCCTTGGGCACTGATCAAGTCACCTTTCAACACACACCATGTCCCCTGTGGGTCCTTTCCTGCCATTTGCATTAGCAAGCTGGATCCAGCCCTTTGCTCCAAAACGTCCCTCCTGGCTTGCAAGAGTCACACTGCAGAAATTCCCCAGCCAGGCGGGGCCTCTGCATTAGTCCCACTTTCCCAATGGCCTCCATTGCCGTGTGCCATCTCTGACGCAGCCATGGCCACATCCCTCACCAGGCCAGAGAACTGGCATGCTCTAGTCTTTCTTGGTGATTTTATGAACGTTCAGAGTAGTTTCATGACTACTTAGTCCCATCAAAAGCCCTGCAAAGCCAATTGAATTGCACTCCAGCCCCGTGATACACCAACAGCATAAAGGACCAAAATAATTCCCCCTGGATCCCACCAGCAGAAAGGGGCTACCCCATCCATTCTCCTGGTGTAGGGAGTTTGTTCGGAGTGGAGCTGGACGGGCATGCTGTTCTGCTCTGGCTGTTCTCTTCTGCTTCTAGGGGGTGTGGGATGCTCACCCTACACCTGGGGCTTACCAACAGCGCACCCAGAGGTGAGCAGAAAAATGTCAGTGACACTTTTTTTTAATTGGGATTTGCCGAGGCATCAGAATGAAAACATTCTGCTGGGCCGTGTCAATTTTGGGAAAATTCCTGAAGTCAGGCGGGTTTCTCGTGGAGCCCCGCCAGCAGGACAGGTTAGAATCCTGCCTCCTCTCCTGCCAGCTCACCCACCTGGCTCTCAGTGGCGGGGCCAATGTGGGGGCAGAAGGGGTGGTCCCTTCCCCTGCCCACTCCCAATGCTCTTTGGGTCTAGGCATGGTGCCTTTTCAAGCTTATTTTTCAATTGAAAAATGGCCACCAATGACCCACAGTTCAATTTAGTTACAAAACCTGGTTCCACTCCTGCTGCTTTCTCGGCAGCTCGTCCAGCGTGTGGATCGAAGCTGAGGTTCTGGACGTTCTTAGAGCCCCAGCTCCCCGGACCAGGGCCCCCTGGCAGCCCAGGCTCCTACACCTCCTGGGGCCCCTGGGTCTAAGGCAGCCCGCCAGGCAGACTGCCCCGGAGTCGAAGGTCCCAGGAGAGCAGGGCGGAGCATGGTCATTCTGTATGGCTGAGAATTTCAAAATGTGGTTTTCGTTCCGAATTGGAATGAAACCAGATTTCTAATTGTCCATGAAAAGCAATTGGTTTTCTCTGCCCAGCTCTCTCATGGAGGATAGATCCATCAATAGCTTTTAGCCAGAATGGGCAGGAAAGGTGGCCCTAGCCTCTGTTTGCCAGGAGCTGGGAATGGATCACTTGATGATTACCTGGTCTGTTCATTCCCTCTGGGGCACCTGGCACTGGCCACTGTCGGAAGACAGGATACTGGGCTAGATTGGGCCCTTGTCTGACCCAGTAGGGCCATTCTTATGTTCTTATGTTCTCTCAACTCAGCATCACAGAGAGGGAATGCATTCCTAATCCTCAGGCCAGTGTCTTGGTGGGACAAAAGAACATGAATGTACTCTGAATAGTTAGGACTAGCAAGACCCCAGCCTAGAGGCAGTTAACCCCACAGGCAGTTAAAGAAACCAGTCTGGGGTCTGGCTACACCCTTCAGAACTGGAAATACATATGTATGCACCACGCACCATGACTGGTGTGAATGTAACCAGAGTAAAATCATTTTAAATTGGACTTCAGTCTATAGTATTCCTAATCTTTCTCAAAGTGATGTCTCAGTGACTCAAGTGCCTGACTTAAGTGACCCAGGAAGGAAAAGGTTTAAAGTGTCCCCTACATTCCCTAATCCTGCTGGTCTAACTGTTCATAACCCATAACTGCCTCTCCCTGAAAGATTCAAAAGACAGAGACTTCATCATGGCCTCCCCATCTTTATTAGTTACACTCATCTAATCAGGGAACAGGAAATATACCATGTGACTAAAGTGGCCAATCAAAGAGCAGTAACCAATGGTAAACCCAGTTCATGGGCATTCAATAGAGTGTAGTTTGTCCAGATGAAACATCTGATAACTAATTTGGAATAACAAACACATTTGGTGGAATTCAGGGTCCACTCAAGATCAGAAAGAAGGGAGATTTATTTGCTGCAAAGTCTTCACCCAGCTCTCGTCCTGGCAAACCTGACATTACAGTCTGTGATGGGGCGTCTGCCCTTCAATGGGCAGTAAGGGGTTAATAGAGCCCTAGGGAGGCTGCGTGAAAGCAGCCAATAGGAGAGGGGCTGTGAGGAGCAGCCAATCGGCCCAGCAGACCCATATAAAAAGAGCATCAGGGAGAGCAGGGTAGGTAGTTGCCTGAAGCTTGAGGAGGAAGCAAAGTGTCTGGGGTAGGCCACAACCCTGCAGCACCTTGGACAGCAGTGGAGGCAGGAACCTGGGGAGACGCGAAGGAGCTCTGGATGCGCTGCTGAGATTTTTTGTAACTGTGGGGAAGTGGCTCAGGAAAATGCAGTGATACTAGAAAAAAAGGGCATAGCAGGAGGCTGTGATCCACAGGGTCCCTGAGCAGGGTCCCTGAGCTGCTCCCTGGCCCCCCCACTCACCGCTGGGGAAGCGGCTGAACTATTGAGGCACTAAACTCCCCTGGAAGGGGGTGATACAGACCGTGACACATCTGGAGGGCCGAGCCACAAACAGGACACTGCAGTTCCTGATATTGCATTTCCTGATGATGCAAGAGGGGTTGCAGGCAGACTATGGAGAAGGAGTGATGGGCTGCAGACTGTGAACAGGGGTGTTGGCCTCCAGGGCGACCAGAAGGAGACACCAGTCCAGCATGACTGTAGTGGGGCAGTTACCCCGCTCCTGAGGGAAACGGCCAGGCTGATTGGAGAAGTAGCCACAGCTGGGGCCATGCCCCAGTCAGGCCACACCTGGCCCTGTTATAAGGGCTCAGGGAGGAGCTGGGTCAGTCTCTCTCTAGCTGTGGAGAGAGAAAGACCTGGCTGTGGGGAGAAAAGGGTCCTTGGAGTGGAGCAGGGCTGGGGGAAGACCAGAGCTGGGGAGCTCCAGTCTGGCAACTCCCCAGGCTGAGGCCTTGGTAAAGGCCTATGCAGGTACTAGGGCTGGGAGGTGCAGCCCAGAGATAGGCAGAGGCAGCTGGTCCAACCTTCTTGCTAATGATGAGTGGCCATGACAGACTGCAGTTTGCCCTAGTGAGCGGGGGCTAGGTGATGACTGGCAGTAGTCACTGAGGCAAGGGGGGTGAGAGGGTTGGGGGTTCCCCTGAGAGGCAAGACCCAGAGTGTGGGGGCACTGCTGGGGCAGAACCGCAAGGTAAAGGGTCACCAGGGTCCGGGACATGGGGCCAGCGGCCCGTGAGACACCGGCCTGCAGAGGGCACTCCGTACTCTGGAAAAGAGCTAATTCCCAGCCGACCAGCAGGAGGCGCCACGCCGGTGAGTCTCAGCTTCTCTACAATGACACAGTCCTCCTTGACCCAGCCCAGCAAGAAGCTGAGCCCTCAGTTCAGTAAGAGTTGACTCGATCTGAATGAAACTCAGAATTTCCTTCCTAGAGGAAAATCCCAAATCTTGACACTTCTTTTCTTGTGTGCCTCTCCCATGATGCACCACGCAGGTCAGTCGGGGCAAGGGCCACAGTGCATGATGGGAGGCACAGTCCAGCCAAGGAGCCCTGCCCATTTGAGAGAATGGGGGCATGAAGCACCCGAACTACACCTCCGAGGAGGCATCCCAGCACCCGAGGCAAATGCAGCTTCACGTCAATCTGACTTGAAACAAAAATGATCCCAAGGGAAAATCAAAACATTTCTGAAAAATCAACATTTTCGGGGGGAGGACTTTGATTGTGCAGCAACTGTGTTTTCCATACAAAAATCATTTCAAAAGAAAATTCCCTGCCGGCTTTGGAGCTGATTCTCAGCAAGGTGCCCAGCATCTTTCGGGATCGGGCCCTTCGTGCCAGAATGCTGTTTGTTCTTTATTCACCCATGTCAGCGATCCAGTCTGGAGCCAGCGCAGCCCTTTACCACTGCAGCATTTGCCTGCCATTAATTTCTTTGTGACGTGCTCTGTACAATCCTTTAAAATTGCCAGGCTGGATCCTCAGCTGGCACAAATCAGCATTGGAGCCGGCCCGCCATATATATTTTGTTTAATGCGTAGAACATAAAGCCTGCACTAATAAAAACAAGCAGTCACTGCAGAGTTTACTCTGAATGCAGGAGGCCTCTGTGATGCTTATAAAGGAGGAAAGAGGACAGAGCTTTATTCGCCCAGCTGAAAGGAGACAGCCAAGGTCAGCCAGTCCAAACATCAGCTGAAGAGCTTTCCCCGTTCTATTTCTTTGCTAAATCCATGCCGTTTTCTGCAGCATAAAAGATTTTCCAACTGAACTATTTCAATCACTCGCTTTTTATATGAAAAAAATCCCATAAAAATAACTGCCAGCCCTGGAATAAAAAAACAATTTGTGCAAGCCTACAATAACAAGCCATTGTACAGAGCTCAGCACTTAACCAACAACCAAATAATAGGTAGTGTGAATATCCCAGTGTCCTAAAAACATAGATTCTTAGATTCCAAGTCCAGAAGGGATCATTTAGTCTGACCTCGTGTACAACGCAGGCCACAGAACTCCCCCAAATAATTCCTGGAGCAGATCTTTTAGAGAAACATGCAATCTTGATTTAAAAATTGTCAGTGATGGAAAAGCCAGCCTGACCCATAAATTGTTCCAATTATTAGTTACTCGCCATTAAAAATTTACCGTTTATTTCCAATCTGAATCTGTCTAGCTTACACATCCAGCCATTGGATCTGTTGTATCTTTCTCTGCTAGATTGAAGAGCCCGTTATTAAATATTTGTTCCACATGTAAGTACATATAGACTGTAACCAAGTCACCCTTAACCTTCTCTTTGTTAAGATAAATAGAGTGAGCTCCTGGAGTCGATCACTATAAGGCAGATTTTCTAATTAACAAGCCAGTGTTTGCGGAACAGTGCTCATGAGCCATCCTACCATAACAAATCAGAATCTGCCGTGCGGCACTCATTAGAAACACAGCAGTAAAAGCAAAAAGTGCACAGCCAGCAATCCAGAGCAAACCTGCAAGTAAAGCAGTGGGCCCACACCCATTGACACACACACACTCTTTGAGAACAATGGAAGAAGTCTCTACACTTCCATTGAGAACAATGGAGAATACATACACCCTAAACCCATTGGGAACAATGGAGTATTCACCCTTCCTTCCCAACACACCCTTGAGAACAATGGTAAATTCTTACACACACACACGCATGCACACACGTGCGCATTCACACACACTGAGCATAATTCTGGCAATCCCCTCTCTGTGCCTCCAGTGCCCATCTGTAAAATGGGGCAATGGTGTTTCTTTTCTCCCACCCTTGGTGTATCTTGTTGACATGGACTGTAAGCTGCTCAGGAGAGGGCCTATCCTATGTGTCTGTCCAGCACTTAATGCAATGGGGACCTGAGCTTAGCTTGGGGCCAGTAGGCACTCATCACTGTAATCACCTTCATCAACAACAACAATTGATCCATTGTGCACACGCTTCTGGGGACCAATTGGGATGGTGGTTTTTATGCTGTGGCCTTTGTTCCCTCGAAAGTGGACTGTGACCCACCCAATTCATTTCACATAAGCCCAGAGGTTGATCTGAGATGGCAATGACATTCCATCACTGTTGACCTGGGCTTTGTATCCTATTACCAACTCCCTCATAGATGAGCTCTCGGGACAGGAATATTAGTAGAGGAGGGCCAGAGCTGACAACGTTCAAAGATGTCCCAAAGTTCTCTGGGGCTCTTATTCAAGGTTCTAGGCTGATCCCTTTGAGGGTAAAGTCTGGATCCAGATTCCAGTCTGCCTTTCCCTAATGTTCAGATCCAGGCTTTAGTTCAGACCCATCTCTAGTTAGTCTGTTGCAAAATTGATGAGTCAGTATTTTCCTGACCTTTGTGTCACTCGCTCTATAGGTTGATTTACCCATCAGAAGAGCCGACTGTTCCTCTTTTCTCTGTCCTTATTAATATCGTCAAGGATGTACTCAGTTTTTGGGCAGATTGGTGATCTTGATAGTTCCTGCAGGAAGCTTTAGTTTGAATCCGGTTGATTAGGTACAACTTTTCCCTGCCTCCAAAATTCTTAAATGATTCAATTATTTACAGGTTTCAGAGTAACAGCCACGTTAGTCTGTATTCGCAAAAAGAAAAGGAGTATTTGTGGCTCTAAGGTGCCACAAGTACTCCTTTTCAATTATTTACATGGCTTTAGATTCTGTGGCCGAGCAAGGTTTTCGTCAATAATTCCTGCTCTTTTTGTTGCCTGTATTGATTCTGCAGTTTAAAACAAATTAAGAAAAGTGGGGGGGGGTTTCACAGTTGTAAGAGAGTTTAGCACTCTTGAAAAGGATAGAGGGAAGTAGTAGCTTGGGACAGGAATAGCATGGAAGAACCTGAGCACAATTTTATCTTTGCCGAGCTTCTTGGCTTGGGTCTTTCAGTGTTCTGCTCAGTCATGACCTGTCATTGGTGTTATTTGAAAGGTCAGGCTGACATGTGAGTTGCATGATCTTTCTTTGAAAAGAAAAGCTGCTTTATTGTGCAAAGCCAGTACAGTGATTCATATCAACCGCTATGGATTATGGTGACATTTTCAATAGACTTTGTTCTCAATTGACTGTGACCTTCGTGGCTTTGGGTCAATAGATTTTGGCTATAGTGATGTTTTCCTTCTACAATAGCCTCATGCCACTTCCCCAAGGGAGAGACCCAAAATGTAGCCCACAGAACTGGGGTAAATTGTTATAACTCCATGGGGCTAGCACCATTCTCATCAGCTGAGGAGCTTCCCCATGGGGCTTCACAATACAGCCAGAGGCTACCTTTATTTTATGTGCCAAGCCAATTTGCAATAATTGCCAGCCCTACAGGGCAGTCTCCATCCTGCTCCAAGCAGATTAAAGGTAAGGCCGACTGCAACCTTCTCCAGTTTATCTGGAGATTGTGTGGTCTTCGGGGAAGTTTTCAATTCAGCCCTTGGTTGGACAAAGTCTAAGAACCCGTGAGCATAGCATGGTTTTGCTGCTGTAGAGGCAAAAGAAGGCACAGCAATTCCAAAAGCATTAGTTTGCCTTATTGGTCTTCCCATGTCATATTGCTCTGACCCCAGTAGCCTAATGGATAAGGTCCTAGCCTCTGACTGTAGTGTCAGGTCCCCTGTGAGGTGAGAGAGAGTGCTAACTTACCAAGGGCTGTGGTGCGTCTTCCATCACTGGAAGCTTTTAAATTAAGATTGGACATTTTTTCTGAGAGATCTACTCCAGCTGAAACAGGGTTTGACTCACGGAAGTCCTATGGCCTGTGTTATACAGGATGTCAGGCTTGATTATCACAGGCATCCCTTCTGGCCTTAACATCTATGAATCTACAAATGACTTCTGCTCCAGGATCACAAAGTGAATGCCACCAAAGATGTTTTCTGTCCCAAATGCCTTCCGCAGAGGCTATCTGTTCTTGAGAGTGGCATGCAATTCATTTTCTTTGAAACTTTCCCTTTCTCTAGCCTCATCTATGTGAGGTCTCCAAGGCCTTATAAATGTGAGTTAACCCTCCCCACACCCCCAAAAGGCAGGTCAGTATCATTAGCCCTCTTTTATAGCTGGAGAAACTGAGGAACAGAGCAGGGCCGTAACTGCCTGATTCCACACAGGGACCCAGTACCAGAGGTAAGACTAAAACCCAGGAGCCCTGATTCCCAGTCAGCTGCTTTAGCCCCAAGTTCACCCTACCCTGCTACTGAAGAAGGTTTGGGGCGTGATTACACCATGTGGTATAAGGCAAACAGACTTGGACGAGGGAGCTTGTCAGGCACAGGCACCGACCCTGTGGGGGCTCTGGGGCTGGAGCACCCATGGAAAAAAACTAGTGGGTGCTCAGCCCCCACCATCCACCCACCAATCAACAGTTCAGCAACAGGTGCTAAGGGGGAGGTGGCAGAGTGGTGGCGGGATGAAGCGGAGTGAGGACGTGGCCTCAGGGGAGGGGCGGAGCCAGGGTGGGAAGAGGGGGGTGAGGGTGGGGCCTTGGGGGAAGGGGTGGAGTTGGGGCAGGGCGGAAGTCCTGTCTTATCGCCTGGCAACACATTAGCCCAGGGACTCAGGCAGGAACAAGGAATAGTATGTTAAGCAGCAAAAACAACAAGGAGTTCTTGTGGCACCTTAGAGACTAGCAAATTTATTTGGGCATAAGCTTTCGTGTGCTAAAACCCACTTCATCAGATGCATGGAGTGAAAAATACAGTAAGCAGAATATATATTATAGCACATGAAAAGATGGGAGTTGCCTTACCAAGTTGGGGGTCAGTGCTAATGAGGCTAATTCAATTAAGTTGGAAGTGACCTATTCTCAACAGTTGACAAGAAGGGGTGAATACCAAGGGAGGGAAAATTACTTTTGTAGTGCTAATGAGGCCAATGCAATCAAGGTGGACGTCGCCCATTTTCAACAGTTGACAAGAAGATGTGAGTATCAGCAGAGGGAAAATTACTTTTTGTAGTGACCCAGCCTCTCCCAGTCTTTATTCAGGCCTAATTTGATGGTCTCCAGTTTGCAAATTAATTCCAGTTCTGCAGTTTCTCGTTGGAGTCTTCTTTTGAAGTTTTTTTGTTGAAGAATTGCCACTTTTAAGTCTGTTATTGAATGCCCAGGGAAACCAGACAGTCTCTAGGCAAAAGAATAAATGGACACAAATTAGACATCAAGAATTGTAACATTCAAAAACCAGTAGGAGAACACTTCAATCACTCCCTCCAAAAAAAATGAAAAAAAATTGCTTTTGTCAAAATTTTCCATAGAAAAAACCCATTTTCCAACCAGCTCCCCCCACGGCTTGATATGAAAATATCAGTCACTGCTAAAAGAGCTTGTAACACCCCCCCTTCCCATTTTCCAGATGCTTGTGTACTATAAAAACCCACTGCCAGACCAATCTGTTATTCATTAGCTTTAGGAGACAGGACTGACAGGTGATCCCAAGTTGTGACAATTTAAATGAGTGAGAGTTCAAAAATGAGGAGTGAGATTTAAAATGTCTCATTGAATCGCAATGCAAAAATCCTCTGCCACGAGCAGAGTGGCACTTTTAAAACTGTCTCGAAAATGAATGCCCTGTGGATGAATGTCACTCCAGATGAGGGAGCTCTGGCAGATGGGTGATTCCAGGAGGAAAGGGGTCTGCTGACACGTGAATTCAGTTAACCTGCATTCCTCACATGCTGGAGGCTAGTTCTGCTGTATGCTCAGATCCCTAAGCAAGGCTGGATCCTGCCAGCCTTCCAAAGACTGGGCCTACCACGTCACAGCTCCCCTAATATCAGTCTGGAGCAGTCCTGGCTCCATGGGGAGAGTCCCACCGACAAAATTGCCACCACCACTTCCTGCAGCACCGTGAATATACCGACCTGCAGCTGAGTGAAACCAGAGGAAAAAATTTTGTGCCATGCAAGAAACTGCAACAGATACATGATAATCCATAAATCACATCTCCTTTACGCACCTGGGCTTCAGCCTTTCCAGGAGTGGCAAGGGGAACTGTGGGATAGCTACCCACAATTCAGGGTCCTGCAACAGGTGCAGGGGCACTGCATGGGCACATGCTGCACTGGTGCACCCATTGCAGGATGGCTAGTGTGGACACCCTGCACCCAGCGCAGCGGCTGGGAGCTGGTGGGGTAGAGCGGGCTGGGGCCAGGTTGCTCCTTTTCCCGCCACTGCCAGTGAGTGCGGGGTTGCTGGGGGAAGAGGTGGGATGGGGGCAGGCCGGGGACGGGGAAGGGGAATAGGTGGGGCGGAGGGAGTTGTCCGGGGTCCCACACCCCCCAGGGACAGCCCTGCCCCTTGCAGTGGGCACAGCCTGCGGGGGGACCAGCCGAGGGATAGGGCTGGTCGCTGGGGCTGCCGCATATGCAGCACACAGCTGTCAAGGCACCATGAAATTTGGGTCAATTTGGTGCCCCAAATTTCATGGTGCCCGACGCAGCTGCGTATGCTGCGTATGCCTAAGGACAGCCCTGCCTGCACCATCCCAGTGCAAAGGCTTGGGGGAGTCTGCTTAGGGATGAACATTTACCCTTTAGTAACCCTGCCACCGAAGACATGATAAACTCCCATTGACTAAACGGGACCAAGATTTCACCCTAAACTGGGGCCTTGGTGTAACTTGCTTCTGAGTTTGGGTTCATCTATGCCAGGGGTTCTCAAACTGGAGGTTGTGACCCTCAGGGGGTCACAAGGCTATTATGTGGGGGGTTGTGAGTTTGTCAGCCTCCCCACCCCCACCCCGCTTCACCTCCAGCATTTATAATAGTGTTACATATTTTTAAGTGTTTTTAATTTATAAGCGGGGGGGGGTCACACTCATAGGTTTGCTGTGTGGAAGGGGTCACCAATACAAACGTTTGAGAACCACTGATCTAGGGCCTGGTGCTTCCACCTGGAAATAAACTTCCCACCCTGATCAGTTTCTAGCTCAGGCCCCATAGGGAGTGCTAAGCACTGGCCTATTCCCCACTTTTCCCCACCTTTTCCCCATGTTCGGTGCTGCCAATTACATGTCCACAGTTTTGGTTTATGCTTGCCTTTTGTTTCTCTTACAGCAAACCTGCTGACACACTGATATCCAGCTTCATTACCCCAATAGCAGACAGTGTTTAATTAGAGCTGGGATCCCAGCTGCTTGCTGATACACTGACAGTGCCGGCAGGGTGTTACAGCTCTGAATGGCAAAAGCAGTGAACACAGGGGATTTCACAAAGCGCCAGGGAGCATTTCACTGCATGCTAGAATGCCTTCACAGCTTCGGGTGGGTGATATGCACAGGGAATCTTGATAACTCACCCGTAGCACCGGGTGGGTACAGCTGTGCAGAGAGCAGTACTCCATATAGTTAAGTTTCATTATCACCAGTTGGGGAAATCAAAGAGCAGAAGGAGCAAATGACTTTCCCAATATGTGACTCAGCAAACTAGCAACAGCATCAGCAACAGGATCTAGCTCCCATGATTTCCTCCCCCACAGTCCAATCTGTCCCCCAGTGACGTGGGATTATGCCATGAAGACAGGAATTGCCATAGTGGATCAGATGAAAGGTCCATCTTGTCCGGTATTCAGTCTCCAGCAACGGCCTGTATCAGCTGCTGCAGAGGAAGTGTAAATGGACAGTTATGGCATAACCAAATTATTAGAGGGCTTTCCCTTCACCCCCTCCCCTGGTTCTTGTCACAGAGACAGAAAGCAGAAGACCAGAAGTCCAAAGTGCAGCCAATGAGACGTTTATTGGGGTTAGTTCCAAGCAAGCATATCCATTTCTCTACACGTCGGCAAAGTCTGTTCCCCAGTGTTCCATTCCCGGCTCTGATGCCACAGAGCATTTACCCTGTGTCCCGCTTCCTGCTCCGATGCCACAGAGCCTTGCCTGTGTCCCTGTTCCCCATTCCCCAGTCCTACCTCTTCCTTCTTAGCAGGCCCAGATATACCTGCAATGCACCTCCCTGTCCACCCTTTACAACTTATGGTCATGTTCCGTTTTGGAGGGTCATGAGTCTGGGGTTTTCATCCCACCTCTTTTATATCCCATGGGAGGGGTAAGGAGTGAGGTTATGTTCTGGCCAAGGCCAGGCTTTCCTTTGGCTTTTAGTGTTTCTTATGCCTGTTTCCCCCCATTCCCTCCCAACTGGTTGCTTGACCTTGCCTTGAGATAGGAATTGAGGCAGTCTTCAAGTGTATGATTGTATATTATATACCCACCGTGCCCAGTAACACTTTAAATGTTCTTACCTGTTTCCATTATACTAACAAACCCATCTGGCTAAGCAGAAGTGACATACACAGTGTCTTTGTTCTTTGTTTACGCATATTAGTAAGGGTCCCTTTGTTCACATAGATTAGTATAAGACATAAGAGTCTCAAAAAGTCAAACCTAAAATTCTATCTCAGGCTGGCAAACAAGCCTATATACTAACACCAACCATTTGGGAAGTTTCCTCCTGACCTCTCACACTTAGTGTGTCATGGAGCATGAAGGTTTATATCTATTATACATACCAACAATTACATTTCAAACAAGTTATTTAGGTTGCAAAGTCAAGCACCCAACTAATCAGGAAATGCCAAAATTTCCCGCATAATGTTAATATTCTCATAGTAGTTGTTTTGGAGGAATTTCCTTGGGCTTTATGTTTTAGGAAAAAAAGGAAACCCAGGACCCTAATATGGAATGGCGTGGCTAGAAAACAACAGAACGCCCACTCCCCCACACAATGTAATCTACAAATGAATGAAGGTACCTTGCCTCATTTGAAGTGCTTAACCATTGGAACAAACTACAAAGGAAGTGGTGGATTCTCCATCTCTCGAAGTCTCCAGATCATGATTGGAGGCCTTTCAGGAATATGTGCTTTAACCAAACATAAATTACTGGGTTTGGTGCAAGGTAACTGGGTGAAATGCTTGAGGCTGTGTTATACAGAAGATCAGACTAGATCATCTAATGGACCCTTCTGGCCTTAAATCTATGAAGTTGAAAGTTTCACTGACTTTAACATGAGTGATTATTCATCTGAAAATTCTTGCCTGAACAAGAGTTGGGTGTTACCCGCTATTTAATATTATTTATTTTTCTTCCATTTACAAAGTTTCATCACCCAGTCAGCACACAAAAGAGATACCATGTGACTCAGAAGACCAGCCCCACCACACATAGCGAGTACTCGCAGGACACAGGCTGCAGGCATCCTATGAGCTGATACAAATTACTCAGCGACTAAAGGCATGGGACGAAAATCAGTATCAACTCCTTACTTAGAATCATAGAATCATAGAATATCAGGGTTGGAAGGGACCCCAGAAGGTCATCTAGTCCAACCCCCTGCTCAAAGCAGGACCAATTCCCAGTTAAATCATCCCAGCCAGGGCTTTGTCAAGCCTGACCTTAAAAACCTCTAAGGAAGGAGATTCTACCACCTCCCTAGGTAACGCATTCCAGTGTTTCACCACCCTCCTAGTGAAAAAGTTTTTCCTAATATCCAATCTAAACCTTCCCCACTGCAACTTGAGACCATTACTCCTCGTTCTGTCATCTGCTACCATTGAGAACAGTCTAGAGCCATCCTCTTTGGAACCCCCTTTCAGGTAGCTGAAAGCAGCTATCAAATCCCCCCTCATTCTTCTCTTCTGCAGGCTAAACAAGCCCAGCTCCCTCAGCCTCTCCTCATAACTCATGTGTTCCAGACCCCTAATCATTTTTGTTGCCCTTCGCTGGACTCTCTCCAATTTATCCACATCCTTCTTGAAGTGTGGGGCCCAAAACTGGACACAGTACTCCAGATGAGGCCTCACCAATGTCGAATAGAGGGGAACGATCACGTCCCTCGATCTGCTCGCTATGCCCCTACTTATACATCCCAAAATGCCATTGGCCTTCTTGGCAACAAGGGCACACTGCTGACTCATATCCAGCTTCTCGTCCACTGTAACCCCTAGGTCCTTTTCCGCAGAACTGCTGCCTAGCCATTCGGTCCCTAGTCTGTAGCGGTGCATTGGGTTCTTCCGTCCTAAGTGCAGGACCCTGCACTTATCCTTATTGAACCTCATCAGATTTCTTTTGGCCCAATCCTCCAATTTGTCTAGGTCCCTCTGTATCCTATCCCTGCCCTCCAGCGTATCTACCACTCCTCCCAGTTTAGTGCTGAGGCTGGCCCGAGGAGAGGGCTGGGGCTGTGGGGAAAGCCCAGGCTGATGAAGGGAGCAGGCGCAGCTGTGGACAGCTCAATCGGGCCCAGCTGGCCCCTATAAGAGGCTGTGAGCCAGGGGCCCAGTTAGTCTCCCTCTGCCTGGAGAGGGGGAAGGGTCTGGCTGCAAGGTGCTGAGCAGGACGCCTAGACTGGAGTCTGTGGAAGGGCCAGCGGAGCTGGGAGCTCCAGCCTGGAAAGCCTCACGCTGCAGGCCTGACTACAGGCCGAATAGGTGCAGGGTTGCAGAGGGGCAGCCCACGGGTAGGCGGAGGCAGCAGGTCCAAAACCCCCCTGCCTATGATGAGTGGTGTATACACTGCAGTCTGCCCCCGATACAAGGGGCTAAGTGGGGACTGGCAGTAGCCCAGACTGAGGTGAGATGGGGTTAGAGGGTGGGGTTTCCCCTGGGTGGGAAGACCCAGAACCTGAGTGTGGGGGTACTGCCAGGGGGGCAGCAGTCCAGAGAAAGGGACATGGGGGGCTGGCGGTAAGGTGGATCACCGGCCTGCAGAGGGCGCTCCGGTGGCTGGATGAGTTGATTCCCAGCAACGACCAGCAGGAGGCGCCACAGGGGTAAGTCCAAACCTTTACAAGGTTATATTTCTAAAGAGAATTATTCTGAACAAAGAGTTTGGAGGTAGTAATAAAAAGAGAAGGGGAAACAGAGGAGACATGAGCAAGGTTGGTTGTTAGCCTTTTCCAGCCATTCTGTAAATTCCCTGGGGGTGCTATGATGCAGGCTGTGTACACATGTACTATGGGATTTGTTCATTATGATTATGTGTAGGCAGATCTTGGATACACCTGACAACCTAAATGAGCCTGTCCTAGTCTATTCTATATAGAGCCTTACACTATGCCCATCACCTTAGGGTTGCCAACTTTCTACTCACTCAAAACTGAACACCCTTGCCCCGCCCCTGCCCTGCCCCTCCTCTGAGGCCCCTCCCATGCCACGCCCCTTTTCTGAGGCCATGCCCCCACTCACTCCATCTCCCCTCCCTCTGTCACTCGCTCTCCCCACCCTCACTCACTCGCTTATTTTCACCAGGCTGGCTCAGGGGGCTGGGGTGCAGGAAGGGGTGAGGGCTCTGGCTGGGGGTGCAGCCTCTGTGGTGGGGCCATAAATTAGGAGTTCAGAGTGCGGGAGGGGGCTCCAGGCTGAGTCAGTGGGTTGGGGCCAGGAATGAGGGGTTTGGAGTGCAGGAGTGGGCTCCAGGGTGGAGATGGAGCCGAGTTTGGAGTAGAGGAGGGGGCTTGGGGTTGAAGCAGGGGGTTGGGGTGTGAGAGGAGGTACGAGCTCTGGGCTGGGGTTGTGGGTTCTGGGGTGGGGCCAGAAATGAGGGGTTCAGAGGGAGGTGGTTGGAGCCTGAGGGAGGGGGGTCAGGGATGCAGGCTCCAGGCAGCACTTACCTCAAGAAGCTCCTGGAAGCAGCAGTATGTCCCCGCTCCAGCTCCTATGCGGAGATGCAGGCAGGCAGCTCAGCATGCTGCCCCGTCCTCAGGCATTGGCCCCGCAGCTCCCATTGGCCACAGCTCCCGGCCAATGGGAGCTGTGGGGCGGCACTTGGGGCAGGGCAGCGTGCGAAGCCCCCTGGTTGCTCCCATGCATAGGAGCCGGGGGTTGGGGGGGGAACATGCTGCTGCTTCCCGAGAGCTGCACGGCGTGGAGGCTAGCAAGGAGCCTGCCAGCCCCACTGCACAGCACTGCCAACCAGACAGTCAATGGCCCAGTGAGCGGTGCTGCTGTCTTTTCAACCAGGTTTTCCAGTTGAAAACCAGATACCTGGTCACCCTATATCACCGTAGTATCAGCACATCTTCCAGTAACGCATTAAACAACGTGACTGATATCTGTCACATGCTCAAGCAAAATCTTAAGCATCAGAAAGTCAGCTGTGCAAGTAACATACTGAGCTGGGCTTCCACTGAAGCAGGGCCAAGAACTCAGAGTTCAGCTGAACTCGCTGTCCTTTACCCACGCCACTGAGGGCAGCATTTTCATGGAGTGGAGAGGTGGAAGGGACGGCAATGTCACGATGGGGGAGAGGCTCATGGGAAGGGAAGGAGACTGTGAATCGATTGTGTTTCACTTTCTCCACCATTTTTTTGGCTTTGTTTCGACATGGCAAACTATCTCGTCTCACTTTTCTAAATAAGACACAGGCGTCTTTCCCCTCCCCCCCCCCCCACCTTCCTGGGGATCAGCAATTCACAGCCCTTCAGGCGGTAATTAAACAGCAAAGAAAATTAGCATCAATTCTAGCGACAGCTCAGAGCCACTAAATCCCAAAGACATTCCTTGGCACTCCTTTATGGTTCAGGCATCTGCTGAGATTGTTTCTTTCTATCCATCTATCCCCATGAGCTCCCCTCTGACTCTCTCAATTGGTATTTCTTCCTGTAATGAAGAAGAGGAATTAACCCACACACAATGGGCTCTGCTGTTAGCTTGGCAAACACAACCAGTGAAACCACAGGTAGTGTTTCATACAGCATGCAATCCACCCCAAATTCTGTGGGGTAGTCCTGTCCCAGCGACACGGACTCTCCCCACTCCTTGCAGGGCTGCTCCAGATACTGTTCTGGAGTTGGTGCAAAGCTGTGCCACTATATCACGGACCGATTCCTGTTTCGGCCACGTCCCCACCTTGCACCACGATGTCGTGCAGGATATAAGGCGGACACCAAACTGAAGTCTTGACCGAGAAAGAGAACAATGGTGGGTCATCTTGATGTGTGACTGATTCTCAGCATTGTGAGCAGCCAACAGGGGGTCTAGCAGAGTGGCTGCCAGCCTGGAAGAGACACTTGGAATAGGATGTTCGGTTCAGGTCGTTGACTAAATGGAGTGTGGTCAGAAGACAGAGGAGCAAAACTGATCAGCGACAAAGAGGAAATGACTTTGGAGGACAGCTCCAAAGAAGCAAATATGTCTAGCTTTGCCTGAGTGACGACTAAGGTTGGGAGAGTGAATTGCAACCAACCAATATCCAAAAGGTCTCAGCACCAAGGAAGACGAGGAATTATTCATGGTGGTACAAGCAGGTTAAAATTAGAATTTGGAGTGGAATCTTCTCCCACTGAAGTCAATGGGATTTTTATCATTGACTTCAAAGACAGCAGGATCAAGCTGGCTGGATGAAAATAAAGAGGGGAAAATCTAGGCTGAATATCAGGAAAAGGTTCCTGACAATGAAAGGTGTAGGGCTGTGGGCCAGTCTCCAAGAGGAGAGGTGGCTCCATCCCAAAACTAAACTGGACAAAACACTAGTGAATTCTCTGTGTCGAACAATCCTGCTTTGGGGGAGGGAGAGAGAGAGATCTTCTAGGCTTTTCCACCTCTATACTGCACAAACTCTATTTCTCACTGGAGAGACAACTCCCCTGAAAACCTTAGATTCATTCATTGGCCACTATAGTACAGCTCTGGTGAGTTCTCACACTGTGGTGCCTACGGATAGGAGATACTAGTCTCAAAGTCTTGGTCTTGTACTCCCTGATTACGGTTCAATCTACCTCCAAGTCCTCCCAGGAATGGAAACAGACACAGATCCATCATGCCGGTCACACCTTGCCAGTTTGTTCCCCACTGGGCAGGTACAGCAAAGGCCGGTGTTTGGGTCAGTGGGCTGCCTCCAGCGTCAGCTCTTCAAGGCCAAGCTAAGCAGCTCAGAATCCCTTGCGATACCCCGGCCCTGGAGTGTAAGATGACTTGATGCTCCAGGTGGGCAGGTCACTAGATAGAACTAGAGGAAAAGGGCAAAGTTGCTCAATTCCAGAACAGAGGCAAAGGTTGGAAGCAGGTCCCCTTGGAAGCCAGAAAAATCAAAGATTCAGAAGCAGCAATCTGGGGGAAGCACTCAGGTGTCAGCACTTGCTAGATGCAGCCAGTTACAGGTGCAAAAGGCCTTGATGTCAAGAGACATGACTGGAGAGAAAATAATAAGAGCTCCGTCCAGCTGCGCTGAGCCAGGCATGAATGAAACCGACCCAGCCTGCAGAGGGGGTGGGGATGAAAGATGCCCAACTCTATTCTTGCAAGCACTTCAGGAGCAAAAACTCTTTGACCACCACTGAGGTAACTACAGAGTTCAACTCACTCCTGGAGCCATATCACTGGCTCCCACCCACCCCCCACTCATGTAGAATCAAGGCAGTTTTAGAAGGTCCTCAGATGCCACAGTGAAGAGGGCCATATATATACAGAGACATTTCAGTGCCCCTTCATGCACCCCAGAAGAGGATTTATAGCTCTCGTGCTAGTCCAGCCCCCTACCGCACGGTGCTGGCATTTCCCATCTTCCAGACACTTTGTCCCTGAATTTCTGATTGGTGCATTATTTCCATGCCTTAGATGGGCCCCGTTACCATTGTGTTTCACGTTCCATATGCTGGGCAATAACAGGCAAGGACTCTGTGTTTCTAAAATGAAACCAGTTCCTTATTAAGAGAACTATTTACAGAGATGCTGAAACTGCACCTAACATTCCAGCCATGTGCACAGAGACTGACTTTCTGGTGCCTCCTCTAAATTCTTCTCTAGGGCACCTGTGCTCCTTCCTCTGAGTTCCTACACATAATATTTGACCACCTCACAATCTTTAATTCATTCATCCTTACAACACCCGTGTGAGACATGGCAATTACCCCCCTTGTAGAAATGGAAAAGAGAGAGAGGTAGAGCACAGACTTGACCCCACATTTTCTAAACCCTAAACTAGTGCCTAACCACTCAACCATCTTCTCACCTGCCTCTGTGACGCCTTCCTATTTAGTTTAGTGATCAATTCATCATTTTCTCTCCGTATGAAGTATAATATAGAACTGCACCAAATTCAGATCAGAAGTCAAAATATAAGAAGATGTTTCTCAATCACCTGGGCAGGAAAAAATCATCTGCAAAAAGCCATATCACTCAGCCATGCAGATCATTCCCCATATTTCTGAAATAACTCGCCTTTCAGTGGAGACCAAGCCATGAGAAACGTCATGCAAGAAGTCATTTTTTCTTTCAAAAAGTTATAAGCTCCTGAAAGAGACACTTAACTCGAAAGTAACTATTCAGCCGTAACTGTCACTTTACTAGTAATCTGCTACACTAGATAGTGACTCTGATATACTGGGCTCAGAGGAGAATTCCCTTCATTGTTCAAAGGGAAAATAAGGTGTAAAAGAAATCTAAAAGGGCTGCAGTATGAGCTAGTGGTTAGGTCAAGAGATGAGGAATCAGGACTCCTGGCTCCTATTGTTGACTTTGTCACTGACTCACTCTCTGATAGTCAACAAATGAGCTAAGCTTCAATTTTAAAATTTGGGTGCCCTAAACTAGGTACCTCAATCCATATTTAGGAGCCTAAACTTTGAAAATGGCCTTTGTCTCCCTGTACCTAGTTCCCCACGCTGTAAAGTGGGGATAATTATGTTCCTATCTCACAGGGGTTCAACTGATTAATATTCATAAGGGTGGAATGTTCAAAAGCCCCTGAGTCATTGAGGAGCACAAGCGCCACTGGCTTTCAGTGGCCCCTAAGCTACTTTGGCACATCTGACCACTCCACCCACGGCGCTGTGAGATCTTCAGCTGGGAGGCACGATAGAGGTGTCAGATATTTAGCATATTCTATCATTTACTTCAGCATGAGAAAATTCCCTGGGGGAGAAGCACAGAACTCCAACAAGCAAGGATAACCTTAACTCTGCCCTGGCAGCCATAGCTGCTGTGCAGCGCCAAATGAGAACACATTGCTACAGCTGTCCACCACTCACTACTAACATAAAGGCTCCTCCTTTTTGAGCTGGCTCATGTCTGAAACAATTCTGTTGCCCCCTATTAACCAAAGTAAGGCAGCATGTCAGCCTATACAACAGGAAAAGGGCAACTCCCAGATGAAGATGAATTAGCTTATTTGATGCAATTATACAACCAGTGACCAGGGCTCTCTCTGGGCCACTTTGAGGAGCGGATACAGGGTATTGAGGCTGATGAGAAGGATTAGATATGGCTGGTCCCTTTAACAGGAAGAGGATGGAAATGGATTGCCAGAGAATTCTCCCCAGCCTTGCTAATGACACCTCTAACAGTCCTGAGGTGCCTAACTGGAGCCACGGTTTCATGGGGATGTTGCAGAATGCGCCAGGGCAGCTGTGTATGTTGAAGTGCCATGGGCTGTAATCCCAAGACACACAGTGATCCGCTAGGCTGGTTTAAAAGGGATAGGGGGGCAAGTCCATGGGGAGGCACCGATGTTCAACTCAGAGCTTCTCCCAGCTCATGAGAATCACAGATGTAAGAGCTGGAAAAGCCGTGCTGGATTGCCTGGTTGCTTGATCTTCTGCAGGGCTGGTCCTGGGTCATTCCCAGCAGATGTGCCCTCCATTCCTCTGGGGTGCAGCAAAAGGATGCATCAGTCAGTCTGCTCCTTTTGCCACTCAATGGGATGTTGCTCCGGCAGCCAGGAGCTGCAAACTTCAACAGCACACCCCTCTCCTTTGGGTAGCTAATGCAGCATGTAGCCACCGTGCGCTGGGGTTGAGGGGCACGTGTCCCTCTTCCCGCTGCGCACTCTGCTCTGAAGTCTGGAAAGATCACACATAGCAGGATGTGCTGACCCGTGGCTGCAGATACCCCATGTCTCCCTTGAAATACGCCCTCCATGGGGAGAATCCAATCCTGCCTAAAGCACCCCGGAATGACCCTGGGACCCTTTGCGCTGGGCAGTGCTGGCATGTTTTGCACCAGGGTTGAGGCACCGGAAGCTTGCTCCGAGGCTCCAGTCCTGAAATGCAAAGCCCTGGGACTCCTTGCGGGCACTGGAATGGTTTTTGACTTGCTCGGAGCTCTCTGTGCTGCCATCACAGCTGCCATAGGTGCATATCAGGGCCTGCTTCTTCTCCTCTGGCAAGACTGACCCTGTGCTTTGGAGAGACCAGGCCATGCAAATGGGACGGGGGCTCCACTGTGGAGCAAGACACAAAGCATTCAGAGGGACACCGGTTCCCCTTGACCAGGCGAATGTAACAGCCTCTCACTCTGGGTGTGCAAACACGTCCATGGCATTAGAGGCAGGCACTGCAGAGCAACAGAACTGGTTGAAACACAGACCTTTCCATTTGGTGGGAAATTCTGACATTTCCAAATTGGTTTTCATTATGAATCGGAATAATAATGAAAAATACAAACATTTCCTGCCAAAGGATTTTTTTTTTTAAGTTTCATTTTGGGTCAGTCATTCCGTTTTGATAAACTCGAAATGTTTTGTTCTCACTTTGCCCTCTCTCTCTTTTATGTTGAATTATAATTTACAAAACAAAATACATTTCTAAATGAGAAGGCCTTCCACCAGGAACAATCAAAATGCTCCGTGCCAATAAGGAATGGTTTGATCTTGTCAGTATACTTTTTTTCATTTTTTTTCAAACAACATTCTGTCAAAATCGACACCTGCCTGCAGAAATGTCTGTTTCAATGAAAGAGGATTTCCCACTGGGAAAACCCTCCATCCGAACATTTTCCACCATCCCTACAGAGCAAGGCTGTTCCTATGCCTTTCAGAAATTAGCATTTGCTGCCCTCTACTGTGCACCTTCTGCTATTTCAGCTCACATGTAGCACCTTCCCAAGAGATCTTCTGTTTCTGGAGGAGAAGGCATCCCCTCTTTATTCCTTTCTATCCAAGACCTGGCATGAGGTCACCCCATCCTGGCACCCAAGGAGGGCTTGACCCAATTGCCTCTGTGGTTTGGTATTGTCACCTTTGCATCACAGGGCATACACCAGATGAGGTTTTCCTGTTAGCCCTTGGCTGAGCCTGCTGCCCACCTTCGCCCTCCATCTTCCCCCCACGTGTGCCCAGATCCCTTGCCAGCTGTTGGTCCCTCTCTCCAGCAGTAGCCAATCCCCTCCCTAACCTGCCCATAGGGCTGATTCCCTCCCTCTTCCACTTTTCCTTCCCATAGCGGCCCAATCTGGTGTATGCATGCTTTCCTTTCTCATGACTCTAAACCTGCACCATCCCCAGCACCCTGCTGGTCCCCCAGCTAGAAATCAAATTAATAACTGGTCACAGCCAAAAAGCCTTCTGCACACATCTGAGTACAGGCTGGTATCATAAGGGTTAATTGTGATGACAGTCAATACTGCTTGCCCATTAACTAACAATCACTGACGCTCAACAGGAGCCTTCTGAATGGTGTGAAATCACCCAGATTCAAAGACTAAATGGAATCACTTCTCCACAGACCCCCTCTTTGGATATGTATGGCTGCAAACCTCATGTAGTGTGCTAACAGGGATCATGAAAGAATTCACTCCTAATGAACCATGTTCTAAAGACTCAAGCTAAACTCTGAAATTTGGAGTCACCCTTCTCTGAAATTACTTGTTTAATGTAGTCACTGAGGTGAGCTGCTCTTCTGAGGATGGCTGCAGATGTCGAGGATGGCTGCAGATGTCTAGTCTGTAGTTTTTAGGCCAGGGATCGGGTTAAGAAAACAATTTCTTTGGGACTATTAACTAGGCTTGTTGGTTACACAAGGAAGTAAAGGCTTCCTCGTTGCCAGACCTGCTGAGAGCAGAAAAGGAGGGACACCTGTTAATATTCTTATTTATTGCGATGGCTCCTGGGAGCCCCAGTCCTGGAGCAGGGCCCTGTGTACAAACACAGAACGAGGCAGGATGCTTTGGTAACACAATGCACCTGCTTGCATCTCACTCACACACACACACTGGTAACACAATGCACCGGCTAGCATCACACACACACACACAGGACCCTGAATGAGCTGGAGAGGAAGGAGCTAGCCAGCATAGGGTACTTGTATTACCCAGTTCAGTAGCCAGCTTGTAGAAGGATCTACTGCAGAGGGATGCTTTCCAGGTTAAAAAAACCTTACACATTTATTGTGTGATGTGTAAAACCTGTGTGTGACATTTTGGGGTTTCCATTCAGACCAGTAAGGGCCTGTATCACCCCTCGTCCTGTAACCCTGAGTGCCTTAAAATGGTCTGCTGCTGTAGCTCCCCGTCGGGACACACCCAGCCAGCAGTTGTTTTACCCCCATCTGGGTCACCCAGGCCAGTAAACGGTGTGAAACCAGATCTCTTACCACCCTGAGTCTGCCCTGCTGTCAGCAGCGCTGTGGCCCACAGCTACCCTCCGTTGTGCCAGTGTCTTACCGCACTCAGCAGCTTTTTGGGCTTCAGCACATTTTAGCTGTTTGACAGACACATTCAGCACTGACTCAGTCTCCCCCCTTGACTGCTGAGTCTGGCTATGGCAGGCTTGTGCCTGAGCCCTGGGGCTCAAGCCTGTTACGTCAAGAAATCAAAACAATATATCAAAGAAAAAACCCTTCCTGCACTACCAATCCCTGAATAATCTTTAGTGTCCGTAATGGCTCAGGCTACAGGATCCATCTACCCACATCTGCTTGTCTGCTAGCCCCTGATCAGACACCCCAGTCTGTCCCTCCTGCTTGGGAGTGACTTGACCCTCTTCTTCTGTCCGAGCTGCCTGCATTTGTCCTGATCCGCAGGCATCTGTTGCTCCAAGTCTGCCTCCTCACTGTGACACTGGCCTCCAGCTCCCTCCACCTCTCCTCCACTAGTACCTTTTCTGCTGCAGCTCTGGACCTCTTGCCATTGCTGCTACCTCTGCTGGATTGTCTGGGGACCCACCTGCTTGGTCTCCTGCATGCCCCATGGGAGAAAAAGGGACCCACTCTGGCCTCTGGCTTGGAGCAGATGCCCCAACCTGCTTCATGGCGTATGAGTGCAGCTAGGCCACTAGCTCCGACTGCTTCTAACCAGCTGTTGGTGGACCTCACCGTGCACACGGCTCTGCTAACTTCTTGGAGAGCTCAGCCACTGTTTCTTTGCTTCCCTGGCCTTTTCAGCTGCTAACTCATCTTTGCACTTGGCTTCCCTTTGTTCTGTTTCCCTGAAATAAACAAACAGAAAACAATAAACCTGACCTGGAAGCTTTCTCTGACTGTTCCCTGCCTTTTCTCTGGAGAATCACTTAAAACTATTTCACCAGTGCTTAAAGTGTAAAGCTCAGGTAAACTAGCTAGCTGTGTGCCAGTCCTGTTGGACAATGTACCTCACGCTTTGGGGTTCAACCCAGAGCAGTGAGAAGCTGTCACCACTTGTCCTGTAACCCCGAGTGTCTTCAAATGTATGTCAGGCCTGACAAGAGCCGCCGACACAGAGTAGTGAACCATCAATGGCCCTCTGGGTCATGCTGTGCCTAGCAGACAGCCTGCACTCGGACCTCTCACACGCTGGGGTAAGTCAGGAGTCGCTGCAAGCCAAGGCCTTACACCCATGTCAAGACAAGTTAAATGAGACCACAAGCAGCCCCACCCTTCACCCAGGAGAAACCAAGCATGTTCCCTACCCGCAACCCCCCAGGAGACATCCTGAGAAATGAGACTGTCCTCAGGCTGTGCTCTGAAAGGTAACAGACTCCAGCTTTGCTGGGCCATGTTCCAGAACCCCTGCGAACACTCTCCCCAGTCACTCAGGCCTAGGGCCTCTTTGCAAAGCAGCTCAGCCAATCTCAACACTCACAGCAACATGTAGGACAGAGTTGGGCAAATTTCGGCCCATGGACCCCCTCCGGCCCGTGAGACCACCTTGCCAGGCCCTTGAGCTCCCGGCCGGGGAGGTTAATCCGGCCCCTCCCCTGCTGTCCCCCCTTCCCTGCAGCCTCAGCTCGCCACACCACCAGCACTCTGGCCTGCCACTCCTGCCAAGCAGTGGGGTGGCGTGGCTGGCTCCGGCCGTGTGGCTGCGAGATCCTGCCGCTCTGAGCAGCACGGTAAGAGAGCGGGGGGGGGGGGGCATTGGATAAGGGGCAGAGAGTCCCAGGGGTCAATCAGAGGACAGAGAGCAGGGGCGGTTGGATGGGGTGGAGATTCTGGAGGGGGCAGTCAGGGGATGGGGAATGGGGGGGGTCGGATAGGCGTGGGAGTCCCAGGGCAGTCAGGGGACAGGGAGCAGGGGGGGTTGGATAAGGGGCATGGGGACAGGGAGCAGGGGGGGTTGGAGAAGGGGCAGGGGGGCAGGGGACAGGGAGCGGGGGGGGGTCCCAGGAGGGGGCAGTTAGGGAACAAGGAGCGGGCAGTTTGGATGGGTTGGGGGTTCTGAGGGGGGCAGTCAGGGGGAGGGGTGAATAGGGGGCGGGCCAGGCTGTTTGGGGGGCACAACCTTTCCTACCCAGCCCTCCATACAGTTTCACAACACGGATGTGGCCCTCGGGCCAAAAAGTTTGCCCACCCCTGACATAGGAGGAGAGGGCATCTGTCCGTTAGCCAGGACCCAAAGCGTAGAAGGTTTTGTGAGCAGATATCAACACCTGGGCAGGTACCCTGGGCACTGGTGCACCTCGGTCCCTCCTATGCACTGCCTGTGGCACACAAGAGTTGAGTCTCCTGAGGGCTGTGATACTTTAGTCTAATCCAGTAGTTCTCAACCTATTTACCATTGTGAGAAACACATGCAACCCACAATGGGTTATGTGGGCCAATGACAATACTACCTGTATGGCCTTGAGGATGTCACATGGGCCACAGCTGTGTGCTGACTGGGCCGCTCTGCAGGTTGAGAATCACTGGTCTAATCCAACACAGGGGTACGGGGTGGGCTGTAGTGGCCTGGGATAGACAGATCCAACTAAATGAGCTGGTGCCCCCTTCCGGCCTGAAACTCTATGACCTCGAATTGCACCCAGGAAAGAACTAGAGGCTGGTGCAGGAGCACTGAGCTCTGGCTTCCAAGGGGCCTTGCAGAGGACCCCCATGTACAGTGACTTTAGTGGGCTGGAGACATAATAGGATGCCTTTGTCCCCAAAAACTCCTTGGCTATCCAGAGTGCCTGCATCCCAGCAGCAGAAGGAGGCAGAATCCACAGAGAAATAAGACTATCTTCCAACCCATTTATTCATGCAACTACAGTCTCCTCTTCAAGGCAAGCAAATGAATAACAAATGTTGTGTTGAGCAAATCTGTATACAGAGCATTTTACTATGGAGGTGGCGGTCTCCACTTCATACTTAAGGCTGAGGTTTGCATTTAAAACAGGATTCAACCCCTCTGTTATGGCTGAAGGATAAGCCAGCCTCTCCCCAGACTTCCAGCCGTGTCCCGTGAATGCCAGACGTGTTTTCTAATGGCTTTCCTTGTGAATTCTCAGTTTCAAATGAGTCAAAATTAAAAAATGTCACACCCTGCCTCAGATCATAGTGGTTTTTTTCTCCCAAATGGTTTCTGTTCAGAAATTAGCAGAAAGTGAAACTTGAGTAGATCTAATGCAAAGGGTATCATAGAATCACAGGGATGCAGAGCTGCAAGGGACTTCCAGAGGTCAGTTAGTCCACCGCCCCACACTGAGGCAGGATTAAATATTCGTAGGCCATCATTGACAGGTGTTTGTGGAATCCCTGCCATCAGAGATTTTTAAGAATAGGTGAGGCAATCTCCCTAGATAACATGCTCCAGAGCTTAACTATCCTCAGAGTTAGAACATTCCTCCTAATATCCAACCTGATTCTCCCTTGCTGCAAACTAAGATGATCTTGACAAACTGGAGACATGGCCTGAAATAAATAGGATGAAATTCAACAAGAACAAAGGCAAAGTACTCCACTTAGGAAGGAAGACTCAGTTGCACACATGGGAAATGACTGCCTCGGAAGGAGTCCTGCAGAACAGGACCTATGTTATAGTGGACAAGGAACTAACTATGAGTCAACAATGCAATACAGTAACACTTCACTTAACGTCCTCCCGCTTAAGATTGTTTCAAAGTTATGTCACTGCTCAATTAGGGAACATGCTCGTTTAAAGTTGTGCAATGCTCCCTTATAATGTCATTTGGCTGCCTACTCTGTCCACTACTTGTAAGATTTTGTGGAAGAGCAGCAACTTTACAAGGGAGCATTGCAAAAGTTCCTCTTCTCCGCCTCCTCCCCCTCCCTCCCAGCGCTTCCCCCACAGCCAAACAGCTGTTTGGTGGCGCTTAGGAATTTCTGGGAGGGAGGGGGAAGAGTGGGGAAGTGCCACATCTCTGCTTCTCCCCCTCCCTCCCAGAAAATCCTAAGCACTCCCAAACAGCTGTTGGGCAGCACTTAGGACTTTCGGTGTGGGGAGGAAGGAGTGGGGATGTGGTGTGCTCCAGAGAGGAGATGCAGTGGGGGTGGGAAGAGGTGGGCCTGGAGTGGAGCAGGGACAGGAAGAAGTGGGCCTGGAGCATCCCCCGCAAAGTCAGCACCGGTTCTTCTCCAGATAAGCTGCCACTGCTGCTGCGAAGGTGCTTCCTAGCGTCCTTGCCTGCAGCGGGCTGTGCCTGTGTAGGGTAAGCCAGAGGCACTTCCCAACCACAGTACAGTACAGTACTGTACAGTATATAATGCCTTTTGTCTGCCCAAAAAAAATTTCCTTGGAACCTAATCCCCCGCATTTACATTAAATCTTGTGGGAAAATTGGATTCATTTAACATCCTTTCACTTAAAGTTGCATTTTTCAGGAACATAACTACAACGTTAAGTGAGGAGTTAATGTACTGTTACAAAAAAAGCAAACATCATTCTGGGATATGATTAGTTGGAGTGTTGTAACCAAGACACAAGCAGTAATTCTTCCATTCTACTCAGCACTAATAAGGCCTCAACTGGAGTATTGTGTCCAGTTCTGGGCACCACACTTTGAGAAACGTATGGACATACTGGAGAAAATATAGAGGAGGGCAACAAAAATGATTAACAGTCTAGAAAACATGACCTCTTAGGAAAGATTGAAAAAACTGGGTTTGTTTAGAAGAGAAGACTGAGGGGGGACATGGTGACAATTTTTAAGAATGTAAAAGGTCATTATAAAGAGGCAGGAGGTAGATCGTTCTCTTTATCCACTGAGGATAGATCAAGAAGTAATGGGCTTAAGTTGCAGCAAGGGAAATTTAGCTTAGAAAAACTTCCTAATTGTAAAGGTAGTTAAATGCTGGAACTAGGGAGGTTGTGGAATCTCCATCTTTGGAGGTTTTTAAAAACAGGTTAGACAAACACCTGTCAGGGATGGTCTAGATAATACTTAGTCCTGCCTCAGTGCAAGGCACTGAACTAGATGTCCTACTGAGGTCACTGCCTGTCCCACATTCTATGGTTCTACAATTAATTCTTGTCCTACCCTACTGGACGTGGAGAACAATTGATCACATTGTGAGGCTGAATGGACAATTTTCACCATCACCCCTCATAACTGAACCTTTCTCTATGAGCAGAGGCTAAAGAATAATCTTCCTCTTACAGAGAAAATCAGGAAGATCTGCCCTATTTCAAAATGGCTGCCATCTCCCATTCTGCTCAATGTGACTAAGGCCACACGGGGTCTGGGGAAAGGGGGCGGGGCCTGGGGTGGAGCAGGGCCTGGAGGAAGTTGGCGCCTGCCCACAGGCAGCCCTTAGCAGACATGGTCACTGCATCCATTCAAAAGTGGTTGAAACATAGGGGGGAGTAAACATTTTAAAAATCATTTTCATTGTGTGAGTTTTTATGATTTTCCATTTTTCAGGAAATATTTATCAAAAATCTCTACCATATTTCATATGCTTTGTTCGTTGACCATATTTTATTTTTACACTCTAAAAATACTGTATTTTTAATCGAAAAACTTTAATTTTTCCATTTCTAATCGTTCTTCATTTTCTATGGGGAAATTTTTTAAAAATGATTTTCTTTAACATTTTGAAACAGTTTTAATAATCGCAATCCCACTATGTCAAAAATCATAGAATCATAGAATATCAGAGTTGGAAGGGACCTCAGGAGGTCATCTAGTCCAACCCCCTGCCCAAAGCAGGACCGATCCCAACTAAATCATCCCAGCCAGGGTTTTGTCAAGCCTGACCTTAAAAACTTCTAAGGAAGGGGATTCCACCATCTCCCTAGGTAACACATTCCAGTGTTTCACCACCCTCCTAGTGAAAAAGTTTTTCCTAATATCCAACCGAATTCTCCCCCACTGCAACTTGAGACCATTACTCCTTGTCCTGTCATCTGCTATCACTGAGAATAGTCTAGAGCCATCCTTTTTGGATCCCCCTTTCAGGTAGTTAAAAGCAGCTATCAAATCCCCCCTCATTCTTCTCTTCCGTAGACTAAACAATCCCAGTTCCCTTAGCCTCTCCTCATAAGTCGTGTTCCAGACCCCTAATCATTTTTGTTGCCCTTTGCTGGACTCTCTCCAATTTATCCACATCCTTCTTGCAGTGTGGGGCCCAAAACTGGACTCAGTTCTCCAGATGAGGCCTCACCAATAGAGGGGAACAATCACGTCCCTCGATCTGCTGGCAATGCCCCTACTTATACACCCCAAAATGCCATTGGCCTTCTTGGCAACAAGGGCACACTGTTGACTCATATCCAGTTTCTCATCCACTGTCACCCCTAGGTCCTTTTCCGCAGAACTGCTGCCAAGCCATTCGGTCCCTAGTCTGTAGTGGTGCATTGGTTTCTTCCGTCCTAAGTGCAGGACTCTGCACTTGTCCTTGTTGAACCTCATCAGATTTCTTTTGGCCCAATCCTCCAATTTGTCTAGGTCCCTCTGTATCCTATCCCTACCCTCCAGCGTATCTACCACTCCTCCCAGTTTAGTGTCATCCGCAAACTTGCTGAGGGCGCAATCCACACCATCCTCCAGATCATTAATGAAGATATTGAACAAAACTGGCCCCAGGACCGACCTTTGGGGCACTCCGCTAGATACCGGCTGCCAACTAGACATGGAGCCATTGATCACAACCCGTTGAGCCTGACAATCTAGCCAGCTTTCTATCCGCCTTATAGTCCATTCATCCAGTCCATACTTCTTTAACTTGCTGACAAGAATACTGTGAGATACTATGTAAAAAGCTTTGCTAAAGTCAAGGAATAACACGTCCACTGCTTTCCCTTCATCCACAGAATAATCTTTAGTGTCCATAATGGCTCAGGCTACAGGCTCCATCTACCCACTTCTGCTTGTTTGCTAGCTCCTGATCAGACACCCCAGTCTGTCCCTCCTGCATGGGAGTGACTTGACCCTCTTCTTCTGTCTGAGCTGCCTGCGTTTGTCCTGATCCGCAGGCATCTGTTGCTCCAACTCTGCCTCCTCACTGTGACACTGGCCTCCAGCTCCCTCCACCTCTCCTCCACTAGTACCTTTTCTGCTGTGCTGCCCAGCGCAGCAGTCTGGGAGCTGACCTTGTTCGTGAAGACAGAGGCAAAAAAAGCATTGAGCACATTAGCTTTTTCCACATCCTCAGTCACTAGGTTGCCTCCCTCATTCAGGAAGGGGCCCACACTTTCCTTGACTTTCTTCTTGTTGCTAACGTACCTGAAGAAACCCTTCTTCTTACTCTTAACATCTCTTGCTAGCTGCAACTCCAAGTGTGATTTGGCCTTCCTGATTTCACTCCTGCATGCCCAAGCAATATTTTTATACTCTTCCCTGGTCATTTGTCCAATCTTCCACTTCTTGTAAGCTTCTTTTTTGTGTTTAAGATCAGCAAGGATTTCACTGTTAAGCCGAGCTGGTCGCCTGCCATATTTACTATTCTTTCTACACATCGGGATGGTTTGTCCCTGTAACCTCAATAAGGATTCTTTAAAAAGCTGGTCTATCAAATGTTACACCTACCCCACCCCTCACTCACTCATTTTCACCGGCCCGGGGCAGGGGGTTGGGGTGCAGGACGGAGTGCACGCTCCAGCTGGGGGGTTGACCTCTGGGCTGGGACTGGGGACGGGGGGCTCAGGGCTGAGGCAGGGGGTTGGGGTGGGGGAGGGTGTTTGGGATGCAGGCTCTGAGAGGGAATTTGGGTGCGGGAGGGGGTTCAGGGCTGAGGCAGGGGGTTGGGGTGCAGGAGAGGGTGCAGGCTCCAGGCAGCGCTTACCTCAGGCAGCTCCCAAGAAGCGGCGGCATGTTCCCCGCTCTGGCTCCTAGGCAATGGGACAGCCAGGTGATGGAGGGATGGCCATTTGTGGTTCCCAACCAATGGGAGCTGCGGAGCCAGCACTCAGGGGGCGCCAGTGGGCGGGGGCAGCGTGCGGAGCCTCCCTGGTCGCCCCTTCACCTCAGAGCCAGACATGCTGGCTGCTTCCCGGGAGCTTCCCGGGAGTTGCGCGGAGCCAGATGAGGAGCTTGCCTGCCCTGCTGCACCGCCAACTGGACTTTTAATGGCCTGGTCCCTTTTCGACCAGGTGTTCCGGTCAAAAACCAGATACCTGGCAACCCCTAGCACAGCTGCAGCACTCTAGTGTAAACACTTCCTACTGCAAGGGAAGGGTTTTTCCATCTGGGAGCGGGGTATTCACGAGCCCTGTGCATGTTAACATGGGTCAGGAGGGACCAATTAACCTATAAATATATCAGAGGGATAAATACCGGAGAGGGAGAAGAATTATTTAAGCTCAGTACCAAGGTGGACACAAGAACAAATGGATATAAACTAGTCATCGGGAAGTTTAGACTTGAAATTAGATGAAGGTTTCTAACCATCAGAGGAGTAAAGTTTTGGAATAGCCTTCCAAGGGAAGCAGCGGGGGCAAAAGACTTATCTGGCTTAAAGATTAAACTCGATAAGTTTATGGAGGAGATGGTATGATGGGATAATATGATTTTGGCAATTAATTGATTTTTAAATATTCATGGTAAATAGGCCCAATGGCCTGTGATGGGATGTTAGATGAGTTACTACAGAGAATTCTTTCCTGGGTATCTGGCTGGTGAACCTTGCCCATATGCTCTGCGTTCAGCTGATCGCCATATTTGGGGTCAGGAAGGAATTTTCCTCCAGGGCAGATTGGAAGAGGCCCTGGAGGTTTTTTGCCTTCCTCTGTAGCATGGGGCACGGGTCACTTGCTGGAGGATTCTCTGTACCTTGAAGTCTTTAAACCATGATTTGAGTACTTCAATGGCTCAGACATAGGTGGGAGGTTTATCGCAGGAGTGGGTGGGTGAGATTCTGTGGCCTGCGTTGTGCAGGAGGTCAGACTAGATGATCATAATGGTCCCTTCTAACCTTAATATCTATGAATCTATGAACCTTAGATGCTGCTCCGGGAGGGGAGCCAGGGATTGATAAGGCCTAATTGCAGACGAAGCCCAGCTGGGGAGGAGCTGGGCAAGGGTGATAAAGCCAGGAAGTGAGAGCAGGAGGGGGCTGCAGGAAAGGGCTCGGAGGTCACTCTCTAGAGGGAAAGGGAGTTGGCCAGGGACAAGGAGGAAGTAGTCCAGGAGGAGAGTAAGCCCTCAGGTCCTGCCCTAGATGAGGGAGTCTGGCAAGAAGCAGAGAGGGGTGAAGTAGCCACAGGGAGCAGAGGCAGCTCTGTCCCAGAGACAGACTGGGAGCTGGGTCAGAAAGGAGCCCAGGCAAACAGCAACAGGGAGTGAGGAGACCTGGATTGCTAGTCATGGGGTCCCTGGGCTAGAACACAACATTACAGGCGGGCCCAGGTTCCCCTACCCACTACAGGAAAGTGGCACAGGCCCGAGAGAAGGCACAAAGACCATCTGAGATGGCATCCGGATAGCTTGTCTGGTGGGACTTTGAAACCCTGGAAGCAGGGACTGTATAGTGACCTGGCTGGAGGGCTGAGTCACGAAGTGCTAGAGGGACTACAGCATGAGTAGTTGACGACAGGGGGCGCCATATGGGGCGAGAGTTAATTCCCAGACCTGTCCACAGGGAGGCACACCTGCAATAAGCGCAGTGAGCCCTTTACACCATCGATGTAGCTAGTCCACCTCTCCAAGAGGCAGTAGCTAGGTTGGTAGGAGAATCCTTCTGTCAACTCTAGCTGCATCTACGCCAGGGGTTAGACGTTCCTAACTACATCACAAAGGGTGCAAAATCTTTCTCAGCCCTGAGCAACGTAGCTTAGTCGATCTAAATTTTAGGCATAGACCATACCTCAGGCTCCTCTTCTCAAAAGTACTTAGGTGTGTAACAATGCAGAGAGGCACCTGACCAGGGCCACGGGCACCACCTCTGAGGGGGATTGTGTGGAGGAGGAAGGTGCGTACCTGTACTGTATCTGCACCCCGAGCCACAGGGCGCATCCCAGGGCAAGCGCTGGGATGGGAGAGGATTTGGGTGCTCCCATCTGACCCCACAGGGCCACACTGCGATCGGACCCCACCATTCAGCAGGCAGATCCCATGTTCCATGCAGGGGGCACTGCCAGAGACCTCCTCTCTGTGTGTCCCATTCTGCACCCCCTGGAGTTCCCCTGTCGAGAGATAACTCCTGTCTTCCCCCCAACATTCTCAGGGCAGCTGATTCCCCAGCAGGATCAGAGAACCCCAGTCCCTTCCCTCTCGCTGTCACTGCCCCCTGGCCGTGGCTGAGGCCTCTGCTCTTTATTTCAAAAGCACCCATGGGTCTCTAACCACCAATGGGAAATAAGGTACCTATACTATTTCAGTGCTTCTGACACTCTCACTTGGCCCCTAGTTGTGCCTTTAGGTGACTAAATACCTTTAAAATTCTGACTCTAAATCACTGGTGGCCTGCGATATATATGAGGTCAGACTAGATGATCTGCTGATTCCATCTGACCTTAAACTCTGTGACTCCTAAGTCACTTGGGCATGTCTAGAAATTTTATTCATGATGGGCTTTGGATTTTTTTTTAATTCTTTCCAAAATCATTTTTAAAGATTTTCAGTGATGTCCTATTTCACAACTGAAAAGACCCAGACCATTTCGAAGTGTTAATAAAAAGACTTAAGCCAAAAAAAGTGGGGGCATTTTTAAAGAAGGGAATTTTTAATGAATTTCTTTTGGTTTGGGGGGAGGAAAGGCTTTTTTTTTAATGACAAACTTCTTCATTTGAAACATTTCAGCCAGCTATTATAGTACCAAAAACTGGCCAGCGCAGACCAATGCTCTATCTGGTTCCCTAGTCTGTCTCTGATAGGGGCCAGTCCCAGATGCATTACAAGAAGGTGCAAGAGACCCTGTACTGAACATCTGGATTGGGTGATAAAGGAACATCAGCAGGGTTATTGTGGGGGTGCTGCAGAGGCTAGAGGGATCAGTGGGCGTGGAGGAGTGTCCAGATGGAGATGTCGACTGCTGTGTAATAGTGGGGTGTCTGTGTGGAAGGATGTTGGGGTGCAGACTCATATATTACAAGGCCAGAAGGGACCACTGTGATCTCATCAGAACTCCTGCAGGCCGTGGGACTTCCCTGAATTAATTCCTGTTTGAACCACAGTTGATCTTTAAGAAAAACATCTAATCTTGATTTTTAAAATGGTTTAAAATTTGCCTGCGAATCCACCACCATGACCCTTGGAAAGTTCCTTCAGTGGTTAATGAGGCTCCCTGTTAAAAATGTGTGCCTTATTTCCCATCTGAATTCATCTCACTTCAACTTCCAGCCATTGGATCTTGTTAGACCTTTGCAAGACTGAATTTCCAATTTCTGTTCCCACACAGATACTAATAGACTGTGATCAAGTGACCCCTTAACCTTCTCATTGTTAAGCTAAATAGATTGAGTCTATCACCGTAAGACATGTTTTCCGGTCTTGTATTCATTCTCGTCACACTTCTCTGGATGCTTTCCAATTTATCAACAGTGATGGTCAGTGTGGACAGGGGGGGTGAGTGGAGGGTGAGGCTCTCAGGGGAGTGTGGAGTGTCAGGGGGTGGAGGGTGCTGGTGGGATTAAGAGAGGATATGGGGGGGTCAAGGTGGAAGAAGATGTAACTATTTGGAGCAAGGACCATCGTTTTCTTGTGTGTTTGTACAGCACCTAGCACCACAGGGGCCTGGACCATGGCTGAGACGGCAAGGCGTTGCCATGATACAAATAAACGAATAAATGTCATCTTAGGGTTTAAATGTTAAGGACAAAAAGCACAGATTTGAGCAAGTTCACCCATATGCAATCGCTTCTGTGTTCACTTTGTGTCACTAGTAACAAGTTTATGGGGAGAGGAGTTTTTTAGAAGGCAATGAGTCTGTAATGCGCCTTGGCTTTAATCCCCCACATAGGTTTCTCTGTCCTACCTATTCTCTGTGGCATTTTCTGCTCCCCAGCCACGCTCTTTAATGCATTTATCGACACTCACACACCCCTGGGAGGTAGGAGCGTGCTATAATTTCCATCTAACAAACAGGGACTTGAAGCACAGAGAGACTAAGTGATGGGTCACACAGGGAGTTTGTGGCAGAGCAGGAGTTTGAATCCAGGTCTCCCAAGCCCTAGGCTAGTCCCCTCACTGTTCAGCTATCCTTGCTGATGTCTGCCTCTCTTTTTTCCAGCTCAGTCTGCATATGCATCTGTCACCTCTCCCCTCACCTGTTTCTCAGAGAATGGGTGGCAAATTCTATAGGCCCATGGTGCCTGGGCACAAGGAATATTCTTGGCCCGAGGGCCCGGCTCCAGCAACACTTCCCACCTGCCCCCACACGAATCCCCCGGCCCTGCCTGCAGCCTCCTGGCGATTTAAAACAGCCCAGGCGCTCCCGCCAGCACCTGGCAGCGCAGCGGGGCTGAGCGGCTTCCTGTGCACTCATTCCACGTGGCGGCCGGCCCATCCTTCCAGCCCATGAGGTGGGGGCGCTGTGCCGCTGCACACTGCCCCTGCCCCAAATGCCCCTGCAGCCAGTGGGAAGATGCAGGGGTGGTGCCTGGGGATAGCAGCGCGCAGAGATCCCCCCAGCCTGGCCTGCCTAGGAGCCGCTGCCAGAGGGGGTGCCCCAGGTAAGCACCAAACCCCCCATCCACTTCCAGAGCCTGCACCCACACCCCCTCCCCACACACACCCTCCAGCCCCCAAATTTCCTCCTGCACCCCCACCCCCCGTACGTCCTCTCACCCCCAAACTCCCTCCCAGAGCTTGAAGCCCTCACGCCCTCCTCCACTCCCATCCCTGCGCCAGCCCAGAGCCTGCACCCAGCACCCAAACTCCCTCCCAGAGCCTGCACCCCTCCCCCTCCCCTGCACCCCGCACCCCTCCCCCAAAACTGCCTCTTGCACCCCACCCCCCACACCCACTTTTGTCCCCAAACTCCCTACCAGAGCCTGCACGCCTCACCCCCCTACTGGACCTCTACCCCCTGCCCCAGCCCAGAGCCTACCCCCAGTACATGAACTCCCTCCCAGAGCCTGACCTCTCACCCCTTCAGCACCCAAGCTCCCTCCCAGAGCCTGCACCCCAGGCCCCTCCCCCACCCAAACTCCCTCCAAGAGCCTTAGGCAGGTGAGGGGGGAGTTTGCAGGGGTGGGTTCTGGGTGTTCTGGGCACCACCAAAATTTCTACAAACCTGCCACCCCTGTCTCTGGGTTCCCTCTATGGCCACGAGCTCCCCAAGGGACTCAGTTTCCCTCCCTGGAAGTCTAAACAAGCCCCTCCTATTTTCTAGGTGTTCCCTGGGCCTGTTCAGGTGGCCTGAGACCCCCAGAGACCCCAGCTCCCACACTGTGCATCGACCTGCCCCTTGCTGTTTCTCTGCATGCCAATGACTCCCTAGGTAGCCTCTGCCTCCCCCAGGGCTTCCACCAGCAGCTTGAGGTGTCCTGAGGGCCTCCCCTTGGGGCTATAATGTACCCTGGGGCCTTAGGCTCGCACCAGGTGTGCCTAGCTCCTCTCCATGTTCCTGTCCCTTCTTCATCCCCCTTCCCTGGGAATGGGCCTCCCCATATCTTTGGACATAATTCTACCTGCATTTCAACCGCCAAGCCCCAGCATGGGGATGAGGGCTGATCCCCACAGAGAGATGGGGGCACTGATCCTCAAAGAGAGGTGGGGGTTGGGGGCAGGTCCCCACAAGGAAACGGGAGGACAATCCCCACAGAGAGAAGGGGGCTGAGGGGAATTGATCCCCACAGAGAGATGGGGGCTGGTCCCCACAAGGAGACAGGCGGCCCAATCCCCACAGAGGCATGGGGGCTGGTCTCCACAAGGAGACAGAGGGCCCAATCCCCATAGAGAGATGGGGCTGAGGGGACTGATCCCCACAGAGAGATGGAGGCTGGGGGCCCTGAGTGCAGCATGGCAGGACACCACAAGCTGCAGTGACTCTGTGACATCACAAGGGGGGGGGGGTCCCTCATCACCATGGTAACCGGGACAAGGTACTCCGAGCCACGGCACGGGGTGAGGGGCTGCGGGATGCTCTGTGCTCCCCAGTTCTGGCTGGGCCGCAGGGGCCCCTGGGTCTCAGGGGCACTGGAGATCCTGGCTCTGATACTTTGCCATTGCTCAGGTAGCATGGGGATTGTTTTCCCCTTTAAGGGTTCACAACACTTTGGGGCCTCAGCCTGGCCAAGTGCCCTTGGAGAGGTGCCAAGCTGGGACCCCCCAGCCTCGGGGAGCACCCTCAAGGCAGTGCCCGGTCAGAGAACTCAGCAACGTGCTCCTCTCCGCCCATCTCTGCAACGTTACAGGCGCCCCGGGTAGCCTGGGACTCAGCAGAGCCCAGGGGAGGTGTGAGCACTGCTGGGCAGGAGCAGCAAGCCTGTGAGATGGCGCCAAGGATCCAAACAGCGCCACTCAGAATTGGGCATGCCCAGCGCGGAGATGGGAGCCCCATCTGAGCCCCACCTGTGGGGTGGGCTGGAGACCAGACCCCAGCCTGGGCAGCCCCTCATCCAGCGGGCCTGACATGGTAACCCCATCTGAACAAACCTTGTGGGGTGGGCTGAAACAGCCCCCCCAACTGGACACCCCCTCGTGAGCTGGGACTGAGCCTGAACCCCCATCCAGGCAGACCCCTGTGATGGTTCTCCACTGTTGCCTGTCTGATCCAGACTATAACCACCTTGGGGCAGTGATTGTGCCTCTCTGTGCTGCAGCCAGTGTGTTCGTCTCAGGTTTTGTGAGCACCTACCCCAGACCATGGCAAAGCCGGCATCTCTGCCCCCTGCCTCCCGAGGAGCCTGTTACTGAGATGAGACTGGAACTGCCTGTGTCTCTCAGCTTCCTTCCTAGGCCACAAGCACTATTCTCCTGATGAGGGCGTCCTCCCAGGGAAAGGGACCGGAGGCACCGCAGCAAAAGCCAGGGAAGAGCCCAGGCAGCCAGCAGGGTTCGGCGTGGAAGGGCAAACCAGTAAGGGGAGTCACTCTGCAAAGTTCCCCATCCCATAGTGGGTCCAGGGTTCCTGCCCGGCTCTGCTACTGGCTGACACAGTGCAGGATCTTTCCCTGCAGCCCAGGAAAGAGAAGTAGCCCCTAGCCTGGGAGATTCCCCCACTCATGCCCCGATGGGTGTGGCTCCCCTGCACCAGTCTGGGCCCAAGGGTTGGTCCTGGATGGACCATGTCCTTCCCCTCTCTGTCCCTGGGCTGCATCTGAGGCTGCCCTGGTCTCCTCTGCCCTGGTTCTGCCCCCATCACCCCGATGCACCTGACCCCCACTTCTTCATGGGCTTAAATTGAAGCAAGGGAGGTTTAGGCTGGACCTTAGGAAAAACTTCCTAACTGTCAGGGTGGTTAAGCACTGGAACAAATTACCTATGGAAGTTGTGGAATCTTCTGTCACCAGGGTTTTTTAAGAGCAGGTGACAAACACCTGTCAAGAATGGTCTAGTTATTATATAGTCCTGCCTTGAGTGCAGGAGACTGGACTAGATCAGTGGTTCTCAACCAGGGGTATGTGTACCCCTGAGGGTATGCAAAGGTATTCCAGGGGGTACATCAACTCATCTAGATATTTGCCTAGTTTTACAACAGGCTACATAAGAAACAAAAGTGAAGTCAGTACAGTAAAAGCTTTGTTATCCAGCATGTTGGAGGAATGGGGAGGGGTGCTGGTTAGTCAAAAATTCTGGTTAAATAATTCTGGTTAACAATGGAGGGAGGGAGTTTGATTGAGGGAGGGGGCTCGGGACAGGGGGTTGGGGCATGGGATGGGGTGCAGGGCGTGGGCTCTGGGAGGGAGTTTGGGTGCGGAAAGAGTCTCAAGGCAGGGGGTTGGGGCACGGGAGGGGTTTTGGGGTGTCGGATCCAGGTGGCACTCACCTCAGGTGGCACCCCACAAGCAGTGACATGTCTCTGCTGCTCCTAGGCAGAGGCACAGCCAGGTGGCTCTGCCCACAGGTGTCACCCCTGCAGCTCCCATTGTCCATGGTTCCCAGCCAATGGGAGCTGTGGAGCCAGCACTTGGGGCGGGGCAGGGGCAGTGGACAGAGTATGGAGTCCATGGCTGTTCCTCCGCCTAGGACATGTCACCCCTTCAGGGGAGCCACACAGAGCCAGGTAGGGAACCTGCCAGCCCTGCACCAACCGGACTATAAACCAGACTGTCAATGAAAATCAGCAATGCTGGTTTATAGAGCCTTCCGGTTGGTAAAGTGCCGGATAACACAGCTTTTACTGTACAAACTAAAATTTCCTACTGCCAATGACTTGCTTATACTGCTCTACATACTAGACACTGAAATGTAAGTACAATATTAATATTGCAATTGATTTGTTTTATAATTATATGGTAAAAATGAGAAAGTCAGCGATTTGTCAGTACGAGTACGCTATGACACTTTTGTATTTTGATGTCTGATTGTGTAAGCAAGTTGTTTTTAAGTGAGGTGAAACCTGGGGGAGCGCAAGACAAATCAGACTCCTGCAAGGGGTACAGTCGTCTGGAAAGGTGGAGAACCACTGGACAAGGAGACCTCTCGAGGTCCCTTCCAGTCCTACCTTTCTAGGGTTCTCTCCATCTCTCTGTCCTAGTCCCCATCTTCATCCACATGGACGCCACTGAATACTCCCTGCCCTGCAGCCAAAGGGAGATGCATGTGACGAACCCCACCTACCGGTGGGCCCAGGACAGGAGAGGTGAGGCCCTTCTCTTCCCGCCAGGCCCCATTCCACACAGTCAGAAGCGAGCAGCTGAGACGGCTGGAGAGAGGGAAGGTGAAACATCCCCAGGGAAAAGGGCATGTCCTGGGAGGCTATGGGGCCATGTTCTCCCAAGAGCTCTCCCCACCTCTGGGCGTGTGATGAAGAGGGGTGGAGGGAAGGTGCCACAAGTTTTGCGGGGTTGGGATAGGTCAGAACAGGGTGATCCCCCCCCATCCTCTCAGGGAAGAGCAGAGCTGAGTAGTCTGTCGAGGGGGGGGTCTCCTGGGGGTGCCCGTGGGGGCTGGGACAGCTCAGGACACTGCTTTGGCTGTGAGTGTTTATACAGAGAAGGGCATGGCTCTGGCTATACCCTGGGAATACGTTGCAGGGGCCTGGGGCAGGGCCTGGGGCAGCTCAGCCTGGGGTGACCCCTTTCTGGGGCTCATCCCCTCTCTCTTTCCCCGGCGCTAGAATCCCAGTTGCTCTCAGTCAGCGCCCAGGGAGCCCTCACCTTCCGCCACTTCCAGGGGGGCAGCAGTGGGAATTACTCCTGCACCATCTCCTACAAGGAGCACAGACACCCGAGGGCTCAAACCTTCCACTACAAGGTCATGGGTGAGACCTGCTTTTGGAAGGGAGGGGCAGGGTGGGGTATGGGGGGACTGAGCCCCATGGAAGGGAGGGACAGTGTGGGCCATGGGGAGACTGAGCCCCTCGGAGGGGAGGGGAAGTGGGCAATGGGGGGACTGAGCCCCATAGCAGAGGGGGCAGGGTGGCCACAGGAGGCCCTTGTCAGCTCCATGAAGGGGAAGGGCAGGATGGGGTTTAGATCTCTCAGTGAGGGAAGAAGCCCACGGGGAGGGGCAGGGTGGGCGCTGGGTCTCCCCGCACCCCAGCTCTATGGAGGGGGGCTGGTGTCTGTCAGGGTGGGGAGGCCGTAGGAGACTCGGGGTCCTCCTGCAAACCCCGTTCCCATCTGCCCAGGAGGGCGGTGGGGAGCTTGTGGGACGGCCTTGTCTGGCCAGAGGTGACCCCACGTGGCGCCGTGCCGCGCTCTCTCCCTCTGGCAGCCTACCACGTGCGCGGCGGCCTGGAGGCCCTGCTCATCTTCCGGAGCCGGCTCTGCCAGGAGGCGTTGAAGAGGAGGCTCCTGTGGTCTCTGCAGGAGGCCCTGGACCGGGTGGCCTCTGCCCAGCACTGCCGGCTTGTGCTCAGCAAGTCCTCCTGCTTCCCCACCCTGCAGGAGCCCTGGGATGAGTTCAATCTCCAGGTACAATTCCAAGGTAGAAACCCAGAAGGAACTGTCATGGCAGGGTCCTCAGGGAACTGCCCCTGGAAAGATGGAGGCAGGGCACAGGCCTGGGAACCAGGGCTCCTGAGTTCTATCCCCAGCACTGGAAGAGGAATGGGGTTGAGTGGGTTAGGCAGGGGAGCTGGGAACCAGGACTCCTGGGTTCTTTCCATGGCTCTAGAAAGGGAGTAGGGTCTAGGGGGTGAGGCACGGGGGCTGGGAGTCAGGACTGCTGGGTTCTCTTCTCAGCTCTGGCAGGGGTGGTTAAAGCAGGCGGTGCTGGGAGCCAGGACTCCTGGGTTCTAGCCCCAGCTTCCTGAGCTCAGCAGTGTATAATTGCCCTGTATTACTGAGTTATGAGGAGGTCACATGCCAGGCACCTCGGTGTCTTATGTGTTAAGAGCTAGTTTAAAAAAGGGAAGAAGGAGGATCCTAGGAACTACAGGCCAGTCAGCCTCACCTCAGTCCCCAGAAAAATCACGGAGCAGGTCCTCAAGGAATCAATTCTGAAGCACTTAGAGGAGAGGAAAGTGATCAGGAACAGTCAGCATGGATTCACCAAGGGCAAATCATGCCTGACTAATCTAATTGCCTTCTATGGCGAGATAACTGGTTCTGTGGATGAAGGAAAAGCAATGGACCTGTTGTTCCTTGACTTTAGCAAAGCTTTTGACACGGTCTCCCACAGTATTCTTGTCAGCAAGTTAAAGAAGTATGGGCTGGATGAATGCACTATAAGATGGGTAGAAAATTGGCTAGATTGTCGGGCTCAACGGGTAGTGATCAATGGCTTCATGTCTAGTTGGCCGCCAGTATCAAGCGGAGTGCCCCAAGGGTCGGTCCTGGGGCCGGTTTTGTTTAATACCTTCATTAATGATCTGGAGGATGGTGTGGATTGCACCCTCAGCAAGTTTGCAGATGACACTAAACTGGGAGGAGTGCTAGGTATGCTGGAGAGTAGGATAGGATACAGAGGAACCTAGACAAATTGGAGGATTGGGCCAAAAGAAAGCTGATGACGTTCAACAAGGACAAGTGCAGAGTCCTGCACTTAGGACGGAAGAATCCCATGCACCACTACAGACTAGGGACCGAATGGCTAGGCAGCAGTTCTGCAGAAAAGGACCTAGGGGTTACAGTGGACGAGAAGCTGGATATGAGTCAACAGTGTGCCCTTGTAGTCAAGAAGGTCAATGGCATTTTGGGGTGTATAAGTAGGGGCATTGCCAGCAGATCGAGGGACGTGATCGTTCCCCTCTATTCGACATTGGTGAGGCCTCATCTGGAGTACTGTGTCCAGTTTTGGACCCCACACTACAAGAAGGATGTGGAAAAATTGGAGAGAGTCCAGCGGTGGACAATAAAAATGATTAGGGGACTGGAACACATGACTTATGAGGAGAGGCTGAGGGAACTGGGATTGTTTAGTCTGCAGAAGAGAAGAATGAGGGGGGATTTGATAGCTGCTTTCAACGACCTGAGAGGTGGTTCCAAAGAGGATGGATCTAGACTATTCTCAGTCGTAGCGGATGACAGAACAAGGAGTAACGGTCTCAAGTTGCAGTGGGGGAGAGCTAGGTTGGATATTAGGAAAAACTTTTTCTCTAGGAGGGTGGTGAAACCCTGGAATGCGTTACCTAGGGAGGTGGTAGAATCTCCTTCCTTAGAAGTTTTTAAGGTCAGGCTTGACAAAGCCCTGGGTGGGATGATTTTATTGGGGATCGGTCCTGCTTTGAGCAGGGGGTTGGACTAGATGACCTCCTGAGGTCCCTTCCAACCCTGATATTCTATGATTCTATGATCTATCCCGTTAACTGGTCCCCTTGGTTGTTCTTGGGCTGGGCTGCTCCGTCAGCTGGGGACAGTGTTCCGCCGGGTTAGCCCAGAGTCTGAGCTGCATCGGGCCATCTCTCTTCTCTAGTCTCCCCCTTTGGGCCTGAGTGGGATAAACTCTGCGACCCCTACAACCAGACAATGGTCATAAACTGTTACCGCGCAGCGGTCAGGAACAACCTGCTGCAGGTGAGTCGCTGGGGACAGGGGGATGAGTGGGGGGTAGAGGACACACAGGCCGTCCCCCACCTGGGCCCTCCAGCGCCCTGTCGTTATGGTGTCTCCTGATTGGGGTCCCCTCACAATGTTAACCTGTCCTCTGTCTGTGTGTTCCTCCTCTGTGTCTTTACTGTATTCCCCCTGTCCAGGCCCTCCCCCTCCCGGTCATTATTGTATTCCCCCCGCCTGAACCCTCCTCTCCTGGTCATTACTGTATTTTCCCCCACCTGGGCCCTCCCCCTCCCAGTCATTACTGTATTCCCCCAGCCTGGCCCTCCCCCTCACCATCTGCTCTGCTCCCACTCAGGCCAAGCTCGCCATGACCAGGTTCCTCGAGGAGCATGGGACCTTCCCCATCACCGGGGCGGGGGCCCCCCGCGCCATCTTCAACAACCGCTTCACCAGCTTCCTGAAGACTGAGCGCTGTGCAGGAGGCTATGGGCTGTCCCTGCAGCTGGAGACATGTCCTGACTGCTGCAGTGAGCCCCGCAACCCCCTTTCCTCCCCCTCTCTGGGGCTGCCCCTCTGTCCCTGGCCTTTCCCACCCAGGGTTTGCCCCACATGCCCTTGGTCCCTTTAGGAGCCCCACGCAGTGTAATTCTGTACCTGCAGCTGCCAGGGCTGGCAGGGGGCGACCACTTTGAGCTCCTGGCACTCCAGAGCCCACCCCGGGTGTGACCCCCCCCCCTCCCCAGGTACCCAGTGCCTGCCTGCTCTGAAATGCCCTTGTGCTTTCTTCCTTCTGCCAGTCCTGTGCCTGCCGGGCACCTTCAGTGCACCCCAGACCAACGAATGTACCGCCTGCCCCATCGGCACCTTTAACCCACTCTACGGCAGGGCGGCATGCAGCCGGTGCAAGGCGGGCCTGGTGACCAGGGCCACAGGTGCCACCTCCGCAGGGGATTGTGTGGAGGAGGAAGGTGCGTACCTGTACTGTATCTGCACCCCGAGCCGCAGGGCAGATCCCAGGGCAAGCGCTGGGATGGGAGAGGATTTGGGTGCTCCCATCTGACCCCACAGGGCCACACTGCGATCAGACCCCACCATTCAGCGGGCAGATCCCATGTCCCATGCAGGGGGCACTGCCAGAGACCTCCTCTCTGTGTGTCCCATTCTGCACCCCCTGGGGTTCCCCTGTCGAGAGATAACTCCTGTCTTCCCCCCAACGTTCTCAGGGCAGCTGATTCCCCAGCAGGATCAGAGAACCCCAGTCCCTTCCCTCTTGCTGTCACTGCCCTCTGGCCGCGGCTGAAGCCTCTGCTCTTTATTCATCCCCAGGAACCCTGTTCCAGCCCGCTGGAGTCTCTCACTGTGGCAGCTCTGACTCTGGGGTAACAGCGGGCCTGGCCCCCCGCCATCTCCCCCTGCCCCGTGCCCAGGAGGTCGAGGAGCCCATGCTGGTGGCAGTCACCTCTTGGGCGTTTCTGGCTCATAGCAGGGAGAGTGCAGGGGGGCTTGGGCCCCACTCGCAATGTTACCATATCCCCCGCCTGCGTCCCCCCCCCAAGATATTTCTCACCACCCCTTCTGGCATTAATTATGTTACCAACATTATTCATCCCCGGTCTGTAAAGTATGCATAGCAAAACCCTGGCTTCCCCACTCAGGGCCTTCACCACCCCCTTGCTCTCCCTGTCCCACCCCTCAATCTAATGATTCGAGCATCGCCCCTGTTTAGACCCTCGGCAACACCCCCCAACGACGTCTCACTGTTGTCCCCTGCAGTCCCTGTCCCGCTCAGGATCCCGGTCATGGTTCTCATCATCCTCTTGCCACCACTCGGCTGCTCCTGCCTCATTATCTTGTGAGTCTGGGCGGGCTCAGGCTCCTGGCAGAGGGCCGGGGTGTACCTCTGCATGTGAGAGGGGTTGTTTGGGGGTGGGACCCTCAGCTCCACCCAGGGACCCATCTCCCTTTCGCACCAGGGGGCTGGCGAGTCTTCGTACAGCTGAGTGTGTGAATGGAAGAGCTGGGGAGGGGATGCAGGGGGGTCCATCCCAGGCAGGGGCACTGAGGGCCTGTGGGTGGGGAAATCTTTGGAGCTGCCTTGGCCATTGCAGGGGAGGGGGGCCATAAGACACTAGAAAGAAGCTACCGGGCTCTGAACCTTCACCCCCACCCCAGCTCCTCACTCTGGACATCTCCAGTCTCAGCCACTCACCTGGAGCAGCTCTTGGCTGGCTTCCTCCCATGCCCAACCCTATTCACCCACTGGCTCCAACAGGGCTAGATCTGGGAGTGCAGAAGAAGGAAGAGAGGGCTTGTCTCTTGCATGGGCAGCCCCTGGGGTCTCCTGGGCAGCCAGCTGGGAGAAGCCTGGGAGTCTCTTCCCTCTGGTCCCTTCCTCTCCCCAGCTCCTGTGTGGCAAAGCTCGGGGTGTATGGGTGAATCTGCGGCAGGGGGGAGGCTTGGCTTGGGGATTCTGGCCCAGCGTGTGAGCACTGCGTAGGCGGGAGCTCTGGGAAGCGGGGGAGATGCATGTCCAGGAGCTGGCCACCCTCTGTGTGCGGCTGGTTCCTTGCATTAGCCCCCGTTTCTCCCACGTGGGTCCATGGGATTCTCTCTCCTCTATGCAGGGGCTGCTACTGGTGCCATCGCGGCCGCCAGAAAGGGAGAAAGCCCCCCCAGGCCTGTGGAGGGACAGCGGTGACAGCAACCACGGCACATGCACCCAAAGCACCCTATGCAGCCAGCCCCCCCAACGCTGCTGCAGCTGCCAACGAGACCGTCTCCCTGGCCTGCAGCCCATCTGCAGGGGCTGGCCTGGAGGACACACCCAGAGGCCCATACACTACTGGGACCCCCTACACTGCAGCACCTGCCAGCAAGACCGTCTCCCTGGCCAGCAGCCCATCTGCAGGGGCTGGCCTGGAGAACACACCCAGAGGCCCATACACTACTGGGACCCCCTACACTGCAGCACCTGCCAGCAAGACCGTCTCCCTGGCCAGCAGCCCATCTGCAGGGGCTGGCCTGGAGGACACACCCAGAGGCCCATACACTACTGGGACCCCCTACACTGCAGCACCTGCCAGCAAGACCGTCTCCCTGGCCAGCAGCCCATCTGCAGGGGCTGGCCTGGAGGACACACCCAGAGGCCCATACACTACTGGGACCCCCTACACTGCGGCACCTGCCAGCAAGATCATCTCCCTGGCCAGCAGCCCATCTGCAGGGGCTGGCCTGGAGGACACACCCAGAGCTCCCAACACTGCTGGGGCACCTGGTGCTGCAGCTGTCAGTGAGACCCTCCCCCTGGGTGCCAGGGCCTCCGCTGGGGCCAGCATGGAGGATCTCCCTCCTGCTCCCTCCCCTGCAGAGGAACTCAGCGATAGGGAGTTTGTTTTCCCCTCTCCTCCTGTCTTCTCCCCAGCCAGCTCCAATGGGAACACAAGGCGTCCCTCATGATTTGCAGTCTCAATACACTTCTCTCTCAGCAAATGGAGCTACTCGGTGTCTGTTGGAATAGCTGGTTCCTTAGTAGCTGAAGCATCTGCGGGCGAAGCCTGGCAAGCCAAGGTGGGGGATAAACCCCTAGGGTAGCACATGCTGAAAGACAGCTCCCACCTCTTCCCCTCCAGATGGGACCCTCCAGTCTATTTCCCACACCAAGTTACACAGCCAGAGGGGCCTGGATCTGCACGGGGGGGCGAAGTGAGCTGGACGTTTCGTTTGTGTTTCTCGAAAGGGCTTTGGGGGTGAGGTTAGAAACAGTGGTGATCAACAGCACAGACACAGCTGGATCCAAATGGGACTTGTGGGACTCCATGCAAGGTTTAACTGATCCCCACCTGCAGGGAGGGGAAGGACTCACTCCCTTGGCATATGAGCAGAACCTTAAACTGAAAAGTGTTCTCCATGGGTGGTCTGAAGATACTCCAACTCTTGCAGTGTTACCATGGAAACACGTCTGTCACCCTACTGGGAGGAAGGTTTGAGTTTTGAGCAGGGCTGTTCTTTGGGGTCAGGTGAGTGTATCTGGCAGGATCCTTTCCCTGCAGCCAGTGGGACGGGTGCATCCTGCCTGCTCTCATGTCTCTGGTCCCTGCACACAGACACGGTGCTCTTCCTATGGACAAGGCAAGCCCTCAGGCAGAGAACAGGGTGTCCCGAGGTTTGGGGTTTCTGCACTGATTGCTAGGTGGGGACTGGGGAAGACGGTTGTGCTTAGTTTAGTACCTGGCCTGCTCTCTCCTTTGGGCTTAGCCTTTGCCGCCACACTGACTCAGCCAGAGCAGCTTCCCACTTTCAGATCTTCCAAGAAGACGAATTTCTTCTCTATTTGAAAGCAAATTCCTTGGCCTGGTTGCCTGACGTTCTCAAAGACACCAGGAGGGGGCAGCAGAGCAGCATAACAGTCTGGGGCTTGGCCCATAGTACAAAGTTTGCTCCCAACAAGCCCAAGTTAGTTCCACCCCTAGGAAGGGAGAGAGAGACCCAGCCAACTCTTTAAGCTGGAGAAACTTCACGCTGGAGCAGAGAAGGCCCCAGTCTGCTCCCGATCCAAAAGCGGGGCAGGTTTAGTTCCTCTTGGGTTAGGGAGAGCGAGTCCAGTCTCCGGTCTAGCGCTAGCCGGACGGACAGTGGGTGCAGGGTGCCGAAGGTGCAGGCAGGAATGCAGGGCACCCTCCGCAGGAGTCAGGGGCTGGGTTCTGCGTTTGTCGAGTGATGGGGGGAGTTGGCTTCGTCTGTCTGCTTCAGTGGGCAGACCGGAGAAAAGCTAGGACAGGGAATTAGGGGGAGAGGCCCGGGAGTGTGGAGATAGGGTTGTGAATAAGTAAGGCGGAGTGTGATTGTGGGGGTGCGGGGGGGGAGGGCTGGATCTGAGCCAGAGAGACCTCTGGCAATTGGACAGGTGCTCCCAAAGAACAGTGATTCCCACCTGCCTCCCCCGGCCTAAATGACAACATCCAAAGATCAAAATGCAGATGACCTTCAAATGCCCCCCATCACTAGGGTGACCAGATGTCGCGAATTTATAGGGACAGTCCCAATTTTTGGGTCTTTTTCCTATATAGGCTCCTATTACCCTCCACCCCCGTCCCGATTTTTCACATTTGCTGTCTGGTCACCCTACCCATCATCATGCTGTGCCACACCGCTAATAGGAATTCAGTTAACAGGAAATCCCCCTTCGTTCCTCTGTTCTGCCTAGCTACTCTGCAAGCCAGGGAGTTATTTATTACAAGGGAGAGCAGGGAGCTGAGATGAATGTTTTCCAGAGGAGGATGGTGCCTGTGAAAGCTGGACAGCTGCTGAGGAGTCTCATTGTAACAGGTCCCCCTGGTTCATTCCCCTGCCTTTGCTTTACCCGTGTAGTGTCTCAGAGCTCAGACACCCTGAGGAAGCAAAGGGAAGCCAGAGTGGCTCTCAGTCTCTGGCTTCCAGGCACTGGCTGGAATGAGTGACAGGGAGGGCATCGGAAACCACAATGGTCAGAGTTTGTTGGGGATGAAAATAACTGGAGATGCGATGGGAGGTTACAAAGGCTGGGAAAGGAGCAGGGGCACCCAGCTTCAGTTCTGCTTCCATCTCCCCAGACTCTGCAGCTTCCAAGCTCCATGACCCTGAAGGTTGTGATGGGGATTTGCCAGGGGCACCTGATGTGTATGCATGCCTCCATCATTTCTGTGGGCTGTCAGGGAACTGCTTGTTAGTGGAGTTAGTAGCAATGAAACAGAAATTGCCAGACCAGATCAGAAAGTCCGTCAAGCCCAGTGCCCTGTCTCTGACAGTAGCCAAGACCAGCTGCTACAGAGGGAGGTGTGAGAACCCCACCATAGAAGACATAGGATAATCTGACCCCCATGTTAGATCTCATTCTGACTCCTAATGGTTAGAGATTGGCTGAAGCCCTGATGCATGACGTTAATCCCTTACAAAATGTTATCGTTTTCTATTCATAACTCTGGATATTGGCCTCAACATCATCCTGTGGTGGGGAGTTCCACCACCTAATTATGCACTGAGTGAAAAAAGTATTTCCTTTGATCAGTTTGGACTTTGCCAGCTTTTAACTTCATCAGATGTTCCCTTGGTCTTGTGTTAAGAGACAGGAGAACAGAAGCTACCCTCTACTTTCTCCACCCCAGTCGTTATATGTGTTTGTATCCTGTCTCCTCTCATTTGTCTCCTTTCTAAGGTAACAATCCCAATCTTTTCAATCTCTTCCTGGGGGAGTTTCTCCAGTCCCTTGATCATCCTCATCACCCTTCCCTGAACCCCTTCTGCTTCTGCAATATCATTCTGGAGATGGGGTGACCAGTGCTTCACACAGTATCCCAGATGAGGCCATAGTATTGATTTTTATAAAGGCATTACAATATTCTCCATATGATTCACAATCCCATCCCTTATGCATCATAACGTGTATTTTCCATCTGTAGATTGCAAAGCACTTTACAAGGAAGGTCAATATCATTATCCCCATTTTGCAGATGGGGAAACTGAGGCACATGGTGGGCCCGTGACTTGCCCAAGGTCACCCAAAAAACCAGTGGCAGAGTGCCTATACACTACTCCCAGTGGTTCAGTGGGAAGGCAGTGAGACTCAGTTTCTCCCTTCCATAGACAGAGGGGGGACCAGGGAAAGAACTCCATAAGAGATAACTCTTGGTGTTCCTGCACGATCACATGGATTAACCGCATTCTTGGGTGGGGGGCGGAGGATGTTAAAAATTCAATTCACTTTCTGGCTGCAGCTCTTCAGAAAACAAGCTGCAGGAGATGCCAGCAGGGAAGAAGCATCAGCGGCCTGCTTTGCAAATCAGAGTAGCAGCCGTTATTAGTCTGTATCCACAAAAAGAAAAGGAGTACTTTTCTAAGTACTACACCTTAGAGACTAACAAATTTATTTGAGCATAAGCTTTCTTGAGCTACAGCTCACTTCATCAGATGTATTATAAATTTGTTAGTCTCTAAGGTGCCACAAGTCCTCCTTTTCTCTTTGCAGATCAGTTGACCACATTTTAAAATGAGTGTAAATGGACCCTCCACAAGCCCCTTTGAATCAGCCTGCATGTCTGACAGCCCATGTGATAATCCGGTTAGTGAATGAAGCAAGGGCAACGCAGGCCCACTGGACCCAGGGAGGCTACTTGGGTAGAAGTGGGGCCTGGCGATGCATAATTAAGCCATTTCCTTGGCATGGGTTGGGCACGATGAGGCAGGAACAGCTGCTGGTTGGCAAGTTGCAAACCCCAGACTGGAGAAAACAGTTTATATCTGACTAATCTTTAGCCAAACACAATTAGCAGCCCCCAGGCAGGAGCAGTGGGTGGGGAGTCACCTACCTACCCCCCTCACACCCAGCAGAGTGGGCTATAGTTATTGGAGATGCGTGGGGGTGTGATTTCAGCACCTGGACAGCTCCTCACCACCCTTTTGGGGAAGGGGGTGAAACGCCACCGAAAGATTCCTTTTAAGACATTCCTTTTAAGGTTCTGTTGCAGCAGAACCATATTTAGCAGCTGGCTGCATTTCCTGGATCGCTAAGCTTGAAGCTAGGCTCAGATCCAGCATAAATACTTACATGCGCTTTGAGGCACTTAAATCCAGGCTTAATTTTAAGCATACAAGCAGCCCCACAGATTTCAATGGGATTACTCACTTGTTTAAAGAACAGGAGGACTTGTGGCACCTTAGAGACTAACCAATTTATTTCAGCATAAGCTTTTGTGAGCTACAGCTCACTTCATTGTAGCTCACAACAGCTTATGCTCAAATAAATTGGTTAGTCTCTAAGGTGCCACAAGTCCTCCTTTTCTTTATGCAAATACAGACTAACACGGCTGCTACTTTGAAACCTGTCACTTGTTTAAGAGTAAGCACATGTTTAACTGCTTTGCTGAATCGGGGCCTAAGTGAATGATGCCTAGTGGAGCATGTTTGCAAGAGAATCATAGAATATCAGGGTTTGAAGGGACCTCAGGAGGTCATCTAGTCCAACCCTCTGCTCAAAGCAGGACCGATCCCCGACTAAATCATCCCAGCCAGGGCTTTGTCAAGCCTGACCTTAAAAACTTCTAGGGAAGGAGATTCCACCACCTCCCTTGGTAATCCATTCCAGGGTTTCACCACCCTCCTAGTGAAAAAGTTTTTCCTAATATCCAACCTAAACCTCCCCCACTGCAACTTGAGACCATTACTCCTTGTCCTGTCCTCTTCCACAACTGAGAATAGTCTAGAACCATCCTCTCTGGAACCACCTCTCAGGTAGTTGAAAGCAGCTATCAAATCCCCCCTCATTCTTCTCTTCTGAAGACTAAACATCCACAGTTCCCTCAGCCTCATCTCATAAGTCATGTGTTCCAGTCCCCTAATCATTTTTGTTGCCCTCTGCTGGACTCTCTCCAATTTTTCCACATCCTTCTTGTAGTGTGGGGCCCAAAACTGGACACAGTACTCCAGATGAGGCCTCATCAATATCGAATAGAGGGGAATGATCACATCCCTTGATCTGCTGGCAATGCCCCTACTTATACATCCCAAAATGCCGTTAGCCTTCTTGGCAACAAGGGCATACTCATAGAATCATAGAATATCAGGGTTGGAAGAGACCCCAGAAGTCATCTAGTCCAACCCCCTGCTCAAAAGCAGGACCAATCCCCAATTAAATCATCCCAGCCAGGGCTTTGTCAAGCCTGACCTTAAAAACTTCTAAGGAAGGAGATTCCACCACCTCCCTAGGCAACGCATTCCAGGGTTTCACCACCTTCCTAGTGAAAAAGTTTTTCCTAATATCCAACCTAAACCTCCCCCACTGCAACTTGAGACCATTACTCCTTGTCCTGTCCTCTTCTACCACTGAGAATAGTCTAGAACCATCCTCTCTGGAACCACCTCTCAGGTAGTTGAAAGCAGCTATCAAATCCCCCCTCATTCTTCTCTTCTGCAGACTAAACAATCCCAGTTCCCTCAGCCTCTCCTCATAAGTCATGTGTTCCAGATCCCTAATCATTTTTGTTGCCCTTCGCTGGACTCTTTCCAATTTATCCACATCCTTCTTGTAGTGTGGGGCCCAAAACTGGACAGAGTACTCCAGATGAGGCCTCACCAATGTCGAATAGAGGGGGATGATCACGTCCCTCGATCTGCTCGCTATGCCCCTACTTACACATCCCAAAATGCCATTGGCCTTCTTGGCAACAAGGGCACACTGCTGACTCATATCCAGCTTCTCGTCCACTGTCACCTCTAGGTCCTTTTCCGCAGAACTGCTGCCTAGCCATTCGGTCCCTAGTCTGTAGCTGTACAGTGGGTTCTTCTGTCCTAAGTGCAGGACTCTGCACTTGTCCTTGTTGAACCTCATCAGATTTCTTTTGGCCCAATCCTCCAATTTGTCTAGGTCCCTCTGTATCCTATCCCTGCCCTCCAGCGTATCTACCACTCCTCCCAGTTTAGTATCATCCGCAAATTTGCTGAGAGTGCAATCCACGCCATCCTCCAGATCATTTATGAAGATATTGAACAAAACCGGCCCCAGGACCGACCCCTGGGGCACTCCACTTGATACCGGCTGCCAACTAGACATGGAGCCATTGATCACTACCCGTTGAGCCCGACAATCTAGCCAACTTTCTACCCACCTTATAGTGCATTCATCCAGCCCATACTTCTTTAACTTGCTGACAAGAATACTGTGGGAGACCGTGTCAAAAGCTTTGCTAAAGTTAAGGAACAACACGTCCACTGCTTTCCCTTCATCCACAGAACCAGTAATCTCATCATAGAAGGCAATTAGATTAGTCCGGCATGACTTGCCCTTGGTGAATCCATGCTGACTGTTCGTGATCACTTTCCTCTCATGTAAGTGCTTCAGAATTGATTCTTTGAGGACCTGCTCCATGATTTTTCCGGGGACTGAAGTGAGGCTGACTGGCCTGTAGTTCCCAGGATCCTTCTTCTTCCCTTTTTTAAAGATTGGCACTACATTAGCCTTTTTCCAGTCATCCGGGACTTCCCTCATTCGCCACGAGTTTTCAAAGATAATGGCCAATGGCTCTGCAATCACATCCGCCAACTCCTTTAGCACTCTCGGATGCAGCGCATCCGGCCCCATGGACTTGTGCTCGTCCAGCTTTTCTAAATAGTCCCTAACCACTTCTTTCTCCACAGAGGGCTGGTCACCTTCTCCCCATGCTGTGCTGCCCAGTGCAGTAGTCTGGGAGCTGACCTTGTTCGTGAAGACAGAGGCAAAAAAAGCATTGAGCACATTAGCTTTTTCCACATCCTCAGTCACTAGGTTGCCTCCCTCATTCAGGAAGGGGCCCACACTTTCCTTGACTTTCTTCTTGTTGCTAACATACCTGAAGAAACCCTTCTTCTTACTCTTAACATCTCTTGCTAGCTGCAACTCCAGGTGTGATCTGGCCTTCTTGATTTCACTCCTGCAAGCCCTGAGCAATATTTTTATACTCATCCCTGGTCATTTGTCCAATCTTCCACTTCTTGTAAGCTTCTTTTTTGTATTTAAGGTAGCAAGGATTTCACTGTTAAGCCAAGCTGGTCGCCTGCCATATTTACTATTCTTTCTACACATCGGGATGGTTTGTCCCTGTAACCTCAATAAGGATTCTTTAAAATACAGCCAGCTCTCCTGGACTCCTTTCCTCCTCATGTTATTCTCCCAGGGGATCTTGCCCATCAGTTCCCTGAGGGAGTCAAAGTCTGCTTTTCTGAAGTCCAGGGTCTGTATTCTGCTGCTCTCCTTTCTTCCTTGTGTTAGGATCCTGAACTCGACCATTTCATGGTCACTGCCTCCCAGGTTCCCATCCACTTTTGCTTCCCCTACCAATTCTTCCTGGTTTGTGAGCAGCAGGTCAAGAAGAGCTCTGTCCCTAGTTGGTTCCTCCAGCACTTGCACCAGGAAATTGTCCCCTACATTTTCCAAAAACTTCCTGGATTGCCTGTGCACCGCTGTATTGCTTTCCCAGCAGATATCAGGGTGATTGAAGTCTCCCATGAGAACCAGGGCCTGCGATCTAGTAACTTCTGCAAGTTGCCGGAAGAAAGCCTCGTCCACCTCATCCCCCTGGTCTGGTGGTCTATAGTAGACTCCCACCACGACATCACCCTTGTTGCTCTCACTTCTAAACTTAATCCAGAGACTCTCAGGTTTTTCTGCAGTTTCATACTTGAGCTCTGAGCAGTCAGACTGCTCCCTTACATACAGTGCAACTCCCCCACCTTTTCTGCCCTTCCTGTCCTTCCTGAACAGCTTATATCCATCCATGACAGTACTCCAGTCATGTGAGTTATCCCACCAAGTCTCTGTTATTCCAATCACATCATAATTCCTTGACTGTGCCAGGACTTCCAGTTCTCCCTGCTTGTTTCCCAGGCTTCGTGCATTTGTATGTAGGCACTTGAGATAACCCACTGATCGCCCCTTTTTCTCAGCATGAGGCAGGAGCCCTCCCCTCTCACGCGCTCCTGCTCGTGCCTCCTCTGGGTATCCCACTTACCCACTTACCTCAGGGCTTTGGTCTCCTTCCCCCGGTGAACCTAGTTTAAAGCCCTCCTCACTAGGTTAGCCAGCCTGCTTGCGAAGATGCTCTTCCCTCTCTTCGTTAGGTGGAGCCCGTCTCTGCCTAGCACTCCTTCTTGGAACGCCATCCCATGGTCAAAGAATCCAAAGCCTTCTCTCTGACACCACCTGCGTAGCCATTCGTTGACTTCCACGATTTGATGGTCTCTACTCAGGCCTTTTCCTTCCACGGGGAGGATGGATGAGAACACCACTTGCACCTCAAACTCCTTTATCCTTCTTCCCAGAGCCACGTAGTCCGCAGTGATCCACTCAAGGTCATTCTTGGCAGTATCATTGGTGCCCACGTGGAGAAGCAGGAAGGGGTAGCGACCTGAGGGCTTGATGAGTCTCGGCAGTCTCTCCGTCACATCGTGAATCTTAGCCCCCGGCAAGCAGCAGACATAGGGCAGCTGGGGGTTCACAGCAGTGCTGTGTTAATGCTGCCACAGAGATGCAATGAGAGAAACAAGGTGGGTGAGGTAATATCTGTTATTGGACCCACTTCTGCTGGTGAGAGAGACACGCTTTCGAGTCACACAGAGCTCTTCTTCAGAGCATCACAGCTAAATACAAGATCAAACAGATAGTTTAGCATGAGAAGATAGCACATATTCTAACGGACCATTCAAGGTGAAGTGGCCCGTTAACTCCCCTGTAGTCACAGGACACAAAGGGGGTCAGTGGGTTACAGATTGTTGTAATAAGCCACAGATCCAGTGTCCTTATTAAAACCATGATTTTTAGTGTCTAGCAAAGTTATGAATTTAAGCTCCAAGGCTCAGCCTTTGAAAGTGTCATGCAGGCTTCTTTTGAGGATGAGGCCTGAGAGGTCAGCTGTAGAGTGATCATTTTGTGAAAAGTGGTCGCCCCCAGGTGATTGGGTGTTTGATCATTTTCCTGTGTGAGTTCATTTGAGAGTTTAGGTATTGCCTGGTTGTTACTGAGGCATTCTGTGCACTGGATGAGGTACAGAGATGCATCGACAGGAGAAGGGAAATGTCTCTCATATGGTCTCTCAAATGTCTCTCATATGGTAATACTGAGCTAGGGCTGACGGGAGCTGGGTCTAGCAATATCACTTGCTGTGCAAACTCCCCCTGGCCGGCTCATGCTGCTCTGCCATATTTGGATGACATCTTTTATTAAGCCAGTCCAGCCTGCCTGGGGTATATTAGCAAAAGATTCTGAAGGCTTGTCTACACGGTGCCAGAGTCCAGGCTACGGGAGTGTGACCGGTAGAATGCTCTAACATGTCCCACTCTACATGCTCTGTGTAGATCTTGCTAGTGAAGATTAAAAGGTACTTAGCATACACTGATGGAGTCCTATGTGAAGTGGAATTACATCAACATGAAATCGAAACCAATATAAACAGGTGTAAATAGAACTGGTCGAGAATTTTTCAGCAAAAATGTTTTTTCATTGAAAAATGCTAATCTAGCCAAACTGGAACTTCTCAGGAAAGGGACCATTTCAATACATGTCTCACCTTGAAAAACTTTTGGACAAAAGTCGTCCCATTTTGACATTTTTGGAAAAATGTTGTTTTTTCCAGTTCAAAGTGACTTTATCTTTTGAAATTTAAACATGTTACAGTACAACTTTAAAAAAAAAAACTAAAGTGGTCGAAATCAATTAACTGAATTTTTTTTCAGATTTTCAGTTCACCAAACATGTCAAAATCTTAACTTTTCATCTGATTCAGGATGGGAAAAATTTCCAAAATCTCAAAATTGTTCATGGGATGGGAAAACCATCTCTAGTTTTAAACCAATATAAGCATGTCCACACAGGGATCTGCACCAGTTCAACTAAACCAGTGTAACTGAAATGGTGTCATGAACCCCTTGCAGGTTAGTGTGTAGAAAAAGCCTAATGCTGCTTCCTTACTTGCTGGAGCTGTATTGATCTAAGCCAGGGTTAAATCAATTTAAAAGCATCCACACGGGAACTGGATTAAAATTGTTTTAATGTTTTTTCAAATGGGGCAACTTTTGTGTGATGACAAAGGCTTCTGTCACCAGCCACAGCATGGGCTTGTGGGCTCATGAAGCAATCCAGAATCCTTCACAGGTGGCACAGATGGCATTCTCTCTCCCCCTCTCCTTGTGTCAGGTCCCCATCAGCCATTCAGCTCCTCTGGGAAGCTCATGTCCAGCAGCCTCTCCCAGGGTGGGGTTGACCATTTCTGGCTGGTGCTGGGAAGGCTGGTACACAACCTGTTTCCCATGATACACTGCATTCTTGGCATCCGGCTCCTGCAACTTTATCACAAACTGCTCCCGGACCAGCCCTGCATTGGCCTCCTCCATGTTCAAGGGCCAGGCACTGAATGGAGCAGATCCCTTAGGAGCAGGGCTGGAATGGGAGGGGGCAGGGGAGAGTTTGCCCTGCCACCCTGTTCTGTGGAGGCTGCGCTCTCCAGGGCCCACAATCCAGTATCTTTGACCAGACCAAAATACATGACATGTTGTGGGCAGCTGCGCAAGCAAATGGGCACTCGTGAGAGCACACGGGCACCCATGCAGGCCCCTCCAAACACACAGACACACGTGTGAACACATTTACAGGGCGGAGCCAGGAGCTGGAGCTCCCTCCCCGAGCAAAGGGCCCATTGGGTCGTGTGCTACCCAAAATGCATTGCTCCTGCACAGCAGCAGCCTACATCAAGCCACGCCATTACAAACTGCCGCAGGCCACCTAGCTGGTGTAGATTGGCCACGTACCATTCACCTCAATGGAGCGAACACCAATCTACACCAGAGCACCGGAGGAACCGGCTCTGTGGTATCATGAGCTTTACCCATCAGCTTTGCTCATCAAAACAGATCCCAGCCTTGTGTACAGGTGGCGAGTTATATGGGACCATGGTGCCCGTGCTCCACCAATGTTCAAGCTTATATTTTCAGAGCCATCCCGTCCATAGGATGGACCAGGAAAACTGACCTGGGCCCCGCTCTTTGGGGTGGCTCAGTGCTTCAGGGGGATGTGGGGTCCAGGGTGGCCTGGAGGGTTAGCGTGGGGCCTGGCGCCAGCAGCAGCAAGTGACCTGGCCCCAGCCCGCCCCGCTCTGCCCCGCCACTCCTCTTCCTGCCCCTGCTCTGCCCCTGCCCCCACTCCACCCCTTCCCCAACCCCCCACCCTGCCTCTTCCCGCCCCTGCTCCCCCCCTCCCCACCCCCATTCCACCCCTTCCCCCAAGCAACCGCTCCTGCCCCACCTCTTTCCAGCTTACGCTCCCTCCCCCAAGCGATTCCGGGAGCCAGCAGGGCAGGGTGGAGCAGAGTGAAGCAGGATGGGCTGGGGCCGGACCCCCCACTAATTCCCCAGGCCACCCTGGACCCCGCATCCCCCTGAAAGATGGGGCCCACCAAAGCACAGGGTCCGGTAGTTGCCCCGGTCCATCCTATGGACGGAACTGCTCTGCTTGGACCCGTTCTGAGCACCACCAAAAATTATACAAACCTGGCGCCCACAGCCTTGTGGCTCCCTGGAATGACCAGCTCTCCTTTTGGGACGGCTGTTGGCCTTACAGGCCACATTCCGCTCTCACTTAGACCAGTGTGAATCCGAATCACTCCAGTGAAATCCAAGTTGTTTGTCTGGATTTACACCAGCGTACTGGCGCAGGATCTGGCCCCATGGCACTTGCAGTGCCACACACTTATAGCTAAGGGGTCTTATTCTTCTGACACTAGTGCAGGAGAGAGTGTCGAATGGCAGCAGACCGGCACAGGAGCACTTCACCCCAGTACAACGCACAACACAAGGAGGAGAGCGCTGCAGAATCAGGCCCAAGAGTGCCTGGGAGTCCGTGGGAACTGTGTTTGCCCTCCGGTCTGTGGAAATCTCCTGCACTAGAACCTCCGGAGTCGTGGGCCAAAAGGTGAATCGTGCCAGTCTGACGCTGAACATCCATTGAACTGAGATGTGAGAGAGAGGCAGGAGGGGCTGGGGGATAAAATCATCTCATTTGAAAAAAACCTAGGACACTACCCGAGGACACTACCAAACCTAGGACACTACCAAACTAATGTGCGCAGCAAAAGACGCAGCAGGCTTCCCTTGCAGCGCAGCTGGTGCTCCGCGAAGCAAAGTGGCTGAGCCTCACAGAGCCCTCGTTAAAGATGATTCATAAACTGCTTTTAAGCCTACTCAATAAAGGAAGCCCATGGAGGTTTGGGGGACAGTTTTGCCTGCAGCAGTCCAGAGGGGAAGGCTACTCCGGTGGTTAGGGTGCTCACTTGGTGCTTAGGAGATGTGGGTTCAGTTCGTGGTGCTGCTGCAGATTGGGTAGGTCACTCAGGCACTCTGGGCCTCCGTTTCCCCATCTGTAAAATGGGGCTGGTAGTGCTGCCCTGCCTCGCAGGAGGTGTCATGAGGCTAAATAAACAAGAGATTGTGAGGGGAGCAGGTATTCTAGGAACTGGGGGCGGTGTAAGTACCTTACACAGATACTGGGGCACCTCCCCAGGCCTGCAGCCCACAAATCTCTACCCTAGTGGCTCAGCTCTAAGGCCACATTCCCAGCTGATGTGAGTCAACATAGCTCCATAGAGATCACTGATGCTTGGCCCATTTCCACCAGCTGAGGATGTGGCCCCCGGTGTCGTGTGGCATTGAACATCTGTGCCATTCTGCAGCTCAACGGTGCCAACTACCAATGGGTCCCCCAATGGGGGATTTCAGCTTTCCCCATATTGACTGGGTACATGTCACCTCAGGACAGGATGCAGAGATAAAGTTTCTTGACACCTTAAATAAATGACGGCTTCTTGGTGCAGCTAGTCCTGGAACCCACAGGAGGAGAGGCAATTCTAGATTTAGTCCTAAGGAACAGGTCCAAGAGGTGACTATAGCTGGACTGCTTGGACTGCAACCATAATATAATTACATTTAACATCCCTGTGGCGGGGAAAACACCACAGCAGCCCAACACTGTAGCATTTAATTTCAGAAAGGGGAACCACACAAAAATGAGGAAGTCAGTTAAACATAAATTAAAAGGTACAGCGCAAAAAGTGAAATCCCTGCAAGCTGCATGGAAACATTTTAAAGACACCATAATAGGGACTCAGCTTAAATGTATCCCCCATATTAAAAAACATGGTAAGAGAACCAAAAAAGTGCCACCTTGGCTAAACATCAAAGTAACAGAAGCAGTGAGAGGCAAAAAGTCATCTTTAAAAAGTGGAAGTTAAATCCTAATGAGGAAAATAGAAAGGAGCATAAACTCTGGCAAATGAAGTGTAAAAAATATAATTAGAAAGGCCAAAAAAGAATCTGAAGAACAGCTAGCCAAGGACTCAAAAAGTAATAGCAAAAAAAAAAATTTAAGTACATCAGAAGCAGGACACCTCATAAACAACTAGTGGGGCCACTGGACAATCGAGATGCTGAAGGAGCACTCCAAGATGATAAGGCCATTGCTGAGAAACTAAATGAATTCTTTGAATCGGTCTTCACGGCTGAAGATGTTAGGGAGATTCCCAAACCAGAGCCATTCTTTTTAGGTGACAAATCTGTAGAACTGCTCCAGATTGAGGTGTCATTAGAGGAGGTTTGGGAACAAATTGATAAACTAAACAGTAATAAGTCACCAGGCCCAGATGGTATCACCCAACAGTGAAATTGCAGGACTACTAACTGCCGTCTGTAACCTATCATTTAAATCAACTTCTGTACCAAATAACTGGAGAATAGCTAATGTGACGCCAATTTTTTAAAAGAGCTCCAGAGGTGATCCCGGCAATTACAGGCCAGTAAACCTGACTTCAGTACCGGGCAAACTGGTTGAAAGTACAGCAAAGAACAAAATTGTCAGACACAGAGATGAACATAATATGTTGGAAAATAATCACCATGGTTTTAGTAAAGGGAAATCATGCCTCACCAATCTACTAGAATTCTTTGAGGGGGTCAACAAGCATGTGGAAAAGGGGGATCCAACGGATATAATGTACTTAAATTTTCAGAAAGCCTTTGACAAGTTCCCTCACCAAAGGCTCTTAAGCAAAGTAAGCTGTCACGGGATAAGAGGGAAGGTCCTCTCATGGATCGGTAACTGGTTAAAAAATAGGAAACAAAGGGTAGGAATAAATGGTCAGTTTTCAGAGTGGAGAGAGGTAAATAGTGGTGTCCCCTAGGGGTCTGTTCTGGGACCAGTCCTATTCAACATATTCATAAATGATCTGGAAAATGGGTAAACAGTGAGGTGGCAATATTTGCAGATGATACAAAACTATTCAAGATAGTTAAGTCCCAGGCAGACTGCGAAGAGCTAGCTACAAATGGATCTCTCAAAACTGGGTGACTGGGCAACAAAATGGCAGATGAAATTTAACGTTGACAAATGCAAAGTACTGCACACTGGAAAATATAAGCCTGACTATACATTTAAAATGATGGAGTCTAAATTAGCTGTGCCCACTCAAGAAAGAGATCTTGGAGTCATTGTGGATAGTTCTCTGAAAATATCCACTCAATGTGCAGCGACAGTCATAAAAGCAAACAGAATATTGGGAATCATTAAGAAAGGGATAGATAATAAGACAGAAAATATCATCTTGCCTCTATATAAATCCATGGTACACCCCCACCTTGAATACTGCATGCAGATGTGGTCGCCCCCATCTCAAAAATGATATATTGGAATTGGAAAAGGTTCAGAAAAGGGCAACAAAAATTATTAGGGTTATGGAACAGCTTCCGTATGAGGAGAGATTAATAAGACTGGGACTTTTCAGACTGGAAAAGAGACGGCTAAGGGGGGATACGATAGAGGTCTATAAAATCATGACTGGTGTAGAGAAAGTAAATAAGGAAGTGTTATTTACTCTTCATAACACAAGAACTAGGGGACACCAAATAAAATGAATAGGCAGCAGGTTTAAAACAAACAAAAGGAAGTATTTTTTCACACAACACACAGTCAACCTGTGGAACTCCTTGCCAGAGGATGTTGTGAAGGCTGAGACTATAACGGGGTTAAAAAAAGAACTAGGTAAATTCATGGAGGATAGGTCCATCAATGGCTATTAGCCAGGATGGTCAGGGATGGTGTCCCTAGCCTCTGTTTGCCAGAAGCTGAGAATGTGCAACAGGGGATGGATCACTCAATGATTCCCTGGTCTGTTCATTCCCTCTGGGGCACCTGGCATTGGCCACTGTTAGAAGACAGGATACTGGGCTAGATGGACCTTTGGTCTGACCCAGCATGGACGTTCCTATATTCTTATGTCCCGTTTCCTTTTGTCAGGGGAAACGCCAGCCAAGGGGCACAGCACGGGCCCTTGTCAAACTCAGATTTGCTGTGGGGCCTGAGGTAACAGTGTCACCTCCCTGGGCTCCACATTCTCCAGCTGGACAGCTCAGAAAATTTCCTACTGCACCTGTGTGACACACCACTCCCTCCAGCCAGCTGGTAGGCCCCTGTGCAACCCCCACCTCGGGCATGCAGACCCCCATGTGAGCCACCCCTCCGAAGCAGGTGATCCGCCATGCATGCTTCCCCAAGTAGGCAGGCCCCCATGCGAGTCCCACCAGGCGCCTGTATGAGCCACCCCAGCAGGTAGGCAGGCTCCCATGCACATCCCATTCCTGTATGAGGCAGGCAGCCTGCCCCCCATGAGCTCCCGCCAAGCACAGCCCCAGTGTGAATTTTGCTCATTATTATCCACTCCGTGGAGGACCCCCCCCCCAGCCTCGATGACATGGCCCATTGCAACGCTGACACCCTGAACCTCGCCGAGGGGCTGATTTTAATGATGCGGATGAGGCTTCGTTAGCACAGAGCAAACAAACAGCAGCCTTTGAAGCCCATCTCCCTTCCCGGAGCAATGTCAGCAGGATCACTGGGCCCGTGCCACGGCTCATTAGGGGGCTCGCCCAGGCACAGCGCGCGCTGGCTCCGCTAACGAGGCAAGTTGCTGCCCGAGCTCCTTTGAGGTCGATGTCTGTGCTGGTTGGGCCTAGCCACCTGACATGCATGAAAGACTCTCTCCCAACCCCCTCTTGGAGCACAGCCCCTGCCCTAGTCCCCAGGGAAGGCACGGATTTATAGGGAGAAAACTAGTGTCTTGCTTTACATTAGCACCTGGAGGGAACGGGCATTCTGAAGAGCGAGTGGGCAGGCGGGTCTGATGACCAAGGCTGTGGCATCCAGAGAGAATCACATGTTCCCCTTATGAGTGCCAGGAGATCCCAGACAGGTACCGATGAAAGAGACCCAGAGGGTAGGAGAGAGAGGCCCCTTTACCCTCCCCTAAGCTCACAAGGGGGTATCAAACCAGCTGATCCTTCAGCCCTTCTTCCCCTATCCCGTGGTGTGAGCACTGCACTGAAATGCATGGCTGGGAACTGCAGAACCAACCAAAGGGAACAACCTAGGCACTCGGCATATGGTTAGACTGTGGACTCACTGCCTCAAGGGGTCGGACTCCAATACGAGGGAGCTGTGGCTCCATTGCCCCTGCATCACGGGTGGTTGGCACAAGCTGGGTGTAAAACACAGCCCTCCCGAGCTGGCAGCACTTGGTCCAGGTGTCGATGCCTACAGAGGCTGCATGAGAACCAAGTCCTATGGGTCAGTTTAACAAAAGACTGGGTCACTTCAAAACCAGCAAGGTCCCCATAGCTGTGATGTGTTTCAGGGCATCTGCTTATCTTCTGGACAGCAGGCCAGACCCAGGGGGTTTCAGCTGGCTCTGAAGCATCCCACTCGAATGCTAAACCTTAACCCTGACTAATGCTAAACCTTAACCCATCTTGTGTCCTCATGCTCAAGCCCCCTGGCACAGACTCTGCTCCAGCGGGCCTGGTGGCAGCAGGAGCACACCACCTGGCAGAAATTGTGTGTTGAGGGTGACTGAGTGGAACTCAATGGGGCTGCACTGTTAGGGTGCATCACCCTAACCCAAGATCTTAGCACAATGGCTGATTATTTCCAATGCTGGAAACAGGCCTAATCCAAAAAAAAACCCCACGAGAACTGCTTTCCATCTGAACAATAAAATGGCTAATACCAAACTTGATGTGCAGTTCTGCGGTGAGAGCATCAGCCACAAAGCTAATCCAAAGTATCTTGGTTTTACCCTGGACTGGAGTTTGACTTTTCGACAACACCTGTGATAAGGTCAGGTTTCGTGTCACGCGTATCAGAAAGTTGGCGGAACATCATGGGGCTCCAGTCCACGGATCTTACAAACCACAACTGCCTTGGTATATTGGTATAACTGGGAATTGGTCCTGCTTCGAGCAGGGGGTTGGACTAGATGACCTTCTGGGGTCCCTTCCAACCCTGATATTCTATGATTCTATGATTTTATTCTGCAGCTGAATATTGTGCACCAGTGTGGTCTCAGAGCAGTCACACTAAACTCCTTGACACTCAACTCAATAATGCCCTGCGCATAGTGTCGGGAATGCTCAAATCTACTCCAGTTGACTGGCTCCCAGTCCTATCACACATCCAGCCTCCACAGATGAGAAGAGCTGCTCAGACATCTCGTTTTCTTACTCATGTCAATGCAAATACAAGGATCCCACTGCCCCAAGCCCTGCAGAACCCATCAAAGATGAGATTAAAATGCAGCAACCCTCTATGGAATTGTATCAAGATCCTTACACCCAACTTTGATGCTGAGGCTCTGTGGGGAGTCACATGGAGCACTTGACCGCTCAAAACAAACAGCTCATCTTTGATCCTGTTGAGGACCTACCAGGCTCTGATTGATGTCGGAAAGACTGGTGCAGATTGAATCGCATCAGGACATCTCATCGGAGATGTGGACAAACCCTCTTTAAATGGAAAATGAGGCAAACTCCTGTATGCGACTGTGGTCACCAGGCACAAAATATAGAGCACAACCTATCTGAATAGCCCCTTCATTCTTTTGCTGGGGACCTGAAGGACATTTACTAGCTCACTGCTGTGCCAATGTGCTGGCTGCCAAACTTAGATATAAATTTATAGTTGTTGCTACCTACCCAAGCCATACGAAAGAAGAAGAAGAAGATGGAGCGATTCTGGGTTAGCACGGAGAGCAAGCTTGCTGGGAGGCTCAGGTATCTGTTGCAGGGATAAGATGGGTGGGTTGAAATGGGGCTGGGTGTGAATATGGGCTTAACTAGTGGATTCCTCAGTAGGAAAGACACTTGAATCAGCTTAACTGTAAGATAACAACAATTTTTGTTGTCTGGGACTACTGCGGTGGTCCCCAAACTGTGGGGTGCACCCCCTTAGGGGAGGCGTGGCAGGGCCCGGGCCACCCCCATGACGGGGAGGGAGCTCCACCCAGCCTCACTCTGTTCCCAGCTCCACTCTGGCCCCATCCCAGCCCCAGGTCCAGCCCCAGCCTCGGCCACCGGCTTCCAGCCCTGCTCCCAGCTGCAGCTCTGCTGCAGGCTGTGGCCCCTGGCTCCTGGCCCCAACTGCGGCCCCACTTCAGGCCAAGGCCCCAGCTGCAGCGCTGGCCCCACTCCCGACGGTGGCACCCAACCATGGCTTCTGGGGCAGGGGGGTGCAGACCAGGTAAGAGGTGGCTGCAGACAAAAAAAGTTTGGGGAACCACAGGGCTACAGTTACAGATTCTCTCGGGATCACTTCAGTCAATAGTCACCAACTCTGTAGGGGCATGTGATAATGGCCCCATGTATTCCTATTTTCATTGTGGTTTCTCAACCCAAGTTGTCCTTAGAGGCAGTGTGGTTCAGTGGTTAGGACTCCTGGGTTCTATACCATGCACACATTGCACATACAGATTCAGCCAGAGGTTAGGGGACTGTTTATAGGAGTGGCTGGGTGAGGTTCTGTGGCCTGCGATGTGCAGGAGGTCAGACTAGATCACAGTGGTCCCTCCTGGCCGTAAAGTCTATGTGTCTTGGGGAGGATGCGCTGTGTACTGTACAGTGTACTCATATGGCACGTGCTGTGTCCAGTGGACACAGGCTACTGTCCCCCACCTGTAAAAGTGCTGCTGACAGGGCCACCCACCCCATGTGCCCCAGGGCAGAGGCTCCTCGCCAAAGCCTGAGACAGCACCCAAGCAAACAACCTTCTTGCTTCCTGGGCACCTCTTGGTCACGATAGATTAATTCCGGTGTCATTAAACTGTGCTCGGGGGAATCCTGGAAGCAGCGGTGCAATTGGCAGAAATCCCAGCACACTGCAGACGTGGAGTGTCAAGGTTTCTTCCCCCCTCTGACTTCTAGGGTACAGATGTGGGGACCTGCATGAAAACCTCCTAAGCTTACTTTTACCAGCTTAGGTTAAAACTTCCCCAAGGTAGAAACTATTTTACCCTTTGCCCTTGGACTTTTGCTGCCACCACCAAATGTCTAAGCGGTATTATTTTATTAGGAAAGAGTCCATTTGGAAATGTCTTTCTCCCCAAAATCCTCCCAAACCCTACACCCCCTTTCCTGGGGAAGTTTTGATAAAAATCCTCACCAATTTGCATAGGTGACCACAGACCCAAACCCTTGGATCTTAAGAACAATGAAAAAGCAATCCGGTTCTTAAAAGAAGAATTTTAATAGAAGAAAAAGTAAAAAGAATCACCTCTGTAAAATCAGGATGGTAAATACCTTACAGGGTAATTAGATTCAAAACATAGAGAATCTCTCTAGGCAAAACCTTAAGTTACCAAAAGACACAAAAACAGGAATATCCATTCCATTCAGCACAGCTTATCTTCTCAGCCATTTAAAGAAAACAGAATCTAACACATATCTAGCTAGATTACTTACTAAGTTCTAAGGCTCCATTCCTGTTCTGTCCCCAGCAAAAGCATCACACAGACAGAGAGAGGCTTTGTTTTTCCCTCCCCCCAGCTTTTGAAAGTATCTTGTCTCCTCGTTCGTCATTTTGGTCAGGTGCCAGCAAGGTTATCCTAGCTTCTTAACCCTTTACAGGTGAAAGGGTTTTTCCTCTGGCCAGGAGGAATTTTAAAGGTGTTTACCCTTCCCTTTATATTTATGACACCACCCCCAAATCACAGATAGGGTGAAACACTGGCTGGGATTTCTTCCTGGAGCTCTAGGAGAAAACAGAGTTAATAAGACACATGCACCTCTAAATATACTACCAAGTATATAAAGACTAACAATATTTTCCACATCTCAAAGACGATTTTAACCAGTTGATTCTGGGAAACGTTCACGGGAGAGTGCATCAGCCACTTTGTTAGAAGCTCCTGAGATGTGTTGGATGTCGAAATCAAAATCTTGGAGAGCTAAACTCCACCGAATAAGTTTTTTGTTATTTCCCGTGGCGGTATGAAGCCACTGTAGCACAGCATGGTCGGTTTGCAGGTGGAAATGCCGTCCCCAAACATATGGGCATAGCTTTTCCATAGCATAGACAATGGCATAACATTCTTTTTCACTGACTGACCAGTTGCTTTCCCTCTCAGACAGCTTCTTGCTGAGAAACACTACAGGGTGGAATTCTTGATCCGGTCATTCCTGCATTAAAACTGCTTCCACACCACGCTCGGACGCATCTGTGATTACTAGGAACAGTTTGTCAAAGTCTGGGGCCCTTAGTACAGGGTCAGACATGAGTGTCGCTTTAAGCTGGTTAAAGGCCTTCTGACACTCTTTGGTCCACATAACAGCATTTGGCTGTTTCTTTTTGGTTAGGTCTGTCAGTGGGGTGGCGATTTGGCTGTATTGCGGTACAAATCGCCTGTGATAACCGGCCAAGCCTAAGAAGGATTGAGCCTGTTTCTTTGACTTTGGGACAGGCCACTTTTGGATAGCAACCAATTTGGCCTGTAGGGGGTTGATAGTTCCTTGACCCACCTGGTGTCCAAGGTAAGTCACTCTGTTTAGGCCTATTTGACACTTCTTAGCCTTAACAGTTAGTCCTGCCTCCCTTATGCGCTCAAAGACTTTTTTTAGATGTTCCAGGTGTTCTGCCCAGCAATCCGAAAATATGGCCACATCGACAAGGTAGGCGACTGCATATTCTCCAAATCCCGCTAGGAGACCATCTACAAGTCTTTGGAAGGTGGCGGGTGCATTCCGCAGCCTGAAAGGGAGTACATTAAATTCATACAGTCCGACACGGGTGATGAAGGCTGACCTTTCCTTGGCGGATTCATCTAGCGGTACCTGCCAGTACCCCTTGGTTAAGTCCAAGGTAGAGATGAACTGGGCCCGTCCCAGTTTCTCTAATAGTTCATCTGTGCGTGGCATTGGATAGTTGTTTGGGCGAGTTACAGCATTTAGCTTACAGTAATCCATGCAAAAATGTATCTCCCCATCTGGTTTGGGAACTAGAACCACTGGAGATGCCCATGCACTTCCAGAGGGACAGATTACACCCATCTGTAACATATCCTGGATCTCCCGTTCTATAGCAGTTTTAGCTTGACACCCGGTAAGGTTGGGCTCTAATTGGGTGAGCATTACCTGTGTCAATGGCATGGTATGCCCGTTCAGTCAGTCCTGGGGTAGCTGAGAACTTCAGCACGTAGCTAGTGCACAGCTCCTGGATCTGCTGTTGCTGCATATGCCCAAGGGTCATGGAGAGGTTCACCTCTTCCACACCACCATCACTTTACCCTTCATAGTAGACACCTTCAGGCCACTCAGCATCATCTCCTCCCTGGGCTGTAAACTGACAAACCTTTAATTCTCTGGAATAAAAGGGCTTTAGAGAATTAATATGGTATACTTAGGCTTTCAGTTGGAGGTGGGGAATGCTATGAGATAATTAACAGTTCCCAAGTGCTCCTGGACTGTGAATGGCCCTTCCCACGATGCTTCCATTTTATGGGCCTGGAGCGCCTTTAAGACCATGACCTGGTCTCCTACTTTGAAGAAATGCTCTTTGGCATGTTTATCATACCAGGCTTTTTGCTCTTTTTGAGCATCCTGTAGGTTTTCTTTAGCAAGGGCTAGAGAGGTTCGGAGGGTGTTTTGTAGGTTGGTTACAAAGTCCAGAATGTTAGTTCCTGGAGAAGGTGTAAATCCCTCCCATTGCTGCTTCACCAACTGTAATGGCTCCTTAACCTTGCGGCCATATACAAGTTCAAATGGTGAAAACCCTAAACTGGGATGTGGTACAGCTCTGTAGGCAAAGAGCAACTGCTGCAACACTAGGTCCCAATCACTGGAGTGCTCATTTACGAATTTATGTATCAGGGCCCTCAAAGTTCCATTAAACTTCTCCACCATGCCATTTGTTTGATGGTGGTAAGGGGTGGCAACCAAGTTATTTACCCCATGAGCTTCCCAAAGGCTTTCCATAGTTCCTGCCAAGAAATTAGTTCCTGGATCTGTGAGGATGTTGGAGGACCAACCTACCCTGGCAAAAATGTCTGCTAGTGCCTGGCACACACTTTTAGCCCTGGTGTTGCTTAGAGCTACTGCTTCCGGCCATCGGGTGGCAAAATCCATGAAAGTACTGCTTCCCTCTGGGTGTCTTTTTCAGAAAAGGACCCAGAATATCCACAGTTACTCGCTGAAATGGAACTTCAATGGCTGGAGAGGGGCTTTGACCTGGTCTTGGAGTTTTCCCACTTTTTGGCATACCTCACAAGATCGGACATAGGTAGAAACATCCTTGTCCATTCCCTCCCAGTGGAATGACCTCCCCAAATGGTCTTTGGTCCTGTTCACCCCAGCATGGCCACTAGGATGATCGTGGGCTAAACTCAAGAGCTTGACCCGGTACTTAGTTGGAACTACCAACTGTCTTTGAGGATGCCAGTCTTCCTGGTGTCCACCAGAAAGAGTTTCCTTGTATAAAAGTCCTCTTTCTACAACAAACCTGGATCAATTAAAAGAGCTGAGAGGCAGTGGGTTGCTCTGTGCCACCGTCCAAGCTCTCTGGAGGCTTTCATCTACTTCCTGTTCGGTCTGGAACTGTTCCCTTGATGCTGGAGACATCAGTTCGTCATTGGATTGTGGACCTATGCTTGGTCCCTCTGGAAGCGATGTAGGGGATGGGGCTGTTTCTGTGGACTGTGAACCGCTCTCTGCTGGTGCACTATGTTGGGGTTCAGGCTCCGGCTGAGCCTCTTGTGTAGGGTTATCGGCTGCTGCCGGTTCAGGTTCGGTGGGGCCCTCTGGTGTTGGGGTTGCAAGTACTGGATTCAGTGCTGGCAATGGGTCTGGTGCTGGTTGTTCCGCTGGTTCCAGTTCTGGGACTGGCTCTGTCTGGGTCTCTGGGACTGGATCCACTACTGCTGTTGCAGACATTGGCCTGGGGTCCAGGTCCATCACCTCTGACTGGGTCCTGGTAGAAGTTTCTGGAACAGAGCTAGATGTGACGGCTTGTTTAGCCTGGCTGCGGGTGACCATTCCCACTCTCTTGGCTCACTTCACATGATTGGCCAAGTCTTCCCCCAACAGCATGGGGATGGGATAATCATCATAGACTGCAAAAGTCCATGTTCCTGACCAGCCCTGGTACTGGACAGGCAACTTGGCTGCAGGCAAATTGAAAGAGTTTGACTTGAAGGGTTGAATCATCACTTGGATCTCCAGGTTGATTAAATTGGGGTCCACTAAGGAAGCATGGATAGCCGACACTTGTGCTCCAATATCCCTCCACGCGGTGACCTTCTTCCCGCCCACACTCACAGTTTCCCTCCGCTCCAAGGGTATCTGGGAGGTATCTGGGCCTGAGGACCTCTGGTGTGATTCCGGTGCAATGAACTGTAATCTGTTGGGGCTCTTGGGGCAGTTGGCCTTTACATGCCCCGGCTCGTTACATTTAAAACATCATCCAGCTGACGGGTCACTGGGGCGAGGTGGGTTGCTGGAGAATGGTCTGGCAGGACGATAAGGTGGCTGGAGGGTTCCTTGGGGGTAGGTGGGGCCTTGGGCTGCCCCCGGTAGTAGGGTGTGGTCTGAGGTTGTCCCTTCTGGTATCCACTCCAACTGCGACCAGTTTTTTTTCTTTTTTGCCACCTCCACCCATTTGGCTCCAACCTCCCCCACCTCGATTACAGTTTTGGGCTTCCCATCTAGGATGTATCTTTCTATTTCCTCAGGAACACCCTCTAAGAACTGCTCCATTTGCATTAGGAAGGGCAAATCTTCTGGAGATTTAACACTTGCTGCTGATATCCAGTCATCCCAATGTTTCACAATGTGGTAGGCATGTCGGATAAATGACATGTCTGGTTTCCACCTTAGGGCTCTGAACCGCCGATGGGAATGCTCGGGTGTTAGCCCCATTCTGACTCTTGCCTTGGTTTTAAACAGTTCATACTGGTTCATTTATTCCTTAGGCATTTCAGCTGCCACCTCAGCTAAGGGTCCACTGAGCTGCGGCCTCAGCTCTACCATGTATTGGTCTGTAGAGATGCTGTACCCAAGGCAGGCCCTTTCGAAGTTTTCTAAGAAGGCCTCCGTATCATCGCCTGCCTTGTAGGTGGGGAACTTTCTGGGATGGAAAGTGGTACCTGGAGAAGGATTGCTCGGGTTTGTTGGTATATTCTGCTGAGCCTTTGCCTTCTCCATCTCCAGTGCATGCTTCCTCTCTTTTTCCTTCTCCTCCTCTGCATGCTTCCTCTCTTTTTCTTTCTCCTCCATTTCTTTGGCCCTTGCCTCCATTTCATAGAATCATAGAATATCAGGGTTGGAAGGGACCTCTGGAGGCCATCTAGTCCAACCCCCTGCCCAGAGCAGGACCAATCCCAACTAAATCATCCCAGCCAGGGCTTTGTCAAGCCTGACCTTAAAAACTTCTAAGGAAGGGGATTCCACCACCTCTCTAGGTAACACATTCCAGTGTTTCACCACCCTCCTAGTGAAAAAGTTTTTCCTAATATAGAATCCTAGAATATCAGGGTTGGAAGGGACCCCAGAAGGTCATCTAGTCCAACCCCCTGCTCGAAGCAGGACCAATTCCCAGTTAAATCATCCCAGCCAGGGCTTTGTCAAGCCTGACCTTAAAAACCTCTAAGGAAGGAGATTCTACCACCTCCCTAGGTAACGCATTCCAGTGTTTCACCACCCTCTTAGTGAAAAAGTTTTTCCTAATATCCAATCTAAACCTCCCCCACTGCAACTTGAGACCATTACTCCTCGTTCTGTCATCTGCTACCATTGAGAACAGTCTAGAGCCATCCTCTTTGGATCCACCTTTCAGGTAATTAAAAGCAGCTATCAAGTCCCCTCTCATTCTTCTCTTCCATAGACTAAACAATCCCAGTTCCCTCAGCCTCTTCTCATAAATCAGTTTCTTTTTCCCTTGCCTCCATTTCTTTCCGTATGAGTTCTATCTGTTTTTCATGTTCCTTTTGTTTTTCCTCAGCCTCAAATCTGGCTAATTCCAGCCTTTTTTGAACCATGGAGTCTGTCATCCTAACCTCTCTGTTTTTAACTAACTTTACACCCAAGAGTTAGAAAGAAAACAAAACAAAAAAACTTGGCTTGTAAAATTTTGCTGTGCTGTAATATGATACCTATATTCTCTGATAGTGATTGTCAGCCTACAGAAAAATCCTAAAAAAAAAAAAAAAAAAAGACACCTCTAACACCTTTGTCTCCAGGCACATAGGCAGAAAACCCCTCTAGTTGCTCTTAGGTAAAAAAAAAAAAACTTCTCCAGGTCTGTGAAGACTGGTGAATTTCCCTGCAGGAAGTTAACTACCCTGCCTTTAGGTGGAGAAAACTCTAGCTCACAAAAGACAATTCCCTTTTGTCTCTGCTCTGGCCCCAAAGCAGAGGAAAAAAAACCTCTAACTGCTTTCAGCCAAAAAGCTGCTTTTTAGCAGCCCAAAGGGAAAAAAAATTCCTTTTTAAGATCTGTGCTTCTTGTTCAAAAAATCAAAATCCTTTAAAAAAAACCCCTAAACTAACACCTTTGTCTCCAGGCAAATAGATAGAAAACCCCTCTAGTTGCTCTTAGGTAAAAAACTCTAACTGCTTTCAGTTGGAAACCTGCTTTCCAGCAGCCCAAAGGAAAAATAAATCCCTTTTAAAATCTGTGCTTCTGGTTCAAAAAATCTCAAATTGATCTCAAAATGATTTTAAATTAATACCACCACTCCCACTATGTCAAGGTTCCTTCCCCACTCTGAACACTAAGGTACAAATGTGGGAACCTGCATGAAAACCTCCTAAGCTTACTTTTACCAGCTTAGGTTAAAACTTCCCCAAGGTACAAACTATTTTACCTTTTGCCCTAGGACTTTCGCTGCCACCACCAAACCAAAATAATAACCTGTATTATTTTATTAGGAAAGAGTCCACTTGGAAATATCTTTCCCCCCAAAATCCTCCCAAACATTACCCCCCCCCGCTTTCCTGGGGAAGGTTTGATAAAAATCCTCATCAATTTGCATAGGTGACCACAGACCCAAACCCTTGGATCTTAAGAACAATGAAAAAGCAATCAGGTTCTTAAAAGAAGAATTTTAATAGAAGAAAAAGTAAAAAGAATCACCTCTGTAAAATCAGGATGGTAAATACCTTACAGGGTAATTAGATTCAAAACATAGAGAATCTCTCTAGGCAAAACCTTAAGTTACCAAAAGACTCAAAAACAGGAATATCCATTCCATTCAGCACAGCTTATCTTCTCAGCCATTTAAAGAAATCAGAATCTAACACATATCTAGCTAGATTACTTACTAAGTTCTAAGACTCCATTCCTGTTCTGTCCCCGCCAAAAGCATCACACAGACAGAGAGAAAGAGGCTTTTTTTCTCCCTCCTCCCAGCTTTTGAAAGTATCTTGTCTCCTCATTCATCATTTTGGTCAGGTGCCAGTGAGGTTATCTTAGCTTCTTAACCCTTTACAGGTGAAAGGGTTTTTCCTCTGGCTAGGAGGGATTTTAAAGGTGTTTGCCCTTTCCTTTATATTTATGACATAGGGAGAGCCGTGAGCAACTGCCCCCAAGCTCACTAATGATCAGTCATTGGCATCCACTCTCAGCAGCCCGAGCCAGGTAAACAGGACTCACTTGGTCTCTTGCTCAGGCAGAAATCAAAGGACGGACACAGGCTTCCTACTCCAGCAGGGTCAGAGAGCTGGGAGACAGGAATGGTTCTAGGAGGCAGGGGGGTCCGATGGGTAGAGCGCGAGGCGAGGATGGGGGAGACCTGGCTGCTATGTCTGCTCCGTGACCTTGGACCAGGTGCTTCACTGCATTGTATGTCTTGTCTCTTTCAGCTCTCAGCAGTCGGGGGGTGGAGGCTCTTTTCCTGTGTGTCTGTGCAGCCCCTAGGGTCCTGATCTCACCTGGAGCCTCCGGCCACCCTGAAATGAGGTATAAGTGGACAGAGAGGCAGCATGGTCCAGCATTTAGAGCAGAGGAATGGGGACTCTGGAGTCAGACCAATTTACACAGGGGATCTGGCTCTGCTTTTGACCTCAGTGCTCCTGCCTGCCACTCCTTGGTGGAATTAGCTAAGAGATTCCCCAGCAGACCGAGCCTCTCCTGGCTAAATCTCCTCCCCGCGCTTAGCTCATTATCTGAGTGCTGGCAGGGCCAGGCTGCTGGCTGCGGCCCTCAGGGCTGAGCAGTTAGAAGTGCTCCTGGATCTCTTCAGGGATTTGAAGGCTAGAAGAGGCCATTGTGTTCATCTTGGCTGAGCCCGAGGAGAGACACTTGCTGCTTTACAACCCGACGGAGCAAAGGCGTGACCATCAGGGCGATAGCAGGGCTGGTGGCTCATGGGAGGCCAGTCTCTGGTCCCAATTCTCTGCACCTGGTCATTCGCACCAGTGCACAGTGGGGGCAAACGGCTACCAAGGATGCCCACTCTGCCCCAGTGTAAATGATGGTGCAAGATGCCCGGCTATGGGGAATCCAGCCTGGTGACACTTTTCCCATGCTCCACCCAGGGCTGGATGAACCTATTGCTGGGCCCTTCGACAAAACCCCCTCATGTCTGCCCCCTTCCCCCCCCCCCTCCAGGGCAACCCACCATGCCCCTCACCGCAGCTCCCTGTGCTTGTAGCAGGTCTTGAAGCTGTTGATGAGTGAGTCCTGCAGGCAGAGAAGAGGGGATGTGGGCAGCCAGATGCCGGGTGAGCCCTAGTGCAGGAGCTGGCCCCATGGCAGCAGCAAGGAGACCCAGCACTGCCCGACCCAAGGCCCTCTCCACCGGGGCAAGGGGGCCAAACCTGAAGCAGTGGAGTTGCGACCTGGCACATGAAGTTGCAGCCCTGCTCAGGTTGCCCTCATCCTGAAGTTGACCCTATGCACATGCCTGAGTTGCCCATGCCTTACTCCGGCACTGGCTTCACCTGTTTGAGCTCTGATCAAGACAGATCATGCCAGGCTGGCACACATGGGCTAACGCAGCAGAGCGGCCTGTGTAAAGCAGATGGTGGCTGCCGCCCTTTCGGGGGACTCCCTGCTCCTGTCCGCTCCCTCCCCACCTGCCGCTCACTCCTCTCCACCCCTTCTCACCTCGCCTCCCACTCGCTCCTCTTCGCCCCCCCCAACCCCTGCTCGTTCCTGTCCGCTCCCTCCCCGCTTGCTGCTCGCTCCTCTCCACCCCTTCTCACCTCACCCCCCCACTTGCTCCTCTCTGCCCCCCATCACCTGTCACTCACTCCTCTCCACCCCCCCGACCCCCGCACGCTCCTCGCCTCACCCCCCCACCTGCTGCTCATTCCTGTCCGCTCCCTCCCCGCCTCCTGCTTGCTCCTCTCCAACCCATTCCACCCCCCACCCCCCGCAGGCAGTGGGCAGAACCTCGGGGAAAGGCCGGAGTGGGGGCAGAGCATCAGGGCAGGGCCACAGTTCCAGCACCAGGGCCCACAAAAGGTTCATCCAGCCTTGCATGTGACCCTGGATTTGGGTGGAAAGCAGCTGAGACGCTTTCCTGGCTTCTCCCCTTTTCCTAATACACCCCGTGGCCCCTCTTCAAACAACACAATTCAGCTTCTCAGAATCACAAGGGCCACAGGGATTGTACCCTGCTCTTCTGGGGCGTCCCCCAGCCCAGAGACACCATCCCCATGGGGAAAGGACGGTGCTATTTGAGCTGGCATCTGGACATCAGCTCTGCCAACTCTTGGCCAGTCAATCCAGTCTCCTTATTTCAAGGCGAAAGCTAGGCTGCACTCACATACCAGAGCTGAAACCAGAGCCCTGCTTTCAGGCTGGCGCTGTACCCACTGCACCAGGCTGCCTTTGCCCTGGCACAACCCCCAGCTGGGTCAGTACTGTGGTATGGAGAAACCAGGGAGTATCCCTTTAAATGCTGGGGGAGCCCTCGGGCGGCACTCACAGAGTTCTATTACAGAGGCCATGAGCCCCAAGCTGCAGCAGTGTGCGGATCAGTGGCCTCCAAACTCTGGGGCAACCCCACCCCGGGTGGTGCAGAGGAATGTTTGGGGGGGCTGGAGGCAGAGGCAGATTTGGGAGGCCCTGGGCCAGAGCAAGTGGGGGCACCTCCCCACCCCTTCCGACTGCAGTCCCCCTCCAACCCCTTACCCTACACTCCTGCTGGGGAGTGGGGGAAGCACCCATGCCCCAACCCCACTCCCCAGCAGGAGTACCAGGCGAGCGGGTATAGTGGATCGGGGTGCAGGGGCACCCACTTTTCTGGGGGCCCCTCAATTGGCGGGGTCCCTTGGGCACGAGCTCTATTGGCCCAGTGGCTAATCCCAGTGGCAAGCCTTGAGCCAGCCCCCATGGGGCCACCCAGCCATGCTCCACCCCCCAACTCTGCCACTGACCCAGCTCCCAGCTGCAGCTCCCCTCCCGGGCCCAGCCTCGGCTCCCGGCCGCGGCTTCCGCTCCTGCCCCCAGCCCCGCCCCCAGCTGCAGCCCCTGGCCATCCCACACAGATCAGGTAAAGCAGAGCATCTACTTCCAGACCCTGTCTGCTTGGCATTCCAGTAGCATGCCTTCAGCCTGAGCTTTCCCAGGGCCCAACCAAGGCAATGAAGAAATTAAAAGCAGCTTCTGGCCAGATCTCTGAAACTTGTGAGGCAGAAACATTCCCTAGCCTGGCTGCAAGAGAGCAGGGACTGTTGTCTTGCTTTGTGTCTGTCCAGTGCTGGGCGCCATGGGGGCCCAGTGCTGGATGGGGCTCCTCGGTGCTACGGCAACACAAATAATCAATCAGAATCATTCTGCAGGCTCAGGGTAGGAGTCCATGCCACGGCAGCTTCCTGAATGAATGGTCCTTTGTCTTTCGCCAGCACCGTTCCATCCCAACAGCTTCCTCAGCCTATCTGTGGGGCAGACAAGATGGGGAAACTGAGGCACAGAGGGGGGAAGAGACTTGCCCAGCATCACCCAGCAGATCAGAGGCAGGAGCAGAATGCAGGTCTCCTGACTCCCAGTCCCACTTGACAAACCCCCACTCAATCCGTTCAGACCCAGGCTACGGCTACACTCGGAGCTGGAGCTGTGATTCCCTGCTCACGTCGATGTACTCCTGCGAGTGCTCTTTGCATGCTCAGTATAGCAGTGGAGCCACGGTAATAGTGGCAAGCAGTGGCCCGGGTCAGTCGCCCTGAGGGCTCACCCAGGGGGTCCAGGCGAGTTTGTACTCAGCGTGGCTAATCCCTGCATTGTAAACCTGGCTCCGGTGGCATCTAATGGAAGTGCTGCAGCTCCATCCTGCTGGAGACTGCATATCCTGACAGGAGGGTGCAGCCATGAGGCTCATGGCTCTGGGTAACCCACACTCCCTGCCTCCCTCGAGCAGCTAGATGGAGTATGGTGGGTTTATAAGTCAGGGCCTGCTTCCCAGCAAGCTCCAACAGTAGCACCTCCTGCTTTTGGATTAAAAGGGTCATCGGGTTACAGCATTTAAAGCCATGTTTGCTAACTACACCCAAACAGGCCAGGCCTAGCTATTTCCCCGCGGCTGCTCTCACTGCCTTTCTCCTGGCAGCTTCCAAACCATAGAACACAGTGAGCACCAGCCACTCGAGAGCTCACAAATGATTTAAAGGGGACCCCACCCTATTCCAGGGCCCTCCAGGACAGAGAGTGGGGAGGAAAAAGAAGAAAGGAGACATGCAAGCGCGAAAAGGAGAGAGAAGAGGCATGTCAGAGAGCCGGGAACGGTCTCTCCTTTTATTGTTACGAGAACGGATGGGTAGCTGAGGACAGATCTCGAGGCTGGGAGGCTGTGGTTAAGCAGTCACTTGCTCTGCCCGATTTGCATAATCAACCCTCTGTCATGATAATTCTGTCTTTAATAGGTGTTATTTTAATTGGGACTTCTCCCTCCCAGCACCGCAGTAATTGGCGCCATGACAAAGGAGTGGCAAAGCGTGGAGGGTGCCGACAGCTCTGGCCTTTCCCTCCTCCTGCCCCAGCACATGCCAGAAGGCAGCCCGGCTGCTGCCTCTCAATTGGTGCCCGTCTGGCCGCTGCAATGGGCTGGGTGGGCCGGGAACCCCCTGGGAGGTGCTTTTCCATCTCTGCACCTTACTCCTCAGCGCAGCTTGCAGAATATGAACAAATCACATGGGGTCTGAACCATCGGGCGGACTAACCGTATGCAAATACCCAAGGTCCAGCTACGTCTACACCAGTGGCCCCAAACTTTTCATGGTCATGCTCCCCGCTTACCTCTGTCCGTGTCCCACCCGGGAGCTGAGCCGGGAGAGGAGCGGGGGGAGTGGGGCATGGACAGGAGTAAGGGGGTCGAGGCTGGGGCCGCAGCTGGGGATGGGTCTGGGGCCGGGATGGAGCCAGTTGTTGCTACTGTTGGAGCTTGCTGGGAAGCAGGCCCTGACTTATAAACCCACCATACTCCATCTAGCTGCTCGAGGGAGGCAGGGAGTGTGGGTTACCCAGAGCCATGAGCCTCATGGCTGCACCCTCCTGTCAGGATATGCAGTCTCCAGCAGGATGGAGCTGCAGCACTTCCATTAGATGCCACCGGAGCCAGGTTTACAATGCAGGGATTAGCCACGCTGAGTACAAACTCGCCTGGACCCCCTGGGTGAGCCCTCAGGGCGACTGACCCGGGCCACTGCTTGCCACTATTACCGTGGCTCCACTGCTATACTGAGCATGCAAAGAGCACTCGCAGGAGTACATCGACGTGAGCAGGGAATCACAGCTCCAGCTCCGAGCGTAGCCGTAGCCTGGGTCTGAACGGATTGAGTGGGGGTTTGTCAAGTGGGACTGGGAGTCAGGAGACCTGCATTCTGCTCCTGCCTCTGATCTGCTGGGTGATGCTGGGCAAGTCTCTTCCCCCCTCTGTGCCTCAGTTTCCCCATCTTGTCTGCCCCACAGATAGGCTGAGGAAGCTGTTGGGATGGAACGGTGCTGGCGAAAGGCAAAGGACCATTCATTCAGGAAGCTGCCGTGGCATGGACCCCTACCCTGAGCCTGCAGAATGATTCTGATTGATTATTTGTGTTGCCGTAGCACCGAGGAGCCCCATCCAGCACTGGGCCCCCATGGCGCCCAGCACTGGACAGACACAAAGCAAGACAACAGTCCCTGCTCTCTTGCAGCCAGGCTTGGGAATGTTTCTGCCTCACAAGCTTCAGAGATCTGGCCAGAAGCTGCTTTTAATTTCTTCATTGCCTTGGTTGGGCCCTGGGAAAGCTCAGGCTGAAGGCATGTTACTGGAATGCAAAGCAGACAGTGTCTGGAAGTAGATGCTCTGCTTTACCCAATCAGTGTGGGGGAGAGGGGTGTCTTGGGGGATGGAGCCAGGTCTGCACTACAGACCTACATCGGTGTAACGACGTGGCTCAGCTGTGTGAAAAATCCAGCGACAGAGTGACACCGACCTGACCCTGGTGTAGACAGAGCTACGGCGACGGGAGAGCTTCTCCTGTCAACACAGCGACTCCCTCTCGGGGAGGTGGATTAACTACACTGGCAGGAATCCATCCCGTCAACAGACGAGCATCTTCCCTCAAGTGACACCGGTGCAGCGCGGTACGTGACGACAAGCCCTAAAGACAAACAGCGCCTCTGTCCTAGGAGCCAGAGGACATGCAATGCCAGCCCACAGGAGCAGGCCCTGGTGCATGCCAGAGGAGTGGAGGGGAGAAGCAGGCTCTGTTCAGCACAGGAGTCTTGGCACCATGTCATCCTACTGCAGTGATGAGTGGACTATGCAGTTTGGGAGATGATGCCCCTACAAGGGGGGTGGGGAGGGCATCCTCTGCCTCCCACTGGGATCTGCAAGGGCTGGAGGGAACAGCTCATTGCTGGGGATCGTCCAGGGCCTGCCTCGCCTGCCATGGTGAATTCCAGCTTCATTAGAATGTCATCTCCCCCAAAGCACTGTCTGAGGCAGGAAGCCAGGCAGATGGGGCCGATCTCGCCCCTATGGGATAATTCCAGGAAAATCTCTGAAGGCCCGTGGGGCTGCCCATTACCACTGCTGACCTGATGTCCTCTCCCTCCCGGCGCTCTGGTAATGAGCTCTGGGCAGTCTCCAGGCAGGCAATGCGGTGTGACGTGGAATCCCCTGTTAAGGAGACAAGTGCTGGCTGCATGGAAACGACCCCAAGTCCCTGGGAGGTGACAGGCCAGAAGCCTGCAGCTTGGCCCGGCTAATATGTCTGGGTCGGTGGGAGAAGAGATGAATCAGAATAATGCAAATATGTGGGGCTCGATTGCACTCTGACTTACCCCCACTGATGCCAGTGGGCTTCCTCCAGATTGACACCAGCGGGAGAATTCCCCCTACTCCAGCAGGACCTGACTCCAGCAGGGGCTGGACGCCCATCTCGCTCTTTGGATGGGATCTGAAGCTGCTCAGGACCTTGCAGGGACGGACGGTTAAAAATTCCCTTTGTGCTGGGACCTGACACGTGATGGGCCCGATTGCCACCCCTCCACCCACCTGCCTTTGCCCCTCGTGTTGTCATTCACTCCTGTGCAACATGGGTGTCAGTCGCTCCCTTTCTGCCCTGATGGCATCTCATCCCCTCTGGGCACATGACTGCACCGTAGACCCCTGGTTGGACACTCACCACTGCTGCCCAGATGGAACTGCATGAAAACCAGTCACCATCTATGCCCAGCCAACAGACATCAAAACGCAGAAGAGTTCATCTGCTTGCTGCTCCCCTCTCCTACGCTTGGAACTTTTTAGGGCCAGATTCTGCTCTCCCAATGTAATTCCTGGAGGCAACTGAGATCTGGCCCCACCACGCTAGGTGCTGTATGTACAGCCCCAAGGAGCTGAAATGGACAAAGGGTAGGAGAGGAAACAGAAAGGTGGAGGGCCTTCCACCACAGGGAGGTAGGAATTGAACGCAGGGCTCCCAAGGTTCAGTCTAGTGCCCGACCATTAAACCACACTTGCTAAGTGGACAAGAAGAGGAAGAACTTGACTGAATGCTGTCCCATCCCCCAGCAGGCTGGGCAAGTGAAGGATTGTTCCCTGCCCCAAAATATTTGTGTGTTAGGTCCAGGTCTAGTTTTAAATCTCTCCCACTACTTTTCTTAAGAGCCTTCCACAGTCTACCAAGTCCCACCATCCGACTCCTCTTTTCCCCCATCTCTCTGCATTTCCTTTTGCTCAGTTGAATCTGGCTCCTGCTAGACACGGAGAAGGCCAGGCAGCCTCTCGGAGCAGTAGCTGAAGAACTGCTAGGTTGGATTTCACTTTGAAATAAGCAGATGGAGCAGACAGATGGAGGAATGGAGTTATATATATATTCTTATATTACACACATACACACACACCAAATAAGCAAGAAGATGAAGATGAAACCGGGTCCCACAATAACTCCGGCACCGTAGCTATGGTAACGTGCACACACGATTCCGGAGAGTTGCAGGAGAAGAAACCTTTGTGCTCAAACGGAGCTTTTTTTATCATTAATATTTAACTAAGTGATAACAGCTGCACCAGCGGGTGGATTTTCACCTGCCAAAACTCTGGCTTCCACCTCGCAGCCAAGGGGAGGGCAAAAGGGGCACCACAATTTGTTCCCATTACCGCAAGCTGTGGTGGGTGGCCTTTTTTGCGGAGGAAACTGGCTTTTCTGGGCAGCCGGGCAGTTGAGGCTTGGGGAGGGGACCCAGAGAGCAGGGAGCTGGTGACAGGCTCCCCCTAGGTGGAGACAGGACGTCTCCACAGCTGCTCTTAGCCCACCAGCCCCACTAACAGGCCCAGGCTGGGAGGCTCATTCCCAGAGGCAATGAAGCTAAGCCCTTTGAGTCCTCCTGAATCGGTGCTACCCTGGAGGCCAGGGAGGCTGCTGGTAAAACTATCCCATGTAGGCAAGCCCTTAGCTAAACCAGTTTAACTAATCCGGTGCTGCAAGACTGTGTGTCGTCTCTCCCTGAATCTCTTCCATGAGAAGCGCACCCCAACTCCAGACACCTGGTGCTGCTGTCTCCCCGAAAGGAACGACCAGCCTGCTTTGGGATGACTCAGATGGGACACACAGGAGCAGACACCCACAGCATGTGTCTTCACTGCAGATTTGGTCCCTGGGTTAGCCTCGTCCGGGCACGAGCAGCTACGCTGCAAAGCCCTACCCAAGTTAGGGTCCGTCTACACTACAGCGGCACAGCTGTGGGGTTGCAGCTGTGTCACTATAGCGCCATAGTGCAGACGCTCCCTGTATCGATGGAAGGGGTTTTTCTGCAGATGTAGATAAGCCACCTCTGCGAGAGACAGTACCTCAGTGGAGAGAAAAATTCTTCCATTAGCCCAGCTGCGTTTACAGCAGGGATTAGGTCAACCAAACTACAGCACTCAGGGGGAGCAACAACATAGCTAGGTTGATCTAATTCTTCAGTGTAGACCAAGTCTTCCCCTGTCCTCACTGGTGCTGCACTCCCTGGTGTGTCACTAGGACTTCTGGGGACGTATCCCATAGGTCTTAGTGCTGCAGTAGGTCTGTGATTCTTTCCCAGGGAACGGTGGGAGAACCCGACTGTCCTTTTGGGGGGGAATTGTGGGAAGGCGTTGGAGGACTGTCAGCAGTGCTTAATTTGTGATGAAACAGGTGCCAGGGCTCAAGCAATTAGGTGCCAGGACTCAAGCATTTTTTTACATTCATAACTAATGCAGCAAGCCCAGAGGTGCCAGGACTATTAATTGCCAAGTCTAGACATGCCAGGGCTCAGCCCTGCAATCCCTGGGCACAAATTAAGCACTGACTGTCAGCACTTGAAGGGTTTTGCCTGCGTCCTCACTGCAAAGTGAGTAGTTGGCCAGCCCGAGTGAGAGCGGCACCTAGCCCCAACAGGGCCAGTTAGTCTGGGTTGAAAGAAAACACCACTTAACTTGGGTTTTGTGTGCGGCCGGGAGGGGGGTTGAGGCAACACCCAAGCACATGTAACCCACACACCTCCAGGGTGTGGGGTTCTGTCCCATCTAGTGGCACCGAGACCACTTAGAGAGAGCTCATGAGTCCGCTCTACAGACAGTTGGCTTTTAGCTCGTGTGGTAGAGGCTCATACACTAAGCTCCAGAGGTCCCTTAGTGGTTGCCACCCACTTGTAACACCAACAGACCCCGGTTGTCTGCAGGCGGGATCGAACCTGGGACCTCTGGAGCTTAGTGCATGAGCCTCTACTGCATAAGCTAAAAGCCAACTGCCTGTAGAGCAGACTCATAATCTCTCGCTCTGTATGTTCCACTCCATGCATCCAATGAAGTGGGTTTTAGCCCACGAAAGCTTATGCCCAAATACATTTGATAGTCTCTAAAGTGCCACAAGGACTCCTCGTTTTTTCTCTCTAAGTGGTCTCGGTGCCACTAGATGGGACAGAACACCATGCCCTGGCGGTGTGTAGGTTACACACAAGCCCGATCTGCAGCGAAGACACATCCACTCACATGTCCACTCACTTCTCCCATGAGTGCTGCCCTCCCAGCAGAGGACAGAGGGTTTCAACAGTTACCCCTGTGGGTGGTGAATCTGCTGGAGACAAAACTGTCTCCAGCCTGCTGCCTGGCCGCCTCCCGCTGCCCTGCCACCCTGGGAAAGCCTGGCTCTTGCAAGAGCCTCCCCAGTTGTAACTGTCCCCAAACCTTCCTGCAGGAGGCACCAGGGAGTGGCATGGGCAGGGGAGTATGGTTGCCCCTTTGGCCCAAGCGGCCTAGCCAATATTCAGGGCCTAGCAGGGTTGTTCCAGTTCGGAGGAGAAACTGAGGACACAAGTCCTGTCTAGTCTTGGGGTGATCTTGTGTAGTCACAAAGAACATCCACAAAGCCCAGTTTCCCTGCACACAATAGAAACAAACAACAGCAGGCAGCTTCTTCCTTGCTCAGAAATCCCCACATCTGCCCCTCCAGCAGGCTCTGTGCCGAAGAAACCCTGCCTCTCTGCTTCTTCTCAGGACCATGCTCACAACTCCTTCTCCTGGCCGTCGGCTTCCAACACACTCAGCCTGCACCTGAGATCCTAGCCCCTGTGTTTGCATCCAGGGAAGCCCTTTGGTCCACACAGACCCACTATGTAGCCTCTTGCCTTGGGCTGCCGCCAACATTGTCTTTACTAGGGGAAAGGGCTCGATTGCTGAGCCCGAAAAAGAGTGTTTGGCAGCCCCCTGCAGATTTTAACGAGGCCTGTGATTGTCTTTGCCTCTCGCCTGCTGCCAGCCGTCAGCGACAGTCCATTACTGCAGGCTCAGGAGGAGGCCAGAGGAAGGGGACTTATTAATTGTTCCAAGAAGATCCTGTAATAGCTGACGTGCCTGAACATGTATCGATGGCAATTTGCCTGAATCCCCAGCATTATTTTGCATTCTATATTTCCTGGGCCACAGGGGTTGATGAGCGAGCTGGATTTACCATCGGCCTTTTCTCCTGTATGAAATTCTGTCCATCCGAGAAAGGTTCATGATTATTGGCAGCAAATTTTAATTGGGGATTGGCAACTCTGGGTACGTTACTCACACTGGTTGTGTCCCAAAATAACACCAAGCCCAACCTGCGTCAGCAGCACGGAGCGCTGGGCACGTGCTCCCTCTGGGTAGGTGTGTGTCACCCTCTGCGGGTGGGTGGTCTGAGCAGGCCCGGGGGAGGTGGGCAGACAGGCAGACACAGGAGCGAGCCATAGACACAGCATGGGGGGGCTCGGCCATCTCATCCCAGCCTCCAGGTGGCATTAAAGAGCAATCTCCTGGCATGTGAGCTGCCTCTCTCTGCTTCAGGGCAGGGGCAGGGTACAGAGGGGCAGTTTGTCGCTCCCTGGCCTCCGTCTTAGGGAGAAGTTTCTGAACTAGGAGAGGGACAGTGTCTGCAGATAACACCTAACTCTCACTTACCATAGATCTCAGAACACTTTACAAAGGAGGTCAAGATCATAGAATCATAGAATATCAGGGTTGGAAGGGACCTCAGGAGGTCATCTAGTCCAACCCCTGCTCAAAGCAGGACCAATCCCCAATTTTTGCCCCAGATCCCTAAATGGCCCCCTCAGGGATTGAACTCACAACCCTGGGTTTAGCAGGCCAATGCACAAACCACTGAGCTATCCCTCCATTTTACAGAAGGGGAAACTGAGGCACAGGGAGGGGAAGTGACTTGGCCAATGTCAGTCTCCTCTGGGTTCTATCCACTAGGTCACACTACCTCTCTTAAAAGGGAACCAGGCACAGAAGCTGCCCAGCATTCGGCACATCCAGGCGGAGTGCAGATGCTGCAGCATTGGAGGAGGAATGCTGAGCGAATAACCTGCCGGCATTTCAGAAGCCACCCAGAAGCCCCACCCCACCAGAGGGGAGCGTGCCTACTGGGTTTGGCCCAGGGTGTAACTTGGAGCCCAATTCTCTGCTGCCCTGCATCTTGGGCAGTCACTTACACCTGTGCAAAGCCGGGGTGAAAACACCACCTCTGATTCTATAGCATCTCCCTCCTTCGTCACACAGTGGTCAAGGGAAGTAGACAAGGTGCAAAGCTGAATCAGAGCTCTTATTTCCAGCTCAGTGGGCCCAGCCCTGTTTTTAACTCACACTATAGAGGCTGGTGCTATTAGCCAAGGGTTCAATCCCCCTAAAGCCCATTTCCATTTCTGCTAGCCATGAGGGAGAGAGGAGGGGGATGGAACAGTGCAAGGAGCTCTTCGATACAAGATTTCCACTCAATTGCCTTTAGGTTATCTGTGCTGATGGCTTCAGACTCTCCCTGCCTGACAGTCACTTATTCATGAGCCCTGTGTCCTGACTTCAAAGAACCTGGGCTCCTCTGCAGTTGCTCAATAACAAGGGTTGGTTGCATTAATCATAGAATCACCCAGTTGCCAGATGTCATTTAACCCTTTCAGGGGCCCTCCAGCCTAGCAAGGAGAAACAAGCCATACCTGGTTCTCATCTCACTCCCACGGGAGTAAATATGTCGAAGCCAATAGATTTACATCCAAGCTGCCGCTGGAACAGACTGGAATCGCCAGACTGCCGGATCTGCAGTCTGTCTGGCCCAGTATCATGTCTATGACAGAAAGGGAAATTGAGGCACAGGGAGGCAAAGTCAGCTGTTTCAGAGGCATAAGAGCCCTGCAGGAGCAGATGTGGGATAAGCTGCACCCTCATTCGGCCTTATCCTGAATTAGAGACTGATTTAAAGTCCGACAGTTTTTTACCCTGCAGCTAGACGACATTTTTTGACAGAAGCATTTTTCTGGGGGAAAAACCCCACAGATTCGGTGACGCCGCAACTTTTGGCGAATCTGGGTTGATTTCACCAAATTGTTTCAGTCCAAAAAAAAAAAATCAGAAAAAAATGAATGTTTTCAAAACATTTTCAAAACAGGATGTTTCCATGGTTTGCTTCAAAACACTTCTTTGTTTCCAACTGTCCCTGTCATTTTATTTGTAAAAAAATTATAGCAACTTTAAAAAAGCTTGGAGTCGACCGGAACTGTTTGGGTTTGGGGCGTTTCAACTTTTCCATTGGCAGAAAAAATTGAAAAAAAAAAGTGTTTTGGGGTCGACCTGAAATGGATTTTTTTGCTTTTTGTTTTTCAGAATTGCCAGTGATGGGAAACATCCATTATTTGCAGGGCTCCATTTCCCCCCGTCATTGCACCGGGGTTCATGATTACACACGGTGCAAGACAATGGAGAATCAGGCCCTGCAGATGCTTATCTTGGCAAATTTAATTGCAGGCCTTTATTCCTAGAAACATCTGTCCTCTTGCCCTGCGGTGCCAATGTCTTGTCAATTACACGCACGGCTCTCTGGGGTGAGCAGCGCTGGAGGGTAGGAGCTGCGTAGGAGGACAGATCGCTCTGAAAGGCCAGGAAATGCATGGCTCCACAGAGCCAAGCGCTTGGCTGATCTCATTTATCCTGGCCTGTTGCGGCTGAATTAACAGGGGCGTTGCGCAGAAAAGAAATTAGCCCAGTGGAGGCCGGCTCCCCCAGGACTGCGGGCTGCTGCCCACTAGTGACACACTGAGCCAGCTTTGCTCAAATGGACCAGAACAGGAAGGTGCCATTCAGAGCTCCACCATCCTGCTGGACTCTGAGCCTCGGACATGCTCAGTCCAGCTCTCCCTTCCAGCTGCCCATTCACACCAGCAGCAGGGAACTGGCACAGGGCCTCTGGCTGCCTCCCAGCCTTCAATCTCAAACCATCCGTCTTGAGACAGCCCAATTAGAGAGAGCCCCAAGGGCTTATGATCAGGCTCGTTCTGGGGTATGGGGTTTGGCAAGAGGCTGAGATAGGGAATTTGCAGGGAGAAGGGGCAAAGGTAGGGTTGGGGGCTATCTGGGGCGATGCAGGGCATGGTTTATGCTGTGCAAGCTTCTAGATGTCCCTGGTTTTGTATCTTTACACCTCTGGTCTCTCTCCTCCTGTTTTAACCCGTCCTCTTCCGAGGGCCCCATCTCACTAGAGGGCTGGTCCCAAGCAGAAGACCCTGCCCCAGTGAAGTCAAGCCAGTGTTTGAACGGGGGGAGGGGTGTTCCTGTGAGGGGTTGTCTACCCCAAACAGGTGGTGAAAGAGTTAAAGGAGGCCAATTAACCCACTTGGTTGCACCTGGAGGGCCAGGCCAGGCCTAATCAGTGATGAAATGCAGCTGGGTGGTGCTCTGGCCAGGGAAGTGTGGTGCAGAATGGGCTGAAGGGGGGAAATCTGCAGTTGCTCCCCCAGTTGTGGGGTGTAAAGAGACCTGCAGGGAACAGGAAGGATCTGGCAGGGGGTGGAGAAAGCCCAGGGAAAGGCTCGGTAGGAAGAATTCCAGGGAGGAGGCAGTGAAGAGTGAACCTGGACTGTTTGTCCTTGGAACCCTGGGCTGGAGCCCAGCATAGCAGGCAGGCCTGGGATCCCCTACACAGGGATGGGATGTTGGTTTCTGTTGGACTTTCCGTTCCTCGGGCAAGGGTGGCCCAGTGGGAGGGCTGATCACCACACCTGAGAAGAGGCCGGCCGCCTGCCCCAAAGCTGCAGCAACCAAGGCCTGCAGGGAGCACTAGGAGAAGGGAGCCTGCTGCACCAGCCCAGCCACCAGGGGATGTGCCCGAGGTGAGTCCACCCCTTTCCAGCTTCCCACTGAAATATCCCACCTCCCCTGGGACTACCCTGCTGGGGGGCGAGAGACAGAAAGGAGAAGGACCAGGAGCCCAGCAGGGTGGCCTGCACTACAAGGAGATTTCCGCTTAGTTGATTTCAGGTGATTTGCGCTGTCCCTGGTGGAGAGTTACTTAGGCATGAGCCTTTGTCTTGGTCTAGTTCCAGGCTGCAAAGTGCCTGGGCAAAATTCTTGGCCCTGTCGCAGCCCCTCTTTTGTGTACAGGGGCTGCAAATCTAGCGTATCATCCCCCCCACCCCGGGCCCCAGGGAACAGCTGCAGCATCAAGCAGGTTCTCTGGTGGTGCAGGGCCAGCAGTACAGACCCCTCCCTGTGCCTCCGTTTCTCCCTCTGTAAAATGGGGAGGATGATCCTGCCCGGCTTTGCAAAGGACTTGGTGATCTATGGGGGCCCAGCCCTAGAGAAGAGGCAGGTGGTAGTGCTGGGAGTCCTTCGCCCTGATCCCTGTCGCTTCTCTGGGGACACTGCACCTGCAGATCCTATAAACAGCTGCTCGCTGCCAGGTCCAAATAGCATTTCAGCCAGAGGGGTAACGTGGGGGGTCGACAAGGGCTGATTTTGTTTGGTCCTCATGTGGCCGGCAAGCTGCCCCATGGGGCTTTGAGCTCTTCATAGGGGGTAGGGAGATCTGGGCCCCTCCCCGCCCCATTTCAGAGCACAGGCAGCTTCCCCATCACCCAGGCGGTGGGTGCCCATGGTGCAGAGATGTCTCCGGCTGGGGGCGGGAGGGAGGGGACCCGGCTTGTTTCCATGTGGGGAGCGGTAAGGCTGCTCACGGCGCTTGGGCACTTTAAATAGAAACCCATTTCCATCTCAATGCATCTGCAGCAAATTATTGTGCTGGGGCCAGGCCTGCTCGGTGTGCGGGGAAGCTATTTCCTTCCCTCCCACAGCCCCTCCCTCCCTGTCCGTCTGTCCCTCCCACACGCTCCCTTCCCTGTCTCCTCTCCCCTCCGTTTTTCCTTTTGGCCCATCTATCTCGCACCCTGCCTCTCACTCTCTCTTCTCATCTCTCTCTTTCTCTCTCTCTCTCCCAACTTCGCTCTTCCCCTTCCCTGCCCAGGGCCTTAATCTCCTCTGGGGTGGATGCAGGGATTGGAACTGACACTCCAACATTTTCTGCATTGTGGGCAAAAGGCTCTGAGTTTCTGTCCTTAAGCAGCTGAGCTTTAGGGACTTGGCTCTGCAAACCTCCAGTGATCCGGCATTTCTCTGGCCTCCTGCATCTGGGGAGGATGGGAGCAGCCGGGCAGGGGCTACTGGGACACTCCTGGCCTGAGCCAGCACGTGCAGAGGCTGAGAGAGGAACTGGAGGATCCAGGAGAGATTGATTCTGGAAAAAAGACACTGGCTGCCTAGGACTTCAGGCTTTTCACCCTGCTGCTCATCGCAGCCACTCAGAGCTTCCTGACCGTGGTGGCTGGGAAATCTGATCCTCCTCCCCTACCTCTTTAATTCCAGGAGAACCTCTGTTAGCTGTCCCCAGTACAGGGTATATGACCCGGAGTTGAGCAGCTCTGAGTCTTTCCAGCAGGTGGCAGTGGCTCATGCATATACGCTAGCCAGTTCCTGTGTTTGTCCACCTGCACAAAGCCCTGTAAGATGCTGGGAGGAAAGGGGTAAACACAGTGAGTGCACAGAATAACTGAGTTTTGAAAGGGAGACAAATGTGCTACGGGTTGAACTGACAGGTCAGCTGTTCCCTTCCCACCAGAAGGAGAGCAAATCGAGTTAACCAGCGGGCTGGGAGCAATATCTCCCCTGGAAACAGGAGACAAGACAGGCTGGAGCTGAGCATGGCGGTGCAGCCAGTGGCTGGGCTGGATGCAGCTGCGACCGTATGATCCCGTCCTAGCTCCTGACCACCAGCAGCTGCTCCCCCACTCAAACATGCATCTAGAATCCACTTCTCCCCGAGAATGTAAATTAAGGGCACCATTTACCCACCCCTGTCCCCAGTCCTGCAACAGCTCCTTTAAAACTTCCTCAGCAATGCAGCAAGCCAGGGTCTGTCTGTCTTAGATACTACTTATTAATGTTTGTTACAGTGACATCTAATGGCCACCCAAAATCAAGACCCCATTGTGCTAGTTGTTGTCCCACAGAGTACTAGCTCTTTGAGGCGGGCCCATCTTACTTCTCTGACCCCTGTTACCTCCTTAGCTGAGCACCTGCCAAGATTTAACTCGGGGGGTGGGGGGGAAGGGAGAGGCAGGCTGTTATTCACATATGTAACAGGGGAAACTGAGGCAAAGAGTGAGGCAAAGTCTGAGGCGAGCACTTGAACCACCAGCCCATCCTTCCTGGCTGTGCGCACCTTGAATGGACTTGGGAGAAGACCAGAAACTGGCTTTTGCTGCCCAGCTGGGTCAGACTGTCAGGAAAGAAGAGACCGGGCACTGGATTTCTGTGCCCAAAGCCAGTTCAGCTGCTGAGCAGCCGCCCTTCTGCGGGACCATGGTCCAGCCAGAGCTTCTTGATTGCCTCTCCCAGAGGACCACGTGGCCCTGGCAAGCAAAGGGAAGAGCATGTCCCAGTGGCTGCCAGCCCCTACCTGCAGCATCCTTCCGTCTCTCTGGTTCTGGTGCCAGCCATGTGCACACAGCATATGCCAGCTCTGAATGCTGCAGACCGTGCAGGAAGCAGCCGAGGTGACTGACCGTCTGTCACTCCACAGAGATGGAACTATTTGGGAAAGAATCGGCAGCGAAGGAACAACTGTTCTTTCAAGGCATTTATCATCCATCCTGGGTTGGACTCAGGGTGAAGGTCTCTCTCCTGGCACTTTTATCACTCTGGCATCCAGGATCTGACCAACGTGGATTCCTGCTGGATGTGAAAATCGGTCATGGGACCCAGCCACAATGTTCCTTAGAAATGAGAGATGCTAAAGGTCCCCCAAAGGCTGTGGCAGGATCCGGTCACTGCAAGGCATTTGCTGGTCAGTTTAAGTGTCTCCAGCACTAGGGTTTGGAGAGCCTATTCCACTGTCCACTAGAACCTCCTTGGCGTTGGCAGGAGCAGATGAAGATTGAGGACCACCCTCGCTGGTGTAAATCAGCACACACTGCCCTTGAAATCAATGGAGCGACACTGATTTCCACCAGCCGAGGATCTGGCCCTAGGGGAAGAATGGTCCCGTAGCCTGGATGTTGCTTCATTATTGAAGCAGCCTCCGTGGGTACGTCTACACTGCATTGTAAACTCGGGTCTGTGGGACCGGGCTTGTGGATTCCCGTGAGCATCCATGCTGCACTGTAATCCTGGGTTTGCAATTGCTGGGCCTGGGTCTCGCAGCCGTGCTAACGCGTCCACATTGCATGACGCAGACCTTCCGACTCGGGTCTGCAACTTGCAAGGGTCGGGCATTGCCAATGCCATTCCTCTGTGGACCCGCGCTACCATTGGGGATCTAGACTCAGATCCTCAAAGGTATTTAAGCAGCGAACTCCCATTGGTTGGAATTGGACATCTAAATACGTTTAGAGGAGCTGGACCTTAACCTGGCCTCTATAGAGTAAGATTTATTAGTGACCGAGGCCATCCAAGATTCCCTGTGGGGAAGTTCTCCATCCCAACACTAGTCAGCCCAGCTCCCAGGCATTCCCTTTGCAGACTGGGCGTGTCGGGCCTCAATGAAGCAAGTTGACATATAGAAGCTCCCCTTGCATCCTGTTCTCCAGATGCTTCCCCCTCCAGCTCTTCAGTCACCAGGCTGACAGCCCCCAGAGCAGACATGTAGGAAGAAGACAGAGTTTTGACACATTTTTGAAAGGAGCATTAATAAAATGGAGCCAGAGGCTGTTATGATGGAGAACGCCAAATCTTCTGCGTCAATCTCGCATCAGGCAGCGAGTGACTGCAACTTGTCATCCAGTGGAATTACGCCCTCATGCACAGACAGGTAATTCTCCGAGGCTCGATGGGAGATTTAAAGAGAACCCCTTGCAGGAGATCCATGCAAAACAACCCACTGCTTAGGATGGCCTTGAAATGGCTCCCACCTTCCCTGCTCTATTCAGAACCTGTGGGCTGGATAACATAAGGGCCATATTAGGTCTATCCCAGTATCCTGTCTTCCGACAGTGGCCAGTGCCAGGTGCCCCAGAAGGAATGAACAGGTAATCATCAAGTGATCCATCCCCTGTTGACCGTTCCCAGCTTCTGTCAAACAGAGGCTAGGGACACCATCCCTGCCCATCCTGGCTAATAGCCATTGATGGACCTATCCTCCATGAATTTATCTAGTTCTTTTTTGAACCCTGTTATAGTCTTGGCCTTCACAACATCTCCTGGCAAGGAGTTCCAAAGGTTGACTGTGTGTTGTGTGAAGAAAGACTTCCTTTTGTTTGTTTTTTAAACCTGTTGCCTATTAATTTCATTTAGTGACCCCTAGTTCTTGTGTTATAAGAAGGAGTAAATCATACTTCCTTATCTACTTTCTCCACCCAGTCATGATTTTATAGACCTCTATCATATCCCCCCTTAGTCATCTCTTTTCCAAGCTGAAAAGTCCCAATTTTGTTAATCTCTCCTCATACAGAAGCTGTTCCATATCCCTAATAATTTTTGTTGCCCTTTTCTGAACCTTTTCCAATTCTAACATATCTTTTTTGAGATGGGGTGACCATATCTGCACGCAGTATTCAAGCTGTGGGCATACCATGGATTTATATAGAGGCAAGATGATATTTTCTGTCTTATCTGTCCCTTTCCTAATGATTCCCAACATGCTGTTCTATTTTTTGACTGCCGCTACACATTGAGTGGATGTTTTCAGCGAACTATCCACAATGACTCCAAGATCTCTTTTTTGAGTGGTCACAGCTAATTTAGACCCCATCATTTTATATGTATGGTTGGGATTATGTTTTCTAATGTGAATTACTTTGCATTTATCATTGAATTTCATCTGCCATTTTGTTCCCCAGTCACCCAGATCCTCCAGTGCGTTCTGCCAGCTGACCCCAGCTGAGGATCTGGCCCTGAAGCACCTCTTGGTTTGTTGTTTTTGAAACACCTCTCATTTTATACTCCCTTCCCCCACTCCTCTGTCACATCATGTCCTCTGCCCAAGACACCAGGAGAGCCATTGGCTGGGGCCGGGTCCCATTCTGCCCTTCGTAAGGTTTTTACTCCCTTCCCCCTCAGAACCAAGGCTAAGGATGATTTATTTGTATTCCCGTAGCACCTCGATGCCCCCGTCATGGGCCAGGACCATTTTGCGCAAGGGGCTGTACAAATGCAGCACAAAAAGACAGCCCCTCCCCCAAAGAGCAGACAATCTAACAGATACAGTTACTGGGAAATTTGAAGTGACAGCTTTCTGTTGCTGAAAGCACCAGAGGAGCTTGTGAGCTGCTCAGGAGCCATCTCCAGGGTTGCTCTGGAGTTAAAATATCCAGCTTCGGCCCCCCACCCAGGGCTGTTGTTGCTGGGTAACCTGCTCCCTTGAAAACCACAGGTTGGGTGCCTAGTAGCTGGAGCACTGGGGTCTGGCGCACAGGGATACTAGTATGTAGGTGATCCCTAACTCCACTCCCGCCCATGCTCTCTGCTCGAGCTAGCTAACCTGGCCCGGGTGGAGAGCCAGGCGTAGAAGCATGAGTGCAGCTGATGCTCAAGCTAGATGCAGCTGGGATGCAGCCGTTCAAGTTACAACAGCTTAGCAGCAGCTCGTCCAATCACTCTTGTTACCTGCAGACTCCAGGGCATCACCTTCACCCTGTTCCTAGGGTTCAGGGCGTAACCTTCTCTGTTTTCTGCGCACAATGCTCACCAGTCCCAATGAGGCAGATGAACTTTTCCTGGTGGCCAGTCAGGATCAGGCTGTCCGGGGTCTTCAGCTTCTGCACAAGCTGGTTGGCAGTGGCATCATGCAGATGATTCCTTCCAAAGCTTCTGTGACGTTTCAAGTTTGCAGAAGTTTATCACAGGGAACCGGGCGCCCTCTCCAGATCCCTGCCCATTCCACTTCTAACGCTGCACAGAAGTACCAGCGGTGTCTCAGCATTTCTAGAGCTGGCACCATATGGGACCCGACAGAGGAGAGGCGAGAGCAGTATTTATTTTTTTTGAACGGCACGAGAGTATCTCAGACTCCACTTGCTTGGATTCTCAGAATGGCTGAAGCACTGGTAGCGGGGCTGGTCAGTTCTGAATTGGTTTACAAAAGGTGGCAAAGTTAGCATTGCTCTTGGAGCATTGACTCGGACTCTGGAATTGCCTGGCATTTGCGAGTGCCTGTCTCTGATTTAAGGGTGCATTAACTCTTTAGCTCCTAGGCTGAGCAGACAGTGTCCGCCCGCTCAAAGCACAGAATCCCTTTACCATACAACTCCAGCCTTTCTCAGAAGTCACCGCAGCTCCTCCTACCTGCATCGCATCCTTCTGCCCCATCTCCCCTCTTCTTACCCTGCTGCCTGCATGCAGTTCCCCCCAGCTGCAGATGGCAAGCTGCGTTCCCTCTCCCTAGGACCTGTTCTGCCAACCACCTCTCCCTACACGCTCATGTGGCTCCCTCTGCCCCTACTGCTCCCATTCTCCCCACACACTGCTCCAGCTGTCACTGCATCTCCCCACTGATGCAGTGAAAGGGCTATGACACTGTTTTGACATTGGCTGTGTGAGTCAATGGGGGCATCAGAAGCAAGCAGATGAGAACCAAGAAGATAGAAGGAATACTCCTGGTTTAATTCATAGCCTACTATGGTGCCTCCAGCTCTGGTACAGCAAGGGTGGCTGTCAAATGGAGAAGATGCAGGGAACGGTGGATGGAGAAGATGCTGTAAGTGTTATACCAGGTGGCCGGCCACCCACAGCTCGTGTTTTCAAAGCACGGCTCATGGAGAGCTGGGAAGTGAGAGCTCTTGAGCTAGTTTGGGCTGGATTCTAAGGGGAGGGAGGGAGGGGAGAGCCATAAGTGACTAGACCCACCCTCCCCCACACACACACACACAATGATCATCAGGACCATGGAACCTTCCATGAGCCCTGCTGCTCCCTGGTGCCGTCGCTGTGTATTCTGTGAGTCACTGCTCCCTCATCTAGAGCAGTGGACCGGTCCCCAAGACGCCCTGGACGGGGCAGGTGAGGCAAAGGAAGACCCTACACATAAGTTTTAATTCTGCTGCTCAATACACGGAGCCTCTGGCATCCTTTTGGGAGTTACTGACCTTACCAATCCTACACACCCGCCTCAAACCTGCAAATCCCCATGTAGCATAAGCTAATAAGTGCAGGCAGAGAGCTATAAGAAGGGCATTGGCTCACTGTGCTTTTTCCGCATGCTGTTTACCAGGCGGGCAGGGAGCGTTGATCGCAGCCGTCTGTTAAAGGGTAACCTGTTCGTGTGTCTCAGAAAATAATGACACTGTTAGTCATACTGGAGCGTTGAAGAAAGACACCTACACCCCGGAGGACTAAACTATTTCAAGTTACTATGGGAAAGTGGCGCCTTCGTAGCCAATATAAGCTTCTACTCACTTTTTACTCTGGCCAGCCTGCCCAACCATGCCCAGCTGTAGGAGATGGAGCTGGAATTTATTCTGGTTCGTGTATCAGCAGAATCATTATCTCAGTTTCCAGTGCAGAGTCTTTATTGTTGCTAAAGCGTAAGCCAGCAAAACCAAGCATGACTTTCAGATCCCCGGGGAAGTTTGCAGGCCTGACTGTTGGAAAAGCATGGGTCTGATTCTTTGTTACCTTGTGCTTGTGTGAAGCAAATTGAAAACCCAACTGCTCTGATTTAGTAGCATTTTACAGCCATTTCACATGGGTGCAATTATTGTACAAAGAGCGGGTCAGTGGGGAACCAGGACCCAGGCTCATAAACTGAGCAGGAGTCAGCTGAAGTTATTGAGAGATAATAAACATGCAGACCCCAACATGCCACTTCAGAGTCATTTTTCAGAGAAAAGCTGCACTTAAAAACTGGGACTACACTAGCCTGGAAATGGCTCTAATGACCAGCAAATGAAAGGCCAAGCACAGTGAAGTGTGGGGGGAAAAACAACAAGGTCCAAGATTGGCGAAAAGCCAAATGCAATTGGCAACATTCTTCCCCCCCTCCCCCCCCCCCCCAAAAAATACATTGATTACCTTTTCCCCATAATAAAATGACAGACATCCAATGCTCAGCAGACTATGTATAATTTTTACTCCCACCATGCCTTGCTTCTTGAGACACTTTTACAATACATAAAGAAATGCAACTACCCGGCATGCAGCATCTATGGGAAAGAAGGGAAAAATTTGCACGAGGCCTCAGGGTAACCCCATTATCTAGCAGTGCCATGGGTACGGGACAGAAGCTTGGGGTGGGGGCTATACAGGAGAACCTCAGAGTTACGAACACCTTGGGAATGGAGGATTGTTTGTAACTCTGAACAAAGCGATCTGGTTGTTCTTTCAAAAGTTTACAACTGAACGCTGACTTCATACAGCTTTGAAACGTCACTATGCAAAAGAAAAATGCTCCTTTTAGCCATCTTAATTTTAACAAAACAAGCACTGAATCAGTTTCCTTACCTTGACAGATCTTTTTTTTTTTTTTTAAACTTTCCCTTTATTTTTTAGTAGCTGGCATTTAACATAGCACTGTACTGTATTTGCCTTTTTCTTGTCTCTGCTGCTGCCTGATTGCATACTTCTGGCTCCAGATGAGGAGTGTGGTTGACCGGTCAGTTCGTAACGCCGGTGTTTTGTAACTGAGATTCTACTGTATGTATATTCTTGTCCCCATCTGATCCCATCAGTTCTTGTCCCATTCCAATATGTATACTTCTGTCCCCAACTGATCCTGTCTCTCTTGTCCCATTCCTGTCCTACTTCTCCTCCATACAGCCTGGGCACTCACAGGGGAGCTCCCTGCTCTTAGTTCTAGCAGCCAGTGACCTAGCAATCCCTAGACAGGACGGCCAGTTGCAGAGAAGTTCAGACCTAGGCTGGAGCATACTCAGTGCAGATGGACTATTCAGAGAATTTTGCAGCCAGCCTGTGGCTCCAGTACTGAGCATGCATGAACTGCGATTTTCAGAGGCTTATGGCTTTGCCAAATTTTGGCTTATTTTCCCAGAATGGCAAAAAAGCAACGCCCTGACACCAGGGCTAAATTTCAAGTCTCTGCTTCAATGCCTGGAGACACTAGAGCTTTTCAATGACGTGGTTGTAACCCTGTTTTAATGCGGGCACAAGCATGTGTATTTTTTTAGAGCTGATCATGAGTTCCCCAACAGTTGTGTGTGTTGTTGGAAAATGCCAATTCGTCTCAACTAGAACTGTTCAGAAGCAAGAGTTGGTTTCGATAAAATGTGAATTCAAAAGAATTTGGTGGTAAAGCTCAAAATGATCAAAACAAGCTGAAAATTTTTGTCATTTCTGGTTCAAAATGAGAGTTGCTTTGAAAATTTAGTTAGTTGATACTCTTTAAAAGGCATTTTAAAAGCTGGAAATCAAAATTAAATGGTTTGAAATTACCAAAATGAAATGTTTGGCCTGACCCCATCCAAAAAATGTTTTGGATTATCGATTTGGTGAAAAATTTTCCAATTTTTTGGGGGGATCCCAATTTGGGGTGGGAAATTTTTTTAAAAATCTCAACTTCTCATGGGCTGGGAAACCATTTCTTGCTGATGTCTACTTCCTCCACCCCCTACCCCACCCTGTTCTCAAAAACAGCTACATCATTTTTTATTTTTTCTGAAGCTTTCAAAGAAAATTCAGCCTGAGGCGGGCACCAGCATTTCAGCTCCCACAGTTACAGTGGAGCAAAGTTACATGTAACTGGACCCAGGGTTTTATAATGGAAACCTCAGTTATAAGCATCATGCCCCGTGTCCTGTCTTCTGACAGTGGCCAATACCAGGTGCCCCAGAGGGAATGAACAGACCAGGTAAACATCGAGTGATTCATCCCCTGTCACCCAATCCCAGCTTCTGGCAAACGGAAGCTAGGGACACCATCCCTGCCCATCCTGGCTAATAGCCATTGATGGACCTATCCTCCATTAATTTATCTATGTTCTTTTTTTTAACCCTGTTACGGTCTTGGCCATCACAACATCTCCTGGCAAGGAGCTCCACAGGTTGACTCTGCGTTGTGTGAAAAAATACTTCCTTTTGTTTGTTTTAAACCTGTTACCTATTCATTTCATTTGGTGACCCCTAGTTCTTGTGTTCTGAGAAGGAGTACATAACACTTCCTTATTTACTTTCTCCACACCAGTCCATGATTGTATAGACCTCTATCATATCCCCCCTTAGTTGTCTCTTTTCCAAGCTGAAAAGTCCCAATCTTATTAATCTCTCCTCATAAGGCAGCCGTTCCATATCCCTAATAATTTTTGTTGCCCTTTTCTAATCCTTTTCCAATTCCAATATATCTTTTTTGAGACGGGGCAACCACATCTGCACACAGTATTCAAGATGTGGGCTTACCAGGGATTTATATAGAGGCAATATGATATTTTCAGTCTTATTTTCTATCCCTTTCTTAATGATTCCCAACATTCTGTTTGCTTTTTTGACTGCTGCTGCACATTGAGTGGATGTTTTCAGAGAACTTCCACGATGACTCCAAGGTCCAAGTCACCCAGTTTTGAGAGATCCCTTTGTAACTCTTCACAGTATGCCTGGGACTTAACTATCTTGAGTAGTTTTGTATCATCTGCACATTTTGCCACTTCAATGTTTACCCCTTTTTCCAGATCGTTTATGAATATGTTGAATAGGACTGGGCCCAGTACAGACCCCTGGGGGACACCACTATTTACCTCTCTCCACTCTGAAAACTGACCATTTATTCTTACCCTTTGTTTTCTATCTTTTAACCAGTTACCGATCCATAAGAGGACCTTCCCTCTTATCCCATGACAGCTTACTTTGCTTAAGAGCCTTTGGTGAGGGACCTTGTCAAAGGCTTTATGAAAATCTAGTACACTATATCCACTGGATCCCCCTTGTCCACATGCTTCTTGACCCCCTCTGGTAGATTGATGAGGCTTCATTTCCCTTTGTAAAAACCATGTTGACTCTTCCCCCAACAAGTTATGTTCATCTCTGTGTCTGACGATTTTGTTCTTTCAACCAGTTTTGCCTGGTACCGAAGTCAGGCTTACTGGCTTATAATGACCAGGATCACCTCTGGAGCCCTTTTAAAAAATTGGCATTACATTAGCTATCCTCCAGTCATTTGGTACAGAATGATTTAAATGATAGGTTACAGACTACAGTTAGTAGTTCTTCAATTTCAGATTTGAGTTCCTTCAGAACTCTTGGGTGATACCATCTGGGCCTGGTGACTTATTACTGTTTAGTTTATAAATTTGTTCCCAAACCTCCTCTGACACCTCAATCTGGGACAGTTCCTCAGATTTGTCATCTAAAAAGAATGGCTCAGTTTTGGGAATCTCCCTCACATCCTCAGCTGTGAAGACCAATACAATGAATTCATTTAGTTTCTCCACAATGGTCTTATCGTCCTTGAGTGGTCCTTTAGCATCTCGATTGTCCAGTGGCCACACTGGCTGTTTAGCAGCCTTCGTGCTTCTGATGTACTCCAATTTTAGATGAGCAAAAGTCATCAAAGACCCTAGCACAGGACTTCCAAAGACATGATGCCCATCAGGGGATTGCAGCAGTACCCAAAATGGGTGACATTGGCAGGGAGGAAGGTGTTTCTAGGACTGTCCTCCTATGGAGCCCACAGCGGAAATTCTAACTGCCTCCCTTCCTAATTATGACACCACCACCATCATCATCATCACCCTGGGATTTCTGGCTAGGCTTCCCCTTGGAAGCTCGACACCCATCTGGAGCCAAGGAACTGGGCTGAAGTCGGCTTTTGCAGCTAGGAAAGAAGGGGTGTCTCTCGCCCCCGAGCTGCTCTCGCCCAGCTCCAGGGCCACTGGTGGTGCAGGCGTTCTCAGTTACTGCCATGACGGGTTGCTGCCGGCCTGGCTGGGGTGGGAACTCATCGAAACCAATTAGTCTGATTTTCAATTATCTGGAAGAAAGAACCTAGCTAATTAAAGCCTAATTACATTTTGCCTGCTTCGTCAGCCATCTTATCCTATTAAACCTGCAATCTGGGCCTCGGTGAGGCAGGAAGGGTGCAACAGCAGCTGCACAGAAAGCTGTAGCTATGAACACTAGAAGGGCCATCTCTGGATTTAACCCTGTACGCACCACATGCCGACCTGTGGCAGCAAGCCAGCGTCTAGCATAGTCTAGCCAGCCAGTGGGGAAGGGGCTACTGCAATCCACACTACAACTGTGGCTCACTGAAATCAAGGCAGAAAGGGAAGAGGGGTTGGCCAGGGGGCTGCTCTAGACTACCTTGAAAGCCTGGGTAGGAATGGAAGAGCCCTGCTCGGCTGGGTGCTGAACACCCCAAACACAGACGGGAGTTGAAGATGTTCTGCACCTTGCAGGATGTCACCCAGGGTTCATGACAGCAATTTCATGGCTTTGGTGGCTGTGCCAGGGTCCCCAGAGTGCAACCTGAACTGTGGGACAGCTGAGCCTTCTGTCCCATCAACCTGGGACATCCCTCTCACACTGTGGCAGGCCCTGCGCTTACACAACCAGCCACAGGCAGGGACACTTCTAGCTGAGTTACATGAATGCTTCTCCCAGCCACTCATGAACCAACACTAGAGAGGCTCCAGCCAATTTCCTCCCAGCGCTCTAGCCTTGCACCCCGGAATATACCGTCTTGCCCTGCTCAGAAGCCTGATCAGTGTAAGTTTATTACCTATCCACCCCTCCCTCAATGTGGAGAGGACACACACCAGCCTTTGTACCCTGAGCTGAGATTTCCCAAGCACTTCAACCAAAACACCCTGTTTTAGGTGAAATATAAACAGATTTATTAACTACAGCAAGATAGATTTTAAGTGATTATAAGTAGCAGGCATAGATATCAAAGTTGGTGATCTAAGAAATCCACAGTCTAAGTTCTATTAACTAAACAGGATTTGTATCAAGCCATGTCTCACCCTGATAGATGGTACAAACAGGTCACAGATCTTCAGTACACAGGTTGAAACTCTCCTCCAGCCCAGGACCACCCTACCCAGTTCAAGGTCTTTGTCCTCAAGGCATATTTCCAGGTGTTGAGCTGTGGGGGGAGCAAGGCCAAGCCATGATGCCACTTCCCCTTTTTACAGTTTCTTCCAGATTGCTGGAAAGATCTATGCTTTTGAGGTGGTGATCCACCCCCATTGGTCAAGCAGCATCCATTGTCTATGTGCTGTCTCTGAGAAGCCTTCTGGGATGGTCGTTGGGAGAGTGAATTCCCTTTAATGGGCCATTAGCATGTCTGGCTGCTCCGTTGTTGCACCTGAAAGGCTGCTTGTGAGTGTTCCCAACCTCACAGCATATTTTAATAAACACAGCAAAACTTCACAACTTCCCATACAGTGAGAGCACCTACACTCCAACAGGATATTAATGTTCAACAGATCAAGGCTTTTAAAATGATACCTCGCAAGGCCTACTTTATACAAAACATATCCTCATTATATGACAGCAATGAATATGGGGGTTCCAGGGTGCTGCTTTGAGGTACAGAGTGCCACAGTGGCATGTCCTTCTGGCCTGCAAGAGCCATCGCTTGGGGGCAGCACAGCTGGGGTGGCTTAAGGAAGGGGCCTTGCGATCTGTGTCCCAAGGGGGCCCAGGCAACAGCAAGCAAGCTATTTGGGAGGAAGATCAAGAAGCAGGAGTAGCAAGAGCTCATCTACATGGGGAGGCTGGAATGAGGAGTCTGTGTGGTTGGGCAGGGCATACTGAGTCTAAAACTTTGTCCTCATTTAGCTTTCACACACATACACACACACACACACACACCCATGGGTGTCAGATACCATCAGCCTGTCCAGGGCCAAATCTCCCCTCTGGGACCTTCATTTGACAGAGCTAATGAACTCAGGGAAGCTGGGTCCAGCCAGCCCTGAACTTTGGCTCCATCAGCATCCGAACTAACAGCTCAGGCAGAGCGCTTGTTTCGGGTTGAAATGGTGTGTTTGGTTGATTTCCTGCAGCCTGCATTTTCCCCCCCACCCAGAGCAAGCTCAGTCTCCAGCTGGCATCAGGTCAATACTCCCAGCAGCGTGTCAGTTGTGAGGACAAATTGGGGTGCCACCGGGGGCTTCCAGGAAAGTCCAGATCACACCCACTTGACAGCCCTGCCCCCACTTCCTGTTGTGGCATGTGATTTAACAACTGAGCCAATCTCTGGTGCATAGGGTTGCCAGGTGTATGGTTTTCAAGCAGAACACCTGGTCAAAAAGGGACCCTGGTGACTCTGGTCAGCACCGCTGGCTGGGCTGTTAAAAGTCCAGTCGGCAACGCAGTGGGCCTATGGCAGGCTCACTGCCTGCTGTGGCTCTGCACGGCTCCTGGAAGCAGCGGCATGTCTTCTTTCCAGCTCCTAAGCGTAGGGGCAGCCAGGGGGCTCTGCATGCTGACTGCACCCCAAGCGCTGGCTCCGCAGCTCCCGTTGGCTGGTAACTAGTAGAGCTGCCTGACTGCACCTCCGCATAGGAGCCAGAGGTGGGGGACATGCTTCCAGGAGCTGCCTGAGGTAAGCACCACCTGGAGCTTGCACCCCTGACCCCACCCTGTGTCCCTGGCCCAGCCCTGATCCCCCTCCCACTCTCTGAACCACTCAGCCCTAGCCCGGCGCATGCTTCTGCACCCCAGATCCCTCATCCCCGGCCCCACACCAGAGCCCGCACCCAAAGCCGGAGCCCTCACCCTCCCACACACCCCAACTCCCTGCCTCACCCCTGAGCACCCTCCCAAACTCCAAACCCCTCGGCTTCACCCCCAGCCTGGAACTCCCTCCTGCACCCAAATGCCTCATCTTTAGCCTCACCCCAAAGCCTGCACCCCCAGACAGAGCCCTCATCCCTTCCTGCATCCAAACCCCCTGCCCCAGCCCGGAGACCTCTCCCACACCCTGAACCCCTCATTTTTGCCCCACCCTGGAAACCGCACCCCCAGCCCAGAGCCTGTACCCCTTCCCACATCCCAACCCCCTGCCTCAGCCCGGAGTACCCTCCCATTCTCCGAACCCCTCAGCTCCACCCCCCAGCCTGGAGCCCCCTCCTGCACCCCAAATCCCTCATCCCCTGCCCCATCCCAAAGCCTGCACCCCCAGACAGCCCTCACCTCCTCCTGCATCCAAACCCTCTGCCCCAGCCCGGAGCCCCCTCCTGCACCCTGAACCCCTCATTTCTGGCCCCACCCCCAGCCAGAGCCCTCACCCCGTCCTGCACCCCAACCCCCTGAACCAGCCAGGCGAAAATGAGTTAGTGAGGGTGGGGGAGAGCAAGTGACAGAGGGAGGGAGAATGGAGCAAGCAAGGGGCAGGGCATTGGGTGAGTGGCAGGTCGGAGCAAGGGTGTTTGGTTTTGTGCCAGTAAAAAGTTGGCAACCCTACCACTGTGCCCCTCCCACACCTTCCCGTATCCCCAGCACTTCAGTGCCATGCGCTTGGGAAGATCCCATCTCTTTCTGGGAGGTTGAGGGAAGAAGCCCAAGTGCCAGCCAAGCAATTGGAAAAGGCCGTTTTATTTTTTTTGACTCACAAATACATTGAATCTGGATTGAGGTTTCAACCTGGACAATGTCTCCCTGCCTAAAGAAAAAAATACAGTTACCATAACAACCTGACTCTGTGCTTCATTACCATGGCAATTTGCAGGAATTATGAAATACGGTGTGGCTTTTTTTATGCATGAGCTCGGCTACATTTGGTGCCAGACTCAGGCTGAAGTTGTTTTTTTTCCCCCTCCTTAATCTATTTTGTCTCTCACTGCGGTTTGTTAACCATTTCATTCCCCCATCATTTTGTATGTATAGTTGGGATTATGTTTTATAATGTGCATTACTTTGCATTTATCAACATTGAATTTCATCTGCCATTTTGTTGCCCAGTGACCCAGTTTTGTGAGGTCTCTTTGTAGCTCTTTATCATCATCTTTGTTCTTAACTCTCTTGAGTAATTTTGTATCATCTGCAAAATTTGCCACCTCACTGTTCACCTCCTTTTCTAGGTCATTTATGAACAGCACTGGTCCCAGTACAGATCCTTGGGGGACCAGTGCTCTTATTTACCTCTTTCCATTATGGAAACTGACCATTTATTTTCTCCCAGTTGTTTCCTATCTTTTACCTAGTTACTGATCCATGAGACAACCTTCTCTCTTCTCGCATGACTGCTTAGTTTGCTTAAGAGCCTTTGGTGAGGGACTTTGACAAAGACTTTCTGAAAGTCCTAGTACACTATGTCGACTGGTTCACCCTTGTCCATATGCTTCTTGACCCCCTCAGAGAATTCCAGTAGATTGGTGAGGCATGATTTCCCTTTACAAAAACCATAAAATCATAGAATATCAGGGTTGGAGGGGACCTCCAGAGGTCATCTAGTCCAACCCCCTGCTCAAAGCAGGACCAATCCCCAATTTTTGCCCCAAATGGGGCCCTCAAGGATTGAACTCACAACCCTGGGTTTAGCAGGCCAATGCTCAAACCACTGAGCTATCCTCCCCATGTTGATTCTTCCCCAACAGATCTATCTGTCTGATCATTCTGTTCTTTACAATAGTTTCAATCAATTTGCCTGGTACTGAAGTTAAGCTTATTGGCCTGTAATGGCCAGGATCACCTCTGGAGCCTTTTTTTAAAATCGGTGTCACATTAGCTGTCCTCCCGTCACCTGGTACAGAGGCTGATTGAAGCGATTGGCTACATACCAGAATTAGTAGTTCTGCAATTTCATATTATAGTATCTTCAGAACTCTTGGGGGATAGATACCATCTGGTCCTTGTGACTTATTACTGTTTAATTTATCAATTTGTTCCAAAACCTCTTCTACTGACACCTCAATCTGGGACAGTTCCACCAATTTGTCACCTAAAAAGAATGGCTCAGGTGTAGGGATCTCCCCCACATCCCCTCCAGTGAACGCTGGTGGAAATAATTCATTTCGCTTCTCTGAAACAGCTTTGTCTTCCTCGAATGCTCCTTTAGCACCTTGATCAGCCAAAGGTCGTGCTGCCTGTTTGGCAGCTTCCTGCTTCAGATGCACTTTTAAAAAATCACTGATAGTTTTGTGTCTCTAGCTAGTTGCTCTTCAAATTCCTTGGCCTGGCTTATTATGCTTTTAAACTTGGTTTGCCAGAGTTTATGCTCCTTTCTATTTTCCTTAGTAGGATTTGACTTCCTATTTTTCAAGGCTGCCTTTTTTTTTTTAAACACCTCTTTTACTTTTCCTGTTTAGCCAAGGGAGCCTTTTTTTTTTTAAATTTCTTACCTTATTTTTTTATAGGGGTATACATTTAGTGTGATCCTCTATTATGGTGTTTTTAAATAGTCTCCATGCGGTTTGCAGGCATTTTACCTTTGCGACTGTTCCTCTTAATTTCCATTTAATTAGCTTCCTCGTTTTTTGTCTAGCTCCCCTTTTTTAAGTTAAATGCTACTGTGGTGGGTTTCTGGCATTTTTTCCCCTGCAAGGATGATAAGTTGAATTACATTATGGTTACTGTTACTGAGCAGTTCAGCTGCATTCACCTCTTAGATCAGATCCTGGATTTAGGACTTGTCAGGGTTCCCTCCCAACTCTGAACTCTAGGGTACAGATGTGGGGACCTGCATGAAAGACCCCCTAAGATTATCTCTACCAGCTTAGGTTAAAACTTCCCCAAACACAAATTCTTCCTTGTCCTTGGAATGGTATCGCTGCCACCACCAAATAAGTTAAACAAAGATTTAGGAAAAGGACCACTTGGAGTTCCTGTTTCCCCAAAATATCCCCCCAAGCCTCTTCACCCCCTTTCCTGGGGAGGCTTGAGAGTAAACAAGGTGAGCACAGACCAGACCAGACAAACCAATCAGCTTCTTAACAAAACAGAACTTTATTATAAAGAAAAAAGTAAAAGAAGCACCTCTGTAAAATCAGGATGGAAGGTAATTTTACAGGGTAATCAGATTCAAAACACAGAGGATTCCCCTCTAGGCAAAACTTTAAAGTTACAAAAAAACCAGGAATAAACCTCCCTCTTAGCCTAGGGAAAATTCACAAGCTAAAACAAAAGATAATCTAACACATTTCATTCCTATTACTTACAATTTGTAATCTTAGATGCTTAGTTCAGGTATGGCTTTAAGAGATGTATTTTTCCTGCTCTGGTCCCTCTCTGTCCCAGAGAGAAAACAAAGAGAGCACAAAACAAAAAACTTTTAAATCTGTGGGGGAAGAATCTTCTCCCCTTATTGGTCCTTTTGGTCAGGTGCCAACCAGGTTATCTGAACTTCTTAGGACTTTACAGGCAAAGGAGAGATTTTATGCTACCCTTAGCTGTGTATTTATGACAGCACTAAATCAAGACTTGCCTCTCCCTGTGTGGGTTTCAGGACCGTCATTAATAGTGTCTAGAATTTTATCTCTGCATCCTGTCCTGAGGTGACGTCCCCAGTAAATCTGGGGATAATTGAAATCCCCCATGTTATTGCATTTTCTGCTTTTGTAGTCTCGCTAATCTCCCTGAGCATTTCACAATCACGGTCGCCATCCTTTGTCACCTCCCCTGCTCCTCAATTGTTTTTGTTCCTAGGACCCAGGAGGGAAACAGCCTACGAGAGCTGGGTTCTGTTCCTGGCTCTGCGGCAGACTGACCTTGGATCAGCCACTTCACTTCTCTTTGCCTCGGTTTCCCCTCCCATGCTCTGCCTAAACTATGAGCTATGTGTCTCTCACCGTGTGTTTTTAAGGCACCTAGCACAATGGGACTCGAGTCTCAGCTGGGGGCTTCCAGATCATATGACAAATAATTAAAATGAATAAAATAATAATCAACTGGCCTGGTTAAAAAAAACAAAAACAAAAACAAAAAAATGGCTAAAAATTTCTTGAAAACTAGCAGCATCAACGGAGCTTGAATTGCACACCAGGGTATAAGGTGAGAAAGCTGGCTGCAAGAAAAGGAAATAGAGCAAAACAAATTAGCAATGAATAGTGTTTGCTTTTTAAAAAAAACACACAAGCCTCAGCCCTCCCCCTTTTCTTGCTGGCTGAAAGGTTCACACTGATCTGGCCAGCTCACATACAGCCGTAAAGAAGCATAGATGAGAGAACTCAGCAGAGCTCCAGGGTCCCAGAGATCTCTGGCTGAATAGCTCGTCTGCGCTTCTAACAGTTCAGAAGGATAGGTGAGAGCAAAGCCCATTCTCTCTCCAGCGTCAAGGCCCTTCTGTATCCCTCCCCCCCCCCCACAACCCCTACCCCGCACCCCACACAGGTGTAACGCAGCCAATCTCCCGCAGCAGTGTACACACGCTCAGAACCTCGCCTGGGGCCAGATTTTCACACTAGTGCCACAGGTTGGGTGCCGGCAGGGAAGGAAAGGCGGGATTAAGAATTAAACGTGTACTGTAATTCCCCGAGACCTGATTGAACTGGAAGCTGAGACCCGAGCCTGAGGTGTCTGCGGTGGTTATTGTTGTGTCATTAACCATGGGGCTGGGGCAAAACCTACGGGAAACCTGCACCTGCAGCTTACTGCGGCGTCTGTTCATTGGAGTCAGGGATCTTCACCGAGTGCCGCCAGTCTGGCTTTATCTGACGGGACCTAGTGTCTATATTTTATATAAGAGGCTGTGTCAGCTTGGAGACACCAGAGCTGGCTGCTGCGGCCGACTGGTGGCAGATTTACTCACCACAGCCACCAGCGTCTGGCCTGGATGCTTACTGGATAAGCTACTCGCACCCATCCCCCGTGGCTGAAATGCAGCTCCCTCTGGGGTGGAACATGGCAGCGATTGAACACTACACAGCCGTTTAGAACCGTACTTCTCTGGTAGCTCCCACGTGAGTCTCTCACAGCTCAGGACAGCAATGCTCATGGATTTCAGCCTCCTCCCTTGGTCAATAATGTATTACGAGCCCTGGGTGGCACAGAGGGAGGAAGAGGAGCCAGGAGAATAAGGCCAGGATCCTCGGGGGTATTTAGGTGCCCAACTCCCACTGAAATATATCCAGTGATGTCAATGGGAGTTGGGCATCTCTGAGGATCTGGGCATAAGTGACTTGCCCAAGGGCTCACCAGAAGCCAATGGCAGAGCCGGGAATAGAAACCATGGTGGGCCTGGTTCTCTGCTGCCCTGCACCTGGTGTCCTTGTTTACGCCAGGGCAAGGCGGGAGTAAAACACTGCCAGGCTGGAGTGGGGCACGTCACAAAGGCCGTGGAATCCCTGAGGGCCACTGCAGAGGGGCAGATGCCCTGAGGCATAAATACACCCCAGCCACACATCCTCCTGCCCCAGACATCTCCCCTTGCTCCTCCTGCCCCAGAACCCTGCCTGCACCAGGGATGGGCTGCTGCAGAGGACCCCTGGGCCAGGGGGAGGGAGGGGGCTCTCTCTCACGGGGGGGGGGGCACACAAGCGGCACTACCAGCCCTTTGCACCAGGGTGACTTTGAATGGGGCCTGGGAACCCAGTGCTCAGACGTGCCAGGTACCTGCAGCCTCGCACAGGGGGTCACTGCAGAGAGCTGTGCTGGTCCGCTCCCACCCCCCACCTTGAAGCTCTTTATGTTCCCCTCAGGGTCACCCAGGGAGAGCTCACCCTAATGCAGAGCCCTCCGGCCCCCCTTGGCTTTGGGGCTACAGTGGGGATCAGGTCAGATAAAGGCCTGGATGAGTCTGTATACTAAGGAATGGCCCATGAGACTAACCCGCATTGCCAGGCTAGCCGCCTGGGGTCACTGCTCCTTCCTGCAGCTCAGGGGAGAGGCAACCCGTCCCTACCAGTTACCCGTCCCGCCAATCCGCTGTCCCCCGCAGTTCCTGCAGCCAAGCTCCTTTTCCAAAAATAGCTCTCCTGGAAAGGGGGTGATTAATCTTTCATTGTCAACCTCGCTCGTGCTGAGCCAGGGCTTTGTCTGTCTGTGTCTTAAATCTGCCACAAGCAAAACAAGACCGCAGGGGTCCCCCGGTGCCAGTCGCATGCCATGGGACCTCACGGGGGGGATCAATAATTAAAGGCCAAAGAGAAGGGAGAGCACAGAGGTCAGGCAGACAACCTGCACGCCCCTAAAGCCTAGAGGTTCTTGAGCAGGGGGGCTGTCACCTGCCCTCCCCAAGCAGCACACACAGTCCCACATGTGGAGCCAAGCAGTGGTATCCATTTCACAGTCCTATCATGGAGCCTCTAGGATGTAGGGACGAGACTCTGGGGTGATTGGTGTACTGCAAACTGTATGAAGCTGTCCCTTTAAATTTCAGGGGGTTTCTCCTAGTCCTGCTTGCAGGCCAGGGGGCTCTGTAAGGAAGAGTACAATCTGGGCCTTGCAGCAGTCAGTCTGCAGAGAGCCAGCCTAGAGCTGTGGGGTGGGGTGAGCTGTGCCGTTCTGTTTCAGCGAGCAGCCTGCTTTGTCTCTCTCTGTTCTAGGGTCCTTGGGTGTTGTCGTTCTGGATTCTAAGAAGCAGCATCAAGTTACACTGTAACCAAGCAGCAAGAGGATTTGTGTTTTTATCTACCCTCTCTGTTTGTATGCTGTGAACCATACCGCTTCCCTTCCCCTTGCGGGCTGATGGGAGTGGAGTTTAGCCAGGCCAGGATTTAAGGAGACCTGGTGTGGTGACGTGAGGCTGCCCAGGCTGGGAGCCAGAGAGAACCACAGGGTTACACAGCCTCCGTAAAGAATCTTCTTGTCTCTGTGTAACAGGGTTCATCTCCTCTCTGCCAAGAGCCACGCTGCGGACAGTAGCCCTGATTGACCCCTAGCCAGGACTTGCTAGGAGCTGAGGGAGAAAAGCAAATTAGCAATCTCAGCCATGAGACAACGCCCATACTGGACTCCAACACCCCTGCTACGAGCGGGCGTGAATCATCACCATTCAATCACACTCACCAGGCTGGCAGCTGGGAGCGTCACACAATCCCTCCGTTGTGTCCAAAGCGACAACTTCCAGCTGCCCAGCTCATCTGCCGACCTCACTCCAACGAGTTTATGGCCCTTATGTCTGGCTCCAGCATGCATGGCTCTGAGCTCTCCCCTACCAGCTCTTGGGATTTCAGGACCCCAATCCTGTGAGATGCTGAGCGCCCATTGATTTCAATGCTCAGCGCTTCCCAGGATCAGGCAGGATGTTTGTGACAAGCCAAGAGGCACCAGCGATGATGAGAGCAGGCTAGCAGAAGCTTTGTCCTGACACTAACACATGTGCTCTGGGCATGACCTCTTGAGTCTCTGTGGATTTAATACACCCCAGAGTCTAGCAGGCCAGGAATGGGATCTGCTGCCACTGTGATATCTGGACAGATGAGAAAACTCAGGCCGAATCCTCATCCCAGGGGAGTCACCAGAAAAACTCCTACTGATGCCAACAGGGGCAGGACTGGACGGACCTTCAGACAACAGCAGATAGGGAGTCACCTGGAAGGTCCCATCTTCGTTTTATTTATGACGCCATTGGAGAGGAAGGGTTGTCATATGGCTCAGCCCTCAGCCCTGCCACTTGCTCCTTGTGCAACTTCGGGCAAGTCCCTTAGAGTGAAGTCAATGGCAAAGCTCCCATTGACTTGAAGGGGGCCCGGATTTCACCCCTTGGCTCTGAGGGCTTCAGTTACCTGCCTGTGAAATGAAGACAGAAATGCTCTCTGTGCCCCCTCTTACCCTGGGTCTGTCTAGACCAGGGGTGGGCAAACTTTTTGGCCTGAGGGCCACATCTGGGTGCGAAACTCTATGGAGGGCCGGGTAAGGAAGGCTGTGCCTCCCCAAACAGCCTGGCCCTCACCCCCTATCTGCCCCCTCCCACTTCCTGCCCCTGACTGCCCCCCTCAGAACTCCCGACCCATCCAACCCCCCCTGCTCCTTGTCCCCTGACCACCCCCTCCCGGGACCCCTGCCCCTAACCAACCCCCAGGACCCCACCCCCTATCTAACCCTCCCTGTTCCCCCCCACCCGTCCCAGAACCTCTGCCCTATCCGACCGCCCCCCCAACCTCCACCCAACCAACCTCCCCTTGCTCCCTGTCCCCTGATGGCCCCCTGGGACCCCCCTGCCCCTTGTCCGACCCCCGGTCCGGCCCCTTACCATGCCTCTCAGAGCAGCATATCTGGCAGCCGTGCTGCCTGGCTGGAGCCAGACACACTGCCGCGCTGCCCTGCAGGAGGGTACAGCCCTGCCATCCAGAGCACTGGCAGCAGGGCGGCATGGCTGCGGGGGAGGGGGAACAGCAGGCGAGGGGCCAGACTAGCTTCCATGGCCAGGAGCTCAGGGGCCAGGCAGGACGGTCCCATAGGCCGTAGTTTGCCCACCTCTGGTCTAGACTGTGAACTCTTTGAGGCAGCGACGGTATTTTACACGTGTATGTACAGCGCCTTGCACAGTGAGGCCCCAATCTCATGTGGAGCCTCTGGACACCCCCATAGTACTGCTGCTAACAGCCAGTTTATACGACTGTTCATTACCATCGTTCTTATCTGTCTGTTATTCTCCATTTTGTCTCCCAGCTCGCAGAGCTTCCTGGTTTATTGGTTTACAGGAGTGTGACGAAGCGGGACTGTTCTTAATGTTTCCTCTGAATATTGTGGGGGTGCCTCAGTTTCCCCTATGCAGTTCTTAAGTATCTAGGGGGTGGAGTAAGGGTGTATGATCGTTGCAGAGCCTTAGCGGGCAGGTGTGTGCAGGGGTCTGGACACAGAGAATGGCCGACACCCTGTTTCCTTGCAACTGATGGCCTGAGCCCTTCCCCCCTGCAAGGTGAGAGCTAAAGGGTTGGAGAACAAAGGAATCCGGTGACCTCCTGGCCCGGGAAAGGGACAAAGCCCAGAGGAGGAGGGGCTGGAGAGAGTTTCAGTTTGGGGCTGGCTGGGGACAAGGAGTGAAGTGCAGACGTGGTTGTCTGGCTCACTGCCCCCCAAAATGGACCCAGCTGAGGGGTCCTGTTCTCTGCTCCGACAAGCTCTGTGTTAGACCATGTTCCTGTCGTCTAATAAACCTTCTGTTTTACTGGCTGGCTGAGAGTCACATCTGACTGCGAAGTTGGGGGGCAGGACCCTCTGGCTTCCCCAGGACCCCGCCTGGGCAGACTTGCTGTGGGAAGCGCACGGAGGGGCAGAGGATGCTGAATGCTCCGAGGTCAGACCCAGGAAGGTGGAAGCCGGGTGAGCTGTGTGTCCTGGAGACAGGCTGCTCACAGAGAGGAGACTGCCCCAGAGTCCTGACTGGCTTCGTAGGGAGCAGTTCCAGAGCATCGCCCAGGGACTCCGTGACAAGGAGCTGTGTTAATCACAATGTGAGTAGTGTATCTACCACACACACAGCCACGGGTGCTCGTCGCGTGCCGGGCATGGGGTTCGGAAAGCTGTCGGAAGCGGCTGAGATACCGTCACTCGGACAGTCACCGCAGCTTGTTTCTGTAGCGAATGCAGCTCAGCAGGGCCCGAAATTCCCCCAGCAGGCTTCTGCCATGCGCAGTCCGGCTCCACTCCCTCCAGCTTCCCAAACAGCCAGGCCTGACTCCAAACTCATACTGATGGACCCACCTATAGTCATCAGGCCTGGCCTACCACGGACGGGCGCCTTAGTGACTGCTTAGGCCTTGGCACCTCTCCCAAGCGGGTACGAAATGCTGCCATGCTCACATGGTAGCGATGGCCAGTCACTTTGCCCTTTGGGACTCATTCTTCCGTGCACCCTGGGTTGAATGTGGAGGGAGTGGGTATAGCCAGGAAGCGTGATCCCCGGGATGGCCTCCTGAAGGTAGAAGGCTGCTTGAACTTGTGCTGGAAAGCAAACAGACCCTCTGCCCCCATGAGAACTGGGGCACACACGTAGCGCAGGGCCCTCTTTGCCACCCCGCTCAGGCCCTGCGGCAAGCTGCGCCAGGCTGAACCCAGGGGAGTGTAGTGCACTGACGTAAACCAGTGTCAGTGAGAGCTGAACCGCTGCCCAGCGGGAAGTGTTGGCACGCAGTGCAGGGGGATCAGGCCCAGTGGTGTCCCACAGCCCTGACCCCAGTGTTGGGGAGATCAGGATCTCACACAGCTTGGGAACTGTCACCGGCTACAGCTGCTAAGGCAATTCTAGTTTCCATTCATCCCCTGTGCAATGAGACCTTGCAATCTCTCCGGGGCAGGAACAATCCTTCCTGGAGCTTGAGTGTCATTCTGGCTGCTCCTGTGTATAAATAAATAACGTGTAACCACGCTCCCCTACAAACTTCCTGTTAAGCTGCAGGCACGTGTCTGGGGTTTCTGTCCTCCTCCCTGCCAGTTAAGAGTTAAAAGGGAATCCCCCTCCCCTCACATATGTTGGAATGCAAACTCAAATCACTGTAACTCTGCAATGCCTTCCTCTATGCAGAGCATCGAAAACATTCCTCGGAGAGCATTGGGTTATTGATGGTTACACACGTGACTCCAACACGTGTGATGAGTGGTCTCCACAGTGACACTTGCTCTTTTCCCGTGCGCTCTCTCCCTGTGCATGATCTGGGCATAGGTGATTGAAAAACACAGAGACGCGCTTAACCTGGTGTCTAAAGACATTTGGATAATTGGCTGAGATGTACCAGTTTATATGAGCATAAGCTTTCGTGAGCTACAGCTCACTTCATCGGATGTAGCTCACGAAAGCTTATGCTCAAATAAATTGGTTAGTCTCTAAGGTGCCGCAAGTACTCCTTTTCCTTTTGGCTGAGATGTGGAATCATAGGACCCGACCCTTGGGTGTCTGCAGTGTGTCTCAGAAACCTGCCCTCAGCAGAGCACTGGGAATGCTGCCTTCCAGGTGCTGCTTGGCCAATCAGGGATTTGCGGAATGATCTGATGGGTGCCGGGTATCACCAGAAAAAGGCACCAGCACCATCCAGCTAAAAGGGGAATATTTTAGCTCCAGTGAGAAACTAACTAGTTTGTGACAAGTTTCTGACTTCCTCAGGGCATCGCTACGGGTGAGAGTTAAGGTGGTTTAGGGGCCTTATTTGGGAACCGCAACGTCAGCTCAGCATTTCCTGCATTTCTTAATACTAGAGGGGTTTTTAACTCCCACTTCTACCTCAGCACCATCTGTCACCTTCCAGGTGTGAGGCTGATCGATTTTAGCAAAGGGGCCAAAATCCAGTTTAAAATGGAAACCCAATTGCAGCCATAGGGCCCAATCCTGCAAACATGATGCACTTGCTTCACTTCGCTACTAAAAATAGGCCCATGAATACTCACGGTAGGGAAGTGAAGCAAATGCCTATGGGTTTGCAGAATCAGGGCTTTAATATGCATTGGGTTTAATTCTCCATTGCCCAGGACTGTCTGTCTCAGTTACAGATCAGGTGATTCCAGTATGGAGTTTACTCTGGATTTACACTGGTATAATCTACCTTAATCTTATCCCACTGCCCATTAGCCAGGATCGCATTCCCACCACAAACAATAGACACTGTGGGTGTAATATATTACATTATTCCCTGCCGACGCCCACCAGCACACAGCGGCGACCTTGCTGATTTTGGTAGTGCTTTGCACAGATGTAAATGATAATGCAGGATGCAAAGCAGAAGAGTACATAGCCTTGGGGCCTGATCCTGCATACAACTGAGGCAAATGGGAACTTTTCCATGGATTTCAAGGGGAGAAGGATAAATTCCTACCAGGCCTGATTCGCCTTGCCCTGCACCACATGTAGCCCCTTGCCTCTGTGCACAGCGGCTGTAAAACACTCTCAGAGTAACAGCAGTGCCTGAGGCTGCATAAAGTGCAATGGGATGAGGCCCCTAGTTGTTAGCTAGTTTCAGTGGGGTGGAGGGGTGTCAGAAGACAGACATCCCCGTTCTTCTGCCATAGTTTCTTGGTCATCACGAACTCATTGCATCCCACAGGCTGGAGAGCAACAGGCTTAGCACTGCGCTAGTCATATTTCACATTAGGGTATTTCACTAATATGCTTTGGAATCCCTGGGGGAAATGTGTTATCAAAGGTCAGCCATCATAATGATAAGCCGGTTCTGATCTCAGTTACAGCTTGGGTGAATCCAGAGTGGAGTTACTCCAGTTTTACACTGGTGCAACAGATCCTAATTTTACCCCACTCCCCATTAACCGGTATCACATCCCCACCACAAAAGGGAGACAGTAACCAGCATATTTGGAGGCCTACACCCACACTCCGAGAAATCATTTCACTGTAGTGAAAAGGTCAGGAGTCCTTTTTGTCATCTCTTCCCTTTCACTCACATATCCGGATTTTGACAGCTTTACAAGAATCACAGAGAACGCAGATTTCAACTCAGAATCTTGCTTTGCAAGCTGCCTTTGCCGAACCTTTATGCTTCGGTGCTTGGCAGCGATTTAGCAGCAACCCCGAAAAAACAGTTCCCAGTTAATGTATTAGTCAATGGGACCCAAGACAGTGGTATTTTGAGTTTCAATCATATTTTTTTAAAATGTGAGTTCAACTGCAAAAGTAAGAGGGGGGTATTTAACCTTCTGGAGCTGTCATTGAAAAAAAATCCACACACACACACACAAAATAAAGACAACTGCGAAATCATTTGAAACAGTTTTTTGGGTTTTTTTCAACTTTCACTGGTTTTCAAAACTACAGAAAAAAACCCCAAGGATTAAACAATGTCACATTCAAAAAAGGTCCCAGAACAAAACCATGCTTTTGTTTATTTTTCCCTTTTCTTCTTTCAATATAGTGTAAATAAACAATTAAATTTAATTAAATAAAAGAAAATCCCAGTTCATGGACAAGGAGATCTCAGGCATTTAAAAACAACAACAAAAAGAACATGCTTTTCCAATTACAAAATTCTTGATTTACAAAAGGATCCATGCTTGAGGTGCGAAATAGAAACAGACAGGCACATTCATTAGCATGCAGACCTGGCTTTAAGACTCAAAGAGCACCCCACTTTCCCTGCCCCCACAAACATTTCATTTAATTGGCTTGCACACCACAGTTCACTTTTTTTGCTTTGTTTTGTTTTGTTTTAAAAAAAGCCTTAAGAAACGTGTAACAGTATCCAAGGTAACAGCCAAAAAGATTCCAGACCTTCACTTTGTTTTTGCAAGTTTTCATGCAAAACGTAACACATTTCTGCATGCAACATTAGGATGGCAATTTTATTATTGTGCTTAACACAGGGCCAGAAAGATGTCTCCGTCCCTTTCACCAGCACGTCTTTCATTCAGCACAGAAGGGTTATTTACCCTGTACACCAGCATGTTGCAACAAATCCGGATTCCACACCCGGCCCCCCATGTGCATGGGATTGCACTTCTCGACCAGAATTCCATACCGTTCACTTGCCTACAGACTCCTGGTATCCTCTCAGTACAGCCCCATGATGGCAGCTCCCACGTCCTTAGACGGTCTGCGGTCCTTGACCAAAAAGTTAATCATGCTCTCCGACTTGATGAGCAAGTTGCAGCCCAAAAAGAAGATCCCGAACACCACAGTCAAGGAGAGGATGCAGAGCACAGCAATCTGGACCACCCGTGTAATGTAGAGGCTCCTCTCGTCGGGCAGCAGGACGGAGGACCCACCATCGCTGGCCACCACCGAGCTGGTGCCATTGCAACAACCCATCAAAGTGCCTAGGTCCTGGGTCCTGTTGGAATAAACTCCTTGCTCCATGACAGTCTGGTTGAAAAAGGTCCCATTCATTTTGCTGTTTTCATCCAGAATCTCCACCCAAGGGGAGAGAGAAAAGCCACTTTTGGTTTGGAGCCAAGACAGGGGTTGAGGTAGATTCGTCACTACCTCACTCTCCTCACGGTGAAGCGTCAGGTACTGGAGAAACTTCTTCAAGGCAGCAAGCAACTAGGCAGCCAATTTGCATAGCTGAGAGATGTCTCACTCACTGATTCCTCTGTGCAAGGATATTATAAACATGAGCCCCCAAACAGAGCAGAGAGAGAAGGCAAGGGGGGTACAGGGAGGGGAAATCTACAAGCAAACAGGCAGGAGATTGCAATTTACCCCGTCCCTGGTCCCGCAAAATCCCTAATCTCTCTCCAGTGCTCTAGGAAAGCAAAGCAGAGATGCACATTCCCAGTCGTGAAATTAACACAGAAAGAAGATGCTGAATCCTGCAGGCTGGGAACTGAACAAATGCAAGTTCCAATCGAAAGTCTACGTGGTGCTAAAATATCATCACTTGTCAACTCCACCCTCTCTGGTCCCCCAGGACTGCTGCCCCCCTCCCCCTCCGACACCCTACCTACAGATCAGTGATGCCCCCCACCCACTCCTAGCCCCCACCATCCCCACTCATTGCTAACCTCTCCCACTCCTGACTGCCCAGACCGTGCTGGCCTCCGCCTAATCCTGACACACATGCCTAGTGCTGGGTACTGCTGTCTCCCACCCACCCCTGAACTCCCATCCCTTGACATGGCTTTCCCCACTCCTGGCCCCCATCCCCACTCCCTGCTGCCCGCTCATCGCTGCCTCCCTCACATCCCTCCTCCCCCAGTTCAGTGCCATCCCACCCATTTCTGGACCCCCAGCCAAGGGCTGTGCCCCCTATGTCTCCCGCACTGGGTCTCCCATGCTTTGAAAAACAACCTGCCAGGAATGTTAAGGCTGCCAAGCTGAGCGCTCAGAAGTTAGAGGGGGCACAATGAAGGTTGCTGTGCCCCCTTATACACATACCCTTAGCTCTGCTGCCTTGGGCATGTGCATTATATCAGCCTTAACCACATGCCCACTTGCTACTTTGTTCACAGGACCCTCGTCCTGTCCAGTTCCCAGGATGGACTGGGAAGACAGGGAGCAGAGACCAGCCAGGGCAGGGGGAGAGCAGAAGGCAAAGGGAAGAAATGGGCTGACAAGGGGACGGAGGAGAGCAGAGGGTGTTCTGAAGAGGTGGGGAATGGAATAAGAATTTGCAGGTGGGTCCTAGCAATGCCAAGACCCCTTCCCTCCCTCCCCTGGCTAGGAAAGCAGCTTCGAAGTGGGGGTAGCTACCCCCTATCTCCAGACCCCATTCCCATGAGGTCCCCTCCCTCCCCCCCAATAGTCCTGCCACCAGCGGAGGGGACTCGGGCGCCGGTCTGTTATTTTGGGGGATGCATTGGCCCACTGGCTGGACTCTGCTGCTCCATCATTCTTGTTAGGGGCATCCTGTGTCTGACCATCCCCAGGAGAGACTGAGTGGGTGGGACAGACCAGCTCCCCACCCCCTGAAATCCGTGTAGGGACCAAATCCAGAGGCAGCTGATGCAGATGCTGGGGGCAGAGGTGAGAGCAGGACCAGCCATTGTCTATAGCCTGAATTTATTATAACCTTCCTAGGACTGGCGCGTCACATCCATTCCCTAGGGAGGGGGGGTTGGTTACCAGTAAACTCAATCCCCCAGGAGACAGACCCACTGGTGCAGGGTTAATCTCCACAGTCTGTGCTTTGCGTCCTACATCCCTTTGATCTTCCATCCCGTCTTTCCGCTGAGCCTTGGGAATTCCTTTATAAACATGACTGACGCCTCTCAGGATCTGAGCTATTATCCCTGTCTTATAGATAGGGAAACCAGCAGGACATCTACCCTGCAAAACAAGACCCGCGAGAGTGAGTCTCAGAACCTGGGTCAACTAGGTCACTCAGGCTTGCACTACTGGGCTAGAAACAGTGGTGTAGACGTTCCCATTCAGGCTCGGGGACCCTCCCCCCGTGCTGGGTTTCAGAGCCCGGGCTCCAGCCTGAGCCAGAACGTCTACACTGCTATTTTCAGCCCCATAGTACAGGCCCTGTGAGTTCGAGTCAGTTGACCCAGGTTCTGAGACTCGCTGGTGCGGTTTTGGTTTTGCAGTGTAGACGTACCCTAAGGCACAGAGCAGTTTAAGGCCAAAATTGTCAAATACAGCCACTGATTTGGGACGTCTCTGTTTTTTAGGTACCCAACTTGGGTCACCTTGGGGTCCCCATCCGGGCACCCAAAAATGGAGAGACCCATCCCCAAATCACTGCTCACTTTGGAAAATTTCAGCCTAAGCAACTGGCTCCAAGGCCATGCAGTGAGTAGAATAAAAACCAGGGGCTCCATTCCCCACTGCCCTGCACCCGGTGCTATCATTTACACCAGCACGAAGTGCTACCCAATCAGACTGAGAGCGTTTGGCACAGGTGCCAATGGCTATGCAAGGTGAAGGACAACTGAGAATTAGACCTCAGGAGTCCTGGCTCCCTGACCACTGCTCTGACCCTGAAAAGCACACTTCCCCCTAGACCTAGGACTAGAATCCAGGACTCCCCATTGTCAGACCTCTCTCTACCAACCAGGTGACACTTCGTGTTCGCAAGCAGCTCCCCCTCGATGTCTGCTCTCAGCTGGCTGGTTAGCATTAGCCTATTAGCTCACGGTGAACACGCTGGGGCACCATAAAAGGGGAGAATCCTTCCAGAGCTGGCTTTGTCATGGTTTATTTTTTATTTGCTTGGGGTTGGCAGACAAGCCTTTCTCCTTATTGTTACTATAATTATTGGCTGATTCTGCCGTGTGCGGAATGCAGAAGGCTTTAGAATAGGGTTAATGGAGATTTAACAGTGAGGGGTTGTTGAGAAGGGACTGAAGATTACTGGCTGAGGGAGGGTGAACAGTAACTTGGCAGCAAGGTGGGAAAGGATTAAGTGGGGAGGTTTCCTTTCCTTTTAATGGTGATTTGTAACCTGGAAAGGTATGGGACTCGTGCCTGTCTTTGCTTCTTTGTGGCAGATAGAGAAGGCCTGAAAGTTTTAAAAAATTATTTTTTAGTTGTTTGTTTTTCAACATTAGCTATTCAGGCCTTGTCTACATGAAGACCTGCCTGCCGGAGAATGTGGAGGGTTATGACTAGCCCTGGGCAAAGAACTGATTTTTCCATTCACTGACCATCCCAAACCAACACATGGTTTGGAGTTGGATGTTCAACCCCAGCCAAAAATGTTTCTTGTCGTTGGTAGGGGTTTTAGCTTTTAAATAACAGGGGGGTAAATTTCTAAAGAAAAAGTTGTCTTGGTGTGAAAATGTAGAAACAAAACATTTTGATTTTTTCTGATTTTTTTAAGTGTTTTTTTTTTTCCTGTTGAAACAATTTGGCAAATTCAACACAAATTCACAGAACGTTTCGGTCAACCCAGGTTTGCATTTTTCAGCGAAGAAACGGTTCAGATGAAGAGTGGCTCCCAGCTCTAGTTAGGATATAACACATACGCAGGGAAGTTAAAAAGCTGGTATCTTTTCCAGGGTTTATGCACACATTTACATTTACATGGGAGCAAAGTCCCATTCGCTTAACTGGGGTTATTCTCAGCCATACCGAATGCCGATGCCTAAGTCTTTGTAGGATTCAAGCCTTTTATTCCAACTTTTTGGGAGAAAAGCTACGTTGGAGAAATAAACTCTGAAAGCTCCTGCTGAGCATCTCTGAGTCTTCCAAGGAGACCTCCAATCAAAGCAGGAATGCCCAGTCTTGGCCATCCAGACAGAAATAAAATCTTTTAAAAATCCCAACCAGTCTTCCATCCATCGTTAAGAAGCACAAAAGAGGCACAGACCCTTTTTGCAGGTCACCTTTAAAGTGCTAAGTTTTTTTAAAGTTCACGGCAAAGTGATTAATCTCAGAGCCTGGTGAGCAATGCAGAGCGAGAACCCTTTGGGGGCTTTTTTAATACATTGATGTTAGGCTAAGAAATGCTTCCTGTGCTGGTATCCTTTCACCTTTCCTTTTTTAAAAAAAATAAAATAAAAAGAGTCCCTAAGGAAGCAGGAGCTTCAGCCCCTGAAAGTTGAATCCAAAGTTTTCTTAATTGCATCCAATCCGATGACAGGAGTGTGCAAGCCTGGGATTGTTACCATGGTGCAAAACATCCCCTGGCTTCAGAGAAGGGAAGCAAGGTCAAGTGCTATGCTGCAGAGTCTCCCATCCATACGCCACATCAGGATTTTGGAGCAGCCAAAGCAGAGACAGCTCCTGCATAAACTGGCCCTGGCTTTGCAGGAAACCAGGCTCAGATCCTTAAAGGTATTTAATCACCTCGCTTCCACTGATGTGAGGATCTGGGTCCTACTGTTATTCCATGGGATTCATCCTGAGGGCCAATAAACACCTTGACAGGACAGGTGAGAGTTGAAAGCTTCAGGACTGTAAGGGCAAAGACCGGCCATTGGTTATTTTTACATTTTGTAGTGAACAGGCTAGATTGTATGTGTACCACTGCCCCCTACTGGATGGAATCAGTAATGCTCAACTGCATATCATAAGCCCTATATTGCTAACACTTAGTGGAGATTCTCCTTTAGCTCAAGTGACTTTTGGAGCAGGACTGGGTGGGGACTGGGCTTTCGGAGCAGGACGACCTGAGGTCTATCCCTGCTACTGATTGGTCATGGTGGCAATAGAGACATCTTGATGCCAGTTTCCACCCATCTCCAGTAACGGGTTACTAGTTATGATTGCTGTTATTTTTAAATGTGTTTGTGATGAGTTTCAGCTTGACAGCCCGGGAGCCTGGAGGCCTCTAGTTATCCCATCCAGGGTTGGCGTGAGTAGCAGCAACACAAGATCACCGCACCCTGCCCCATCCAATGTGTCTCCTCAATCCTCCTCATCCTCATGACCCACCCATTCCTTGGCCTCCGTGCTGGGCCTGCCATGCTAGTGGCAACGTTCCACAAACTGGAAGCCTGCCAGGAACAAGGCGGCTTCCCCCACAGGGGCCAGGAGGCCTGGGGCCAGTCAGTCCTGCCCTGGGCTGGTATTGGGCTTAAGAGGAAGGATGCCCAGCAGAGCAGAGGGCCAGAGAAGTGCAAAAGGCAGCAGGGGTGTGTGGCAGGCTCCAGGCAGGAAGGCTCAGGAAGAGCAGGGAGCAAACTAGAGGATCCCATCCCAGGAGGGGCTGAGGGCAGGGAGGGAAAGGAGCGTGGGCAGGGTGAAAGCTGAGCCCAGAGGGTGGGCAGAAGAGTGCTTGAATCAGCAGAAAGAGGACAGACCCCTGGGGAAGGATGGGGCTGGGCCCAATTGGTTACTGGGGCAAAGGCTTTGTGTTTTGCTTGCTTTGTATTTGGATACCCCAGGATGTGGGGGTGGTGGGGGTGGAGTTTTGGTATTGACTTAACTGGAGGGCCTAAGTCACTGCAGCAAAGCACCTCTCCAGCGGGAGGAGACTAAAAATGGATGTGGGGAAACTGAGGCAGGAGTGCTGCAGTGATCGGTGTTGCTGTGGGGGGTGCTCTGGGACTGTGCGCCTCATGACACCGTCCCCATAGGCATCTGACTAAGACCAGCTCATTCCAGACCACAATATGCCAAGCTGGTCACTGCCACACTGAGCAGCATTTGACCCAGGGCTGATGGGGAGGGGAGACATTGTATGTGGGCCCTGAACTCAGGGCGGCCTAACATGTCTGTAACTGGGGTGAAATGGGTGGGGGCGGGGCCCCAAATGTCTCTCAACAGGCCTGCTTTGACCCTGTCTACTAGTACCAGTCCCACGGGCCAGCCAGTCCTCCAACAGTGAGCGAAGGGTGGATGTACAAGGTGGGGTTTCCTGCATTGAGCAAATGTTTTGTTCATTCCAGCATTTTGTGTGCGACGATCAGGGGTTATCGGGGATCACACCCTGCAAGAAGCTAACCTGGTATGAAAATCCTCTGTCACAGATCCCTGGAGCTGGGGAAGGATCGAGTTCCTGCCAGCTCACTGGCTCTCCCTGCGGCTGGCAAATTCTGGGAAGTTCCCTTCATAGATCTCAAGATTAGAAGGGACCATTATGAGAAGACCCACCAAGGGGATGCAGGGAGTCACTGGCACAGCTGGGAAAAGAACCTAGGCGTCCTGACTCACCAGCCCGTGCTTTAGCCACAAGACCAGCCTTCCCCCTCACAAAGGCCTGGTCTTCTGCTGTTCAGGGTCTTTTTATTGACACCTATCAAGGCATTGCTGCTACCCAGAGGCTCTGAGCCTGGCTGGCCGGGGAGACTAAAACCACAGTTACTTTCCCTAATACAAGGGAAGGAGGCCAGAGAGGTTTAGTATATGGCACCAGCCCAGATTTAATGGCACACTGCCCTCCTGCAGCACCTGCCGTCCCAAGCTATTGCAGTAGCACCTTGGACCCCAACCGTGGATCAAGACCCAGTTGTGTTGGGGGCTGCACAAACACAGAACAAAAAGCTAGTGGCTGCCCCAAAGAGCTGACAGTCTCAGTAATTGGATTAAGGAAAGGGAACTGGCTTAAGAGTCAAGACACCTGAGTTCTGTTCCTGGCTCTGCCACTGACCTGCAGCATGACTGTGGGCAAGTCACTTCACTCCCTGTGCCTCAGTTTCCCCACTTCTTGTCTATTTCGATTGGAAGCTGTCTGAGGCAGGAGCCGTCTCTCGTGACCTGTTTGTACAGCGCCTGGGTTCTGGAGCCGATGCCTGCGTTGCAATCACTAGGTCAGACTTCTGCCCAGAAGGGGAGGTCTTGGGAGCTGTTCCTGCTCATTTCTGCAACCCACCTGTGACAGGGCATCAGGAGCTGGTGCAACGGGGCTAAAAAGAGCAAACTTCAGACAGATGAGGTACATCCCAACTGGTGCACAACACGCTGTGAGTGGTCAGGACTCCGCCCCTTATTGCCAGCCTAGTGATGGAGTAAGGACCCCTGACTGCAGCCAGAGCCGTGCATCAGATGGCAGAGAATCCCCTGCCCGCCCCCTGCCCCTCCCTCCAACATAGTGTCCTGCACCCCCCCCCCAGACACCCTGGGCAGCCCAGAGCTGAGACTCCCCGCCCACAGAGTGGCGATCCCTTAGCAAAGCCTGGTCCGAAGCCCACCTCACCATCAGAATTTAGAGGCCGCGCTGGGGGGTAAATCCCGGGTGTGGAAGGAGCTGTCCCTACAGGATCGGATAGTGCCGCAGGAGCTCTCTCTAACCCTCCATTCATTTCACTCCCAATTCAAGAAGCTTTTGCCCCCTCTGGTGGCTGCAGCCTGGCAACAGCCGTCCTTGTGTCTCTGCCAGGGAGTTTATGGTCAGCTTTGTGGGGCACCAGGTCTGGCCAGATGCTTTGTAGGCCAGGGAGGACCTGGTGCCATGGGGTAGGAGTCTTCTGTCTGAATGGGGCAGGGGGGAAGAGACGTCTCCAAGTCCCGCGCAGCTCCTGAGGGCAGGGGAAGGCCTCAAGCCACCCCTGCGTTGCCTCTTCTAGGTGTGCGCTAAGGAGCACGGGGGGCTCTGCTGCACGGGTTCCAGGACGGGTGAGGGAAACGCAGAGGGATGCCAATCCCGCTGCCCAAGGCACACTCTGCACATGCCCCCGTAACACCTCGGCATGAATAACTCCGCATAAGGAGGGGACGTGCCGAGCCACCCACTGCACCGTGGGTGTGCTACAGTCTCTGGAGTCCTCGGAGCAAGGCCGGATTGATTTTCTAATGGAGATGCTCTAGTTCAACCACAGGTTGTCTGGCTGGATGCACGAATCACTGGCCGAGCGTTTCTGGCACAATGGCCCCTGCTGACCTTAAAATCCAAGCCCTCAATGAAACTTCCTTCCTGAAGGATCGCAAAGTGCAGTGCAAAGTTCGTGTGTAGCCAGCTGGTGAGTGTGTGTCACCGTGTCCCCTCTGGGCTGAGCCACAGGAGTTGTTACAGCCCCCAGTGGGCGACGGGGAGGGGGTGGCTTGGCTTTTTAGCCGAACCTGGACCTACGAGTCTTTTTAGCTCTGGAGGTCCCCAGTTCAGTCCCTGGGGTCCCAGCCAAGAGGGCAGTTGTCAGATGTGCAGAGCTGCTGGATCCCAAAGCCATTTCTGCACCAGTTAGTCAAATAGGGACACAGCATCGTAAACCGGTCCAGGGCAGGTTTCAGGCAGGAAGATGGAGCATGACCAAATCAGGAAGAGGAGGGGGATGAGGCATTTCTAGAACGAACATCAGAAAGATCCAAAACACGAGTCCTCATAGCGCTGGGAGCCTTTGACCGCCCAGGCATCTGTTGGAAAAGTTATATAGCAAAACAGAAGTCCCAGTAAGCTCTCCGAGCATACCGGGGACAGTTTTGTGTTTCAGAAAGTGGAGGAAGTCACCAGGAGGACGGCCATTTTAGACTTGGCTCTGACCAACCGGAGGAATCGGTAGTGACTCTGAAGGTGGAAGGCAATTTGATGACAATAGATTTCATGAGCCTACAGAAAGGAAGGTGTGAAATCAGCAGACTAAGGCCAAAGGACTTCCAAAAAACAGACTTTAGCAAGCTCAGAGAACTTGCAAGTAAAGTCCCATGGGAAGGAAATTTAAGGGAAAAGGGAGTTCAGGAGAACTGGCAGCTTCTCAAGGAGACAATATAAAGGCACAAGTGCAAACTATCCCCAAGCGAAGGAAAGATAGGAAGAATATGAAGAGGCCAGTATGGCTCTATCCGGAGCTCTTTAATGACCTGGAAATCAGAAAGGAATCCTACAAAAAGTGGAAACATGGATGAATTGCTAAGGAGGAGCACAAAAGCCCAGCAGAAGCCCATAGGGACAAACTCAGAAAGGCTAAGGCACAAAATGAGTTACACTAGCAAGGGACATAAAGGCAATAAGAAGAGGTTCTATAACTACATGAGCAGCAAGAGAAAGATAAAGGAAAGTGTGGATCCTCTACTTAATGGGGAAAGAGAGCTAACAACTGGTGACATCAAGAAGGCTGAGGGGTTTAAGGCCTATTTTGCTTCGGTCTTCAATAAAATGGTTAATGATGACCCGACAGTCAACAAAATGAATATTAACAACAAGGGGGAAGGAATGCAAGCCAAAATAGGGAAAGAACCGGCTAAAGACTATTTAGATATGTTAGATGTATTCAAGTCAGCAGGGACCAATGAAATTCACCCTAGGTACATAAGGAAGTAGCTGAAGCGATCTCGGACCCATTAGCAGTTATCTTCAAGAACTCCTGGAGGATGGGTGAGATCCCAGAGGACTGGAGAAGGGCAAATCTAGGACCTCTCTTTAAAAGGGGGAACAAAGAAGACCCAGAGAATTATAGACCAGTCCTGACTGATTCCTGGAAAGATACTGGAACAAATTATTAAACAATTTTTTGAGCCTCTAGAGGATAATAGGATTATAATAGTCAAGAACAAATCATGCCAAACCAACCTAATTTCCTTCTTTGACAGGTTTCTAGCCTAGCAGATGGGGGGAAGCTGTAGACATGATATATCTTGATTTTAATAAGGTTTTTGACACAGTTCCACATGACATTCTCATAAGCAAATTATGGAAATGCGGTCTAGATTCAGTTACTATGAGGTGGGTGCACAACCTGTTGAAGGACTGTACTCAGAGACTAGTTATCAATGTTTTGCTGTCAGACTGGGAAGTGGATCTAGTGGGGTCCCACAGGGGTCAGTCCTGGGTCCGGTACTATTAAATATTTTCATTTAATTATTTGGATGATGGAGTGGAGCGCATGCTGATCAAATCTGAAGATGACACCAAGCTGGGAGGGGTTGCAAGCACTTTGGAGGACAGAATTGGAATTCAAAACAGCCTTGACAAATTGGAGAACTGGTCTGAATTCAACAAGATGAAATTTAGTAAAAACAACTGCAAACCTTCATTTAAGAAGGAAAAATCAAATGGACAACTACAAAATGGGTAACAAGTGGCTAGGTGGTAGTCCCGCTGAAAAGGATTTGGGGGCTATAGTAGATCACAAATTGAACATGAGTCAACAGGGTGATACATTGCAAGAAAAGCTAATATCATTCTGGGCTGTATTAACAGGAGTGTCATATGTAAGACACGGAAGGTAATTGTCCCGCTCTACTCGGCACTGGTGAGGCCTCAGCTGAAGTACTGCATCCAGTTCTGGATGCCACACTAGGAAAGATGTAGGCAAATTGAAGAGAGTCCAGAAAAGAACAACAAAAATAATAAAAGGGTTAGTAAATCTGACCTCCAAGGAAAGGTTAAAAAAACTGGGCATGAGTCTTGAGTAAAGAAGACAGCGAAGGGGAACCTGATAACAGTCTTTGAATATGTTAAGGACTGTTACAAAGAGGACGGTGATCCATTGTTCTCCATGTCCACTGAAGGTAGGGCAAGAAGTAATGGGTTTAATCTGCAGCCTGGGAGATTTAGGTGAGATATTAGGAAAAACTTTCCAACTCTCAGGATAGTTGAGCTCTGGAACAGGCCGCCAAGGCAGGTTGCGTAATCCCGTCATTGGAGGTTTTTAAGAACAGGCTGGACAAATCCCTGTCAGGGATGGGCTAGGTTTTTTGGTCCTGCCTCAGCACAGGGGGCTGGACTTGATGACTTCTCGAGATCCCTTCCAGCCCCACATTTCTATGATTCTATGACCTCAGAGGGGACTGGGAAGCTGAATAAAGATTGGCCAGGCCACCAAACTCCCCTTTGAGGACACCCCCCAGTTCTTCAAACAGAGGGAGTTGGGGTCTTTAAGGCCTCAGTGGGGTGTCTCTGCCTAAAGACGATCTCCATAAACACCAGCCAGCTGACACTATTAAAGTCTTTACAGTGTTACTATTGTGGGTAATAAATGTTACCGTGACACTTGCAGGATTCCTGCTACTTTTCTTTTAGTGCTTAAAGTGAGGGAATTAACTGGAAATGCCGTGTAAGACCAGCACTAAGGGGTTATAATCAACAGGACAAAAAGTCGGTGTGAGGCCAGACACTTTGCCCAGTGACTTTTTTCTGCATCTGCTCAGCAGCAGTATGCACATGAGGACACTAGGGGGCAGCACCAGAACACCATGGAAAGGACACGGGGCAGCCGAGGGAACCAATGAGGGTTCAGGGTGCGTGTTTTGAAAAGCGGTGCCCTGGAGAGGAGACCAGGCAGAGTCAGTCGCTCACAGGCTGCTCACACTAGTGGCCTGCCGCCCTTCCCTGCTGGCCCAGGCCCCTTGGTAGCTCTGCCCATGCACTTAGCTTGCATCCTCCCAAGTTGTTGCAGAGTTCTGTGCATGCTAGAACGTGGGGGTGGATAGGAGCAGGAATCACATGGGGGAACAGGGCAGAAAGGTTTCTATAGCCACTAGTCCACACTCCCTTCCAGACCCTGCACTTGAACTCAGGCCTCCTGGCTCTCTTTGTTCATCTGCTGTCAGCAACTAGCTGTGAAACCCACTGTCAAAGCATGTGTCTCATCCTCCACCAAGGAGCAGGTCCTCAAGGAATCAATCCTGAAGCACTTACATGAGAGGAAAGTGATCAGGAACAGTCAGCATGGATTCACCAAGGGAAGGTCATGCCTGACTAATCTAATCGCCTTCTATGATGAGATTACTGGTTCTGTGGGTGAAGGGAAAGCAGTGGATGTATTGTTTCTTGACTTTAGCAAAGCTTTTGACACGGTCTCCCACAGTATTCTTGTCAGCAAGTTAAAGAAGTATGGGCTGGATGAATGCACTATAAGGTGGGTAGAAAGTTGGCTAGATTGTCGGGCTCAACGGGTAGTGATCAATGGCTCCATGTCTAGTTGGCAGCCAGTATCAAGTGGAGTGCCCCAGGGGTCGGTCCTGGGGCCGGTTTTGTTCAATATCTTCATAAATGATCTGGAGGATGGTGTGGATTGCACTCTCAGCAAATTTGCGGATGATACTAAACTAGGAGGAGTGGTAGATACAGTGGCAGGTAGGGATAGGATACAGAGGGACCTAGACAAATTGGAGGATTGGGCCAAAAGAAATCTGATGAGGTTCAACAAGGATAAGTGCAGGGTCCTGCACTTAGGATGGAAGAACCCAATGCACCGCTACAGACTAGGGACCGAATGGCTCGGCAGCAGTTCTGCAGAAAAGGACCTAGGGGTGACAGTGGATGAGAAGTTGGATATGAGTCAACAGTGTGCCCTTGTTGCCAAGAAGGCCAATGGCATTTTGGGATGTATAAGTAGGGGCATAGCCAGCAGATCGAGGGACGTGATCGTTCCCCTCTATTCGACATTAGTGAGGCCTCATCTGGAGTACTGTGTCCAGTTTTGGGCCTCACACTACAAGAAGGATGTGGAAAATTTGGAGAGTCCAGCGAAGGGCAACAAAAATGATTAGGGGTCTGGAACACATGACTTATGAGGAGAGGCTGAGGGAACTGGGATTGTTTAGTCTGCAGAAGAGAAGAGTGAGGGGGGATTTGATAGCTGCTTTCAACTACCTGAGAGGTGGTTCCAAAGAGGATGGTTCTAGATTATTCTCAGTGGTAGAAGATGACAGGACAAGGAGTAATGGTCTCAAGTTGCAGTGGGGGAGATTTAGGTTGGATATTAGGAAAAACTTTTTCACTAGGAGGGTGGTGAAACACTGGAATGCGTTACCTAGGGAGGTGGTAGAATCTCCTTCCTTAGAAGTTTTTAAGGTCAGGCTTGACAAAACCCTGGCTGGGATGATTTAATTGGGGATTGGTCCTGCTTTGAGTAGGGGGTTGGACTAGATGACCTCCTGAGGTCCCTTCCAACCCTGACATTCTATGATTCTATGATTCATAGAGGAGAACAACCTACAACTGCTACCGCTTACTCTGTTAGCCCAAGTGGCCATGCTGATGACCTGACCTATGTGGGTGCCAATCTGGGTCCACGCGACGGAATTGTTGGGGATTGCATTCTGCTTTTTTAAAATAAGAAATTACACACACAAAACAATGTGCAAGGTTAATTCAGCTCCCTTGTGCATAGGCATTAGGACACCATCTTTAATTACATGACTGCATGCTCATTTCTCCACCAGACCCCTGCCTCATTCAGTGCACAGATGGGAGCTGCCCTGGAGACAAATCAGTGCGGTGCAGGGAGGGAGACTGTTGTCGGTAAGACTCCTGCCTCGCTTGTTGCAAAAGCTGGAAAGTGTGTAGTGAAGGAGGCAGGGGGTTGCAGGAAGGGAAGGGATGGTCTCATGTTAAGGCAGCTGACTGCTGCTCTGGAGAACTGGATTCTATCCCTGTCTGCATTCCTGGATGATACCAGGCGAGTCACTTAAATCAAACGTTTCACCAGTGGTCACTAATGGTGTATTCCTTGGTGTCTAGGTGCCCAGTTTGAGACAGGTGGGGTGTCTGAGGTGCAGAAGTGCTGGATGCTCACAGTTGCAGCAGAAGACACAAGGAGCTGTGCCCTGACCATATCACGGTAAAAATGCTAAATCCTGTGAAGATTGCCAGGCCCTAGTTCTCTTGAGTTGGGCGCTCTAAATTAGTGGACACTGTGGGCCTTAATCTCGCTGGGCTTAGGTTCTCCATCAGAAAAACGAGGCTAACGGCAGCCCCTCATGTGAAGAGGTTGTGAAGATAAATTCATGAATGTCTGTGAAGCACTTGGGTACTCTGGTGAACGCCCAACAGAAGCATCCAGGGGGAAATTAATCATTCTGGATTGAGTGCCGGTTTTGGAGGGGGTGCGTTAAATAAGACCTGGGCTGCCCTTTGAATGAGCAGGATACAAAGAAATGTCAAATTCCTGCCTCTTCTGTGAGCGCTGTCCATTCTGTGCACTGAGCCAGTGAGGGAGGGTCCAATGGCAAACAAAATAGTATGTGATCAGGTCATTAAAGATTGCATCGTTGGCATCCATACGCACAAAGGGGGCCAGTGGAAGTCCAACCTTCGTTCTGGCATTTCCTAACTGCCAAGTGCTGGACTTTGCAACCTGAACTTTTTGATCACACGTTTGTATGGAAGTGTTTTTATTACAGTAGAATCCAAAGGTCGCGATCAGGCCTGGAGCATACTGGGTTCTGGACGGACACACAGTGAGAGACGGTCTCTGTCCTGAAGAAGTTACTGTCCAACTAGACAAAGGAGAAGAGCGAAAATAGAGGTAGATGAAAGTGAAGTTACTTACCCAACATCTCATAACAGGCAGTGGCAAAGCCTGGAATAGAATCAGGGGTTCCCGCCCCCCTAATCTGGTGCACCAGCTATTCTGTCCTTGCACCTACAAATGTTCTCTGACTCTTTCTCCAGTACCCACTCCCAGCCACTTGGACCCAGGGCTGAGTTCAGTTTCAGTGTCCCATGCTGGGGGGGGGGGCGGGTGTGGGGGGGTGTCAGTGTGTGTGTCAGTCACCCAGCACAACAGGGCCCTGATCCTGATTGGTCGGTAGCTGCTCCTGAAATATAAAAAACGCTGATAAAGACACAGACCATCCATTTGCCCAGCTGTGGTGGCGATTTGGGCTCCTTTTCGAAAGAGCGGATGTTAAATCACTCCGGAGGCTGTGGCAAGCAGGTGGTTGCAGGACTAAGATCTCTGATTTTCCGGCCACGCGTGTGCTGAGTTGGCATGAGGCATATCTGCCTGACAACTCATCCTCACTCAAGTGCTCCAGCAGCTTGGAAAGGGGAAGGGCTGGAGAAAGAGGAAAACAGATGTGTCCTTCTCTTTCACCCTGCCTCCTGTTATTGTTAGGGTAGCATCTAGCTACCTGTGCTAGGTGCGGTACAGACAGACAGAGGTAAACGGTGCCCCAGGGAAGGACACCACAGGGCAGAGGTGGGGTGGGCAAGCAGTCCTATACAGATTCATCGCTTGCATCACCCAGTCTCACCCACTGCATAGCACAGGCCCGGAGCATCTCGCCCAGTAACTCCTGCACCCGGCCCAGCAGCGCTGTCTGAGCAGGACGGTAACTTCTGGAAAGATACCCAGCTTTGAGTCACAGACCGTGAGTGATGGAGCACATCCCGGGGCTGTGCACAGGGGCTGCTCCCTAACGCAGGGGAGGGAGCAGAGACCCGCTGTCCCTGCCCCTACTGGCCCCAGACTGCATCCTTCCAAGGGAAGGCTGAACCTGCCAGTGCCAGGGAGCTGCTGGGGGAGTGGCAGGGCACCCTGGGACTGTGCAGGGGTGTAGTACTAGAGGTTCATTTCCTTGTGGCACTGGCCCCTTCCAGCCATGCGCCGAGGACAGGTAGGACTCTGGGCAGATCCAAAAGGTCAGAGATTTCCCCAGATCAGACAAGCCCCCCCCAAAGTTTGGCTACTTCCCCACAGTAGAGCTGGGTCTGAGGCAGTTTCCACGGCATGCATCCGATGAAGTGAGCTGTAGCTCACGAAAGCTCATGCTCAAATAAATTGGTTAGTCTCTAAGGTGCCACAAGTCCTCCTTTTCTTTTTGCGAATACAGACTAACACGGCTGTTACTCTGAAATCTCCCCTCAGTGTAAATCTGGAGCGACTCCACTTTTGTCAACGAGGTAAAACCGGTGCAGATAGGAGGCGAAGCAGGCCCAAAGTTCGGAACCAGATCTTAAACTTCCTCCACCTTTGGGACGGCTGCATCCAAACTCAAAGCCCCTGTCTGTTCAGACCCTGAGTCGGACCCCCCTGCGCTTACACCAGCTTGACAGCAGCATCACTCCGTTAACTTCAGTGGAGTTACTCCTGATTTACACCAGCGTCAGCCAGAAGAGAGTTGGGTGTTTTGCATCTGGATCTGACCTCCCCCGGAATTTGGACTCCAAGGGTTTGGATCCAGGCCCTATCTCTAGCTAGAGCAGAGGCAGAAAAGAAACCCAGGGAGACGCTCCTGGGGCGGGTGCAGGGTGTAAAAGCAGGCTCTGGCCCCAGAGTGGCTGCAGCCCGGGGGCTAGGCCGGCGGTCACGGAGCCAGGCTGGGTTTATAAGGCCCTGGGAGGAGACGGACGCAGAGACAGGAGCGCCGCGCTGCAGGCAGACAGGCGGGGGCAGTCGCTGACTCAAAGCTGACGGCGGAGTTTCCTCCAGGCAGCCCGGGCTCTGGATCAGCACGTCCGTGCGGCTCAGGCCCTCAGCCTCATGATTCATCCCCCCGGGTGGCTCAAAAGCTCCGGCCGTCCCAGCCCCGGGCTCCAGCCCTCGCCGCCTTCCCAGCGCTGAAGTCCGGACTCGGAGAAGATGCGGGGACTTCGCCCGGCGCTCCGGACCCTGGTGCTGGCGCTGTGCGCTGCGGGACTCCAGGGTAGGTTCCCCGGGCTCCGGGGGTCGCGCTGGGTTACCCTCGGGCACGAGGGTGGCCGGTGCCCGGCATTGCCCCGGGGGGGAAGGTTGCAAACTCTGTTTGCTCCGCTCCCAGCGATGCATAGATTGTGCCGGAGGGGATGGGTGTGCGTTGGGGGGGGGTAGGTACCTGACTCTGTGTTTCTGCGTATTCAGCTCCTATTGGGTGTGTGCGTTTCGATGCTCCGCACACTGAGGCGCTAGGAGTTGGGTAGGTCTCCAGATCCGAGCGGGCCATTGCTTGGGTGAAAGCCCCAGGAGTGTGCATAGCCCCTGGGCTACAGGAGGTTGAGGTGTCCTCCCCAGGCAGCGAGGTGTTGCAACGGCTCGTGACTTTAGCCGGTGCTTTTCTTCAAGCCCCTGCACTCAAGGGGTTGCATGAGACTCACTTTTTAAAAGCCTCACAGCGGCAGGGGAGAGCTGGGAAAGGTGACCCCAAAGACGCCCCCCGCCCCCCACGCCCGGAAGAGAAATAAGAAGAACCCCAGAATTGAGTGTTTTTAAAATCTCGTGTTTTTAAAGCCAATCGTTTGAGTTTTGAAGGCTTGGCTTTGGCAAGAGCCAGAGGTACCAGAGCCCCTTTGTTTGGGCTTTTTAAAACTAGCTGAGGTGTGTGCAGGGACTAACCTGCCCTGGCCCCTGGAATGGACTGGGGACCCCATAAGTCCTTTCTATCTCCGAACTCTAGGATCTGTGAGTCCCAGTGTGTGTGTGTGTTTGGTGTGTGACTGCACCCTCAGTGTGCATGTGGAAGTGTGTGTTTGGTGATGTGTGGTTGTACCGTTAGTGTTGGTGCGTGTGTGTGGAAGTGTTTTGTGATGTGTGATTGCACCATTTGTGTTGCTGTGGGTTGGCGTGTGACTGCACCCTTGGCGTGCGTGTGGAAGTGTGTGGTTAGTGACGTGTGGTTGCACCGTGTTGTGTGGGTGTGTTTGGTGTGTGGTGCTGCGCAATGGCGCGGCACCATCGGCATGAGTGTGGATCAGCACTTCCCTTGTGATTGGTTTGGTGTCTGGGCGTGGGTTTACATGTCTGGCTGTGTCTCTGTCTAGCAGGAATATTCCCAGCCTCTGTGCAGGAAAGAAGCATACTGGGACATGCACAGGGCAGCTCCTGCAGAGGTGGCAGAGAGCCTTGCCATGTTTGGGTTTTTCCTGGTGAAACAAGCCAGCATCACACGAGAGCTGGGTCCCAAATCCCTGCGCTGCAAAGCCGTGTGCGGAGGACTCGGCTGGGTCTCTCCTCGGCCATTCCCACGCCCCATCTCAGCCCTTCCTGCTGTTCCCCTGAGGCTACCCCCCATCCTGACCAGGCCTGACAGCGCTGAGAGGGCTGGTGCTGAGTTTCTTGCTCCTGACCCACCCACTGCGAGGTCCTGTCAAGCACTCCTGGGCCAGGGGAAGACTGAGTGCATGCGGGCTACACAGGGCCAGACACAGAGAGCAGGGCTATGGTGATGCAGCCTGCCCCCTTCCAGCCCTCTGGGTGTGTATCGCACACCAGCTGAGACTTAGTTACACGATGGTGAATGGGTGTGAGTCCATGAGACCTGCACCTGACACATCACCTCTGACTTCTGCCCACGCCGCCTGACAAAATAGGTGTGTTTTTACCATGGGATAACAACCGCCCAGGCACTGGCCGCTGGATGCACTTTGGTTTTCCCTGAGGGTTTACAGCTGGCCTTGCCTGGCTACCAGGCAATAAAACTATCCAGGCCATGTCTCTACTGAGGATTTTACAGTGAGAAAACTCTTGCACATTAATTATTTGGCAGCAATAAAACCCCCTTGGTGTCAGTTATGCCACAGCTGGAGCCTAGGGGTAAGTCTAGATGGGGCACACAGGTTGTGCTTTCCGATGTGCTGGCTGGCCAGGTTTTTCAACGAGGCTTTGGGTCGAGTGTGGCCACAGCGAGCTGACTGGGTGAACCAGAATCATCCGTATTATTTACTCCATGTGTTGTGGTAGGTGTTGTACAAACAGCACAGGAAGCCAGTCCCTGCCCCCAGAGAGCCGAGTGGCAGCGTTTGCCACCTGCTTGGCACTGGGGTAGATGGCGACACGAGGTGCATGGCCACAGAGAATGGTTAGGGTCTGGGGGGAGGGTTACCCTTTGCGGATAGCCTGTTGCAGAGTTAGCAGTCTCTTCTGTGCGGATTGGGCCGGGCCAGGACTTCGGGGAGACCACGTGTGCGGAAACTGGGGCGGCACAGGCTGGGAGCTAGAGGCCCAGAAAGGACCGGGGCTGTCTGTGTCCAGCAGAGGCTATAAAGAACCCCCCTTTGTATTCCGTGCAGCAGTCTTGTCTCAGCGCTGGGGCACTATGCTAGTAATGCAGTCGGGGAACGCGTGTGTTCAATCTCATCTCTGGGGGTCTGTTAACATCTCAAACCACTCAGACTTTGCTCCACCCTTACCATGGTTCATCAGAACCTCCAGGGTACAATCTCCCAGCTCATCATGACCCCTATAGTACCCAGCAAAACCAGGCGGCCGCCTGGGGATATGACTCCTTTTCTCCTGCTGGCATCCCACCTAATTTACCCCTGCCCCCGCTCCAACTAATGTTCTTGGGCAGGTAACAGACACTGGCATACAATACTGACTCCCGTGCCCGGGACAGTGGCTAGCCAGTCTGCCCGGGGATAAAACGCTGCCAGATCTGAATTCTCTGCTCCCTGCATGGGGAGAGTTTTACGCCCTCTTTGCCCAGGTGTAAATGAGGACACAAGGGGTCAGACATTGGAGACTCAGCCCGCTGTGTTTGTCAGCGGGCAGCCAGAGCGCTGACTGCACCATGAACCAATGAACAAGCAGAGCCCCCCATCCAGTCAGGGAGAAGGCAGATAGGTGGCTCTGCAGTGCCAATGCCCTGCAGGGGTCTGCCCAGGACAGGGGACATGGATCGAGGCCTCAGAGAGGAGCTTGGAATTGTGTGGAATCCAGGATGGTCACAGGAGCCTAAAGGAGTTAGATACCTGACTTTCATTGTATGTCAATGGGATTTGTGAACCTATCCCCCTCTGGCTTCTTTGACCAGCCCCGCCCAAAAGGAGACAGCACCAGGGCCCTGATTCAGATCTCACTGGTGCCAGTTTCACCCCACTGTCTGCCAGTTACACCAGCACCAAGGAAGAAAACTTGGCACTCCGTATACAGAAACACAATTCCTCTGGGACCAGCATTGCTGAGTCTGCTTCTCCCTCACCACCTGCCTGTAGCCAGCCCTGAAAACCCCCGGCCCTTCTCGCTACTGCAGTGAATCAAAAGGAAGTGGCCAGGACGGTAACGCAGCAGAGGGGGGCTAAGTGGTGGCGCTGGTTGGAAAGCAGCTGAGCTGGGATTCATCATCGCTGGTGCTTGACTTTCCCGAGGGGGGGGCGGATTTCAGGAGGCCTCAGAGTTTAGCTGCAGCTGAGCTCTCTGCTCCAAGTGCTGGCACGACCGGCTCAGCCTCTGTTGGACGTGCTCCATGGGGTTCCTAGCTCAGGACCCTCCAGAGGAGACCTTACCACACCAGGTCCCGGCTGCACAGTGTGGCTGCAACACGCAGATGGGGAGCCATTTGTCCCCGTGTTCTTTAGCCCAGGATATTTAGTGCTTTGTGTCCAACAGATGGCCTCTAGCTCAGGTCCACATCCATGACAGGTGCTGCCACACTCGGCCTAAGTGACTTGCCCAAGGTCATGCAGCGCCAGCTTTAGACCCCACATTGGCTCATTCCTAGGCGGGCTCTATCCCTAACACAGCTGTGTGGGGCAAGGGAGGAGCCCCAGCTAGCCCAGGGTGAGACTAATGACCACACCTGTCAACAGGCCCCGAACACGGAGGGGAGAAAACCCATCTGATAGGAAGCACGCTCTGCCGGTTGGCTGCTGAAGGAGAACTAAGCACCATGGGCTCAGTACTGCGCTCTGGTGACCGCAACCCATGACTCAGCAGGTGAATGTGGTTCTTAGGAAGACAGAAGTGAGGAATGGAGGAAATTCTCGGGCTGCAGAGGGGTCAGGGAGCCTACCTGAACACCTTCCCCTCCCTCCGCGAGACTGTGGTGGCACTGGTTCAAACCTGCGGGACGCCATGTGAGGGCTGCCTCACAGGTTTTGTTCTGAGCGGGGCTAGACACTGCCCACCCCTGTGGCCTGAGCCCCCTTAGCTTTCAAAGGTACCCTCTGTGTCTTATGTATCTATCAGGAGCTCCAGTGGTTTGCAGGACCCAGTGCAGAATCCTGAATGCCCGCAATGGCCAACTGAGGGTCCCTTTGTGCTTCTCCTGCGGGCTGCCAAGCTAATGCTTCTCCTGAAATTTCCCTAGCACTAAGCCGCTCTCTGAGCCCCTTTGTGGCTGTCTGCCAGCTTTGATGAGCAAAAGAAATCCAGTGCCCGTGCTCATAGTGCCCGGACTGCAGCTTGGCAGGGTCTTGGCAGGGCTGGGGAGAGTTGACACTGAAGGGGGCAGGAGAATGGAAAGAAGAGGTGATAACCATCCATACCTGTGTATCTACACAGCAGGGCGCTGACTGTAACATCATTGTAGCTACGCTGGTATGAATGCCCTCAATGTAGACGGGCACTTAGAGACGTGTAATTTGGGTGGTCAATAGAGATTATCTTCTTTAATAAGGGTCTTTGGTGGTTTTATGGAAGGAGTGTTGCTCTGGGACTCAAAAGAGCCAGGTTCTAGTCCTGGTGATGTTAGGCAAATTACTTCTGCTTCCTGTGCCTTGATTTCCCCCTCTGTATAATAGGGGTAATGGTTGTAAAGCACTTTGAGATCTATGGGCGAAACGTGCTGTATGAAAGCTAGGGATTATGTGGGCAAAGCTCAGTGTTGATGGCCCTTTTCCTCACCCTTGGGGCTGGGCACTGACACCAGTGCAGAGTGAATGCCCAGTGCTGCAGAATCAGACGCTCACTGTACATGGGTGATGTGGCTCTCCTGGTAGGAGATACAAGGCTCGGGGCGGGGAGAGGAATCAGACCCCTTTCCATTAAACTGCCCCCAGCACCCATCACTCTTTGGAAAAATGGGTCCCTAAAGAGTGTGGGGGCTGAGTTTTACAGTGGGCATTAGCCTGCCTACAGCACCCCTGCCCTGTGCAAATGACTGATGTGAGCTGCTGCTTAGGATGGAGCAGGAAGCCTGGCCATGTGCCCCGCGCTGGCTAAGGGCAGGCCCATTATGTCCTGCCCCAGTGAGGGCCAAAAGCCGTGCATACAAGCGAGCCCAGGGAGGGTGTCCCTTCCTGCTCCGATTGCTCTGAGGCAAGGGCAAAGAATCAGTCTGGGCACCCAGCTATTTTAAGCAATTTCCTACCAGCCGCTGTTGCTTCACTGGTTCCTCTTCCTGTTCTGCTTTCATTTTCCTGCCTTCCCCTCCTCCCATCCCCTTAGCTACAGCACTCAAAAGCTGGTACTTCCACCCCCGCGTCTGCAGCTGCAGTGCACAGAGCCAGGCCATCCCGGAGCAGGGAGTCAGGCCGCCTTGTTTTGCGACAGGCGCCTCTCAGTCCAGCCTCTGTCCTGTCAACATACACTGCAGTGGGGCAAGCGATGGGGCTGAAGCAGGAGGCCTGGTGCTTTAAACCCAGCTGACTCATCACGGGGCCTCAGTAACAGGAGAGAGGTCATCAGTCAGCGGGTCTCCCTCAGCCCCCGAGCCAGCTGCCTCCTCTGGCTCCCTTCTTCCCCACAACAGGACCCATTTACAGGAAGCATCAGCTCCTGCGGCCAGTCCGACCAGTTAGTATTGTTGGTGTTGTATTAGCGCCTTTGTCAGCCCCCTAGGCCTGGTTGTGCTAGGCGCTGGGAGAGAACTCACAAACCATGCAGAGGTGGGTTACCATGTACCTAAAGAGCGCCCTCTCTGGCTGGTGTGGGCACTGCACTGATAAAATCCATGGGGCCCTCATCCATGGCGCCGAGAGAGAACTCACAAACCATGCAGAGGTGGGTTACCATGTACCTAAAGAGCGCCCTCTCTGGCTGGTGTGGGCACTGCACTGATAAAATCCATGGGGCCCTCATCCATGGCGCCGGGAGAGAACTCACAAACCATGCAGAGGTGGGTTACCATGTACCTAAAGAGCGCCCTCTCTGGCTGGTGTGGGCACTGCACTGATAAAATCCATGGGGCCCTGAAGGGTGCTTCAGGTGGAGGCAGGATGCCAAGAAGCCCTGGATGGATTGAAATCAGAGGGACCAGTCAGTCCGCAGGGGCTCTGGTAATGGAAGCCTCTTTTCCAGGAAAACACACATGTGGAACCCACTGCGCAGTGTGTGCTGTGTGTCCCCATCTGTGCTGATCCACAGAGGGCCTGAGGCTGTTACAGACCTTGCTGGGGAGGTCTGGCTCACGCCATAGTAGCTCAGGTGTTTTGCGCTGGAGGTTGCCGGCACAGTCCCCAGCGAGACAGCTATCACCCGTGCTTTGCTGCCTCGGCACATGTGCACAAGTGGCCGTGCGACCCAATGATTCTTTGCGAGGCAATGATTTGCGTTACCTAGGGAGGTGGTGGAATCTCCTTCCTTAGAAGTTTTTAAGGTCAGGCTTGACAAAGCCCTGGCTGGGATGATTTAGTTGGGGATTGGTCCTACTTTGAGCAGGGGGTTGGACTAGATGACCTCCTGAGGTCCCTTCCAACCCTGATATTCTATGATTCTATGATTCTGTTAGTCCCAGGCGGTGATGCCAGGCCATGCAGGAGGGAGAGGCTTCAGAACCAACAACTGCCCTTCAGCAAAGGATTTCCAAAGAGTCACAGCGTTACACCCGCCGCCAGCCAGATGCGCTGCGGTAACCACAGCGATCCGTCGATTGCACGAAGGATCTCCACGCACTTTACAGACACTAGTTACACGAATGCTCAGCATCCTAGTGAAGACGGTGCAGCTCTATGTTTTCATGGGGAAACTGAGGTGCAGGAAAAGGCAGTGACACTGGAGAACCATAGAGTTTAAGGCCAGAAGGGACCACTAGATTAGTCTGACCTCCTGCATATCGCAGGCCAGCAACATCACCCAGCACCCTGTGACTGGCAGCCTGCCCCTTTTAGGCCTGGGGCCAGCTGAAAGCCCTGTTCAATTAGTCATGCCCCACCATACCTCCACAGAGTGGGGCCTTAAAAGGAAAAAAGCTGAGCTGGGAGGGGGAGTAAATAAGTGAGTGGAGAAAAAGCATATATATATATATATATATGGAGAAATTGCTCTAAAGATTCCACTGAGTAATCAGGGATTTCAAGGTTAGTTTAAAAAGGAATGACAAGAATTACTGGCCGATGAGAGGAAGAAGAGGCTATAAAAAAAGCCCCAGAATAGAGGCAAATGCACTACTCGCAGCAAAGTTCTGCATGGCTCAGTGACGTTCTCACATTTGCAGTGTTGACTAGTCCCTGTGGGTTGAATAATCATTGATCTTTATTGAGTCCAGACAACAATGAGTTGGGAAAGGCAGGTCAGGTTAAAGAAACAGCTGATCAGCTGATATGCGAATGCAGGGCGTGTTCCCAGGAAAGGCAGGGTCTATGGGGAGAATTTAGATACTTGAAGGTGACAGAAGATACTCAGAGTATTGGGAAAGCACTTTCCTGGGATTTTTAAAGCCTCTGGAGCAGGGTAAGGGAGCGTAGTAGTGGTGTGACTGTATGAGGAGTCTACTAGATGGAGCTAAGGGGAGAGAGGGGCAGTTGTTAGATCTCTGATGGCCAGGGTCTGGGGACGGAGTCCTCATGAGCCTGAGGACCCTGAAGCTAAGCTAAGAGGACTCTTTACAGATCCTCATGAGAGGGCTGGAGGGTACCCTTGCAGTCAGGGGGAAGAAGGAATGTGGGAGCCCTGATACAGGGGAGGAAGAAAAATGGCAGATCTGTGGTCAGGTACATGCTACAGAGTTAGGGCGATGCAAGGCAGTTTACACCGACCTAACTATAGAAGTGTCGCTCCCACTGACCTAAGGCCTGGAGACACTGGTACACTGGAAGGGGTGGGGCTAAATGTGGCTTAGTTGGAGGGCTAAGTCATCAGAGCAGCTTGGAAGGCATTGGAGGTTGGATGGAGTTTTGGAAGACCCAGGGGAAACTGAGGCAAAGCTGCTGCGATTCCCCCTGACGTTGCAAGGGGGTGCCCTGGAGCAGTGAGTTTTATTACACGCACTGGCTCTGTCTGCCCAAGCACCCGTTCCCGCTGGTAACAACCGTTGTTGGCCACATTGCAGCCAGGCTGACACCAACAGGCCCCAACCACAGGGTCCTGCCGACACCAGGGGAATTTTGTGAAAGTTTCCGACCACTGCTGACATGTATCTGGCTCCACTGCTGGGAGCCCTAGCATAGATAGGCTGTGGCCAGCATTTTCTGCCCCATGTCCTCTATCCCTGATGAGATAAGGTCTGATTGGCGCAGTGCCCTGACAGCTGGTGACAGCCGGTCCCTGCAGGAACTCCCAGCTGGCTATTGCCCGTGGAGCCGAATCCCCCTCAGAAGGCTTGAAAGTGGGCTGGGATGGGCCCATTCAACTGGCAGCTGGTGGCAGTTTGGTCTGTCTATGCTAGCGCTTGTCAAGGATTCAGCTACACCAGAGCAGGCCAAGTCTGTGGCTGAGCAGAGGAGAAAAGCTCTCTCGAAACTTTGATGTCCCCACTAGACAGACAACACGGCGGAGCCCCAGGAGGATTTGTCTTCCTTCTCTTCTTGTCATGGAAGGTGCGTCTACACTGCAAAAAAGGAGTGTTTGCAAGCCAGATTCGCTAACTAGGGTTCAAACAGCAGCGAAGGCATGGCTTCTAACTTGGGTTAGCAGCGCGACTTCAACCCCAGGCTCTCCTATCAGTTGTAACTTGCTCTGCTAGCCCGGGTTGCTGTGTCCACACTGCTAATTGAAGCCGAGTGAAGGACACACCTATTTCTGCAGTGTAGATGTACCCTGCCGGAGGCAGGATCCTGGTCTAGATGTGCCAGCATTTGAAGCTGCTGTGGCAGTTCTTAGGTTCCCAGGATTGGCCTCGGAGAAGGCTTTGTGCATTGTTCTTTATATTGCATATGCTCAGGAATTCCTGCCCCCAGCTGCATGGAAAGCTGCTGAGAGCGGGGAAGGAATTCCTGAATCTATGTGCAAGTGTGTTCACTTTAGGATTAAACTCCTTGGAACGTAGCCAGGCCCTCTGCTCAGCTGGAAAGGAGCCAGTTCTGCTTGCACCCGGAACAGGCACTCGTTTTGGGGGCAGGGATTGGGGGAGGGAGGAGGGCAAGGAAGCCTGACTTCTCATGTTCACTGGTTTCTATCCCTATCTCAAGTTAGTGAGACCTGTCGTCATCATCTTTCTGTTTCTCTTCCTCTTGCATCACATGTGTGTGCAAATATCAGCCCAGATTCCCAGCTGGGTTCTGTCAGCACCACTCCGTTGACTTCACCGTAGCGAGGCCACTTTACACCCGTTAGCGTGCAGATACAGAACCTAATCCTCCCCCACCTGCTCCTTGGGCAGCCACCCACATCAGCTCACTGCTCTCACAGCTCACTGCTCTCTCCAAAACCTCCTCCTGCCCGCTGCAGGACAAAGCCCCCCAACTCCTTTGCTGTCACCAAACCCCTTGGTCCAGGCTTACACTGAACCCCAGAGATCCTTCAGCTGGTAGGAGTTTTCCCCTCAACTCACAACCTTGGTGCACTTGCTTTGCCTCCATCCCTTCCAGTTCTCTGCAGAGCCAGCCCAGCTCGGTTCACTCGCCTCTTCTCCCGTCTCCCTGCTCCATTCCACCATGACTTCTTTGTGCACTGCCACGGCCTGCTTTCCGCAGCCTTCTCGGAGGGGACCTGTTCAGGAAGGACAGGCAGGGCAGAAAAGGTGGGGGAGTAGCACTGTATGTAAGGGAGCTGTATGACTGCTCAGAGCTCCAGTATGAAACTGCAGAAAACCCTGAGCGTCTCTGGATTAAGTTTAGAAGTGTGAGCAACAAGGGTGATGTAGTGGTGGGAGTCTGCTATAGACCACGGGACCAGGGGGATGAGGTGGATGAGGCTTTCTTCCAGCAACTCGCAGAAGCTACTAGATCGCACGCCCTGGTTCTCATGGGCGACTTTAATCTTCCTGATATCTGCTGGGAGAGCAATACAGCAGTGCATAGACAATCCAGGAAGTTTTTGGAAAGCGTAGGGGACAATTTCCTGGTGCAAGTGCTAGAGGAGCCAACTGGGGGGGAGCTTTTCTTGACCTGCTGCTCACAAACCGGGAAGAATTAGTGGGGGAAGCAAAAGTGGATGGGAATCTGGGAGGCAGTGATCATGAGTTGGTTGAGTTCAGGATCCTGACACAGGGAACAAAGGTAAGCAGCAGAATACGGACCCTGGACTTCAGAAAAGCAGACTTCGACTCCCTCAGGGAACTGATGGGTAGGATCCCCTGGGGGAATAACATGAAGGGGAAAGGAGTCCAGGAGAGCTGGCTGTATTTCAAGGAATCCCTGTTGAGGTTACGGGGACAAACCATCCCAATGTGTCGAAAGAATAGTAAATATGGCAGGCGACCAGCTTGGCTTAACGGTGAAATCCTTGCTGATCTTAAACATAAAAAAGAAGCTTACAAGAAGTGGAAGATTGGACAAATGGCCAGGGAAGAGTATAAAAATATTGCTCAGGCATGTAGGAATGAAATCAGGAGGGCCAAATCACACCTGGAGCTGCAGCTAGCAAGAGATGTTAAGAGTAACAAGAAGGGTTTCTTCAGGTATGTTGGCAACAAGAAGAAAGCCAAGGAAAGTGTGGTCCCCTTACTGAATGAGGGAGGCAACCTAGTGACAGAGGATGTGGAAAAAGCTAATGTACTCAATGCTTTTTTTGCCTCTATCTTCACGAACAAGGTCAGCTCCCAGACTGCTGGGCTGGGCATCACAGCATGGGGAGTAGGTGGCCAGCCCGCTGTGGAGAAAGAGGTGGTTAGGGACTATTTAGAAAAGCTGGATGTGCACAAGTCCATGGGGCCGGACGCGTTGCATCCGAGAGTGCTAAAGGAACTGGCGGCTGTGATTGCAGAGCCATTGGCCATTATCTTTGAAAACTCATGGCGAACGGGGGAAGTCCCAGATGACTGGAAAAAGGCTAATGTAGTGCCAATCTTTAAAAAAGGGAAGAAGGAGGATCCTGGGAACTACAGGCCAGTAAGCCTCACCTCAGTCCCCGGAAAAATCATGAAGCAGGTCCTCAAGGAATCAATCCTGAAGCACTTACACGAGAGGAAAGTGATCAGGAACAGTCAGCATGGATTCACCAAGGGAAGGTCATGCCTGACTAATCTAATCGCTTTCTATGATGAGATTACTGGTTCTGTGGATGAAGGGAAAGCAGTGGATGTATTGTTTCTTGACTTTAGCAAAGCTTTTGACACGGTCTCCCACAGTATTCTTGTCAGCAAGTTAAAGAAGTATGGGCTGGATGAATGCACTATAAGGTGGGTAGAAAGTTGGCTAGATTGTCGGGCTCAACGGGTAGTGATCAATGGCTCCATGTCTAGTTGGCAGCCGGTAGGTATCAAGCGGAGTGCCCCAAGTGTTGGTCCTGGGGCCGGTTTTGTTCAATATCTTCATAAATGATCTGGAGGATGGTGTGGATTGCACTCTCAGCAAATTTGCGGATGATACTAAACTGGGAGGAGTGGTAGATACAGTGGCAGGTAGGGATAGGATACAGAGGGACCTAGACAAATTGGAGGATTGGGCCAAAAGAAATCTGATGAGGTTCAACAAGGATAAGTGCAGGGTCTTGCACTTAGGATGGAAGAACCCAATGCACCGCTACAGACTAGGGACCGAATGGCTCGGCAGCAGTTCTGCGGAAAAGGACCTAGGGGTGACAGTGGATGAGAAGTTGGATATGAGTCAACAGTGTGCCCTTGTTGCCAAGAAGGCCAATGGCATTTTGGGATGTATAAGTAGGGGCATAGCCAGCAGATCGAGGGACGTGATCGTTCCCCTCTATTCGACATTAGTGAGGCCTCATCTGGAGTACTGTGTCCAGTTTTGGGCCCCACACTACAAGAAGGATGTGGATAAATTGGAGAGAGTCCAGCGAAGGGCAACAAAAATGATTAGGGGTCTGGAACACATGACTTATGAGGAGAGGCTGAGGGAACTGGGATTGTTTAGTCTGCAGAAGAGAAGAGTGAGGGGGGATTTGATAGCTGCTTTCAACTACCTGAGAGGTGGTTCCAAAGAGGATAGTTCTAGACTATTCTCAGTGGTAGAAGAGGACAGGACAAGGAGTAATGGTCTCAAGTTGCAATGGGGGAGGTTTAGGTTGGATATTAGGAAAAACTTTTTCACTAGGAGGGTGGTGAAACACTGGAATGCGTTACCTAGGGAGGTTGTAGAATCTCCTTCCTTAGAAGTTTTTAAGGTCAGGTTTGACAAAGCCCTGGCTGGGATGATTTAATTGGGGATTGGTCCTGCTTTGAGCAGGGGGTGGGACTAGATGACCTCCTGAGGTCCCTTCCAACCCTGAGATTCTATGATTCTATGATTGACCCGTGCACCATGGAAGGCAGGACCAGAGGTGGCACAAACCTTCCCAAGTACAGAGGAGTGGGACCTTTTTCTGCATTTGCTGGGCTGTTCCTCCAAACCCAAGGGCTCCCACCAGCCAGTGCCCCTCTTGGGTCTGTGTGTGATGGGCGGCCTGGGTGAGCATCACTGAACTGAAGCCACTGGGAATTGCAGGTACTCCCTTCTGAAAATCAGGCCCAAGACTCCTTGGCGGCTTCTCATTCTTCACTGTCTTCACTGGGGGCCCATGGCATGGCGATCGGAGAGTCAGTGTGATAGTCGCGGATTGCGGGCATCCACAGAGGCAAATGGCCTCCTCTGTAATCAGAGCATGGCAGGGTGGCACAGAAGACAGAGGCAGTATGGCCAAGGGGAGATGGTACTAGACTAGCATGCAGGCGACGTGGCTTCTGGTCCTGCTACCGGACTCTGGGCAAGTTGCTTCCCCTCTCTGTGGTTCTGCTTCCCCTCCTTCCCTTTGTCTATGTAGACTGGAAGCTCTCTGGGGCAGGGACTGTCCGTACAGCCCCTAGCACAATGGGGCCCTGATCTTGGCTGCGACCTCTCGGACATACCAACAATAACAATGAATTTCAGAGACTTGCCATTTCCTTGTGCGAGGAGAGCTGGGCGCCAGCCAGCCTTCCTGATCAGCAAAGAACAATGTGACCCTGCTTTGCATCTGGAAGGAGCCTCTTTGCTTCAGGCCAGGCCGGCACAGGTGTTAATCGGTCTCTGTCTCTCTCTTTCAGGTAACATCTGTACCACTCGCGGGGTGAATTCCTGCAAGCAGTGTCTGGCCGTGAGCCCGCTGTGTGCATGGTGCTTCCAGGAGGTAAGGGGACAACATGCAGCCAGCCTGTGTGGTTCATACCTTTGCCCGGCCTTTCGTTGCTTATCTGCTGCTGCCTTTAGCCCTGTTCTTAATGATGAATGAATTCAGCCCTTTAGCTGCATGTTAGTTGCATCTGGGTCCAGGGTGCTTCTGGCCCTATCTACTCTGTAAGCTCAACCATCATTTGTAACAAGATCGTGGCCCCTTGAGTGCTGGATGCTTTTAAACTTGTACCCAGGAGTGTCACAATGGGAGCTGCTGGCGGCTGACGTGACGATGTTATCCGGCAAGGAGCAATGAGTGAGGATAAAAACATTGGCGGGGATATTAAATCTTGTGCTTCGGCGTTTAAGCCAATCTCTGACGGTTAGGGTGCCAAGTCTCAGAGCCCCGGTCAATTGACTCAGGCTTGCGGGGCTCAGGCCGCTGGGCTAAAAATAGCAGTGTAGACGTTCCAGTTTGGGTTGGAGCCCAGGCTCTGAAACATGGGGTGAGGGGGTGTCTCGGGGGTTGGGGTTTCTCGAAGGGGTTTTTCCATCCATGTGGTTAATCCAGGCGTGGTCATTAGGTGGTTGATCTAGCCACATCTCCACAGGGGAAATTTTTCACAGCCCTGAGCATCTGCCACTTGGTCAGGCTAATTTTATGCATAGACCAAGTCCTCGGGGTTAGTGTGTGTGTGTGTGTGTGTTGAAATGCATGTGCATGTGACAGGATTTGTACCCACGCCTGTGTGTGCTTGAGTGTCTGACTGTGTGTGAATTTGGGAGAGGGGGAGACACTGAGGGGTGGGTGTGTCTGTCTGTCTGTCTAGGAAAGGGAGCCATTGTTAGTTTGCCCATCTGATAACTAAGGCCGATCTGTTCTCAACTCAGGGAGAGGCTTGCTGTGATTACCCCGAGTTTCTCTGGCGTGTGACAGTCAAACCTCCAGGCAGGACTGCACTAATTGTCTCTGGGGCAGCCTGGGGAAATGGGGCTTTTCTAACTGGCTCCAGCACAAGCCTTCCCCTCCCCGCCCTTGTTCTCAGGCCGCGGGGGCGGCTTGACGTGCTGTGAGTTCTTTCCCCGGATCCAGCCAGAATTTCCAAACAAGGAAATATTCCCCGCACTTGCTGGGGGGGGCCGTACTTACAGAGACGTGACAATTTGGGAAAGAGACGTCTGACTGTCAGCAGCCGGCCCCCAGAGTGCTGGGCTGCGCAAAGCCGCTCCACTGTGTGGCTGCCCACATCTGGCCACATTTTCTTAATTTAGCAAATCAGATCCCCCTCCCCCCACTTCATCGCACTTTATTTAAAGGGACAGCACCTTTATTTGTTTGGTTCCTTCCTGCAGGAATTCTTTGCATTCCAGCCGCTTCCATTCTAAACAGGGGACCCCAGTCACACTTACTCAGGCCTGGCTGTGAACCAGGCCAGTTCTGCCTCTATTATTCACACTGAGTAGTACAGAGTATAGTGCGTAGTCCCATTGCGTTCAGACCTCTGCGTGAGCAACGTTTGCAGGGCCAAGCCCTGCTACTGTCTCCTTAAGGGCAGAGGAAGCATCTGGTTGTTGCAGAATTTGAGTTGCAGAAATTTAGAATTTCCCATGTTGCAGTTTCTTCTAACCCTCCCTCCCTCCATCCAGGCAGTCTTGGCCCTGCATGGGACCCAGCTGAAAACCAGGGAGTGGGTACTGCAATGACAGGGCAGGGACATACATGAGGAAACAATCGAGGGAAACGCTGCTTTCCATTGCATCCCATCCAGCCTGTGGCATCTGCTGCTGCAGGTCGGGGAGTTGCAGACTGGGGCTGGATGATTTTGATGGCCATTCATAACTTTTGCATGTGGCGATCCAGGGGACCCTCAGGCTTCAGGGCATAGTCTCTGGTAGGAGTCAGGAGGAAACCTCCCTCCCCACACACCATTCCACAGCTGGCTAGGAGCATTATAAGGGAAGGAGGGTGCCTCTGAGGCATTAAGTATTTGCTACGGCTGAGGAAATGATCCATCGGTGTTATCCCGGAGATCTCAGCAGTGGATGCTTTTTTCATGGGGGTCTGAACATCATCCATGAGTGCATGAATAATAAATTGTTGTCCTTAGTACCTTCACCCTAGACATCCCTGAAGGTGGGTCTGAATCATTATCTTCATTGGGGAAACTGAAGCAGAGAGAGGAGAAGTAATATGCCCATGTGCACCCAGTAGCTGAGTTGGGATTTGCACTTCAGCCTCCTGGTTCCCAAATTGGGGCCCTGCCCATAAGAACATGTGGCTTTCAATTAGCACAGAGCACTACAGAAGGCTGTGATGTCCCAGCCAGTCACCATGGCTATGCAGCTACAGAACAGCGTGACCTGTGCAGCCCAGCTTGCCTGGATTCAGCTGCTTTCCCCTGGCACCGTGTCCCTAACCTAGTCACAAGCATTAGCAAAGTGCCCGAGCTGTGGGCTGGCAGCAGAACCTACAGAGGCTGCAGAGACCTAAGGAAGGCTCTACGCAGCCCTGCTTGTTATTAGGACTCAGGGATGGGAGGGCTTGGTAGCCCAGGGGACCGTCAGTGGCATGTTGTTTTCTCCCTTGCTAGCTTGCCAGTTCAAAACTGGGACTGCTAGCAACAAATATGTCCAATGGCCGGGTGATAGGACACTGGACGGGGGCTCCAAGTTACCATAGAGATTCTTTCCCGGGTGTCTGGCTGGGGGATCTTGCCCATGTGCTCAGAGTCCAGTTGATCACCATATTTGGGATTGGGAAGGAATTTCCCCCCAGGTCTGATGGGCAGAGATCCTGGTGGGGGGTTCATCTTCTTCTTGGACACAGGTCACTGGCAGGTTTAAACTAGGGTAAACAGTGGATTCTCTGTAACTCGAAGTCTTTAAATCATGATGTGAGGGCTTCAGTAACTGCCGGAGGTTAGGGGTCTCTTACAGGGATGGGTGGGTGAGGTTCTGTGGCCTGTAACGTGTATGAGGTCAGACTAGATGATCATGAGGGTCCCTTCTGGCCTTAAAGTCTATGAGTCTAAAACGAACCCTGGTCGTTAGCAGCCAAAGCTAATTACCAGCTGATGGTTCTTCTGAGCCCTGCGGAGGGGGTGTTGGAGGGCTTCTTGGCATTAACTTGCAGTCTCAGGGGAAGAGCACCCCCTCTCGAGCAGTGTGTCTAAAACTTCTGATCCTGACAGGTGCTGAACGATTCCCTGTGAACTCCATAGGAATTGTGGGGGCCCAGCGCGTGTTGTCTGGCCAGCAATGTTATTAAGTCTGGCATTACTGTCACTGCAGAATATCCCTAGCCCGTGGCTTGCTCTGGTTTTGACGGGCTAGGATGGGGAACACAGCATGGGACCCAGACACCTGTAGCAAGGATCCATCCCAGGGAGTGAGTGTTACCTCTCCCCCTCCATCCCTGATCTGCAGAGGAGCTGAGGCTGGGACAGCCCCAGTCAGGCAACCTTTGGTTCAAGAGGTAGGAGCTCCAGTGTTGAGCTCTTGGGGACCGCGGTCCATCAGCCAAGATGGCAGCCACCCCAAAAGCACTGTACAAAGTTAGTGACTAGGCCTCTCAGCCACCCAGTGAAGGAGGTAAATACTATCCCTGTTTTGCAGATGAGGAAACGGAGGCAGAGGGAGGGGCCGGGTGACTTGCCTGTGGTTATGCAGCAAGTCGGTGGCAAAGCCAGGAATAGAACCCAGGACTCCTAGCCCACTGCCAGGCAACAAGTTATCAACGCCCAGCAGCCCCGGTCATCTGGCGTGGCTGGCCATGTAGTCGCTAATATGGAGCAGAGTCGGATGCCATCTGGCCAGTGACTGACAGCAGGAAGCCTAAGCGGAGAGCTGAGAAATGGAAGCCCTCAAAGGAGGGAGCTCGCTGCTCCTGCCTTTCGTGGCTATCGGCCCTGCTGGGGGGGAAGCGAGGCCAATAGTGCAGTCACTGCCAGCGAGGCCTGCCTCACAACGCCATTTGTATCCTTCCACTCATTTGATCCAAACAAAAGATAGTCCCTTCTCCTGGGCCCTTTCAGATCCCACTTCGCAGCTGGAATCTGTCTTTGTAACGAGCTGACTCTAACCACCTCCAGCTCCGGGAAGGTTTGGATTCGGCATTCGAAACCCTCCAGTGCTGAGGTGTCCCAGAGCTCCGGTTTTGGTTCTGCCTGTTCTAGAAACACAGGGCCAGATTCCGATCTCTGTGACACCAGTTTAAACCAAGCATCACGCCCCAGCCGTCAGCGGAGCCACACACTGGCGCGAAGGAGGAATCAGGAGATGCAGATGGACTAGAGACTTTGGATTTAGGGGGATCCATATCGTATGCCTTTAAATGTGTAACAGGAAGCCAGGTAGAGGGACGCTGGGGGAGATTCTTAGCAGAAGCATGACTGTGAAGCAGAGAGAGACACACACAGTAGCTTTAGGATAATGCTGTGAGGACTGTTACTGACCTCTGTCTCAGTAAGACTAGGCACAGTCCAGACAAATAACACAAAAGCGGCTGCCCCAGAGAGTTCTCCATCTGGGGCTTAGACAATGCACAGCAGTGGAATAAACCCACAGGGAGGTAGGAGGGCAGGATACAGGAACAGACATTGTGTTTGCATATGTTGTGGTTTGGATTACGGTACCACCCCAGGGCCCAGCTGAGGCAAGGGCCCTGGTCTGATATAGCCAGAGAGCCAACAGTCCAACTAGACAAAGCAAAGGGCTGGGGGAAGGTAGGGAGGGGTGGTGGAATCTCCTTCCTTAGAAGCTTTTAAGGTCAGGCTTGACAAAGCCCTGGCTGGGATGATTTAGTTGGGGATCGGTCCTGCTTTGAGCAGGTGGTTGGACTAGATGACCTCCTGAGGTCCCTTCCAACCCTGATAGTCTATGATTCTATGTAATATACAAGCCGAGGGAATAATGGGATGCCTGCAAGCATCACGGTGATCAAAGAGGCTCTGATTTTCAGAAGGGAGGGTGAAAGAGGGGCAGCGCTGCCCAGTGGGTAGAGGTGCTGCACTGGGACCTGGGAGACCGGGGTTTTATTCCTGGCTCTCCACAGACCTGCTGTGTTACTTTGTGCCAGTCACTTTGCCTCTTCCTCTCTCTCCCAGCCTTTGCCTGTTTAGACCATAAATTCTTTGTGGCCAGGATTGGCTCTTAGGCTTTATTCAATGCGGAGTTATTCCAGAATAGCTACTCTGGATTAACTCCAGGAAGCAGACTAAGCGAATTTGGAATAAAAGCGTCCATACCTGGCGTTAATCAGGGATAGTTAATCTGCTTTAAAGTCACACCCCCCCACACACCTTATTCGGAATTAACTTCCATGTGTAGACAAGCCCATGCTCTAGAGTTGTACCACCCCTAACACAACAGAGCCCTGATGGTGTTTAGGTGCCAGTGGAATTTGAAAATCTTGGCCTTTGTCTCTAGCCAGTTCATGGACAGCAGAGGGCAGGAGTTCAATTATTACATATTTGCCTACCTGAGAAACCACCTCCCCCCAGAGACAGCGTATCGGGGAAGCTGGCAGCACCAGCCCTAGGCAGATTAGAAACTGGCCCTGGGGGAAAGGGCCAGGCAGGTTTCTCAGAAATGCCCACGGGACCTGGAGATATACACAGTGACTTTGCCATTTAAGTTTCTGGTCCCTGCGGGGTGGTCGACAGCATCTCCTCCAGCTCTCGCCGTTTCAGCTCTTGCTCTTTCGGTTCTTTTACTCCTTTTTTGGTGCTCTGTTCCTCCACAGCACTGCAGCCTGCAGGAGGCTGGAGTGAGTAGATACGTCTGTGGTTTCCTCGTCCAGGAATTAACCTCCTCAATGTGACAGGCTGTCCCACAACCAGCTGGCTTCTTATTCGGGATGAATTTCTAGCAGTGGGGCTGTTACTTCCCTGCAACTTCCCTGCCTCCCGTAGGCAGAGCTCCAGGCTTTGGCACTCTGCTGCCCCCATGACTCGGGGAAGTCAGGGCATGGAAAGGTCAGAATCCCATTTGGCTGCGCAGTCCCCACCTTCTGTCAGTGCCTGGGCTGCATCTCACCCTCTCCCAGCAAACATAGCCGCTGTTTGCAAAGTGTCTGCAGAGAAAGGTCTGAGCCAGCAGCCCTCCTGGGTCCTTCCATCTTAGCCCTGGTGTGACAAGGGTTTTAAACCATCCTGCTCCAGGCCTTCTAATTACTGGGGTTCAGGAACAAATTTCCCTAGGGGTGTGTTCGCCCGTAACTGCCTCCCACAGAGTTTCTTCCTCAGAAGCAACTGGTGTTGTTGGCCACTGAGAGAGACAGGATCTGGGCTCGATGGACATTGGGTCTGCTCTGGGGCAAAGCAGAGTCAAATTCACTCAGGAAACCTTTGCCAGCAGCTAAAGGCTATTGTCCCAAGCCCACGGGAGCCGGAGGTTTCCACACCTGCATACCCCATGGGCACCTGTAGGGCTTGAACCTGGGAATCTTCTGCATCAAAAGCACTGGCCTTTACCACCCGAGCTAAAGGAGCTGCTCCCTTTGCACCCCACAAGGAGCACGCTGTTGTTGGCTGTGGGGCCAGCCAGAGGCCAGGGCAATAGTTACACTTACTAAGGGCCCTGCCCCAGGCTGAGCACCTCTGAAACTCGAGCCACTTCAATGCGTTCCTGAACGGGTGCTGAGCTGGAGTGGGGGATTGGTTACCTCTGGGTCTATGTATTGCTACGGCTCCCATCCTGTCACTGGCTCCCCACCTCTTCTCCTGCTGTCCTCAGTGAGGAGAGGCCCCTATATTGCATCCTGCTGGCCATCCATCCCGGGTTCGTCCCAGGCTCTGTGCTAAGGAGTTTCAGAGCCACAGCCCCACTCCCAACAACGCCTGATCCACTGCCCCTATTTCTGGCCTAATCCCAGTCAGCCGCATCCCAGTCCCAATCCCTGGCAGTCAGCCGCATTGGGACTTTGCTTCTATCTCCGCCTTCTTGCCCACAGGGCTTGGGGCAGGGAACCCCTCGCTGCGACCTGAAAAAGAACCTCCTCCAAAATGGCTGCACGCAGGATTTCATCGAGTACCCGGTCAGCAGCATGGAAATCCTAGAGGACAAGCCACTCAGTAACACCGGCTCTGGACAGACCGTCACCACCCAAATGAGCCCTCAGAAAATTGAACTGCACCTGCGGCCAGGTAGGAGCCAAAAAAACCCCTGTTGGGGTTGAACCTGAAACCTCTGGCTTTCAAACCATGAGCCTGTACTGTCTGGGCTAACAGAAGTAGGTCTCTTGGCTGGTAGTAGCTTCATCAGCCTCTGTACATGGCCCAGCCACCACGAGAGAGGGACAGAGTAGCACACGAGTGAGTGTAGGTTACATACATAGAGCAACATCCAATCCTGTAGCTTTACAATCAGGAAGGTGGTGTCTTTGTTACAGGAACCCAATGTTAATCAGTGGATTAACCCTGCAGGCCAGGTGATATGCTGTAGGCCAGGTGAGCTGTTAAGGCCTTGAGACTGGACCTGTGACTCGATGCCAGACTAGTTACAGGATACAATTTTCAAAAGCACTTCAGTGACCTAGGTGCCGAAGTCCCAATTTCAAAAGCCACTTATGTGCTTGGGGGCTTAAGTCTAACTGACATCATCATAATAAAGCCTAGCACCTGCATGGCACTTTTCATCTCAAAGCGCTTGACAAAGGATGTCAGTATCATTATCCCCATTTAACAGAAGGGGAAACTGAGGTATAAAACAGGGACGTGACTTGCCCAGGTCAATTGAACTGAAAGTTGGTAGGCTCCTAATTCAACGGGGTGCTTTAGAAGATGTTACCCCTCACCTGATGTGGTGGAGAGCAGCCTAATGTAGGGCTGTGTTTTGTGTTTCATACGCACGGGGTCTGTATCTAACATACATACAGCATGCTAATTGCAGCCCTGGTGAAATGCCTTTGAAACCAACTCGCATGCCACGCAGACCTCAGCTGAGCTCAGGGCCCCCTTATGCTAGACCGCGTAATACGCAGCGTCAGAGACAGCCCAGGAAACAGGCATGAAGGGGCTTGCCCAAGGTCACACGACAGGGTCTGGAACGACAGCCCAGGTTTCCTGACTCATCAGGCCATGTCCTGTGTACCTGTGGTCCCTCCCTTATTAATGAGAAGCTATTCTGGAGGCCTGGGTTTGCTTACCCTGGACTGCAGCCAAGCCCGTGAGGTCCTGCGTGTTGCTTATTGTGGGGCCTGGGGTTCTGAGTACCTGGGAACTATTCTGAGCCATGACTAAGAATCTTATCCACATGGGCATTTTGAAACCTCCGTTCTCACCGTGCGACTCCGTATTGGATCTACTCCCTGCAACAGCCCCTGGGACTCCCTCGAGCCACCTTCCCAGTACGGGGGGCAGCCACCTTTTATCCCCATTCCCATCAGGTGAACCTAGCCGCCCTCTTCCTTTTTCTAGTCCTCTTTGGGCAGCCAAGTAGTCTCCTATCCTATTTCTTTGGGGGCTGGCAAGCTACGCCTGTTCCACCAAAATCTGCAGGGAGTATGGTAGCCAACCTTCCAGGATTGTCCAGGAGTCTCCAGGAATTAAAGATGAATCTTTAATTAATGATTATGTCATTTGATGAAACCTCCCGGAATACATCCAACCAAAATTGGCAACCCCAGCAGGGAGGAGACAGGTGAACAGGCCATAGGTGACTTGGGCCAAGTATCTGGAAAAGAGTTGAGTCCCCGAACGTGAATACTCTTATCCATGTTATAATTAACCCCCAACTTCCTAAAGTCCTGGCACCCCTCCCATTCCACCACTTCAGGGAGAAGATGCTTGGGAAACTCCTTATGGTCCTTTGGTAGCCCATCCATGGGGCCGCTAAGTGATGCATTCTGGGTGTCTTTTACCAAGCCAGGAAGTGCACGAGGGTGGGAGAGAAGGAATATTTCTTTGGCAAGAGGAGAGTCTGAGGGCTCCCTACAGCCTGGGGCACTGAGCTGAGGGTGAAAGGTTCAACTCAAGTGCTAGCCGCCATAGGGAAGGAGTTCGGAGCTGAGGAGCCGTTGCTGTAGGTAAGCAGTTCGCGCCGAAACCTGGCACAGAGCTGTGGGACCCGCCCCTGCCAGCCTGAAAATCATCAGCACATCACACGGTGTCTCCTCTCCTTTTGCGGGGAAAGATGAACCCGTCTGCTCACTTACCGCCCAGAAGTCTGGTTCTGAACGGCTGGGAGGAGCCCATCAAGAACTGAGTGCTGGCAGGGGTCCAGTCAGGGTCTGTTTAGGTCTCGGGAAGGAGAAAGGCTGCGTCTATTCTATGCAGGTTTGTATCTCGCCATAGTCACCTGAGCGCTTCGCAGTCACGGGCTAAGTGACATGACTAACATCTGTCGTGTGTGGTTTGTTCTTTCTCTCACCTTGGGGGTTTCTGAATGCCTCCTGGGAGGAAAGTTCCCCATCAAAATTTCCATCAGAGTCAGAGAGGCTGCGTCTGCATTCTGCCTGTACCCCTGGGATAACTCAGCGGCTAATGCTCTTTATCTGGAGCAGTGAGGATCTGAGTGAGTCACAGCTCAGACCTAGAGGCTCTGTCCTGAGAGAAGCGAGCGGCATGCTATCTGCACGTGCAGTGCGTGCCCCACAACCATTTGTGCCCAGGGGATGGTTCTGTCTGCCCCCGAACCAAATGCCATCCTCCAAACAGCATGACTTTGCACACACCATGTGCGCCAGTCACGCCGCATGGCGGATACGCATTTTGCATCCAGATTCAGAATCGCATGCCTGACGGAAACTGTCACTGTCACCGCAGTGAGAGGCACATGCTTTTCGTCCCCAGTTCAATCCCTGCTCATGCCCATAATAGATGTTATCACCCAAGGATCAAATTATTTGAGGTCGATTGCAAGGATCATGCCTAGCTAAGGACCCTCTTGCAATATCCATGTGGGAGCCTTAGACCATGCATGCAAGCTCCTTGCACTTTTGCCCATATGGGATAAAACCAGCATATATTTTAGATTATGAGATGGGATTACGATAATCTAGTCTGGCTTCCTGTACAACACAGGCCATGGGACTTCCCAGAATTCATTCCTGTTTGATCCCAAGCACTGTGCCCTTTGCAGTATTACCCCCATTTGTGTTTACCCTTGTCTGTCTCACCAGAGCAGGCTGAGACCCTCCATGGGGCAGAAGACTCCTGTCCAATGAGACAAACACATAGCTTCCATCTGGGTCTGTGAGCTGCGACACCCTGGACAGTTAAACCTCCTTCCATCCCACTGGGATCCATGGGAGATCTCCTACACCTGCTCCTAACCCCGCTGCCGTGTTCCCTTTCAGATGACTCCAGGAACTTCTCCGTCCAAGTGCGCCAGGTGGAGGACTACCCAGTAGACATCTACTACCTGATGGACCTGTCCAATTCCATGAAGGACGATCTCCACAACATCCAGAGCCTGGGCACCAAACTAGCCACTGAGATGCGCAAGCTGACCAGCAACCTGCGGATCGGCTTCGGGGCCTTTGTGGACAAGCCCATCTCGCCGTACATGTACATCTCCCCGCAAGAAGCCATCGACAACCCGTGCTACGAGTAAGTCACAGCCCAGAGGAAGCAGCAGCCATGGTGGCCTGAGCCAACCCCCACTGGAGTCAATGGGAGTCTTTGCATTGACTTCAAATGGGCATTGAGGTCATAGGTGCACAAAGCCAATTGGCTTTATGGCACAAGAATGTCAGTGGGAGACATTCCAGCAGAGCCTCAGCTGGTGTGAATCAAGGGAGCTTCGCTGATTCATGCCTGCAGAGGATCTGGCCCATTGTGTCTAATAGTTGCAGAGAGGGAACTAGGGCTCCTGGGAAGTGCTGGGAGAAGCTTTTTGAGCAAAAATTTTATCAACAGAAAACGCAGATTGGGGTTGACTGAAATACTTCAAGACTTTGTGGCAAATTCGGCAAGTTATTTCAGTCGGGGGGGTGAATTCTGAAAAAATCTAAAGGTTTTTGTTTCGAATTTTATTTCAATTTTATTTTAAAAAAGAAACACACACAAACCAAACAAAACTTTTCGTTCAAGCTGAACTGAAATTTTGTCAGCATTTTTGGTTCACCGAAACCCTTTTTTCTTTTTATTTGGTTCTGCCACTGAACCGAAAAGTCAGCCATACACACAGTTCAGCTCCTGGGTTCTGCTGCTCCCTTGCTGTGGGACCATGGGCAAAAGGTTACATCTTTCTGGCCCTCATGTCCCCGTCTGCAAAAGGAGGAGGATAAAACACTTCAATGTCATTTTTCACCTATAGATTGTCAAGCACCCTTACAGGAGTAAGCTGCCGTTTTATAGAACAGTATTTGTTGTGACGTATTGTTTTCGTCTAGAAACGTCTAGTGATCACAGCCAAGATGCGGCTCTCTTGTGCCTGGCACTATGCAAACCCACACAGTGAGTCACTAACAGCTCTAGGAACAGAATCCAGGAGTCCTGACTCCCGAGCCAGTGCTCTATCCACTCTTCCAAATTGCCAACCTCAGAGGGTTATTGAAGTGTTGATGTGTGGCCTAGTGGATGGAGTACTGCACTGACACTCCGAAAACTGGGACTCTATTTTGGGCCCTGCCTTCCCCTCCCTGTGCCTCAGTTTCCCATCTCTAAAAAGGTGGTAATAATACTGAACTCCTTTGTAAAATACTTGGAGCTCTACTGATGAAAAGTACTAGATAAGAGTCAATTATTATTATTACTGGTCAAGCAGCACAACAGGATAAAGTTTGAAATAGCAGTTTTTGGACACTTTTCAATGATGTCTTCTTGGAAAAGCTAGCTCTACAGCCCACAAGAGGAGATGCTGGTCTTGGCTTCGTCTTAAGTAGCATACAGGAGCTGACTCAAGAAGTGACAGCAGCTGAGGCGCTAAGTAAGAGAGACCGCAAGATAATTAACACAAGAACAAGGGGACAGTCAGCGAAATGAGAAGAGGAGAAATTTAAGACAGGAAAAAGGACGTTTTCACCTTATGTGTTAATAGACTGTGGAACTCTCTGCCACAGGAAGTTGTGGAGGCCAAGAACCTAACAAGACTGAACAAGGGACTGGATATTCATATGGATAACAAGAAGATCCAGAGTTGTTGTAATTAACAACCACCAACATTTTGGAAGGGATATTAGATCTCGTGATTCAAGGCTGAAGCAAATCTATATTACGGCCCAAGATGACACCTAATGTAGGGAAGAGATTATCCCACATCTGCTACTTTACAGTTCTTACCACTTCCTCTGAAGCATTTGGCTCTGGCCACTGTGGAAGGATCCTGGGCTAGATAGACTTTGGATCTGATCCAGCCTGGCTAAAAAAGAGTAAAGTGTCATTACTATTTATTAGAGTTATGTAACTTAGGTATAAGAAATTCACTGTTTCTCCAATTTCCTACTGGAAAAATATATGGCAGGGGGGACGGGGAGGTTTGTCTGATTTTCTTTTTTAAATGACAGAAGATTTAAAAAGAAGATGAAGGTTTAGTGTCACGAAGCCTGCAGTGATTTATTTATTTTTTAAATGTTACGGCCAATGGGTGTTTAAAAACCTACAGGGATGGGCCCATGTCTCTGGCGTTGTGTTACACCATGGCGATCCTGGTGTTTTAGATCCCCCGAAGGGAGCTGCATGCACTCAATGGGGAGTTGATGCCGAACGTGCAGATGGTGTGTGCCAGATTTTCCAAAATTTTCAGGCCCAGCTTTTCAAGCACTCTCCACCCACAAAGGAGGCCTGATTCTCAGACGAGCTCAGCTGTTGTTTTTCTCTTCAGGTTCTTATATCCGTGTCCATCGCCGTGGTATCTGAGCATCTTCCAGAGGTTATTAAGCTATGTGACTGGCATCTGTCAGTCACTGGATCTTTCTCCTTTCCTCTACCAAGGGGGATTTTTCTGTGTAAATTAAATACATCACAAGTGCTGTGTTTATATTCACAAAGGCAGAGTGTGCCTTCCACTCAGAGCGCAGCGCAATTAGGTTTGGTCCCAAGATCCTGCAGGAGTTTCCTCCACAGCCTTGTGCCAGCTGCCCTGCTCGATTGCTCTGTGTCCCCAGGGGGGGTCTCTAACACCCTGCTGTTCCCCTATTGCTAAAGGGGAGCAGTCCCAGCTAGCTGGGAGAAGCGTCCCAGTATGGAATGGAGGGGGGAATACAGAATTGGTTGAAAATCACCGTACCAGTAAGGACACTGCAAGACGCTGTGCGTGCTAGGCAGCAAGGGCGCTGCGCTGTCCACACTCTTGACCTTCCCCTGTGTTGGGGAGCTACAGTACTCCTCTCCATGGTTGCTTCCCCGCAGGATCCACCAAACTTGCCTGCCCATGTTCGGCTACAAACACGTCCTGACGCTCACGGACGAGGTGACCCGCTTCAACGAGGAGGTGCGCAAGCAGAGTGTCTCACGGAACCGCGACGCACCCGAAGGGGGGTTCGATGCCATCATCCAAGCGACCGTCTGTGACGTAAGCACTCTGGCCCGGGGCAGAGAAGGGTCACTAGGTGGGATGCTGTAGGTTGGGCATCTCGCAGTGCGGTGAGGCCAGTGGGATATGCATCAAGAGCAGGTGTGAGGTGCAGGGGGTTGAACGCTGAACGTAGGAATTGGCAGGCTGGCTCAGAACAGAACAGTCTCTGGGACCGGTGCCAGATGCTTCAGAGGAAGGGGCATGGAATCCCAGCTTGGACCATGGAATAACCTGCCCATCAGGGGAAATTCTTCCTGACCCCAAGGCAGTCAGTGCTGCTCATGCCCTGAAGCATCAGGGTGTCCCCCTTATTAATTTGCATCCTTCCTAATCATATCCCACATTTAGGAGTAGCCCATACTTCCTTGCTGGCTTGCCCATGGGGTTGGTCACCCCTGGGAGCTCCAGCTACCAGAGCTCAGGCAGGAACAGTAACGATGGCCTCCGTGGTTGTCCAGCTGTGCTAAGGTATAGAAAAGACTGGGAACCCGCTCCTGTGTTTTGCTGCAGGAGAAGATCGGCTGGAGGAATGATGCTAGTCACCTGCTGGTCTTCACGACAGACGCCAAGACCCACATCGCTCTGGATGGGAGGCTGGCGGGGATCGTCCAGCCCAATGACGGGCAGTGCCACATTGGCAAGGATAATCTCTACTCGGCCTCGACTACACTGGTAAACGCAGGGCCCTGCCTGCGGGTGGCGGGGAGGGAAGTGGGTCCCTATGGAATATGGGAAACCTTCCTGGGTCCTCCGTGCAAACCTGGACACGGGTATGGGACGGGAGTTCCTGGGGAATTTGGCAGGCAGGTAAACAAAATAATAAGATGGGGGGGGGCTTGCGCACGAGAGCACGCGGATAGCTATGTGTAAATGCAGGAGTGTGTGTGTGTAGTTGTGTGTACACATGTGGATGTTCATGGTCCATGTGTGTGCACCTCTGTAAGACAGTAAAGGGAGGATGTGTGCTGATTGCAGGGCTCCCCCAGCCATGTCCCGGGGGAACAGCCTGTGGGATTGGGAAATCCCTACCCGCATGGGACGGCAGAAAGAGGAGGTGCAGGCTGCTGAGGGCAGACAGAGCTCCCACCTCCACACAGGCCTCCGGGGCAGGGAGGGAAGTACAAGCCGGGCCGGCAGGGCCTGGTGAGACGTGTTGTGCGGTGGGGCTGGGGGGGATTAGATGTCTCAGCAGCTGATGCGCCTGCGGAAGGACCAGCCCCCAAGGCCTGACAACTCGTTTCTCCCTCCAGGACTATCCCTCGCTGGGCCTGATGACTGAGAAACTCTCCCAGAAAAACATCAACTTGATCTTTGCCGTGACGGAGACCGTGGTTGGCCTCTACAAGGTGACTGCTCCATGCTGGCGTCCTGGATGCCCCGCCCACAGCCTAGGAAGCTCCGCCCCCAATGGCAGCTCCCTCCCCTCCCCAGCACCTGAAGAGCTCAGCACACCCAGGGCCACCCCACAGGACAGCTGGAGCTGTAAGCCGACCCTCTAGGACATTTGCAGGCAGCCCCCAGGGCCAGGCTGCCTAGAGCCACCCATGGCTGATGAAAGCAGACACTGCGTCTGCCCACAATCTGCTCCCAAGTGGCTAGAAACCCTTTCGCAACCCTTCCCGGGCCTTTAGTGACCCTCAGCTCTCCGGTCTCAGGTTTTATGGCCTGGCCAGTCACCCAGCAAGGCAGCAGCTGAGCCGGGAACAGAGCCCGGCTTTCCTGGCTCCCAGGCCAGAGCTCTGGCCATGGCCTCACACGGCCTGTGTTTGCAAACACGAGGTTTGACCCACCCCTGCCCCGGTGCACAGCTTTGAGCCACATGGCAATTGCCGTCTTGATGCCCCAGGAGAGCAGCGATGCTCTATAAAACTAGTGATCTGAGCTTTGTGCCAGGCCTTGGTACTGAAGCCCTGGCATGCCACGGTCGCCCTGGGCATCGCCCTCTTGCCCTTCCCTAGCGCATCTGGGATGCTGTGTGTTTTCTTGCCAGAACTACAGCGAGCTGATTCCCGGCACCACTGTGGGGACCCTGTCCAGAGACTCCAGCAACGTCCTGCAGCTCATTCTGGAGTCCTATGGGGTGAGTGTGAGCACCGGGGACTCCATGGCCCACGGCGCCTTGGCAAACCCACGGCAGCCTAGGGCATCTCCCAGGGCCGCTGCCTGCAGCAGTTTTGGGGGGTTCCTACTGGGGTCTCCTCACTTGGGAGGAGCCCCGTGTCAGAAGCAGAGCAAAATGGGGGGTGCTTCCACAGGAACTCAGCCCTTAAAGAGGCACCTGCACTTTGGCAACCCCGTCTCACCCCCCGAGCTCCCCGGATCCAGCTGTGAACATCTGCCTTAGTGATGCAAAGAGGAAGCGAGGTCATTCCATTTCCCACCTTGTCCCCTTCCCCTTGGCAGCTGTCTCTCCCCCTCCTCCTGGCAGACAGGCCGGCCCTCTGGTTGATGTCTCGGCAGCAGAGCAAGGACCTTTGGCTAGCAAGCCTTTCCCCAAGTGCACCCCGGGGACATGCGCTGAGCTCGCTGCTCTAGGAGAGCCTCCCTCTCTCCCTAGCAGGTCACCGGTTCCGATCCAGCCCAGGACGGTAGCTGAGAAAAGTTGTCACTATGTGACAGCTTCTTGGTGACTCCTGAGAGATGGAGCTGGCTGGCCCTCTCTGCGTCTCCACAGGCCTGCATCTAACTGCGCTGGGCACTGGGGAGAGCTCCCCACTCCCTGGGCTCGGCTGCCTCCTCTCGATGCCCTTTCCTAAATCCGGGGCGTGCGCTGTTCCTCCCTCTCTCCAGAAAATCCGCTCCAAGGTAGAGCTGGAGGTGCGAGACCTGCCTGAGGAGCTGTCCCTCTCCTTCAACGCCACCTGCCTCAACGACGAGGTCATTCAGGGACTCAAGTCCTGCGTGGGACTCAAGATAGGAGACACGGTGAGTCTTGCCAGCTGGCAGCCTGCTGGGAGGGAGATCATAGAGTCATAGAAGATCAGGGTTGGAAGGGACCTCAGGAGGTATCTAGTCCAACCCCCTGCTCAAAGCAGGACCAATCCCCAACTAAATCATCCAAGTCAGGGCTTTGTCAGGAGCCGGCCCAGCACTCTGGGATCATCCCACGCCCCAGCCCTGGACGCGTTCCCCAGCCTCTGCCCCTGCGGAAGAAGGTCACAGGCTTGTAATGTCTTCCATGGCAGGGCTCTGCTGGGACGAATACAAAAGGGGATGCTACACTGAGCCTGTGGTTCTCTCCGAATGGCTCGCTGCCAGCCTGTGCTGCCCCATGTCACCAGGCAGCGTCGGGTCAAACATGCCTGGAAGGGACTGGCGGCTCTGGGTCTCAGGCCTTGCAGCCAGGTGGCCCCTGCTGTGCTGGGAGCAGCCCTGCCTCAATCGAACCCCGGCGCTTCCCTCCCCAGGTGAGCTTCAGCATCGAGGCCAAGGTGCGGGGCTGCCCCCAGCAGCGGCAGAAATCCTTCACTATCAAGCCCGTGGGCTTCAAGGACAGCCTGACGGTGGTGGTGAACTTCGACTGCGACTGTGCCTGCCAGCAGCACGCCGAGCCCGACAGCCCCGCCTGCAACCAGGGCAACGGCACCTTCGAGTGCGGCGTCTGCCGCTGCTACCAGGGCCGGCTGGGCTCCCGCTGCGAGTGCTCCGAGGAGGAGTACAGCCCCGCGCAGCAGGACAACTGCAGCCCCGGCGCGGGGCAGCCCCTGTGCAGCCAGCGGGGCGAGTGCCTCTGCGGCCAGTGCGTCTGCCACACCAGCGACTTCGGCAAGGTGACCGGCAAGTACTGCGAGTGCGACGACTTCTCCTGCGTCCGCTTCAAGGGCGAGATGTGCTCGGGTGAGTGGCGCCATCCCAGCACCAGCCCCCTGGCCCTGGCCTGCTGAGGGGAGCTCGGAGGGGTGGGGAGTTCCCTCGGCTGTGCTCTCCCCGTCCGTATTAGCACCGAGCCGGTGCTGGGCCTAAGATGCCGGGAGTCATCCAAGATCCGACGGCAGCTCCCCTAAGGAAAAGGGGGGCTCACTCTGATTGGACTCCAGCTTGTGTCATTCCACACGGACTGCCTAAAATTCCAGGTGCAGTTGGATGCAGGGTGTCTATTGTTGTACAGAGCTGTGTAGCAGCTGCCAGGTCCCACCCCAGAGGTGGCTGCATTTCAGTGGCTTAACCTGAGCAGATGGCAGGAGGATGGCAGGCCTGAGGAGACCCCTTGCAGCAGGGCAGGCTGGCCCCAGTCGCCTTGCTCCCCCTTCTTGAGCCAGCTGGGTTAACACCACATCTGTTTATTTCCCTTGGAGCTTCTCACGGAAGCAGCCAAGCAAAGCTGAGCAGAGTTCACAGAGGGAGTAGGCAGACAGCCTGACTCAGAACAGCATGTCCCGAAAGGGGGCCAGCGAGCCCCTGCCCAGCTCCCCTCTGCGCAGGCTCCCTAAACGCTGGGAGATGCACACACAGCTTACTCCAGAAAGAGCCCCCGCCCAGCGAGAGGAGCCTTGGCCCATTCCATCAGCAGGTTCAAACCCATGACATCCCCAGGGGGCCCAGGTGGCAGGAGAGGGGGCAGCCACTTGACCCAGCAGCACTCAGGGAAATCCCCAGATCCCCCAAGAGGCTTTACCCCTTCCCAGGCACCGGGCCCTAGGGCGCAGACCTTGGGGGTTCCCATAAGGTCCCTGGGGACTGGTCTGTGTCTGAACCACCTTGCGTGGGGGAGACAGTGCCTCAGGAGAGCTGGCTCTGCCCCTTCCCAGCCCAGTGTTTGCCCACCCCCCTTGCTGAACTGAGCCCCCCCCGAGGTGGATTCCCCACTGGGCTCCTGTCCCTAGCACACCCAGCACCTCTGTTGCTTTCTGCTCTGACCACAGCATTGCCTAACCCCCCCCTCCCTTCCGGGCCTCCTTATCCGCAGTTATTGCAGTGCAGGTGGGAGGAGCAGGCCTGTTTTTCCCTAGTGAGCCCTCCAGATCTTCCAGGGCAATGGGAGAGTGTCCCGGTGACTCACAGCAATAAGTGTGCTCAGCTGGAAGGACTGGCTCCCCGCCCCCCCCACTGTATTCACTCTGGGCCAGTTCGTCACACTCTTCCCTGCTTGTTGTGCAATGCAATGGCTCCGGATGTTTGGCCTGAGACAGGGGGCCAAGCTGGTTATCAGAGACAGGGGGCCAAGCTGGTTATCAGGACGATGACAAATTGATGACACCCAACAAACAAACAAGCCATGGGGAGGAAGGAGGTGAGTGGGCGGTTTATCACCCAGACAGGGGTCTGTCATTCCGGGGGAGAGGGTAGCAGTGTAAAAGCCCCATAGTGGGCGGGGGGGCAGCCTATGGAGGGCCTGCTCTTAGTCACACTGCTGTGAATCTGGAGTCAATCCGGAGTCACTCTAGTAGGGGCCGAGAAGTTAATGAGATCAGCTGAAAGGCTCATGGGTGGGGCTGGTCTGTATCTCACACTGCTCCACCTTCCCCACTCTCTTGGTGCTTGTTGTGAAATTAAAATGGGGGCGAGAGGAAAGTTTATACCGACGTCCCTCTCTCGGATGCCTTGTGCCAGCTCCCAGGCACCTGTCGGGCTACGTCTGCACCCCCGCAGCTTAACCGTCCTCCCTCCTTCCTGACCCACAGGACCCACTGCTCTTCCAGCCTGGGGCTCCCTGCATATAGCTCTCCTGACACCTTTCTGGCCAGTTTTCCTGACTCATCCCTAGTTTCCCATTATCTAAAAAGTGACACATTCAGTCTGTCCAGCAGCGACGCTGCACCCGGGGCTGAGCAGAAACTGCAGCCCTGGACAGTTTTCCCAAGGAAAGCCTAACTGAGGGGCTGCGGTCCTGCTCCCAACCGCAGCAACCAGCAGAATTTCCCAGGGTTCCAATGAGGGCCAGGGCCGGGGGGGCTTGTGCTGGCTTTGCTGTGGATCCAGCACTCCAGCTAGGTTTGCTGGGATCTTTGGGGCCAGAACCCAACCCCATGAGCCACACAGCCCCAGGCTTGGAGAGGATTTGAACCTGGGTCTCCGTTTTGCAGCACGAGTCCCAGTTCAGAGAACCTGGGTCTGTTTCCGGAGCAGCCCTACCCAAGGAGAGGCCCTAGGACTTAGGGGTCAGGGGAGGAAATGAGCAAGAGTCAAGATTTCCAACCAAGTGTCTCTTTCGCTTTCGAGGCTCATTCCAAACTGACAGAGAAAACCCCCGTGGCCCAAACTCAGTGCTCCCTGACCGCTGCCTCTCGCCATCCCAGGGGGACCAGACTGGGGCAGAGTCCCAAGCAGCTTTGCAATGAGCTGCAGAGTTCAGATCCCAGTGGGGTGGTTTGTTTTACAAAGGGCCAGGCTAACATGCATCGCAACGTTAGGGGGCGTCAACAGGTGTGGCTGCCCAAGTCAGGACTAGCATGGGGTGCTGCAGGCCAGGGTAAGGTGGCAAAGCTGCTGGGGGGGAAACCTAGGTGGGGGCCTGCAGTCACTCCTGACGCCCTTGCGTTGGCCCGCAGGCCACGGGCAGTGCAGCTGTGGGGACTGCCTGTGCGACTCGGACTGGATGGGGGACTACTGCAACTGCACCACCCGCACCGACACCTGCATGTCCGGCAACGGTCTGGTGTGCAGCGGGCACGGCCTCTGCCAGTGCGGGAAATGCGAGTGCACCCAGGCCGGCTCCTACGGGGACACCTGCGAGAAGTGCCCTACCTGCCCTGATGCTTGCACCATCAAGAAGTGAGTGGGGCTGGGGGCAGAGTGTGTAATTCCTGGCCTGGGGAACACTGCTGCTGACAGGCAGGGCAGGGCCCGAGGCGGCACCCAACTCAGACAAGCTCATCACACCCACGCCTGGCGGTGCTCGCTGGGGTTCCGGGCTGCAGGCATCTCAGCAGGTGGACCTGGCGTGGGCTCAGGGCATGGGTCCCGGTGGCACCGCAATGGGAAGCGTCTGCCCCAGAAGAAGGCTGAGCTCTAGACTTTGTGGGATGCTGTGGCTGCAGTCTGGGGCGGGGAGGAGGCAGGTTTGTGAGACCCTGATGCCAAAAGGCAGCTAATCTTCCAGCGTGAAATCAGGGTGGATGCAGGGCAAAGGGTCGCTCCTCTGTGGGAGAGTCAGAATCAGGGTCCCCCTCCCTGGGATCCCTGCGGGAAGCCTCCATGCACTCAGGGGCTTGGCAGGAGGCAGGGTCAAGACCAGTGGCCGTGTCAGGGGCCAGGCCCCATCGGGGAGCACAGGGGATCCCCACTGGGAATGGAGGTGCTGGGAAGCAGGGACATAGGATAGGGGAACAATGTGAAGCAGATGGGGGGGACCCTTCTCCCCTCCCCTTCTCCATTTGGCAGAGCTGCTTCAGGGATCCTGCGGGAGCCCCCAGCTGTGAGTCTGATTTTTGAGCCCCAAACCCAAAGGCTTCCCAGGGAGCCCTGGAGCTGACTGTAGCATCCACTGATGTTCCTGTCCTTTGTCACTTTTCTCCTCCTCCTCAGGGAGTGCGTGGAGTGTAAGAAGTTTGAGAGGGGGACCCTGACAGAGCAGCAAACCTGCAGCCGCACCTGCCGGGACGAGATCCAGGAAGTGCAGGAACTCGGTGAGCAAGGGAGGAGCTGGGCTGTCAGCCGGAGTCTTGGACGCCTGGCAGGGCAGTGGATCATCAGCGTTTGTCACCGCGAGTGCTGGGGAGGGAGGCAACATACAGCAGATGTAAACTGCTGGAGGCTGGCAACAAGATCTCTGGGAGCCAGAGCTTTCCCTTTGAGTCAGAGCCAGGAAACCGGAGCCAGAATCCAAACCGATGCTCCAGGCAGAGGCCACCCGCTGCAGGGCCTGCAAGACGAGACGCTAAAGGCTGCTTGTTCCTGGGGGGACTCACTGGGGCTGTATAAAGATGCCCCGCACAGTGAGGTACAAATGCATGCCAGCTGGTTGGTAAGCCTGCAGGCAGGCGAGCTGAACTGGGCACGCTAGCGAACGTTCGACGCACCTGACCTCCACTCGGCCACCTGCCTAATGCAGCCGGAGCTCAGCATCCTGCCCGCTGAGCATCATCCCCGCCCCCTCCCCTCCCAGCGTGCCCAGCCCCAGCCTCCTTTCCCTGGGCGCTGGCCAGGAAAGCGAATACAGAGCTGGGGCCCCATCCCACTCCCGTTGAGCTCTGTGGGAGGTGGGCCCTGCCATCCGTAAGAGCAGCATCAGGACATGGTGGGTGCCCCTTGGGATTTCACACCTTGCTTGGACACACCCAGCCAGCGCCGGGATCCTGGTGCCCATGCAGCAGCGGTCGCTCTGAGCAGCGGGTCCGGGGCTCTCGGTAATAACCCCAGTGCTGAGGTGCGGCTTGGGGATCTCAAGGCAGGGTTCAGCTCCTGTTTTAGCCTGGGCCCTGGCCCAACATAGGCTTGACTTTCTTCCTCGTTTAGACAAAGCCTCCGGGGGAACTCACAGGCCTGGCCTCAGCTTCACTGTCTGTCCAGCTAGGCAGCATCTGTTAACCCCACCCGGGGCGCACGGTTTGGGCTGACGGCCTCTCCTTCGCCCCCCGCAGGTGACACTGGTAAAGACGCAGTGAACTGCACCTACAAGGATGAGAACGACTGTGTGGTGCGGTTCCAGTATTATGAGGACTCCAGCGGGAAATCCATCCTTTATGTCGAGGAGCCAGGTGAGACAGGGAGCGAGCGATAGCCCAGGAGGGTTAGCCCCCGGGCTGGCCCTGCCACTGGGAGCGGAGATACGCAGCCAGGCGTCCCTGAGGAGCCCAGCTTCTGGATGGGATCTCTGCAGGGCAGGTCAGCTGCCCTTGGCTCTGTCCAGCCTGGACAGCTGCTTCCTCTCCGTGGGGGGTGTCTAGCCTGTGATCACAGGGCGGGACTGCAGCCTGAGCTGACCGAGTTTGAATCCCGCTAGCAGTGAAGCTGCGCCAGCTGCAGAGCCCTGGGTGCTGGGCGGGTTTGTACAGCTCCGGACCCAAGCTGCTTTCATGCCCTGTGATCACAGGCTGGACATGCCCTAGGAGTAGACAGCAGCTTGGCCAAGGATAATAGGCAGGGTGTGAATTTCAGCCCAGGCCTATTCCATACGGTGGTGGGAGGTTTATGGCACACTGCAGGGACAGGACCTGAGCTGCTGGGGTGTAGGTTTCATGCTCCCCTTTCTTCCTTGAACCCATCCCCCTGCCATTCACTGTCTCTAGAGAAGCACCCAGTGCAGCCAGTGGGAATTCACCCAGGAATTGGGGAGGAGTTGGCATCCGGTGCCCCGGTGGCTGCTCCGTTGGTTGTCCAGCTCTTCTGGGGGCTCCTCTCCCCGCCTGCTGCCCTCTCCCCCTTTTGGTTAATTCTCTGTCCTGCATCTGCCTTTTATCCTAATCCACTTCTGAGACACCCCCCCTTCACCCTTGGCCAGGAGACACAGGTCCCTGGCTCATGACAGAATTGGAGACAGGCCCAGATCCAGCCCACTGGCCAAGATCTGAATTCAGGATGCCACCAACAAACTGGCGATCGGCCCCAATGGGTTCTCCAGGGAGGTGGGGTCCAGCACACATGGGGGCTGCACAGGAAGTCTCCCCATGGCTGGGTGATGTGGATTTAATTTCTAAAGGCAACAGGCATTCTAATGAATAAAGCAAGAGCCAGGGGGTCAGGACAGCTCGGTTCTAGTCTTATTTATATGACAGTAGTGCCTAACAGAGGGGGTGTGTGTCTGTGTTTATACCCCTCCGAGGGAAGTGCCAGAACATGTTGTTTCCCAATGCTAACTATGAGCGTACTCAGAGTCCTAATGCTGCTGGGCGTTGTTGGGAAATCTCAGGGACTAGCACCAACCAATTAGCCCACATTGCATGCCAGCATCTGCCCCGTGGGTGGCAAATAGCCTTTCCTTGCCCTGGGGCTACAGGCCCTTCTGTTCTCGGATGCTTCCCTGGCTGTTTTCTGAGGCTGAATATGATGAACTGAAACGATTCTGCCTCGTGTTTGGCAGCCCCGGCTCAGGAGCGGCTTTGGGCCAAAGTAGCTGGAGCCCAGGTGGACTCTGGTCTCCGTCACACAGTTGTGAGCTTCCACGCTTCACGCTGCCGGGAGAGCGAGACCCATCCCCTTGCGTTCAGAAAATGCAACCGAAACATGAGGAACAGAACAAAGAACCTCTGTGGACACGATCCATTTCCTCCTCCAGGCCCTATTCATACAGACTGGCCCCAGGTCCGGCAGCTTCCCCAGATGTCCGGGGCGGGGGGAAAGCCTCGGCACCTCTCAGGCTTTGGACCCCCTTGGGGTCTGCTGCGGCCTCTCTCTGCCAGTGCGACCAGCCCCTGGGGGATACCTGGCTGACCGGCCTTAGGCCAAGAGAACGGCATGGTAGGAGCAGGCCGGAGCACCCTGCACTGGGGGAGCAGACAGGCTGAGCCTCTGCATGTTAGACTAGCCGCGGGGACTGCCCGAATGTACACCAGGGAGCAGGATTTAAAGCCGCCGTTTGCCTGTCCTGGCTGGTGCGGCTCGGACGCGGGGCCTGGCCGTCTGAGAGGTCTGAGTGAGAACCTGACTAGATTGTTCCTTGTTGTTTCACGCCATTCAGCACAGAGACTTCCTGTCTCCATCTCCCTGTGCTTTGCTCAGCACGTCCCTGCAGCCAGCGTGGGCTGCAGAGACCAGACGTCCCCTCTGCACGGCCCTGCCTGGTCTCCACAGCTCAGTACTATGGGCGCACGTCGGGGAGCCGAGCTCGGGAGAGACCTCGCCCTGTCCAGAGAACGCCTGGGGCTCCCTAGCTTTGCAGTGACCCCTCTGCACTGCAGCGTAATCTGGGGGAGCCTCAGGGCTCTTTCGGCCCCAGCCTGGGCATGGACAGAGGCATGTCCCCTGTACAGAAGGGGTATAACACCAGGTCCCACGCAGATCCGCAAGCAGGAGGCAGCCACTGCCCTGGCGCATCCCATTGTAGGGGGCCACCAGCAACCCCAAGCTTTTCCCCGAAGGCTTTGAAAAGCAGCCGCCAGCTGTAATTACAGTCAGGCTGCCGAGGGCTGGGCTGGGCCCGGCAGACAGGAGGGCAAGGGTGGCTCAGGTTTGTTTGGGTTGCGTGCTGCGTCAGAGCCTGGGGAGCGGGTGTGTCCCCTCCTCCGTCAGACACGGACACGCCCAGAGGTGTTAGCAGATGCCACAGGGCACATAGCCAGCCAGCTCAGCGCAGGGGAGGGGTGCGGAGGAGGGAGCTTCAGACAGATCGAAGCACGAGCAAAGTCGCAAGAACTGCGGCCCGTCAGTGGGTGCTAGAGGCCAGCTACTCTGCTCCCAGCCCCGGAGCCCTGGATTTGCCCATCAGATGTGTGGAGGAAAGCAGGTTAACGAGAGGGGACCAGCTGGCTTGAGGACAGGGGAGGTCCCAGCCCGATGTACGACCTGGCCCCTGTTCTGAGAGCATCAGGGCACCTCCCAGTCTGTATCACGGTCGCCCTCCCAGCACCCCGGGAGCCAGGGCACGGATCCCCGTTACAGTCGGGGCAGGGAGGCTCAGGGACCTGCAGGTCTGTCCCCGCTGCCACATGCCGCGTTCCTTGCATTTCTAGCTGCGTGATGTGAAGCCAGCATACGACACTTGACTGGGAATATCTGCCCTTTGAAGGCGGTGTCCTCCTCTCCCCACTCCGCCCTGGTAGACCCTAGCATAGAGAGCCCTGCCCCTGGCCCTGCCGACACGTTGGCTGGGGCGTTCAAAGGAGCCAAAGGGAGCGAGGGTGCATTGCAGGGGGATTTGGGTGCTCAGGCCCCTTTGAAAACCTCACCTGTCGGCCCAAGAATAACGCAGTGGGGATGCTCATGTGCTTCAGTGCAGGAGGCTCTGGCCCTGTGCGTGGGCGAGCGATGCGGCCCTCTAGTAGCACAGGATAAGAGACCTGCTACTGCTGCTGGCCGAAGGCGTTCTTCTGTTGCTTAGCTGCGTGGAGGAGCTGCAGGATATGCACTGGGTTAAGCAGGCAATGGCCGAGCACTAATTCCCTCCTTCCCTTGCCAGACTGTCCCAAGGGGCCAGACGTCCTGATGGTTCTGCTCGTGGTGGCAGGAGCCATCCTGCTCATCGGCCTGGCCGCCTTGTTCATCTGGAAGCTCCTGATCACCGTCCACGACCGGCGGGAGTTCGCCAGGTTCGAGGAAGAGAGGGCACGGGCGAAATGGGACACGGTAAGAGTCGGGTGGGCAGCCTGCTCCTCTCCCTCCGTCACGGTGTGTTGGGGTGACTGTGCTCGGCTGCTGTGCCCCGCCCCCCTCTGTCAGATGCCCTGGGTGTCTGGGCCTGGCGGGTCAGAGGGGACCGGGGTAGGTCCTGAGAAGCCAGGAGATGCTCTGCAGGAAGGGTGCTGGGAGGGGAAGATCAAGAGCCTTGGGGAGGGAGAGCCCAAGTCTGGCTACAGGGCACTGCCCTCCGGACACATGCCAGTCAGCAGGGCTGCACGTGTGCAGGAGAGAATGTCCCAGTGGCCTCCCCCGTCCCCTGAGCACTCGTCCCCAGCACGTCCTTCTGACTCACTCTCCTCCTGCTTTTCCATCCCTGCGAGCGGCCCAGCACGGCTGGAAAGGCTGAGACACATGGAGTGCGGGGAATTCAGCACCAAAGGGGGACGGGGGGCGGCTGGGTCTGTGGAAGGTCTCCCCACCCCCCTTGTTCCCCCACTGCATGGTTCAAGGCAGCACTGCACCTTTCCAGGGGCCCCCGGCAGGGCATGAGCGTCTGATGACATTCTTAGGCCCCGTTCTTTGAAATGCAGCGGTGCTGATAACAATGACACTGTCCTCCTTGGCTAGAGCCAGACACTGGGCAAAACTCACTGCACACAGCGCTGACCTGCTAGCCCAGCCCCGGGCTCCCCACACCCAGCTCTACCGGTGCCCCTCACTCCCGACCCACAGCCCCCTGCTACCCCAGCCCCGGGCTCCCCACACCCAGCTCTGCCAGCCTGCAGTGCCAGTGCCCCTCAGTCCTGGCGTGCAGCCCTTGATCCCTTCCAGGCCGACACAGCCCTGTTTGAACAGGGTGGCGAAGTGGAGAAATGTCCCTGAGGGCGAGGCTTCGGCATTCTCTTTGGCTGACCCCTAGGGAGGATTTGAACTGGTGGAGAGAGGCTGCTGCAGTCTGGGCCCCTGTCTGTTGGCACACAGGCACTAGAATGAGACATCAGAGAGTGAGAGGGAACCTGTGTCCTCCTCTCCATTTGAAATTACCCAGCCCCTTTCTTACCAGTGCTTGGGACCAGGGGGCTGAGGTTATGGGTCAGATTTCCAACCGAGCGCAGCGCCCGGGTAGGCAGAGATATTGCCCAGGGTTCTGCACACAAATCTGGCTGTGTCAGGATGGGAGCAGATGGTGCTGAGCCCATCTGGAAATCAGGCCCCAGCCGGGCACGCTCAGAACGGACCCTAACTCTGCTCCCCGAAATTCTTCAATTACCCAGCATGCTCTAGCAGTGAGGGCACTGGAGTGGGGCCCTGGAGACCAGGGTTCTAGTCCCAGCTCTGCTACTGACCCGCTCTGTGTCCTGGGGCCAAAGGGCTCTGGGCCAAAGGGCTCTGGGCCTCAGTTTCCCCATTTATAAAGGAGAGATGATGCTATTTACCTTCCCTTGGTGCCTTGCGGCCTGCTGGTGAGCAGGGCTGTGTGGCGTGACGTCCGTTGTGTTTCTGTTACAGGCCAACAACCCCTTATACAAAGGCGCCACCTCCACCTTTACTAACATCACATACCGCGGGAATTCGTAAGGAGGCCCGCCTTCCCCGGCGCCGGCCCTGGGATCCGCTCCAGTGCTGGAGCATTTCATGGTTACAGAAGAGCCGGTGTGGGTGTGTCTGTATAATTTAATGATGATCCCTCAGGCTGGGGCCAAGGACTTGGCGTCTGTGTCACTTCACTGTGTCACAGGGCCGGGCCTCTCCAGCCACGCCACTGTCCCATCGTTACCTCGGCGTGCCCAGGGGAGGCCTGCCCTTCTGCACATGGAACAAGGAGAAGTCGGCCTCGCCACGGCGTGCGTGCGGGCCGACCCGCAGGGACTGGGAGCTCCGTTCGAGATGGGAGTGTTCGTGGCTGAGTCTGATGGAGGATGGACGAGAACAGCGCGGCCTCAGCCCATCTCCCTGCCTTTCTCCAGCCCGGAAGGAAAAGCTCTGAATGGCCTTCTTCCCCATGCGGGGCACGTCCTGCACACGACTAGCCCAGCCTGGGTGCAGGACCCGCCTCCCCGACTGGGCAGTGCTGCTCCCCTCCTGGCCCGCTAGCAGAAAGCGCTGCCCTGGAGGGACGCCGGACCTGCTCCCACAGTGGGCCACTGGCCCAGTGCTCTTTGCAGTCACAGGCTCTTGACTCTGGTCTGGCTGCTTCCTAGGAAGGTAGAAACCATGCAACCCCCACGAAGGCCCTGGCCAGGCCGTGCGCTGCTTCCTCGCCCCGCACCGCCTCACGTTTGTACACAAAGCAGATGATTGTAGCATCCACTCTGCCAGTGCCCCAGCGGCTCCCTGACCCCGGGGGCAGGTTGGCTGCGTGCTGGGCCGAGGCCCCTGTGTCAGTTCTCACCCCTGTGACACAGGGGAACACAACGGGGTGTGACACCAGCTCTCCCCGGACCTGCCCCACCCCAGCCTAGATCCACCAGGGTTTCCAACCCACAGCAAGCAGCCAACAGACCTGGTGTGTCACACAGGGCCACTCAGGTCCCCACCACCCCGTGCCTCGGTTTCCCCCTCTGTACCATGATGCTGATGCTCCTTTGCAATCAAGCGCTGGGAAGTGCTAGATAGTGGTAATGCAAAGAAACGAATAAGGGGCACTCCAGCCACTAGCGTGGGGCCAAATTCCCCCCAGGTGTCACTGCAAGGAAGTGGGACACTGGGGAATTGGCCTCTGGGACACAACCTCTTATCTCTCTCTCTGGAACAGCAGCCAAAGATTGGGGGGACCTTCCTGCTGAGGGGCTAGCGTAAGAGACGCGGGCTCAGGGCTCCCAGGTTCTCCTCCTGCTTCAGCCACTAGCTCCCTGCATGACTTTGGCTGTGCCATGCCAGGCCTCAGTTTCCCCATCTGCCAAAAATGGGTCTCCTGGCCCGTACCTACCTCCCTGGTGGCTTGCGAGGCTTTGTGAGTGAATGTTAAAGTGCTTTGAGATCCTCAGCTGAGCAATGTTCCAGCCAGGATACGTGAGATTGTCACTCCCACCAGTGGTTTTGTGGGGCAAGGGAAGGGGGAACGTCGTCAGCTTTCCAAGCCCGAGCTAGGGAGCAAATTCCCCTCCTTGCAGGACAGCGGCCAAGGCCTGTTTTTGGGTCGTGCCTGGAACCCGCGCTGCCCACGAGTTCTTGGTGGCTACTCTGCAGATCAAGCAGCAGCAGAGTCAGACACGCTGCCCCCTGCCCTGGATGGGCACCAGCACTGCCCCCTCCTGCCAGGGCAAGGAGCTACCCCACAGCTCTTCCCTCCTGAGCGGCTGCAACCCAGGTGCCCAGAGCCTGCAGCACAGGGCAGGGATGGCTGGCACCCATGCCCAGCTCCACTTTAGCTACTGTCTGCTCCCTTTGGCATCTAGACTACGTCAACCCAGGATAGTCGCGAGGTGCCCCCTGACCTCCCAGACGCACCTGCAGGGGCATGGGGGTGGAGCTCTGATGCCAGCTGGCTGCCCCTTTGAGAACAAGGGTAAGATCCCAAGGGCTGGGGAGAGGAGGGGAGTTTGGGTCTGTCTCCTACATGGCGCGAACTCCAGAACTGATCACAAACGAGCCCAGGGCGCAACTGAGATCAGCCCAACCTCAGACTTTACATACAGCACCGAATAAAAAAGTTTTGCACTATCAAGGGCTTCCAAGCGTGTCTGGTCTTTGGCTGCAGGCTGTGGGGGCAGTGCCCGGCGACAGCGGTAATGGCTGGTATCTCCTGCGGGTGGCTGCTGACAGTTTCAGCAAATTGGAAAGTGGGAGGGGAATGGGTTTGCATTAGAATCATAGAATATCAGGGTTGGAAGGGACCTCAGGAGGTCATCTAGTTCAACCCCCTGCTCAGAGCAGGACCGATCCCCAATTAAATCATCCCAGCCAGGGCTTTGTCAAGCCTGACCTTAAAAACTTCTAAGGAAGGAGATTTCACCACCTCCCTAGGTAACACATTCCAGTGTTTCACCACCCTCCTAGTGAAAAAGTTTTTCCTAATATCCAACGTAAATCTCTCCCACTGCAACTTGAGACCATTACTCCTTGTTCTGTCATCTGCTACCACTGAGAACAGTCTAGAGCCATCCTCTTTGGAACCCCCTTTCAGGTAGTTGAAAGCAGCTATCAAATCCCCCCTCATTCTTCTCTTCCGCAGACTAAACATCCCCAGTTCCCTCAGCCTCTCCTCATAACTCATGTGTTCCAGTCCCCTAATCATTTTTGTTGCCCTCCACTGGACTCTTTCCAATTTTTCCACATCCTTCTTGTAGTGTGGGGCCCAAAACTGGACACAGTACTCCAGATGAGGCCTCATTAATGTTGAATAGAGGGGAACGATCACATCCCTCAATCTGCTGGCAATGCCCCTACTTATACATCCCAAAATGCTATTGGCCTTCTTGGCAACAAGGGCACACTGCTGACTCATATCCAGCTTCTCGTCCACTGTCACCCCTAGGTCCTTTTCCACAGAACTGCTGCCGAGCCATTCGGTCCCTAGTCTGTAGCTGTGCATTGGGTTCTTCCGTCCTAAGTGCAGGACCCTGCACTTATCCTTATTGAACCTCATCAGATTTCTTTTGGCCCAATCCTCCAATTTGTCTAGGTCCCTCTGTATCCTATCCCTGCCTTCCAGCATATCTACCATTCCTCCCAGTTTAGTATCATCCGCAAATTTGCTGAGAGTGCAATCCACACCATCCTCCAGATCATTTATGAAGATATTGAACAAAACCGGCCCCAGGACCGACCCCTGGGGCACTCCACTTGACACCGGCTGCCAACTAGACATGGAGCCATTGATCACTACCCGTTGAGCCCAACAATCTAGCCAGTTTTCTATCCACCTTATAGTCCATTCATCCAGCCCATACTTCTTCAACTTGTTGGCAAGAATACTGTGGGAGACTGTGTCAAAAGCTTTGCTAAAGTCAAGGAACAACATGTCCACTGCTTTCCCCTCATCCACAGAGCCAGTTATCTCGTCATAGAAGGCAATTAGATTAGTCAGGCATGACTTGCCCTTGGTGAATCCATGCTGACTGTTCCTGATCACTTTCCTCTCCCCTAAGTGCTTCAGAATTGATTCCTTGAGGACCTGCTCCATGATTTTTCCAGGGACTGAGGTGAGGCTGACTGATGCACAAGATGATTTTGTTTCGACCAAATCAAAACAACTGGGGCCATTTTTAATTATTTTCTTTTTAAATTAATTTAAAGGAAATTTGGAACTGAAAAATTGGGGTTTGGTTTGTTTGTTTTTGTCAGAGCCCTGATGCACTCTGCTTCCTGCAGCCGCTTGCCTCTTTATTAGTGGCTGGGGAAGCCCCAGTCAGAGATCAGGCTCTGTCTGAACCCAGGCCGGATGAACGAAAAGCCCCAGGGTGCAAAGAGAAGGGAAGCACAAGGTGGGAGGGGATTCACCTGCTCCTTCCATGCCAGGCTGCAGCTGGCTTCTGGCCCCTCTAACAAGTGCGACTCCAGGTTCAAATGCTCTAAACTTTGGGGCAGATCCACACCGCGATGGTCAGCCCCTGCTCTGGCCTTCAGGAACTGGTATCTCGACTGAACGTTATAGGCCAGAACTATGGGGACATCTAGTGGCCACTTAGGGCCATGCTGGGCAGGTTTTAAGACTGCAGTTTGGAAAGCCTGCTGCTCGATTGGGGAGATCTGCAACCCTCCCTCTCCTTTCCTGCACGAGTAATGCCGGCGTTAACAATGTTGACGTTTAAAAGCTAAGATTCTGGAGGATAAACAGCAGCAGCTGCCGAGAGGGGCCCCCAGGCTGCACCGCCGGGTGCCAGACCAAGCCAAGCTCTGGCAATGAGGGTCTGGCTGAACCCAAATTGACCCTGGGTTTCTCTGCAACAAGCAGCCTGTGATGGAGAGGATGTGGAGCGCAGAGAAGAGTGAAACAGGGGTAGATGTTGAGACAACGTTATGTATTGAGTTTCCCTTCTTGCACTATCCCAGGATTCTGCCTTCTCAGGCCTGGGCAGAAAACCACAGAGTTAAACCGCAGGGCAATTGTCTGAACACCCCGAGCGTAGGCCTTAACAGTCCCCAGTCGGCTTCAGAAAGAGTCCTGCACAGGGACTTAGGACACAAACACACAATATACACAGAGTATGTCGTGAATCGCATTTGGAATCCTTCCAGAGCCCTGTTAAACAACAGCTACCGGGCAGGGAATCTACTGGTCTTTACACAGCCTGCCTCGCTGTGTTACTCTGACCAATCTCTGTGCAAAGTTTCAGCATAACATTTCCCCAGCTCTGCTTTAGCAAACCAATTCCCCTGGGCTCTTCTGTTGGAGGTGAGTTCCCAGTCTCCATGTGGGGCCATGCCAGGAGGCGGGTGTCACTGGGACCTTTCAGAGCCGGGAAGAGGGGCAGCCTCTCTCTGGTTTTTCCAAACACTGCAGAGGCTTGTCAGTAAATCAGCCAGCCAGGGGACCCCCAAAGTGAGCAGCATCCCAGCCAGGGGATTAACAGCTTACTGGTCTCCTCAGTTGCTGGTGAAACAAACCTGTAGTCTGTGTCAAAGCAGTACAGGGACTAGGACTCACACTATGCAGTATGTCAATCAGCCATTGGGTCCACAGGTGCTCTCTTTAACAGTTACAGTTATAACTTCTCCACCCAAGGATCTGCTGGGCCACTCCCTGATAGCAAATGTGTGGAACATGCAAGACTGCTTACCCTCAATGAACACTGCACAGCTTCGGAAACATAGTCCATGTAGCAGAATGGTCATGATAGGGTTACCCTCCCCCTTCCCCTTAGCTCCTGTTTGCTCAGTGGGAGTTTCCCATTCAGACATACACACTCGGTTGGGCTGCGGTTAAAGAAAGCAGCCAGTGCCCAGCCTGCAGTCCTGTGAGTGGATTTCTCTTTGGTGAGCTGCCTGGTCCCTTTACAAAACTGGCACTAAGGAAAAACCTGAGAATTGCAACAGCTGGAGGCGGTTCACGCAGAGAATGAGGAGCGGCAGCAATCTAGCTAGAGATTGGGCCGCTATTGTTTTGCAAATGAGACTTTAGATAAGGAAAATTGTGCTCTGATTGTCCTTAGGGGCCATGGCAGTAAAACCTGAGGCATGTGTCACCCCCTCACAAACCAGAAGATAACAGGTTAGAAGTGGTGCAAAGCGTCTTGCATGCCACAGCCAAGCATTCCTTGTGTGTGGCCTGTCTCAGATCAGGGTGGAGCTGTGAAATGCCCTCCAGGGTGTGCTGCCAGGGAGATTAGCTGGGGCTCTGCACAATGAGAGAAGTCAGGCCCCAGTGTTGGCGAAAGGAAATTGAACCCAGCTCCAGGCAATGTAGAATTAGCAACATGGAAGCAGCAGTGAGACCCTGCCACAATTTGCAGGGATAATAACACTGACTTGAGCAACCAGCTGCAGGGGACTGGTGGTGCTCCCCAGGGGTGTTTCCGCTGTGGAGGACTTTCTTCTGCAGCCGTTTGTACGTTCCCAGTGGCCCAGTGTCATAAACGCCCCCAAGACTTAGCCAGAAAAGGCAGCAGTGACTATGAAACAGCATCTCACGGCCAGGAGGGGAGAGCCCAAAGGAGCAGAGGCCAGGGAAGAAAGCAGAGAGCATTTTGGCTGGCGCGGGGGCGGCCCTGCATACCGTCTGCAGGGGAAGAGAGTGGGACCTTGTGAAATGCCACCAGCAGAGTTCAATAATCTGCCAGTGCCCATAGAAGTAGCTACAGAGCCTTCAGCCGCTGTGATCAGTGGGCATGTGGCTTGCTGGCGTCACAGCTGTTGTTTTGACTGGCGGGGGACGGGTAATCAGGATTCTGGGCCAGCTGGGAGTCCTGTGTGTTCACAGAAGGGGGCCGAGGGAATAGCCAGGAGGCTAGAGTGGGACAGGGACACCCACCCATCCACAGATGATGAGCCCTTGTCCTTGTCCCACAAAGGAGAGCTGTCCCTTTCAACGCTTTCTGGGCACCACCCAGGTCCTTTTGTTGGCGTGTTACCGGGGGCCTCCCGCCTCGCTCCTCGTGCGGGGATGGATCTGCCACATACCTCATTGCCTGCTGGGGGAGACTGAGTGGGGAGCTGCTGAGCCAGGAAGCATTCGCCATGATCGCCCTGGCAGCTCCAGGCCGGATCCAAGCCCCACTCCGGCTGCTTTGGGGCACCCTGGCCATGCAAAGCTGGCCAGCTTCCAGACGTCTCAACAGGAATGACACACAAGGCTCTGCTCTAGCACCCAGCCCGGCCCTTGGCGTATGGGGTGTTTTGGGGTGAGCATGGGGACGAGGGGGAGTGGCCACAACTTCCAACAGATCTTGTCTGTTGGAAAGGCCCCTGGGGGCCATGGTGTAGCTAGGACAGCCCTGAAGCTGCACTCCATTGCTCCCAGGCTCCGGCCAGCGAGAAGAAGGCAGAGCCCTAGAGCCCTGCTGGATACAACCTGGCCCTGGCCCCTCCAGCTTCTCTCTGTCACCTGGCACACTGTGACATCAGGCCGGAACAGTGACATCAGGGAGCCAGGAGCGAGCTCGGGGCTGCACGTTCATCTCCTTCACACTCACGAGGGGCATGGACTGGGAATGTTACAAGGCTCCTCTGTACCCTGCCCTGGTCCAGAGCCCCCAGGGTCCCTGCACGGAGCGAAAGCTGATGTCCTTTTCATGATCTTGTGGCAGGTGAGTAGGCCTTGGGGCATCCGCCCAGCCCTGGCGCATGGTGCCAGCCGTGCCCCCTCACCCCGCCTGGCCAGTGCCACCCTCCAATATTCTGCTTTCAGCCACCCAGCCTAAGGCAGGCTGTTGCTCAGGAGTGTGAGTGCCAGGCAAAGAAGCTCCTGGAAGGTAAGTTGGGTTCTCGCTCGTAAACCCAGGGTGAGTTTAGCGCTAAAGGTTTAACGTGGACCTGTGGATTTGGGTAGCAGGGCCTTGTCCATTCTCCCACGGAGAGCTGAGGATCTCAGTTCAATCAGGAATGAGGGACCTGGTGTGCTGTGCGTGATGACTCCGCATTGGAACAGTTTGGGAGCAGCGGGTCAGGAGTGAGGGGCACCGGCAGAGCTGGGTGGGGGGAGCCCAGGGCTGGGGTAACGGGGAGCTGTGGGTCAGGATTGAGGGGCACCGGCAGAGTTGCGTGTGAGGAGCCCAGGACTGGAATAGCAGGGGGCTGCGGGTCGGGATTGAGGGGCACCGGCAGAGCTGGGTGTGGGGAGCCCAGGGCTGGAATAGCACGGGGCTGTGGGTCAAGATTGAGGGGCACCGGCAGAGCTGGGTGTGGGGAGCCCAGGGCTGGGATAGCAGGGGGCTCCATCCCTCTAGCACATATGAGCCCCCTGATTGGCCACCTGCCCCACCTGCCTGCTTCCTTGGGTTGAACAGCCTGCTGCCAGCAAAGCTCTTACCCCATCTCCCTCCCCTCAGCAGCCGGAAGCCGCTTTCACAGGAGCAGAAGGGAGGAGCTAAGGAGCCCAGCAGCTCAGGGCATCCTGGCCCCCTCCCTCCTGTGAGCAATGGGGTCAGGACGGTAGCTCTGCTCCTTGCCCTCCCTGCAACACCCAGCCTGGGAACTGGGGGTAAGAGCCCCTGGAGTTGCCTCCCCCAGCCCAGAAGGGACATCCCGGTACAGCCCCCTGGAGCTGGGAGAGGGGTGTGAAGAGCCCCAGGGGATGCAGTGGGGAGACTGTGGGGCTGAACTTCTGGGCGCTGGGGGGTTCTTTGGAAAACGTTGCCCGTTATCCTTACAATTGGTTCAGGCTCATTATGAAGAACTCTGACCGCTGTGTGCTTACCCCTGTCCCAGCTCTGTACATGCCGGGGTAAGTGCTACGGAACATAGACTTACAGCGAACTAACAGCTGGGTCAGGACAGCTTGTCACACCCCCGGGGGTGTTTATTACCACACACAGTCATTCCTGAAGCTGCAGGACCCTTTTCAGAACGCCCCTCCTAAAGCCACACAGGAATTAAACCAAACAAAAGTTTCCTCAACTTTAAAGATCGCTTTATAGGCTTGGTTGAAGCCCCAAGAAGCTACCACAATGCAAACTAATTGCAGTAACCCCTAGCTCCGATCTAGCACCTTTCATTTGCCAATCTCAACGTGCTTTACACAGGACGGGGGCAGTATCATTGTCCCCATTTTACAGATGGGGAAACTGAGGCACAAAGTGGGGATGTGAATTGCCCAACATCACCCAGAAGCTATTGGCAAAGCTGGGCATGGAAACCAGGTCTCCTGAGTGCCAGTCCAGAGCTTTATCCCCTAGGCCACATAATCTATGCAGGCGGCACCTTGCTGATTTAAGGGTCCACCCGTGCAGAGCATTATGGTACGAGCTGTGACTTTTCCAGCTGGCCACTAGATGGAGCCATTACACCTCAAGCACCCAGCCAGCAGGAGCCTTTACTTAGCAGCAGTTCAGGGACCGAATTCTGGCAGGTGGATGGCGTTTCACAAAGAGGTTGGCTGTCAGTGGCCTGACTTCTGCTTTGTCGCACTAGGTGGTGGAGGAACAGCCTCCTCCCTGCGCCAGGACCGCACCGAAGCTCCAAGCACCCGTTAGCCTGACTCGCAGAACAAAGAGCCCCCGAGACATTGCAACCCAGAGGCAAATGGGCTCCCAATCCCTTTTTCTTTAGAAACCGAAGCCGATTAGACTGAGAGAAGGGTTTTAACAAAAGAAAAGGTCAAAATTGGAACAAAACATTTCAAACGTATCAAAACCAAATGCTTTGATCGGCCCACCACAAAACAACAACTTGGTTTTCTGCTTCGCAATCAGACTTGGACATTTTGTCCTGATTTGAGATGGGGGGGGGGAAAGTGTGTCCCACTCTCGCAAATACAGACGGGACGGGAAATCCGGTCCCCCCCATGCACTGGGGTGTGCGTGTGCGTGTGTGCGTGCGCAGGATGGGCACACGCATGTATGTGTGTGCACAAGCCACCACTGGCCCCTACAGGATGGAGTCGGAACAGCTCAGCTGTGAGCAATGGACCGCACCCTGCCGTCAGCTAATGGAGATTTGTAGGTGTCCGTCCATGAATACAGAGGCTCCTGTATCAGCCTGTCTCCCTCGGGTGGCTCCTAATCAGCTCCGGGGCAGGCTGACCTCCCCTGGGTGTGTGGGTGAGGAGGCTGCCTGGGGAATCCCCCATCGAGGCACTTCGCCCTGGGCCTCACTGAGGCTGCCGTGTGTCGGGCTGCCGTGGGAGTGCTGCTGGCCATGGTTAGGGGATGTTTGGTTCTTGCCCCTTTGCTCAGATTTAAAGGGGCCGAGGAGGAGATGGAGCTCTGGGAGCCGCCAGACCAGCAGACCCTGCCGCAGCCACCCCGCTCCTCCGTCGTGCAGGCTTGGCAGCAGAACTCCGGCCATGGAGCAGCCAAGGGGAAGGCCGAGCCGCCGTTCTCCCCAGCTGCCAAGGCATGGCAGCAGCCCAGAGGCTCTCGCCCGAAAGCAAAGTAAGCGGGAGCAGCGCGGTGCGCCTTGTGGCCTCAGTCCATCCCTTCCAGGGCCTGGAGTCGTGCCTGGCGCTGGGTCCTTTCTCTTGCACCCAGCCTCAGTGATGTGTGGCTATCAGCAGCCGAGCCCCCAGCACGGGGACCTTAATGTTAAACTCCAGGCCTGGGAGGGGAATGGCCAGACCCCTCCTTCCATTGAAGCCAGGGGGGCTTTCCCGTCCTTGAGGCCTGGAGGCCCCAAGCAGAGGTAACTGGGCTTCCCACCCACCTTCGGGTCTCCCGTGTGCGAGCAGGCTGACACTGGTTCTGTGGGGCTGTGATGGCCATTCATAGAATCATAGAATATCAGGGTTGGAAGGGACCCCAGAAGGTCATCTAGTCCAACCCCCTGCTCGAAGCAGGACCAATTCCCAGTTAAATCATCCCAGCCAGGGCTTTGTCAAGCCTGACCTTAAAAACCTCTAAGGAAGGAGATTCTACCACCTCCCTAGGTAACGCATTCCAGTGTTTCACCACCCTCTTAGTGAAAAAGTTTTTCCTAATATCCAATCTAAACCTCCCCCGCTGCAACTTGAGACCATTACTCCTCGTTCTGTCATCTGCTACCATTGAGAACAGTCTAGAGCCATCCTCTTTGGAACCCCCTTTCAGGTAGTTGAAAGCAGCTATCAAATCTCCCCTCATTCTTCTCTTCTGCAGGCTAAACAATCCCAGCTCCCTCAGCCTCTCCTCATAAGTCATGTGTTCTAGACCCCTAATCATTTTTGTTGCCCTTCACTGGACTCTCTCCAATTTATCCACATCCTTCTTGTAGTGTGGGGCCCAAAACTGGACACAGTACTCCAGATGAGGCCTCACCAATGTCGAATAGAGGGGAACGATCACGTCCCTCGATCTGCTCGCTATGCCCCTACTTATACATCCCAAAATGCCATTGGCCTTCTTGGCAACAAGGGCACACTGCTGACTCATACCCAGCTTCTCGTCCACTGTCACCCCTAGGTCCTTTTCCGCAGAACTGCTGCCTAGCCATTCGGTCCCTAGTCTGTAGCGGTGCATTGGATTCTTCCATCCTAAGTGCAGGACCCTGCACTTATCCTTATTGAACCTCATCAGATTTCTTTTGGCCCAATCCTCCAATTCTCCGTTCTCTCTGGAGATGTGCAGCGAGCCGGGACTGCGTCCGCACAGCTATCCCAGCCACCCGTGGAGGGAACCAGGGCACCCCGAAGCCGAATGCATGGGTCCCTCCTGCTGCAGCCACAGGCCCGACGCCGTGGAGCATACACAGCAAGCCGGAGTCCCACATTGTCCGGCTGCAACTCTCAATCAGTCTGGCCTCCCGAGTCGGCCATCACTTAGCTCAGGGTGATCCTGTTGGCTTTTCCCGAGTGTGAGTTAGAGGGCTTGGGTTTCTGCCTGCATGATAGTCCACAGCTTCCCCTGTGAAGATGCAGCTGGAGGAACGCGCGTTCTCCTGGCCTGGTCAGGGAATGGCTCGCTGAGCCCAGGCCGCAATGTTCAGGTCCAGAGCGGGATCCCTCATGAAGTTTCCCCACAGCTCAGGCTCTTTGGAGTTGGGTTGTGGTTCGGCCCATGGTACAGACAGTCTCAAGCCAGGATCTGGTAGCTTGGCTGGGACCCAAACTTGCCCAAGATTTGACAAGGCCAGATCCAGCGTCCCTGCATGGGCTCCTCTTGGGTAAAACGCAGCTGGCCTGAAAGACAAGGAGACACAAAGAGGCAGAAAATAATGCCCTGGCCCTAATCCCTGGGGTTTCTCGGTAATTCAGGCGAGATTCTGTACCAGCGACGCTGACGAGGCACGTGAGACGCAGGGAGTGTGTACCAAAGGCAGAAAAAGCAACTGAGGTGAGAACCAGCACGGCTGGTCCGTGTGCACACACGCACAAAAACACACACCTGCATGTACACAGATGGAGACGCAGGGGCACACGCGCGTTCACGCAGTGATGCACGCATGCTCACACAGACACGCCCCCCAGCTCACATCGGCGTGCACGCACAAACTGCCGTGAGCACATTTGACACCTCTGCTCCCATGTGGCCCCATGCACAGACAGATAGGCATTCGTGCTCCCAGGCGTGCTTACACGGTGAACGTGGCCCCCAAAAGGCTAGAAATGATTTTCCCTCACGGTGCTCAGGGGTCCCACCCTGCTCATGTTGCTCCCCCCTTTGTATTCCCTTCCCTGCTAGACTCTCCCCACCTCCCCTGTCACCACAGTCCTAGGCTACATGCTGGTTTTGTACCGGGATCGCTATGGCAGGTCGGGTGGGGTTGTTGTTTTGGTTTTTTTACTGATATCCTTATACCAGCACAAGCCCTCGTGTGGATGCAGTTATACTGGTGAATGTTGTACTGTGCAAGCTGCTGGCCGGTCCCTATGGCCCATGATGGGCTCCCTGCCACACCCAGAGTCTATTTCCAGTTTTATTCTCCTAACGCTTGGTTCTCAGGGGCTTTTCCCCTTTGCCCCTCTCAGTTCATTCTACCCTCCTCCTGAACCTCCTCCAGGCCATTGGCCTGGACGTTACCCTTCTCCGGGGCCTGCCAGAGGAGCCAGCCGTCTCTCTGCAGCTGCTCCTGCTAACGGAGCGCTCTCACATTTGGGAGGGCAGTCCAGGACCCTTTCCCAGCTGGGCCTAATCATGGAACCGGGCCAGCCAACCCCCCAGCCGATGGGGTCAGCTGGGAGGGTAGCCGGTCCACCAAACGCAAGGCTGGACTTGACTCCCCTTAAAGGGCCATGCTGGTCTAGCTTATTCCCCCATTAGCTATGCTGGTCTAGGGCACTTTTCCCCTGTATGCTGGCGTCATAGGTCCAGCCACTCCCCAGGGAAGCTGCTCCACACCAGGGGCCTCTGCATGAGCCGCTGACTGGTGCAGAACCTCTGTTGTTGGCCATAGATCACCCCCTCCTTTGAGGCGATGCTGAAGCAGAGAGCAGCGAGCAGGAGGAAGAAGAAAAGTGCGGACAAGGGGTACGGCCGGACTAGGCCACAGAGGAGCACGGGCCCCTCGCCCAGCTATCCCAAGCAGCACTTCTCCCAGGCATCCAGGTACCGAACGGCAGGCGTCCGGCGTCCCTCCGGGAGCAGGAGACACTCCCTCCCCCTCTGTGCCTGGCACGAAGCGTCTCTGGCCGGCCCGCAGCCTGTTCCTCAGCGTTCAATGGCTGGGTGGGCTGAGCCGGAGCGTCCCATGCGAGATCAGGGGGGTGGCTCGGGGAAATGAGAGGCGGCTTTTTGCCCAGGGCCAGTGGTTCAAAGGCAGTCTAGCAACCAGCCAGCTCAGCTGCCGTGGTACTGGGGGACAGAGACAGGGAGACCCCACGGCCGTTTGCTGGCCTCTCTGCGCAGCTGGTGAGTCTCCATCCAGACAGATATCCACATATCTCCCTGCTCCTGGCCCTGTTCGGGGCCGTCTGGGGGGCGCCATGGAGCGGGAATTCCTGGCGGTCTCCTTCCCGCCAGACCCCTTTGGCAGCAGTCGCCACCGGCAGAGCACGGAGCAGGGCGGCTCAGCGTGATGCTGCTGCCCATGCTGGGCTTGTCCCCACCAGGCTGTGAGCCTTTCACAGTGACAAGGGGGTCTGAGATCTGCATCCCCGGAACCATTTGCGGTCAGTGACCTGGCCAACACCGAGACTCCGTGTGCGTCTGCTTCTTTGACAGGAGGAGTAAAGTCTTAAATAACCTCTACATGAATCTGTATGAGGAGGTGGGGGAAGACGAGCCCTGGGCAGTGCAGAGAGTTGAAGGTAACCCAGACTTGTGGGTCACACGTGTACTCCCTCATACCCCAGAAATTGAATCAGTTCAGAGAGGCCGATTGCAGCTGGCTGGGAAATGATTTCTTTGGTCCCTTCCACCAAAAAAAATGCTCGACAGAAATGAACAGGGTTTTTCATGTGCGGTGAAATTTTTCAGGTTTTTGTTGAAAAACTAAATTTTTGTGGGGGGTGGAGAGGGCAGGAGGGTGGGGGGGTTTCACCATTTTAAATCGTAACAGATCTGTGTCCCCTGTTCACAGGCTGTCCGTGCACTCAGACGTGCTCAGGAAGATGATCTGAATCATGTCCGAGTTTCTGAGGGGCGGGGTAATTGGGAACAGTAAATGCTTTAAGAAAAATCCACGATTTTTGGAAGGGATGGTTCACTCTAGCTCCGGAGGCCGGGTGGCCTAGGAGATGGAGGCCTGGGTTCCATTCCCTGGTCTGCTGGGTGACTTGAGCAAGTCACTTCCCTGCTCGGTGCCTCAGTTTTCCCATCTATCAAATGTAAGGCTTTGTAAAGCTCTGGAGCTGGTCAGAGGAAAAGCCAGCAGGCCCTAGGCAAGCGGCAGGTATTAACTGTTGGGGGGTCGGGAGGAGACTTTACCTGGGGACAGGTATCCACAGCTTCCTGTTGCAGGGGGTCTTATACCTTCCTCAGAAGTAGCTGGCACTAGCCATTGTGGGGGGCAGGATTCGGGGTTAGCTGGGCCTTGGGTCTGACCCAATCTGGCCATTCCTGTGTTCCTAAAAGGGCTGAATTGAAGTAAATTATGGACAACAAAGAGATGGCATTTTCCTGTTCCCTCTGTTTTCTTGGGTTCGTTCAGGCTGTTCACAGGGCCGCAGGCTTGTCTTCACTGAGAATTAGTTTGGGTCCACACATACAGACCCTTAGCTGGAGTGCGGACTGCTGGGGCTGGCCCATCGTGGGGACAGGCTACAGCTGGATTTAGCACAACTTGTCAGCAGCTACCATAACCGCTCTGTGCAGCATGAATGTTATTTGTCAGTGTGGCCACTGTCACTCAAGCCAGAGGAGTGAACTCGAGTGGAGGGAACTCACGGTGACTCTGCAGTGAACTCTGCATCAGGATGGGGCCCCAGGGTATTTGCTTGTCTCTGCAGCAGTCTGAATCATCGCTCAGAAGTAAAGATTTCCCTCTCGCTCCTCCCCATTGGCTTTTCCAAGCAGCCCCTTGGTTCTGGTATGAACAGCCTATTCGCATGCTGCTGGGGAATCTTTTGGCATTGCAGGCTGGTTTGAATCTCGGGTCTGAGTCCACAGAAATTAGTAACATGAGTCTGTGTTTACCCTGGCTGATGAGATCAGGAGTTGATTCTGCATTGCATCTGGTGGGACCCGTGCTAACACCGTGTGCTCTTTGTCCCCATCTAGTGGCTAGAGGCTTATGAGGCTGCTACTTTCAGTGGCTAACGATAGTCAGTGAGTTAGCTCAGTGAGTCAGTAGAGGCTCCGACTTTTGTATCCAAGGGCCCAGGCAGCTCCCTGAAGGATCGTGCTTCGTGCCATCATTCACACCCTGTACATAGCGTGTGAGAAATGTGACCAGTCAGATCTGGTGGCCTCGTGCACCTGCTGGGCGTAAACGGGAGGCCAGAGGGAATCAGTTCCCAGAATCTGGTCTGGAATTTCGAAGTGTGGTGTTAATGATCTCTGCTGATAGCCTGGGTTGTAGCCTCCTTGGTAAGGCACATCGGTTCCTAGAGCGAGCCTTGTGCAGATCCATGGCCTGCCCTTCTCATTGCCAGGCTCCTGGGAGCAGACTCTGAGTCCCTGTGGCTAGCTCCAGAGCCTGCATTCTGGCCAAGAGCAGGAAGATGCCCTCTGCCTTGGGCGTGTGCCCCCAGCCTTGGGCGCATGCCCTGACACGCTATCCCCCGGCTTGCCTGCTCTAGGATTGCCGAAGGCCCGCTTTGTCTTCAACACCATCCGAAACGGGAGAATTCACGTCAACGACCTGCTCCTGACCCTTCACATGCTGGGGATCCTCGTGACCAGCACTGAGATGCGGAATGTGCTGAAGACCATTGACATCGACGGTGAGTGGTCCCGCTTGGTGTCTTGCTGGCTTTTCCCAGCCCCTCCCCCTCTGACCCGCTCTTCTCTGTTGCAGCAAATGGGAACCTAAGCTTCACCGATTTCCTGGAAGCTTTGGATGAGACCTCGCCCTTTGCCCAGACTGAGGGTGAGTGAGGGGAAAGGAGGAGGAGACAGTGAGGCCAGAGATAGAGAGAAAGCAGTGGGACAGAGCATTGCATTGCTTCTCTGTAATTATCCATCCATCCATCCATCCACCACAATAACCTAGCTGAATGTCATTGATTTTTTTCCCCAATATACCTAGTTATATTTCCTAGGGTAATCTGAACACCACACAAGGCCCGGACCTCATTAGGGTGAAAATACAGTTGATACCAGCTGGATTCTACCCTGGTCTCTGTGCCAGTGTCCTGGGTGATGTTTCTCCAGATACAAAGAGCAAAGAGACTTGCAAACCAACAGAACCAAATGAGGAAGAACTCGAGTTCACCTTGAAGGTCCCATGAAAGAACACACTGTGATTATATGTGTGTGCTCATGCACGCATGAGTGTGTACATGGCCCTTCCAACAGTCTGCACTGAAATTTAAATGCACAGTATGTGAAAATAAACTACTCTGGTACGTAACTCGACCAGAGCTGGGCAGATACCGGATTTTTTATTTTGCAGGAAAATGCACAGTTTTGAAATGTTGTTTCCATTCTGAAACAGAACAAACATATAAAATGATGGGGTCTAAATTAGCTGTTACCACTCAAGAAAGAGATCTTGGAGTCATCTTGGACAGTTCTCTGAAAACATGTTTTCTCTGAAAACATCCACTCAATGGATGGAAAAAATTTTGAAGGAGAAAGTAGTTAAGGACATTGAGGTCAGTGGTAAATGGGACAAAATGCAACGTGGTTTTACAAAAGGTAGATCGTGCCAAACCAACCTGATCTCCTTCTTTGAGAAAGTAACAGATTTTTTAGACAAAGGAAACGCAGTGGATCTAATTTACCTAGATTTCAGTAAGGCGTTTGATACCGTGCCACATGGGGAATTATTAGTTAAATTGGAAAAGATGGGGATCAATATGAAAATTGAAAGGTGGATAAGGAATTGGTTAAAGGGCAGACTACAATGGGTCCTACTGAAAGGTGAACTGTCAGGCTGGAGGGAGGTTACCAGTGGAGTTCCTCAGGGATCGTTTTTGGGACCAATCTTATTTAATCTTTTTATTACTGACCTCGGCACAAAAAGTGGGAGTGTGCTAATAAAGTCTACGGATGATACAAAGCTGGGAGGTATTGCCAATTTAGAGAGAGACCGGGAAATCATACAGGAAGATCTGGATGACCTTGTAAACTGGAGTAATAGTAATAAGATGAAATTTAACAGTGAGAAGTGTAAGGTCATGCATTTATGGATTAATAACAAGAATTTTAGTTATAAGCTGGGGACGCATCAATTAGAAGTAACGGAGGAGAAGAAGGACCTTGGAGTATTGGTTGATCACAGGATGACTATGAGCCGCCAATGTGATATGGCTGTGAAAAAAGTTAATGCAGTCTTGGGGTGCATCAGGCGAGGTATTTCCAGTAGAGATAAGGAGGTTTTAGTACTGTTTTACAAGGCACTGGTGAGACCTCACCTGGAATACTGTGTGCAGTTCTGGTCTCCCATGTTTAAGAAGGATGAATTCAAACTGGAACAGGTACAGAAAAGGGCTACTAGGATGATCCGAGGAATGGAAAATCTGTTTTATGAAAGGAGATTCAAGGAGCTTGGCTTGTTTAGCCTAACCAAAAGAAGGCTGAGGGGAGATATGATTGCTCTCTATAAATATATCAAAGGGATAAATACCGGAGAGGCAGAGGAATTATTTAAACTCAGTACCAATGTGGACACAAGAACAAATGGATATAAACTGGCCATTGGGAAGTTTAGACTTGAAATTAGACGAAGGTTTCTAACCATCAGAGGAGTGAAGTTTTGGAATAGCCTTCCAAGGGAAGCAGTGGGGGCAAAAGACCTATCTGGCTTTAAGATTAAATTCGATAAGTTTATGGAGGAGATGGTATGATGGGATAACATGATTTTGGCAATTAATTGATCTTTAAATATTCATGGTAAATAGGCCCAATGGCCTGTGATGGGATGTTGGATGGGGTGGGATCTGAGTTACTACAGAGAATTCTTTCCTGGGTATCTGGCTGGTGAATCTTGCCCATATGCTCTGGGTTCAGCTGATCGCTATATTTGGGGTCAGGAAGGAATTTTCCTCCAGGGCAGATTGAAAGAGGCCCTGGAAGTTTTTTGCCTTCCTCTGTAGCATGGGGCATGGGTCACTTGCTGAAGGATTCTCCGCTCCTTGAAGTCTTTAAACCCTGATTTGAGGACTTTAATAGCTCAGACATAGGTGAGAGGTTTATCGCAGGAATGGGTGGGTGAGATTCTGTGGCCTGCATTGTGCAGGAAGTCAGACTAGATAATCATAATGGTCTCTTCTGACCTTAATATCTATGAATCTATGAGCAGCAGCAGTCAAAAAAGCGAACAGAATGCTGGGAATCATTAAGAAAGGGATAGATAATAGGATAGAAAATATCATGTTGCCTCTATACACATCCATGGTACACCCACATCTTGAATATTGTGTGCCGATGTGGTTGCCCCATCTCAAAAAAGATATATTGGAATTGGAAAAGGATCAGAAAAGGGCAACAAAATGATGAGGGGTATGGAACGGCTTCTGTATGAGGAGAGATTAATAAGACTGGGACTTTTCAGCTTGGAAAAGAGACGGCTAAGGGGAGATATGCTTGAGGTCTATAAAATCATGACTTGTGTAGAGAAAGTAGATAAGGAAGTGTTGTTTACTCCTCATAACACAAGAACTAGGGGTCACCACATGAAATTAATAGGCAGCAGGCTGAAAACAAATAAAAGGAAGTATTTTTTCACAGAACGCACAGTCAACCTGTGGAACTCCTAGCCAGAGGATGTTGTGAAGGCCAAGACTATAACAGGGTTCAAAAAAGAATGAGATAAATTCATGGAGGATAGGTCCATCAATGGCTATTAGCCAGGATGGGCAGGAATGGTGTCCCTAGCCTCTGTTTGCCAGAAGCTGGGAATGAGCGACAGGGGATGGATCACTTGATGATTTCCTGGTCTGTGCATTCCCTCTGGGGCACCTGGCACTGGCCACTATTGGAAGACAGGAGACTGGGGTAGATGGACCTTTGGTCTGACCCAGTAGGGCCATTCTTATGTTCTTAACAAGAACAAACATTCTCAACATTTCCTGTGCAATGAAATTCTGGAAAAGAAAAATCCATTTCAGGCCAATCGAAAAGTTTTGTTTTGCTAAAATAGAAATGTTTTGTACTGATTCTGATTTTGATTTAATTGGACATATTACATATCATTTAAAAAGGGAAACAAAAAGTCTTTTCGGAGCAGGAAATCAAACCGCTTCCTCCCTGAAGGAAGCAGAGTGTTCAGATTTTCTTTCTAAATCAAATCATGTCAAAATTGACACACATCCCCAAACCATTTGGCTTTCGACGGCTCGGCATTTTCCTTCAGAGAATTTCTGACCCGCTCTAAACTAGACGCAGCTCAGCAAGCTCCTCGGGAAGAGGAGCAGCTGGCGGTTGTGTCCTGCTGCTGCACCATCTTCCTGGACCTGTCTGGGGCTCAGTAAGCTGCTGTTGTTCCCTGCATTGCCTGCAGCCTTCCAGAACACCTACCAAGCCTTCAGGAAGATGAGGAAGGGCCTGATCGCCGTCGACGACCTGCAGCCTGCTCTGAGCAGCATGGGCATTGGGTTAAGCTTTGAGACGCTGCAGGAGGCAGTGAAACACGTTTACGTGAACAGTGAGTCTCTCACCTGCTGGTGCGTGGACACGGTCCCTGTGTGGAAGAACGTGTGATCCCTTCAAAGTAAAATGCCAGCGCCTAAGGCCAAATCCTGCCTTGGGCTGGAAGAGCCTTTTGCCTCCTGACCCCATGCAGGTAGCAAAGCAAGATCTTCCCTTAGTGCTCTCAACAGGTCCTGCTGTCATGATCCCTGGTGCTACCTTCTGGAGGGGTGAGTGAGACATGCACACTGCAGCTGGAATCATGCATTGTTCCTGTTCCAGGGAGCAGTCACGCACTGCGTGGGCAGGGTGGCTTTCATAGCCCCATTGCAGAGGTAGAGAATCCCAAAGCACATGGAGTTGCTAGGAGGCTGCTGGAAGGAGACAGCATTACAGGGCTAAATCCTGACCTGGTTTACACCAGTGCAAATTGGGAATGACTCCACTGAAAAACATGGCGCTGCCCTGGTCTGAAACCAGCGTAAGCGAGAAAAGAAGCAGATACGTAAAGTCCTCTGTGTGTAGGAGGCTCTGGGATGGGAGGGAGATGCCCCTTCCCCTTCCCAGCGTCTGATGGGACTGGAAGTAACCTCCAAAGGACAGAATCTTGGCCCTCCCTGCTCCCAGCAGATGTGGCTGGGGAGGAGCCAGAGTCCAGTGCTTAAATGATCTGATAAAATTGAGCGTGGGGGGAGTGGGGACCTGTTGTAATCCGGGAGCAGCAGGTGTGGTAAAACAGTGCCTGACGGGCATCCCTCAGCCACCCAGCTCGGGTTTTCATTTTTGTGAGTATATATTTTTGGCAGGGTCTGTGACCCCTTGCGCCTTCTCCACACACCACTTGGAGCACGGGCAAAGCTCCCCACCCAGGTATGGCTCCTGGACCTCATCTGCAATCTTTTTTAGGAGCCGCTGGCCGGTAGGCATCTGGTAAACATGCCATGCCCGGTTAGGGTGACCAGATGTCCTGATTTTATAGGGACAGCCCCGATATTTGGGGCTTTGTCTTATACAGGTGCCTATTACCCCCCACCCCTGTCCTGATTTTTCACACTTGCTGTCTGGTCACCCTACGTCCGGTCTAGCCATTTGCCTTACACTCCTGCCCTAGGTTTCTCTGGCTGAAATACTCTGTTGCTTGTGCCCCCGTATACCACCCAGCCCATACTTTCGGAGCTAGCTACCCCTCTGCCGTGTAGTGTCACCTCCCAGGAGGGAGGTGGATGGGGCCCTCATGCAGCCTCCAAACCTGACTGGCTCTTTTCCTTGCAGAGGACAGGCAGCTGAACATCTTGGATTTCCTCATGGCCATGAGCGACCTTGAGCATCACTACGAGGATGTGGGTGAGTGAGAGGCCAAGGCTGGCCCAACCCTGGAGCGCTGCATAGTGTGGCTGCCATCTGGAGGCTTGAACCTAGGACCTCCTGAGCTGCTACAAGCTGAGCTGTCAAGCTCAGAACTGTCGTCGACTCTCGGCATCCGTGGATCTGGCGCAGAGAGGGACTGGGGCGTCGCACGGCGCCGAAGTCCCTGCGAGGCCAACTGGTCCTGGCTGCGGGTGTCAAACCTAGGTCCAGATTCACCCAATCCAGGCACCAATTTTATGCCACAGCACCGGGCTCGATGCACCTTTCCACGAGGTTTCAGTGCAGACCCAAGTGAGGCTCATTGGCTGTCACTCAGCTTCACGGTGGCACTTAGGCATCAAACTCAGAGCAAACCAGGGCAGGCGTGACCCTCAGCAGCTCAGGCTCAAAGCAGTTGCCTGCCTGTGCCCCTGTAGAGTGACCGTGACCCCCTTTCAAAGCTCATGCTGCCTGGATTTCACACCAGCCTGTTGATTTAGTTTCCTCACCAGTCCTACTCCATACCCTGGCTCAGGTCTCAAACTCCCTCCCTGCCAGTCCCCAACCAAGGCCTCCCCTCCCGCACAAAGACCCAATGGGAGAACACCATCTGCCAATCAGCAAGCTGTCCAGAGTGTTCTCCGGTGTTTAGACTCCCGTCCCCCAGCCTCCTGGAGCTGTGTCTGTGCTGTGGGTGAGGCCCGCCTGTTGTCATGGGGTCCCTTGAAATAGCTAGGCCTTAAGCAATGTCCTCCCTTTGCCAGTGATGCAGATGGACTCAGGTGAGTGCCCCTGCCCTGTATCTCCACAGAATCCCCGGGCCTTTATGACACTTTGAAGCCCAGGAAGTCTTGGCGTGAATCTGACTTTGATGCAAAGCCCAGGGTTAGGAGGCGGACGCGGTTGTCCTTTGACGTCAAGTACCTGCAGAAAGGTGATGTGTCTCAGCCGGATTCCTCCTTAGCTCGTCAGCAGAAACCACCCAGGGCTGGTAAGCAGCCTTCATCCCCGCGACCAAGGTTCCTTTCCTTCCAAGAAAAGCTCCCAACTAGATTTGATGTGGAAGACAGGCTGGAGGAATCGCCTAAAACCACCAAGAGGCGTTTGACCCAACAGAAGCCTGCTTGGAGCACTAGTATTGATGAAGACCTAGAGGAATCTCTGGAAGAAGCGGAGAGCCCTTTCTGCCAGGAGCGGATCCAGAAGTCACTGCGATTCACTGGAGCCAGGGGTGAGCCTTTCAGCAAGTGTGCCCTGGTAGAGCACAGGTGGGCAGTCCGGCATGCACAAGCGTGTCCACGTGCATGGCTGGCGTCCGCTTGTGCGTCCGAGTGCAAAACGAAGTCGGCTCATTCGGAAACAAAATATTGTGTGTGAGCCCTAAAGTAGCCAGCTGGTTGGCTTGGAAGGAGAATTGCCTAGTGGTTAGGGCATAGAGCGGGAGTCAGGGCTTCTGAGAACCATTCCCAGCGCTGCTACTGCCTTGTTTCATGAACTTGGGTGAGCCACCTCCCAGGATCTCAAACCCCTCTGGCCCCAATCCGGCTGAATGCTTAAGCATGTGCATAACTTTAAGCATGCGAGCTGTGCCGGTGAAGTCAGGGGGTCTATTCATGTTTGGCGGGGGGGGGCAGCACAGAATCCTAGACGTGGCCCAGGGCGCTTGCGAGCCAGGAACCATCCCAACTGCCCTGGTAAAGGTCGTGCACTTTTTGCTTGGCTAGGCACAATGTTTATTTACAAATAGTACCCAGCTGGGCAAAAATTATAGGCAGACAGGGAAGAGGCCCGTAAGGATGTTCCCTGTGGCCCGTGCTTGGAACAGAGCATCCCATTCAGTTCACCTCTGGCATTAGTGCTGGAAACGCCTGCTGGATTGGCTCGTCCGTCTCCCTGCCAGGACCCAACAGTTCCCTGCAATACGTGTCCTAGGGACTGCATCCAGCCCCCATCTTGGATAGGGACCCCGTTGTGCTAGGGGCTGTACAAACATAGCCCAAAGAGATGGCCCCTGCCCCACAGAGCTTCCAATCCAACTCCACCTTCGAGTCCATTTGCCTCTCACTCCAATCCCCTGCGCTGGTACGTGACCGTGCATCTGGAACAGACGCCTTCTCCTGGCTTTTTGCCAGCGGGATGGGCTTTTGGGACAGGGCACAGAATGCATTCTGCTCAGCATGCCTTTGTTACTCCTAGTTGTACACACAGTCACTTCATCCGCATTTCAGCTGGGAGGGAGCTGTCGCAGGTCTCCCCAGAACTGACCTGTTCTTTACTCTGCAGGGCCAGCGGGGATGGAAGAGCCAGGGATGGCTTCTGCTAGTGGCGAGTGTGTCAGCGATTATGAAGGTAACTGAAGGAGCAAAGGCTGAGAGAATTCACATGGATCTGATTTAAATCTACAGGTGGGGGGGGAGCATTTCTTTAAAGGGGCCTCAACTCAGCCTCCAATTTATGTGAGCAGTTTTATACCCACCAGGAAGTTAATTTCAAACACACTGTCTAGTTGATGGCAATGTCTAACAGCTAGATGGCCGTGTTGCCTGAGATAGAGCGCTGGACTGGGCCGTGGGTGACCTGGTTTCTGTTCCCAGTTCTGCCACTGGCCTGCTGGGTGACCTGGGGCAAGTCACTTCCCCGCTCCGTGCCTCTGTTTTCCCATCTGTACAACGAGGATCATGATCGTGACCTCCTTTGTCAAGTGCATTGGGATCTACTGCTGAGCTCCATACGTGGGTGTCGTTATGACCCAATGTGCAGACCCAGTAAAGCAGCTAGATGGTTCCAATCTGCCACCGGCCTAGATGGAGGTAGGAGATCCGAACCTGAGCACCTGTGACATGACAGAGGATCTGGCCTAATCTCTCTATGCATACCTCCATACACCCATCTAGCTATCTTCAGTATTTAGGTGACTGGAGTACCTGAGCACATCCCATCTTTAATTTACGTGCAATACGTCTGTGATGGAGGGCAGGCCAGGGGTGAAAGTAAGAGGACTTACCGGTCCGCCGGAGTCCTGAGCAGGGGGCGTGGCCTCAACTGGAAGAGGCGTGGCCTCAACTGGAAGAGGCAGGGCCTTAAATCCCCGGGCCCTTTAAATCAAGATTTAAAGGGCCAGGGCTCCAGCTGCGGTAGTGGCGGCTGGGAGCCCGGGGCCCTTTAAATCACCCCTGAGCTACCAGCTGCAGAGGCGGCTGGGAACCCCGCGGTTCGGGGGCGATTTAAAGGGCCCAGGACTCCAGCTGCTGCTACCGCAGCAGAGCCTGGGCCCTTTAAATCACTGAGGAGCCCTGGGGGCTCCCGGCTGCCATTGCTACCCCGGGGCTTTGGGCTCTGACAGAGCTTTAAAGGGCCTGGGGCTCCGCTGTGGTAGTGGCTGCCGGAGCCCCGAGCCCTTTAAATCCCTGGCTGAGCCCTGCTGCCCGAGCCCTGGGGTAGCGGCGGCCGGGCTCCGTCAGGGATTTAAAGGGCCCTGGGGCTCCAGCCACCGCTACCCGCCCCGACCCTTTAAATCCCCTCTGGAGCCCAGCCGCCGCTACCCCAGGGCTTCAGCAGCAGGGCTCCGGTGGGGATTTAAAGTCCCGGGGCAGTAGCGGCGGCTGGAGTTCCGGGGCCCTTTAAATCCCCGCCAGAGCCCCGCCGCCGCTACCCCAGGGCTTCGCAGCAGGGCTCAGGTGGAGATTTAAAGGGCCAGGGCGGTAGCAGCGGCTGGAGCTCCGGGGCCCTTTAAATCCCTGCCGCAGCCCCGCCTCCGCTACCCCAGGGCTTTAAATTGCCATCTGGGAAAGCCAGTCCCAGTATGGCGCACCGGCTCTTACCGGTACGCTGTACTGGGGTGTACCGGCTCACTTTCACCTCTGGGGCAGGCCCATTACCCCATTGTACAGATCTCAAGGGGTCTCAGGCGAAGAGAAGCTCGGGGACTAGTCCGCGGTCATGCGGGAGTCTGAGGCAGAGCATGGAACTGACTGAGCTGAGGTCTCCTGACTCCCAGGCAGTGTCACATTGCACCATCCCACCTCTCATCTCAGTGGGCATCGGCTTTGTGATTTTTTTTTTGCTAGAGGTTTGACAAATCCAAGATGGCCTCACAATCCTAGCTACACTGCAATGCAAGCCCAAGGTTTGAACACAGGCTCAAGCCTGACTCCCTTCCATCTACACGCAAATTGCATTAACCGAAGGATCGGGAGTGGAGCCTCCAAGCCTGAGTCAAGCCCTCTTGCTTTGCAATGTAGATGCAGCCTCCTAGAATCATAGAATATCAGGGTTGGAAGGGACCTCAGGACATAGGCGCCGACTTCTGCTGGCGCCGGTGGGTGCTCGACCCCCCTTTGTCCCCGATGCCGTCCCGCCCTCTTCCACCCCTGTCCTGCCCCCATTCCAACCCCTTCCCCAAAGTCCCCCCCCAACTCCACTCCCTCCCTGCCCCTGTTCGACTCTTTCCCCAAATTCCCGCCCTGGCCCTGCCTCTTCCCATGAGCATGTCACATTCCCACTCCTCCGCCTTCCCTCCCGGAGCTTGTTACGCCGCGAAACAGCTGTTTTGCAGCGGCAAGCGCTGGGAGGTAGGCAGAGGAGCAGGGACGTGGCGTGCTCCGGGGAGGAGGCAGAGGTGAGGTGAGGTGGTGGGGCGGGGAGCTTGGCTGCCAGTGGATGCAGAGCACTCACTAATTAATTTTTCCCTGTGGGTGCTCCAGCACCCCATGGAGTTGGCACCTATGCCTCAGGAGGTCATCTAGTCCAACCCCCTGCTCAAAGCAGGACCAATCCCCAACTAAATCATCCCAGCCATGGCTTTGTCAAGCCTGACCTTAAAAAGCCTCACTGAACTCGTGCTCTGGGAGGCCACCAAAAAGTATCCTGCAATCCCAGGAGCCAAAGAACCATCTGAACAGTCAAGTTTGGTGGACAGTCAAGTTTTCCTACATTGCACCATGAACAAAGGGCTATAGCGTTTTGGGAGGGCGCTAGAAAGTCTGGGATATGGGTGGACTTGGGTTCGCATAATGCAGTGTGGTCATTGGAGCACCAGTTGGACCCAGGGTTCAGTAATTCCTAACCTGGGTTTACAAACCAGTGTAGACCCTCAAACCCTGGGGCAACAAACCGAGGGCCTGCTCACTCAAGTTGTACTGACTCTGGGCTTCCACTGCAGTGTAGCAAAACCCACAGATTTAAAGGCCGGGAGGAACCATGCTGATCCGCTAGCCTGGCCCCCTGCAAAACACAGGCCAGAAAATCCACAGCCATGTCTCTGCCATGAGTAGGGGGCTCGCGCCCTGTCGGGGCAATGGTGAGCGCACACAGAGTGTTCCAAGGGAGAGTGGTCGCTATGGTGAGAACAGAATGCTGGGCTGTCACATGGAATGCGGCTCCCCCGCGGCCGGCATCAGCAGCAGTCTCAGGGCCCCGGGTGCTCCCCTCTGATGGCAGCGAGCCGGCCAGCAGCTCAGGATGGAAAAGGCGCAGGAGAAGCGTGGCAGGGCACGAAAGCAGCTCAGCATGGCAGCCTCAAAGAGGAAACGGTCATGAGTGTGATAGCGAGCCCGACTGGCAGGACTCCTAAACTTCAGGGTGAGCAGGACCTGCCCAGCCTGGCTCACATGGGACTCTTGGTTTAAAAGCTTGTGAGGGAACCCAGGGGAGGAGAGTCAAAGGTGTCTCTTGGGTACGATTCTGGCTCTCTTACCATAGTATCTGCTGCTCTTTTAACAGATTTCTCCTCACTGCCACCCTGTGTGATTAGCCCCATTGGAGCTGGGGCACACAGAGACTAGGGGACGTGTCCGAGGTCACTCAGCAAGCCTGTGACAGAGCCAGCAATTGTACTGGGGTCTGCTAAGTTCCAGGCAAGCTGCCTAGCCACGGGTCATCCTTCCTCACTCACTTCTTGTGCCAGGACTTGAACCTGAGTTCCGCTGAGTGTACAAAGCGAGTGAGACTCTTGGGGCCAAAGCGTTAGCAGATGCAAATGCCATAGACAAAGGACCAAAGTCTGCTCTCATTTACAGTGGTGTAAATCTAGGGTAACTCCATTCACTGCAGTAAATGATGGCAGGATTTGGCCCCAGGAGTGCTGGGGTTGGTGCTGGGATAAACGTGGGGAAAATGCAGTGTGGGGCTGCACTAGCTTATGCCCTCCTGTTAATTGCTTTTCATGCTTCCCCAATGCTGAGCCTGATTCCCCTACCCCTGCCCTGCACCTGGTGTCATAGCTCACTTCTCTGCACAGGGGGTGCCACATGATACCAGTGCAAAACAGTTGTGTTTCATGCTCATTCTAAATCGGTGTGAATGGCATCCCAAGATGCAAGGAATCAGACACACTTAGTCTGAGATGAATTGGGCACGAGCATTTTGATAGACACCTTTTGCCTTTGCTGCATTTGAAAGGACACATAGTGAACCCTGGTGCCCTGGCATAGCGGTATGGTGCCTCCTGAAAGTCGTCCTGCTGTTTCAGTTAAATACAGCATTGCTTTTCACTTCCTGTCCAGAACCATTGCATAGTGTATCTGTACACTGTCATGCAGCTGTTGCAGTCCACTCCAGAGATGCTCCATTTCAGTGGTGGATGATGTGTTTTATTTATTCTCACACACACACACACAAATCCTCTAAGATAAAAGACTCTATAAATATAAGTTTATTATTACTCAATAATGAAATTGGTAACTTCACTGGACCCAACTAATGCCGACTGGGAAATGTCTGGGTTTTGTTCTCATGGAAAATTTCAGCTGCCCAGCAAAAAGTAAAATGCTGAACTATTTCACCCCAAACGTTTTGACTCTAAAACCCAGCCATGATGCCTCATGGGAGCTGTAGTTCCGGAGCTTCATTCTCCTCTTATAGTCCAGGCTCCTTGATCAGACTACCTCTCCTGTGTTGCACCATAGTCTCCCCTCATGCTGAGGGGAGGCGGTGCATCATGGGAGCTCCTGGCTTTTGGTGTATCATGGGAGATGTAGTCTAGCCCATAGACAAGAATATGGGCATCAGACAACTGAACTACAACTCCCAAGAGGCACTGAGGTGGGCTAGCTGAGTAGACGTTCGCAAAAGAAAAGGAGTACTTGGGGCACCTTTTCTTTTGTGAAAACAGACTAACACGGCTGCTACTCTGAAACCTGAGTAGACATTACTTGGTTTGGGGATATTCGGCTTTTTGATGAAAACAGTCATTTTTCAGAAAAAATTCAATGTAATCAACAATCCGATTTTTCTGTCACAAAACAGTTTAGATATGTAACCCTTCTGCCCGTCAGAGTTGGCAGCAACAAGGGCCAGGTTCAATATCTAGGGGATCCATTCCAGTAACACAATGCAAACCGGCTCGAGCCCCCACCCAGTGACCTGGGACAAATATATACCACCCCCACTGGGCGCCTCCAAGAGGCAATACTTCCCCTCTCGCAAGCACAGAGTCTGAGTGTAGCAAAAAGCCTTTTAATAACAGAGAGAAACAATGTGCCATTATGTTGGGGAAACACCACCAACAGGGTTCATAACACAACCCATGAGCAAAAACCCACCCCAAGCAAATTGGGGCATGTCCTTTCCCTTTGGTTCTTGAGTCCAGCAACCCCAAATCACCCAAAGTCCCAAAAGTCCGATGACCCAAAAGTCTCTGTTCCTGGTCAGGGCAGCCCCAGAGTTCAAAAGTTTATCTGCAGAGCTTTACCTCCCAACCTGGGTGGAGATGGGGGCGGGGGTAAAAGGCACCTGACATGGTCTGAAGCTGACTGCCCCACAGCTCCCTAGGCCTTCGCTCCGCTCCACCAGCCGCCCCACGAACTGCTTCGCTCAGCTCCGCTCCGCGGCCCACAAGCAGCTCCCGCCGTCCCACAAACTGCTCCACCAGCCTGTCCACAAGGCGCTCCAGCCGTCCCGCAAACTGCTCCACAATATATCGTCAGGCTCCCCCACTACTTAACACAACACTCTGATTTCAGCTCTTAGTCAGTTCAGCTCTTTGGTGATTTCAGTTTGTAGTAGGGGAGCCTCAGTGCTGGTGCACCCTTAGCCCAAAGGGAGCTCAGCAGCCTGTAACTAGACTCCTAACGGAATCAAAATTAGCTCTGATAGTCCACAGTGGAGAGAGGAGGAAGTGCAATTAGCATGTAAGGCCCTCACCAAGGGGCCCATGCCACCAAGTATTAATACTTGTCCCCAACCTCTCTCAATTCACAGAGTTTTGGAACCCATGACCCTTGCCTAGCGAGTGCTACTTAGTTGATGGTGAGTCCCTCCATCATAACAAAAGGCCAAGCACAGTTCCCATAATCAGGGTAATAACTGTAAGCAGTGTCAGGATGAGCTCCACCCTGACATCTGGTGGTGAGGTGTGGCAAGTTGTGGAAAAGAACTTCAGGGGCCGATCTCATTTGCATAGGCACACCCACCCCACCTAGAATGAGGCCATAGCTGCCCAAATGATCACTTTGGCTGCTGTGGGATCCCCAGTGTCTCTGTTATTAGGGCAGGAAGAATAAATTGTTATTACCCTGATTATGGGAACTGTGCTTGGAACAGTACTTGGCCTTTTGTTATGATGGAGGGATTCACCAGCAACTAAGTAGCACTCGCTAGGCAAGGGACATGGGTTCCAAAACTCTGTGAATTGAGAGAGGCTGGGGACAAGTATTAATACTCGGTGGTATGGGCCCCTTGGTGAGGGCCTTACATGCTAATTGCACTTCCTCCTCTCTCCACTGTGGAATATCAGAGCTAATGTTGATTCCATTAGGAGTCTAGTTACAGGCTGCTGAGCTCCCTTTGGGCTAATGGTGCACCAGCGCTGGGGCTCCCCTACTATAAGCTGAATTCACCAAAGAGCTGAACTGGCGAAGAGCTGAAATCACTGAGTGTTGTGTTAAGTAGCGGGGGAGCCTGAAGATCTATTGTGGAGCAGTTTGCCGGATGGCTGGAGTGCCTTGTGGACAGGCTGGTGGAGCAGTTTGTGGGACGGCGGGAGCTGCTTGTGAGCAGCAGAGCCGAGCCGAGCGAAGCAGTTCGTGGGGCAGCTGGTGGAGTGGAGCGAAGGCCTATGGAGCTGTGGGGTGGTCAGCTTCAGATCACGTAAGGTGCCCCTTACCTCTCTTCCCCACCCCCATCTCCACCCAGGTTGGGAGGTAAAGCTCTGCAGATAAACTTTTGAACTCTGGGGCTCCCCTGACCAGGGAAAGAGACTTTTGGGTCATTGGACTTTTGGGACTTTGGGTGATTTGGGGTTTCTGGACTCAAGAACCAAAGGGAAAGGGCATGCCCCAATTTGCTTGGGGTGGGTTTTTGCTCATGGGTTGTGTTACAAATCCTGTGGGTGGTGTTTCCCCAACATAATGGCACATTGTTTCTCTCTGTTATTAAAAGGCTTTTGCTACACTCAGACTCTGTGCTTGCGAGAGGGGAAGTATTGCCTCTTGGAGACGCCCAGCGGGGGTGGTATATATTGTCCCAGGTCACTGGGTGGGGGCTCAAGCCGGTTTGCATTGTGTTACTGGAATGGATCCCCTAGATATTGAACCTGGCCCTTGTTGCTGCCAACTCTGACGGGCAGAAGGGTTACATAACAATTTATTCTTCCTGCCCCAATAACAGAGACACTGGGGATCCCACAGCAGCCAAAGTGACCATTTGGGCAGCTATGGCCTCATTCTAGGCGGGGTGGGTGTGCCTATGCAAATGAGATCGGCCCCTGAAGTTCTTTTCCACAACTTGCCACACCTCACCACCAGATGTCGGGGTGGAGCTCATCCTGACACTGCTTACAGATGGAAAAATTTTGAGCCGCCAAGGAAGCAGCTAGTATCATGGGCACAGACATAAATAAATAACAACAGCGATTGAATAACCTGCTGTGTGTTCTCTGCCTTGCAGCCTTACAGGACGCCTTTGAGATCGTCAGCAAGATCAAAGCGGATAACATTGAGGTTGGTGAACTGCGCTGTACGCTGCAAACCATGGGCATCCCTTTCAGTGACGAAGAGTTCCAGGAAGCTCTGCAGAAAGTGGAACTGGAAAGTGAGCTGTCCGTCTGTCTTTCTGTTTTAGTAGAGCATGTGCGAGGGGAGGCGTGCACACAGGTCAGAATAGAGCCAGCTGGTGCGTGCAACCGTTCCAACCACCATGAGACCCCTTTGACATAAAGTGCCAGGGCTGGATTCTAATCTCAGTTACACCAGGGTGCAGGCTAGCCGCAGGGGTTTTCAGGACAAATATTTTGGTGGCTTCAGAGGGTTGGTGGCCGCTCTCACGCTTTTTCCTAAAATACTTAATTAGCTTTAGGAAAAACAAATCAATATTCACATATACATGTCCAAATCATTGTAATTTTTTTATCACTAGCTAGTAAGTCTGTTGTGAAAAGTGATATTAACAAACACACAAGTATTGCTTTTCACAGCAGACTTACTCAGCCCTGTCAAGCCTCGGGACAAATTAAGCCCTGGATTTTGGGGGGGAAGGGGTCGGGGGAAGCAGCAGGGGCCAGGAGCAATGGGGGGTAGGGGGGGGCTGGAGCCCGAAGCCCTGTGGCCAGAGCCTGCTGCCTCACCACTCCAAGGCTGAAGTCGGAAGCCTGAGCCCAACCGCTCCTGGGAAGGTGGGGAACTCACCAGCAGTCTGGTTCTCCAGCATTGTGCCCCAGGTTTCTCCAAAGGCGAGGGAGCAGGGCCCAACCCCTGCTGGTGCCCCAGCAATCAACACCAAGACAGAGCATCCAGGAGCAACAGGGAGGGAGAGGGGCCACTTGCCACTCCCCCTCCACCACCACCCCTCCCCGTAACAGCTAAGGAGGCTGTTACCACAAGAAAAGCCTTTGGTTCTGGAGCTTGAGTTACTCCAAATCTGCACCAGGGTTGCTGAGAGCAGGACTGGCCCCCTGGACTGCAAAGCAGAGGATCCAGAGTGCCCATTCACTGCAAGCTGTCATTGCTCTCTTTGACCAGACTAACACATTGTCTCTATGTAACACATGTTTCACATGTGGACAGAATGCCTTAGCAGACAGAAATGCAAAAGTCCTATGTAGTGGAATTAAGCTCTGGCAATCGTGACCTGGGTTGACTCCGCTGGTGTAAATTGGAATAGCTCCACTGAAGTCAATGCAGTGACACCTCTTTACACCAGCTCAGCATCTGGCCCGTTGCTGGGTTTGCCCTTTGCTTGTGTTGATCAGGAGCTGCCGTATGTTACGGTGAGGCCTTGTCCACGTGTGAAAAGTTGCACTTTATTATCAAAATTGGTTTTAAATCAGTCTAGTAAAACCTTGCAAACCTATAATGTTGACTCACTTAATCCAGTTTAACGCTTGTTTAAATTGGTTCAGCTTAATTCAGTAATTTACTGATGCAAGATAGGTTTAAACTGGGTTAAGTGCATTCAAGATGTGTTTTTAAAATCAATGCAGCTAGCCCACTGCAGGTTTTCTGAGATAGACCAGCCCTAAATTCTCCTCTCACAGCACTTTGATCCCAGTGTAACTCTGTCGACTTCAGTGGAGTGACTCCGGATTCACGCCAATTTGCGAACACATCCAGGTCCAGAGATCTGGCTTCTAGGCACATGGCTGAGCTGAATCATAGAATCATAGAATATCAGGGTTGGAAGGGACCCCTGAAGGTCATCTAGTCCAACCCCCTGCTCGAAGCAGGACCAATTCCCAGTTAAATCATCCCAGCCAGGGCTTTATCAAGCCTGACCTTAAAAACCTCTAAGGAAGGAGATTCTACCACCTCCCTAGGTAACGCATTCCAGTGTTTCACCACCCTCTTAGTGAAAAAGTTTTTCCTAATATCCAATCTAAACCTCCCCCACTGCAACTTGAGACCATTACTCCTCGTTCTGTCATCTGCTACCATTGAGAACAGTCTAGAGCCATCCTCTTTGGAACCCCCTTTCAGGTAGTTGAAAGCAGCTATCAAATCCCCCCTCATTCTTCTCTTCTGCAGGCTAAACAATCCCAGCTCCCTCAGCCTCTCCTCATAAGTCATGTGTTCTAGACCCCTAATAATTTCTGTTGCCCTTCGCTGGACTCTCTCCAATTTATCCACATCCTTCTTGTAGTGTGGGGCCCAAAACTGGACACAGTACTCCAGATGAGGCCTCACCAATGTCGAATAGAGGGGAACGATCACGTCCCTCGATCTGCTCGCTATGCCCCTACTTATACATCCCAAAATGCCATTGGCCTTCTTGGCAACAAGGGCACACTGCTGACTCACAACAAACAACCCAGTTTATAGAGCTGGGTCACCATTCAGTATGGTGATCCAAACAGGTATATCCTGTCCATGGTTAGAGCACGTGCCTGCTGTTGATCATACAATAAGACTGCTGGAGAAAATGGTCAGACAATCAATAAAAGGCCAGATCCTCTGCTGGCATAAATCAGTATAGCTCCACTGAAGTCTATGCAGTGACACTGATTTACAGCTTCTGAGAATCTGGCCCAAAATGTCTATTTTAGATGCTAGCCTGATTCCAGTGTGTTCCACAATCAACTCCTCTGTTTGTCTCTCTCCTCCTGTCTCTGTGTCTTCCCCATCACCTTGCATTTTGAACCGTTCTGTACACGGCAGAAGATGGGATGGTGAACTTCAATCGCTTTATGATGGCTTTGGCCAACACCCGGCGCTTCTCTGAATTTTCAGGTGAGTGGGGACCTGATAGGGCGGGATGATGGAGAGTCAAACTGTGCTGTGCTCCATAGCCCTGCCCTGCCCTGCCCCTTGTACACTCACTCGTACTGGTGCAAAGTGGGTCCATCAGCTCAGAATGGGTGTGTTTCACATTCACTTTGCACTGGTGTAAATGACGACACACTGTGCAGGGGGTCGGCGATCACTCAATACTTAAAGTGCTTACAAGAGCTCTGCCTTATTCGGAGTCTGGTTCCAATCGGCTGTGCATAACAAGATCTTCACAGGGCCCTGCCCAGACTCTGGCTGGGAAGCTCAGCCCTTAATGGCACAGCCCTTGACACCATGCAGGGTAATGGAGAATCTGGTTCCATGTGATTTTCATTCTCTCCGTATAGAGTGGAGGGTCCCCACACACAAGTGCTGGCAGGGAATGGGTTAAGTCCCCCTGCCTGGATAGCGAAGGGACTCTGCTAACAGGGGGGGGCGGGGGGGGGGGAATGATTCACTGGCAGCAGGCGGCTGATTGCCTGACGGCAGGGTGCACAAGCTGGAGCAGGGAGGAGATGGCGGGAACCCAGAGGAAGAGGAGCTGCTTAGGGATAGCTCCAGCAAACGACTGTTCTCTCTTTGCTTCTCCTGTCAATGGGCCCTAAGAAACGGGGCATTTTGCAATCACTCCTGTCGGTGCATAAACCGCACCACTGGGGTGCTTGAATTCAGGTGAGGGGTGCAGATGCTGGAGTATTATTTATTATCCGCCTTGTAGTCATGGACTGGGACCCCATCGCGCCAGGTGCCGTACAGACACGGAACAAAGAAACAGTCCCTACCCTAAGTCCCAGTGTAGACAGCGTTAGGTCAGATTCTGCCCTCGAGCTAGCTACTGCCTCCCGGGGAGGTGTCTACACTGAAGCGCTGCAGCCGCGTCACTGTAGCGTTTTAAGCGTAGATACGCCTGCAGTTAGAATGTATACACTACCCTAGTGCTTCCCTTGCATTGCACACCCAGAAGGACGTAGTCCCAATTTAGGCACCCAAACAAGTGGCCAGATTTTGCAGAGTTCAGTACATCAGGTACCCTAGAAAACTGGGCCTCATTTAAATGCTTAAATGGGAGCTGAGACCTCTGGAAAACCAGGCCCCTCCTGAACATCTGGGCCGCTTGTTCCCTCTGCATGTCCGCAGTGCTGAAAGACGCCATTGCCGCCCTCAGCAAGATTGAAGGTGACAAGGTGGCTGTGAGTGAGGTACTGTCCTATGTGAAGAACATGGGGATCCATTTATCCGACAGAGAATTCCAGCAAGCGTTGAAGCTGGTTTCTGTGGATGGTGAGTGCTTGGGGTCAGACAAGAAATTGACTTAGGACCACAGTCCCAAGTCAGTGTTGGCAACTCTAGCAATATTCAGTGGCTTTCTTAAAGCCCCAGCTCCTTGAGTCATGTGATTATGTGAGAAGCCTGGCTTTGGTTCTTTAAAAAAGTAAGTTGCTAGCCCTCGCGGTTGCAGGGAAAAGCTTGAAAATGTGGCCTGAGTGCAACCTAGAGGTTTAGAACCCAGAAAGGAAATTAAAACCACCTACCGTTTCACCGGCTGTTCTGTGGAAAGCCAGCGTAGGAAGCCGAGGACAGGAGTGATGTGTTGGTCGGTGGTAGCCTATGTTGCCGCGGAGACATGCTTCAGTGTTCTGTACTGGCGGGAGTGTACTAAGCACTGAAACTCCTCATGCCGCTCTTCAGACCACTTCTGGGATGCTCTGCCTGCTGGCTCCTGAGTGAGGCATCCTGGCCCAGGAGACGGCACTAGGCTAGGATGTGGTACAGGCTGGTTCTGTTCCCAGCTCTGCCACTCTCCTGCGACGTGGCCTTCCATGAGACACTCCTTTGCCTCTGTTTCTCCTCCCACCCTTCGCTAGACTGTAGGGGACTCTCTCTCTCTCACTGTGTGTTGGTCCAGGGGTGCCAGAACGGGGGGGTCAGGCCCCCCCCCTTGCTTTTTACTGACTGTAAGGACAAGCGATGGGGGGAAGAGGAGAAAGCAGGGGGCAGGGTCTTGTGGAGAAAGGCAGTGTGAGAGCAGGGCCTCGGTGGGAATGGGCAGTGTGGGGGTTCAGGGATGGGGCAGGCGGGGCCATGTTTCGGGCACCTGTGGGCCTCCCACTTTTAGAGCGCTTCCGCTACTCCTGTGTCGGTCCAACGCCTTGGAGGCGCTGTTGATTTGTAATCTGAGCTCTTCTCTCTACTGCAGCTAACGGGAAGGTGTATATTAAAGATTTTATTGAAGTCCTGACCAAAAGCCCGCGGTTCTCCGAGCTGTTAGGTGAGTGGGAGCTCGGGCAGATGGGAAGGAACGCATGACATGGGCGTGGGCTCTTTCTGAGTGGGCTCGGATGCTCGTTTGATTCAGCAAATCTATTTCCAGCATTTGGTGACATTTGAAACCAGCTCCATTAGGTGCTTTTAATACAAGGGGCCTGAATTTCCCCTGCTGTACGCTCCAGGCAGTGAGGTGGGAAACAGGGCTGAATTTGGCCGTAAAAACCAGGTAGATTTTCAAGCTGTTGCATGCAATCTGGATGTACAGTCCTGATTCCAGATCCTCAGCTGGGGTAAATCAGCCATAGCTCCACTGAGGTCAGTGGGCCAGATTCCCAGCTGGTGGAAATTGATGTCGCTCCAGTCAGGTCAATAGAGCTACACCGATTTATGCATGATTGACATCTGACCCCTGGGGTCTTAAAATGACTCCTTTCTTGCAGGTTAAGGGGTTAGCAAAAACTCAGTGTTAGCCAGCAAAACTCTTCCTGCGGATCAGCAATCTCCCAGCAGGACAAGAGGGATTTTAAGGCTCTGGGACTGCACAAGAAATGGGAATTGGGCAAGCAGAGGCACATAATTGACTAGACTGTGCTCTCAGTCACACTGCTGCAAACCAGGCCTGACATTCACAGAATTATCCCTGATTTACGCCAGTGTGAAATCCCAATCAGGCCCTTGATTTCGAAGAGCATGATGTGGTGGAAACTTTTATTGCTCTTCAATTAAAAATCCAAGCAGGGAAGGTAAAAAGGTGGATTTGCTTGTCAGAGGAACCTGTTATGCGTTTACTTGTCACCGAAGACGAGCCGAGAGCTTTGATCCGAATATAAAAACAGTCTCTGAACATTCCTAGCTACCTGCTCCCAGGGTGAGGGAGGTACTGCAGTGTGCATGTGTCGTGTACACGTCATCACTCGCCTTCTGCCAAATGGGATGTCGGAGCTGCTCAAGTGTGTGTGTGTGTGAGTTTGATTATGTCACCCTCTAGCGGCTGCAGCCTACAGAGGCGGCTGGGTCTAAGATCAGTTGCAGCACGAGAGATTCTTCTTCGCTGGAGTGTTCGAGGCTTGTGCTGTTGGAGCAGGCGGCTCTCAGTTCTCCGTCCAGTCCCACTCAGGAATTCGATGTCCTTTTCTTGACTAGCAAAGGCGGTCATGTTGGCTAACTCAAATTGGAGAAAGAAAAGGAGGACTTGTGGCACCTTAGAGACTAACCAATTTATTAGAGCATAAGCTTTCGTGAGCTACAGCTCACTTCCTCAGATGCATATCGTGGAAACTGCAGCAGACTTTATATATACACAGAGAATATGAACCAATACCTCCTCCCACCCCACTGTCCTGCTGGTAATAGCTTATCTAAAGTGATCATCAGGTGGGCCATTTCCAGCACAAATCCAGGTTTTCTCACCCTCCACCCCCCCACACAAATTCACTCTCCTGCTGGTGATAGCCCATCCAAAGTGCAGGAAATAGCCCAACTTGATTGTCATGCACATTGTGTAAAGAGTTGTCACTTTGGATGGGCTATCACCAGCAGGAGAGTGAATTTGTGTGGGGGGGTGGAGGGTGAGAAAACCTGGATTTGTGCTGGAAATGGCCCACCTGATGATCACTTTAGATAAGCTATTACCAGCAGGACAGTGGGGTGGGAGGAGGTATTGGTTCATATTCTCTCTGTATATATAAAGTCTGCTGCAGTTTCCACGATATGCATCTGATGAAGTGAGCTGTAGCTCACGAAAGCTTATGCTCTAATAAATTGGTTAGTCTCTAAGGTGCCACAAGTACTCCTTTTCTTTTTGCGAATACAGACTAACACGGCTGTTACTCTGAAACCTGTCAAATTGGAGAGAGTCCAGCAGAGGGCAACGAAAATTATCAGGGGGCTGGGGCACATGACTTACGAGGAGAGGCTGAGGGAACTGGGCTTATTTAGTCTGCAGAAGAGAAGAGTGAGGGGGGATTTGATAGCAGCCTTCAACTACCTGAAGGGGGTTCCAAAGAGGATGGAGCTCGGCTGTTCTCAGTGGTGGCAGATGACAGAACAAGGAGTAATGGTCTCAAGTTGCAGTGGGGGAGGTCTAGGTTGGACATTAGGAAAAACTATTTCACTAGGAGGGTGGTGAAGCACTGGAATGGGTTACCTAGGGAGGTGGTGGAATCTCCTTCCTTAGAGGTTTTTAAGGCCTGGCTTGACAAAGCCCTGGCTGGGCTGATTTAGTGGGTGTTGGTCCTGCTTTGAGTAGGGGGTTGGACTAGACAACCTCCTGAGGTCCCTTCCAACCCTAATCTTCTATGATTCTATATTATCTACCTTGACTTCAACCTCATTTCCCCTAGCAAACGTGTTCAAAAGTGTTAACCTCTGTCTACCCTAGAGGCAAAATCACAGTCGCTTACATGATGCCAACCACAACTTCTTTCCCTCATTCAAGACAAGGCCAGTGCAATGCAGCTGATGACAGTAAAGCCTGTATCGAGGGGTCAGATAAGAGCAGAGAACAAACTGGTCAATTTCCCATAAGCTAGTCAGCTTAGTGTGCAGAGTTCCCTGGTCTGGACCCGACACTGGGTGTTCCACTAGGGTATTGACCCTGGATTGGCTGCCATGTTCTAGCTCCCATTCCTACGGGCGCTGGTTTCCTACAAGCGGCCCGGCTGCTGTGTGCTCTCTCCATGTCTGCAGTGATGCGGGACACCATTAAAGCCATGAGCCGGATTCGGGGGGATCTGATTGATGTGCAGGACCTGGAGAGAACCCTGGCCAACATGGGCATCCATTTAAGCAAGACAGAGTTCCGGGAGATGCTGGAGTCTGTGACTGTTGACAGTGAGCATTGCTGGGGCTGCCCTCTTTGCCTGGGGGAACCAGGCGCTCCTGCTCCTCGGCCTCGCGTCCCCAGGCAGCACGGAGCCATGGAGCATCTTGACCCCCCCGCTGCACGTGCTGACACACTCGCCACCAGCACTCTGGAGGCAGAGGGGTCCCGAAGTCACAGCCCTGGGTGTTTATCAGTTTAAGGGACTAATTACCCATCTGGGACCTCGTAAGCACCAATCAGAAGCCCCAATGTGCCCTACGTATGGCCGTTTTTGGAAGTCAGTCCCCGTGTGTCCAGGGCCACATCTGCCCCACGGCTGAACCTCCTTTGCCTTGCAGAAGATGGGAGAGTGAAGTTGGAACAGTTCATGGCATTGATGTCCAAGATGCGGCGCTTCTCTGACCTAGAAAGTGAGTGAGGGCCTGGATGGGAGAGAACATCGAGCTGGGGAATAGGGGGTCCCACAGTGCCTGGCAATAGGGTGTGCATGGGCTGACAGCCAGGACATCTGGGTTCTAGTCCCAACTCTGCCACTGACCTGCTGTGTGCCTCGGTTTCCCCTCTGTCTGTCTTGTCAGGTCTTCAGGGCAAAGAGTGTCTGTTCAATGCCCAGCGTGATGGGGTCCCAATCTCAGGTGGGGCCTCTAGGCCACTGAAATGCCAATAACTGAGCCTGTGCTTCACAGAAAGGTCCTTCCCTGGCTCCGCCCATGCCTGCACAGCTGAAATGCTGGCAGAGTTTTGTAGCTGGAACCTACTTCTTCTCACGGCTTTCTGGGGCTGGCAGCACATGAGTTCTGCAGGCCTGGTCTCTATCTGCCCCAGGAGCCCTGTTCTTGGGGAGCGAAGCTGGGTTCCTACCAGCTGGAGCAGCCAGCATGTTCACCCTGTGGGGACTGCCTTCTGTGGCTAGCTTCGCCTGCTCCATTTCTTCACTTTCAGGTAACAGAGCTGCTGGCCTCAGACGGACAGTGGGTCAGTGGTTAAGGTCGTAGACTGTGACTTGGAATTGAACCTGGCTCTTCCCTCCTCTGCCCCAAACTTCCTGTGTGCCCATGGTCATGTCACTTCACCTCTCTGTGCCATAGGGGAGCTGGAAGGGTAAATACATTAAAGATTGCCAGGTGATCAGGCACTAGGTTGATGGACTAATCCATTTTGCCAACACACATGGCTCCAGGCTATATAACACGGCTCTACCCGCCCCTGCTGGCCGGACCTTACCTTTATTTTCTATAGAGGGATGAGCCTGTTCTGCTTCCCCTGGGTACCGCTGTAGCCATCCTGTTCTAATCTGAGGAAAGAAGGGAGCCCTCTCTTCTCATCTGGCATCAGGGCTGCAGGCAGGGCTTCCTAAGTGAGCGCTCTGGGCTGGAGTCACTGCCCTCCTTACACCAGTGCAGAGCTTCCTCGGCACGGGGGTAATTGGCTGCGTGCAGCATCAGGCAATGGAGAAGCACCCCCGGCGCTAGGCCCCAATCCCAACGCCACCTCTCTCTGTCCGCAGCCCTGAACAACGCCATCAAAGCCTTCGGTCAGATCGAGGGGGACCAGGTGAAGATCTCGGAGCTGGAGTCATTTCTGAGCCACATGGGGGTCCACCTAACCAAAGAGGAGATAGAGGAAGTGGCCAAGTCCCTTTCTGTTTCCAGTGAGTATTTCAATGACCTCAGTCAGAGGGTTCCGTGAGTCCCAGCATGTGCTTCGGTTTCCCTGCATTTGGCTGTCTGAACACACGGGGGCTTTTTCTTTGCGGGGCGTCCTATGTGTTGGAAAGGACAAACTGACTCCTTAAAGACAGATGTCTGAACAGGCAGCATTTAACTCTTGCTGTGCCTTTAGCTATGACCTTGTGTTTCCCCGGTTAAATTTCCTTGCCGGCTGGAGTAGGAAATGGTCTGAGTTCTTGAAGCCTACCTCTGCTGCTTGTGGGATTCCTTCTCCTCCAGACGAATGGAAATTGATGTGAAGAACAGAGGAGGCCACAGAAGAAAATTCTGAGGCTTAAATCAACCTGGCTTGTGCCCCACCCCCTTGGGTAACCCAGGCCTGCTTGGTTTTGGGAGCAAGCTACCCCACTTTACATGACATGAGATGCAGCCTGCTAAGATCAAACCCATATTCATACACCAGATTGGATGATGTCACTCATCACTCTGGGCCTGATTCTGGTCCAACACTGGTGTAAACCCTAGATTAACCCCATTGGCTTCAGCAGATTTACTCTGGCTTGACTCCTGTCAGAGGTCAGAATCAGGCCCTTTGTCTTCCCTCTGTTGCCACTCCTCTCTCTGAACATCTGAACTGTGTTTTCCCCTGCAGAAGATGGGACCGTGGATATTAAAGAACTGATGTCAGCCTTGACGGGTACTAGGCGGTTCTCCAACTTCGTAGGTAAGAACTTCCCAGTGCAGAGTGGTGTGTGGAAGGCCATCCAGGGGATTGGGTTCTCTGTTTTCATATGGGTTTATATGCTGCAGTTCACCTGTTGCTATGGGATGTTGTGGTATCCCGGGCCTCACCCTGTCTGACCCTTACATCAGTGTAAGTTAGGAATAGCTGCATTAAAGCCAAAGCAAACCTGGTGGGAGATCAGAATCTGGCCCCGTTTGTCGTCTTTGTATGCCAGCTGCAGCCTAGCGTGCAGTTTAATCTCTGTGTTATTAGAAGCATTGAACACGTAGGGCCTGATTCTCCACTAGCCAGCCGCTTGGGTGGCCACTGACGCCAGTGCAAAATGGAGGGGTCAAAGGCCACACTCGCTTTGCACTAGTGTACATGACGGGACAAGGAAGGAGCAGGCCCGAAGTGGGTCCCAGGACTGCGGCACAGACTAAGGCCCTTTGCACCCCTCTGGCAAGTTAGCAATGGGACCTTAAAGTGAGGGTATCTGACCCCCCACTCCAAGGCCTCTTGCACTGCCAGCTAGGTGCCAAGCGGCCTGAGTGTTAACGGGAATGAGGCGTGCGAGGAAGTGCGGGGCCTGTTGGATCTGTGCTGATTTGGAGGCAGGGGCTCTTCTCTTCTCCCCAGCCCCCGCCGTCCATGTCTCTGTGCAGTGCCTTGTGTCAGAAAGGCACTCGCTGAGTGTGCTATCCCACTGGCACGTCCCTAGGCAAGTCGGCATCTTTGGTGCTGGAGCCCAACAAGCCAAGGCGGGCACCTCGTGACTGGTGACATCTCTGAGTGCCGAGTCACAGCCAGGAAGGCGTCTCCAGCCGTCACAGCTGAGCTGCCTTGGATCAAACAGAGCTTTGTGCATGTGGGGCAGGGACTTACGCCCACAGAGCTTTGGGCATATGGGGCATACGGGTGCGGAGTGTCACACACAGCCACTACAGCTGGAAATCGGCATAGCTACGCTGACTTCCATGGCCCTCTGGGGGTTTTCGCCAGCTGGGATCTGGCTCGGGTCTATGCACCAGCTGAGCTCCATTGAGCAGGACGGGGCATGCAGGGGACTCCTGTCCTGCAGCCCCGAAAGCACTGGCCAGTAAGGGCTGAGGAATTTTGCACATGCTCAGCACCCACAGCCAAAGGCAGATCTTCAGTGGAGCTCAGCACATCCAGGGCATGTTGTGGACTGAGCTCCTGTGAAAATCTCCCCAGCTTATGGGTTTTGAGCCCTTGGGAACCTAGTCCAATGAGGGGCATCCCCCAGGGGCATGATGAGGCTCACACTTGGCCTGAGTCCGATCTCCTCTATCCCAGTGTGTCTGGAGGTAGAATCTGGCCTCACGTCCTGTGACATGCCCGTCCTCCACCCCTTCCCCACGCTCATGTGTGAGCTCTGGAGCAGGTGTGCAGGGCGCTAGAGACTGACTCCATCTCGGGCAGAGTGCATGACCATATCCATGTCCACGGGGCATCTCCTCCCACCGCGACCTGCCCTCTGCAGGGTGCCATGCTGGGCCAAGGCCCCTGAAGTGTTACCCTCCCACCTCTGACTTCTGGGGACAGGTCTGCTCCTGCAGGGGCAGGGAGTGCTTCCCGGTCAGTGGCGGATTACTTACTGGGCCAAGGGACGGCCAGGGAGCATGGTAAGCCCTCCATGCCCCAGCCCCGCTCCATGGCAGGAGCACCAGACAGGCAGGGGAAGCCCCCTGTGCTTCAACCCCGCTGCTCAGCAGGCACGCCAGGGGGAGGGGACTGCAGGCGGAAAGGGTAGGGAGGGGTCCCCACTTGCTCTGGCCCAGGGCTCCACAACCCCCTAATCCACCTCTGTTCCCAGTGATCCGCTGGGACCCTCTGGGGGGTGGAAAGTGGCTGCAGTCTCAGAATGGCTGTGAGAATGTGCTGATTCAGCATTCTCCAGGAAGGCTTCTTCAGAGCCCCATCCCCAGCTGCTGGCTGCCCTTCCGGGGCGAAAGCAGCAAGGTGGGGACAAGTGGCCAGTACCAGCCTCCGGGCAGATCTCGCTCCGGGACATAGGAGTGCAGCCTGGGAGGTGTGACTGGCACCAGCTAGGGGGCCTAGATCTGAAGTCCCTGGTTTTGGAACATGAGCATTCACGTGCCTCCCGTTCTGTGACCCTCTGCAGCGGTGCAGGAGGCCATCAGGGCCGTCAAGCATGTCAAAGAGGACGAGGTTGAGGTGAGCCACCTGGCAACCAGCCTGAGCACCTTCGGATTGCGCCTAGCCAATGAAGTGATCGGGCAAGTGCTGAAGTCGGCTCACGTGAACGGTAAGCAGAGCGGGGTGCGGCATGTGCTTTACTAATGCTTTGCCAGTGTGCACAGACCACCTCTCGAGGTTTGCAACCCTCTGAGATGCAACCCTCTGAGATGCAAATCTCAAGTGTTACCATCCCAGCATTACAGCTGAGGGGGTTGCCAAGGGGACAGTGGCAGAGTTCGGCCTGGAACCCAGGAGTCCTGACTCCCAGTCCTGTTCTTTCGCACTGAACAACCCTCCCGCTGCACAATGCTTCCAGGAGTTCAGTTGAAGACACACCAATAAAACCTCTCTGAATCCTTGCTGTTTGCAGTCCAAATGGAATGTTCCTTTTGCTAAATTTGCCAACTCACCTTCCAGGACAAATCCGCTGCTGCATGAAGGCAGCCAGCCAGTTTGGTAGAGTCATAGACTGATATCGGGTAAACAGAATCAGGAATATCTGACGTCTTCACACCAGATTTCACTTCTCAGTGACAGCTTTTTGTGATTTCAAAATGTGAGGAGTAATGGGGGAATGAATTTGGGGAAGGGGGGATTGTTCCAGTTTTTGGATATAAACCAGGAAAGGAATCCGATTAAGAGCACTGTACATGTCCGGATGTTTCCTGGCTACTTGTGACACAGTTATTGGGAATGTTCTGAGGACAGAACTGCAGATTAGGACTCCTGGGTTCTGTTTCTAGTTTCCCACTGACTTCTTGTGTGATCCCAGGCTACGCACTTAGCCCCAGATCCTCAAAGGTATTTAGGCACCTAGCTCCCAGTTGAAATTAATGGGAATTAAGCACCTAAATACCTTAGAATCTAGGCCTTTATCTCTCTATGCCTCATCTTCTCTATCCTTAAAATGGATGTGATGACATTGGCTGACCCCACAGAGAGTCAGTATATAAAGTGTTACACGCCAAGTGTCCGAAGAGCTGTGTGTTACTGTTACAGGTTCCCCTAGAATGTGTGGGGGGAGCGTCAGATGGGTTAGGATTTTGTTACTTCCTCTGGTGGTGTGAGTTGGAGCGGAAAGTGTTACCAGATGAGAGAGCACAAGAGACAAAAATGGGGTTTGCCTGCTGAAGAGCAGCATGAAGCAGATAAAACGGGGTGCCTGGGGGAAGGCTTTGACTTCATGGGATAACTTGAATGGCAGGACATTGTAAGAGACCACCCAGGCTTGTTCTCTGGCTGATCTCCTGGGCCCAATCTCCCAGCTTTATATCCAGATCTGCATTCGAACTTTCCCAGATTCCAGCGGTGTTGAGATCAGGGGCCATGGTGCTCTGTGCAAGGCCAGGCAGGACAATGCCTTCTCCCCAGACACCCACCTTAAGTGCTAGTTTGCTGCGCTGCCAGGGTTCAGCCAAGGTTCTTCAGCTGGCAGCCACTTCTGTGAGGTTCTAAATTAAGTTCCGAGGGAGGCACGATAAGACTCAGAATGATGTGAGTTCAAAGCAGAGGTGATTCCAGCTTCCCCGTGCTGTGCACTCTTGAGATACCATAATTCCGAATGGTCCCTAGTTCCTCTTGCCAGGCGGGATGAGAAGACGTGTGCCAGCATTCTGGGCATTCCTGGGTCGCATCTGATGTTTGTTGGGAGCCTGTTCCCTTCCCAGCTGTCCTGCCTTTCTCCTTGCAGAGGCCGGGAGGGTCAAATTCACCGATTTTATGAGAGCTCTGTCCAGGAGTCAGCATTTCATCACATCACCAGGTAAGAGCCAGTCTCCTAATGAAGGATGGACGATGGGCAGGGAGGCTAAACGGGCCATGGGTGTCCTTGGAACAGCCCCGTTCTTTCCGTGTGCAAATATACCCCACAATTCTTCACTTTGCTGCCCCATGAGTGTGAGGACTCCCAAGACATCCAGCATGCCAGGCAGAGAAAGACAGGAGCCTGAAGCTCATCCCACAATGCCCTGCAGCTTTGGGTCCTGTCTGTGGTGAGTCTTGCGTTGCTTACGTCAACTAGGTTATTTGGGCTCAGCAATCCTGCTATCTCAGCTGTCCCGCCTGCTTTTCGTCTTCAGTGCTGGTAACGAACGTATCCAGAGCCTTTTCTCTGTAGTTACGTTGCTGTGCATTGGCATTCAGAGACAGGCCAGAAGGGATCAGCTAATCGGACCTCCTGCCCAATGCTGACCATAGAATTTCAGGATGGCACCTGTGGCCCATCCTCCTCCTCTCCCTGTAGCTAACCCAGTAGCCCTTGTTTGCAAGAGGTAAGTCCTGGCCGCTTGCTGACTGCATCTGGCCTGTTGTCTGTGCGCCCACAGCCCTGCAGGAGGCCTTTAGCATCATCAGCAAGCTGGAGGACGAGAAGATTGGCATTCAGGACCTGAAGTCCGTGCTGAGCAACTTGGACATCAGTTTGTCCAGCGAAGAGCTCTCCGATGCACTCCAGTTATGTCCTGTTGATGGTGAGCATTTACCTCAGGGGGACGCCGTTTCTACTCACTGACGTGCATCCATGGTCTGTGTAACGGAAGATCCTTGACAGTCTATAATCCCGCCGCTGTGGCCAATCACCTCCCACCATGCCGTGTGCTTCCTGATGTTATCATTCCTCTTTCCCCAGTGTTATGTCCTGGCTGGCGGGTAGGGGTCACGGTCACCTTCTTCCGGGGAGGAGCAGCGCTGCTCTGTAATGCTTCATAGACTCTGTACTGCTAAGGAGACTCTCCCGTAGTTCCAGTGGCTAGGCTTTGGGCTTATGGCAACAGGGAGCATCTGATTTCGGTCGTTGCTATGACGTTCCGAGCTGCTGTGGCTGCAGGCGTGTTGCAGCAGGCAGAGATGGTAACGTTAGAGCGTTAGCTCGTCACTAATCACAGTCTCCATGCGTGTTCTTTATCCCACAGACAGCGGGAAGGTGGATCTGAAAGATTTCATCAGGGGAGTGACCTACACCAGGCGCTTTGCAGAATCTGTGGGTGAGTGAGCGCTGTGCTGGGCAGAGAAAGGAGCTTTGGTAGGAGGACAGGTTTGCTGATGCGCTCTGGCAATGCAAAGCAGCCATGCAGTTGCTCCAGCCAAGGTCCCGGCTGCTTTGCATGGGAGCAGTCACCCAGAACAGCTGAAGCACACTGGGGAATTTAGCCCCTAGACTGCAGCTGACGTGTCGTCTAATTGTCACTCTTTCTGGTGAGTTCATGCAGGCAGGTCCTGCTGCGGTCTTCAGGAATGTTTGTAATTCGGGCTGAGCTTGGCAGGGTTTCCAGAACCAGACTGAACAGCTGCCTTCTGATCCTGTGGCAAAGCCTTTGCTCCCCTGGAGGCCTGAATCTGCATCTTTCCCTTTGAGGCTCCTAAATCTTTCTACTGCGCAAAGCATTTTCCAGGTGCAACACTGCAAAGATGGAGCCAGCCCCAATCCCACCCTCTCTTACCCTTTGACTGTTGAGCAGCCATTGATCTAAGGCCCTGATCCAGCACTCATTGAAGTCAGTGGGAATCTTTCCATTGACTTTTTAATGCAGCTGGCTCAAGCTGTGGTGAGGGGAAAGCGCACGGGGGTCATGCGCTCTAGCTGGGCCCACAGCAGCCCTGGGAGGCCTGGGGCTGGCATTGATTTCCGTGGGGTGATAACGTTTGAACTACAGGTTTCTGGAAGATTTTTAAGCCTTCGGAGCAAACGTACTCTGTTACGTGCTGTTGAAGTATCAAGAAGAGGCGTCATGAACCAGCCAATTACAAAACTCCCAGCAACTTCAGGGAGGCAGAGGCTATGGGGGAAATTCTGTCCTGTGCAGAGGGCCCAACATGAGGTCCGTGCATCACTTAAGTCCCACTGAAGTCCTCCAAAGGGAATGGCAATGGTGCAGAGGCCTGTGCATAGGGTGAATTTCACCCTGTAATAGCAAGATCCCCTCTTGGCCCCCATTTAGCAGCACACTTGGGCATGTGTTTGGCTTTCAGCATGGGACTCGAGTGCATGCTTAAGCACTTTGCTTGAGCACTGCCACAGTGTCCCCGGGTTGATGACGTCAAGGACTGGTTCGATCATGGAGTCTGAGTCGTATCCCCGCCACCGCCCCACCCCGAAATAGTCCTCCCAGTGTGGGCGCAGAGACTTTCTCAGGACAGTGTATAGGAAGCTTCCTCTGCCATTGCTTTGGCCGTACCAGCCTCCAAGACTGTCTGGCCACCCACTTCTCTTTGCTGTCCCTGATGCCGTAGCAGTTATGTTTCATGGGTGCCCCGCCATGCGTTGGCTGTGTCCCCGCAGGGCTGCAGCTCACCTGCCTGGCCATCAGCAAGCTCAAGGATGACCAGATTGACCTCCACGACCTTGAGTCCACCCTGAGCAGCATGGGGCTCCATCTAGCAAAGGAGACACTGAAGGAGGTGATGAAGACAGCCAGTGCTGACGGTGAGCATTTCAACCCTCCGCGTGGGCTTCAGTGGGGCATGTCTTGCTTAAAGGTATGTGGACTTATGTCCTATCCCCTAGGGCTGGTGTGCACATGAACAGGCTCAGGCGGGGCATACCTCTGCAATGGATGTATGGTACCAGGGTGAATTTCAGCTATACCTATGTCCCTGTACATGTTTGGTCCCGTCTAGCAGGAGAAGGCCTCTTGTGAGGTCTGCCCATTTGAACCCATTGGTTTGTGATGGTCTAGCTGTGTTCCTCAAACGTTCATAGATGCTAAGGCCAGAAGGGACTGCCTTGATCACCTGGTCTGACCTTCTGCGTTACGCAGGCTGGAGAAGAATTTCACCCACTGCTTCTTGAATGAGCCCTTATCCTTCCAGAAAGAAGAGTGTCTTTGATCTCAGGAACTCAGTGTTAATCAGTGGGAGCCACCCTGCAAGCCAGCTTGAACTTAAGGCTAGAGGACTGTGTAGTTTAGGGGAATATTTTCAAAGGGATCTGGAGCAGTGAGGGGTGCAATTTCTATTGGAAAGAGAATGGGAGCCAGACACCTAACTCCCGTTTGTACGTTGGAGAATCTCCCCCACGCTCTTTAACGTCCCTCCTTGTTCTCCCTTTTCCCCTCTCTCCATTGCTCCAGTTTCTGTGGGCAGTTCTTTGGGACAGGGACCTTGCCTTCCTACCCATCTGTAGGGCAGCTAGCGTGACTGCTACTGCTGTGTAAATAGGGATGCACAATTAATAATAGTGCTCTATGTGCCTGGGACACGCATTCCCGATGGCAGCCTTTGATTGCCTTACCTTGATACAGATTGTCATAAATATAAAGGGAAGGGTAAACACCTTTAAAATCCCTCCTGGCCAAAGGAAAAGCCCTTTCACCTGTAAAGGGTTAAGAAGCTAGGATAACCTCGCTGGCACCTGACCAAAATGACCAATGAGGAGACAAGATACTTTCAAAGCTGGAGTGGGGGAGAAACAAAGGGTCTGGGTCTGTCTGGGTCATGCTTTTGTCGGGGACAGAACAGGAATGGAGTCTTAGAACTTAGTAAGTAATCTAGCTCGATATGTGTTAGATTCTGATTTCTTTAAATGGCTGAGAAAATAAGCTGTGCTGAACGGAATGGATATTCCTGTTTTTGTGTCTTTTGGTAGCTTAAGGTTTTGCCTAGAGGGATTCTCTATGTTTTGAATCTAATTACCCTGTAAGGTATTTACCATCCTGATTTTACAGAGGTGATTCTTTTTACTTTTTCTTCTATTAAAATTCTTCTTGTAAGAAACTGAATGCTTTTTTTCATTGTTCTGAAGATCCAAGGGTTTGGGTCTGTGGTCACCTATGCAAATTGGTGAGGATTTTTATCAAACCTTCCCCAGGAAGGGGGGTGCAAGGTTTTGGTGAGGATTTTGGGGGGAAAGATGTTTCCAAATGACTCTTTCCCAATAATAAACCCGGTTAGACGTTTGGTGGTGGCAGCGAAAGTCCAAGGGCAAAAGGTAAAATAGTTTGTACCTTGGGGAAGTTTTAACCTAACCTGGTAAAAGTAAGCTTAGGAGGTTTTCATGCAGGTTCCCATATCTGTACCCTAGCGTTCACAATGGGGAAGGAACCTTGACACAGATACATTCTTCTTTCATTCAGAGCGTCCCTTGGAAGGGCAGGGAAATTCTAAAACAGCATTTGTAATAGCAGTTCACATGCTGTAATATTGATACCATGGTGCTGTGGTTCTCAGCCTTTTCCATCACAACACCCCTCTCACGCAGCTGTGATTTTCCAATCTGAGCAGAGCTGGGTGACTGCAAACCCTTGACTCCTCTCTATCACCGGGGGGTCCAGGCTGAGAACCCCAAGATACTGCACAAAGGTTTTGTCTGTCTTTCTGTCTGCTAGTTTCTGTCCATCATTCTTTCCGCATCTGAACTTTGCTTTACCTTGCAGACAACGGGAAGGTGGATTTCAGAGAATTCATAACAGTTTTAACCCAGCTACCTCATTTTCCTGAAGCTACTGGTGAGTGCAGCTTGCAAGGAAATAAGAAGCGGGGGGATCAGATGTGGAATTTCATTTCAATCATTTGGGGCCAAATTCTGCCCTGTGACACCAGTCTAGATCTGGAGTTATTCCACCAACAGCAGTGCGGTTATACAGTGCAACAGTTGATTGCCCAGAACTATCCCATCTACCCTGTCAGCAGGTGTTGATCCTGCTGGGAAAGGGTTAAGCAGAACTTACTCTGAGGCAGGTAGCGCCCGGATATAAGGGAGGTGGGAGTGGCTCTCTGCGGAAGGAAAGGATCAAGGGTATGGGCTGAGCAGTCCTCTGGGAGGAACCCTAGAAGCATCCAAACATGATGAGAAGGCTTGAGCAGAACTTTATGGGTCTGACCCAAAGCCATGAAGTCCTTCCCTTGGCTTCAATGGGCTTCACATCAGGCCCTTTGTTGTTTTATGGTTGGTTTCTTTGGGTGAGGTTCTCAAAAGGGGCCAGTGCCCAGCAGGAGACACCATAAAGGTTCCTGATGTTCAGAAAGTGCCCCGCACCCACCCTCTGAAAATCACTCCCCTTCTGTGGGTGTCTCAAAATGGGAGCCCCAAAAATCACTGGTTTCTTTTGAAAACCTCACCCGAAAACCAGACCTCAGGACGGGGAGGTGAGTTCGGATTCAGTGCAGTATATGGGCTGTAATTCTGGGGGAGGGCACCTGTGCATGTGGGGGAATGGGGAGGGGCGGGATTGTTTGGCTCCTGTCTTCCCCAATCCTCTCAAGAGTTAAGCAAGACAAATTTTGCACTGAAGCTCTTGTGTGGACAGAACTCTTTGTGTTCCCCATGCATGTTGCAGTACTGAAGGACACCTTCGATGCAATGAGCAACATCAAGGACAATAACATCTGTGTGGACGTGCTGGACTCCACCCTGGCGAGCATGGGAATCATTTTAACAGAGGAGGAACTACGTGAATTACTGGCGTTGGTTACGATTGCTGGTGAGCATGCCAGCTTGCTTTCCACTGGTGAACTGTGTGCTTAGGCAGGCCAGAAGTGAGCACGTAGGGCCTTTCCAGATGTCTGTGTGTACGAGAGCACGTGCCAGCCTGTAAAAGAGAAACCTGATCTGTCATAAGCCTTCTGTTGTGCAGTTAGAATTCCTGATTCGCTAGTATATGAGATTGTAATAATAATACCCAGCTCTTCTATAGCTCTTTTCCTCCATAGATTTTAGAGTGCTTTACAAGGGAAGTCAGTAGCATTATCCCCATGTTACAGATGGGGAAACTGTGGCACAAAGTGATAAAGTGACTTACCTAAGGTCAGTAGCAGAGGTGGGACTAGCACTCAGCTCTCCTGAGGCCCAAGCTTGTGCTTTGTCTCTTCTCTCTGAAGGTCGGGCAATACACATCTCCTGCTTACGGAGGTCTTCACCATAGCTGTGACTGTAAATTCATACAGATAAAACCAGCCAGAATTCTGGGCCTGATTCCCTCTCGCCTTGTGCCAACATTTATACCGGTACGAAAGGCGGCCGTTCCGATCTGATAACATTATACACCCCCAGCGCTGGCTGTCTGCGTCACCTCATTCACCCCCTGTGCTCACTGTGTTCAGCAAAGCAGGTGACCACGCAAGGTGCTGGGCGATGGAGTATTGGGCCCAGAGTGAGCTTCAGTGGACTGACTCATCGCGCCGGAGTCTCATTGATACGAAGGTCCCTTTAGATCTCCCTGGCAGGAGTGAAGGGTATTTTACTAAAAAGAAAAGGAGTACGTGTGGCACCTTAGAGACTAACCAATTTATCTGAGCATAAGCTTTCGTGAGCTACATCGTTGCATACGATGAAGTGAGCTGTAGCTCACGAAAGCTTATGCTCAAATAAATTGGTTAGTCTCTAAGGTGCCACACGTACTCCTTTTCTTTTTGCGAATACAGACTAACACGGCTGTTACTCTGAAACCGGGTATTTTACTGGCACTTTCAGCTCCCTTTGCGCTGCCAGAGTGGGGTAAAGGGACCTTCATGTCGCTGAGAAGTGAGCTCTAAGAGAGAAGTGTCCCACTGAATCTGGACCTTTTGCAGGGCCCCTCCCCCTGAAACTAGTTGTGATGATGATAGCGCTGTGCGACCCACACGTCTCTGCATCCCCCCCCATAATGTCTCCACTACTCTGTGCCTTGCAGAAGACAGGACGGTGAACTTTAAAGATGTCATGATGTGCATGACCGGGACCAGGCGGTTCACTGAGTTTGAAGGTGAGCGGGAGCTTTACAGTAGCTGAAAATGGATGGAAGGTCAACACTGAGCTGTGAACGCTCCCTGGAGAAGCACCGGAAAACTCCAGCTTGGGGAGAGCACTGGTGTTTTTCACACACTCGACTAGTCCGAGCAAGATTAGATTTCTTCCTTGTGGGCCGGTTGTCGGCCATGTGCTGGCCTCAGTCCAGGCTGGGATTTCCAAAGCCGCTTAGAGGACTTTGGTGCCCAATTCCCATTAGAAACCCATAGAAATGGGGAGTCCAAATCCCACTCCAACTCCTCCGCCGTCAGGATGGTGGGGTGCATGCGAGAATACCACGACAGCCCGGGGGCGCCAGAAAAACCATGTGCTGCTACAAAGCCCCTAGGTGAGGCTGCAACGGACACAGTGGCCCTGGCGTGAGGCGGCTCCCGCATGTACTCAGCTCGGTGGCAGAGACGCACCGGGCATGGTTTGCAGCCATCAGGGCCCTCAGTGACAAGACAGGGTTCGATGACTCTGTGGCTGGCTGTGGAGCCTCGTTTTAAAAAAAAAAAAATAAGGGAAGAACAGAAAAAAAAAAAGACAAAAGTAAAGAAATGAGAAGGGAGGGGGAGAAGAGGCAAAAGGAGAGCAACGTCTCCATTTCCAGCTGCTAGGAATTCATCTCTTCCTGTGAGTCTGAGGTGCCTCTTCTCTGACACAATATTCGCTCTTTAGCTGCCTGGCAGCTGTGCCAAGCCGCTGTCCCTGGAGGCAGTCTGCTCTTCCAGCTAAGCTATCTGAGCCCTTTGGCTGCAAGCACAGGTATAGAGAACCAAGCTCTCTGTGTGCTGGGGAGTTCCCAGGAGGATGGGCTATAGCCCAGCCCACAGCTCTGGGAAGTCATCTTTAAGGAGGTATTTGGAATCGTAGTGGTTCTGTTGCCTGGCCCAAATCACTCTCTGTTGATGTAACAGCAGAGGAATTGCTGGACTGGATTCGACCAAGGGTCCGTCTAACCCAGTATCCTGTCTCTTTCAGGAACTAGTATCTGATGCTTCAGGGAAAGATTGGGACGGGGGGAACAACCCATCATGAGTTTACATAAGCTATTACCAGCAGGAGAGTGGGGTGGGGGGAGAGAAAACTTTTTGTAGTGATAAACACCCATTTTTTCATGATTTGTGTGTATAAAAACAAACATCTTCTGTATTTTCCACAGTATGCATCCGATGAAGTGAACTGTAGCTCACGAAAGTTTATGCTCAAATAAATTGGTTAGTCTCTAAGGTGCCACAAGCACTCCTTTTCTTTTTGAAAATAATCCAGGAAGTTCCTTCCTAGCCCACTCACCCAGTGGCTGCCTTCTGCCCTGCAGCAGGAGGGGATTTAGTGCTGAGAATCTGTTATCCAGTTTAATGGAGGAATCGATGTTCTCATCCATACACCTCTCATCAAGGAAGGTTCTCATGTGGCTCGTTAGTTTTCTCAAATGCTCGTCTGTGCAGGGACTGATTCCTGAATATCTATTCTGGATTAAGTCCATATTCTGGAATAAGAGCGTCCACACATGGAGTTAATCAGGAATAGTTAATCCGCTTTAAAATCACACCCTATTTTATTCCAGATTAAGTTTCAGATGTAGACACACCCTTACCGTTGCCTCTGCATTTAGAAACCAGGGCTCCCCTTCCATAATTGATTACTTCGTTTCTACAGCAACCTTAGATCCACAGTTAACAGTCCATTATTTGATTCTGGGGCTCCCCTTAAAGTGATACCCCTCTAATTTGGTGATGGGAGCGTGGATAGGAGACTTCCAGACTGAAGGGGCTCAATTCTCCATTGCCCTGTACTTTATGGAGTCGTTTGCACCTTGTGCCAAGCTGCCCTTCGGATCAAGTGACGTTCCACACCTGCTGTACCCCAGCGACTGCACCTGGCTACTTTAACAGAGAGCCAGGCTCAGAGATGCCTCTCTGCTCTCCCTGTCCCTGCAGCTTTGCAGGATGCTTTCAACGCGCTCAGCAAAATCAGCGGAGACAAGATCGAGGTGAGCAACTTGCCGTCGGCTCTGAAGGCCATGGGGATCCATTTAACCCCCAAGGAGTTGCAAGAAGCTCTAACGTCCTGCCCTGCTGACGGTGAGTGTCTGAAGGGTTCGTCTCTTGGGGTTTGGCAGGGCAAGTATTCTTGTTCTGCCCAGCCTGGGTGTATGTGGTTACTGGCTGTGTGAGAGTCTGAGGTGAAAGATGTGGGATCCTCTCTTCTTCTGGAATTGCCAGGGGGAGGGCTAGGGTTCCTGGGACCGTCTGAGGAGAAGGAAAACCAGTGGGAGGGTTAGGCAGCTGGGTGGTGCATCATCTCTGGTTTGCTGGAGACAGGCTGGTATCAATGCAGGACTGTGGGAGGCTTGGGGAAGGGAGTTAGGACCATGCTTGGAGGAAGGGGTCATGGGAAAATTTGCAGTTGAGACGCTCTGGGCCCAATTCCCGCCCCTGTAACACCAGGCCATTTCTGCAGTAACTCCCCCGAAGTCACTGCAGTTACTCCACGTTTCCACTGGCGTAACTCATCTCCAAACTTGCCCTTCCGCCTGGCAGTCTCTTTGCCCGGTGTTGTCTGTTTGCCGTGCCTTTCCTTTCTGAGCCATTCTCTGCCTTGCAGAATCGGGGAGGGTGAATGTGAAGGAATTCATGAAGGTTTTGACCAACATCCCATGCTTCTCTGAATATGTAGGTGAGTAGCAGAGAAATCGGAGAAACAGCTTGGTCTGGGGTGTTGATAGATTGTATAGTCAGTTGCTTGACCCCACTTTGGTTTGTTATGATGGAACATATTCGAGAGACCAAATTAATAACAAGTGTCAGTCAGGTTTATTAATGGTGTACAGGAAAAAGGTTCTGTGGAATACTAGTCTCTGAGGAGCCATCCCATGCAGCGATGTTACATTCACCTTACACAGAAGCTGTGTCCCCAGCTGACTCATTTCAGCTGGTATTAGTTATCTGATGATTTTACAAGTTACACATCTCCTTACACATCACTAAAATCCAACCCACCAGTTTGTCCCAGTTCCCTGATTTGTTGTTTTGTGTTAGAGAGCTTATTCCTTCACCCACTTACTTCCCTGGTCCTTCTCACATGAACAGAGAGCAACAATACCCAAAGTCCAAAGGTGCAAACAATTCAATGTTTATTGGGGTGAACTTCCAGCAAGCATGATTCCAGTTTCCTTCCTTAGTGTCCTCCTTCCCAGCTCTGACACCACAGAGCCTTACACCTGTGTCCCTGTTCCCATTCCTACCCTTAGCCAAACATGATTCCAACTTCCTTACTCCCATTTCCATTTCCCCCTTTAGCAAAACATGATTCCAATTTTCTTACCCCCATTCCCTGTTCCCATCTCCCCCTTTAGCAAAACATGATTCCAATTTTCTTACCCCCATTCCCTGTTCCCATCTCACACACCCACATGCCCACCCCACCCCCACCCACACCCAGTCACTTCCTCATTGACTACAGATTATATAGTAAAACTTGAGTTCTGCTTTGCTATACCTTAACCAATCATTTTCCTGAAATTTAACTAACCAATCCTAACATATTGTAACATGATTATGTAACCAATTATATCCCACCACCTTAATTAGTTTACACCCAGCAAAATTAATTATACAGCAGACAGGAACAATCACAGAACCAGACAGAGATTATACAGACAAACAATAGCAAAGTGGGAACTACAATGCCAAGACAACACAGAAGTGAGGATTTCACATCCCAGCTATTGATAAGTGAGTTCTTGCCAGACAGGATGCTATCAAACTAAGTTTTCTTTTACATTTTCTAGGCACTTCCCTTTCTCTGGAGGTGATAGGAATACAATCCTGTCCTGATAGTGCCTAACAGCCCAATAGCACCTTATTTCAATGTGACTAGTTTGGAATGTGAGGATGTGACCGTTCGCTTCCCAGCTTATGGCTGCCTCTGCTGCTTAGCCAAAGGCCTTAGCCTAAGCACAGGGCCACAAACTGTCACAGTAAGAGAAGGCCCTTACACTGGCAGACAGTGGTTTTGATTCTTTCTTTTATACCTCTGGAACTAGCCAAGTGATAAGAATACACCTAAATTCTTAAAGTACAGGCCTTTGCAGACAGGCCTGAATATCTATATCCTAACATTTTGTTCCTGCCTTCTCTTTGTTCTGAATACCGGCATTCCAGGTACTGCTCCCTGAAAATCCTTCCCTAGCTTGGACTAAGACGTAGAATGAATATATCTGTATTTTGACATGTTTCCTATATGCTTATTATGCCTAATGCCTTATGCAAATGCAAGGAGTTATGGGATAGTTAGCATAAGTGAACAGGATTATGGTATAGGCCAATTTAGGCTTTATCATTAATGCAATATTTGTGCTTAAGGTTATTGGTGCTTGATTCATATTTATATATGGTGCAGATAATACATATTATTAATATGAGATATATTTATGTGCTAGCCAGCATATGTTATTCGGGGGATAGGGCACTGGAGTGGGACTCCGGAGACTGGGGTTCTATTCCCAGCTCTGCCACTGGCCTGCTGGGGGACCTTAGTCAAGTCACTGCCCTGCTCTGTGCCTCAGTTTCCCCTTTGTCCTGTCTTTTAGAGTGTAAGCTGCTCAGGGGAGGGACTCGCTTACTACTCAGGGCCGTGAGGCTCTGAATCTCTAGGCAAAACCGAAATATGAATTTCTATGGAGCTGTAGCTCATCTAGTCAAGATTGAAGGCTCTGTTTTATACATATGGCCCTATAAGTCTGTTGTTGTTTCCTCCACTATTAACAGACCCCTTTTGACAGCACTGCTGAGGCTGCAGCCATTGCTTTAATCAGCCACCCCCTCTCTGTAACTTGCTTTTTACCATGGCTGTGTGTCTTCAGCACTGCAGGATGCCTTGGAGACCATCAGCAAGATCAAAGAGGATAAGGTCCCTGTTTCTCAGCTGGAGCAAACCCTGAACAGCATGGGCATTCATCTGACCAAAGAGTCACTTCAGGAAGGGCTAAAGACCGCTACTGTTGATGGTGAGCATCTCCCATATCGGCCCTTCTGCTGGAGGGAAACGTGGGCTTGGAGGTTCCACGTTCGTATGCTGCTCAGCGCCCGTGTTCTCTGCTGTGCATTAGATCCTACCAGAAGCCGAGCACGCTGGCCCTGATCCAGCAAAGCACTTATGCACGTGCTTGATGTTCAGCACATGAGCATGAGTCCCACCAATATCATCCAGTCAGGAAACAGAAATATACCACGTGACCTAGGGATCCAGTCACGCCTGCGTGACAGTCAGATACCAGATATTCCCAACTAACTTACAAAGATCAAGAATTGCTTGTAGAAAATAATCAGCAAATAATCTATGACTTATTTGCCCAGCAATAGTAGGGAGTAGTGTCTGCCTGGGGCTTTCTCAAATGCTTCCTATGCATCTCCCAGACAAAAATTATAAATAAATAAATGAGGAGGAAAGCATGGGGGGAATTCTATAATTAATGTGTGGGGAAAAGAGGCAATACGGTCCAATGGGCAGCACACTAGACTTGGAGTCAGGAGAGGTGGGATTGAACCTATTTGAGCGATTGGCCTGCTGGGTGACCAAGGGCAAGTCCAGACCCGTATCAGCTATATGCCTCAGTTTCCCATCTGTAAATTGGAGGTAATTGTATGTACCTCCTTTGTAAAGTTCTTGGAGATCTCCTCATGAAAAGTACTATCTAAGGAGCTATTATTAAACTGTCTCTCTCATATGCCAATTTCCACAAATGCTGTGTTTCTGTAAGTCTCTATGAGACGCACTATATAAGAGCTAGGTATTCTAACAACAACAATAATATCCATCCATTGATGTTTAATTTGTATTTTACAGGGGATGAAAAGGTGAATTTCAAAGACTTTCTCACCTCCTTGGGTGATACCCAGAACTTCTCTGAGCTGGAAGGTAAGTGCGGGGTTTAGAAGAAAGGAAATAAAAGAGGCAAATTGTATAAATAGAAAATGATCCAGTCCATTAGCTCTGTCCAAGAACAACTTCCACAATCACCCATCTGCTACCAGCAGTGTACACCGGCAAAACTGTCTCCACGGTCAGCTGCAGGAGCAAAATGGGAGCCTGTTCTTAAAAATCAGGCCCGTTTGGTGAAATTCACCCTGAGCCAAGGCCAGCGCTCCACTAAAATCCCACTTAAGTTCTTGAAATGGCACTTAAGTGGTGCATGGATCCCATATATGGGGATGAATTTCACCTACAATGAATCACTCAGCAAATAGCACAAGGTCTCTAATGTCAGTAGCATTGAAATTCTCACCCAGCTTTTACAAGTCCTTCAGATCTGTCACTCCCAATGCTGTGGCTCCCAGAGTCTGCTCTTTATTGCTATGGAAAATGAATCACCAGCACGTGCTTTATCTGTGTGTGCTAATGCATGAGCATACCTTTGTGTCTGCAAAAAGCCAAGTTTGCATGTCCCATGGGAGCACGTGAATAATTTGTGGGTAACACTGGATTGCCTTTGGCAATTTTTGCCTAAGAATCCAGGCAGATTTAAGAGATCTCTAGAGAAAAAGATTTGTAAATTTGTCTTCTTAGAGGTCAGTAATCTGGTCAGCCTGTCTTTAGTGCTATTTAACTGGTGACTCGTGGCTCGTCTAACACCCTGCCCCTTCCCTGTGTGTTTTCAGCATTGCAGAATGCCACCAAAGTTGTCAGTGGGATGCAAGGAGGTAAGATTCACGTGGATGACCTGAAATCCACCCTGGAAAATCTGGACATCTCGCTAAAGGAGGAGGAGCTCCAGGAGACACTGAAGGCCGTTGCTGTTGATGGTGAGCATTGTAATCCTCACTCTGCAGACACCAGGTGCAGCCGGTGTTGGTGTTCACATGCATTGCTGCAGATGTGGTGCTCGGTACTCATTATACAACAAGGAGGGCGCGTGGGCTAAAGGATGGAGCACTTCTGTGTGAATCAGGACTCCTGGGTTCTGTTGCTGCCTCGGACACTAGCTCCCTTGATGAGCTGGGGCTTATCACTTTGCCTCTGTCTCTCTGTAAAACTGGGAGAATATTTACTTGCCACCCCGTGGAGTCCTGGAACATCCTCAATTAATGTTTCTAAAGGGCTTTTGAGACCATCTGTGGGGAGGTCCTTCATCAGCACAAATAAATACCTGTCTCAGCAACTCCACAGCCCTCGGCACTGTAGTATCTGAGTGCCTCACAATCAGCCATGGCCTTTTGTCCTCACGGCACCCCTGTGAACAAGGCAGGGACCATTCCCCTTTTACTGAAGGGGAAATGAGACCCAGGGCATAGGCTCTGAGTTTTTTTCTTTTCCCCAGAGGTGCTCCAGCCCCACTCTGCCCCGAGACCCTGCCCTCACGCCACCTCTTCCCGCCCCCAAGCCCCTCCCACAGTGGCCAATCAACTGATTGGGGGTGCCGCCAAACAGCTGCGGTTGGTGGCTGCTAAGCACCCACTTTTTTTTCCCTATAGCCCAGGGTAGACTAAGCGACATGCCCAAGGAGACACCAGGAATCTGTGGCTGAGCTGGAAGTTAACTCCAGTTCTCTTCAGTCCTGGGGCTTGTCTACATGGCGCTGCAGTCCAGTTTACGGGGGGGGGGGGGGAGTGTGAACTGTAGAGCACTCTAACTTGTTGCGCTGTCCCTGCCCCATAAAAACCCCACTGGCACGAACTGAAAGGTACCTAGTTCACGTTGATGTAGTCCTGTTGGAGAGCAACACATTCCACACCCCCGCAGCCTGGACTGCGCCGTGTAGACAAGCCCCAAGTCCTAGGCACTAGACCACGGGTGGGCAAACTTTTTGGCCCGAGGGCCACACTGGGCTTGCGAAACTGTATGGAGGGCCAGGTAGGGAAGGCTGTGCCTCCCCAAACAGCCTGGCCTCCACCCCCTATCCGCCCCCTCCCACTTTCTGCCCCCCTCAGAACCCCCGACCCATCCAACCTGCCCTGCTCCTTGTCCCATGACTGCCCCCTCCCGGGAACCCCCCCACACTCCCTGTCCCCTGACTGCCCCAACCCCTATCCACCCCCTCGCCCCCTGACAGGCTCCCTGGGACTCCCATGCCTATCCAACCCCCACATTGCCTGTCCCCTGACTGACTCCACCCCATCCAACTACCCCCTGCTCCCTGTCCCATGACTGGCCCCTGGGACCCCCTTCCCTTTATCTAACCCCCCCGCCCCCTTATCATGTCCCCTCATCCCTCTCCGCCCATCTCAGCTGTTCTGTCCCTTGCAGAGTGCGGGACAGTGAACCTGAAGGAGTTCCTGACGGCTCTCACCAGCATCCCGCACTTCTTGGACTCCGCGGGTGAGCAAATCACAGTTACAGGAGCGAGGGCCCCTTAGAAAATCCTGATCGCACTCGCCAGCCTTGGACTGTCCCCGGATCTGAGCTCACCACAGAGCACCCGCACAAAGCAATCTCCTGCGTTGCCCAAGCAAGGCCCTGAGCATCCCTCTTAACATGCAGTCCTCCTGCAGGGAAAAGCCGGAACGAAGAAGGAGGTGCTGGCAAACTGGAAGGGAAGCCAAGCTCTAGGGCGGAAGTTTTAAACACCTCTCCATTAGCACAGCTCTATGTTGTATTTGCGAGAGGCAGCAAAGGGCAAATTTGCTCATTCCATTGGCCTACGTGGAATGTTCCCCACCCCATCATACCCCAGTGTCACTGAGAGCAGAACTTGCCCCATGACAGGAAAGATTTTCAGATGAGCTCGGCCCCTCGGGTGCACGTTGGTTGCTGAGCCCTTTGGAACAGCTGGTCCCAACTGAGGCCACTGAGCACTTGGAAATCTGACCCTCCGTGTAAACTGCTTGTGGTGCTGACAGTCCTTGCCAGCCCACAGGCAAATCCTTTGCAGGGGCCGTTTCTCCTCTCACATCTTGTGAAGATTATTTTCCATAAGAGACAAAGATTCTGTGGCCCATTTCTAGGTCGATTTTTCCCTCCACGGGATGCAAACACAGGGCCTGATCCTGGTCTTCCTGAGGGTGGTGTAAATCAGGAGTGACTCCCATCAGAATCGGTGGTGTTCCACCCCGAAAGTACATGTGTAAGCAGCAGCACAATCCCTGGCATGTGTCTGGTAGAGGGGCTTCATGGGACCTTTTTAACTCATTCTTCAGCGAGTAAATTCCCGAGCACATCGAGTCTCCTTGTTCTGCCCTTCCACACACCGGGGCTGTCCCTTACACCTGAGAGAAGTGAGCATATAGCATTTTATACCCACTTTGCATCAGTAGAAAAGGTGGACCCTCTGCTAGTGTAAATCAGCATTGGCTTGAGTGGAGCTGCTCTGATTTACACCTGCATAGATATTTAGGGCTAGATCCTATGCAAGGTATGCCAGGCTGTGGAGAATTGAGCCCCCCATAGCTGTCCGATCTTGACCGGCAGTGCTGCAGGACGCCATCAAGGCCTTCAGCAGGATCAAAGAAGACAAAGTTGATCTGCAGGACATGGGTTCCATTCTGGCCAGCTTGGGGATCAGCGTGTCCAGTGAGGAGCTGCAGGAGGCTTTGCAGAAGATTTCCCCGGACGGTGAGCATTACCGCCAGCTGCCTGTTTTCCCTGGGTGCCACCTTCCCTGATGAGTCACCTGGGGAGCTGACACACAGAGGGAGCTTGGAAAACGGTGTGAGTTACACCAGCTTGGCCATTGCTTGATTCATTTAGACTCCCCTACGAATTTGGCCCTGTGTCTGTGTTGCCATGTTAAGGGCCGTGTCCATGTTAGAATACGTGGAGTCTGTGTGGTGGCAGATCTGTGGTGGAGAGTCTTAAAAGAACAGTATCCCAACCCTGTCCAGGAGCCTTTGTCCCTTGCTTGTGGGTTGGGTCAAACATCGCTTGTTGGCTAATGCTAATCTCCACGGGCTAAAAACTTAATAAGGTTTGGGTGGGGGAGGAAAGAATTTCGGTGGAGTTGCAGAGAGCAGAATTTGGCCTGATATGTTTAAGACACAATGGCATCCTGCCAGTATTACATGTGCACTAAATGCACCTGCAAAATCTAGCACCGTTGTTGCCGGCTGATACAGAAATTGTACGTGTCTGCTTGTGTGTGTCAGCGTCACAATAACCTCGTGTTTTACACAATCCCATGTATTTATTTTTAGGCACATTTTCATCCCTTATTTATAGAAACTTTCTTAAAGTCACAACAGTCTTGCATCTAGGGAGATTTACTGCCATATCTGCTGTCCTGACTATCCATCATACTGGGTGTTAACTTTAAGGCGTTTTCTAAGTTAAACAAGAGGGTCTGTCTTCACGCTGGGTGTTTTGCCCAATGTCCATTCTGTCTGCTGTGTCCTCTACCTTGCAGAAGATGGGAAGGTGAACTTCAAAGAAGTTCTGACGAATTTGATAGACACCCAGCACTTCTCAGAAACTTCAGGTGAGTGAGAACAGGTATCCTTCAAAAGTAGATCTCCCTAGGCACATTTGTGGAAATCAAAAGGGCAGGTTCTGGTCTCATGACTTGGGTTTAAATCCAGACTAACTCTATAGACTTCAACGCACACAGTCTAGATTTATATCAATATAAATGAAAGGAGAATCTGGTGCCAAATATACTTATTATTTAGCTCCAGTGATCCAAGCAGATGTTCATTTCGGCTTCCTTTATATCTCATGGGAAGTTGATACTTTTCACCTTGTTCTCTAGCTTCATCTCCTGTTTAGAATGTTAGCAATACAGGTTACAGGTTAGCAATACAGGGTAGAGTTGATCTCAGCAGAAGTCCATGGACCAAATTCTCTGTACGGTTTGTAGCTACCAAATGCTGAAGCCTAAATTTTATGAACAGGAGTACTTGTGGCACCTTAGAGACTAACACATTTATTTGCACATAAGTTTTCGTGGGCTACAGCCCACTTCATCAGATGCATACAGTGGAAAATACAGTAGGACAATTTTATATACACAGAGAACATGAAACAATGGGTGTTACCATACACACTGTAACGAGAGTGATCAGGAAAGGTGAGCTATTATCAGCAGGAGAGGGAAAAAAAACAAACAAACCCAAAAAAAACCCCTTTTGTAGTGATAATCAAGGAGGGCCATTTCCAGCAGTTGACAAGAACATGTGAGGAACAGTGGGGGGGGGGAAATAAACATGGGGAAATAGTTTTACTTTGTGTAATGACACATCTACTCCAGGTCTTTATTCAAACCTAAGTTAATGGTGTCCAGTTTGCAAATTAATTCCAATTCAGCAGTCTCTTGTTGGAGTCCGTTTTTGAAGTTTTTTTTGTTGTAATATTGCGACTTTTAGGTCTGTAATCAAGTGACCAGAGAGGTTGAAGTGTTCTCCAACTGGTTTTTGAGTGTTATAATTCTTGATGTCTGATTTGTGTCCATTTATTCTTTTGTGTAGAGACTGTTCGGTTTGGCCAATATACAGGGCAGAGGGGCATTGCTGGCACATGATGGCATATATCACATTGGTAGACGTGCAGATGAACGAGCCTCTGATAGTGTGGCTGATGTGATTAGGCCCTATGATGGTGTCCCCTGAATAGATATGTGGACACAGTTGGCAACGGGCTTTGTTGCAAGGATAGGTTCCTGGGTTAGTGTTTTTGTTGTGTGGTTGCTGGTGAGTATTTGCTTCAGGTTGGGGGGCTGTCCGTAAGCAAGGACTGGCCTGCCTCCCAAGATCTGTGAGAGTGATGGGTCACATAAACACCACCCTATCCCAGAAACCTACTGACTGCCGTACTTACCTACATGCCTCCAGCTTTCATCCAGACCACACCACACAATCCATTGTCTACAGCCAAGCTCTACGATACAACGGCATTTGCTCCAACCCCTCAGACAGAGACAAACACCTACAAGATCTCTATCAAGCATTCTTACAACTACAATACCCACCTGCTGAAGTGAAGAAACAGATTGACAGAGCCAGAAGAGTTCCCAGAAGTCACCTACTACAGGACAGGTCCAACAAAGAAAGTAACAGAACACCACTAGCTATCACCTTCAGCCCCCAACTAAAACCTCTCCAGCGCATCATCAAGGATCTACAACCTATCCTGAAGGATGACCCATCACTCTCACAGATCTTGGGAGACAGGCCAGTCCTTGCTTACAGACAGCCCTGGTGACTTGAAGACATCTAATTTGTTTAAGTAATTTTTAACTCGTTCTTTCCCTATCTTAGCCTCTGATCCTCCCTCATTTTCACTGGCACATTAGGACACCACCCTGCGCTGATGCAGAGAGATGACCCAGTTAATGCTTTGCTTTATATTCTCTGCACATTTGCAGCCATGCAGGAGGCCTTGGATGTCATCAGCAAGGTTGAGGGTGACAAAATTGCTGTTTCTCACCTGGAGTCGGCTCTGGCTAACATAGGGATCACTTTATCCAAGGGAGATCTGGAGGAAGCACTGAAGCACGCTACAGTGGATGGTAAGCAACCTTAGCAGGGCGGGTGCATCACCACATTTGTTTATAGGTGGCTAATCATGTGTATGGCACAATACGTGGGGTTGGTGAATACTCAAGCATCAATGCTGGCAAATGCAGGTGATCCTTTTAATGCAACATTTTCCACAGCAGCAAGGGAGATCCTTGCTCTGTCCAGTGGTCTGGTGCCGTTTCTCTTTGGCTGGGGAATTTAACTGTTCAGGTCTAGGTATCGCCCAGCATCTGCAAACACATGGGGCATGTTCTGATGGGACCCTTTGTAGCTGTGGGGAGAGCAGAGGAACAAAGAGTCTCCCCTGTGTGTATGGCTCAGCTCTCTAATGCAGTCACTGTGTTCTGGGGTGCAAGGCACCCTGAGGAGGAAGGGCCATGGCCCTGGCCAAGCAGGGTGTTCATCACATGTGCAAATACAGCTCTGCTTGCTTACGTGTGGCCGGGTCGGCCCCTCCATGTGGACTTGGAGCATTGGCCTGGGGCCAAGTGTCTCCTCTCGGCCATGCTGACTTTGTGCTGTTGACACAGTGGTCAGTGGAGAAGGCAGGAAGCAGCTGGAGTGACGTGCCAGAGAATCCCCTCATGCAGGGTGACCCTGTGATGGCACGCAGCTGGCAGAGGCAGCGTCGCCCCCTCCTGCACACGCGCCGTCGCTGCTTCCTGCCCCAGACTCACCCTCACTGCAGCAATAGATGTGGCCGGGGAGCAGAGGTGAAAGTAAGCCAGTACGCCCCGGTACGGCCTACCGGTTAGAGCAATTTAAAGCCCTGGGGTAGTGGCGGCGGGGCTCTGGCGAGGATTTAAAGGGCCCGGAGTTCCAGGCCCTGCTACCGCCCCGGCCCTTTAAATCCCCGACGGAGCCCGACCGCCGCTACCTCAGGGCTCGGGCAGCAGGGCTCAGCCGGGGATTTAAAGGGCTTGGGGCTCCGGCAGCCGCTACCACAGCGGAGCCCCAGGCCCTTTAAAGTTCTGCCAGCGCCCAGAGCCCCGGGGTAGCAATGGCAGCCGGGAGTCCCCAGGGCTCCTCAGTGATTTAAAGCGTCCAGGGCTCCGCTGCGGTAGTGGCAGCTGGAGCCCTGGGCCCTTTAAATCACCCCCAAGCCCCGGGGTTCCCAGCCGCCTCTGCAGCTGGTAACTCGGGGGTGATTTAAAGGGCCCCGGGCTCCCAGCTGCCACTACCGCAGCTGGAGTCCTGGCCCTTTAAATCTTGATTTAAAGGGCCCGGGGATTTAAGGTCCTGCCTCTTCTGGTTGAGGCCAAACCCCCTAATCAGGACTCTGGCATACCAGTGAGTCTCTAACTTACTTTCACGCCCACCGGGGAGGGGATGTGCCCAGGGATCAAAGGGAGCAGTGGGTGGCTGAGAACCAGGGAGCCCCGCTCAACCTATGGCCTGCCCCTCTGTGCCTGCACTGTGCCCAGACCCAGTGGAGAATTGTGCCCTGGTTCCTAGGGTCCACTGCTGCTGCCATGAACGTGCATGCAAGTCCCACTGAACTCCATGGCACTCATGGGGCAGTCTGCCAAGCCCGAAGGGCATTGCAGGTCAGCTGGTGATCTAGTGGCTTCGGAGCCAGGAAACCTGCCTTCTAGCCCTGTTCTGTTATTCCAGGGCACGGGACCTTGGCTGCATGTGACTTGCCCATTCTTTCAAAGGTGGCCAGTGATTTTGGGCTGCGGGCATCTGACTTGAGACAGTTTGGGCCTGTGTTTCAGAGGTGTTTCAGGGCACCTCCGAGCCCAGCACTCTGGGGGGGGGGGTCCTCAGAACTGAGTCCCCCCCAGGTGGAACCCGCTGGTGAGGGTGTGTTACAGGATCTTCTCTGTTGCCAATCCACAGAGGATCTGAGTCTGTTACAGCCCCAGCTAGGGCTTTATGGCTCCCTAGTTCAAGCTGTAGTAGTTGAGATTTCCCTCTGGAGGTCTCCGGACTGGTTCAATCCCAGGTATCTTGGCTCAGATGGCGGCCTCCCACAGTCAATCGCTGCGTCAGAGAATGACCTTCCCTTCCCTGAGCCTCTGTTTTCCCACCCCTGTAACCGACGGTACAGCTGGGCGCTCTGCCTTTCTGCCTCCTCTCTACATCTGAACTGTGCGTTATCTTGCAGGAGATGGGAAGGTGAATTTTAAAGAATTTCTGAAGGGTTTGACCAGCACCAAACGTTTTTCCAGAACCTTAGGTGAGTGAGGAGCTGTGGTGGATGGAAGATGCTTTGCATCATGGAATTCTGGCTGTGTTTGCAAGGGTACCACAGTTCTCTATGGCATTTTAGGCATCTCTTTGGCATGCCCAGCTATCATCGTCTGTATCATTTGGGGCCAGATGAGAGACCAATCACGGATTCCTGTACCCAGTAGATCCACAAGTGGTCAGTGCAGCTGGTTTATGGCCCGTTGGTGGCACAACACAGCTGAGGCTTCCTGGTAAATGGTATTTGCTTCATGACTGACAAAGAGCTTAGGACATGAAACACAAGAATCGCTTGACTGACAGTGCCACACTCTTAGAATAGTCCAAACTGTGATCTTCCAACGGGGTCTTAGCACCAGGGAGGGAGAATACAGAGCGTCCTGTCTCATCCCTAGTTTTATGTCTAGCTCTTGTCTCCCATAGCTTGCATTTGGCCCTACGGTGAATTCCGCTCCCCCACAGAAGCACGTTGCAAACATCCAATGTAGACAGAGCCACCCAGTGTCTGACTACCATCAACAGATTGTAACAGCAATCAATGCCAGGAAGATCTTGGTGGTGGGCCCTTCTTAACCCAAGAGATGCTCTCTGTCCAGCAGCATGAATCCAGCTGTCCATGGCTGAGCTGTTCCATGGAGCTCCTTTTCGTGCGAAGATTATCACCCAGACTTATCAGCTAGGACAGACCTACGACAGGATGTTCTGATTAGGCAGGAAGAAAAGGAGTACTTGTGGCACCTTAGAGACTAACCAATTTATTTGAGCATGAGCTTTCGTGAGCTACAGCTCACTTCATCGGATGCATAGCGTGGAAACTGCAGAAGACATTATATACACACAGAGACCATGAAACAATACCTCCTCCCGCCCCACTGTCCTGCTGGTAATAGCTTATCTAAAGTGATCATCAAGTTGGGCCATTTCCAGCACAAATCCAGATTTTCTCACCCTCCGCCCCCCCCCCCCACACACACACAAACTCACTCTCCTGCTGGTAACAGCCCATCCAAAGTGACCACTCTCTTCACAATGTGTATGATAATCAAGGTGGACCATTTCCTGCACAAATCCAGGTTCTCTTACTCCCTCACCCCCCTCCAAAAATCACACACACAAACTCACTCTCCTGCTGGTAATAGCTTATCCAAAGTGACCACTCTATATAATATAATATATATATATATAATATTATAACATTCATAAACTAGTCGGAGAACACTTCAATCTCTCTGGTCACGCAATCACAGACATGAAGGTCGCTATCTTACAACAAAAAAACTTCAAATCCAGACTCCAGCGAGAAACTGCTGAATTGGAATTCATTTGCAAATTGGATACTATTAATTTAGGCTTAAATAGAGACTGGGAGTGGCTAAGTCATTATGCAAGGTAGCCTATTTCCTCTTGTTTTTTCCTACCCCCCCCCCAAATGTTCTGGTTAAACTTGGATTTAATCTTGGAGAGTGGTCAGTTTGGATGAGCTATTGCCAGCAGGAGAGTGAGTTTGTGTGTGTGTGTGTGTGTGTGTGTGTGTGTGTCCCCGGGGCGGGGGGGTGAGAGAGCCTGGATTTGTGCTGGAAATGGCCCACCTTGATTATCATGCACATTGTAGGGAGAGTGGTCACTTTGGATAAGCTATTACCAGCAGGAGAGTGAGTTTGCGTGTGTGGTTTTTGGAGGGGGGTGAGGGAGTGAGAGAACCTGGATTTGTGCAGGAAATGGCCCAACTTGATGATCACTTTAGATAAGCTATTACCAGCAGGACAGTGGGGCGGGAGGAGGTATTGTTTCATGGTCTCTGTGTATATAATGTCTTCTGCAGTTTCCACGCTATGCATCCGATGAAGTGAGCTGTAGCTCACGAAAGCTCATGCTCAAATAAATTGGTTAGTCTCTAAGGTGCCACAAGTACTCCTTTTCTTTTTGCGAATACAGACTAACACGGCTGTTACTCTGAAACCTGATTAGGCAGGGTGGCCTTAACTCATTTCCCCTTGTGACTCTTCTTTCCATTCTCCATGAGAAGGGGACCCAGAGAAGAGAGACTTAGTGAAGGAGAAAAGCAGGATATTACCATTGAGCTGAGTTACTCTGAGCTTTCCTACATCCCAGAGTTCACCCATCAATTCACCACCCCACTCCTTCTTCAGGGAGGGCAGACAGGGGTTACAGAGAGAGGAAACAAAGGGCTGAAAATGGGCCATAAATAAACTCCATGCAGGATGTGGCTGTCTCCATTAGGGACGTCTCTAAAGGAGACAGAACTCCAGTTACACTTAAGTAGACAGGTCTGCTTCCAGGGCCTGAACCAATGTCCATCTGGAAGTATTTCCATTGCCTTGGCTGGGCTTTGGATCAGACCTCTAGCTTTCGGTGCTGCTAAGAGTTCCCATTGAGTTCTCTTTCAAAGCTAAGAATTAGGGTCACATTTTCTTCTTCTCCAAGCAGCGTTCCCAACTAATCCCCTCCTCCCCCTGTCAGGAGTGGGCTGACTCTGCCGACTGGAGGCCTCACTACACCTTCTCTTCATGCTTGCAGAGATGGAAGGGGCCGTGAAAGCCATTGGCGTGATCAAAGAGGACACAGTGGACGTTCATCACCTGGAATCCATCATGCGCAACATGGGGATTCATTTAACCCCGGAGGAGATTCAGAAGGCGCTGAAGCATGTTATCTATGAGGGTGAGTGTTTCAAACAGCCTCCTGTTCTTTGGTGAGGCCTGTACTTTTTCCGGGGATGGGGAGGTGCTGTTTGTACACCTGTGAGGATACCTGGGGTGGGGTTCGGGTGTGTAGGGGCTACTCATTCCGTTTAAAACCAACTCCTGTGCTGTCATGAGCAAAATCCCTTCTCTGATCATTAACCTTTGACCTCATGCCCATCGTTCTAGTGGTCAGACAAAGTCTGCAATTAGTGGTCTATGACACAGTTGTCCTGTCCCTGGCTCGAGGATTTTAACAGACCTGCAGACACATCAGAAGGAGGCCTTGTCTTCTTCAGGGTCAAATCTGGGCTTTGGACATGGAGAAAGGCCCTTTCGTATCTCAGCCCCTCCGAGCTCCAGGCTGGGGGGAACCCCGGGAAGGTTTGAACGCTAATGAGCTGATTCACCACTGTGTTACTCCAAGGTGATGTGGGCACAACTCCATTGATCACAATGGACCTATCCTGGTGTAAAACCAGCGTAATGCAATGGTGAATCCAGCCCTAAATATTCACTATGTCTGCCTCTCTGTTAGCGTTCAGGGACTAAACTCATCCCTGGTGTAATGCTGTCAAGGTCAATGACAGTTTTAGGACTTTCAACAATTTGTCTGGAATTTTCCATCCAAAACCCTTTGGCAGCTTTGAACTTTCCCCCGTCCTCCTTTTTGACTTCGTATCTGTTCATCATTTTTTCCTTCTCCCTGACATGGATCATCTCATTGCAGAAGATGGGAAGGTGAATTTGAAAGATTTCATGATGGGTTTGACCAAGACCCGGCGATTTTCCCAAGCTGAAAGTAAGTGGAAACTGTAGTGAACAGTAGAGCCCTGCAGCGGGCCTGGGATCCCACAGGGCCTGCTGCCATAATAGCAGAAGCACGTAAAACATATTTTGTTGGGTGGATAAAAAAAAATCCTGTGGGAATTTGTGGGAAAACATTAAATCTCTTGGCTGTTTGTCCTAAATAGAATTTCAGCAACACAAAGCAAGTATTTCTTTTTTTATTAAATAAAGATTTTAATACTTAAATTTAAGTGAGGAATAGAAAGAGATTTGATGTCTGTTCTAACAGGAGTTAAAGTATTTTTTTTACGTAGTTTGAACAAGATTTGTTTTATTCTTTTAGTGGTAAAAATTGTGTCTGAATTCCATTTATATATATGTATATACTATGTTAACTGCCTTTTTTTTTCTAACGAGCACAGGGGAATCTGTGTCTCATGCGGAATTTGTGGGATCTAAGGTGTGAGCAGGTTACAAATGCAAGAAATGATGCAGGAGCGGGTGGGAGTGGGTATTGAGAGGCAGGATGAAAAAAATAGACCCGCACAGGGCTCTAGTTTAGTGTACTGGTATAAGGAAGAATAGATGGGGAGCCCTCTAGTGGCGCTTGCCATGTTCTGTGATGCTGCTAGGACAGCAGGATGTGTGTAGCTAGGTCTTGTGTGTTTGTGTGCAGTTAGGAAACACAGTTATTAAAGACCCAACAATGCCTTTGTGGTTTCTTCATGGTATTGGAGCTCTAGGCCTTATTCTGAGGCAGTTCTCTGGCCTGTGTTCTACACGGGGCAGACTACATGATCACACTAGTGCCTTCTGGCCAGTCTATGAATCTGTTGTGGTGTAAAAAGCAAAAGTCTCAGCAGAAACTTTACTGCAAACAGAGCTGCTGGAAAAACACATTTCAGGGGGAAATTTCCTCCCCCGCTTTTGTTGGTTTGCTTTTGCTTTTGTTTTTCATCAGAGTTTGGACATTTTCGGAACAGCTGCTAGAGCTGGTTGAAAAACAGGGGGAACAATTTCAAGAAAAGGGGGATGGGAATTTGTTTAGGCCATCTATTGAAATTTTGACATATTCAGAAGTTTTCCAAAGAGAGGGTCTGGAGGGTGGAAGCTGATAGACGGAGCCACGTCTCTGCATTTCAAGTGGTGCTCTCAGCGTTGGAGCTGTGTTTTCTCAAGATTACGTATTTATTTGCGTTACCTGGAGGCTGCAGTCATGATCAGGGCTGCTGTAGAGTGAGGGTGCCATCCAGACGCATAGCGAGAAACGGTCCCTGCCAGCAAAGTGTCTGAATAGACAAAGAGTGTAGGAGAAACAGAGGTGCAGAGAGAGCACAGAACAGAACTCGGGTCTCCTGAGTCCCAGTCCATTGTCCAACTGCTGGACAATACTGACTCTCCTCCTGCTTTGACTTCACTGGTGTGATGCAGGCTGATCTGGATCCCTGAGCTCAGAGCATTAAAAATTGCACAGACTCATGGGCTACCAGGCCAAATCCCAGCTCACTAGCCACAAAGGAAAAGAAAATCTGGCCCAATCAGTCTCTTCATGCCAGTTCCCCAAGTGCCAGGCTTGCAGGTATTTCCTTCTACAGAGTCTACCCCAATTTGATTTACCTCTGCCAATTCTCTTGCTGTATACCCAGCCTGCCCTGCTCTTAAAGGGGCAGGCCTGTTACACAAACAAAGCCACTTCTCTGCATGTTGCCAGGCTGTTGGATAGCTTCAGGGCCAGCAGCAATATCCAACAGATTTTATTTGAAGAGAAGTTTTGGGCCTGATTCTTCCCCTCATTTATGCCGGTGTCACCGCATATACTCCTGTAGCATTACTCCTATCTACACCAGGTGCACCTGAGGTCATAATCGGGCCCTTGGATTAAATCCAGCACCTTCATAGGGTGATGCAAAATGGAACAATCCACCGAAAAGGACAGAACAATCCCATGCAGCCTGTGTGAGGTGGTGTTTCAGAAGAAAGAACTCTGTTTTCCAGCCAAGGTTTCAGGACAAATCCTGCATTGTGGCAGGGAGTTAGAGTAGATGATCCTTGCAGTCCCTTCTGACCCTAAGGTTCTATGATAGCCACAGAAACTGTTTTTCCTTCCCCTATTCAAGAGGACAGAGTTGATGTCCGGAACCTGGACTCCATTCTGGACAACATGGGGATCTACCTGACGAACGAGGAGCTGCAGGAGGCCCTGAAGAACGTTACAGTTGATGGTGAGCATTGGAAACACTGTGTATTTTGGTGCAATGCAGACTCGTGTGAGGGAGCCCGCAACCGTATGTGCATTATGCCTCGTGCATGCCTTTGGCAGCAGTGAAGAAGAGCAGTTCTGGCTGCCCCAGGGCCCCTCCATCATGATGGAGGAGCTGCAAGGCCAAACATGAGCGCACGGCAGCCCCCGTGTAGCATGTCACAATGCCGCTCACGATGGAGGGGTGGTGGGGCCAAGCCTGCGTGGTCTGTGGGGCACCCAGTACTGCTCCTCCTCGCTACAGGCCATGGGCCTGGCTCCTGCACCAGGGCTCCCACCCAGGGGCCTGCCTGGCATTAACCCACTTCCAGCAGCCCGAGTCCCCTCTTAGGGATGGGGAGAGACTGCACTTGGAGGGACCAGGCTGGAAGGTGGGGGCTGAGCAGATGAGGCCCTGGGGTCAGCAGCTGCAGTGAGGATGGCTCCATGGGGATTGATGGTAAATACTGGGGTGGAAAATTCTGGGGATGCCCCTGGGCTCCTGTAGGGTGTGAGGGTGGGTGGGTGAATACACAAGATTGTTGAAAGAAAATATGTGATCCATTTAAAACAACCCCCTAAAATGTAACTGGTGGAATCACCTCTCCAGTCCTCAGCGCCTGTCCTCTGGAAATTTAGGCAAGTCAGTCGGAGCAGTGGGATAGGTGCTCACAGGCCATTCTAGTCTGCAGCTCAAGAGGCAGACGGATTACACCTGATTGGAACAGGAATGGGGGGGGTGAGAAATAGCGCCACCCTGTTTATAGTTAGTAATAATTTTGAATATCTGTTGTTTTTGCTGTTTTTGTCAATAGCTACACAAGTGATGTGAGAAAAATGGGAGCTGCCCCTTTAAGAGTCGGGGAGCACACTGGGAGTGAGCTTCTGCTGCAGGGCTCGAATGTGTGTGTGTGGGGGGGGGCAGGTGCTGCTGCCGGCCCATAGCTGTGCCCTGGGGAGTTCTCAGCCTGCAAGAAGTTTCTCGAGAAAAAGTTTGGAGTCCCAGAATAAACAAAGTTTTCCTTGACAAGCTGAATCTTGGGATTAAGAGTCATAGAATCATAGAATATCAGGGTTGGAAGGGACCTCAGGAGGTCATCTAGTCCAACCCCCTGCTCAAAAGCAGGACCAATCCCCAATTAAATCATCCCAGCCAGGGCTTTGTCAAGCCTGACCTTAAAAACTTCTAAGGAAGGAGATTCCACCACCTCCCTAGGCAACGCATTCCAGTGTTTCACCACCCTCCTAGTGAAAAAGTTTTTCCTAATATCCAACCTAAACCTCCCCCACTGCAACTTGAGACCATTGAGTCTAGCCCCCACAGCCTCATGACTCGGGTTTAGAGCCGGTTTAGGGCCATCTGGGCCTCTGGGCACACCACGCTACAGGCCTGCACCCCACAGCCCCATCAAAGAGATGACTAGGGCAGTTCAAACCTCTCTGAGCCATTGTTTCAGGCTCTCTACACACTCAGGCAGACTTCACTGCATCGGTTACACTCGGGTCACGTTTTTGAGGTTTTTTGCTTAACCTTTTTGCTAGGAACATACTTTTTTAATGAAGCTGAGAGTCTAATGTAATCACATGACTCCAGGAGCTGGGGCTGCAGACATGGGTCTACAATGTCTGTGACTTAATCTGACTTTGTTCGAGTTTAGTGGAGGGCGGGTTATATTTCACTGTAACCCCCCTTCTGAGACCAGCAATACTCAAAATGCAATGAGAGGCATTATGTCAATGGGCACACCCCCAGCCTTGCCCACTTCTCCTTTGAGCTCTGATTGGCACATGCAATGGGCCTGCCTCTCTTAAGCACCATCTGTTGGCAACAAGGGCAAAATGCAGGTGCAAATGCCTTATTTGCATGCACAATTGAATGGTTCTCCATGTGCCGTTTAGAAGCACTTATTTTAAAATGCCAGCCACAGGGCCTGTATCTCCTCTCTTTTAACCCTGAACTCTCTTTCTTGCATAGTGGACGGGAAGGTGTATCTGAGCAAATTTCTGCAGGGCGTGAGAGCCCTCCGGAGATTCTCCCACAGTGAAGGTGAGCAGTGAGGAGTTCCTGTCAAAGAGGGCTGGACCATGATAAACAAAGCATGCTGCAGATATATTTATTGTGAATTCTCACAGTCCTGGCCAGTCCTACAAGGTGCGGGGCACCCTTAACTTCGCTTGACTTCAGTGGCAGCTGATGGCATTCAACATCTCACAGGATCAGGCCCACGGACTGAGGATCAGTTGCATGATGGCACAAAGATTCAATAGAGGTGGCACTAGGCTTGCCACCTTTCTAATGGCTGATAACTGGACCCCAAAGGCCCCTGCCCCACCTCTTTCCCCAAGGCCTGTCCCCTGCCCCGCCTCTTCCTCCAAGGCCCCAATCCTGTAAGCCGCATGCCACTGCGAGCCACACAAGCAGTCTGGCCTCAGAGGCAGCAGCGGCTCCTTCCTTCCATTTATGGTTGCCACCTTTTCCACAGATCAAAAAACCCAGATATCAGTGTGATGGGCAGCCCCCAGCGTGCCACCTGGAACTGGGGTACCACTGAGCCCTCTGACCCACCAGCCTGAGCTCCCCCTCACACTGTGCTGCTCTGACAAGCTGCAAAGCCCTCCAAGCTTGCACTTCCACCAGCATTCACACAGGAAGGGACACACCAGCTGCAGTTACACACAGGCTCTCTAACCACCAGCTTCCCAGCCTTGGACCCCAGAGCAGTACCATCCTGCCCTGGTCAAATCTGGCCAGTATATGGGTTTAACACCCAGTCTGTCTCTCCCTCAGCGTGAAGAGAACAATGCACACTTGTGGTAACCAAGCAGAGATTTTCCCCAAGCACTCCAGTCAAAGCTCACTGGTTTGGATTAAAACATAAAATAAGTTTATTAACTACAAAAGGTCAATTTTAAGTGACTATAAGTGATAGCAAATGGATCAAAGCAGATTACCTAGCAAATACACAAAAAACGCAAACTGAGCTTTACACACTAGATAGGTAGGGTGAGAATTTGCTAATTCATATTCTGAGTGATAAACAAACTGGCAGATTTTTAAGGCACAAGCTGCCTTTGCTTTGCAGCTTGGGTTTCCCAGGTTTTCATACACAGGCTAAAAATCCCTTTAGCCTGGCACCATCACTTCCCCCAGTTCAGTCTTTGTTCCTCAGGTGTTTACAGGTGTGTTTTTGTACGGAAAGTGAGGTACCATCACAATGTCATTTTCCCCCTTTTATATCTTCTTCCCACTCACTGGAAAGCTCTTTTGCTGTGACCTGGGTCAAACAGTTCCCACTGTATGGCGCTATCTCTGAGAGGTTTCTGTTGCACACAGTTCCTGGGGTAATCCTGGTGCTTGTGTGCATTTCCTCAATGAGCCGTTAACATTGTTTGGCCTTTTTACTGTTGTACCTGAAAGGCTACTTGTGTGTCTTTTCAACCTCACAACATGCTTCAGTAACACCTACATAGCCAAACTTCCTAACTTCACATATGACGATAGCACATACAATCCAATGAGATATTAATATCTAGCAGATCAAGACTTTTAGAATGATACCTCACAAGACATACTTTGTGCAAAACATATCCTAATTACATGACAGTGGTGAATAACAGGGTGCCAGGGTGTCACACTAAGGGCTTGTCAAATGACACTGCAAGCCAACACCCAGACTGTCCAGGTGAAAACCGGATGGGTGACAACCCTCGGAGGCACTCTACCCTCTGAGTCAATATCCTACCGTGGCGCCGGATCGGGAGGGGCCAGGTGCTACCAGAAGTGCCACCTTTGAAAGAAGACATAAATCCAAGGTCCTGATTGGTTAGAACTCCTTGCCGGCAGCTATTTGATGTGCATACTAACAGTTTTATTGAGCCTGTAAACTTAACAGAGTCTATTTTTCTTACATGCCACTAGATGGTGATATTTATATATACAAATTGTATGCATCCTGTTATATATTCTAGATTTGATTTTGACAAATAGAGAGGAACTGGTTGAGATTTTGAAAGTGGAAGGCAGCTTGGGTGAAAATGATCATGGAATAGTAGAGTTCATAAGCTAAGGAATGGTAGGAGGGAGAACAGCAAAATAAAGACAATGGATTTCAAGAAGGCAGACTTTAGCAAACTCAGGGAGTTGGCAGGTAAGATCTCATGGGAAACAAGTCTAAGGGGAAAAACAACTGAAGATAGTTGGCAGTTTTTCAGAGACATTAAGGGCACAAGAACAAACACTTCCTATCTTTCCTACACAGTGGAATAATGGCAAGAGACCACCCTGGCTTAACCAGGAGATCTTCAATGATTTGAAACTCAAAAAAGAGTCCTACAAAAAGTGGAAACTAGGTCAAATTACAAAGGATGAATATAAACAAATAACACAAGTATGTAGGGACAAAACTCTACAAATACATTAGAAGCAGGAAGATGACCAATGACAGGGTAGTCCATTACTCAGTGGGGGAGCGGGGGGAAATAATAGAAAATGTGGACATGGCAGAGGTGCTTAATAGCTTCTTTGTTTCAGTTTTCACCAAGAAGATTGGTGGTGATTGGATGTCTAACATAGTGAATGTCTATGAAAATGATGTAGGATCGAGGCTAAAATAGGGAAAGAACTAGTTAAAAATTACTTAGACAAGTTAGAGGTCTTCAAGTCACCAGGGCCTGATGAAATGCATCCTAGAATACTCAAGGAGCTGACTGAGGAGACATCTGAGCCATTAGCGATTATCTTTTAAAAGTCATGGAAGATGGGAAAGATTCCAGAAGACTGGAAAAGGGCAAATGTAGTGTCAATCTATAAAAAGGGAAATAAGGACAACCCGGAGAATTACAGACCAGTCTTAACTTCTGTACCCAGAAAGATAATGGAGCAAATAATTAAGCAATCAATTTGCAAACATCTAGAAGATAAGAAAATGGAGATTAGTGATAAGTAAGAGTTGGCATGGATTTCTCAAGAACAAATCGTGTCAAACCAATCTGATAGCTTTCTTTGACATAACAAGGGTGGTGGCTAGGCAGGAAGCAGTAGATGTGGTATATCTTGACTTTAGCAAAGTCTCTGATAGTGTCTCGAATGACCTTCTCATAAACAAACCAGGGAAATACAACCTAGATGGAGCTACTATAAGGTGGGTGCAAAACTGGTTGGAAAACCGTTCCCAGAGAGTAGTTATCAGTGGTTCACAGTCATGCTGGAAGGGCATAATGTGGGGTCCCGCAGGGATCAGTTCTGGGTCTGGTTCTGTTCAACATCTTCATCAATGATTTAGATAATGGCACAGAGAGTACACTTATAGAGTTTGTGGAAGATACCAAATTTGGAGGGGTTGCAAGTGCTTTGGAGGATAGGATTAAAATTCAAAATGATCTGGACAAACTGGAGAAATGGTCTGAAGTAAATAAGATGAAATTAAATAAGGACATATGCAAAGAATGGTACTCCATTTGGGAAGGAACAATCGGTTGCACACATACAGAATGGGAAACGACTGCCTAGGAAGGAGAACTGTGGAAAGGGATCTGGGGGTCGTAGTGCGCCACAAGCTAACTATGAGTCAACAGTGTAACAGTGTTGCAAAAAAAGCAAACATCCTTCTGGGATGCATTAGCAGGAGTGTTGTAAGTGAGACACAAGAAGTAATTCTTCCGCTCTACTCTGCACTGATTAGTCCTCAGCTGGAGTATTGTGTCCAGTTCTGGGCACCACATTTCAAGAAAGATGTGGAGAAATTGGAGAGAGTCCAGATAAGAGCAACAAAAATGATTAAAGGTCTAGAAAACATGACCTATGAGGGAAGACTGAAAAAATTGGGTTTGTTTAGTCTGGAGAAGAGAAGACTGAGAGGGGACACGATAAGAGTTTTCAAGTATGTAAAAGGTTGTTACAAGGAGGAGGAAGAAAAATAGTTTTTCTTAACTTCTGAGGCTAGGACAAGAAGCAATCGGCTTAAATTGCAGCAAGGGTGGTTTAGATTGGACATCAGGAAAAACTTCCTTTCAGGGTGGTTAAACCCTGGAATAAATTCCCTAGGGAGGTTGTGGAATCTCCATCACTGGAGATTTTTTAAGAGCAGGTTAGATAAACAACTGTCAGGGATGGTCTAGATAAAACTTAGTCCTGCCTTGAGTGCAGGGACTGGACTAGATGTCCTCTCAAAGTCCCTTCCAGTCCTATGATTCTGTATAAAGATACCATTTTCCATAGACAGCTCTTGTAACACTGATGATTTACAGCATTTTAAAAAATGGCACGTATTGGAAGTATTACCCAAATGCTCTGGCTAAATTACATTCTAACAATCTACAATTCCCTTCTGGTTGCATCTGGATATAGTATTCCTCATTCCATGAGCAGAATTCGGCTTTCCCTTAGACCTTGCAACTTCCTGGCTGCAGTAGACTTTCATGCTATAAATGAAAGCAGAATTGGGCTGTCCAACTTTTGTGCAAGATTGGTACAGCTGCAAAGGACTTTCAGTTCTTGCCCCATGTTTGCACCTGGTCATCTCTTTCTCAAACTTTCAGCCCCCAAGGAGAATATTTTAGAAAGTTTGAGCAAACTCCTTTTAGCCATGTTTGAACATGGAAAGTAATACCAATGCAAAGTGACTGACTGCAAAATGCAAGTAGAGCTTCCTCTTTAAAATGAATACTGAGCAGGTTTAGTTTAATCTATAGTAAAACCAGCGCAAGTTTAGACGTTGAAATGTTGTCTGTAAACAGCCCTTAATGAGGACTAATCAACCTTGCTAGGTTTGTGGGGGTGAGTTATACGTGATTGTAAAATCATTTCTGAGTATGCTTAAGTAGCATCAGCAAAGAATTTTTGCAGAGGTCGGTTAAACCTTAACCCTTTGGTGACATTGCGGTTCCTTATCTCTGCCCATCTGACTGGAACAGTCCTGCTGCTTGGACCCCTGACATGATAGAGATTATAAATATCTCGGTGAAACTGACATGGCAAAAAAAGATACCTTTTATCCAGGACACACAAAGAAATGAAGACCATTGCAGATTCTAGGACTCGATATCCACAGCTAGTGCAGCAAGCTGAGACATCTTGCAAACTCAATGGCTCTGAAATTGGTTTTAAATTAAGTTTTTGGGCTTGAGTTTTACTTACACTAAACATGCCCCATACCATTGGCAATCTGCAGTTTTGGCAATATAAAGGGACATTAAAGTTACAGAGCCTGATTCTGTACTGCCCTGCACCTTACACTGTCATGTACACCAGTGCAAAGTGGAAGGAAACTGCTATCAGGCTGATGTGGTAGCATTTCCCCACCTTTGCATGGGTGTAGATGACAGCACAAGATGCAGGGCAATGGGGAACCAGACACACAATGTAAAGGAGCCCTGGTGTATATGAGAATCAGGCCCTGTGACTCCATTTGTCCCTTTAACTGCATGGCCTGATTGCTGTCTTCATGTAGTTTTGTGCCTTCTGCTCTTATTATTGCAAAGTCTTCAGACACTGGTGTTGCCAAAATCTGTCAATGCACCTGCAGGCAACTGGAGATGTTTTTGGAGAAAGGCTGCAGGATTTGGCTCCACATTAGGTGGATGCAGGGTGACGTTATTTCTAAACTCTTGGTGATTAAAGCCGATGTCAAGCAAACCCCTTCCCAGAGTGGTACAAGCCAGAGCAGTAACCAGTGAATTTCCAGCCAACGTGCTATGAAAAGTCAGGCATTTTGCTATTATTTGATATATTTCTCTCCATCTATCCCAGAGGGAAAGGTTGATATCCAAGACCTGGACTCTCTTCTGGCTGAAATGGGGATGCACTTAACACAGGAGGAGCTCCAAGAAGTACTGAAGCATGCCATTGTGGATGGTGAGCAGCTTGGCATAGCGCTGTGTTGTCTGTAGACCTAAACAATCCATGAGATCAAAGATTTTGGGGGGGGGAATGTGTTCAAAGTCAGAACAAGAAGCTGAAATTTTAAAGTTTCCCACAAAATGAAAATTCAGAACAATTTCTGTTCAGGACCATTGAAACATTTCATCTCAACGTTCTCATTTTGGTTCATTTCATTTTTACTGCTGTATGGTATTAACATCATAGCCATAATATAGAAAACTGTAAAATAATATTTAAAATCATACTTTAATATCCTAGAAGTCAAACAAAAGGTTTCAGCGTTGTCCAAACAAAACACGACAACTTTTTCCCATCAAACTTCCGTCGAAATTGACCCGTTCCCACGAAATGTTTTGATTTCAACAGAACAACATTTTTCAGTGGACAACTGTTCGGAATAGACCGCTGTCTCTTTCTGCCTGCCTGGCACTTTCTCTTTGCAGGAGACGGGAAGGTAAATGTGAGTGACTTTACGAAGAGTGTGATCAGCACACGGAGGGCTTCCCAAGCTGAGAGTGAGTCAAGACCTAGTGATAAAGTTGGATGAAATGTGGTAGACCTATGCCTGATTCTCATTTCTGACTCAACAGAGGCCCTGCCTATGAGCCACAGTTCAATAGTACATTTGTAACCCAGGCTCACTTGGGCCGTGTCCAGAGGTTTAGGATCTGCTACTGCCTGGTAGCTAACAGATCTGGTCCTTCAGCTCCAGTAGTGGAGGATTTATGCTTTGAAATTGAACATTTCAATTGTCACTAGCGACGATCTAGCCATCAAGAAAGGAGTTTTCATTTTCCTGGGTTCCCCGAATATGAAACCTATCCCAGAGCCCAGCACAAGGTCTGAGCAACGCATACGTCCTACTTAAACGCTCCACATAGGATGTAAGTAGTGTCCAGACCCTCTGCACCTGGCAGAATTTCACCCAAATCCTCTGCTGCTTTGAGGGGAAGCCCAGGGACAAACCAGCCAAGAGAGTTTATTTATTAGGCCCATTGCTAATAAATTTACTGAGCAACACACCAAGCAGATCCAATAGCAGTCTGTCCACACTGAAGTCAGAGGTGTGACTGCAGCACATACACACCAAGCCAAGGACAGCGCTCATCTTTCTCGCCCCGATAACAATCGCAGTGAAGCCGCTGCAGTACAGGCTAGTCACTCGAGTACATACCCAGCATCCTGGCTGGGCTCGTACAGCCCAAGTGGCTGCAGCTTCACGGCTATTGTTATTCACGCTAGCTAGATGAGAGCTAGTGTGGGTCTGTCTACACGTGCTGCGATCACACCTTGGCTTGCAGAGCGGGCGTACCCTTCTGTCCAGTGTCCAGTCAATGTTTTCCAGCCATGTGAAACCTTGCTAGGATTTTAGCATTTAATCCTTTGTCTCTCGCCATCCAAGGGGACAGGGTTGCTACGAGTCACCTGGACTTCATTCTGGGCAACATGGGGATCTTTTTAACTGAAGAGGAGCTCCAGGAGGCGCTGAAGCACACAGAAATAGATGGTGAGCATTACAGACATCTCTGGAGACGCATGTGCTTTCGTACTGATGCTCGTCCCAAGAGGGAGTTGGGTACATCTGTATAAAGGGATCTACTTCCCCTTGCTAGTGCAAACCAGGAGCCTCTCTTTGCTCAGTGCACTCTCACCCCATTCCTGTGTCATCATCAGCCAGATTTCCCTTTCCACGTGTATCCTCTGCACTTGAGTGGTTCTCAAAGCCTCCTGCATGCTCCTTCTCTCACCAGGGCAGGAGTGGGCGTGTCTGAGGACACACGGGCTTGTGTATGGTCCTCGTCACTTAGCAACATGTTCCCCTGTCAGGCTTCTCGCCACCTACTAGGCTGTAGTAAATAGGGCAGCTGCATAGTAGCACTCTCAGTAACACAGGATTTGTCCTTTGCGTGTTTAACCCGCAGGACTCTGTGCCAGTCTGTCCCAGAATGCCCATCTTCCAGAATGTCTTCTGGTGATGGAAATGCAGATAAATCCGTTACAGCCACTTGCAGGGCTCAGAAGAGCCTTTTCCCTCCCCTGCCTCTCATTTCCTTTCCCCTCCCACTCACCCAGGGTTGGAGGGGAAAGAGAGGAGAAAATTTTGTACCACATGAAGTTAAAATATCTAATGCTAATTTCACTGGGCCCAGCCATCCCTTGCATTTCACCATGTGTAGCCATTCACGCCAGTGCAAATTGGGTGTGAAATGCTACTGGAATGACTTACTTTGCATCACAAGGGGCAAAGGAGAATTGGGCTCAGTAACTTTCATTATTTGCACAAATTTAGGCCAAAATTTTCCATTTGACAAGAAATTCCAGCATTTCAGAAACATGGGTTTGTTCCAAACTGGAATGAAAAGTTGAAATTTGTTGCAGAACGGAAAATCCAAATGAATTCTATTCAGAAACATCAGAAGATTTTGTTTCTCTAATGACAAATCACTTGGTTTTGACAATGCGAAAATGTTTTGGTTTTGATATGGTAAAAATATCCCTTTCAATAATGTCAAAACATATACTGTATTTTATTATATTTAATATTATATATACAATTAAATGAATATTTACTATAATAAAAAGTCTAAACAAAATGAAATGATAAAGTTGAAGCAAATGGGTTTACCTTATTGCTCTGAAATGTTTTGACATTATTGAAACAAAATGAGAGTCAGAATTATTCATTTAGATGGTTTCCAATGGCAAATGTCCTTGAAATTGACATGTTCCCATGAGCTGTTCTGATTTTGACAAAAGTGCCTTTTCCATTGGGAAAACTGTTCCCTGCGCTTGTGCCAACCAGCTCTCCTGTTCTGCCTTTCTCTCTGCCTGTTCTCCCCTGCAGTGGAGGGGAAGGTGAATTTGAGTGAATTCATGAAGAGTGTCCAGCGATTGTCCGAAGCTGAAGGTGAGTGACGACTGTCGAACGAAGATGGATGGTGGATGATGACCGGAAGGTGTCACATGCTGTTCAGTTTTAGTTGCCTTTCTCTGGGTGTATGTAAGACAGTTCTACAGCATGCAATCTCCTGGGTCTTTTCTCTGTACATAGCTGGAGACTGTGATATGATTCGATGTGCTGAAGAGTTTTGAGTCACTGGACTGATTGATGGTGCAAAGATTGACTGGGCTGCATTCTTCCCTCTTAAGGGTATGTCTCCACTGCAAGCCAAAGGGTGGTTGCCGCCCTGGTAGATGGACCCAAACTAGCATGGCTTAAAAACAGCAGTGTAGAAGCAGCAGCCTAGGCTTCAGCCAAGGCTGTACAAGCCCATCCAGGGTGCTGAAGCCCTTGCTGTTGTATCTACACTGCTATTTTTAGCCATGAATGCAGGTAAAGCTAGCACGGGTATGTCTACCCACGCCACTATCACCTCACTGATTGCAGTGTAGACACACCCACAGACTGGCCTGTCTGGATGTCTGAGCACAGGGTTAGGAAGAGATGCTGGGGAATCAGTAGGTGTCGCTCTCCCATGGATCTCGGCTTTTGTACTGCACGCGTCACCGTGGTATCTGCTTCACCGCAGCCCCGGCGTGGTGTTAAAGGGTTGCTGGAGGTGCTGCCTTTCTGACCAGAACTAAAATCGAGGTCCTGCTGGAGCTGTGCAGTTCCCCCTCCCCCCCGGATTTCAGTTTGTGAGCTCTGGGCATGTCAGGGCCAGTCGTACAATCACTACCCACAGAGCAGGGAGCTCTGGTCCAGGGAGGCTTCGTAGGATCATTAGCTGAGATTTTCAAAGCGGCCTAAGGGACTTAGAGGCACAGCTCCTATTGCAGTGAATGGCAGAACTGAAAACCTCAGCCATCACCTCTATGGGCACACCTCGGGGCCAAAACCTGCAAGGGACAGGGTGAGGCCTCAGAGGGATGAGAACCAGAGCAGTCGGAGTCAGGAATGCTGAGCGCCCGCCACTCCAGTTGACATCATTGGTGGGAACCTTTGGGCTTGATTCCTGTTTACACTGAGGTGGTTTTACACCACTGTGGTAGGGCAGAGGGGCCTTGAAATTAGTGTAAATAAAATGAACACCCACCTGGATGCCCTTTTACACCACCAGCAAGGTGGAAAGTGGCCTGAGGTCTCGTCTACACACACTTCATGCACTGAATTAACCGGTTTGGAAACTGATTAAGTTAAATCAATACAGCCTCCTTGAGTGGACACTCTGAAATCCAACTGAGAGCCTTACACTGGTTTCCTTAAGTGGGTATTTTTTTTTTTTTTACTGACTTGTGCCCTGTTTCTGTATAGCTCTCTTAATCCGAAATAAAAGCGTCCACACACAGGAGTTGCATCAGTTTAGAACAGGGGTCTCAAACACACGGCCCACAGGCCACATGCAGCCCATGGAGTTATTTCCTGCGACCTGCCCTAGGCACCGATTCCCCCGCCCCCCGTTTCCTCCCCCCAAGCATGCCGCGTTCCCGCTCCTCTGCCTACCTCCCAGTGCTTCCCACTGCCAAACAGCTGTTTGACGGCACTTAGGACTTTCCGTGAGGGAGTGGGGAGAAGCGGGGCATGCTCAGGGGAGGAGGCGGAGAAGAGGCGGGGCTGGGGCGGGGATTTGGAGAAGGGGTTGGAATGGGGCAGAGAGGGGGCAGAATTGGGGGGGGACTTTGGGGAAGGGGTTGGAATGGGGGTGGGGAAGAGGTGGGGCAGGGGCAGGGCCTCATGGAAGGAGTGGAGTGGGGGTGGGGCCAGAGGCAGGGATGGAGCTTTAACCGAAGTAATTCTAAAAGTAAATGCATGTTTTGTTGTTTGAGTGAGGTACATTATTGAGTGTTTATATTTTATTACAGTTTTTAAAAAGTTAATACATTGACTTTTCATAGCATATTATATTACTCTTCATTTTTTTCATTTTTGACTATACTTTTGCATCGTTGTATGAAAAGGTGTCAGTGATGCGGCCCTCAGGCCAATGTACTAGTCCTCATGTGGCCCACATGGTGATTTGAGTTTGAGATCCCTGGTTTAGAAGCTGACTTTGATCCATCAGTGCACAGATTGTGTGTATGCCAGCCCTTGGATCTGTTATGTTTTGCACACCTCTACTCCTGACTTTACACGGCCATAAAAAAAAATCTCATGCCAGAATAGGAGCATTCAGTGACCTGGCTAACTCTGTGCTGGATAAAGGCCTTCCGAGCCCCCGGATTTCCCACCTAGTGTCAGATGGATAACGCTTCCAGCATTTACTGTCGTGAACCGGTGCACAGAATGACGTCTTCCTCAGAGACATGACACCATGTTATGCATTCTTTCCCCCCTCTATCCAAAGGGGAAAAAGTTGATGTCGATAAACTGGACTCCATTCTAGCCAACATGGGGATCCATTTAACTGATGAGGAGTTTCAGAAGGCGCTGGGGAGCGTTACTCGTGGTGGTGAGTAATGTGGCATGTCCCTCTCTGTTCTTCAGTGGAGTCTCTGCTGGAGCTGGGAGGGGAGGGGTGTGCACACGCAGGTTGTCAGTGACCGGGACATGGGCAGTCGGGCTTAGCCCTGGTCTACACTGGGGGGGATTGAGCTAAATTACGTAATCTAAACTAGACACGATAAATCGATCCCTGCTGGATTGCTCGCTGCCCGCTGATCCGGCGGGTAGTGAAGACATACCCTTAGTGGTTGGGTAGGAGTCAGTTGTCAGGAATCGGAGCCCAGCGTCAGAGCCGGAATCAGAAGTCAGGAATCGGCGCCAAGGGGCAGGACCAGGTCACCTGGATGATGTATCCCAGCAGATTAGGAGCTGCTGCAATGAATCACACAGACACAGTGTATCATTTTAAAGTAAGATTCCCCGGACGGCTGGTTTAATAGTGTAGCTTGCAGAACACGGCCTGCAGTGTAGCTAACGGCAGTCTGTAGACCCAGCCGAAACTGGAGTGGACTGACGTGTGCCGGCTGCTGGACTCCGGACTCTCCAAGACCAGCACGGCCCCCAGAGTGGATTCTCCACAGACGCTACGGCACAGGGAGGCCAGGCTGGGGCCACGGCAGGAGCAGGGGTTATCACAGTCCTCAGCAAATGCTGTTGAGCTGCTGCTGCTGGGCTTTGGAGCTTGGTTGCCCGGAACCTGGCTCTGCTGCAGGCCCTGATTCTAGGGTTGCGCATGTGCACCAGTGTTCTGACAAGCGCATGTGCGTGTGTACAGGGTGTACACGCAGACGCACACGTGTCAGAACACGCAGGTCTGGAGTCGGTCTGCCTAAGGGATAGCTGATCCATTTCAGCTCAAACTCTCCACTGTGTGGGGGATGATCCCCTCTGGGATTGTTCATTTTTAGTCCCTTTCCCATGTTCCCATAAGTCCCATTTCCTCTTCTCCTAGCATGTATTGTTGGCACATTTCCTGCTTTTCAATACGGAGGGACAGCAGCATGAATAAATCACTGAACCCCCTGCGTCGAGACGCAGAGAACTCACCCCCTTTCCCAGCCCCACCTCGCTGTCAGGTGAAATGAACTGGGAAAATCCCGATTTCCCTTTGCAAATTTTCATGGGTTTTAGTACTAAATACACAATAAATACACTTTAAAGCTTTCCTTATGCTGCCAGAGCAATGTAAATAGGCCACAGCCTTTGGGCATGTCTGCCCTTGGAGCTGGGGGTTTGATTCCTGGCTGGAAGAGAAATACTCACAATAGCTCTCATGGAATGTGAGAGAAATACTCTTACTCATGCTAAAAATAGAGTGTAGCCGTGGTAGCACAAGGGGTGGGAGGAGCTAGTGACCCGGAGTACTGGCCTGGGGTCTCAGACAGGTACATACTCAGGGGGCTAGCCTCTCCTGCTGGTTGTGCCGCCGTGGTCACACCCAGTTCTTAGCACGCTAGCTCAGTCAGCGCTGGCATGAGTCTGTCTGCTCCAGCCAGGAATCTCTCAGGTGCAGACGTAGCCTCTACCTTGCCGTCTGTCTCTGATCTGCATTTCGTCTTGCAGCGGACGGAAAGGTGGATTTGAAACACTTTATGGAGAGCATGATGGGCACCCAGCGGCCTTCCTGGTGTGAAAGTAAGTCAGGGCTACTGCAACCCAAGTGGCTAAGGACGGGCGGGTGGACAAAGCTGCGTGTCAATGGAACAGTCACTACACCTGTCAGCATGACATTCCACGCATGTGGGTGGCACTGGATTCCTGCTTTATGATTGGCCGGAAATGTTGCCTTAGTACTGAGACCCATGTGGCTGATGGCACAAAGATTCACACATGCTGGGATTTTCAAAGGGACCTCAAGGAGTTAGGGTTCGACCTGGGAGTCGATGGGCATTGGCATCTAACGCCCTGGGGCACATTTGAAAATCCAGGCCCAAATGGCAGCCTCCCCTGAGATGCCATTACCCTCTGGGCACTTGTTGGGAGCTGGGGACATTCAGCACTTTGCAGGATGTGGTCTGAAGACAGCCCAGAACCAGTGCCCCTGCATGGTTTCATCTTTGGGAAGAGTCATTTAAAGCTGAGCCCCAGCCCCTGAGGTCCGTACACCATTATTACTTTCTTCTTACTCTGGCAAACCTCCCCAATGATTAAATCTTCCCCACCTATCCTAGGGGATACAGTGGATCTCCAGAACCTGGACTCCATCCTGGACAGCATGGGGGTCCATTTAACCAATGGGGAGCTGCAGGAGCTGCTGAAACATGTTACTCTTGATGGTTGGTCTTTCAAAACTCACTCTGTGTTCTTTGCAGAAGGGGGGGACCCTGAAATCAGCAGAATTGACAGGGAGGGTTTGAAATCCTGCTTGTGCGTTGTGCTTGTCAAAACCCAGTGGTGTGATGTGTGCACAATAGGCAACAGGGACAATCAATCTGTTTAAAATAAATCCTGGGCCCAGATTCTGCTCCCACTTACGAAGGGGTAAATCTAAGTCATGCCACTGCCACCAGTGGACCGACTGACCGATTCCCATTTACATTAAGGCAGCTTTACCCCACCTTGGCAGTTTAAAGGAACCTTAAAGTTGGATTAAATTTATATCTGCACCCACAATTAGAAGAGTTTAAAGTGACCACAGTGTAAATGAGAATTTGACTTAGGGGGGTTCATCTGGATTGACATGCCTGGAAAGGGGATCATGATCTGACCTTTTAAATGTCATACCCTCCCTTTTCCGATCTTAGAACTCTGACCCTTTCAAGAATGCCAGCCATTTTTCTTTTAGAAAGAAGTTCTTAGTCACTTATGTCAAAGTGTCTCTGTCCAGTGCTAACCGACCTGAACTACAGCAATCGGGTCAATTCCTATCTGTCTCTATGTTCTTCCGTGTGTGTTGCTTCCTTTGACTCTGAGCTGTGTTTTGTCTTGCAGCCAATGGGAAGGTGAATTTGTGTGAATTTATGAAGGGAGTGAAGACTATCCAGAAATTGTCCCCAGGTGCGGGTAAGTGAGAAGCTAAAAATACAGATGGATAGATGGAACTGCACTGAATGAGGCAGGAGACACATGGTGGGGGGAAGTGCTATGTGATCAGGTAATTAAAGGCTATCTCCTAATGAATCCACATAAGGGGGCAGAGTTAAGATTACTTAAGCAACCTTAGTTGCTGCTTTCCTCACTCTAGAGTATCTGACTTAGTAACCTTAGGCTTTGATCTTGTAAATATGCACAGGTCCGACTCACTCGCATGAAGTCTCAGTGAAGTCACGGGGTGAAGTTAAGCAGAAGCTTTAGTGTTTGTGGGATTGGGGGCTTAATAGTGTACCTTTAACTGAAGTTTTTGAATGTAGCAATAATAATCCGTGTGATACATTAGTGAGCTCTCCAGGATACAAACCTAAGAGAAACTGTGCTCGCAGATAACTACTTATCTAAAATGTAGGGGCTGTGCCGTGTGAAACAACGGAGTCAGTTAACTATCTTGGAATAATTAGCCAGAAGGGCAGGATTTTTAATGGATGGATGGATTCTTTCCACTTCAGGTTTTTTCTTGATCATGTTGAGAGTTCTTGATTTATTCAGTGCCCAACTTGAATAGCATATGATAAGTTCTCTGTAGATTTGCAAAGAGGCCGAACGATTTCAATGCCAGTCTAAGGACACCAGAGAAACACTACCATGTTGTCAAACATAATGAATAACCAGCACCGAGAGCCAAATTCCGTGCAGGTTTCAGAGTAGCAGCCGTGTTAGTCTGTATTCGCAAAAAGAAAAGGAGGACTTGTGGCACCTTAGAGACTAACCAATTTATTTGAGCATGAGCTTTCGTGAGCTACAGCTCACTTCATCGGATGCATTCCGTGGAAAATACAGTGGGGAGATTTATATACACAGAGAACATGAAACAATGGGTGTTACCATACACACTGTAAGGAGAGTGATCACTTAAGATGAGCTAATACCAGCAGGAGCTCCTCAGAGGTTCTTGTCAACTGCTGGAAATGGCCCACCTTGATGATCACTACAAAAGGTTTTCTTCCCCCTTCCCCCCTCCCCCCCCCCCGCGTCTCCTGCTGGTATTAGCTCATCTTAAGTGATCACTCTCCTTACAGTGTGTATGGTAACACCCACTGTTTCATGTTCTCTGTGTATATAAATCTCCCCGCTGTATTTTCCACGGCATGCATCCGATGAAGTGAGCTGTAGCTCACGAAAGCAGATTCCCTGCAGCAACTCCCTTAGACTTCAGTGGAATTGCACCACCCGCTCATAGACTTTTAAGGTTTCAGTATCACTCACCGCGTAGCACAGACAGGAAGGATGGCTTGGTGGCTAAAGGATAGATCTGGAAGCCAAAACACCAGGCCTGCATTCCCCACCTCTGCTGCAAACTTTGAGCCAATCGTCTAATGATGTGTGACCTTGAACAAACCACTTAAATGTGCTGTGCCTCAGTTTCCCTTCCCAGGGGGAGAGTGAGATTTATTTGACAAATGTGTGGAAAGGGCTTTGAGACCCTCACATAGAAGGTGCTAGAGAAAGACAAAGGATTATTGATATTATTTCTATATCATCAAATCTCTTGCGCGTCCTGGCTGCCCAAAGGGGAATAGGGCCTAGCTTAGTTGTGCGGGATGACTGTTAAATGTACAAGTCGTGAACCAGTACGGATTCCAGTGTTATTTCCTCTCCGTTCCCAGAGGACAAAGTGGATGTGGGGCACCTGGACGCCGTCCTGGCTGGCATGGGGATCCATTTAACCCAGGAGGAGCTGCAGGAGGTGCTGAAGCACAGCCCCGTTGACAGTGAGCATGTCCACTCCCACTCTGGCCCGTTTGTGTTGTCAGAGCCCCTTGTGTGGGTCGAGGCCTCCTGCTGCCAACATGGTGGTGGGGGTGGCTGCTCCTTCCTAGAACTACCTGGGCATGTCAAAGGTGCTAACTCCACCCTCGCCTCACCCGTCTTCCCCCTTACACCCTCAGGCTGCTCTCTCTTGCAGCCAGCTCTTATGGCCTCAGCTGGGTAACTGGGAACTACCAGAGCATTGAGGTTCCCAGGCCATGGCCCTTCCCCTCCAGTTATTCCCCCCATATGCCTTCTGTGCAGGAGGCTGCAGTGGGGCAGGACCATAGAGCCAGAACCCCATGTGGCCATTTCCTGTGTCCCCAGAGGTTCCTGAGTAGCTGGAAGCTGCCTTTGTGACTCAGGGGTGCTATAATGCAGAAGGAACAGAACCTGGAATCCCAGGCCTCACTCGCTCAGCTGCTTCCCTGCCCATGGCCAGGTCCGGCCCTTGTCTCTGAGTGGTGCTTTCCCTTGCAGGAGACGGCAAAGTCTTCCTGAGTGCGTTTATGAAGAGCGTGATGAATACGCGGAGACCCTCCCAGGCGGAGAGTAAGTGAGAACAGACGCAAGGCTGATGTGTCCTCACCCTGACACTTGGAGAGAGGTGTCGATGCGGTTAAAGTAGTATGCGGAGGGACTTGCATATTCTCTGCCCAAACCAACCCTGAGGTCCTCACTCCATTATCGCACTCTCCTGACTCAGTCAAGCTGCCCCATGGGCTAAACTGTACCTCTTTCCCATGTGTCCTAGGGGATAAAGTGGATCTCCAGAACCTGGATGACATCCTGCGTAGCATGGGGGTCCATTTAGCCAGTGAGGAGCTGCAAGAGGCTCTGAAACATGTGACTGTTGATGGTTGGTATTTCAAATCTTGCTCTGCGTTCTCTACTGGGGGGCTTGAAATCAGCAGAAATGATGGTGAGCTTTGGAAACCCTGCATTCCTCAGTTTTTCCATGTAGGATGAAGGAAGTTCTAAGTAAATGATGGCAATTTATCTCCTTTCTGTGCTAATCAACCTGAATTTTAGCTGATCAACCTGCCCCTCAGCTTCTGTGTTCTTTAGTGTCTGTCATTTCCTGTGACTCTGAGCTGTGCTTTACCTTGCAGCTGATGGGAAGGTGAATTTGGGCGAATTTATGGAGGCGGTGAGGACTGTCCAGAAATTGCCCCCAGGGGAAGGTGAGTGACCATCTAATAATCCAGAGAGAGGTTAGAAGAGAGTGACCTGAATGAGGCTGGTGTTCTCTGGAAAAAATAGGGTGTCATCATGTAGTTAAAAACCACCTTTTAATGAATCTGCACAAGGGGCAGAGTTAAGGTTACACCAGAGCCCTTAATTCTGGCCCTTCCTCACTCTTGAGTGCCTGACTTTGTAACCTTAGGCCCTGATCCTGCAAACATGCACTGGTTTTGCTTTTCTCATGTGAAGTCTCCTTGAAGTAAAGTTAAGCACATTCAGGACTGTTTGTAGTGTAGGGGGTTGTAATAGCATTCATTTACCAGAGGACTTTGTATAGAGTAATAATAATTCTTGTTTCAGAGTAGCAGCCGTGTTAGTCTGTATCTGCAAAAAGAAAAGGAGTACTAGTGGCACCTTAGAGACTAACCAATTTATTTGAGCATAAGCTTTCGTGAGGAATGCATCCGATGAAGTGAGCTGTAGCTCACGAAAGCTCATGCTCAAATAAATTGGTTAGTCTCTAAGGTGCCACTAGTACTCCTTTTTTTAAAATAATACTTGTGATATGCTAGTGAACTGTCAAGGATACAAAGCACAGAGGGATTGTGCTTACCAATAACTCCTCATCTAGGACAGATTACTATTATTATTATGTTATGATTCATATATTGCCAAATCTCTCTCTCATCCTGGCTGCATGTAGGGGAGTAATGCATAGTTTAGTTGTCTGGGATGATTGTTAAACATTCAAGTACTGAACCAGGGCAGATTCCAATATTTTCTCTCTGTTCGCAGAGGACAAAGTGGATGTGGGGCACCTGGACTCCATCCTGGCCGGCATGGGGATCCATTTAACCCAGGAGGAGCTGCAGGAGATGCTGAAGCACAGCCATGTTGACAGTGAGCATGACCACACCCACTCTGGCTCTGTTTGTGCAGCCGGAGCTGTTGTCAGAGCCCCGTTGTGTAGGGCGAGGCCTCCTGCTGCCAACGTGGTGGTGGGCAGAAGCACTGTGGGAGTCTGCTCCCTCCTAGTGCTGCCTGGGCTTGTCAAAGGTGCTAACCCCACCCTCACCTCACCTCAGCTGCTCTTCCTCTTTAGATCTAAATGCTGCTCTCCCTTACATCCAGCTTTTTTGTCCTCAAGGGGGCAGCTGGGAACAGCTAGAGTGTGAAGATTCCCAGGCCATGCCCCTTCCCCTCCAGCTATTCCCCCCTACCCCTCTCTACAGGAGGCTGCAGTGGGGCAGGGCCATACAGCCAGAGCCCTGTGTGGCCATTGCCTCGGTGCGCAGGGATTCCCAGGTAGCTGGAAGCTGCCTTTGTGCCACGAGGGAGCTATAAAACAGGAGGAACTGAACCCAGAACCCCAGGCCCCACTCGCTCAGCTGCCCATGTCCTTTTGTGGCCTTTGTCTCTGAGTGTTGCCTTCCCTTACTTACAGCAGATGGCAAAGTCAGCCTGAGTGCTTTTATGCAGAGCATGATGAGTACACGGAGACCCTCCCAGGCCCAGAGTAAGTGAGTACAGACGCTCTCTCTGCACATTCATTATTGGTGTGCCCCTGCCCAGACAGTAGGAGACAGGTATAGATGAGAGTTAAAGTGGGGGGACCTTGCCCATTCTTTGCACAAGCCAAACCCTGAGGTCCTGACTCCATTATTACTCTCTCCTCACTCAGGCAAAGCTAACCCATAGACTAAATTATAGGACTTTCCCATGTAACTTAGGAGACAACGTTTATATCCAGAACCTGGACTACATCCTGGACAGCATGGGGGTCCATTTAACCAATGAGGAGCGGCAGGAGCTGCTGAAACATTTGACCGTTGATGGTGGGTATTGCAAACCACACTGTTTTTTGGTCGGGCTTGAAGTCAGCAGAATTGATGGGGAACCTTGGAAATCCTGCTGTGTGTTCGTGCTGTGTGCTTGTCAGAAGACAGTGGTGAGATGTGTGCACAATACAGACAAGGGACAATCAGTCCTAGCCTCAGCTTCTTCTCCCACTTACGCCGGTGTAAATCTGGCGTAACCTCACTGATGTCAGTGAACTGATTGACTGATGGCCATTTACACAAAGGCCAATTTCCCCCACGCTCGCAGTGTGAAGGGGCCTTAAAGTCAGATTGAATGATATGTGTGCACTGACTAAAGTAATGTGAAATGACCATTGCGTAAATGAGACTCTGCTCCAATGGAGTTAATCTGGATTTACGTCACTGGATACAGGAGCAGGATCTTGCCCTTTGAATGTCGTGTCCACCCATTCCCAGTCCCAGCACTGTGACCCTTTGCCAGGATTCCATCCAGTTTCTGTTTCAAATGAAGATAGTTCAAAGCAACTTACGTGAAAGTGTGTCTTCCAGTGCTACCTTACCTGAACTATAGCAGTGAACTCAGTGCTGCTCTGCCTCTTTGTCCTTCTGTGTGTGTTTGTCATTTCCTTTGACCCTGAGCTGTGCTTTACCTTACAGCTGACGGAAAGGTGAATATGGGTAAATGTATGAAGGAGGTGAAAAATGTCCAGAAATTGTCCCTGGAAGGAGGTGAGTGAGAGTCTAATAATAGAGATGGGTGGTAGATGAACGTAGTCTTAATGATGCAGGAGCCCTTTGGGGAAAAAAGTGTTATGTGATTGTGTGATTAAAGACATTTCCTAATGAAGCCACACAAGGGGGCAGAATTAAGGTTACATCAGCTACCTTAATTATGGCCGTTTTAACTCTTGAGTACATGACTTCGTAACCTTAGGCCTTGATCCTGCAAATGGGCATAGACTGGACTTCTCACATTAAGTCTCATTGAAGTCCCACGGGTACCATCCATTAGTGATTGTGGGATTGGGGCCCTATTGGCGTTCTTTTACCAGAGGTTTTCATACATAATACTAATACTGGCAATGCGTGACTAAGCTCTCAAGGATACAAAGCTAAGAGAAACTGCTCTAACGGACAACTACTTATCTACGCTATTTTGGCTTGAAACAAAGGATTCAGTTAACTATCATGAAAAATTAATTAGAAGGGCAAGATTCTTAATGGATTGGATTCTTTCCACTTCATGCATTTTCTTAATGATGTTAGGAGTTCTTGCTTTATTAGGTGCACAAGCTGCATAACTTACAATACATTCTGGGTATTTGCTGATATCCAGGATGCTTTAAATGCCATCGTAAAGGATGTCAAAGACGATAAGAGGTTTGTGATTAAATACGTTGCAGAATTTTTCTAACATAGTAAATAAGGGATGTGTAGGGCTAAATTCAGCCCTGCTATTACTCCCCTTGGCTTCTGGGGCATTACACCACTATCTCATAATAGTGAGATAGGTTTCAGTGTCATTTAGCAAGTCGTGTACAGAGTGAAAGAATTGTTTTGCCCATATGGATAGGTCATGAGGCCAAGGAACTTGGGTTCTCTTCCAATCGCTGCTGCAAACACTTGAGCAAAACTCTTTGTGTCAGGAACTAATCATTTAGTCTGTCTGTGCCTCGGTTTCCCCTCCTGTAAAATGGAGATAATTCTTCCCTGTTTCCCAGGGCAAGTGTAAGATGTATTTCACTAATCTGTGTGAAGTGGTTTTAGATAGTCAGATGGAAGGAATGTTTTTTTTATTATTGTTGTTATATTGTCGACTCTCCATCCCCATCCTAGCTGCACATAGCAGAATAATGCCTAGTTCAGTTGTTCGAAATGTTTCTTTAAAGACCAAGTGCGGTCTCCATCGCCAGAGGACAAAGTGGATGTGGGAAACCTGGACTCTGTGCTGGCCAACATGGGGATCCATTTAACCCAGGAGGAGCTGCAGGAGGTGCTGAAGCACAGCCCAGTTGACAGTGAGCATGTCCCCACTCTGGCTCCATTTGTGTTGTCAGAGCCCTGTTGTGTGGGTCGAGGCCTCCTGCTGCCAATGTGGTGGTGGGCAGAGGTGGTGGGGGAGGCTGCTCCATCAGCTTGTCAAAGGAGTTAACCCCACCCATGCCTCACCTCGGCCATCTTCCTCCTTAGACCCTCAGGCTGCTCTCACTTACACCCAGCTTTTATGGCCTCAAGGGGGCAGCTGGGAACAACCACAGCATTGAGGGTCCCTGGTCATGACCCTTTCCCTCCACTGTATAAGCCCTCTGTACAGGAGGCTGCAGTGAGGCAGTGACATAAAGCCATTGCCCCACGTGGCCATTTCCTCTGTGGACAAGGGTTCCCTGATGGCTGGAGGCTGCCTTTGTCACACTGAAGCGGTGTAAAGCAGGAGGAACAAAGCCCAGAATCTGAGGCCCAGCTTGCACAGCTGCTTCCCTGCCCATGGCCATGTCCGGCCCTTGTCTCTGAGTGGTGCTTTCCCTTGCAGGAGACGGCAAAGTCGGCCTGCGTGCGTTTATGAAGAGCGTGATGAGTACACGGAGACCGTCCCAGGCTGAAAGTAAGTGAGAACAACTGCTCTTTCCCCACATCCATCCCTGGTGTGCTCTGTTCTGGGGAAAGCCTGGTGCGGGTGCCCTCCTGCGTCTGACCTCAGCAGCACATGCAGATCCCTTATCATTGTAAAATCAGTTATTCTGAAAACCCTGAAGTAAAACAAAGGAACACAGCAGCTCTTCAATCCCATTCTCTGGTCCCTCACCTGACGGTTATTAGCCAGTCGGTCTCAGTTCCTTTGGCCTCTTCCAGGCCCCCACTCTCCAGGCCATCCACCTGAGAATCCCAACACCCCCTCTCTCCCACGAGTCTTCTCCAGTAGCCCAAAGTCAGGTCTCCCCCTAGAGGCCTCCCTGCAATGTTCCACTCCCTGGCCGCCTGCCCTGTGAGTCTAATCCCTGCTCCTGGGGATCTTTCTCCAGAGTCAATCCCTCCTGGGCCCAGTATGGCCTGACCAAGCTGGTTCTTCCCCTCATTCTTCAGGGCCTCTGCATGAGCCTTCCTGCACTTTGCCGGGGATCCCCAGCTCTCGCCAGCCCTCCCAACAGGTTTCCTCAGAACGCATCACCAACAGCTCCCCGTTACTGCTCTCCTTCAGGCCTCCTGCAGCTCTTTCCTCGGGGAACTCTCTGCCACTGTGCCTTTCTCTCCTGTGTTCCCAGGGTCTGTCTGCACTGCATTGTATGCCCCGGGTTAGTAGAACACACGTTAGCAGCTCCTGGCTTTGTTAGCCTAGGAGTCTCCAGGTTAGGAACTGTTGAACCCTGGGTTCCAGCGTCTACACTGCATTATGTGGGCCTGAGTCCAACCCACCCATATCCCAGACTTCCTAGCACTCTCCAAAAACATGGCTGCTTTAGCCCTTTGTTCATGGTGCAGGGTGGGTAAACTTAACTGTCCTGAGAACAAAGTAAGTCTGCCTGGGGGATTGTGGGATATTTTTGGCAAATTCCCAGAGCACACATCCAGTGGGGCTGCATCTATACTGCAAAGCTATAGTGCTTGAACCCTGGATCCCAGCTTGGCTCAGGCTCTGACCATCCACCACGATGGGCTGCTGGGTCCAAGCCCTGGGTTAGCACCATTTGTGTGTAGACAGAAGGGGGGTTAGGCTTGAGCCTGACTTTAAATGGCAGTGTAGACATGGCCTCTGACAGCTCTCATCTGTATCTTCCTTACACTCTCTCTCTTTCTCTGTCGACCCACTATATGTTATTACTCTTTCCTTACTCAGGCAAAGCTCCCCATTGACTAAATTAGACCTCTTTCCCATGTATCCCAGGGGATAAGGTTGATCTCCAGAACCTGGACTCCATCCTGGACAGAATGGGAGCCCATTTAACCAATGAGGAGCTCCAAGAAGCATTGAAACACGTGACTGTTGATGGTTTGTATTGCAAATCTTCCTCTGTGTTCTCCAGCAGGGGGCGTGAAATCAGCACAAATGGATGGAGAGCATTGGAAACCCTGCTGCATGCGTGATTTGTGCATGTAAAAAGAAGTAACGTGATGTGTACACAACAGGGACAAGGGACAGTTGATCCAAGGCCCAGATTCTGCTCCCACTTACACTGGTGTAAATCTAGGTAATGCCACCATCACCAATGGATTGATTGACTGGTTCTCATTTACACTAAGGCCACTTTACCTTATCCTGGCAATGTAAAGTGGCCTTAAGGTAGGACACATTTATATTTTTGCACCACATCTAGAACAGTGTAAAGTGATCATTGTGTAAATAAGAATCGGGTCCAACGGGGTTCATCTGTATTCACACCAGTGCAAGTGGGCTCAGGATATGGCCACTTGAATTTCATAAGAATGGCCAGATGGGGTCAGACCAATGGTGCATCTAGCCCAGTATCCTGTCTTCTGACAGTGGCCAGTGCCAGATTCTTCAGAGGGAGTGAACAGAACAGGCAATCATCAAGTGATCCATCCCCAGTCATCCTCTCCCAGCCTCTGGCAATCAGAGACTAGGGACACCCAGAGCTGGGTTGCACCCCGACCATCTTGGCTAATAGCCATTGTTGAACCTATCCTCCATCCTTCATACCCTCCCTTTTCTGATTCTAACTCCATGCCTCCTCCTCTCAAGGATTCCTCCAGTTTTCTTTTACAAGGAATAAAGTCTCTTGTCTGACCAGAACTTAGCAATGATGTCCATTCCCTTCTGCCTCTTTTCTTTAGTGTCTGTTTGTCATTTCCATTGACTTTGAGCTGTGCTTTACCTTGCAGCGGACGGGAAGGTGAATTTGGGTGAATTTATGAAGGAGGTGAGGGCTGTCCAGAAATTGCCCCCAGGGGAAGGTGAGTGAGAACATAATAACACTTATGTTTGGAAAAGGAGAGTACACTGAATGAGGCAGGAGAAAATACTATGTGACCATGTAATTAAAGATGGTCTCCTAATGAATCCACACAAGGGGGCAGAGTTAAGGTTATGTCGTGGACCTTAATTCAGACATTTCCTACCTCCCTCTTGAAATGGGAGTAGATCAAAGTGCAGCTACAGAGCTTTTAGTGAATGGTAACAGGGTCCACTCCGCCAATTAGTGCATGGCAGGCTAGAAAGCTGTAGATTTACATACCAGCTTACTGTGCACTAACCGTCTGTATAGACAAGCCCTCAGTTAAGTATTGTGAAAAACTTATTAGAAGCGGGTTCTTTCCCCTTCTAGCTGAATAATGTATTTCATGTTTCCTGGGTATTTGCAAAGATGCATTTGCAAAACGATCCATTGCCTGTTGCTCAAAGGTTGAGTCAAAAATGTTCGCTTGGGGCAGGTTTTGTTTCAGGGTGTCTTTGAAGCATTTCATCTGCCCTCCACGCTTACAGTTGCTTTAGCTTAATTCAGAATATAAGACCTGTTTTCGTAGATGGATCTCGGGCATTCAAATTACATGGTGAGTCCATCCCAATAGGGGACAAATCAAATGAGTCTAAATGCGAGCCCAACCCGTTTTCACCTCTTTTATCAAAGAGGATAAGGGGTTTGTGTCTAAGATACTTACCAAAGTTTTCAAACATAATAAATAACCAACACCTAGGGCTAAATTCATCGCTGCTGTAAGTCTCTTATACTTTGCGGGAATTATGCTACTAGGCCATAGAATGTAAGCTCTTTAAAGCAGTGACCTTTTCTTTCCTGTGTATCTACAGTGCTTAGCAACATGGGGTCCTCTTTCGTGACTGGGTTCCTAGGCACGACAATAATATTTTTAAGGTTTCGGTATTCCTTAGCAGGTCGTGCAGAGAGGGGAAGGACTGTTTTGCACATATGAATAGGTCTAGAGGCCAAGACACCTGGGGTCTTTTTCTTCCTGTGCTGCAAACGCGTGGGCAAATCACCTAATTATATCTGACCTTGAATAAAAATGTAATTGCTGTGCCTCGGTTTCCCCTCTTGTATAAATGATGATACTTCCCTTCTGTCCAGAATGGGTACAAGTTTCATTTCACTCTTCTGTGTGTAAGATAGAGAAAAAAACAAAGGGTTATTGTTTTTATTATTAATGTTATCCTTATATTACCAAGTGTCACTCCCCAGCCTGGCTGCATGTAAGGGAAGAAAGCCTGGTTTCGTTCTTCAGGATGATTCTTTAATGTAGGACTAATGAGCCTATGCAGAGTCCAATCTTCTCCTCTCCGTTCCCAGAGGACAAAGTGGATGTGGGGCACCTGGACGCCGTCCTGGCCGGCATGGGGATCCATTTAACCCAGGAGGAGCTGCAGGAGGTGCTGAAGCACAGCCCCGTTGACAGTGAGCACGTCCACTCCCACTCTGGCCCGTTTGTGTTGTCAGAGCCTGTTGTGTGGGGCAAGGCCTCCTGCTGCCAATGTGGTGGTGGTTAGAGTCTGCTCCCTCCTGCTACTGTCTCAGCATGCCAAAGGTGCGAACCCCATCCCCCCCGCACCTCAGCCAACCTTCCCCCTTAGACCCAAAGGCTGCTCTCACTTACACCCAGCTCTGATGGCTTCAAGGGGGCAGCGGGGAACAACTGAAGCTCTCAGATTCCCTAGCCACAACAGTTCCCCTCCAGCTATTCCACACTATGCCCTCTATCTAGGGGGCTATGTGGGGTGGCATAGAGTCATTACCCCATGTGGCAATTCCCTCTGCCTGCAGGGATTGCCAAGGAGCTGGAAGCTGCTCTTGTGCTGTAAAGCAGGAGGAACAGAGCCCAGAATCCAAGCCCCCATTCGCTCAGCTGCTTCCCTGCGCATGGCCGTGTCTGGCCCTTGTCTCTGAGTGGTGCTTTCCTTCGCAGGAGACGGGACAGTCAGCCTGAGTGCATTTATGAAGAGCATGATGGGTATGCGGAGACCCTCCCAGGCCGAAAGTAAGCAAGAACAGACGTGCTCTTCGCATCCGTTGCTGATGTGGCCTTACCTGGACTGTCAGAGAGCAGCGTATAGTCGCTCTCCATGTTTTTTTTTTTTCTGAGGACGCGGCTTCTCCTGCAGCTGCTTGTTCAGGCCTGTCTGTTCTCCTTGGGGAGCTTCTTTCCAGAACTGGCCTTTGAATACTTCAGAGGCTTTGATCTCATGGCCAGAGTTACAGACCCATCTTCTGATCTAGTGAGAGTGGGTGCGACCCCACTGACTTCAGTGGAGTTACTGTTGTTCACACTGAATCCAGCCCATGCTCCCCACTCTGCTGGCTGCCGTCTATCCCACCCTTCTTCTCGTTCCCTCTGAGAGGATTTCTCTCCTCACTGTAGCCAAAGGGCTTGTCTTCACGTACAGCGCTGCACGCACACAGCGGTCGCGGTTTAGATCTGGCCTAAGTGACTTAGGACCACAGGCTGGGATTTCAAAGGAAGCAAAAGTCGTTAAGTGGCCGACTCCCACTGAATTTCAGCAGGATTTAGGCACCTCCCTTCCTTCTGCTCCTTTGGAAATATCAGCACAAATCCCATTGTCTGTCGGTGCTTCCAAGGCCAGGTCTACACTACAGACCTCTAGCGGTATAACTATATCACGCAGGGGTGTGAAAAATTAAACGTAGTTATACTGACCTCACACCCCCTTGTAGACTGCTTCTCCCACCGACAGAGCTGCCACCTCTCGGGGAAGTGGAGTCACTCTGCTGACAGGAGAGCTCTCTCCCAGTGACTTAAAGCGTCTTCATTAAAGTGCTCCAGCAGCGAGGCGCGGCCGACACAGCGTTTTAAATGTAGACCTGTCCTCAGTCACCTAGAGTGCACTTTAAAAGCCTTCGGTGTTGAATGTGACTCGGCTCCCATTGGCTTCCCTGGGCACCAAGTCAGGCCATTGCTGAGCACTTTGCTTTTCACAACCCCACCCTCCAAGGTCAGGCCAAGATTTTCAAAACTGGCTGCCCAAAGGTAGGCAGCTGGGCCCAGATTTTCAAGAGTGCTCAGTACCCACAAGTGAGCTGTGATTTCCAGTGAGCCCTGCTCCTGTCGGAGCCTCTAAAGGAAGTGGCTGAATTTCCAGAAGCGCTCAGCACTCACCCACGTCCCTGGAATTGAACAGGAGAAGATGGTGCTGATTTACGTTCCTCCATATGGACTTAGGCCCAACTCCTCAAAGCTACGTATGCCCAGAACTCCCATTGAAATCAATGGGAGTTAGACACCTACACTTTACCTTTGAGGATCTGGACCTTTGGGCACATAACTGCAGGCCCCCCCTTGTGAAAATACTGGCCCCAGTTTTTAATGATCTTGCACTTAGGAAAACCCTCCGCATTCCTATCGAATGAATGGAGTCCAGGGGGGTGGCCCCCTGACTCTACATGGGAGGGTGAGCGCCTCATGTCAGTCAGGCTTATAGGATCCCCAGACCACCAGCTTTCATGCAGCTCCAGCATGCTTGGAGTCATACATTTCCAAAAGAACTTGACTTACCCTTGGTGGAAAAGATGTTGATATCACATCTTAAACCGTCCCATTGAGAACACAGGGAACAGGATCCTGGAAAAAAGCAGCAAGCACCGGGGTTACGGGGTTTAAGGGAATGATCCAGCAAATCCGACTCGCAAGAGTAAGGCCTCCAGAATTCAGTGAGGCTACTCATGTGAGTAGAGACTGCAGGACTGAGCTCAACATTTGTTATCACCAGCAGTTTTGAAGAGGCAGAGTCTGCCACTAAACATGAGCAGGCAGTTCCCACTGAGGTGCTGGCGATTTCAAAGTTCTTATTAAAACACGAGAACCAGCCGAGCCTGGCAGGGCTTTGATTCCCAGTGGCATTAACAGTTTTATAGTCATACAGGAGAGGTAGGATGGCCCAGCGCTCAGGGTGCTAGCCTGGAACTCCGAAGACCTGGGGTCAATTCCCTACTCTGCCCTAGACTCCCAGTGTGGTCTTGGACAAGGCACTTAGGGCCAGATTTTTAAAGGTAGTTAGTCATCTAAAGAAGTAGATAGGTGCCTAGTAACAGTTTTTAAAAAAAATTGCAAATCCCACTAAGCCCCGGTGTGCATCTGTAGGCCCCTAAATGCCTTTTAAAAATCTGGCCCTTTAAAAAAAAAATCCTGCCTCAGTTTCCCCATCTGTAAAATGAAGAGAATAGCACTGCCCTGTCTCTTTAATGTTGTGAGGCTGAATACAGTAAAGATGGTGAGGTGCTCCAATAATCACTTTAGATCAACACACCTGAACAAGAACCTCACTTCCTGATCTACCCAAAGGGTCAAGCTCACCCCTGAGCAGAGGGCTTGCGCCATATAAGCCCTAGCTGGAGGTCTTTCATGGGACTGAAATGGCACTTAGCCCTTGTGCTGGCTCTCTTCTCTGCCTGGGGGAATTTCACCAGTGCCTTCAGCACCATCAGCAAAAGCCAAAAGGATCCTTCACTTAATATATCGCACTTCATTATTCAAACGTAGCAAACCATCAACTCACATGGGTGTGAATTCTGCTGTCAGTGTCTACATCCACACTGGTGTAACTGAGAGCAGAATTTGGCCCAAGATGCGTGGGTTGGGTGCTGGGGTGCAGTTACACTGGCGTTACACCATTTTAACTCTGCTGGGCCAGATCCATTGAAGTCGATGGAGCTATACTGATCGACGGGATCTGGCCCCAGTGGAGAGACTTCTGATTTGCAACAGTGTCTGTGAGAGGAGGATTTGGCCCCAGTGGCCTTAATTGAGATTTTTTACATCTCAAAGAGGTGATGCCAAAAGGTCTAAGGGGACTCTGCTATTTCAAATTATGGGCTTCCCGGGAGGGAGCGGGGAAAGTGCACCTGGTAAGAATTCGGAGTGGTTGTCATAGCTACAAGAAAGCAAACAGTAAAACCCCTAATCCTTCTATCTACTTAAAGGGGACAGAGTTGATCCTAGTCACCTGGACTCCATCCTGGTCCACATGGGGATCTACTTAACCAATGAGGAACTGCAGGAGGCGCTGAAATTCATGACGGTGGATGGTGAGTCTTTCAGGTCTCCCTGTGCTGCGTGGTAGCGTTCGCATCGGTGCCAGAAAACTGGGCGAATGCCTGAGCCAGATTTTCCCTTACAGCCGATGGGAAGGTGAATTTGAGCCAATTCATGCGAGGAGTGAGTGCTGCCCAGCCAATGACCCAAGGACCCGGTGAGCAAGAGCTTTATTAAAGAGTCTCAGAGGGGTAGCCGCGTTAGTCTGTATCAGGAAAAACAACGAGGAATCCTTGTGTTACCTTCGAAACTAACAAATTTATTTGGGCATAAGCTTTCACGGGCTAAACCCCACTTCATCAGATGCATGGAGTCGAAAATACAGTAGACAGGTACAAATACACAACGCATGAAAAATGGGAGTTGCCTTACTGAGTGGGGGGGTCAGTGCTAATGAGGCCAATTCAATTAGGATGGATATGGCCCATTTCCAACAGTAGACAAGAAGGGGTGAATATCAACAGAGGGGAAATTACTTTTTGTAGTGCTAACAAGGCCAATTCAATCATGATGGATGTGTCCCATTCACAACAGTTGACAAGAAGGTGTGACTATCAACAGAGGGAAAATTATTTTTTGTAGTGACCAAGCCACTCCCAGTCTTTATTCAGGCCGAATTTGATGGTGTCCAGTTTGCAAATTAATTCTAGTTCTGCACTTGCTCATTGAAGTCTGTTTTTCAAGTTTTTTTGTAGAAGAATGGTCACTTTTAAGTCTGTTATTGAGTGTCCAGAGAGATTGAAGTGCTCTCCTACTGGTTTTCGAATGTTACAATTCTTGATGTCTGATTTGTGTCCATTTATTCTTTTGAGTAGAGACTGTCCGGTTTGTCCAATGTACATGGCAGAGGGGCATTGCTGGCACATGATGGCATATATCACATTGTAGATGTGCAGGTGAACGAGCCCCTGATGATGTGACTGATGTGGTTAGATCCTAGGGTGGTGTCCCTTGAATAGATATGCGGATAAAGTTGGTAACGCAGTTTGTTCCACTGATAGGTTCCTGGGTTAGTGTTTCTGTTGTGTGGTGTGTAGTTGCTGGTGAGTATTTGCTTCAGGTTGGGGGGCTGTCTGTAAGCGAGAACTGGCCTGTCTCCCAAGGTCTGTGAGAGTGAGGGATCGTCCTTCAGGATAGGTTGTAGATCCTTGATGATGCGCTGGAGAGGTTTTAGTTGGGGGCTGTAGGTGACGGCTAGTGGCATTCTGTTACTTCCTTTGTTGGGCCTGTCCTGTAGTAGGTGACTTCTGGGTACCCTTCTGGTTCTGTCTGCTGCTAAGCACCCTGGTCACTGTTCCTTTGCTCTCTGGCAGTTCCCCATGGTGACGTACTTAGAGATGGTAACGTGTGGGTAGAGGTTGGTGTCTCTTGAATGGCTTCTGCTGTCTGTCTCTCAGGCATGCCGTAAAACAGGCAAAAAGCCTCTCTGGGTCACAAATGTTGCTGGGGGTTACGGATTGTCTGGGCACATAGCATGGTGAGGTCATAATCACAAGGTCTAATGCCCATCGCTGAGCTGGGTTGGGAGCCGGTGAGTTGAATGAAGCTTGTGGCAATTGCCACGTCCTGGGCATCCCAAAGTCGATTGTGCTTTGTTAACCATCGTTTAACCTTTTTTACACTACCTCTTGCACAACAATGGGGACTTAGGACACTAGACAGTCAGGGTGGGGCAGTACTGAGGCCACAATTTCAGGTGTGTCATGGCAGGTTTAGCTGCTTGGCAGAAGCCCCAGTGAGATCGGTATCTCATGGGGGGTAAGTCAAGGCTCTGGAGAGCTCGGAATACCTCAAGCCCAGGGCTGCTTAAACTTGGAGGAGTGTCATGATTCTGGATGCAAGTCACAGAGCTGACGGCCCCGATCCATGAGGTGAGATAGCCAGGAAAGAACAGGGAAACTAGCTCTTAGTTCCCCTACCCCTTATCTAGCCCCATTGCCCGTAGAATCTGAGTGCCTCCCAGGCATTAATATATTTTCCCTCATGACCCCCCTCGGGAGGGAGGAGAGTGCCATTATCCCCATTGTACAGATGGGGAAATGGAGGCACAAAGCAGCTAAGTGCTTGCATAGCAGCACATCACTCAGGGGTTCCTTCCTGAGTCTGTATAGTGGCCTTCCTCTTGCTACCCTCCTCCTTAAAGCTGTCTCCGGTCCCAAGCTCTGGGATCAAAGGAGGTTTAAAGTGGGAGGGAGCCTCTGACCCTCTCTACCTGTTTGTGTTACACCCCAGAGAAACCTCAGACGACCTTTGGCCTGGTCTCTGAAACCAATATGACACTGAAGTCCCTGCCGAAGAAGATGATGTTGAAACCCCTGCCAAAAAAGACCAGCGGGTGAGTGTGGAGGTGTCTGGGCTGCCATCACCATGGATTGTCAGGTCCTCTGAGCAGGATCCCTGCCTTCACTCCTGCCAGTAAAACACCCAGCATGCTTGGTGCAGTAATCAGCATTAATTACCCTTTTTTCCAGCTGAAGGAGCTGGCTCTGCTGGACTCTCCCATGCCCCCCTGTGGCTGTAATACTGTGTGTGTGTAACTGAGTTTCTGTCTTTCCTTTTTTTCTTCTTGTTTGTATAGAAAATATAAACACATAACTAAATGAAACATATAGAATGACATGCACCAGATAGAAATAACCTCTCAGTAACAAAATTCAACCTTCATTATTTGCAAAACCGGGGGGGGGCGGGGAAGCTGACCCCATACAGGTCATGGAGGGCATCAGTTAGTAAAGTGACTAATTAGATAAATGATACCATAACCTCTGAGTAACAGGAACTAATATATACTCAGCTGCAAACGTATGCAATTGTTTCATGTGTGACCACAGCCTCATACCTTTTCCAAGTGTTTCTATTAGGCAGAGTCACTTTTCCCATCAATGCAGTAGTAGGGAGGTCACTAAGCCAGTCTGTAAATGAAGGAGGAATTCTCAAAATAACTCTTTTGGCCACTAAAATAGTGACTGCAATCCACTTCTTACTGGTAACACGAACTCATTCATCACCCCTCAAACACATAGGCTTGGAGAAGGAAAGAGAGCACACACAAAGTTTTTGAGAGAGTACTGAATATGGTGTTCCAGAACATGTGCATTTCTGGACAGGTCTAGAAAATATGCAAAAGGTTGGCACGTGGCTGTTTGCATATCCAGTATTTGCTGTGCATTGCCTTAAACACATGTTCTGGAGTCCAGTTGCGCCTGTTTAATGTCTTGTTCTGGAAGAATCACAAGGATAAAGAACTTGAAGTATCTTGCACATTAACCCAGATAGCCTTTATTCTCACAACGGAAACCTGGGAGGATATGTTCTTTTTCCCATTTTCCTTTGAGACTGAGATTGAGAGGGTACTGTAAAGCATTATGCCATCTAAGTAATTCCTACAAAATGACTTTTGTTTCCATATTTGTTATCATCCTCTTCTAGAGGTGAAAGAGTTGAAATGGACCAATTGTCCCCTCTTCCTGCATGAATCCTTGAAAATAGCTGCTGAAAGAAGGACGTGTGAGGCAGTAATAGAGGATATTTGTTACATGTAGAATTGAAGGAGGCCAGTCTATCATCTTGTATTACATCTTTAATTTCTGTTAATTCTTTTTCTATCCAAATTGTCTTAATCATAGAATCATAGAATATCAGGGTTGGAAGGGACCTCAGGAGGTCACCTAGTCCAACCCCCTGCTCAAAGCAGGACCAACCCCAACTAAATCATCCCAGCCAGGGCTTTGTCAAGCCTGGTCTTAAAAACCTCTAAGGAAGGCGATTCCACCACCTCCATAGGTAACGCATTCCAGTGGTTCACCACCCTCCTAGTGAAAAAGTTTTTCCTGATATCCAATAAGCATGGAGTTGGCCTTGATCCTGATGCATGTGTTATCCTGTAGTGGTACGAGAAGAGAATTAGTAAGATCGGATGCTGTAATCATCTTAGTGCATTGCAGGGTGCCCCATGTAGATGCAAAGATTGGACTTTTCCTTAAGGGTGTGGGTAGCCTCTTAAGGGATATAAAAGAAGAGAGGGAACCAAATGATATAGCTAAGCTTTTTTCTATCTCAAACCAGGCCGGTGTGTATGCAGAGCAACTGGAGGGGAACCACCTTAAAATAGGACGCATTTGGAATGCTAGATAATACAGACACAGATCTAGCAACCCCCGACCTCCCGTTGTCCAGTATTTTTAAGGGTCTTGTGTGACAAGTGAGGCTGGTTTTTATCTCATATAAATTGCATGATTAGCCTATTGATTTGAGCAAAGAGTGAGGGAGGGAAAGACCTTGAAAGGCAACAGGCTAATGATATAAAATCAATCTTGGGCAGATATTCATTCTGGCTATTTCTATTTTCCCCAGTAAGGATACAGGGAGGAGACACCACCTTTCTACATCCTTGGACAGTTGTTTTTATATGTAGTCCATATTTATAGAAACAATTTTGGAAAGATTAGGACAAAACACCTAAGTAAGTTATTTCCTTGCATATTGGAAATGGAAAATGCTGAGTCTGAGAAGGATCTGGTCTTTTGGATACATTCGTTGCTTGTGATTTATTCCAGTTAATGCAAAAACCAGAGCTCTCCAGAAATGTAAGCTATACTCTATAACGATGAGATTAATGAGGATGGATTCTTCAATAGTACAAAACTGTCATCTGCATATAAACTGATTTTGTATTCTTTCCTGTTTATAGTCACACCTTCAGTGTGTACATTGCCACTGGTTCAAGAGAGAGATTAAAAGGGAGAGGCAAGAGGGGACAGCCTTGTTGTGTCCCTCTTTCTAGTTGAAATATGGGAGAAATAATTCTATTAGTTGATAGTGCAGCGAGGGGAGAGTTGTATAATACACTCAGACAATTCAGGATATTGATGCAAATCCAATTTTTGTTTTGTTTTCTTAGGACATCCATTACATAAGGCTATTCAACCCTATCAACGGCCTTCTCTGCATCTAGAGATAGGGCTATGGAGGGAACATCTGACAGCAGAACTTGCTGGATCAATTGAGCGATTTTTCTCATATTCTCAGCAGCCAGGCTTCCTTTCATGAAACTACACTGATCTGAGTGTGTAATTGATGGGATGCGGCTGCTAAAATTTTTGCAATTAGTTTTCAATCTGTGTTGAATAGAGATATGGGACAGAAGTTGACACTGTTGCTACCATCCTTGTTCTTCTTTAATATTAAAGTAATCAAAGCAGTTCTCATGTTGTGAAACATGGTTCTCTTTTGGAATGTTTCAGTGAAGACCTCTGAAAGAATAGAAGAAAGCTGATTACAGAATGTTTTGTAGAAATCTGCCAGAAAGCCGGGGAGCCTTGCTGGAGTTTGTTTTTTGTAGCCTGTTCAATTTCTTGTGTTGAGAAAGCTTTGTCTGTAAACAACGCTTGTTCTGAAGTTAGGGTATTAAAAGGCAGGTCTTCAATTAAATGATCCAATTGATTAGAGTCAGATTGGTTGTCTGATTTCTAGAAAGCTTGATAGAATTGCGTACATTGATTATTTACATCTGTTGGTTCCAGGATGGCCCTCCTGTCTTCTTGTAATAAGGAAGAAATATTGTTGTTGGCTAGTTCCATCTTAAATCTTCTGGCAAGTGGCTTACCTGCGTTATCTTCCCATTCAGAATATCTTTGTTTGACCCTGTTGAGTGTAAATTGAACTTGGCTGGATAAGCATTCATTATATTTATATTTGGCATTGATAATGTAGGAGGTTTTCATTATTTGGGTCCATCTTGTGTGTTTTCTCCAACTCATCTATTTCCGTGGCTGAAAAGTCTAGTAACTTGAGTCGTTCTCTCTTCTTTTGGGAGGCCTATCTTATGCACTCACCTCTTACAGTAGCTTGTAGAGCTTCCCAAAAGATGTAACTGAGGTAACCGAGTGCTTATTTTCTTGTATGAAGTGAGAGATGACAGAATCAACTGTGCAATTAAATTTTGCATCTTTTAGTAGCAGTGTGTTCAGCTTCCAGCGAAGACTTTAATGAGGTGTAACCAGCATCTATGGTAAGTATAATTGGAGCCTGATCTGAAATTATCAATAGTGCTTCCAGGCATGCTGGAATCAGTTCTGAAGACACAAGAAGAATTCAGTTCTGGAGTAAAAAGAATGTACTGCAGAGAAATACGTATATTCACGCTTCGTGGAGTGTCTTAGTCTCCAAACACCTTTTAAATCAAGTTCATTCGTTGGTAACGAGGGTTGTTCTATTGTGCTTTGAGTGCTCGGTCTCATGTATTTGGATTTGTCCAGACATGTCTAGCATAGTATTCCAATTGCCTCCCAGTATTACAGGAGTGTCTTTTTTATTAAAAAGAATGTCTGCAATGTCTTTGAAAAATTCAGAATTATCTCCACTTGGATTGTAAATACTTCCTAGAATTAACTTTTTTGAGTTGAAACATCTTCAGGAAGAATGTTTCTTCCTTCAGAATCAAACCAAGACTGTATACATTGAAAAGTTAATACTTTTTTGAATTAAGATGGGTACAAAAAGATCTGTAGTTAAATATCATGTGCCTTACAAATATACTTTGGAACAGAAAACAAAAAAAAGTAAGACTTAAAACAAGCCAGAATGGGCAAGTTCAGATCCTGATGGCTTCAGTTCTATCTCTCCTCCCCTCCCTATATTATCTAATAATATCCTAAACATCTCTAAATGCATATTTTAAGTCAAATCTTACCCTGTAAATACCATTGGGTAGTCTAAGAACATGTATAATGTATTCCTACCTACAGAAGTTTTGATGTATAGTTATGTATGCATATGTATATGCAGACTCATCACAAGAAATTTACAATTGGTTTGGTAAATCAAATACAAATTAGTACAAAATCTAAATACGAAAAATACAACATAAAAAAAGTTTCATATTCATAGTATGTCAAATGCCCTGCGCAAATTGAATAACTAGTGCTATTTAAGGTTAGGTTATAGTCTGTTTTACATGTCGTGAATACTGACTGTTCCACAAGGGACTTGTGGTTACCCTAACACAACCCATCAGAGGAAAAGCTAGTGAAGAGATTCTGTCCAGCAGTGCAAGCTGTGATGATTAGTGCAGATAATACTTCAGCCAGTAGATGGTGCTATATCCCCCCGCTTAGTGTTCACAGTGTTAAAACGAAAAGGAGGACTTGTGGCACCTTAGAGACTAACCAATTTATTAGAGCATGAGCTTTCGTGAGCTACAGCTCACTTCATCAGATGCATATCGTGGAAACTGCAGCAGACTTTATATATACACAGAGAATATGAACCAATACCTCCTCCCACCCCACTGTCCTGCTGGTAATAGCTTATCTAAAGTGATCATCAGGTGGGCCATTTCCAGCACAAATCCAGGTTTTCTCACCCTCCACCCCCCCACACAAATTCATTTGTTATTGCTCAGTCTTAAAGGAGATCAACTGAAGAGTTCAGCCTACCTGGTTATTTGCTAGGAATTGGAAGTTTGTGTAAGTGACTATTAACATGTCTACAGGGATACCTAGAAAAACAAACTTATTTTTAAACTTGTTGAGGTTTGCTTTGTATTGGTTTAAAAAAAAACCCATTCTGCTATTTGTTGGTCAAATCTGATCTCAGTCTTTGAAGTGTCTGCCAAGCTTCAGAAGGGGTTTGGCAAAATCTGGCGGTGCATGCTGAATCCATGGGGAAGGTGAATGGGTACTTGATCCTGTATCTGACGTTGGTCCCCCTCAGGATTTTCTTTATGGAATGCAGCCCTCTTTTTGTTAAGCTCAGCTGAGAAGTCAGGGAAAAGAGATTTTGTGGCCTTTGTACATAAGGGTTTCAGCTTTTCTAGCAGCATTCATTAATGGTTGTTTACCATTGAACTTCAGTGGCTTGAAGACGATGGGCTTGGGCTTGGGCTTGTCAGATTCCCACCATCTAATACCAGGCATTCAATGAGCCCTTTCAACGTCTAATGGGGGAAGCTGAGGGTGGATTTTAAATAGGTCAGGGAGCAGTTTCTGAAGAAATCTGATAATATCCGCCTTCTCCAGACCCTCAGCAATGACCAACAGGCGAAGTTTGTTTCTTCAAGTTCTCTTTTCTAAGTCATCCTGGGTTTCTTCCAGTTTGTCTAGTCCAAGCTTTAAGAAGGAGGCCATTTCTTCTTTAATTTCACTGGTTCAAGGGCAGCCTTTGGCAGCTAATTTTCCAAGTGAGCCATTTTGGGATTTTGCATCACACACATCTTTAGAGAGCCCTCGGATATCTTTGGAGATTGAATCCAGGCGGCCTGTGAGGAATTCTTTCAGTGTCACAATATCCTGGGCTAGGTTCTGCTATGGCCTTCTAATCCCCCTTCAGCTGTTTGGGTGATGCAGGCTGAGGTCTTTAACTGCTCCTCATTTATTCATTGGGATCCGTCTTCAGCAGCTTGAAGTTTATCCAGGGGTTTAATTTAACCTTTTATGACAGAAACTTATTGCCAGTTTGCTAGGAAAGTAATGATTAGAGATGAATTGACATGCGGAGGTCCGGGACTAGGCAGCCATCTTCCTCACAGGTATCATGTGATCCTGGGATTTCATTCTTTCTAATGCTGTAACTTGGCAAAAGCTGGGACCCCCCAGATCAGCTACCTCACTACTGGTGCTTTCTCCCCACTGCTTTCCAGGGGAGGAGAGGGAGCAGGCTCACTGGGTGGGTGCCCAGCAGTGGCAGAGTTAAAGATGAATGGCTTGGTTTTTCCCAGGTGCTGAGCACCCACATCTCCTGTGGAAGTCAGTGGGAACTGTGGGGAACTCAGTCCTTTGGGGATCTCAGCCCGTAAATGCCAAAGTCTTTATGCAGCCCTGAGGAAGTTAAAGGGATTGCATAAGAGGGCAGAATCAGACCCTAGCAGAGTCTCCAGAGTGACCCTACAGCATCTTAGTGGTATTCACATCTGTGTACAACTGATGTGAGAGCAGAATCAGATAATGAACTCTTCTCTGTTCCATGAATGCAATCCCTCTGAAGTCAGTGTGGTTGCACCAGTGTAGCTGAAAGACACATGTGGCCTCCTGCATCATATCCTGCCCTGAATCCATGCGCTCAGCTGCTCTTCCATCAACAGGAGCTGCATATCTGCAGAGGAATGTTGGTTTGCATCTTTTAATTGTCCTTCTTTCTTCTTGAATGTTGTATGGCAGGGAGTTATCTGGCATCCTCCTAGGCAGGAATAAGTGCAAAGCAGCAAAGAATCTGACCATGGACCAGCTAGAAGGTAACAATGCCCCAGTTATCTGTCTTTCACTTTGAAAGGCAGGTTGACAAAAAGACTGTTCAAGGTTTATTTTTTAGCTTGTTAGATCTTTATTTTTTCTACTACAGTAGCAACTGTGGGGACAGCCCCCACCTGAGGTCAGGGCCCCCTTGTGCTGGAATCATAGAATCATAGAATATCAAGGTTGGAAGGGACCTCAGGAGGTCAACCCCCTGCTCAAAGCAGGACCAATCCCCAATTAAATCATCCAGCCAGGGCTTTGTCAAGCCTGACCTTAAAAACTTCTAAGGAAGGAGATTCTACCACCTCCCTAGATAATGCATTCCAGTGTTTCACCACCCTCCTAATGAAGAAGGTTTTCCTAATATCCAACCTAAACCTCCCCCACTGAAACTTGAGACCATTACTCCTTGTCCTGTCCTCTTCTACCACTGAGAATAGTCTAGAACCATCCTCTCTGGAACCACCTCTCAGGTAGTTGAAAGCAGCTATCAAATCCCCTCTCATTCTTCTCTTCTGCAGACTAAACAATCCCAGTTCCCTCCGCCTCTCCTCATAAGTCATGTGTTCCAGACCCCTAATCATTTTTGTTGCCCTTCGCTGGAATCTCTCCAATCCACATCCTTCTTGTAGTGTGGGGCCCAAAACTGGACACAGTACTCCAGATGAGGCCTCACCAATGTCGAATAGAGGGGAATGATCACATCCCTTGATCTGCTCGCTGTGCCCCTACTTATACATCCCAAAATGCCATTGGCCTTCTTGGCAACAAGGGCACACTGCTGACTCATATCCAGCTTCTCGTCCACTGTCACCCCTACGTCCTTTTCCGCAGAACTGCTGCCGAGCCATTCAGTCCCTAGTCTGTAGCTGTGCATTGGGTTCTTCCGTCCTAAGTGCAGGACTCTGCACTTATCCTTATTGAACCTCATCAGATTTCTTTTGGCCCAATCCTCCAATTTGTCTAGGTCCCTCTGGACATTGTACATACCCAATCCCTGGCCCAAACACCTTACAATCTCAGCTGACCAGACAGACAAAGGAAATAGGGCTGTCAAGCGATTAAAAAAATTCATTGTGATTATTCGTGCAATTTAAAAAAGTAATTGTGATGAATTGCATGATTAATCGCACTGTTAAACAATAATAGAATACCATTTATTTAAATATTTTTGGGTGTTTTCTACATTATCAAATATATTGATTTCAATGACAACACAGAATACAAAGTGTACAGTGCTCACTTGCACTGTAAAAAAAACAAAAGAAACAATATTTTTCAATTCACCTCATACAAATTCTGTAGTGCAATCTCTTTATCGTGAAAGTGCAACTTAGAAATGTAGAATTATGTACAAAAAATGGTTTTATTTTTTAATGCAATGTAAAACTTTAGAGCCTACAAATCTACTCAGTCCTACTTCTTGTTCAGTCAATCATTCAGACAAACAAGTTTGTTTACACTTTCAGGACATAATGCTGCCCCCTTCTTATTTACAGTGTCACCTGAAAGTGAGAACAAGCATTCGCATGGCACTGTTGTAGCCAGCATCGCAAGATTTTTACATGCCAGATGCGCTAAAGATTCATATGTCCCTTCATGCTTCAACCACCATTCCAGAGGACATGTGTCCATGCTGATGATGGGTTCTGCTCGATAATGATCCAAAGCAGTGCGCACCGACGCATGTTCATTTTCATCATCTGAGTCCGATGCCACCAGCAGAAGGTTGATTTTCTTTTTTAGTGGTTCAGGATCTGTAGTTTCAGCATCAGAGTGTTGCTCTTTTAAGACTTTTGAAAGCATGCTCCACACCTCGTCCCTCTCAGATTTTGGAAGGTACTTCAGATTCTTAAACATTGGGTCGAGTGCTGTAGCTATCTTTAGAAATCTCACATTGGTGCTTTCTTTAAGTTTTGTCAAATCTGCAGTGAAAGTATTCTTAAAATGAACATCATCTGAGACTGCTATAACGTGAAATATATGGCAGAATGTGGGTAAAACAGAGCAGGAGACATACAATTCTCCCCCACGGAGTTCAGTCACCAATTTAATTAATGCATTATTTTTTTAATGAGCGTCATCACCATGGAAGCATGTCCTCTGGAATGGTGGCCTAAGCATGAAGGGGCATACAAATGTTTAGCATATCTGGCAAGTAAATACTTTGCAATTCCAGCTACAAAAGTGCCACGTGAATGCCTGTTCTCAGTTTCAGGTGACATTGTAAATTAGAAGCGGGCAGCATTATCTCCCATAAATGTAAAACAAACTTGTTTGTCTTAGCAGTTGGCTGAACAAGAAGTAGGACTGAGTGGACTTGTAGGCTCTAAAGTTTTATATTGTTTTGGGTTTTAATGCAGTTATGTAACAAAAAAATCTGCATTTGTAAGTTGCAGAGATTGCACTACAGTACTTGTATGAGGTGAATTTAAAAATATTATTTCTTTTGTTTGTCATTTTCCCAGAGCAAATATTTGTAATAAAAAAATATAAAGTGAACACTATATACTTTGTATTCTGTGTTGTAATTGAAATCAATATATTTGAAAACGTAGAAAAACATCTAAAACTATTTAATAAATTTCAATTGGCATTCTATTGTTTAACAGAGTGATTAAAACTGCAATTAACCGTGATTAATTTTTTTAATTTTAATTTTAATTTTTTGAATTAATTGTGTGAGTTAACTGCGATTAATCGACAGCCCTAAAAGGAAGTGTCACTCCCTCTTTTGCAGATAGGGGACTAAGGCACAGGGGGAATAAGTGACTTGCCTGAATTCACACAGGAAACCTGTGGCAGAGCCAGGAGCTGAACCCAGGTCACATGAGTCCCATAACCACAAGATCCTCCTGCCTTTCCTCTGGTTTCATGATTCTCTTACCATATTGTTTCATTGACCTGGGTAGAATCTTTGTGTTGGCATAAAAAAAAACAACCCTAGGCATTATGTCCCTTGGTTTCCAAAGAGCATAGTACATGAAGTTCGTACATCCCACCTGACGTAACTGGTGGTACTTTCCCTACATGCCCACAGCTTTCCACCAGGCCTATAGTTTCTTCAGTAGGGACGTAGATGGCAGTATTGACCTAGAAGGCTTGGAGACGACTGCAAAGAAGCTGGGGATTAGTTTAACCGAACAAGAGGCCTACGATGAGCTGTCATATGCTGATATGGATGGTGAGTGTACACAATCATCCCTGGTTTAGCCCACAGTGGTACATTCCAAGGGTCTGTGTTTGTGAGTGTGTGGTGTTGTGCTCCCTTGAAACTCCTGGCACTGGGGGAGAGCAGGGTGTGGTGCTAGACACTCTTCCTACATGTCACATGAAGCAGTCCCTGCCCTGGGGAGTTTGCAGTCTAAATAGGCAAGATAGAGGGTAAGAGGAAGGAAGGATTAGGTCGGCATTTGGTGATTTGCCAGAGGCAACCCAGCGAGTCTGTGACAAGCTGGGAGCTTGCACCAGCTCTTCCGCGTGCCTTTAACTCATCATCTCCTGCACCTGGTTACAGAACGTGACTCCTGTAGGGAGTACAAAGAAAGCACATTAAGGCTACATCAAGGGTGAGATCTCAAAGCCTCGAAAACCAGGAGCTGAGAGAGTTAAAGGTGCCACAACATCCTGACCTCTGGGCCCTGGGCATTGGGATGAGGGGGTCCATCGCTTGCTGTCTGGCAGAGGTTTTTGCTAACTCCAGCTGGAGCAGTGGAGGGCCCGGTCTGTTACAAAGTGAGAGACCAACTCAGTGTGAAAGCAGGGCTCTTGCAGGGGAAATGGGCAAAGTGGTGGGCAGGTGGGGGCAGCTGTGCACAGGGCTAGCTCCAGGATGGGCAGGGAGTGCACGAGACTGACAACATGCTGATTCAAAGGGGTAGGGGCCAAGGGAGGATGGGACTATGCCCGCCTCTTCATTAGGCAGCTCTGTGAAGGGCACCATGTGAATGGGTGATGGGAGTTTGCCCTGCAGCTGTGGCTGCTCCCTCAAGAGGAATCCTGGCTGAGTCCACAAGAATTCTTCCTTGGGCTGCCCTGACATTAGCACACATCACTCACACACACACAAGGAGCCCAGACTAGAACCCCAGTCTTTCTGCTCCCAGAACTGCCCCTCTGCCAGCCAAGCTAAAGGACACCTCCCTCAGCAAGCATCCAAAGCAAGTCCCCTTGTGTCCTCTCTGTGACAACACAGACTCATACATACCCTCATACCCTCCTCAGCCCTTTCCAATGCAGCCAGTGGCTTAAAGCCACATTTGGGCCCAAAATGTATTGGCCCCTTTGGTTTCAAACTGGGATTCACTAAGTAAGGTTTTCTTCTCTTGTAGTCCTCCCCCCCCCACAGCCCTCCCCCCTCCCATGCACACAGGTCAGAAGCAGGCCAGCCATACAGCTATCATTATGGGCCCTACCAAATTCACGGTCCATTTTGGTCAATTTCACGGTCATAGGATTTTAAAAATAGTAAATTTCATAATTTCAGCTATTTAAATCTGAAATTTCACAGTGTTGTAATTATAGGGATCCTGCCCCCAAAAGGGGTTGTGGGTGGGTGGGTTTCACAAGATTATTGTGGGGGGGGGTTGCAGTACTGCTACACTTACCTCTGCGCTGCTGCTGGCTGCAGCGCTGCCCTCAGAGCCGGCCAGCTGCAGAGCGGCGGCTGCTGGCCGGGAGCCCAGCTCTGAAGGCAGATCCGCTGCCAGCAGCAGTGCAGAAGTCAGATTTCATGGGGGGGAGACCGGATTTCATGGTCCGCGACATGTTTTTCATGGTTGTAAATTTGGTAGGGACCTAGCTATCACTCTCTGACACAGGCTCTCTTGAGCAGCATGGCCTCAGAACTTAGACAGACCCATGCTGATGACAACCAACCGAGTGAGGGAGGTATTATTATGCACTTGTCTAGCGTGGATCTTAGCAACAGAGCCCCTTCTCCACCAGCACTCAGGGGAAGGTGGTTGTAGCCAACCTGGCCTGGAGTAGGCCCATCACTACCCTGTCCCTGGGGTGAAAGGTGCTTGATCAGTGGGAAATGCTGTTTACCTTGCAGGAGATGGGAAGGTGAACTTCTCTGATTTTCTGACCATTATCAGCGACAACAAGCGCTTCATCCAGGCTATAGGTGAGTGCGGTGAACCGGGCCCAGCCAATGGGATTGGCCACGGTCCCCCCGGCGATGTTAGTGTGTGGCCAGAAAATCCCACTTGCATAGAGGCATTGGTGTTTCCTGAACCTTGGGGCAATTGGGAGTTCACGTGATGTGGACTCGGACATCAGCATCTGGGGTCCCACAAAGAACGAGCTCGCGCACAGCAGGCCCCCATTCGAAACAGCTGTACAAAGCCTTGACCATCCAGCTCAGGGGAGGAGGCAGCTGCTGAGCTCCATGCTGAGGGGCCTGTGGGCACAGAGAAGGGTGCAGGCACTGGCAGAACTCCCCAAGGTAGCCTGGCTCATGAGGAGGAATCACCAGGAAAGGGGAGTGATGACGGGGAGCCCAGGGACCCTGGGGCCTATAAGCAGGGTTCAGATAGCCAGGCTGTGCTCCACATACTCAATCTGAGTCTCTCTGGCTGGAATACCAGGACCAAATCTGCCTCTTCCAAAGCGTAGGGGAGCAGCATTGTCTGGAGATACTGTGCTTCCTTGGGCGATGGGAGAGGGCCGTGAGAAGTACCCCTTGCTAGCACTTGCCCCAGTGCACCAGGCAGGAGACATGCTCCCACACACGCATACACCATACTTGCTCAGACAAAATGTTGTTGGAGGTTCCTGGTGCTGACTGGGGTCTCTGAAGGAGATGGGTTGGTGGGGTGGGCGCTCTGATTGACATGCATCTCCTCCTCAGCCCCCGAGAAAGGCAGCATGGAGGACCTTGATTCCGTCGACGCCTCAGGAATCCTGTTCTTTGAGGTCCTGTCAAAGCTGGTGGAAATGTCGGCTCTGCCAAGGAAGGCCATGCTTGAAATAGTCAGGTGAGTGCTAAAAGCTCTAGCAAGGTCTCCAAAGAGGGGAAAGGAGATCTCCATTTCATAGGCTCGGCAGACTCAAACAGCGGGCCCAGGGCCAGACTTACAAAAGTATTTAGGCACCTAAAAATGCAGCTAGGCACCTAATGGGGTTAACAAAAGCACCTAGGTGAGTTAGGTCCCTAACTTGATTGGAAGTCAATGGGAATTAGGCCTCTAACTCACTTAGGCACCTAGTGGAATTTACAGTAGTGGTTATCTGCATCTTTCCGTACCTAAATACCTTTGTAAATCTGGCCCCAGTTCTTTAGGCACATAAGTGAGCAGTGTACCTGTGTAGGCCAGGGCAGCCATATAAATGAGGACAAAACAGGGCCCTGTAGATATATTTCATACCTCCCCCCCGCTGCCCCCTGGAGAACAAAAACACACCTGTTCTATCTGCCATATGGCACACACCAAAAAGCATATCCCTCTTCTCTACGTAGCCCTTATGACCTTACCTCCAGAACAGTGCCTAAGCCTCCCAGTCTGGCTGCTTGCATCAAGCTGGAGCGTTGTCTGCCGGATTCTCCTTGGCAAGCTACACCTTTCCAGGGTATGAAAGATGAGGATGGCTGCAGGCTGTGTGAAGGAAAGCTGTGGGTAGCGGGGGCCGACCTCCAGGCTAAATCAGGATCGGCAACCTATCTTTAAAGGTGACCTGCAAAGAAAAAGAGGTGCTGTGGTTTGCTTCCTTATGATGGGTAGAGAAGGCCTAGAAAGGATTTTTTCACCCTTTAGGAGTACGGTTTTCAAGTCTTGCCTGTGCGGGTCTGGTTGGAGGACTTGGAGGTATGATCTCAGAGCTTTCTCTGCCCTTATTAGCAGGGCGGGGAGCTGAATCCTTAAGACAGAGAGCCCTTCTCCCAAGTGTTTTAAGATGCTTTGGAAAAACAAGGGCGCTAGACTCGGTTACTCGTCCTCTCAATGAACCGTCTCTTCCGCCATGAGCAGTCTTAACAGAAATCAGCAGGGTACAGTGCTATTCAGCCTGCACCAGGGTATCCCAATGGGATCCAAAGAGCGTTAATCTATCTGAGTAGAAATCCCTTCCTTCTCATGGTGAATCAGGATTCTGTTTCTAGATATTGCAGGTACCATAATCCGACCAGTTCTCCAGCTGTCCACAGTCTCCAAGGAGACGTAAGAGCTGAATTTATGCTAAAGTTAAAAAAAATTAAAAATAGGAAAAAAAAAGTTTCAAATCCTCCCCAGCCTCCTCTATGCAACATAAAGCAGGAAAAGGACACAAGCTCCATTCCCCTTTGCTAGCCCCCTTTAAAGAAGGCGAAAAGGGCTGTTCACTGGTTGTAGCTGTCCTGTGTGCAGAGTGTTTGGTGACACTGCGCCATCTTTTGTCTTCTAGTTACTACCGGCAGAAGTTCCTGGCGTCCACTGGCAAGCGGGCCTGGATAGATGCTGGCAACTTAATGGATCATGGGAAGGGACTCCACACGCTCAAAAAAGCCCCGACTCCTCAGAGAGGCAAAGTCACTCCTATGTCTGCCTTTGCAGGTGCTGCCCGCATCTCAGTGATGAATGACAAAGAGCTGGAAGCCTATGTGGAAACCCTCAGGGGTAAGGACTGCACGTGGCTCAGCCACTTGTGTTTGTGTGTCTGAGTGGCACCTCCACTGAAATTCCCAAAGAGGCAGAAGGCCCATTTGGGCGTCACTGCTATTCACTGCAGCATCCTAAGTCCCCTCTCCCTACTGGACTTTTGGGCTTTGGATCAGGGCCTAGGTTAGCAAACATTTTTTTGCTACCTGCACCCACGCAAAATAGACACTCCTTGGACTCCTCTGGGGACTGCACAAAGACATGAGTGACAGGAGGAAGCATAATCTTGTAGTGAAAGTGCAGGACTCCTGGGTTCTCTTCCCAGCTGTGCCACAGACTCATTGGGTGATCTTGGGCAAATCACTTCAGATTTATAGAAGTGGCCACTGATTTGGGATGCCTCCAAGCCAGGACTAGAACCCAGATTTGCCAGTTCCAGATCACTTATTCGATGAGAAATCAAATGGGGGGGGGGACTCTTCCAGGCTCCACCTACAAAATAAGCTCCACCCCTGTGAATCACCAGACTGACACCTTTCAAATGATCAAAATACGATCATCTGTTCTCTGAGCTGCACAGAGCACCTTGAACGTAGTTCCCCCTTCAGTGGGGCTTGAGTATGCCTCTGCGCTCTTTAGATTTGCTTCTTTCTTGATTGATTAAAAAAAAAAATAGTCTCTCCCAGATGCCACCCATTGATGGCACCAAAATGGGAAGTCACTCACAATAAATTGTGTAGATCTCCTTTCTTACATGAGGAATGAAATCGTTGACACATGCATTATCAGAATGGTCACCATGTAGAATAAACATAAAATGGGAGAATTAAAGTTAGCTTAAGTTTGGTTAAAGAAATAGGGGTTGTAAAGAAAGGTCTTGAAAGTAAAGAGTTATAAGGCCCGTAGGAATGAAGTAGGGAGGCCGTCTGGTTCAAAGGATAACTAATGAGATAAGGGGAAGTCTCTAAAAAGGCTTCTGACCAGTACGGGTGACTGGTTTTAATAAGACAAAGAGAATCTGTTTCAAAAAGAGCCAACATGGCCCTTCCCACCGCACACACCAGTGTTATCTCAAAAAACAGGGCCTATGTTAACCCAGATACAAAGGAAAACCTGTGTGTCAGCAAGAAGGAGGGGAAGAGATAAGGAGGAAAGGCCTTGGGGAGAAAGGAGGTTGTAATCTTGTCTGGATTAAGACTGGAAATAAGGGTGAACTGTCTCCAGTTGGCTTTTACCTGAAGTCAGTAATTGGCAATGACATCACTCGTTTGTTAAAGGGTACAAAAAAGTAAACTCTTCAAGGGTTCGTTGCTAATACTACCTGCCCACATCGGAGCGAACCAATATGCATCTAAGCACCCTTGGGTGTTTAGCCCATTTGTAAGTATCTTGATCAAATGCTTATAAATGTTTTGTTACTGTTTGGATGTAGTAAATTGCTTATTATTCAGGCTTTGTAGGCATGTTTAGAGCAGTTGTATAAATACCTTTCAGCCTCTGGATTTAATAAAGGAATTCATGATAATATCCTGCATAAACAATAATTCCAACACACCACTTAGCCCAAAGGAACCTTAAATAACTGCTTAGTTCTTCTTGGTGGCTGCTCAGTGTATAATAGCTCATGGGCTACCAAGGAGTCCATCTCCAGTTCTCAGAGGAACAGCCGTGTTAGTCTGTATTCGCAAAAAGAAAAGGAGTACTTGTGGCACCTTAGAGACTAACCAATTTATTTGAGCATGAGCTTTCGTGAGCTACAGCTCACTTCATCAGATGTTTACCGTGGAAACTGCAGCAGACTTTATATACACACAGAAATCATGAAACAATACCTCCTCCCACCCCACTGTCCTGCTGGTAATAGCTTATCTAAAGTGATCAACAGGTGGGCCATTTCCAGCACAAATCCAGGTTTTCTCACCCTCCACCCCCCCATCTCCAGTTCTTAGGACCTATGGCTAAGACTTTCAGAGGTGGCCTCTAATTTGGATGTCTCCATTTATGGTTTCCCAACTTTAGATGCTTGTGGGTTGATTATTCAGAGGTCCTGAGCACCCACAACTCTTTGCCTACAGCTGGAATAGTGGGGGCTCAACATTTCTGAAAATTAGGTACTAGATCTGTAAAGTTGGGCACCCAAAATCAGAGGCTACTGGCTCATATTTTCAATGTGTTTTACGGAAAGTAAGATACAAAAAAAGGAGAAAAAGTGAATAGGGGAGATCTCAGAATGTGTGTAGTCCTGCCTTGGTTGGATTGGTCATAGAATGGGAAGAGCCAAAGGCTAGAAAACAGATGGTGGGTACTGTGTCCAATAAGTGATATCCGTTGTTTTCTTTGCCCCTTTGCTAGCAAGCACTGTCCCCTCCGACAGTCCTTATGCTCAGGTACCCATCTTCCCATTGCTTCCCAACCGGGATGGAATGACAGTACCGAAGCCAAAAAAAGACTTACAGAAGCTGGAGATGCAGAGAAGGAAAGAGCCTATATCATCGTTCGAAAACCACTTTTTCCGTAAAAGAAACTGGCTGCGCGAGGTAAGATAAGGAAGCAGTTAATCTATGTAATAACAGATGACGCACAAGGGCAAGTCAAGTCTGAGTTGTTGTGCTGTAGACTCTTCCCCATTGAAATGTGTGGGGTTAGCACACATCCTTTCAACACTTACATTCCCTTGGACTAAGTGGGTCAAATTCAATGATGTCAATGGGGCATGACTCTGCGTAAGCCTGGAGTTGTCTAAGGTGATGTAATATACACATTGAGGGTGACGGAAGGAAGTGTAAATTACACAAACTTAACTTCCTTTTAGACCTTTTTAGAGTCATCACTGAATACAGCCAACAGAAAATTGTTCCCAGAAATGTTCTTGAAATTAATCTATGAGTACTGTGTAGTTTACCCTGCAGTTGGTGCAGCTGGCATACTGTGGCTGTATATATGTTCGAGATTAGATAAAGTGGGGAATTCTGGTGGTTTGTATATCTGGCATTGTATATCTGGCACCAGAGATATAATGGATAGAATAGCTCTCCCCTTTGCAGCCCAGAAAGCCTGATACCTCTGGGTGACTATTCCAGGTAAGACAGGATACACTTTTACAAGGAAGCAAATACCCTTGATTTCTCTTAAACGTATTAGGCTGGCTGAAAAGGGTGTGGGTTCGATTCCTGTCCTAAAAGATTTGAGGCAGGAGAGTCTGTCTGAATTCCCCCATGTTCCCATCTGCCACAGATATAAAGAATATATGATAACACGATAACCTGATGGGTTGTCTTGATGGGATGATTAAAGGAATGAACCCTGCCACGAATGCAGAAGAGAACAGCCGGCTGTCCGTCCCACAAAACAGCCTTGGTTTCTCACTTCCCAATCTCAAGATATGATCAAGTGACCCAGACCACACAAGACACTTACTGAGGATGTCTACTTTCTCTGTTATCCTCTGCAACACACATCCTGAGACATGTGGACAGCTGATGGGAAATCATGGCTGTGCATGACAACACTGAAAGATCTTTTCCAAGCAGCAGGCTGTGCTCCCTCCTCTTGGGGACAGTACTGGAGCATAGCAGTACTGGAAGTAGATAGGGCCAAACCCTGCTCTTGTATATTGCAGTGTAAATCTAGACTAGTAACCCCATTGACGTCAATGGATTTAGTCTGGATTTACACCAGTGTAACTGAGAGGAGAATTTTGCCTTGTACATATGCATGTACCCTTGCATTGCTGAGCTAGAGCGAATCAGATCTCATACTTCAGCCTGGCTGCTGCAGGAAGGGATTTCCCCAAATGTGATACACTAAACAATTGGCCAGGTGCAGTAGAGAGGGTTTTGTTGTCCCTGAAAGCAGTAGGTCACAGCCACTGCCTGAAGCAAGAGGCCTGTCTTGATGGACCATTGATAAAGCCTCTCTTTCTGTCTTTTTCAATCAGGGAACTGCGTTCAAACTTCCTGCTTCCTTCAGAGACCGGAAAAACGCCCTTAGTCTCAGCCCTCACTTGATGGAGAGGCAACACCGTTTGACTATAGAAGACCTGCGTGAGATACGACTAGATGTGAGTATGAAGTCTACCACCCCTTCCAAAGAATTCCTCCCTCCTTTGTCTCTGGTATTTTAGGAGATAACCAGTTTTACACTCCATCAGATCCTCGCCAATCAAACACAAGGCATTAGGAAGGGCCTATGGGGTCCCTTTCATCACCAGGGCACTAGTTTGGATGCCGACTGGGTTGCTAGCGATGAAAAGATGGCTATTTTGTGGCCTTTATAAAAAGAGTTCAGTGCTGGTGAAGTGGGGCCACATCACATGAACCAGCATCCATCCCAGCTGGCCTCATTGTTCTCCTTTTCGGAGGTCAAAGGAGATGGCTGTGGCCACCTAATACTACCCTTTCACCTAGCAGCCATCCCGTCAAGGTAGGGCTGAGACACGAGTGAGGGGCAGCATACGGATGTTTGCATTGCCATACTGCCCAAGCTATAGAGAAAGGACTTCAGCTCCCAGTGCCGTCAATCTGACTCCTTCCAGACAGAGAATAAGCAATGTCTCTCTGGAGTTTTGCTTGTTGAAATATAAAGCTGCTTAGTATATGGAACAAATTCAGACCTGATGTAAGCAAATCCTCTGCCACTGAAATTGCTGGACATGCGAGGTGCTCAGCATCTCTGAAAATCAGACCACTTTTATAGGGACTTAATTTTAAGTACTCAGATTGGAAACTCTGGCCCTGAGGTCCTCACTGCTCTGCATGGACATTAAAGATTCCATCTGCTATTTTCTGTAACAGTTAGAGGAGCTGACTCAGTCTATTTGACTTCCCTCCCCTCAAATTGTTCGCAACTTTTCAGACTGATTGCTGCCCTCTACCCCCAAAGGTGGCTGCATTTCAGTGGTGCTTTGAAGCCCTTTGAGACAAAAGGTGCTACAGAAATGAATGATTGTCAGTAACTCAGATAGTACAAATTACTGGGTTGCTGGTTCTCCATACCCCTGTTCCACCCTGATTGTCTCCTGGCAACAATTCCTCCTCTCCCAGAGGCATATGCAAGAGTTAGGAGCAGCAAGTACAACTACATTTGGATATTACCACTTAGATACAGAAGCAAGGGGATGGGGACCTTAGAAATATTGTAAGAACTGGGGTATATGCACAACCCTTTATAATACAGTGACTGTAGTTACACTGAAGTTCCAGTGTAGTTACAAGGTGTAACCCATACAATTAACTTTCTGGTGAAAGGATTTTAACTAAGGATCTGTATTACTTCTTAGTAATTTCAAAGAATTGCATGAAGTGTGAAACCAAAGGGATAATAATAAATAAGTCAGTTAATCTTTCAGTTACATAAATTGGTGATATTTACTGGCATCTAATTGCCGTCAGTGCTTGATAAAGGGCATCCAGGATCTTTTTTTGACAACCTCACACTTCCCATCTGTGAGACTTCTGCAGTAGCTGGTTTCCATTTGGGTAAAGATCTGGCTCCATGCTATTCTGCAGCCTATTTCAACCTCCATCTCTTCTCCATAGGTGAAGAGGGTAACTGAAATGTACAAGCAGGGGATGGCACTCAAGGAGAGGAACAGGATGCTAAGACTGTGGCGGAGGTTGCATGGTGGCCAGATTGGGCTGGAGTCAGGGAACCACAGTTTCTACCACACTTTCTCCACCTACTCCTGGTCGTGGAACACTCACCAGGAGCTGGTGACACCTAACGAACTTCAGCTCTACGATAACAAACTGTATCGCAGAGAACATTCCTCAGCCAGCTCTGATGACAGCGAAGTAAAGGGTGGGATAAGGAAAGGAAAAGAAAGGAAATGAGAAGAAAGAGCCATGCTGCTCCATTTTCTTAATATCACTGTTGACTACTATCATCCTCCCCACCCCATTCTTTTCCCCTATAACAGTCTCAGGCTCTTACATAGGTCAGACTGTCCGAGGTTAGGAAAGAGAACCGTTTCCCCTTTGCATACTGGCTAATACAATGAGAATTAAAAGAGAAACATGTTTTTCTTCTATCGGTCTCAGCTCTTTCTCTGTAACAATCACTGAATTCAGGAATATCACTATAGGGGTTACACAAGAGGATAGATTTGGGGGTAGGGTGTCAAGATTCCTCTATTCTATTCCTAGCTCTGCCACTGACTTTCTTTTCCTTGGTTTTCCCATCTCTGAAGTGGGGCTCACACCTACCTCAGAGGGAGGGAAGCTGTAGGGGATTCAATGACTGATGACCAGGGCTGTCAATTAATCGTGATTAACTCAAAAAATTAACTGCAATTTAAAAAAATTAATTGCAATCAATTTCACTGTTAATAGAATACCAATTGAAATTTATTAAATAGTTTTTCTACATTTTTGAATATATCAATTTCAATTACAACGCAGAATAAAGCATACAGTGCTCACTTTCTATTATTTTTATTACTAATATTTGCAGTGTAAAAATGATAAACAAAAGAAACAGTATTTTTCAGTTCACCTCCAAGTACTCGCAAAAAGAAAAGGAGGACTTGTGGCACCTTAGAGACTAACCAGTTTATTTGAGCATGAGCTTTCGTGAGCTACAGCTAGCTCACGAAAGCTCGTGCTCAAATAAACTGGTTAGTCTCTAAGGTGCCACAAGTCCTCCTTTTCTTTTTGCGAATACAGACTAACAGGGCTGTTACTCTGAAACCTCCAAGTACTGTAGTGCAATCTCTTTATCATGAAAGTGAAACTTACAAATGTAGATTTTTTTTGTTACGTAACTGGACTCAAAAACAAAACAATGTAAAACGTTAGCGCGTACAAGTCCACTCAGTCCTACTTCTTGTTCAGCCAATCGCTCAGACAAAGAAGTTTGGTTACAGCTGCAGGAGACAATGCTGCTTGCTTCTTGTTTACAATGGCCCCTGACAGCGAGCACAGGCATTTGCATGACACTGTTGTAGCCAAGGTTGCAAGCTGTTTACGTTCCAGATGCACTAAAGATTCACATGTCCCTTCATGCTTCAGCCACCCTTCCAGAGGACACGTGTGTCCAGGCTGATGGTGCTCGTTAAAAAACAAAGCGTTAATTAAATGTGTGCCTGCCCGCCTGGGGGAGAACGGTATGTCGCCTGCTCTGTCAGTGCAGCTGTCACATGGGGGGAAAAGGAGCAGCCGGGCCCCTGCTCCCTGAAACCAAAGGCTGTGCGATGGGGGCTGGGTGACCCCACTGCTCTGGGTGGGACGGGCCCCTAGCACCCCTTGCCCCACGTGGGACACATGACACGGGTGGGCGGTGACCTCACTGCTCGCGGGGCTGATCCCCCGCCCGGGGCCCGGCACGTGCGCGCGCAGGCGGCGGGCGGGAACTGGCGCGAGGGCGGGCGGGGCCCGCTGTTCCCGCCCTTCCCAGGCCGCCTGCTGGCCAAGGTAGTTCTCTCTCCGGTCGGACGGCGCGGGTCAGGCGGCGGGTTCCGGTTCCGGGTCGCGGAGCCTGTCATGGCGGCGCCCAGCGGGCCGGAGGAAGAGGCGGCGGCGGCGGCGGCCCCTGGGAGGAGGCAGCCGTTCGGGAGCCGCTTTCTGACCGACCCGAGCCGGCTCTTCCAGCACAACGCCTGGTGAGGGGACCCCCGCCGCCCCGAGAGCCGCCCTCGGGGTGGGCCGAGCCGAGACAGCCGCCCTGGGGGGAAAGACCCCCCCTTTCTGCGAGCAGCTTCCCCCTGCCCGGGGGGCACCCACCCCCCACCACGCGCAGCCCGACCCCCAGCCCCGGGGGGCGCAGACACCCTCCTGCCGGCAGCGCCCCCCCAGCCCCGAGGGGTACTGATCCCCCCCGTCTGTGCACTTGCGCAGACTCCCCCAGCCCTTGGGGGTCACTGACATCCCCTGCACACAGCACCCCCCAGCCCTGGAGACACCAAACGACCCCCAGTCCAGAGAGACAATGATCCACTCCTCTGTGCGCTCACACAGCCTCCCCCCACGCACAACCTCCCCCGGCCCAGTGGGCACTGACACCCCCCACGTGCAGCCCGACCCCCAGCCCCGAGGGGTACTGATCCCCCCTCTGTGCACTTGCGCAGACTCCCCCAGCCTGGGGGGCACCGACCCCTCACCACACGCAACCAGATCTCCAGCCCCAGGGGCACTGACAACCCCCAGCCCTGAGGGGCAATGATCCACTCCTCTGTGTACTCACGCAGCCCCGGGGGGGGTGGCACAAACACCCCCCCACACACACGCAACCTCCCCCAGCCTGGTGGGCACTGACACCCCCCATGCGCAGCCTGACCCTCCTCCAGCCTCGAGGGGCATCCTGCGAAACTGGGAGAACTGCCCCCCTTTCCACGTGCGCACAGTTCTCCCCCCTCGGCCCCAGGGGAACCAAGCCCCCACCCGCCTTTCCGTGCAGACCATCCTGCCCCAGGGGAACCAAGCACCCCTGATGGGAACTGTTCCTTCTCTCCAACTGCACAACCCGTCTCCCTCCTCACTTGATGGTAGGGTGACCAGATGTCCTGATTTTATAGGGACAGTCCTGATTTTGGGGTCTTTTTCTTATATAAGCGCCTATTACCCTCGACCCCCGTCCCAATTTTTTTACATTTGCTGTCTGATTACCCTACTTGGTGATCCAGTTTTGGATTATGTGACTCAAAAGCGCTTCATAAATGTAAATCCTCAATTTCCTGTTTCCAGAAATGAGGCATTCTTAGGGATCTACTGTTCTGTTTCTTTAAGTCTTTTGTCTCTATCAAATAGTATTGAAAGAATAACCCATTTTAGGTCCTGAATAATTCTGCTAGGCCCCTACATTTCTTTGTCCTGTCTCCTTTGCATCATCTTGCTTCGCTCTTTTTAAATTATCACTTACTTTAATGCCTGCGCAGCTGTGTATGCACATTGAAACTGTCAACATGTTTTTAACATCTGAAAGTTTCCCTGTATCCAGTGCTATCTCTAGGGTATTCATGCATATTGTTCAATATTAAATCTGTGTATGAATTAAAGCAATTTAGTACATGACAGGAGTATTGTCTGCTTTGTCAATAAAGGGTGCCTATTTGTATCAAATGTGATAGTGATTTTGTGGTGTGGATTTGTGTCCATTGAAACTGGATGGGCATCCAAAACCATTCACATACACCTCTGAACAGCCATCACATGTTATGTGATCAGCTTTAGATCACTACCTAACTGGCCCAGAGTTGAATTGGAGACCTACAGATGAAAATCCTATTATTACCAGTTCAGTGAGCCGTCTAATTCCCTCCCTTTGTTTGCTTATTAAGAGTGGTTTTGGTTCTTAATTTACCAGATATTGAAATGCTGTTGCACTGCCAGCAGCTCCCCTCTCCCCCGCCATCTTAACCTTCCTAGCTAAAGCGGCAAAGAGTCCTGTGGCAATAATGTCTGTTAGTCTATAAGGTGCCACAAGACTCTTTGCCGCTTTTACAGATCCAGACTAACACGGCTACTCTTCTGATACCTTCCTAGCTAAGTAGCTTATTTTATTTTTCCTAACAGGGATAATGTAGAATGGTCTGAAGAGCAGGAAGCCAGTGCAAGGAACAAAGTTCAAGAGAACAGCAGGCAGCTTGTTCCACAAGACAAACAAGGTACTTCTAGATGTCACTCTATTTCTTACAAATCTTGACGTATCAATACAATAGCTGACTATTCTAGCCAAAAACAAAGATTCATCTTCATTTATTCCCCCCAAAAATTTTCCAAAACTGCTGATTTTAAAGACTCAGGGTCTGTTTAGTATGTGCCACTAGATGCCTTTAGAACTTTTCCCATAACTCATCCCATTAGACTTTAATGATAGGTTTCAGAGTAGCAGCCGTGTTAGTCTGTATCTGCAAAAAGAACAGGAGTACTTGTGGCACCTTAGAGACTAACAAATTTATTAGAGCATAAGCTTTTGTGGGCTATAGCCCACTTCATCGGATGCATAGAAAGGAACCTATAGTAAGAAGATATATACATACAGATAAGTTGGAAGTTGCTATACAAACTGTGAGAGGCTAATTAGTTAAGATGAGCTATTATCAGCAGGAGAAAAAAGCTTTTGTAGTGATAATCAAGATGGCCCATTTAGACAGTTGACAAGAAGATGTGACTTTAAGTGATCTTGGCTGGGAGGATCACTTTGGCCTTGAACTCCCTTGTTGATGTTTTATGTATTAATAGGAAATGCCATAGATCATATAAACAAACTTCTCCACTGGGAGAAGGGCAAGGGGCTGATTCTGTTCTAGACTTCTGTTCTGATTCTGTTCTGCCTTCATGGCTGTCTATCTGTCTAGCAGCTTAATGACTTCTAACATTTAATCTTCAAGTTCCTTGCATCATGATATGTTGCTTGTGAAATAAACTCAGTTTTTCTCCTGTTAAGCTATAGGCAGTATTAGAGGTACCCATATTTATCTGCATTAAGTTAATGGTAATAGTTGAAACAGAGACTAAGAAAAATGTTAGTTTATCCAAGATCATGCATTGAATGATTGGCATCAAATCATAGGATTGGAAGGGATCTCATGAGGTCTTCTAGTCCAGTCCCCTGCACTCAAGGCAGGACCAAGCACTATCTAGACTAGGGGTGGGCAAACTTTTTGGACCGAGGGCCACATCGGGGTTGTGAAACTGTACAGAGGGCCGGGTAGGGAAGGTTGTGCCTCCCCAAACAGCCTGGCCCCTCCTCCTATCCGCCACCTCCCACTTCCCACCCCCTGACTGCCCCCCTCAGAACCCCGAACCCATCCAACCCCTCTGCTCCTTGTCCCCTGACTGCCCCAACCCCTATCCACATCCCTGCCCTCTGACAGGCCCCCCAGGACTCCACTCCCAACCCTCCCTGTTCCCCGTCCCCTGACCGCCCCCCACCTCCACCCCATCCAACCACTCCCTGGGACCTCTGCCCACTTGGGCCAGAGCAGTGGTGGTGTGGCTGTGGGGGAGAGGGAACAGCAGGGGAGGGGCCGGGGACTAGCCTCCCCAGCCAGGAGCTCAAGGGCCGGGCAGGACGGTCCTGCAGGCCGGATGTGGCCTGCGGGCCGTAGTTTGCCCACCTCTGATCTAGACCATCCCTAACAGGTGTCTGTCCAACCTACTCTTAAAAATCTCTAATGACAGAGATTCCACAGCCTCCCTAGGCAATTTATTCCAGTGCTTAATTACCCTGTTAGGACATTTTTCCTAATGTCCCATCTAAACTGCACTTATTTCAATTTAAGCCCATTGCCTCTTGTCCTATCCTCAAAGATTAACAAGAACAATTTTTCTCCCTTCTCCTTGTAAGAATCTTTTACATACTTGAAGACTGTTATGTCCCCCCTCAGTCTTCTCTTCTCCAGCCTAAACAAACCCGGTTTATTCAATCTTCCCTCATAGATCATGCTTTGTAGACCTTTAATCATTTTTGTTGCTCTTCTCTGGACTTTCTCCAAATCTTTCCTGAAATGTGGCACCCCGAACTGGACACAATAGTCTAGTTGAGGCCTAATCAGTGTGGTACTAAAGTTCTAAGCTGGTTCTTTCAAATTCCCTTCACTTGCTCAGACCTTGGTGCAGGAGATATTGGCGTATCCATCACTTAAACTCACAGTAGTTATAAAATCTGAATCAAGCTGGAGAAGCATAGCTCTGCAGCTAATGTTTTGGTTAAAGCTGCTCTAAAGTTCACCCAGCACCTTTCCTTTCCTACTCCTCTCCTTTCCTCTCCTACTCCTACTCTCTGCTGTCCTCTGCTATATCTTTCTCTCAAGAGCAAGACTAGGGATTTGGTTGATGTTACTTGTTATATCCCACCTCACACTTGGATGTAGCTAAATAGGAATAGTCTATGTTGGTATTTCTACAGAAGGCTGCTCCTGGGTATCGAGCTGGACTTTCTTCTTTAATTAAAATTAAAGGAGCATGAGTCTATTACATCTGTAAGGCAAAAATGCGATTTCGGATGGGGCTATTCAGGCCCTTTCCATGTAGCATTCCATTGTGTTCACAGTAGCAGGCTTTTTACTATGGCTAAGATTGACCCTCCTAAACGCTTGGGTCTAGATTCTCAAAAGTGCTCAGTACCCAGCAGCAGCAATTGTGATATCCAACATGCTGAGTTCATTTGAAAATCAGGCCATTAGAGAATACGAGAAAACTATCCACTAGCTTTGCTTACTCCTAGAGTAGAGGAGAGATGGTAACTCTGGCACCTCTGTGGGACTTAATATACTGCTATAATTCAGTGTATGGTACTCCGTAGTGGTATTCTAGACAGAATGGAATCCCTGCTGAAGCTCTTGTGATCTAAAGCATGGGTAGCTACACTACAGAGCAGTACAATGCAAAGCTGGATATTAGTCGTTACAGCTGCAGTATCTTGTCGAAGGTGGGCCTTCAGAATTTATTTTGAAGGAGAGGGGAGGGTGTCTGGGAAAGGGTATTAACTAGCTGGGGCATGGAAAAAGCAGTGTGGCTTCCACTCTTTCCCTTTGGAGACAATAATTCATTGTGTCCATGGAGTCTCTGATTCTCTCCTCATCTTCTGTGGCCATTAATTTTTGTTTGGGGACACATTTCATCCAGGCGATTCCTATCGTGTGAAAGGGTGAGTATGGGCTGGACTTTGGGGGTTGTCCTCACAAGGAAGAGCAGAGAGATCAGGACTTCCAACCAAGGAAAGAGATCTGCAGGAATCCAGCTCACACATGGACGTCGTCTCATACTAGAGTTCTGACTAAAGGGAATATTTTTAATATTCCTGATCTTGAAGCAGGAATTATGGGTGAAGTTCATTGGGCCATGCTGGGAAAACGTCAAATTAGATGATTATAATGGATCTTTCTGGACGTAAAATCTATTTTGTGAGTGATACTTATCAGCTGGTCCTTGATTTCTTGTTCTTACGCTTCTACTAATAGTCTGCACTGATATGAGGTCTTTGTTGTTTTACAAACAGTAAGTGCCACAACATCTCTGAGGTAGGTAAGGCTTTATACAGGACTGCTAGAAGGACCACCACACCTCTGGGATAGAAAATAACCTCTGTCCAGTAATGCACAGCACTACTGCGTTATTCTTCAGGACAGGAAATGCATAGTATCTCATGCAGTGGCTATCACGGGAGGCATTTAGGTGAGAGGTTCTCAACCAGGCGTACAAGTACCCCTTGGGGTATTCAGACGTCTTCTAGGGGTTACACCAACTCATCTATATATTTGCCTAGTTTTACAACAGGCTACACAAAAAGCACCAGCGAAGTCAGTACAGACTAAAATTTCGTACAGACAGTGACTCATTTATATGGCTCTATATACTATATACTGAAATGTAAGTACAATATTTATATTCCAATTGATTTTATAATTATATGGTAAAAATGAGAAAGTCAGCACTTTTTCAGTGATAGCATGCTGTGACACTTTTGTATTTTTATGGCTGATTTTGTAAGCAAGTAGTTTTTAAGTGAGGTGGAGCTTGGGGATACGCAGGACAAATCAGACTCCTGAAAGGGGTACAGTAGTCTGGAAAGGTTGAGAGCCACTGATGTAGGTAATTAGAATGTAGATCGCCAAGTTGCAATCTTGCCAAGATACCAAGGTTATCTTCCCCTACGTGTATGAACATGTGGAATTTTATCAGTACCTCATGTTTTCTCATCTGAAAGATGGCACCACTAGCACTGTACTTCCTTGCCTCCACATTAAGGCATTGGTTCCATGGAGCTCAGGAAAAACCACCAGCTACTGAATCAACAATACCACTTCCTCTGGAACTTTAGTGGTCTTTGTCTCCTGTGTTAACACTGAATAGGCTTGAATCTGCTTAGTTTGAGATCTGATTGGATCACAGCATGAGGTTTTGGTTAAACCTGTCAGATGTTAAAATCTCTCTTGACTTGGATCTGAGGACATGGCTCTTTGAGGCCCTTATAACTAAGATAAAGTTAGAGGGATTATTTTTATATTTAGTAGTTTGTGCTTCAAGATAAATCCTGCTAAAAATACACCCAGAACTGACTTTTCAATTCTTTGCCAAAACAATTTTTTTTTCCATTGCCGAAGCCTTCTTTTAGACTGAGACTGCATTTCTCCCCAGACATTTCCAGCCTTCTTTTCTTTATCCTCCTTCAGACCCCTCTTATACAGTTAGGGAGATTCCAGCTTAATTTTCTGTGTCGCAGGCTGGCTCAAGAGTAACTCCAATTTTAATGGATGCCCCTGCTTAAGCCTTCTATCCTTGGTGGGTGGTAGAGAAATAGAGTGAGAACTGTAGAAGAGGGTGAGTAATCATAATCGTAGGTGAATTTTCTGAGTTCAGTAAATAACAAGTCACTGTCCAAAGTTGTTTAAGGGCTTGCATGTTGTTGAAATGCAGTTGGAGTCTGTGGCCCTCAGCCATAACACTTACAAGTTGATCAGCAGCATAAGGGCACTGAAATTAGTTATCTCTTCCCAGCACAATAGGCCAGGACTTCTCATGCCAAAACCTCACTTGAGAGAGAGGCTCACCACATTTGGAAGATGCTAATCAGTTCCTCATGCTGAGTTCATTTCCCAAGAGAGGAAGCAGCTCCAAGAACGGTATTAGGTATCTGAAATCTGTGCAGTCATGTCATGGAAATTTTCAGGCCATTTCTGATCCCATTAGAAACTAACTCAATCACCTCCACTTCACATCCGCAATAGAGAGGAGTTCTTCCTGCTCTTGCTCAGTATTGTGTTACTCATTTTATTAAATTGATCCAGGAGGTCTGAGAGATTAGAATCTGCAAGTGATAACACTCCCCACTAAGGTTTCTTGGCTGCATGGGGGAGCAGACATTTCCCTTAGTCTTCTTTTCCTGTCTGTAATCTCAGAAATGTCTGATGCTCTAAATTGCACAAAACACTGGAAAATAAAATACTGGGAGCAGTCCTGTGCTGGCCGTAAGACTAAGTTATAATAATGTTTGTAATTTCACACAATTTCAAAGCATGGTACAAATACTACCCAAGTCTTGCACAACCTCTATGAGGTAGCTGAGTACTACCCCATTTTTCAGATGGGAAGCTAAAAGGCCTGATCCCAAAATATACTAAGCACCTTCATCTCGCATTGATTTCACTGGCAGTAGTAGGTGCTTAGTACTTCTCAGGGGTGAGGCCCTAAATGACTTTCCTCAGGTCCCAGAGAGAGTCCGTGGAAGTGACAGGGAATAGGACCCAGAGGTTCTTTATCAGTTCTCGACAAATAGGCCTTTTCTATTTCAGTGCAGAGAAAATCCAGCTAGAAAGACAAACAACTTCTTTCACAAACACCTTCCTTTTTTATTCCTAATGAGGTAGTGTGATGTCATAGCTGGGGAGAGGGCTGATCGCTCCTCATGCAAGGCAATTAGACTCAAATCAGGATGCTCCTTGATGAATAAGCCTAATTCTTAAATAAGTTGCTAAATACAGCATGGAGCTTGTGACCCCTGTTTGATTAAACTGATTGCAAGCTAAGAACTTTGACTTGTCTTCTGTTGACCTTTCTTCTGTGTCTTTGTTTACAGATGAATATGAGCTCAATGCTAATGAATACTGGAATGATTTCTATAAAATCCATGAAAATGGCTTCTTCAAGGACAGACACTGGCTATTCACTGAATTTCCTGAACTGGCACCAAACCAGAACCTAAGTCAACCTGAAGCTTCTGCATACAAAGATGGTTGCACCAGAAAACCCAGAAACACCGGGCGGGGGAGCTGTGAAAATGGTCTTTGTTCATTGGAAACCAGAACACAAGAGCATCATCAATTGGACTTGATGAAAGACAGTAGTAATATCATCAACAGACTTGACACAGATGGAGAAGGAATACTGAAGTTGGGTGACCTGAAACTAAGTGATGGTGACTTCCCAGGATCCTCTGCCACTTACCGTATACTAGAGGTAACGTCAGTGAGTGAGAGAAACAGCATCTTTCCCAAGTGAATCAAACTTGCCGTCAGAATCTTTGTTCACGAAGGTGACAGACTTCAAACTAACATGTCGTCGTGTACAGCCTCACCAAATCCTGCAGCCAACACAACTTTACATACAGAACCAACCGTCTTTCTTACAAATCTATCCCAAAGCTCTTTACAGAAATGAATAATAGGAGAGAAGCTGTAACATAGGCAAGGAGAGAGCTTAATTTTCAGCTGAAATTTGATATGAGGGAAAGATTCAGGAAGGTTGCTGCAGAGGAGAAGGCTCTTGTACCAGCAGTAATGAGACTAAGCAAAGGAATAGACATAGTCACAGAGTTTGAGGCCAGAAGGGACCACCAGATCATCTCATTTGACTCCCGTCCCCATATTCCACAGACCACTAGCATTACCCAGCACCTCTACAATAAACCCAACAACCAAAATTAGACCAAAGTATTACAGCCCACAGGAGACTAAACTGTTATGTGCCACAGGCAGAGAATAGGATTGTCCAAGACCCTTGTAATGGCAGAGAAATGATTAAATGAGATATGCCCAGATAATCCTGACAAGTGATTTGTACCCACATGCTGCAGAGGAAAGCAAAAAAACCCCATAACAAGTGGGGTATGGGAGGATAGAGAGAGGACCACAGATGTGAGATGGACTGGAGCAGCTCAGTGGAGGGTGTTAAAAACAAAGAGGAAAACTTTGAACTGAATTAAACCTGTTGGGTTTTGGTTCAGATTGGTCTTTGTGACCAACTAGTTCTCAAAGGGATCTGTATCTGACTGTGTCCCACACTGAGGCCTTCTGAGATTCAAAATGCAAGTTATTACTATCTGATGTTAAAGTAACGGCTGAGGTCTCAGCATGAATTCTCGTTGTGTAAAGAGCTGGTTTGTTAACCGTGTTCAGGAAGCTTTCCTCTGTCCCTGACTTCTGGGTTCTGCTCCTGAGTCTGTCTGACTTGAGTGATATAAAACTCTGAAAACTATATTGCAGACAAAACAAATCTTTGCAGTACAGCTAAGGAATTCTCAGGTAGTTGTGAGGTCTCAAAATGGTGATGCATAAGGGGTATCAACAGCATTCCTAGAACATCGGGCTAATAAACTATTAAAGCTGAAATATTTGTGCTGAGTTTGCCCACACAATCTGTCACTGTGGATGATCAGTCATCATATATCTGTGGCTGGTTCAGTTTAAGAGTTGCATTAACAGCAGTGGCCCGCCACCTGTTCTGTTGGAGCCCTGTTCTCCCAGAGGTGAGTCAGCATAAATAGCTTTGCAGCTCTCTGCAGGATCCTAGCACCTAAAACCGTGTTAGAGGCAACTTTCCATGCTATTATACCATCTCTGCTCTCATATCCCACCGGTATGCGTTCTGCACCCGCCGTCATTTCAAACATCCAATAGTACATTCCATTCTGCTTACTTCAGTCCTTCCACAGAAGTCCCTAAACATTCAGGAACAAAAGCTGCTGAACTAAATTGTATGGCTTCTCTTCTCTTCAAATGAAGGTGAGGGGCAAGGGGCAGTAGCACCGCAGGCCCAGTTATAACTAGGGATAGTAGGAGAGCCATCTAGAAAGGGAGACTGAAATAATAGGGTGCAACTATAACAGAAAGAAAAAGAGAGCAAAGCAAATTTCCTTCTCCTCCCCCACCCTTCCTCATTGTCTCTGTATGGAAATGAAACTGACTAACTCCTGGCCTTTGAGACTGCCTGAGTGACTCATACTGGTTGTTATGCTTGCAATTCCAGCTATAACAACTTTCAAGAATATCAGTGATCCACACAATCTGTCAGACTATTGGTAGAATTAGGTAGCTAGCTTGGTGGCTTCCTGTGGATGCTCGGCTGCAGGGCCTGATCCTGAAAGGTGCTGAGCATCTTCATCTCTTATTAATGGGAGTTGCAGGTGTTCGTTGCTGTTTGGGATTGGTCCCCAGTAGGTTGCTGGAACATCATTTTGTGGCTCGAGGGTGATGCTTTGTAACAGCTGCTAAGTTCAGACTAGAAAGCAGGAGTCAGTGAGGAAAACAGTACAGGTGTGTAACTGGCTGCTCTTTTTCTGCAGGTTGGCTGTGGTGCTGGAAATACGGTCTTCCCAATTTTGCAAACCAACAAGTAAGCAGCTTTGATTATTTATTACTTGTAGAGAAAAAATTAGTAACTGGAAATGTTGTGTTCCGCTCCTTTTTTTTTAAATGCATAGACCCATTGCATATAAAAGAGGCTAAACACAAACACACCCACTTGTCAATTCTGTCCACACACGTTTGAATGATTGAATTGAGGTTAAAAGGTTGCTGAGACTCCTTAGGATGCGTTTGGTGGTCATGAAATTCTGCACATCCACTCATCTGTGGCTTTCAAAGCACTCTACAGACAAGCTTCCCAATCTCTGTTTTCCTTCCTTTCCCCCAAGACTTTAAGCATCATTGTACAGATGGGGATAACGGAAGCACAGAGGCGCTAAGTAACTCAACCAAGACCACACAGCAAGTCATTGGTAGAGATGCGGATAAAGCCCAGTGCTCCTAACTCCCAGCTGCATGCTCTAACCATTAGACCCACTTCTTCCCTAAAACTTACTCTGCAAGTTGAATTGATTTTAAATCAACAGTTTTAATCCTAATTTAAATCAGCAAGCAGGAAACCTTGATTTAAGTCAACAATTTTAATCTTGTTTTGCATTTGTACTACTTAGTTCTTTTCCTAAAGAAAGATTGCTTCTCATTGGCTAGTAACCATTAAAACGTTGATTTACTAAACTAAATATAGCCTTTACACTAAATTTGGTACTGCTTGTTGCTAACCAGGAGGATACACTATCTCAATACACATTTATTTAAGAAATTATATAGCTTAATTTACATTATTCAGATTCATAATTTTTAATTTTTTTATTGTGTTGGAAAATGGTGAATTTCTTTTTGACTAGATGAAGATTAATTTAGATGGGAATTGGAATTCAATTAAAATGCACAAATCCAGCATTTAAAATTTTTTTTTATTGCTTAAATACAACTACCTTATATATGGTGGATACAAAAGAAAAAAGAAAGAGGTAAATAGTGAGGTGGCAAAATTACATAAGATACATAAGAAAAAGGAAAGGGGTGAACAGCGAGTTGGCAAAGTTTGCAGATGATAGTAAACTACTCAAGATAGTTAAGACCAAAACAGACTGTGAAGAACTTCAAAAAGATCTCACAAAACTCAGTGACTGGGCAACAAAATGGCAAATGAAATTTAATGTGGATAAATATAAAGTAATGCACATTGGAAAAAATAACCCCAACTATATATACAATATGATGGGGGCTAATTTAGCTACAAATAAGCAGGAAAAAGATCTTGGAGTCATCGTGGATAGTTCCCTGAAGACATCCACGCAATGTGCAGCAGCAGTCAAAAAAAGCAAACAGGATGTTAGGAATCATTAAAAAAGGGATAGAGAATAAGACGGAGAATATCTTATTGCCCTTATATAAATCCGTGGTACGCCCACATCTTGAATACTGCATAAAGATGTGGTCTCCTCATCTCAAAAAAGATATACTGGCATTAGAAAAGGTTCAGAGAAGAGCAACTAAAATGATTAGGGGTTTGGAACGGGTCCCATATGAGGAGAGATTAAAGAGGCTAGGACTTTTCAGCTTGGAATAGAGGAGACTAAGGGGGGGATATGATAGTGGAATATAAAATCACGAGTGGTGTGGAGAAAGTGAATAAGGAAAAGTTATTTACTTGTTCCCATAATATAAGAACTAGAGGCCACCAAATTAAATTAATGGGCAGCAGGTTTAAAACAAATAAAAGGAAGTTCTTCTTCACACAGCGCACAGTCAACCTGTGGAACTCCTTGCCTGAGGAGGTTATGAAGGCTAGGATTATAACAGGGTTTAAAAGAGAACTAGATAAATTCATGGAGGTTAAGTCCATTAATGGCTATTAGCCAGGATGGGTAAGGAATGGTGTCCCTAGCCTTTGTTTGCCAGAGGGTGGAGATGGATGGCAGGAGAGAGATTACCTGCTAGGTTCACTCCCCCTGGGGCACCTGGCATTGGCCACTGTCGATGGACAGGATACTGGGCTGGATGGACTTTTGGTCTGACCCAGTATGGCCATTCTTACGTTCTTAAGATTCTTAACACATGTTTAGTATTTAAAACTAACTGATTTATTAAACAAATGAAGTATTGCGTGTAGGTAGAGAATTGAACTGATTGTTTCTGGTCACCATTTCTTTCAGGAATTTAAAACTAGTAGTTTTCATCCTCTTACGCCTCGTTTTTATTCATAGATTGGGAGTTGAAAAAGCAGGAAAATTTTGTTTATTTTTCCAATCAATTTCTCAACTTTGAATGAACTAGTCATTGAATTGAAATAGTTGAATAAATTTAAATGAAGAAAATATTCACTCTGCACCTGCATAAGAAACTGCTGTTGTCAAAAGATAGTTTAGCACTTCGACAAAATTTAGTTATAGGTGCTTAGCCAGTGACTACCACCACTTCAGTGCTTTGATTTTCTTTAAAACTTTGGCAGCAAACATATACTGGTTGAATATTTTTTACTTAAATGATTTTAATAGATTATAGCAAGTGTAGGTATTAATGTAGGTTGTCATAATTTCAAATTTAATTTTAAATAGGCTTATTTTTAAAAATAAAAACATATTTAAATTAACAATCCAGGTTTTTTTATGTTCAGTTTTTATCCACCCTGAGAACCATATGAGGCACGTGACTGTTTCTTGTTTCTTTTGCATTCATTTCAGTGATCCAGGGCTCTTTGTTTATTGCTGTGATTTTTCCAACACAGCTGTGGATCTTGTCCAGGTAAACTAAATATTGCACAAGTTCTAGATGAAGTCACAGCTAGGTGGAAGCAGCTGATCCTGTGCAGCATTTGCAAAGAACTATAATTAGCACTGCCTTTGTTAGTTCAGTTTTGCTGGTAGCTTGATATTTAGCTAGAACTGGATGCTGCCTCTCAGTGCAAGCAGATTAGGGGATCTGGCCATTGGAGGCTGCAGGAAGGAAGGGAACAGGATTAAATTTTAAAAAAGGGTGGGGGGGCAGTTTAACAATGGTGCTGGAAGAATAAGTCTGCTTTCCCTTCTCCTGTTACCAGCATCGTTTTTCCAGACCAGATGCTGTTTAATGGGGTAACTGCTGAAGTTTTGACGTCTTTCAAACTATTTCTTACAGCCTCAATCAATTAATGTTATTCTTGATTCACTTGTATCATTGATGTAACCACAGGTCTGGAAGCAGCATTTAATTGCTGCTGCACAGGCAGCTGGCTTGATGTCATGGTGGATGTTGACTTTGTTGTTTGGGGCAAGGGTTGACTTTGGCTATGGAATAGCAGGTATTAACAAACAAATCGGTTTAGAATGGAGTTTGGGAAACTTCGCTAGAGTGTTAAATTGACCAGCCAGTTTGATAGGAGAGATTGTGAGGGGGCGAAGGAAGGCAGCAAGGGGCAGCTGCTCCAGCCTGACTGTTGGTGCTCCCCACCTTCCCAAGTAGCCACAGAGTGAAACTGACCAGAGTCTGCATGTCACTGGGAGTGGGGTTGCTCCACATCTCTGTAGAACAGTCCCCTTCTGCTTAGGAATCTAAATATGGTTTTGAGAGCCTGGCATTAGATATCCTGGTTTGAAATGTTTAACCTAAGGGCCCAGTGCTATCCTACTGAAATCAGTACAAGTTTTACCATTGATTTCAGTGGAGCAGATTTAGGCCTTGACCCTCTGTGCAGCTATAAAGGGGAGAATTCCAGCTTGATGGTATAAATCACCCATTTCTGGCCTTGATCGTTTGTGAGAGGTTTGACCTTAAAGCTGTTGCTGGTCCCACAGTCTGGCACTGCTTTTTTTGGTAGTAGTGAAGGACTGAATAGAGTGAGTCCGGAACTCTCTTATAACTCTGCCGTATCTACTTAATAATTTTCCATAGTTCCCCTCCACTTCCCTTTCTGACATCCCTCGAATATTCTAATTATAATAGCTGTACACACAGGGGTTATTCTGAAATGGACTCAAGGCCTCTGGGGATATGTCGACACTGCAGCAAAGGGCATACCTCCCAGCCTGGATACGCAGACTCCGTTCTAACTCGTGCGCTTAAAAATAACATGTGGACATTGCGGTGTGGGCGATGATTCAGGCCAGCCAGTCAGGCAGGCTTGGACTATGGATGGCTACCCCGAGCCATCGCCTGTGCCGCAGTGTCCACACAGCTATTTTTAGCACTCTACCTTGAGCAGAGCTAGTGTGAGTCTATCCTGGGCTAGGAGGCACTAATCCAACTGCAGTGTAGACATACCCTGGCTCTTCCAGCTTTTCCATGTGAAAGTGAAATGGAGATTGTGCAGCCAGGTAGCATTGGTATTTGTGTCTGACAGTGTCTGTATCTTCTTGTGTTGCTCCTCTTTTAATTGCAGACCAATTCAGAGTATGACTCTTCCCGCTGTTTTGCCTTCGTTCATGACCTGTGCAAGGACCAAAGCCCATACCCAATGCCAGAGAAGAGTCTTGACATCATTATTCTCATCTTTGTCCTATCAGCTATTCTCCCAGAGAAGTAAGTCAGCCTCTACTAAAGCACCAGCAATTCACTGTAATGAAAGGAGAAAAGGCTGCACATGACAAATGCAGTCAAAGGTCCTTCATGGGGGATATTAAAGTGATATTGTCAGGTTAAAACTTCTGTAGTGAAATAATCCTTACCTGTGTTACTGAAACTCTAAATTTAACCTAATGTACTCATCACCCTGTGCTCTTTATATACTTTGTGCATTTCATTCCACTTGGACAATGAACAAGCAGTAGGGTCAATTTCACTTTATGGATTTGCCACCTTAGAGCAGTGCCCCAAAGTCTGAGCTGCAAATGCTACCAGGGAATGTCTGAATCCAAGTAAACTATCCCCATGGGCTTCTTTTTTTTGCTCCTGAAATGGCTTCTATTAATAGTACGCTACTTGAAACTTCATTTTATTTACATGCCTGCATTTTGGTCCTAAACTCACCGGGCAGTGTCATTTTTACAGATGAGCAAAGTGAGCACAGAATTTACGGGCAGTGTCCCCATTAACTCTGTGCTCACTTTGCTCATCTATAAAAATAGGTGTAGTATAATATTTACCTACCTCACAGGAGGTGGAGAGCAAGATATCTTACCTATATTCAGAATACATCAGTTGTATGTAGTGCATCTCATGGCAGGACAGAGAGACTCCTGGTAACAGTAGGAGCACAAAGAGGATTTCTTATTCTGATCTCTGGTCACATACCAACCCTGTGACTCTTTTGGCTTTCTTTCTATGGGTGTGACTAGCACAGCATGTGCTGCTGAATGTCCCCACGCAGGGCTTCCCATAGTTTGGCCTGGAAAGTACAATCATGGAAGGGACTGCTGACTCCACGACATAGTACAGATTATAGTAATGCTTTTTAAAATGGGAATACTTACCAGATAGTAACATGGTGTGAAGGTAAATGCAATTTACAAACCAGTATGTACTTAAATAATTACCTACTGTTCATTGTGTGGTTAGTGTTCAAGAACCTTGTCTGAGGTGACAAATCTGGACGCCTGAGTAGCCAACGCGATGTCATAATGCCAAATGCCTCAAAAACAGTGGTCTCTTCTTCCCATCTGAACCATGTCCAGGCCAAGAAGACATTAAACATCAATTTCTGTGGATTACCATTGATGCACAATCATCATCCATGGTACTTGGGGATAACCCTGGACTGCGCGCCCAGCTTCCATTGCCACCTTGAACAAACCAAAAGGAAAACGAAGGCCAGAGTCCACATCATACAGAAGCTTGCAGGACCATCTGTGGAAAGCGACGCCTGCATGCTCCAAATGTTGACACTAGCCCTGGTCCATTCTGCAGTGGAATACTATGCCCCAGTTTGGAGCGGAATCCCACACACCATTTTAGTGGACACTGAAATTAACGCCGTTCTTCGCATAATTAGTGGCACCCTCACATCAACACCACATCCATGGCTATCGGGACTAGCTAACATTGAGCGAGCAAATATCCAATGAGGCGCTGCGACAGTTATAGAGTACATAAAGATCATGGCAAATACCCCACTACCACTCTACCCTGACCTAGAACACCCGCCTTGCCACCGACTAAAATTAAGAAAATCCTTCTAGTCTCATGCCATAACCTCCTGGCAGACGATGGTCTGAAGCCGGGGTGGCTGCAGATGTACCAAACAAAAATCTAATCGACAAACCAACTGTGCAAGTACCGGTTTTCTCCTCCCTACGGTGCATATGGACAGCTATAAACCGTATCCACACCTGACGTGGAAGATGTGCATAATTATTCCATAGATGGAAAGTAAGGAATTGCTGAAATGCAACTGTGGTATGGTGCAAACTGTCGGAAACATCATGGATGACTGGCCAATCCAAGTTTATCCTGGAGGTGTTGCAGCCATTCCCAGGGCCACCCCCCTCCCTCTGCTCTGGGCTGAATAAGAGACCCAACTGTAGTCATCCCTTTGCTTTCACTGTTTCTCTGTCGCCATACAGAAGAAGATGAGGACAACTGTGTGGCTACATTGTCTATATGTAACAGAGAAGCTGCTTGTGGTTAATAAACACATTATGATTAGTGGGCACTGCTCTGTGGCACTCATGGACTGTCTTTGAGTTCTGTGTTTCTACAACAGAGTCCTGGTCCGTGACAGGGGCTCCGAGACACCATGATAATACAACAAACAAAAATGAGTGCATTCGTAATTGGGCACCCATGGGATAACATTCTTCGGGGATGGCTGACACCTAGCATGGCAAAGCTGCTTTGAATGGTTCAGGCTCTCTTGGAGAGGTTGTTGGGCCAGATCTTATAGAGCTGAGCCCATGCCAGAGCATATGGAGATATGATCAGCCAACCCTGGGAATGGGTTCCTGGGAAAGCTGAACCAGGGTATCTTATGTTTTGGGATCGCTTAGGCCCATGTTTCAAAGCTGCTAAGTACCAACAGTGTCAGTTGAAGTCCATGGTGGCTGCAGGTGCTAGCACTTCTGAAAATTCGGCCCAAGGTGCCACAGGTTAGACACTCACAGAAATTTTGTGGGTACGTTCATAGATTCTAAGGCCAGAAGGGGCATTATTATCTGACTTCCTGTAAAACACCGGCCAGAGCACCTCGCCCAATAATTGCTGTATCAAGCCCATGACATGTGGTTGAGCTGTTTAGCATATCCTTTAGAAAGTCATCCAGCCTTGACCTTTAAGACTTCAAGTGATGGAGGATCCACTACATCTCTACGTCCATTGTTCCAGTGGTTAACTGCCCTCACTGTTAGAAATGTTCTAGTCTGATTTTGTCTAGCGTCTAGGATTCCCACCCAAAGTCTCACAGGGAATCCATGCAGAACCATGGATAGCACTTGAGGATTCTGTGCTAAACCACGTGACCACTTCTTCTCATGTGATGCCATCTTACAAAAACCTTTTCAGATAAACAAAGTTATAGCCTAAAGTCCACGTGTATAGACACAATCCAGTTTATCAGCACAACTCCTGACAAAACCACAGCAATCTTCATATTCTCCACTATAAACCCGCCCTTTTAAAAACCTTAAATCAACTGAGCTGTTTAGAATGAGAATTTTTCACTCAAGTCATATTTTGTAAATAAAAGCCTAAACATAAAGGAACTCTGTCTCTTTGGTAAGCTCAACTCATTCTAATGTTCTGAGGGATGAAGGAAGCAAGCATAATTTTGACGGCTGTTGAATTTTCCTAATTTGCCCTTTTCCCAGGATGCAGTGCGTCATTAACGGACTGAGCCGGCTTCTGAAACCAGGAGGAATGATTCTGTTACGAGATTATGGTCGTTATGACCTGGCGCAGCTTCGATTTAAGAAAGGTATTTCCTCCTTCCCGTGCTCAAACCCTTGACACATCAGGTATGTGAGAGTGTCTGCAGGGGAGGCTGCCATGTCTAGGAGACAGGCTGATAACTTCCCCTTCAGCACAGTGTGCAGTAGGGGGTGGGGATTGCCATTTGCCTTCTTGTGCAGCTGATTGGCTGATTTAAAATAAGTTAAGTGGATAATACTGTCCGAACAACTCTTGCCCCCAGGTCGATGTCTGTCCGATAACTTCTACGTGAGAGGCGATGGGACCAGAGTTTACTTCTTTACGCAAGGTAGAAGATTAGATATTGTATTCCTGACCTTCTCACCTTCCTCATTCCTTTGTGCGGGGAATTTCTGCAAACCCCCAGAGGCGAACAGCTGACTCAGATGTACCCTCCCTGGACCGGGCTGAAACGATAGAGGTTTATCAGTTGCATGGAGAACTGGGCCTGTAGATCATTGTGAAATATGGCTTAGTGCATTCCTTCATGTAGCAGAGAATCCTTCCCCAGCTGCCTCACATGCAGGGGGCCCTCTTGCAATGGAACTAGTGTGCTTGCTGCACTGAGGGGTGGGGGGGAAGAGGGGCAGGGAGCAGAATTTGAGGAGGTGTGGGGAGGGGCGTTCCCTGGATACTGTTGCACGGGAGAGGTTACATAGGGGTGGAGCCAGAGGGGCCAGCACTCTGAAGATCTTGCCTTCTGCCTCCCCCAATGTGGGGGCACTAAAGACTACTCTGGCTGCTGGGCTGGGGTAGCCTCAGCAGAACAACTCGTTGCTGCATCATGGGGCTTGTACTCTTCTCCACCAGTCACCCCTGCCCTCCAAACCCCCAGTCAAGTTAGTGATATCGGGCACCTTTATCCTACTGCTGGTAATCCTTAGTCAGGTCTAAAATGATCAGTGGATGTAGGACAGTGATACTACTGCAACGAGCTGTTCAGTTCACTGCACAGGGCATATCGGTTACAGCTAAATAATTCTAAAATGGATGTTTCAAAAGGAAGAAAATGGCTGTCTGGCAAAGGTTGCAGCATGGCAGGTATGGGATAAAAAAGCACAAGCTGGGACTTGTTAGCCCTTTGCTACAGAAACACTGTAAAATCACATGCTCCCAGAGCTGCAGTTACACTGGATCTCTCCCCAGCACGACTAGGTCTCTGGCTTTACATGCAGCCAGTGCGTCGGGGCACCCTGGTACAAAATGCATCATGCAGCCTATCGCTTGTGTTTGGACTACTTGGCTATAGCATTGTTCTGACCTGGAGGGCATGTGGTGTCTTGATCATCCACTCTTGATGTGGCTTTTCTGGGATGTTTTTGGATTAATGACCACAACCCATATCAGTAGGGCCCTACCAAATTCACAGCCATGAAATACATGTCACGGGCCATGAAATTTGGTCTCTCCCTGTGAAATCTGGTCTTTTGGGTGCTTTTACCCTGTACTGTACTGTACTGATTTCATAGGGCAGACAGGGGTCCTGACCCAAAAGGGAGTTACAGGGGAGTCGCAAGGTTATTTTGTGGGGAGGTCACGGTATTGCCACCCTTACTTCTGCACTGCCTTCAGAACTGGGTGGCCGGAGAGCGGTGGCAGCTCTGAAGAGAGAGCTCTGAAGGCAGTGCCCTGCCCACAGCAGAGTAGAAGTAAGGTTGGCAATGCCAGACCATGCCAACCTTGCGGTCTGCGCTGCTGCCTTCAGAGCTTGGGAGTGGTGGTGTCTGCTGACTGCGGGCCCAGCTCTTCAGGCAGCAGCGCAGAAGTAAGGGTGGCAACACCACACCCCATCCTGACTTGTGTGCTGCTGCTGGCGGCGACTCTGCCTTCAGAGCTGGGCTCCCGGCCAGCAGCCGCGCTCTCCAGCTGGCCAGCTCTGAGGGCAGCTGTGACCAGCCGCAGCACAGAAGTAAGGGTAGAAGTACCAACACGCCGCCGCCACACCCCCCCCCACCTCCCCCCACACACACACACTAACCTTCCGACCCTCCCACAACTCCTTTTTGGGTCAGGACCCCTACAATTACAACACTATGAAATTTCAGATTTAAATAGCTGAAATCATGACATTTACTATGTAAAAAATCTTATGACCATGAAATTGACCAAAATGGACCGTGAATTTGGTAGGGTCCTATATATCAGACATACAGGACTGTAAGCTTAACCCTAGAGCTTTACAGCGTAGGCCTGATCCTGTAGGGTACTGTGTGTCCTCCATTCCCAGAGACTTCAGGATTTGAGGGTGCTTAGCATCTTGATCAAGCCCCTTGAAAAACACATTCCTGTCTCAACTATCCCTAATCTTGGAAAGTTCATCCCCTCAGGCATTCATGCATGGACAATGCCCACCTCTTCATTCTAGGGTTGCTGCTGTCTTCCCTTCCTCCTCCCCTTTGCTCTCTGTGATGCCGATCATCCAAGCACTTCTCTTCCCCCTCAGTAGAGCAGAGCAGAACATGTACCCCAAGATCGCTGTTAACTCTTGCCATGAGATGACCACAAGGGTTGGCAGACAAGGTAGAGGTCACGACACATTCAAAGCCGGCTATCATATGGTCCTTCCATTTGACTGTGGAATCAAAAGCACTGGATTTTTCCAGAACTTCCTTGAACATTCAAAGGAATCTTTTGGCTCCCACTTAGAGCAGTTTAACCTACAAGCAAGCGTTGATCAAATTAATGCTTCTGCTGTCTTAACCGCCTCCTCCCCACTCCTCCTAGATGAACTGGATGCTCTTTTCACCACGGCTGGGTTGGAAAAAGTCCAGAATCTGGTCGATCGGCGCCTACAGGTGAATCGAGGGAAGCAAGTGACGATGCATCGAGTGTGGATCCAGTGTAAATACCGCAAGCCCTTCCCTGCAGGACATAAGGAGAATGGGCGCGTTCATTAGCAAGGTGTGTCTATTACATGTGCTGTATTTGGACTTGCTGGGACTCTCCTCCTGTGAAGCATGTGGCACTGAGCAGACCTGCCATATCATGCTGAATTCTGGCGCCTTCTGAAATGACCAGACTAGTCGTAAGTTCACATGCTTTGTGTGCAAGGTGGAGCTAGGCTCAGGACAACTCCACAACAATATCTAGTTACTAGTCTTTGTTTTTTAAATTAATGGTGACTAACAATTTACCTAAGAAATGGACACTCACTATCTCTTGTTGAGCCCGAGCAAAATGAGTAACGAGTTCTCTGTCTTCCGAGTGTCTACATGAAAAGGAACAGGAGTTTGGACCTTATCTTCAGGTTTTGCAGTTTGCAGCACAGTGGGGTTCATTTCAACCATCTACTCTATCCACCCAGATCCTCTTGCCCCATCACCTTTTTGTCACTCGCTGCTCTAGATGTTGAAAATCAAAGTCACATGGGTTGCCCTAACAGTTTTAAAAGTCAGGCTGGCTAGTGAGTGCAGATCCATTCCAGCCCTGTGCTACTCATGCAGGCTCACATAGAGAGGATCACCTTCCATCCTACGTAAGGTAATCAACTGACTCGATGTGGTGGACGGTGTCTAGTAGTTAACTTAGTGGAAGCCTATCACAGGGTTCAAAAGCTGTCCTTGTGTTCCACGCCTTTGGGAGCTAGTTTATTTTTACTCTGTGGAATCTGATTTAAATAGAGTGCGAGGTTACAGCCTATGTTACAGTTATAAAGAACTGATTTACAGTAAACTTTTCCAGCCATGGTTTACACCACTACTTAAGCCTTTCCAAGCAAGCTCGTGTGCTGTACTGCAGCTGATCTGCGCTGATCTGCAGGGGGAGGGATAGCTCAGTGGTTTGAGCATTGGCTTGCTAAACCCAGGGTTGTGAGTTCAATCCTTGAGGGGGCCATTTAGGAATCTAGGACAAAATTTGGGATTGATCCTGCTTTGAGCGGGGGTGGACTAGATGACATCCTGAGGGGCCTTTCCAACCCTGATATTCTATTCTATGAAGATATCCAGGTTCAATTCAGTCAAGCACGGGGCAGAAATAGCATGCTGTGATAGGTGTCAAAGTATAGACCAGAACAGACAATCATTTCTGATTGTGGATTTTCACGTGTATAGAGTGGAGAAAGTGGGGGAAATTCCATCAAGCCTATGTTTAATTATCAGAATCGGACGAAGATGACCAGGTTTGAGGGGGGGGGGGAAATGGCATTGGCGAGGGGAGGGACTAGAGGGGATTTGGGATGCTTCCAAGTAGCTGCTGGCTTGTGACCCTCCTCCTCTCCATCTACCTTCCCCCTAGTGCCTACCCCTCTCAGGATCTCTGTTGGAGAGAATCCAGCCTGACACCTTCCTAATGACTAGTTTTGGCTGACATTGCTGCGGGGAGAGGAGCCAGGGCTGTGCCTATGCAATCTGGTGCACCTCACACGCCATTCCGCTCACAGTGCATATATTTTGATGGTGAGATGATCATGGGCTAAGAGTACCTACACAGGAAGGAGATGTCAGCTCGTTAGGGGCTGTTTCATCTCACTGACAAAGACATAACAAGAACCTATGCCTGGAAGGGTGAAAGAGGAAGTAGAAAGAGAAGAATTTGCTCCTGGTCCCTTAGAAGTCAATGGGAGCTTTGTCATTGAGACAGGACTGGGTCCATTGGCTTGACTGGTGCTGGGAGAGCCTACAGGCATCGTGATGACATCTCCTGCCACCATCGTCATGTTTAGGAGCCGGCCCTGTTGATTCGTGACACTGCCACCACACAGCCAGCCTGTCCCTCTGCAATTGTCATTCCTAACTCCGTCGGGTGATGTGTTCCAAGGCTGACTACAGGTGCAAAGGTGACCCAACAAGTCCCTTGGAGCCTCCCTTTGACTGCTGTGCAAGCTGATGCTATTTTTGTGTTTTAAAGTCAGACTCCAAAACAGTTCTTTGGAAATACCTGGTTAATGCTTGAGAGAACAGCTGGAAGAAAATCTCTTGTTAAAGGTGCTACAATCCTGCTCCTTCTGTTCAGGGTTGAGAGAACTTTCAAACCACATGGATGGAGGAGGAGAAGACCAGACTAAAAATGCCTATTTCTAAGGCAAAAAACCTATGGAGAAGGCATCTTTCCTTCACAGATATTTAGGCTTGGCAGAATTCAATTTTGAATGTTTATGATTTAGATGGATATTGATATTGAATTTTATGCATTTTTTATCAGTTTTCACAGTTGTGGGAAACTATAGGGGGTAAGACTATAGCAATTTAATGACCACAGGTGTTGAGATTCAAAAAGCTAAAGCTTTATAACTGTTAAAACACAAATTGTCCACCTCGCATATCAAAATATACCAAGTAAAAACCCTTAAGTCAAACTCTTAAGTTCTCAAGCAGCATTTTTCTTTGTCTATCTCTAAATTTCAGTTATTATTGATGGAAATATTTTTTTGTCTGTGTGTGTGTGTACAGTGAAATCATTTGCCAGTGTTTACTGATAAAGATCTAATCCTTCCAAGCCTACAGATGTTCTAAGTAGCAGAAAAAAGCACAAATCCAATTGTCCCTTTCCTTTACAGATCCCCTTTAAAGCGGAGGGATTGCCCCTTGCCATGGGATGGCCGCATTGCTAAGCTATAGCCCCGAGAGAACTCCTCAGTGTTTCAGAGTAGAAGCCATGTTAGTCTGTATCAGCAAAAAGAACAGGAGTACTTGTGGCACCTTAGAGACTAACAAATTTATTAAAGCATAAGCTTTCGTAGGCTACAGCCCACTTCATCGGATGCATAGAATGGAACATATAGTAAGATATATATACACATACAGATAAGTTGGAAGTTACCATACAAACTGTGAGAGGCTGATTAGTTAAGATGAGCTATGATCAGCAGGAGAAAAAAACTTTTGTAGTGATAATCAAGGTGGCCCATTTAGACAGTTGACAAGAAGGTGTGAGGATACTTAAGGAAATAGATTCAATATGTGTAATGACCCAGCCACTCCCAGTCTCTCTTCAAACCCAAGTTAATGGTATCTAGTTTGCATATTAATTCAAGCTCAGAAGTTTCTCCTTGGAGTCTGTTTTTGAAGCTTTTCTGTTGCAGAATTGCCACCCTTAAATCTTTTACTGAGTGGCCAGAGAGGTTGAAGTGTTCTCTTACCAGTTTTGGAATGTTATGATTCCTGATGTCAGATTTGTGTCCCTTTTATTCTTTTATGTAGAGACTCTCCGGTTTGGCCAATGTACATGGCAGAGGGGCATTGCTGACACATGATGGCATATAGGTAGGAGAACACTTCAATCTCTCAGTATTTCCTCAGTATTAGCCTTTAAAAAAAATTGGCTACTGGACTTGGAAGAGGTTTTAATATTTATAGAGTTAGTGCTTTACAGTCATTGAATAAGACAGGTCTCTGCCCTGAGGAGCTTACAGGGGAATGGACAATACCTAGACAAAAGTGTCTGCTTGCATCTGAGACTGGAAGTATAAATGTCTGCTTTTAAGGTAACAATTGCATCATTGCTCACAGGAGCTCCTTTTCCTCTGAGTCCTGGTGATGCTTGTCTCTTTCCCTCATCTCATCCAGGAGATCAAGTCAGGTTTAGGAAAGAAGAATCCTGTAATTCTCCAGCATGACATCCCTCTGCCTCTCGTCTAACCAACCCTGCCTTTGCTTAAATGTCACCTTTCCAGAGCTTACTGGCACCTGAGTCAGTTTCCTGCAGTCCCTTCCCCCCAATCCCCAGAGGGAGCTGTTCGTCTAGGGATAGTTTTATCTCCCTTGAAGGAGAGTTATTTACTGAAGTAAACAAACAGTATAATTGGGGGAAATTAAAGTAATTAGAAAAATTCCTTATTAATCACCCAAGGGTTTGTTGTAACATAAGGAAGGCTATTTCTTTCGTTATAAATTATTCATTTAAAGCTGATGGATCCCATAAAAACAGTTCACACTCTTTTAAAAGATATAAAATGAAGTTTCTTATGATTATTCTACTAGCTAAAAGGCTCTTACCACATCTGTCTGGTTTTAACTCAAGCTTCATGCAAAAACTTGCAACCATGTAAGCATGCAGCCATGAATGTAGCTGTATTTTTTTTAATCTTGTTTGTTCTGTTTTAGCATTTAAACAGGAACTTGGAATAAAAAAGTACTGGTTAAACATGATTTTGTTTTAGATGTTACTGGTCCATCAATGGCTATTAGCCAGGATGGGCAGGGATGGTGTCCCTAGCCTCTGTTTGCCAGAAGCTGGGAATGAGTGATGGGATGGATCACTTGATGATTACCTGTTCCGTTCGTTCCCTCTGGGGCACTTGGCAATTGGCCACTGTCAGAAGACAGGATATTGGGCTAGATGGATGTTTGGTCTGACCCAGTATGGCGGCTGTCATGTTCTTGAAAGCAACAGGCTTAATGGCCTTTATTTGAACCAGGTCTACTACAGACCAATGGATAGGGCCCTACCAAATTCACAGTCTGTTTTGGTCAATTTCATGGTCATAGGATTTTTAGAATAGTAAATTTCATGATTTCAGCTATTTAAATCTGAGATTTCACAGAGTTGTAATCGTAGGGGTCCTGACCCAAAAAGGAGTTGTGGGAGGATCACTAGGTTATTGTGTGTAGTTCTTAGGCTGTTCCAGTCCAGGCCCTACAGAGCAGAGAACGCTGATCAGACTGAATTCCATGATGGTTTTATGATGTATAGAGATAAGATCATTAAACTTACTGTCACTAATGTCTTAGAGCAGGGATTCTCAACCTTTCTCTTTCTGAGCCCCCCCCCCACACACACACACACGCTATAAAAATTCCACGGCCCATCTGTGCCACAACAACTGGTTTTCTGCATATAAAAGCCAGGGCTGGTGTTAAGGGGTAGCAAGCAGGGCAGTTGCCTGGGGCCCCACAGCACAGGGGCCCCCATGAAGCTAAATTGCTCAGGCTTCGGCTTGAGCCGCGGGTGGCAGGGCCCAGGGACCTGGGCTTCAGCCCCATGTGGTGGGGCTTCAGCTTTCTGCCCTGAGCCCCAGTGAGTCTAACACTGGCCCTGCTTGGCGGACCACCTGAAACCTGCTCGTGGCCCCCCAGCGGGGCCCCAGGCCCCTGGTTGAGAACCACTGTCTTAGGGAATTAAAAGCTAGGTTGGGTAGGTGGTTAGCAGCATCATGTTAGCTTAAAAACATTCTAAACATGTTGGTTCTGAAGCCCCTTGGTTGGAGAGATGGAGAGAAACTCAGTGTACTGGGCCACGTAGCCCATGCCTGTCTTCCCCTTTTACCTCCACCCCAGAAGCTACATTGTAAAATTGAATGTATCATTTCAATGACGTTTTATAGTCTGCAAAACTAATAGGTGACACTTACTGGTCCTTGACAACAAATGGACCAACTCAAAGTGGGTGTGGTTGAAAAGACGTCCTGATTGCAGAGAGTGCTACCATTGCCTGGAAATGAAGGCCTATTCCAACACATCTGCTGCCCTTGGAACAGCAAGACTCACTATGGTGCATATTACACCCACCCTGGTGAAAAGGAGAGAAAAAACTCACATCCGCCTGCTCCAAACCCAGAGCTCCACTACTATATAACCTAAAGGAGAATCTCCACTAACTAATATCAATATAGGGCATGTGCCATACAACTGAGCAGTTCTGATTTCATCCAGTACTGGGGGAGAGGGGAGCTGGTAGTGACTTCCCTATATTTAGGCTGCTTAACTTTCCACTACAACGGATTCTTGCAACCTTTTCTTTGAGAAGGGATCCCACAGCAGGTCTTTGATATTCAGTAGGAGGTGCCCTTAAGCCATGGGCATGCCTTTTCTTTGGCCCATGAAATTCCACCTCAGCTTTGGCCAAGATCTAAAATGTTCAAAACCATCATTTCCAGTCTCTCACTTGTGGGCCTTTGGAAAACTCTGGCAGCCTACCAAAATCATGGAGCATTCTGAGTCTGGGCTCATGCCTCCACTGAAGTAGCAGCACAGGCTGCATGGGGAACACCAGGGAGCTGTTGGAGCAGCTGTAGTGGAAAAGGGGGAGGAGGCAGGCTTCCCCCTGTAAATGTCCAGATCCACCACAAGGCCCCATTGGCCCTTTAACCTGCCCCCAGGGGCATCATATGGGGCTGGAACTCCCCCAATTCTTGGACAGAGGGAGAAAGAACTGGGCCAGACTCTCCCAACAGCCCATGGATCCAGCACAAGACAACAGCAGCCAGGCCCCTCTCTCTCGAGGGGCAGCACATGGGTGTGTGCATCATGATACAGTCTTTAATTACATGATCACTTGCTATTTTTCCACAGAACCCCTGCCTCATTCAGTGCATAGGATGGATGCACAAAGGGGTAGATTAAGGTTGCATGGGCAACTGTAGATCTGGTAATTCCTAGCTTTTGAGTACTTGACTTCTTTGCTACCTAAATAAGTCTTTATAAACACATCCACCCACACATGCAGGAACCCCAGCTTTACAATATGATGATTTAACTTCCCACATACACAGTAGCTTCTGCCCAAAGGTCTAAGAACATAAAAAGCAGTTTGTTTATTTTAGCCTTCCCACACCCTGTAACGTAGTAGGGTATTATACCCGTTTCACAGATGAGGGAATTTAGGCACAGAGATGTTAAGTGATTTGCCCAAGGTCACACACTGGCTCTGGAGAGAATAATATCCTCTTGGGTGGTCTGGGAACCTAATATTGAATGAGAGGCTTTCTTTCACATAAAGGGCAATTAGATCACTTTAAATGTCTGTGCAGATGAGTAAATGGAAAGAAGATGCAGTCACCATGTTATGTTCATATCCCTTGTCTCTGCCATCCTGGTAGAACAAGTGCTTGCTTGGATCAGAGAAAAGTTTAGTGACTGTACATTGGGTAACTGGAGCTGTATGTCCGTGTCTGTGTAAACAGGTGAAGGGGAGGGAACAACATAATTAAGAATCTCCATTGTGTATGAGGGTAGACGCTCTCTCAGTGGCCTCTGGAGGAAGTCAGGTGGTGGCATATTATTTTTTTGTGAATCATGTGCTGGACTCATAGTCCAGAGGCAGAAGTCTTCTCTTTATCCACAGGCCAGGCATAATATGGGTAGCAGCATAAAAATGTCTCCTACACTGTCCCACTGATGGGCCTTGGTTCTGAACTGGGGAATCCCTCGTAGGGGAGTCAGGTGAATTTAGTTTCTGTAACCTATCTAGTCTCCTGAGACACCCTGAAAGAGTGCTACTTAGTGCCAATTGTGGTACTGGGATTTTTTCTTTGTTTTTTTGTGATTTGGCCATTTTCCCACTAGGCTCTACACTGAGAGCAGTGTTGCCAAATCTCACAATTTAATCATGAGTTTTGCAATACTCAAAAGCCCAGCTGCTGGAATCATATTATTACTGGAAAAATCTGTGTTTTTTGTTAAAAAAGTAAGTTTCTAGACCTCATGGTTGTGGAGAAAGGATTGAAAAAAATGAAGTGAGTGCCTCTGAAGAGCTCATAAACAGAAGAAAAAGAATTCAAAATGTATTATTATTATTTTATTATTTAATCTCATGATTTCTGACAGCCTGACTCATGATTTTTGACCACTTTCAGTTGGCAGTATGATGTGAGCCAACAAACGCATTTCACATGGACCTCCACACAGCCATCACGTTTTAACAAATTTTGGTTGCCATTAACCTAGGTTGGATTCAAAGCTGTGACCTTGAGGTAAAAAGTCTCCAACGAGAGACTGCTGAATTGGAATTAATTTGCAAACCGGACGTCATTAAATTAGGCTTGAATAAAGACTGGGAGTGGATGTGTCATTACACAAAGTAAAACTATTTCCCCATGTTTATTTTTCCCCCCTACTGTTCCTCACACGTTCTTGTCAACTGCTGGAAATGGCCCACCTTGATTATCACTACAAAAGGTTTTTTTTCTCTCCTTTTTGGTAATAGCTCACCTTACCTGATCACTCTCGTTACAGTGTGTATGGTAACACCCATTGTTTCATGTTCCCTGTGTATATAAAATCATCCGACTGTATTTTCCACTGCATGCATCGGATGAAGTGGGCTGTAGCCCATGAAAGCTTATGCTCAAATAAATTTGTTAGTCTCTAAGGTGCCACAAGTACTCCTGTTCTTTTTGCAGACACAGACTAACACGGCTGCTACTCTGAAATCTACCCTATGGCTAATCCTATTGCTTCATGTTCAAAATGCATGAATGGAAAAGTATTTGGGGAGGACTCCATGAGTGCCTACTAAGCCAAACTCAAGGAGAGGGATATGGCTCTGAAGGATGGACCATCAAAGCGAGCAGACAGATGGACGGTTCTTCTGAAACATGTAACAAGTGCCATATATAAAGAATAGTACTGATGTCACAGAAGGCTCATCGAAGAATACAGTGATTGCCATTGGGGAAGATCAAAAGGAGGCAAGAGCAATATTTGGAAGAGATCATCTGGAGAGATGGATGCTGCAAAAGAGAGGATTCTGGCAGAGAAAAAGATGGTGTAGAAGGGCTTACTTATCCTCTTGAGTGAGGACATGTAGTTATTACACACATTGATAAATTTCCTATTGCTATACTATCCAGCCTTTACATCATCAAGAAAATACATTTATCCAAATTAAGGAGTATATATTCTGTCTCTCTCTCACAACTCAGTTCTTGTCCACCTTCCCCCAAACCATCAAAACCAGCTTCTTTATAAAGACCAGAACTGGGGGACTAGCCAACCTCTACAGTTCGTTAAAAACAAAAAGTTGAGTTTTGCCTCACATGCAGTTAGGAGCTGGATGGGAAACAGTTTTCCTGTCCTGTAAAACCGTTTGAGATCTCAAAACATTTTCCCATCCCAAATCCAGATGAAAAGCTGAAATCTCAAAACTTGTTGCCAGCTGAAAATCTGGAAAAAAAAATCAGTTTGGGTCCATCAGAATATTTTTGTTTTGATCATTTTGAAACATTTCATTTCGATTTCAACCGTTTTTACCATTTTTTTTACTTTCTACTAATTTTAGCTTAATTCTAAACAAAAAGTCCTTTAGAACCAGAAAACTGAAAATTTTCATTTAAAAAAGTCAAAAGGCAACAATTTTGACAGATTTTTCCAAAATAAAATTTTTAGTTTAAGAAATCTGTTGAAACCAGCCCTTTCCCCAAAAAAAAGTTTGGTGTTGATTAATTGGATTTCTGATTTAAAAAAAAAAAAGTTTTGTTAAAAAATTCCCCACCAGCTCTACGCTCAGTCCAGAGCTGGCAGTTTTCCAGCAGCAGCAAATGCCATTGCGGATTGCCCATCAGTGAGAATGTTCAGGCACCTGCTACCACAAGGTCTTACCCTAGGACCCACAGTCTTATTAAACGTTTATTTTACAGTAGCACCTGAAAGGCCCAAACAGGATGGGTGGGCAGAGTGATGTACTAAGATACAGAGTGAAGTTGTAAGCTTTCTAAGGCAGAAACTCTAACACCTAAACAGAGCAAGGATGGAGGGTGGGGTTATCACATACAAGCAAATGACCACTGGGATGAGTAGCACTGGTGAAGCATTATACTGAAGGCAAGTGCTGTGATGAAGTGTAGAGAGAGGGTGTCTGATATAACTGAGATGTAGGCTGTGTCCACATTAGATAATTGTATTCAAAAAATTCCCATCTGAGCTACCTACTTCAGCTGTATGGGTGGGAATTCTGATGTAAAATTCCTTAGTGTCAGAGCACTGAGGGTTTTACAGATAGTAATCAACAGCCTGAATTACACTTGTAAGTGTTTCGGAGTCAGTGCAGAGCAAGAACCATGGGTGTCGTATGCATTTATCCATCCACCCTATCTAAAATGTGTCATGCCTTATTCTGCACTAGTTTCAGAGTAGCAGCCGTGTTAGTCTGTATTCGCAAAAAGAAAAGGAGTACTTGTGGCACCTTAGAGACTAACCAATTTTAAATTTTAGTCTCTAAGGTGCCACAAGTACTCCTTTTCATTCTGCACTAGCTAAAGCTTCCGTGTGTCCTGCAAGAGAAGCCCCCAACTAGAGTGTGCTGCTATGGACTAGTCTGGAGTTGGCGAAGACATGGATAGCCATGGTTTCATCTGCATCAGAGAAGGAAAAGATGAAATCTTGTGGCCAGGAAAGGATGGTTGTGGCCCAATTGTGCCAGGTGCTGTACAAACACACAGAAAAGGACAATCCCTTTTCCCAAAGAGTTTCATCTTGCTCCAGTCTAACAGACAAGACATTAGCAGATGAGATGAACAGGTAAGTGGGGATAGAGAGTGTGGGGACATACAATCACAAGAATAGGATGTGTGCAATTCTTAGTCAATTGGGTGGTAATCACAGCTCACCACCTATTCATCTTGTCTGGCCTTGTGCATAACACAGGCCACAGAATTTCACTCGGTGCCTGCTCTGAGCCCAGTAACTTGTGGTTGATCTACAGCATAATCTTTTAGAAAAATATCCAGACTGGGTTTAAAGAATCCAACGGATGGAGTATGGACCACGTTCCTTGGTAAGCTGGTTCTGAACCCTGCTAGAAGAGCAGGGCAGTTGCTGGCCTCCATGAAACAGAGAGTTGGGCCCAGATCTGCAAAGGGACTGAGACAGTGTGATGCTGAGCATTGCCATGCCTAACTTTTAGGCACCTAGAAAATCATAGGAACAGCCCTGCAATCCACAGAGCCTGAGTTAGGTGCCCAGACTCCTATACAGTGAAAGGGGAGAGAGAGGCATCTTAGCCCTGGTCTACACTATGAGTTTAGGTCGAATTTAGCACCGTTAGGTCGATTTAACCCTGCACCTGTCCACATGACCAAGCCTGTTTTGTAAAATCAATTTCTGTACTCCTCCCTGGTGAGGGGAGTTGAGCTAAAATCGACCTCGCTGGGTCAAATTTGGGGTAGTGTGGATGCAATTAGACGGTATTGGCCTCCGGGAGCTATCCCAGAGTGCTCCATTATGACCACTCTGGACAGCACTCTCAACTCAGATGCACTGGCCAGGTAGACAGGAAAAGCCCCGGGAACTTTTGAATTTCATTTCCTGTTTGGCCAGCGTGGCGAGCTGATCAGCACAGGTGATCATGCAGAGCTCATCAGCACAGGTGACCATGGAGTCCCAGAATCACAAAAGAGGTCCAGCATGGACCGAAAGGGAGATACTGGATCTGATCGCTGTATGGGGAGAAGAATCTGTGCAGGCAGAACTCTGTTCCAAAAGAGAAAATGCCAATATATTTGCCAAAATCTCCAAGGGCATGATGGACACAGGCTACAACAGGGACACACAGCAGTGCCGCATGAAAGTTAAGGAGCTGAGGCAAGCCTACCAAAAAATAAAGGATGCAGACGGTTGCTCCAGGTCAGAGCCTCATACATGCCGCTTCTATGATGAGCGCCCCTACCACTACCCCATCACTGTCCGTGGACACCTGCAAGGGGGAGTCTCACGCAACAGGGATGAGGATTTTGTGGATGAGGAGGAGGAGGTTGAGGTTGAGGATAGCACACAGCAGACAAGCCGAGAATCCCTTCTACCCGGCAGCCAGGAACTGTTCATCACCCTGGAGCCAATACCCTCCTAACCCTCCCAAGGCGGGCTCCCGGACCATGAAGCCAGAGAAGGGACCTCTGGTGAGTGTACCTTTGTAAATATAATACAGGGTTTAAAAGCAAGCGTGTTTAATAATTAATTTTCCCTGAAGACTTGGGATGCATTTGTGGCCAGTATAGCTACTGGAAAAGTCTGTTAACATGTCTGAGGATGGAGCGGAAATCCTACAGGGACTCTAAAAGCCTTTGCAGAAGGTTTCTGGGGAGGTCAGCTTTATTCCATCCTCCATGGTAGGACACTTTTACCATGCCAAGCCAGTAGCAAGTAGTCTGGAATCATTGCAGAACAAAGCATTGCAGCGAAGGGCCCAGGCTTTGGTGGCATTCAAGCAACATCTGTTCTTTATCTCTTTGTGTTAGCCTCAGGAGAGTGATATCATTCATGGTCACCTGGTTCAAATATGGGAAATTTGTTTAAGGGGACATTGAGGTGCCTGTTCCTGCTGGACTGTTTGCCTTTGGCTGAAAAGAAATCATCCCCACTGTTAGCCACACGGTGAGGGGAGACCCGTTCATGCTGAGCTGTTCGCATTTGGCTGACAGGGATCTTCCCTGATACTAGCCAAGCGGTGTGTGTGGGGGGTGGTGGTGAAGCAATCATCCCAGAGAATTGGGAGGGAGGGGTTGTGCTGCACATTCACCCTAAAGCCACAGTCCCTCCTTTTAAATGGCCAACCCAATGGGCTTTGCTTGGTATGGGAAAGGAGGGCGCTGCTGTTTGAAACTGTTCCCCTGTGTTACGAAGGCTGAAGAAGCTGAAACCCTTTGCCTTACCATGGTTGCTTGCAAGCCGAATTCTGTTGCCCAGCCGAGCACGTGTGATGTCTCACACCAAACCGGCAGGCACTCAAAAAAGAAGGAAAATGCGACCTTGTACCAAAAGCACATGTGCTGTGTAATGTGAATTGCTTGATTCAGTGTGAAATAGTCTTCCCTTTATTCTCTAAAATGTATCTTTTAAAATACTACTCTCCCTTTTTTTCCCTCCTGCAGCTCCAAATGTTTCTACGCTCCCCCATCATCTCCGTCCCAGAGGCTAGCGCAGATTAGAAGGCGAAAAAAACGCACTCGTGATTAAATGTTCTCAGAGCTCATGCAGTCCTCCCGCACTGAAAGAGCTCAGCAGAATGCATGGAAGCAAACAATGGCAGAGACCAGGAAAGCGTTAAATGAACGCGATGAGAGGAGGGAGGAGCGCGATGAAAGGAGAGCGGATGCAATGCTGAGTCTAATGGGGGAGCAAACTGACATGCTCAGTCATCTGGTGGAGCTGCAGAAAAGGCAGCAAGAGTACAGACTGCCGCTGCAGCCCCTGTATAACTGCCTGCCCTCCTCCCTAAGTTCCATGTCCTCCTCACCCAGACGACCGACAACGCGGGGCGGGGAGGCTAGGGCCACCCCGCCACTCCACCCCAGAGGATTGCCCAAGCAGCAGAAGGCTGGCATTCAGTAAGTTTTGAACTGTAGTGTGACCTTGTCCTTCCCTCCTCCCCTCATCCACCACCCCACTTCCCTCCGGTGCTTCCCTCCTCTCCCATCTCTCCCGGGTTACCTTGCGAGTTTTCCCCCTATTTGTGTGATGAATTAATAAAGAATGCATGATTTTGAAACAATAATGACATTATTGCCTCTGAAAGTGGTGATCAAAGGGGAGAGGTCGGTTGGCTTACAGGGAAGTAGAGTCAACCAAGGGGGCGGGTTTTCATCAAGGAGAAACAAAGAGAACTGTCATACCGTAGCCTGGCCAGTCATTAAACTGGTTTTCAAAGGTTCTCTGATGCGGAGGGCACCCAGCTGTGCTCTTCTAATTGCCCTGGTGTCTGGCTGTGCGTAATCGGCCGCCAGGCAATTTGCCTCAACCTCCCACCCCACCATAAACATCTCCCCCTTACTCTCACAGATATTGTGGAGTGCACAGCAAGCAGCAATAACAATGGGAATATTGGTTTCACTGAGGTCTAACCTGGTCAGTAAACTGCGCAAGCGAGCTTTTAAACGTCCAAATGCACATTCTACCACCATTCTGCACTTGCTCAGCCTATAGTTGAACTTCTCCTTACTACTGTCCAGGGTACCTGTGTATAGCTTCATGAGCCATGGCATGAAGGGGTAGGCTGGGTCCCCAAGGATAACTATAGGCTTTTCAACATCCCCAATGGTAATTTTCTGGTCTGGGAAGTAAGTCCCTCCCTGCAGCTGTTCAAACAGACCAGAGTTCCTGAAGATGTGAGCGTCATGCACCTTTCCCGGCCATCCCACGTTGATGTCGGTGAAACGTCCCTTGTGATCCACCAGTGCTTGCAGTACCATTGAAAAGTACCCCTTGCACTTTACGTACTGGCTGCCAAGGTGGTCTGGTCCCAGGAGAGGGATATGCATTCCGTCTATTGCCCCACCACAGTTAGGGAACTCCATTGAAGCAAAGCCATCCACTATGACCTGCACATTTCCCAGAGTCACTACCCTTGATAGCAGCAGCTCAGTGATTGCGTTGGCTACTTAGATCACAGCAGCCCCCACAGTAGATTTGCCCATTCCAAATTGATTCCCGACTGACTGGTAGCTGTCTGGCGTTGCAAGCTTCCAGAGGGCTATCGCCACTCGCTTATCAACTGTGAGGGCTGCTGTCATCTTGGTATTCTCGTGCTTCAGGGCAGGGGAAAGCAAGTCACAAAGTTCCATGAAAGTGCCCTTACACATGTGAAAGTTTTGCAGCCACTGGGAATCATCCCAGACCTGCAACACTATGTGGTCCCACCAGTCTGTGCTTGTTTCCCAGGCCCAGAATCGGCGTTCCACGGCATGAACCTGCCCAATTACCACTATGATGTCCAAATTGCCAGGGTCCATGCTTTGAGAGAAGTCTGTGTCCATGTCCTCATCAGTATCGTGATCGCACTGTCGTCACCTCCTTGCCTGCTTTTGCAGGTTCTGCACATACTGCAAGATAATGTGTGAGGTGTTTGCAGTGCTCACAACAGCAGCAGTGAGCTGAGCGGGCTACACGCTTGCCGTGGTATGGCATTTGCAGGAGAGCAGAGTTGCAGTGGAAGCGGTAGATGACGATGGATGCCACGAGAATAGATATTTATATAGAACAACGAGAGGACCTGTGAGGTGGATTCATGGCACCAGGAGAGCAGAGTTGCAGCAGAAGCGGTGGAGGACAATGGTTAGCACCGCGCACATTTCCTGAGGAAGAACACAAGTACCCGGGAACACATGACAGAAAACATGGAGAAATTCGCTATTGAGACAAGAGCAGCAGAGCAGAGTTGCAGCGGAAGCGGTGAATGATGACGACGGTTAGCAGTCCTACTGCACTCTCTGCTGACAGCAGTATGGCATCTGCATAGAAAAAAGGTGCGAAACGATTGTTTGCCGTTGCTTTCACGGAGGGAGGGGCAACTGACAACATGTACCCAAAACCACCCGCGACAATGTTTTTGCTCCATCAGGCATTGGGATTTCTACCCAGAATTCAAATGGGCAGCGGAGACTGCAGTGTAACTGTGGGATAGCTACCCACAGTGCAACGCTCCAAAAGTCGACGGTAGCCACAGTACTATGGACACACTGTGCTGACTTAATGCACTTAGTGTGGACATATGCAATTGACTGTATAAAATCGATTTCTAAAAATTGACTTCTGCAAGATTGACCTAATTTTGTAGTGTAGACATACCCTTAGACTGTGAGCCACAAGCCAGCATGTTATACAGGGAGATACCTAAGCTAGCCAATGGGAGATGCTGACCAGAAGGGGATGTGCTAAGCCATGAGGTAGATACAAAACTAGGAGGGAGTCCTTGCCTTATAACCCTTAGCCTGTGGCTAGGGTACCCCCCTTTCTTTTGAGGGGGAGAAGGAATTTGAACGGGGCTTTGCCACTTCTCAGATGAATGCCCTAACTGCCAGGCAATGAGATATGCTGATGTGAGGCTTCCTCAATCCCTCTTCCTATTGAAATTGTTCCCGTTTAATGAAAAATTGAATAATTAAATATTAATTGGGGCTGAGAAATAGTTAGAATGACTCTACAGTGTAGCAGTTGGAGCACTCACCTGAGAGGGTCTGCAGACTGTTCAAATTCCTTCTCCCTCTCAGGAGGAGCGAGGACTTGAACCAGGGGTCTCCCACCTACAAGGTGAGTACACTAGGCTAAAGGTTAGAAAGGAGCTCCTTCCTCTTGTTTTGTGTGAGCTCACCTGAGGTAGCTTCTGGGCACACCTACCACATTGGGTCCCTGCATATGACTTAGATGGCAAAATGCCTATCTTCCCTGCTTTGTGAATTGCACTGGGGCTTAAGCAGGAGATAGCCGTCTGGGCAACTAGCGTGAAGCAGGAGTGCACATGCCCAGAGCCAGAAACATGAGCGCCTAGGTTCCTTTTACTGCAAAAACTTAGGGGCTGAGTGAGTTGAGGCGCCTACAGGTTTAGGACAACAGCCAAGCAGGAGTTTTGTGGATCACAGTGGTGCCTAATGGAACTAAGTACCTTTGTGGATCACACCCATAGAGCTAAGTACTCTTAGTATAGAATGAAAGTGCAGCTTGTCGCATCCCTCACTCTTCCCCCAGGGGCTCCACATGTTGAACAAGCAATATGAAGACACTGAACCCTAAGAGGCTCCATAACTGAGGAAAAGCAGCACGTGGAAGAAGAGCAATATCCTAAATTTCATCAAAGGAACGAGCAAAACCATACTGAAGTGACCACATCCATCCCACTACATGACTCAAGGCTGCTGGTATAACTAAATAGCTTTATAGAGAGGTTATTGGATCCTGCTGGAGTTGGCCTGCTTATTGATACAATTCTCTCTTGCTGATTTTAACTTTTCAAATGAAGTTTACTTATATAACTGAATATTAACTCCAAGTGTCACTAAACTGTGGTCATTAGTTCCAATAATGTGGATGCCTTGAGAAACATAAGTACTACAGAAGTCTCTTTTTAGAAAAGAACTTTCAAAATAGTTTTTAGAGATCCCTGTCACTGTTTATGTCCCCATGGTGCATCTCTTGGTGGGAGGTGAAATTTTGCTGCTACTTCCTCAGATTGGATCTCCTGCTGCAAAATAGGTTAAAGCACAGGAAATGCAGTTTACGAGAAAAGCCAGACATTTTCAAAGTGATTTGCAGAGCAAGTTTCCCCCCTCCCTTCCTCAACTTACCGATTTTAACCTCTGTTAAATTAACCATTTTTAAATAAAATATTAGAAATTTCTTTACAGTGCTGCAGGTCCCTGCCTTTTCTTGTGCATTCAAATGGGATCTATCATGCCCTTAGTCCTACTCTATATCGTCAGATTTGCCAAACTGGCAGAGATTCCTGTTTGACTGTACATTTCTCTTTACTCTATTTGCAGTAAAACAAGTCTGATTTCAGTGACTGATTCTCCTTTGACATGCAGACATACTGACTAGAATACCTTTTCCATTACATTATGATTTTGGAAGGCAAATCTTGTATCCAAAGCCCCAGCAACTTCCTTTCCCGTCCTTAATCCACGCCTGCCTCCACTTGGACAGGCATGGCCACTTCCTTTCTGAAACCCTCCCCCCCCCCCCCAATTTGTTTGCTTTTCAGAAAGCTGATTCAGCCTTAAAGCAGAGAGTTGCTATGCCTTTCAGTGGCACTTTACATTCTCTCTGATGATGCCCCCAGGATTTGGAAGAAAAGGGAATAAGAACAAACTACGAGGTAACCCACCACAGTAACCAGCCTAGTCCTTGTAATGTTGGCGTTTAGCAAGAGGCAATTGCAAGAGCAAGCCCCTGGCTTTAACAGCGCAAGGGAAGACGACAGTTAACATAAAGTAACTTTGTTTTCTTCGACTGCCCAGTCTGCTTTTTTATGTGCAATATCCCATATTTAATCAGAAGCTTGTCAAAAAGATTTAAGAAACGGCTCCTTGGGATGGGGGCATGCTTGTTTTCTGCTGTCTTTTTCTCAATTCCTCAGAGGCGCAATGATTGGGAGGTTAGGGATGTTCTGTATATAAACCCTTCCCGACAGGCCCCTTTGCTCCTCACCGGGAGGGAGTCATTCCGTGGGGAAGAGGAGACTGTCTTTGCAAACAAGGTCCCTTGTTGCTCAGGAAGAGGGAGGAATTCCCTCTGGGTGGAGATGGAGAGGAATTTTCCCTTCACGCCACAGGGAGTCAAGAGGAAAGCAGGGAAAGTGGATTCGTGCTGATCATCCTTATGCATCAGCTTGTCTCCTCCCTCTGTGCCTGGTCTGTTGCTGCCAGTGCTCATTGAAAGCCCCCTCTTGGCTGGGGGAGCAAAGCATCCTACCCCTGAGTGTTAAGCATATCAGCCACCTGCTTTGCCCCTCAGCAGCAGTCTTGCAGTTCATTGGAGGGTGAAACACCCTGGGTGGGTGTAAATCTCCACCAATCCCCTCCCTTCTGCACTAATCCAATTCTGCTGACCCTCAGCCCCAACACTCCCCATGCAGGCGGGTCCCCTTCCTCACAGCATCCAGAGACCCCCATCCCAGACACTAGCTCCTTCACTTGGGGCAGGCACTAACCTCTCACCCTACCGAACCCCTCCTCCATGATGTAGCCCCTCCCCTCTACACTTGACCCCACTTCTCCTATCCGGTGCCCTGGCCCCCCATGCACACTCCTCTCCACCTGCACGAACTCCTACCCCCTCTCAGCCCCATGCACGGCCCCTCCCAGCCCCCATTAGCCCCTCCCCTTCCTGCATTCACCCCCCACCCCATGCACTCGCCCCTCCCAGCACTGACCTCCCCTCCCCCCTTCCCGGCACTGACCTCCCCTCCCCCCCCAGCCGTGCAAATCTCGCGAGAGAACACGCGCTTTCACTAGTGTGTCTTTGCACCAATCGATCCCTATCGGGCCGGGCCGAGTCGGACCAGGGGGCGGACCCGGCCGCACCGACACCCGCCCCACCCCCACTAATCGCCGACTAGTCGGGCTGACCGTGCAGGGAGGGGGGTGCCCCGGATTCTCGTGCCCCCACCTGCGGCTCATTGGAGCCGCCCCCCCTTCCCCGGGGCCTTTGTCCTCTGAGACCGTCGCCGCCCCCCCTCCCCGGTCTTCGCGCACCTTAGCCGGGAGGGGAGTCTACGCGAGGCCGGGGATCCGCGGCCTCCCCGGCGCGGGCGAGGGGCTCGCCCCGCTTCCCCGCTCGGAGCCGCCGAGCTCGCGTGGAGCCCGCTGCCCACAGCGGCGGGGCGCCTGGCTCAGGAGAGGCCGCGGAGCCGCCCCAGGCCTCCCCCTCCCGCCCGGGTGGCCGCAGCAGGTTCCCCCCGCCCTCCTCCTGCCCCCGGCGGCGGCGGGATCCGAGTGGGGCCCGGGGAGCTGCTGGGCCGGGCCGGAGGGGAGAGGAGCGGCGGGGGAGCAGCGCCAGGTGAGAGCCGCGGGGGGCCAAGCCCCGGGGGGCTAAGCCCCGGGGAGGAGGGGCGGGGAGACGCCGCTGGAGGGGCCCCGGGGCGCGGCCCCTGCCCCGGGGGACCGGGGTCAGCGTGGCCTGAGGGCGGCCGGGCGGAGGCCTGTGTCCCGGGCAGGCGGGCGGGGAGCGGCCTGGGCCCTGGCGGTTGCTAGGGCGCTGCTGGGATGGGGGAGCGCAGGCCCGGCCCCGGGGGTGACGGGGGTAAGCGCCAGGCCAAGGGGCCGGCGAGGGCGGGCCGGGGCCGGGGCCGGCCTGTGGATCCCCGGCCTGGCAGTTGAGGTGGTAGCTGCCTGGGGTGGGAGGGAGGCCGGGAGGTGTAGGAGCCGCCGCCGCAGCAGCTGGGATCTGGGGGTGGGAGGAAGCTAAACTCATCCTTGTAAAAACATGGTCCCCAATGCCAGGCAGGGCCCCCCAGCTCCTGGGAAACACTGAGAGTCTGGGCTGCCAGCAGTTCTCCCCCAGGGGCATCCCCGAGCCCTGGGAGGCCGATAAACCCATGGTGTCAAACCTCTATAATACTCAGTACCCCTCTGTCCTAGCCCATGGGCACTATAGGGCTGGGACCCCCTGTCCAGACGGTCCCCAGGCCACTCTGCACCCTTATTTCAGATGACTGAAGTATCTGTATCTTTGTGGGCTTGCTTCGCTGTCATCCCACTTCTCCCATCTCTAGCTTTTCTAATTTCCAAATGAAAAGAGACCACTGACAGCTTCCTTAAATGCAGACCAGAGGATTTGATTAACCAGACGTCTCAATTTGTTCGGGGGTTTTATGCCTTGTTCAGGGTCTGAGTGTGTGTGTGGAAAATGCTGTGTCTCTCTCCCCCCCCCCCCCCCCCCATGGATTTGCTCAGCGCCTTGGAACTTAGATCTGCAGCATTTAGAGGAAATGAGATTTATGGGGACAAAATGGACAGTAAATTGAAGGAACAATTGTATGGTGGCTTTTCTAGAGGGCACTTCCTGCCCTTCAAGAACTTTCCGTGGAGCATATGATCTTTATACAGCAAATCTGTATTCTCTCATTTTTTTCTGTCTTTAGCTTATGCGGAGAAATGAAACTAGAACAGATATTTCTGGAACTTACCAACTTGCTCAAAATGCAGTTGGCAAGATGTGAATCACAGTTCTAATAAATTCTGCAGTTCCTCCCTTTTTTCCCCCCCAATTAACTCTCAAATTGTACATTTCAGGAATTAACCCAAACTACCCAAGGATGTGGTTTTTTTAAACCTTTCATATAATGGCACCAATTTTAATGGATCACCTGGAAGTACCCAGAAGCATCCAGCTATATGGAAGGAACTTGCGTGCTAGAAGTATCTGGTACATTGCCCAGTAAAGGGAGAGGTTTTAAAAAAAAGTGTCCTTCTCTCCCTCCCATCCCTTTCCTGGAAGAACCCAGGTTTTTGTGTCTGAGGTTGTTATCCCCAAACGCCATACAGCTACCTTTTTGCTTTTTTGATGTCTAGTGCTTTAGGGAGTGGCAGAAATAGAGAATTGCAGAGGGTGAAGGGTGTCTTAGGGTGAAGGGTGACTACCTCCGGTAGTCAGAAAACTCTAAAGACTTCAGCCATGAACTCTCCCTCTTCTCTGTTTCCTCTGCAACAAATTTAACTATCTACCCAATAGGAGAGGGTGGAATCATTGTTAGCAATAGAACTGGGGTTATTCAAATTAAGAAATTTCCAATAGCTGGTAATAGTGTCAAAAGATGGAGCTCTCCAGAATAGGCCCTTATTAAAATAATAACAACTTGATGGCAAGACCCATTTTACTGCATGACCATTTTAAATCTATATTGCATGACAGAAATTATTTGTATACAGTCACATGGTACTACAGCTATTTTTGTGCATCATCAGTGCCACAGAAAATACGTTCTTTCCCTTTTCCTTGCATTGCGTCATATGGCATATTTTTCTCTCATAGCAGCAGAAATGATGGAAGAGTTGCACAGCCTGGACCCACGACGGCAGGAACTGTTGGAGGCCAGGTTCACTGGAGTAGGTGTTGCCAAAGTGAGTAAAAGTACCTGTGATAGCAGGCACAAATCTTGACCTATTTTGCACACCGCAATTTTTTTTTTTTACATAAGTAGTGCTGTTCCACTAAGGGAAAGTTGTTCATTATTAGTTTTGTTTTGTCCACTAACTTATTTTAAAGAGTGTGTAAAGAGGAATGTACAATACTAAAAATAGTATGAGGCATTTGCCTCTGTGTGCATAGACACTACAGTGTGTGTGAGTTTGATTTGTAATGAAGAGTTAGTTTTTAAGGTTAGCTCAATTTTTTTCTGTATAACAAAGGCCATGCACCGCATCATCACTTCTTTTGCAGAAGGCAGTGTAGCTCACCTCTTTCCTATCTCAAGGGCTTGTTTGGGAACCGAATATGAGTAGCTTAGGTGGACACAGTTATGATGAACTTACGTGTAACCAGGGTTAAGGCAATTCAATTCTTCTTTGAGAACCACTGAACTTATGTGAGCTCAGTTATATTCAACTAAAATTTGCTTATTCAGAGGTAAGCTTGCGTACTCTTGGGTTTTCAACCTGCTAGCAAAATCCTACCCTTCTTTTAATGTATGACTTTGTACCTGATCAGTAGATGCATTTCTTGAGTCAGGCATTCAGTAATAAGTTGTGTAACTCTCATCCTTTTGTTGGAAATATTACTCTTGGGTTTGATCTCCATATGTTTGTGTGTATAGTGTTTTAGCTCCTGTAGTATTGTCTCTTCATTTCTCCCACCATTCTAGTTCTTAAGATGACAGTGGAACAGTGATAACATTCCAGTTTGCACACTTTAAACACACTGAGTTTCAGACCGTATCAAGCTAGAAAGGAAATATAACCAGATAACCTGTTGCTATAAAAGGTTTAGCCACCTGTTAGAATCATATTGGGAAGAGGGAACTCAGTAGCTCATTTACCTTTCTCTTATGAAAAGTACAAAATAAATACATCAAAGCTTGGAATGGTGCTATCCAAGTTTATATTTTGTTTCTGAACTAATTTATGCAGCAGTTGTATTATGAAGCCCTGGAAACAGATCAGTAAGTAAACAGTTTGCAACTTAAAAGAAGCTTACTAAGGCCTGGTCCAAACTTAAGTTTTACTTTCAGTTAGGTATGTGACTTTTTTTTTTTTAAAAACTGAAATAGTAATATAAGTAAAAACCCTAATGGGATGCAGTTTTTCTGGTATGAAGATGACTTGTACTGGTATGGTTATTCCCCTTCTTGCATGGGGTGAGCTATACTGATATATTGTGCCCATGCTTGAGCGGTGGTGGTGGTGTTGGACCTCTTTAACTATACAAGTATACAAATATAGTTAAAGCAGTGCAAATTTCTAGTATAGACATACCCTTAGATTGTAGGCTTCTTGAGGGCAGGATCCCAGTCTTTTTATATTCTATAGTGCCTAAATACTTTGAGGAGAGTGTTAACTTAGGAAGCCGCTTCTTACAAAGAGATAATTTTAAGGAGATCTAGGAAACTATACATTAGGAGAAAAATGCCCTTCCACTGTTCAGGTTAATATTGAAAGCTACCTTGCTAATTCTCATGCCATTGAACCATAAGTTGATGATCTCTCTAAAGAGAACAGGTTTCAGAGTAGCAGCCGTGTTAGTCTGTATTTGCAAAAAGAAAAGGAGGACTTGTGGCACCTTAGAGACTAACAAATTTATTTGAGCATAAGCTTTCGTGATGAAGTGAGCTGTAGCTCACGAAAGCTCATGCTCAAATAAATGTTAGTCTCTAAGGTGCCACAAGTACTCCTTTTTCTTTTTTCTAAAGAGAACAGGAATTTCTCATTATTTCTCAGGCTTCACAGCAGAGGCAGAATGTACAGTAGTAACTTTGTCTAGTATAAAATATGTACAGTACCACAATCTGTGGGTGTAATGTTAATCCCAGATACTATATGCCGCACTGGGTCCATGCTTTTTCAAAATCTATGCCCGTCACACTTGGCACTGGCATCTATATCTCAGTGTTTCAAAGTGAGCATGTTTGGAAACCCATGATATGGTTTTTAATAGACTTAAGGAAGATTTTCGCTCTCTCCAGTTGGGTGTGGAAGGAAAGCCACTTCAAATGAGTTAGTGCCATCTAGTGGGATTGGCACCGGCCTCTTGGGATGGAAGGTATTCTATTGCTGTTTGTTGCATAAAAAGAAGAAAGTAAATGTAGTCTCAGATGCTTTCCTATTGGGTGAGTAGGCCAGGCAGCTGTAACATTGAATTTCCTGCCTTTTATTAATTTGGCTTATTGCTTGGTATTTATTCATAAATATAAAGCACAAATCAGGCCTGTGCAAAATAAACAAATGCTAGTTTGTATTCTTACTAATAATTACAGCATATATAGGTTTTTTTACTTCACTTGCAAAAATGCAAAGGGGAAATAACACTGTTTGTAAGAGTGTTTCTACCTGAAAACCAGTGTGGACTTGCACTGAATTTCCTCAGCCTCGGAAATTAAAGAACATGCCTTTTTAGAAACTCTTGAAATAACTGAAATCACAGGTGCAAGAAAGCAGTGTTTCTAGGCAGTTGATGGAACTCCATCTACGTGAAACAACCATGTAGCTAGACATCTTCAAAGCAATGGTGACTTGTTGGACACCTAGCATTGCTATACAGTTTAAATGTTTTCCTTTACCAAATTCATGCCTATGTTGATTCAGGAAGGTCTTGCTTTCTGAATTCCTGACGTGAGCTGGTATTTAGTTACTTATTTAATAGCTCACATAGCTTAGGTTTCATTTAGCAAATGAACAGTAAAGTTCAATTGTGAGGCATACTTCTAACTAAACCTCTGTTTTCCACTTCGGGTCAGTCAGTGTTGAAGACAAGCCGTAGTTTGAATTCCTGTGGATAACATTTAGTTGTGTGTCTTCTCTTCTGCATTACCTTCCTTTATCTCACTGTTGGTAAGATGCAAAGTGGGATGGTTCCAAAGGATTTGCACCATTTCAAGGTATTTGTACGAGATATGAAGAGGGATAGCTAGTTGGGGGTGGGAAAGTGAACATACACTCCTGCCTTCATCATTCAGACTAAATCAGGACGGATCATTACTGTAACATACCCATCATCCACCAGCCTGCTATTGGGAACCAATGTCCACAAGTTAAACGTGTCCCGGTTTGCTATGTTGCAGCTGTGCTGATTCACTCACCGTTAGGAGAAAAAAAAATTCTAAATTTAAAAACTGCAATACTTCAAGACAGCACTGACCCTCTTTATTTGGCTATAGTAATTATCTAGGTCCAAATGTGTACACTAGAATTCAAGAAGCATTGGTCTCTGTCTGTCACTACTGTCTGTGAATTTGCATGTAGGATACAATAAAGAGGGACATGGAAACAAATACAGCCTGAATAGTGTTTGTGTTGCAGGATATCTAGATAAAAAAAAAAGTATATTGTTTCCATAAAAACAAAAATATTTTTCAACCTGTTTTTGCTTTGTGAACCCTGTGTCTATCCAGAATTGCGTTTTCTTTATCACCAAAATAAGCTTAGCAACTAGACCTCTCAGTTTTAGTTGCAAAGTTACCAAGTAGAGGACTGAAAGTTGAATGGCTGCATTTTGTCCTCAGAGGGAAATAATGCTATCCCAAAAAGTTATTTACCATGTAATTAATGCAAACATTCATAGAGTAGGAGTTCTGAGTTATATAAATGGATTCATCGGCTAGCAAAGGAAGTGCCTAGGGTACTTTGTCTCCTTTTTATCCTGAAAACTTGATAATTATTTGGATGGATTTGAAATAAACAATAAGCATATATAGCTACTAAAGCACAGAAATGGAAGTCAGATCTGGGTTCTACTTCAGCTCTGTCACTGACTCAGTGTGACCTTTAGGTAAGTCACTTGACCTGTTTCTGCCTCAATTTTCCCATGCATAAAATGAGAATACAACCTTCATTGCTGGGAGGTAGTGATTGAATTAATCAGTGCTTGTAAAGCACTCTGAAATTTGTAGATGAAAGCTGCCATAAAAGTGTGCAAAGCATTAGCATGTGTCTATGCTACGGACACTATACTGAGGTTTTCCTGTCGCAGGAACACCAACAGTGTAGGAACAACGTTAGCTCAGTTGACGGAAGCACTCTTCTGTTGGCATAGCTGCGTCTACACCAGTGGTTCTCAACCCGCAGCCCTATCAGCACACAGCTGCGGCCCATGTGACATCCTCAGAGCCATACAGGTAGTATACATATTGTGTGGATGCGGCCTGCATAACACAAAGAGAGCTGCATACACGACCCAGAGTGGTAAATAGGTTGAGAACCACTGCTCTACACTGAGGGTTATGTCAGCATAACTATGTCAGTCAGGGGTATGGTTTTATCACACCCTCAGTAATGTTGTTATGACAACAGAACTTTCAAGTGTAGACCAAACCTGAGAGATTGAAAACCAGGCAACTAATGAAAAGTGAGTCAAAGTTGTAAACTTACCTACCTCTCAAACGCAGCGGAGGTGACCTATAGAAACTTTGTTGGTAGCATATGTATCGTTTTAACTGGATGTTTGGAAAGGTCCAGATTTAACCAGTATTATGGAAGTTTCAAATATCACTTGTGTGTGAAGGATGTCTTTCTTATATAGAGATAAATAAAGCATGAAATAAGGAAGAATATTTGTGAAACATGTTTCATCTTAGGGCTGGGCTACTTACTAATTAGCACAAAAGTAATTAGATCAGCAGTAATTCACACCTTTTATTAAGCATCAGGGGGTAGCCTTGTTAATCTGTATCCACAAAAACAACAAGGAGTCTGGTGGCACCTTAAAGACTAACAGATTTATTTGGGCATAAGCTTTTGTGGGCTAGAACCCACTTCATCGGATGCATGGAGTGAAAATTACAGATGCAGGCATTATTATACTGACACATGAAGAGAAGGGAGTTACCTCACAAGTCACACCTTTTGGTTATCTTGGTTCAAATGTGTGTAAGTGACCCTAACTTGCAATGGAATTGGAAAGGATCAATTGTTTGCGTTTAAAACTGAGAGAACAATTTATATAGCCCCTTCGCTTCTCTGTGGACTTGCAGATGTGGAAGTTGCACAGGTTTGGGTCACCCGAGAAGGATCATCCTGGTTCGGTCTAATCAAGTGTGCTTCTGCAGTTGAGTTGACAGGAGGTTTTAGCAGAGGTTGCTATTCAAAATTATTCTCTGTGACTCCCTGTAGATTTCATGTTACCTTTCACCATGAGGAGTGCATCCACTACATTCAAGCAGATGGTAAATGTAGTACAAATAACTTTGGGCTGGTTCACTGTGGTTGAGATTGATGAGAACCATCTAAACCAAGTTGAGAGGATCACATATAGTGTTTTGCAAATTGTTGTTTGATGTCCACTTGGAGGTGGCTGAGGTAATACATTTATTTCACATTGGGGAATGGATAGACTTAAGCTGGAGCCAGACAAGGTGGATGCTGTTAAGCTAGTCCACTTCACTAAACAATGTCAGATGAGGGCTTTCCTAAGGGGAGTGGGTTACTTCCATCGTAATGTAAGCAAATACAGCTTGACTGCAACCCTTCCCATGGTTCTTCCAAAAAAGAAAATGACTGAGAAGCTTGTGTGAGTTGCCAAATGTGAGCAGGCTTTCAAAACCCTTAAGGAAGATTCTTGCAGGTCAGTAGTGCTTTTGCAGCTAAATTACAATATGAAGATGGTGTTGTGTGCAGATACTTCAGATGTGGGCCTTGGAGCAGCACTGTCAGGTGAATCACAAGTGGGAAAGAACACCCTGCTTTTATATCATCAGGAAATTGCTTCCTCGGGAAGCAATGAATGCCATTATGGAGAATTGCCTTGCCATTGGGTAGGCCCTCCAAAAACTTTTTATTTAAATGGCCTATACTTCAAGATGGTGACTGACCCCCTATTTCCTTGCACTGGTTACACTAAATGAGTAGACTTAAGGCAAAACTTCTCCAGTGGAGTATTCTCTTGAAACAATACTCTTAAATTAGTCATCTGTAACACAGCCAAAAATGCAGTTCCATTGGACTTCCTAGTAGCAAGGAAGATCCTGGACAAACTTCTGATGCCAATTCCTTCCTGTCACTTTTGGAAGTTCCTTCTTGAGGGTTAATTGACTCTACAATACATTGTCACCAGACTTTTTTTTTTATTTTGTTTTATATACTCTATGCCAAGTGTTTCCCTGCTTTCTTTGAGAAGATCTTCTATCTTCTTTGGATTAATTCTGTACCTAATTTTAGTATATTTTTTAATTTTAAACAGTCACAGGATGAGTGGAAATTAAGTGCTGTACATTTGTTCTTATGTCAGACACATAGAGCTAAATAGGAAAAAACAGGAATATAGGAGTTGGAACTACATATGTTAGAATGGAGGGAAAAATCTAATATGTACAGACTCTTACTGTTTATCTAAACCTGTTGCTATAAGTAGTTTTGGTAAGCACTTGATTTCTTGTGTCGCCAGGAAGATCAGTGGGTGTCTGATTAGATGACTTGGGGAAACTCAAGTAGCATTGTGAGAAGAGATTTAGCAGAGAACTTCACGATGTTCCTTAGGCTTTCTGGGTCATCAGAAAACTTCCACTCCTGTTTAGCATGTATTCTAGTGGTCAGAAAAGGCAGTGTGCTGTAACAGAAGACTGGGAGTCAGGAAACCTGTGTTCTATTCCGGAGTCCTTTGCTGACTTGCCTTGTGATACATAAACCAGTTGTTTAACTTCAGTTCCTTGTCTATAAACTATGGCTAAAGCTTTGCAAAGTACTTTGAGGACCTAAGATAAAAGGTACTATATAAACCACTAGAGGAGGGTTTCATTGAGGGACACTTTTGTAGAGACAGGCTTTGATACATAATCTTGTTCCCTGTTAATCATTGTTCATCTTCTAGGGCTGCATTTTAAATACAGTGTATCTTGCTATTCATGCAGAACTGGAGCCTGAGTGTACCTTGATTTTGGCCGTTGTATGGGATAGAAGAATGGACTACTTGTCCATTCTCTCTTTCCCTGGATGTTATTGGTAGGAATGTTATTGTTATTAATTGTTTTCACTAACAAGGTCAGCTCCCAGACTGCTGCGCTGGGCATCACAAAATGGGGAAGAGATAGAGGTGGTTAGGGACTATTTAGAAAAGCTGGACGTGCACAAGTCCATGGGGCCAGACGAGTTGCATCCGAGAGTGCTGAAGGAATTGGCGGCTGTGATTGCAGAGCCACTGGCCATTATCTTTGAAAACTCGTGGCGAACCGGGGAAGTCCCGGATGACTGGAAAAAGGCTAATGTAGTGCCAATCTTTAAAAAAGGGAAGGAGGAGGATCCTGGGAACTACAGGCCAGTCAGCCTCATCTCAGTCCCTGGAAAAATCATGGAGCAGGTCCTCAAAGAATCAATCCTGAAGCACTTGCATGAGAGGAAAGTGATCAGGAACAGCCAGCATGGATTCACCAAGGGAAGGTCATGCCTGACTAATCTAATCGCCTTTTATGATGAGATTACTGGTTCTGTGGATGAAGGGAAAGCAGTGGATGTATTGTTTCTTGACTTTAGCAAAGCTTTTGACACGGTCTCCCACAGTATTCTTGTCAGCAAGTTAAGGAAGTATGGGCTGGATGAATGCACTATAAGGTGGGTAGAAAGCTGGCTAGATTGTCGGGCTCAACGGGTAGTGATCAATGGCTCCATGTCTAGTTGGCAGCCGGTATCAAGTGGAGTGCCCCAAGTGTCGGTCCTGGGGCTGGTTTTGTTCAATATCTTCATAAATGATCTGGAGGATGGTGTGGATTGCACTCTCAGCAAATTTGCGGATGATACTGAACTGTGAGGAGTGGTAGATACGCTGGAGGGGAGGGATAGGATACAGAAGGACCTAGACAAATTGGAGGATTGGGCCAAAAGAAATCTGATGAGGTTCAATAAGGATAAGTGCAGGGTCCTGCACTCAGGATGGAAGAATCCAATGCACCGCTACAGACTAGGGACCGAATGACTAGGCAGCAGTTCTGTGGAAAAGGACCTAGGGGTGACAGTGGACGAGAAGTTGGATATGAGTCAGCAGTGTGCCCTTGTTGCCAAGAAGGCCAATGGCATTTTGGGATGTATAAGTAGGGGCATAGCCAGCAGATCGAGGGACGTGATCGTTCCCCTCTATTCGACATTGGTGAGGCCTCATCTGGAGTACTGTGTCCAGTTTTGGGCCCCACACTACAAGAAGGATGTGGATAAATTGGAGAGAGTCCAGCGAAGGGCAACAAAAATGATTAGGGGTCTAGAACACATGACTTATGAGGAGAGGCTGAGGGAGCTGGAATTGTTTAGCCTGCAGAAGAGAAGAATGAGGGGGGATTTGATAGCTGCTTTCAACTACCTGAAAGGGGGTTCCAAAGAGGATGGCTCTAGATTGTTCTCAATGGTAGCAGATGACAGAACGAGGAGTAGTGGTCTCAAGTTGCAGTGGGGGAGGTTTAGATTGGATATTAGGAAAAACTTTTTCACTAAGAGGGTGGTGAAACACTGGAATGCGTTACCTAGGGAGGTGGTAGAATCTCCTTCCTTAGAGGTTTTTAAGGTCAGGCTTGACAAAGCCCTGGCTGGGATGATTTAACTGGGAATTGGTCCTGCTTCAAGCAGGGGGTTGGACTAGATGACCACCTGGGGTCCCTTCCAACCCTGATATTCTATGATTCTATGGTGTTGGAGGCATGAGGATATTTGTCTCTTGTGATTTCCAAGAGGAGTGCTGCTTTGAGAGAAGCCTCATAAAGAAATTAAGATAAAACTAAATTCGGTACTGCATTCTGAATTCTGTCCTTCAAGAAACTGATTATAATTGAATAACTATTTTGTTGATTTGTGAAGCAGCCTCAATTCCAGCTTGCTCTTCCATAGCTGTACCTAGACCTTAATTAGACCTGCCATGTTCAGATGCAGAATACTTATTTCTGGTGATGGTGTCAAAGGTCAGAACAACACTGCATGACTTTCAGATTCCATGTTGAGTTTTCAGGGTGAGCAGTTAGGAAAACAACTTTGTTAACTCAAACTGAATAGGGATGGTCTGTGTACATCATTGAGGATAATTACACATCTGACATTTCTAGAGACCCTTTTCTGACTGCTCACAGCCTACATCATATTATCCCTCTGGGCTTTCCTAGTATACAAGTCAGTGGGATGAAATGTAGAACCTCCTTAAACAAATGAAATATCCTCCTGCAATGTGCCTTGAAAAGCTCAAATGTGGCATTTTAGGAGCAGCTGTTTTCTGTTGCTTAATCTCCATGAGTGAAATGGAGGCAGTGAGATTGTGGAAAGAGTGGGAAGAACGTTCACTTTCATCTTCATAATATTAGAAACCCTTAATGTGTCTGAGGCAGGGCACAAATCTGAGACACTTCTGTACCTAATAAGCTTTATTAAGGTGTAGAAGCAAAGCTTTAACATTGTACCAAATGCTGATGTCTTGATCGTACTGTTGAGGTTCAGGTTCATAAAAGGAAATGATGGATTTTAGAGAACATCATTTGTGAAGTTTATAAACAAGCTTTTTTACATGGGCAAAGAGATTAACCTTTGGTCACTACTTGCCATAAGTGCCATATTAAGTTTTACAGCCACATGAAGGCTGGGTCTGTATCTAAGGTTAGCAATGGCACTTCTGTTAAATCCTGTTATCAGGGGTTTATCACTTGGTCGTTTTAAAAAATGCACCCAGGTGGTAATTGGAGTACAAGTCTATCAAGAACAACTTACTGTGAATAAATGTTTAAAACCAGTTAGATTTTAAATTGTCATGTGTTTTGAGGGGGGGGGGGGGAATCAATTTTTTTTTTTTAAAGCTTGAAACCATTTTTTGTGCTGATAAATGGTTTTGGGGAGGAAGTAAAGGGCCTTATTTTGAACTTTTGGGTTCTGACTGGGATGTATCACAACCTTAACTTTATTTAAACATAGTGCTGCTAGTACTCCTGGAATATTCTGTATATAAAGCTAAGGTGGGGGGAAGGGTTTCCTCACAAATCTGGCTTGGTCATGCTGTTATTTCAGCACAGTCTCCATTTCACTCATATGGAGAATTAACTTGGTATAATAATGAACTACTATGATGGTGCCTCTTCTGTGATGGCGTATCAAAGCTCTTGTTTTTGGGTGCCTCACAAGTAGAGCAGATATAGCTCTTACACCAAGGGAGGAGGTTTCTCTTGGCCAGACAGTGAAGCTTATTCTTTCAGTGAGCAATGAGGTGGTCGTAACGTTGAAATCTACAATGCTGCCTTTACACTGTTCCGGTTGGAAAATATGCTTAGTGTTGATTACCCTTTCTACTTGCTAATTAAAATCATCTTGTATCTTAAGCCTTTATATGCTGTTGCAACCCAACCCAACCCACCATCCTCCAGATTTAAGGGGTGAAAAGAAGTAAAAACAAAACCAAAAACCCCACTGGAGGAGTGGTTTTGTCCTGTCACTTCTCAGTAAAGATTTTGGATCATTAACGATGAATCTTGATTTTTGTGTCTTTGGAAAGATAGCCTAACTAATTTTCAACTAATTATTTGTGTGAGGGTATTACATCAAACTGCAACTGTAAATTTGCACTCCAGTTTCCTTTTAGATTGGATTCACTGCAGCCTTTGGACCAGATTTACAAAGGTATTTAGATGCCTGATGTTGCAGATAGACCACTAATTGGCTTAGGCACTTTTGCAAATCCCACTAGGTGACTATCAGCATCTTTTGGTGCCTAAATACCTTTGTAAGTCTGGCCCAAAGGTAGCTTTCGGACACTAATTTTTGGTGTGATGGGAGCAAACGTCTCTAGTTTGGGGTCAGTCAAGGATGACTGAAATAGTCTAGCAAGAGAAATCTCAACCAGTACCACTAACACATGACAGCAGTAATAGCCAGCTTGCCAAATGGAAAATACCTTTAAATTCTTAGTGCTGGGTCAAGCAGATGCTTGCTGGAAGAGCTGCTTTGCTTTACTATTCAGCAATTCAAAATGTTTTCTTTCACAAGCTAATTGTTTTAGACCTTTACTAATGTTACCAGGGTTGTTAGAATGTGATGTTACAAATGGGCATGAGAATGTCATTGCAAAGTGTTTTAAAGGCTGAGCTGAAACTAAGACATGTCCACAGTTTTCTTGCCTTGTATGAAAACTTTGTTTGTGTTTTTCCACCTGTAGGGTCCATTAAATAGCGAGTCTTCCAATCAGAGCTTGTGCAGCGTGGGCTCTCTGAGCGATAAAGAATTGGAGGTAAGCAGCCACTGTTCCTAATAGTCATCAGTTATAGGTTAAACGTGAATGGGCTAACAAAGCCCAGAATTAATTACATGAGCTGGAGATGAAGATTTCCTAGTTCAGGGCTTTTGTGTGGAACAGGCTACTAGAAGAATCTAGACTGAGTCCAAGTCGTATGGACGTTAAAGCATCCTGCAAGGCCCAGCTAGTTAAGGTTTTCTCATCATAACAGGTGCTTTTCTTTATTAAAGATAAAGGAGGGTGGTTTTACTGCAGTTAGAATGGTGGTTTGTGAAACTAAGCCCTCAATTGCTGTTTTCAGTACTTGGTAGCTGTTTTCAGTTGCAGTTTTGGGCAGACCAAAATAAAAGGGAATCTGCGTGGAAAAGTGCAAGTCTTTACCTACCCTCCTTCGCACTTCATGTACGTGTGAAGTTTTAGAAATATGTACAAGAAGATAAGGATTTATATAAACTGACATGTAGAATGAAAAGGAAATAAGGCATGGTAGTATTACATGCTTCCTCTTGGTTACTTTCAGTATATTTGGATTAAGAACTTCAAAAAACCAGCTAAAACAACGAAGTTGAACTGCAGTTACTTTTTAATTTAAATTAAGATTGCCAGTTAGTAGTGCAGGATCTAAATTTAAATAGTTTGTTTAAACCCACGATAAGATAACTTCCTACTTCACTTACCAGCCAAGTGCTGAGTTTTGGATCATATTTCCCCTTTAATACATTACAGTACAGGTATCAAGTATCTGATGCAGTCAGTACTGTAGGAATACACAGTATCTCGAACTCTGGACTTGACAGGTAAGTAAATTAGGAAATGGTCTTCAATTATTTGAAGATCATGAGTATTAAATATCTACATATATTTGTTTTGCTCTGGCTTTACAGTCTACTTCTAGTGAGTTTCACTTAGATTAACTAAGGAGATCCAGTTGTCTGCCACTCTTCACTTTTCAGTCTGTGGTGTTTTAGCAGTGGATAGGTGATCTTATATATCCTTGTGCAATTGGGTGAATGCGAATGACTACTTAAAATTGAATTTGGTAATTTAAGGATAATATGAAGCTAAAATACACTTGCATTCTCCTGTTATCTTATTGACACTGTTATAGAGCCTTTGGAATCACTATTGCACTAGGGTATTTGTGAGATGCTCCTGTCAGCAGTGGAGTGCAGATTCCTTTGACTTTGTACTGAGTCAGCAGTTTCTTGTACCAATATTGTATCTACATAGTGGCCAGTATCAAAATGTTGTCAGTGAGGATCTGTTCATTGTACAGATGTTATCATTCTATAAAGTAGCACACAGGTACAGTAGCTACTCTTCGTGTGTACAGCTTTTTTTTAAAGCACCAAACCACCATTTCTGCCTTCCCACCCCAAACAAAACCAAACATCTCCATTAGGGACTGCTGGGTTGGCATGTTATGGCCTCCTCCATTCCTGTGGATCTTAGGTTTAACTTCTGGCTGTGTTAGCTTCATTCCTTTATCTCTTCAAAGTGGGTAGGTTGGTTTCTGTGTTTATTGTGTGGACATCAGTTGCTAAGAACCATGAATCTTAAGTTTGCCACAAAAGTTTTGGCGAAGATTTCTCTACTCTTTATTGTGCAATGGACACTGTGGCTTTCCTCCTCTGTAGTTCAGTGGTGGCTGACATGATGTGTAAACGTATAGCCTGGAAAAATTTTGGGCCCCTTTGGGATAAAATGTATGTGATAGAAATGACCAGTTTTTTTCTCTATAGCAACTTTGATAGGCTTTTTCTAATACATAGAACTTCAATATTTGTTTCCTTGTGTCTCACTTTGTTGTGAAGTCCTGCTGAAGGAACACTTCACATCTGAAACACTTCACATCATGTGTAAATGATTTTTCATGTAACTTATGCAAGACAGCACCTAGGTACTAAGAGCACTAGAAATCAGTTATTGAATGGGCTGCAGTCGGGTGGGTGGGATTTTCAAAAAGTGCTAAAGTGACTTAGGAGCATACGTCCTATTGAAAGGCAAAGTAAACAGACTGGGCCCAATTCCCAACTGTCCTGCATTTTATGTAGCCATTTAGAATAGTGAAAAGTGGGTGTTAAACACCGCTGTTCTGATTTGATTGAATTCTATGCTCCATCTGCAGCAGACTAAAAGACTACATGATGTACAGGGCAATGGAGAATCAGTCCTACTATGTCTAAGATAGAAAATAATCTTTCCCTGTTCCCACCCCCTTCTGATTTCTGACATGTTCTCTTATCTTTGCTGTGCATAGGTCTGAAGATAGTATCTCTCTAAGTACTGAGTGCAAAAACTAATGCACTTGGGAACTGGAACGACCATTGGGGACCTGCAGCCTATTTGTTTCATATTTTGGTCATTTTTTAAATTCTGGAATAACAGCAGAAATGTTAATTTTGAAGTATTTTTTAACAGACTCCTGAGAAGAAACAGAATGACCAGCGGAACAGGAAAAGAAAAGCAGAAGCATATGAGACCAGTCAAGGTAACCCATTCTTCTGACCCTTCACAGGATTTCCGACCAGCTGATAATTGGCCTCACTTTTTAAAGAGTCGTGGTGTCTAAGGAGAGTAATGGTTCATCTCAGGGGTGTGTCAGGCAGCTTATTAGGAATTTATTTGAAGTACTTGCAGTGATCATGTAGTACTCCTTTGGGAGTCGTTCTTTCCGTTGTAAGAAAAACATTCCGTCCTACAACAACTTACTGCAACATTTGTGTTTACTTCTAAACTCTAGAATTCTTATTGGAGATTTATGATGGGTCCACAGTGCACAAGGAGAGACTGGATGTGGGTCCTCATATGGGTTATGTGAATATCCTGTGCTTAGTCACATGGGAAAGGTCTGCAGCTGAAACCTCTCTCATTTTTGCTGTGCTTCAAAAAGCTTTCGTTCATTTTCTACATCTTGTTCCATGTAACATTGGAAACCTGCTTTAACAACCAGCTAGAGAACAAGTTGTACTCAAATGTATAAAACAGCAAATGTCGTCTTAAAGAAAAGAGAGTGAGTCTGATTTCAGTCCGAGCTCTCACGCTCCTCTTAGTGGGTGAACATTAGGAGGATGGAAGGAATAGTTATTCTGGAAATAGGAATCTGCTCCTACAACAAAATAACAGATTCTATTGATAGTAGACTGTACCTATAGTGTTTGGAAAGAGAGGTGGAACAACAGTTAAACTTTAATGAATCCGTATTAAATCACCATTATCTCTCTAGCTCTCATAGAATGATTGTGGGAAGCTTAATGTACTCGCAGTGAGTACAGTAAATTATGTAAAGGCAAAAGTAGATTGTGTATAGTAACCTTTATTATGCTGTTACCTTCAAGGAAGCTTTGAGAGATCCACATTGCACACTGTGAGAGCAAATATTTCCCTTGTTGTTTGCAGAGAAACAAATGTCATCTAATTGGGTCTATGTCAATTTTGGAATTAGTCAAACTGTCAACTCTCCTAATTTAAAAAAAAAAAAAGTGTAGGGATTCTAATCCTGAAACTGACTATTGCTGGGTAGAAGCTCCTCTTCTGTACTAGGTGCTGTAAGAAGCACCTAAGTGTACATCTTTATTTACCGGAATAGGTTTCTCAAAATGGCATCAGATGTTTACATTTACAAATCAAGTTTTGCCTTCCTTCTCTGTTTCCCTTTCAGGAAAAGGCACGCCTAGGGGACATAAAATTAGTGATTATTTTGAGGTAAGCCTACTTAAAATTGAATTTTCAGAGAAATCTTTTCTTAAATCCTTGTTTGAGGGGTGTGTGTGTGTGTGTATATATATATAATATTTTTTTAAATGGAAAACTACACTGTATCTTAAGTTACTCTCACCACTGCATTAAATCATAGCTTCTGGTGTAAGTCATTCACTGTATCAATCTGATAGGCTTATGAGTTTGATTAGGGCAAAATATTTGAATCTTGTTTCTAAATTAAGCTAATTTCTATTTCTTTAACTTAAACAATTGACTGACCAAATGTTATAAATAGCAATCACTTAAAACCGTTTTGAAGCTGACTTCTATTGGGATCTGAACCTTGCCTCATGAGAGTGAGCCCCCTTTTGGCAAGCACACTGCAGTTGTATTAAAAGCCCCAGTCCTGCAAAGGGGTCTGCCAATAGAGTCCCATTAACTTAAGTAGGACAGATCCTGTTCAGAGTTAAGCAGGATCTTAAGTCTTTTCAGGATCAAGACTAAGAAGTTAGCCACACTGAGAGACCAGCTCCAAGCACAGAATGGAGATATCAAAACAGTGATGGGTACCTCTAAAAACTTTAAGAAAACTCATTTAATATATATTCTTGGCACTTTTTTTCTTTCCAAGCATGTACAAACTAGAACTTGTTACTTTTTTCATCCCTAACAACTTGTTCTTCACTTTATTCTGAGTAGTTAGTTGGCTTGGAGTTAGCAGTGCTTTTGCTAGCACCTCTTCCTTACTGTCTTCAGACATTGCTGAGTTAAAGCATGGCACAGTCCATAGTACAGGAACATAGGAACTTCCATACCAGATCAGACCAGTGTTCCAGCGAATCTGATACCCTGTTCCTGACTGCAACAGATGATTCAGAGCAAGGTGTAGATCTTCTTCTCCCCGCCCCCTCACACACATGCGTGTGTACAGAGTGCACAATTAGACATACCTGCCATGGGGAAGATCTTCCTAAACCTGGATTGTTAGAAGTTGACTTATCCTGAACCATATCCCTTGATTTAAAACAAGAAATTATATCTAATGTAGCTGTGGATATTTAACCATTGAAAGCATTCACAATCCCCTCTTGGTATTATGGGCATAATAGATAGAGTTTGTGCTCCTTTTCTTTTGTAAATGGCCAAACCTCAGTGAATTTTTTATTTTTTGTTGTCTTCAGTGTCCACTAAAACAGGTTGCTAGGGCTTATAGGGAAGGTCTTTATACTTAAGATAAATATGCAGCTTCTATCTCCTCCACCCCAAATCTTGCTTAAGCATAGTATCTTTATGAAGTGATTGATCATATGTATCTTTTTGGTCAGTTTGCTGGGGGAAGTGGTCCAGGAACCAGTCCTGGCAGAAGTGTGCCACCTGTCGCCCGATCCTCGCCACAGCATTCCTTATCCAATCCCTTACCAGTAAGTATTCCCTCTGAGGAAGGTGCTAAATGATGCAGTGGATATGCCCCAGACAGGAGATTTTTTCTGAACAAATAGGGCAGAATGTTACCACAGTTACTGAAAGGGACTTGGATTTTGTTTAGTCTCTGAATTAGATTCAGTGATCCTTCAGTCTGTACAGAGCTAATAAACTGGATCATAGCTGTAAAACCAGCTGTCCAGGGCCTGATGTGGGCATGTTTGTTTCCAAGGAGCTAGTCCAATCTTAAACAGTTTATCTTACATACTTCAAACCCCAGATGCCATTTCTTGATACAGTATAGACAAGTTCTGTCTTAACAGGTTGTGGATTGGCCTATGTTCCTAGTAGTAGAAAAAGTAAAAACTAACATTTTCCATTCTGTCATTCTGATGACTCTGCTTGTCTGTTGCATCGCTCTTCCTGCACAGTTTTGTCTTGTCTATTTCGATTGTGAGATTTTTCCAGAGAAGGGCCCGGCTTTCAATGTCTGCATGGTGCCTAGCTTAGTGTTATCCTGCTCTTCGCTGGGGTTCACAGAGCTGCTGAAATATAAATATATCCTTGTTAGTGCTGAAAAATATTTTATTCCACACTGATTTTTCAGATGCTTGTAGCTTTTGGGGGTAATCAGTAAAAGCTTTCCAATGTGTGTGCATGCCCATTCCCCAACTTCTTTCACTGAGAAAGTTTCATTGTGCCATTTGGTCCCTTTTGTAAGGTTCAAATGTGAAGAGAACCAATATTTTAAAAAATTTTAAAGATATTTCAGAAGCTGCTTTTCTGTTATGATCATGTAAGTACCGTTAAAAACCACCCTTTGAATATGGCCTGGACCAAATCCTCAATTTTTCTTGAGCATTAGGAGAACAGTGTGGCAGTTTGGAGTCTTTTCTGGAGCATAGTATACTGACAGTAAACCAGGTACAATGAAGCAAATGAGCTTTTTCTGGCTGATCTATTTTGAAGTCATTTGCATACCTCCTAAACTCATATTTGTCTAAATTCCAATGCTGAGTGCTCTGGGACCGTGCATTGTACCCTGCAGAGTGCCACAAAAGAGAGAGATTGGCCCTCAGAGTCCATCATTCATCACTGAATGAAACCCTTCCAGTGCGGCCTTAAAGTTACTGGGGAATTAAAACATAACAGCACCTCCCTTCTTTAAAAAGAAAAGTTAAATGCAAAAACCGCTTAATGACACCTCATGGAAGACAGTTTACATGCACAACATTCAAGACAATTCTTCTCCCCAGAATCTGGGATCCTGTGGTAAGTGCATAAGGGGCAGTCATTCCTTGAGTGCATTTTTTCGCATTTTAATATATTGAGTATATAGAAACCTGGAGAGAACCCGTCCCATGCAGTCAAAACTGATGTCACAGGCAGCATCAGCTAAGTCCATTGTCTTTTTTTACAAAGGTGCTTGTCATGAGTCTGTTGGCAGAGCGCCCTCTTCAGGAGCTATGTGGGGAGCACAAGCATGCATGTCTAATTGTCTCACACCCATGCGCACTGCAAGGTGTGTCAGTTTAGCAGGGCTGGCTGGTGCTCAGCCCTCTGACTGAGGCTACTTGGCTATTTCTTCCGCTCATGGTCCCAGGTGAAAGAAACAGAACAGTCCACAATCACCAGACAAGGTAAAATAAAAGCATAAAGGAAAAGGAGAGCCTGTAGGTGGCTTCAATGAGGATATTGGCCTCTTAGTTCAGAGGGCCTGGGGCGGTATCTCAGTTCACCCCCGAGTGCACTGGTCTCCAGTGGAAGTCTCTCATTTGCCATCTTAATGCAGGGAATCAGTGTTCTGCTGTCTGCAAGGGCTGGGGCTCAGTTGGCTCTCATCCTCTCTGGGAAGCTCAACAGCCTGCTCCCTTCTCAGAGTTGCCCCCTTCTGAGTGGAGTTTCCCCCTTCTAACTCCTCCTCCAATGCTGGCATGATTTGCAGGTGTGGAAGGAAGGACCATCGTAGCCTGAAGCAGCTCCTTACCGCTTCCATGCTGGTGCGGGGTTTATATACCCCGTCACAGTGCTCTTCAGATTCCTTGTCTTCAGTCCTGGTTCTCCTTTCTCCTGCAACCATACTTTAACTTTATGCCTGTATTGTGGTGGTAGCATGCATCTGTAAGACCACTGCTTTGGCTACAAAAGGAAAAACCAACAACAGTAGGAACAGGGAAAAAGAGGAGAAAACTGAATATCGCTCCCAGTTTAGGGAATTAGTGTGTGGGTAAGGAAGGTGTTAAGCACCTTTTATTAAAAGACTCTAGTGGTTATTCACACTGCAGGGTAAGCTTGTCTGTGCCCTGGGCTAAGGGAGGAAAGGTAATATCTTTTAATAAGGTTGCTCAACTTTCCTAGACTATCCCTTGCCTACTTCAGATCCCTTTATCCCTCAGTTGCAGGTTGCAGATTTCACAGCCCACTGCTAAGATTTCAGCTCTTGCAATGTCCCCATCCCATAAAGCTCTCTATCCGAAAGGAAAGTAGTGTTTGTAATGCTGGGCAGAAAAAACGTTTTGGATGAGCAGTTTAAAAAAAAAAAGTTTTCTTTAGTTCATCTTTTAAAATCTGTGTCCTGCCTTTGCTACAATTGCCTAGAAGGAGAAGAGGCTGCTGGGTGGGAAAATGTGTAGCGATGAGGAGGGAGAAGTTTCCATATACAGTATTTTAATGAGGCAACATGCAGTGCACTGCTTCGGAGAATATCTGATCAAAACTAAGTTTAGGGCCACCACAGTTTTCTGTGTCTGATTCAGCCGCGTTCTGTGCTGGTGCCACTCTCCTGACCCTGAGTACTGTATCAAACAAAGTTAGATGAGCAGTTCTCAGACTTTAAGACCTATCCCATCACACCTAAAACAATCTAGTACTTGGCATTCTGCTGTCGTAATTAATCAGTGTAACTAATATCTTTTCTTGTTCTGATGGTACCATGCACAACAGTTAGAAACTCACTGTACAAGATGTGAAAGTGGTTTCTCCTTAGCTGCTATATATGGGTACTTCCTGAAAAGCTTTGAAATAGGGCTAGTGTTTACCTATCTTAGGCAGTTTATTTTTGCCATTAAAACAGGGGCCAGGTTACTATGACTCCTGGATCCTGATCATGGTTCAGTTGCTTATCTAGAGCAACTCTGCCTCGATTCACTAATCTGTAACATGGGTATACCTGCACCTCTTGTGAAGTTGGGTGGTTGTAAATGACTTTGAAAAGTACGAAGCATTTGTAGAATGAGGATGATACTGACCTAAAGTCCATTGAGATCTATAAGAGCTAAGGATCATTGTTCTGAGCCTTTAAAGAGTGCAAAGGCCTAAATTAAGATAGTCTGGTTAAGGCTTTGAGTTTCCAGCTCTTTGCTTGAATGGCCCCAAAATGTGCAGACGTGGAGAAGGGCAGTATTTCCGTTAACTAGGGGAATCCTGTTCTGCACGTTCACATGCATTGCAGCACATTTCAAACATGTTATTCCAGTCACTCCTATTGACCTCCGCTATCAGAACGATCTTTCCAGGAGCTCTGCTTTTGTTAACAGATCCTCTCTTTGCTGGCTCTCCGTTCCTGAGCTGCTGCTTTGCTGACAACAGTTTTGGCAGAACCAGAGAATCCTTTTTTTTTTAAAGGTTTATTGTATTTTTTTAAATGTATTACAGCGGCGAGTGGAGCAGCCACTATATGGGGTAGATGGCAGTTCTGCAAAGGAGCCGCAGGAAGAACACTCTCCTCTGCCAACGCTGATGTCTATGATGCTGGCAAAACAGCGGCTTGAGAGTGAGCAGTTGGTACAGAGGGGAGCTGGCCTCTGTTTTGCTTTTGTTTCGGTGAGCAGTTTTTAAAAAACCCAAGCCCAGGGCAGAGGCTGTGTTAAGGGATTGGGAATGGGATGTGGAGTCTTTCAGCTCTAGGGCTCTGGTTTACATCCAGCCTGGGTTACTAGTGACAGTCTTTACCATCTAACAGCTGGTTCATGACCTATGTGAAAAGTTGCTTCCAGCAACTTTTGCCTTCTAGAGAAATCTGTCTGGTGTAGATGCTTGTATTTCAATTTAAGAAGCTAAATTGATAAAGCCGAAGTAGATTCCTGACTGATTTTAGGCTAAACCAACTACTCTCAAAGCTGGAGTAACTGCCAGTACGGCTGAGAGACCAGGTGGGTGAGGGAATATCTTTTATTGGACCAACTGCTTTTGGTGAGAGAGACAAGCTTTTGAGCTTACACAGAGCTGCTCTTCAGGTCTGGGAAATGCGCTCAATGTTGCAGCTAAATACAAAGTAAACAGATTGTTTAGCATAAGTAGTTAAACATATTTCAAGGGACAATTCAAAGGTGAAGCGGCCTGTTAACACCTCTCCAGTCATGGGGAAGTAAAGTGTGTGTGTGGGGGGGGAAGCTGGCAGAGGGGGTAAGTGGGTTATATGGCTGTAATAAGCCATAAATCCAATGTCTCTATTCAGTCCATAATTTTTCAGTATCTAGCAAAATTGTGCATTTAAGCTCCCAGGCCAAACAAGGACACTTTGCCAGAGAAGTAGACCACATCATGGAATGGGCCACCCAAATACCCCAAGTGAACCTGCTTCAGTACAGAAATGAAACCCTCTCCAGCCACACACCTCTAGTTGTCATTTAATTGCAGCAAGTGAGGCTTAGGTTGGGCATTAGGAAAAACTTCCTAAGGCTATGTCTCTACTGTGCCCCTTACATTGGTGCCGCTGCAGCCAGGCCATTGTAAGATGCACAGTGGAGACAAAATAAAATCACGCTGAATGAGGGGTGGTAGCTTCATCCACAGGGGAGCGGCTCCCGCTCCCGTTGAAGTGCTGTCCACACAGGTGCTTTTTGTCATTAAAACTTTTGTCGCTCAGGGCTTTTTGTTTTTCACAGCCCTGAGCGACAAGTTTTAACAATGAAAGTGCAGTGTAGACAAAGCCTAAGTGTGAGGGTGGTTAAGCACTGGAACAAATTGCCTAGGGGGGTTGTGGAATCTTTGTAATTGGAGGCTTTTAAGAACAGGTTAGTCCATCACCTATCAGGAATGGTCTAATTATTACTTAGCCCTGCCTTGAGTGCAGGGGACTGGACTAGAAGATGACCTATTGAGGTCCCTTCCAGTCCTACACTTCCATGTTCATCACCCTACACTGGAACCCATACATTTTATCATCAAACAATTACAACCCATACTCGATGGGGACACCATCCTGAAAGAAATCTTTTCTGAATCCCCCTCTTCTGGCCTTCAAACAACCACCCCCTACCCAGCCTCACTAAGCTCATCATCAGAAGCAAGCTCCCCACAGACCAGAGCAGAACAACTCAAAGCAGCATCAGACCCTGCCAGCACAACAGATGCAAAACCTGTGGACATATCTCCACTGCTGCAATTATCAACATCCCCTACAGCACGCCATGGGTTCAAGATCCATGGGTTCTACACATACCTATCACGTGTGGTGTGCTAGTGAACTAAATACCCAATAATAACAGTGGGTGAAAAGAGACAACCACTGCACTCTCAAATAACCTTTCACAGAAAGATAAAAGACCTGTGGGTGAACACAGCACAAAGCGATGACTCTATATCTGACCTCTTCTAATCCTCAAAGGAAAACTGCAGGACACCTTCAAAAGATGAGCCCCTCCTAGCTTTTTTTTCTTTTCCCCACTGTGATGGAGAGGTGTTAACTACTTATGCTAAACAATTTATTCCACCTTATACTTACTGTGATACTCTTGAGTACATTTCCCAAACCTGAAGAAGAGCTCTGTGTAAACTCAGAAGCTTGTCTCTGTCACCAAAAGCGGTAGGTCCAATAAAAGATATTCCCTCACCCGCCTTGTGTCTCTAATTTACTGGGACCAACATGGCTACAACAACACTGCATAAAGACAGCTGAGAACGTTGATGAAATGTTACTGAAGTTATATTAAAGTTCATAGAAATGTATCTTTTGCAGGAGTGCCAACCCCAAATGTTCAAAAATCATGTCCGGCTCCCCAAAAATCATGAGATTGGCTTTAAAATCATGAGATTATGTCAAAATAACAGATTTGGTGTTTACTTGCCTGCTGCTTTTTGAGGCGGGGGGGGGGGGGGCGGGCGGGCGTCACATTTTGAAGCTTTCTCCACAGCCACGAGGTCTAAAAACTCACTTCTTAAAGAATGAAGGCCAAAATTGTTGCACATCCACTTGACTCCAGGAGTTGGGGCTTTAAGGAAAACAATAATTATCATGAGACTTACGATAAGACCATGAGAGTTGGCAACACTGCAAGTTTAAACCGATTGACCTGGGCTTTCTGGGAAGGATCAGTTTCCCTTCTCATAGCCCAAACCTCGGAAACATTTTTTAAATGGTTTTAGCTGAACGACATTGAGACCAGAAAGCATCTTCCATATAAAATGAGTGTGTGTTTGCATGAAGAATTGCAGTCACGTTAATACCTGGTAGTAGGTAATTATGCTGGCTTTCTGTTGCAGGCCCAGCAAGGCAGCCCCTCTTCTACCGGATCAGGGAACACAGAGCATTCCTGCACCTCCCAAAAACAGATTTCCGTCCAGCACAAACAGACACAGGTATAGGCCAACAAACTGTAAAGCATATTGCCCCCTTCCATCTAAGCTTTACATTTGGTGCAGTTCCGGCACTGGAGAAGAGAAGAGGGACATGAGTCTTGGTAGGTGGCAACCTACTGACTTCATCGAGGGACTGCGTTTGGACTGTTGGATCTATTTGCGACACTGCTAATCTGTTGTCACCCTGAACGAGTCCCATGACCTCTTTGTGCCTGTTTCTCACTGTAAAATGGATACTTCCCTACCTAACTGATGATGGCGATTACTTGCTCTTTAGAACACTTTGGGACCTGATAAAAGACATACTCAGGGTCTAACTGATTTCCGTATTTGGGGTCAGGAAGGAATTTTCCCCCAGGTCAGATTGGTAGAGATCTTGTGGGATTTTTTTTACTTCCTCTGCAGTGTGGGTCACTTGCTGAGTTAAAGTAGATTAAATGGTGGGTTCTCTGTAACTTGATGTCTTTTTAAGTCAAGATCTGAAGTCTTCAGAAGCTCAGCCAGAGGTCATGGGCCTATTGCTGGCATGGGTGGGTGAAGTTCTGTGGCCTGTGATGTGCAAGAGGCGAGACTAGATCAGTGGTTCTCAACCTGTGGACCACTTGCAGCCTAATCAGCACAGAGCTGCAGCCTATGTGACATCCTCAGGACCATACAGGTAGTATATTGGATGCAGCCCACAATGGTAAATAGGTTGAGCACCACTGGACTAGATGATGATGGTTCCTTCTGGCCCTAAAGTCTGAGTCTAAGAAACAATTGCCAACTGGTACGAGCTGTTCTTCCCCACAGTACCCATAATTCCTGTTTATGTTACAGGGAATCCAATATGTAAGTTTTCAGAAACAAAGACTTGTATCTGTTTCTGCTGTTAAAAGGGAACAGTTCAATTAGAGGAGGTTATTTAAAACGAGAGCATACAAATGGAAAACAAACATCAGATGTAATACTTCCCCACAAGGCCATCGTAGGGCTGTGTGAAGACTAACGTCCTGTCTAAGCCAATCTGAGATCTTCAATGTGCACAGTCTTACTCTGTCTACCTACTGAAATTTTAGCTTTGAACTGAAATACATTTGAAATCATGGCTGAGAGGCTGTGCATTTTACACCTCCCCTCATGCTAGCTGTGTTATTGCCTGGGAGAACATTGAAAACCGGAGGCCTTAAGGGCACTAAACAAAATTCGTGAATGCAATACAAGAATCTATATTTACAACAGAAGGTGGGGCTTTTGGAGCTCTTCAGATGCCACTGCGATTTCAGTGTTCCCCATGGCCAAATTTTCTAACACTTGTCTGCTCGTATTGTCTGACCTTTATGCTAGGGGTGTGCACCCTGTAGAATGAGAAGAGTGAAAATAAATCCTGGTTTCACCAGAGTTCTAGATTGCACAAAGCCCCACTTTCTAGAATAAACTATTGAGAACCATGACAAATGACCAAGACACGTATATAGCAAGCTTTCTGTAGCTGAAATATTCTCTGTTTTCATCTGACTTTGTTTTGTGATGTTTGTCTCTGCAGTCTGACCTCACAATGGAAAAAATATCTGCACTAGAAAACAATAAAAACTCTGACCTGGAGAAGAAGGAGGGGAGGATAGATGACTTATTAAGAGTAAGTGTAAACATGAAAAGGCTCTTGTAAAAACCTGCTTTTTGTAGCATCCTGGTATTGCAAAAGTGGAACACGTGCACAAATCAGGATTTTCTATACTACATTTGGGGAAACTGACACTCGTAGAGAAGGAGATAACATGAATACCTTTTCAAAGGATAATTGGCAAATTGGTTAGGCTGAGAATAGGAGTTCTTGAGGTAGAAGCTATAGGCAGGCTTGCCAGTATATGTAGATACCAAGTATAGCAATTAGGCTGATCTGATGGATACAGCTATTCTATCTCATTATTTGTAAGTAAAAGAACTTCTTCTGAAGAAACTGTTTCATTCTAAATGATGAGATCTAGGAGACTTGTCACTTGACTCTCAAAGGAAGCGATGGAAGCTATCCTCTAAATTAGAAACCATATAAAGCACTGGAGAAAATACACAGTGGGGCAGGGAACCCTACCTGGAAGACTCCATCGGACAGGTAGGCATGTTGTCTACCAGAAGAAAGCAAGAGTCAAGGAGTAGAAAGCAAAACTGAACTTTTCCTTTTATTCCAGACTCTTCTGTATTGAAAACATTCCATAAAAAATGCTTGTTTCTGACCACACTAAGGCCCTTATTCTGCAAAGACTATACTTGGGTGTCTGGCCTCCATATCTAGGAGAATATGTATGTGAAAGAGAGATGCTTTTTATGGCATGGTCAAAAACTTGAAAGATTTTTGTGGAACACTTTCAAATAAACCAGGATGACAAATAATTCTGTTTTCTAGTGACTTCAAGAGTAACTCCTAATTTTTTTTTTAAGAGGCCTACACCACTTGAGGCTTAATTGGATGCCAAATGACAGATGTTTTCTGTTTTTTAGGTATGTCCTTTTCTAGTCTACACGGGTAATACCCATGCAACCTTGATGTTCTTGAAACACATCTCAGTTTCCAGAAAGAGAGTCTATAGCAGGGCTGACCAGCTGTGCCAGAGAGCAATCCTACAGCTGAAAGTGCAAAGGATGTCATCTTGCTGCTTCCCGTCAGTGTTCAGTAGAGAGGAAGGAGGGTCTGGTGATTATTGTGAGAGCCTGGGACTTGAGACGCTAGTTCAGTTCACTGCTATGCTATAGACTTCCCATGTGACCTGGGGCAAATTACTTATGCTGACATAAGCTGTAGTGTAGACATAGCCTAAATTATGTTGCTTGGGTGGGAGGGTGAATAAATCACCCCCCTGAGCGACATAAGTTACACAGACCTAAGTGCCAGTGTGGACATAATTACACCAGCCCCCACAAGTGGCAATAGCTAAGCTGACAGGAGAGCTCTCTCCTGTCTTCTTAGAGCGGCTACAGTGGTGCAGCTGCACCACTGTAAACTCTAGTGTAGCCATGCCCTATGTCTCTCTGCCTCAATTCCCGACCTGTGAAATAGGATATCCCTTCCCTACCTCCCACGGTGTTGATAGGTGCTCAGATACTCTGGTAATGGGACCAGATACATACTATGGAGAGTGGATTCACGTGATCTTTTATCTTGGCAACAAGTTGGCTGCTAATTTGCTTTTCTCTGACCTGTTCCCTGGAGCCAGCTGAGTAGAGTACCTTTCAAGGTGATACATGGCTTGGCTTTTTCAGGGCAGCCTTGAACACGGAAAGTTTGTATTTTGTCTTCATTGACCTTGTGTACTTTCTTTTTAGGCCAACTGTGATTTGAGACGGCAGATTGATGAACAGCAAAAGATGCTGGAGAAATACAAGGAACGGTTGAACAGATGTGTGACAATGAGCAAGAAGCTCCTTATAGAAAAGGTGAGCTGCTAGCTTTCCAAGTCTCTGTATCCAGAGCCACCCGGCTTTGGAAAACACACTCACTCTGTCATGCCTGTCCTGAACTCTGGAAACTTGCTCTTCAGAATGGAGTGAAACTTGTAGTCATTTGAAATACAGAATTAGAGCTGTGCGTTTTGAATTATTTCTCTGAAATGGTAATGGGCAATGGTTTTCAAAGTGCAGAGCCTTTTGGCTTTCTTTTGTCAACCTCAAAAGGAAACCAGCATCCATTCGTCTGAGCAGAATAGCCTGAGTTGTTGCATCTTATAATTCACTTGGCATTACTTGCTGTGGATGGTTATGTAGGTATAAAGTAGCATCTGTGATCCTAGCAGTGCAAGAGAATATTGGAGGAGACTACACAAGAAGGCACCATGGCCCAGTAAATGGGAGCTAGGACTCAGAGCTAGGTGTCAGATGTGTTTTGTGACTTAGGGGAAATTGTTTAACTTTTGCCTGTTTCTAACTGTAAAATGGAGAATGTCCTTGTAAGGTGCTTTGAGTCCTAGTGATGAAAGCACACTATAAAAATACTAGGTTATTGCTTACCAGCTTTCAGCCTGCTTCAGTGTTAAAAGACTTCATTACAGTTAATGTTTTTAATTTAGTCCTTTTTTATATATTGTTAAACCATTTACATCTGATGCGTGAAGGTATCAGGAAATATTGTGGCAGTGTTGAAAACTTGTTTGAATTGCTTTAGTTGCGGCACTGATTGGTCTTAATTGGGCATGACCTCCCGTCTGTGAAAGTGAGGGATTTGTAACTAGATGGAGCTGAATGTTTGTAGAACAGGTGCTGTGGAAGCTTCACTAACTGAGCTTTGCCAGTTCTTCTTGATCCTTGTCAATGGCAATATTAAGAGTTGCCTAAGAACAGAGTATTTAAAATACTGCATAACTTTCAGCTCAAAATTGATCATTAGTGCTGCTGATTCAACACTACTGTCTTGTCTTCCTCCAGTCAAAACAGGAAAAGATGGCATGCAGAGATAAGAGCATGCAGGATCGACTGAGACTGGGTCATTTCACTACTGTCCGGCATGGGGCCTCTTTCACCGAGCAGTGGACAGATGGCTACGCTTTCCAGAACCTCATCAAGTAAGAGTAGAAGCTCTCGTCTTTTTCTCAGGAGGCAGAAAAGAAAATCCATCTCTCGTGCCTGTTATCCCAAAGCACTTTTGGCTAATATGTGAGCTATATGAGGTGATCTCTACTGCCCTTTAGATTGAAACTGAGCCTACTATTTGACAATGCACAAACAATACTCGACAATATTTTTAGGCCAGACAGCAAAGAATATTCTTCCAGTAAAAACTCTGTTGTAGTTTAGGGAGTCAGAATCTAATTACCAGAGTTGGTGTAGCCAGAACAGTGGGCTAATGCTGCCTCTCACAAAAAAGGCCACAGTGACTATAAGTAGTCATGGCCTCTATCTTACACCCATTTGAAATACAGAAAAGATAAAGATTGAATGAGTTAAAGGGACACAAATTATATAGTGCTAATTATTACCTTACCTATGCCTTCAGTTAGAAGTGACACTCGATTAAAACAAATTTACTTTTAACTCTTTTTGCAACTCTCTCATCTTGGAACATCCGTGAAGTTAGTCTCACTTCTGGTTCTTAATTCAGCAGTGTTTTGGCTGCAAGCCAAAGGAGAAGTATGTATGCATTCTTTAACAAATAATGTAGACATTTCTCTTGGACTCAGGTTTTGTTTAAACAAACCACCCCCTCCCCTTTTTTTAATACAAATATCTAAGTTTTTTGGCCAACGCCAAGTTGCTCCTTCTATGCCTAGCTTAACTGATGGTTTCTCTTTGACAGCAGTGCTTGTCTATGGTGAAAACAGATTTGCTTTATTAAGCAAATTCTTTGAGAGCAGCTAAAGATATAGAAGATGTTCTAATAGCAGTAAAATTCACACCTGTTTCCTCTTGGGGAGAGAGACCCGCCTATATTCTCAATGCACCTGGCCAACTGTGCAATGCTGGGTCAGGGGGGATAGGACTGAGGAGGAGGGCAGGAATCCAATCCTGATTCTGTCTTCAAGGTGTAAGCAGACTGGATTTTTAGATGGATTTTCACAACTGTGTGTGTTATGGTTGGTCGCACCAGGCTGTGTGTATTATTTTAAAGAAGTTTTAAAAGAGAAAATCCACAATACTTAACTTTTTTTCTGGCAACAATGTTCGGAGAGAAAGGGAGCTGCATAACCCAGGAAATGGAAATGACAAAACCCTTTTACACAAGTCATCAATAGAAGTACCCTGTAAATTCCTGCCTGGCCCAGGCCATTAAGTGGGACTTCCATGCAAATATATCTCACATGAAGTAATGTTTTATTTACAAGCATGCAAAGACAAGAGCATGCACAATCCTCTAAGATTGAGTCGCTTCTTTGTAGTCTGACTTGGGAACCCATTTCATCAAGCAGTGCACAGATGGTCCGGGGCTTTAGAATCTCCTTTAAGGGAAGAAGTCCTTTGTTTTCTTCTGCAAGAGACAAGAAAATAGAGGTGCTTTTGAAAGTTTTACCTGCAATCTCTAACTCCCATTTTGTGACTTAACTGCCAGAGTGTAATTGAAAGCTGATGGAACTTAGTCTCCTAAGTAATTTTGGTGCTTTTCAAAATTTTACCCTGTGTTTTAAATTAAAATGACAGGCAGTTTTAATGATAGCTTTCTTCTGCAAGAAGAAGGTCCATTATTGGTGGAACTGAAAAAGGTTTGCATTGCTTTAAGAAGTTGCCTTTAAAAGCTGGGGATCATTTGACCATAACTGTGCAGTAGAGGGCTCACTTTGCAGGGAAGGCAGTGATCTAGAATAGATCCTTTTAGGGACCTATGAAAAGTGAGTGGGGTAGCTGACAAAGCCAACCTCCTGTCATGGCTAACTATAAATCATGGTTCATTCCTGGGTTTTCTTTAAGATGATCACAAGTAGAGAGATCATCACTTGCATGCTTATGATTTGGGCGCAGGATTTAATCCGTTGGAGGGTTTCTCATATTTCAGCAAATGAAGACTCCCTCGCTCTATAAATTGACTAACCTTTATCAAGTTGAAGGATTTGACACCTCCCTCCCACAGTTGGCATGTCTTTCCATACCTTGTGTTAAAACACTTGATTTACTCATCCTAGGAGAAGTGATTTTGAAAATCATTTTGCTAATCTGGGGGGGGATACTAACAACAGCTATGTACATGTAATTAGTCATCTGTTTCCATTACTTGTATTTTTATAGTCTCTCTGCCCCTTTCTCTCCCCACCCCACTCCCTCTCCCCAAGGCAACAGGAGAGGATAAATTCCCAGCGGGAGGAGATAGAAAGACAACGAAAGATGTTAGCAAAACGGAAGCCACCTGCCATGGGACAGACCCCTCCCGCAAGCAACGAGCAGAAACAGCGCAAGAACAAGACCAATGGAGCAGAAAATGAAACGTACGTTACATGGCTTTGTATTGGGGCATTCCAGAGCAGCAGTGTTTTTATAGGATATAGTTATCTTCTGGGAAATAGAATACTGCATTCACTTCTAAGCTTTAATGTTTATCTCATAGACATTCCTTGTAAAAAAAAAAAAAAAAAATTGTAGAATAAATCTAGCATTCCAGAACTTGTGGCTGCAGCCCTAAATATTTTCCATTGGAGTGAAATAGGGATCAATGTTGCTCATAGTAAGTTGGGAAAGTAGAATTTTTTTTTCATGTGCAAGCAGTATTTTTTTAAGCCTTGCAGCTGCATCTGTATCTAGCCTCAGACTTGAGAGAATAAATGGTGCAAATTTTTTGTTCTCTGCTGAAATTTTCCCATCAGATTTATCAAATAATCTCTCTAGATTCCACCACAACTGTGCATTTCACACTTCCCAATAAAGAAATGGTATATGGGTTAGCAGTATTTATCCTGTTGGGCTTTCTTTGGAGGATTTCAAAATAAAGCAGATATATTGGGGAAAGATTCTCCACATAATATAATACTTAAAGCAGTCCTTTCTGTCTCCAAAGCACTTGCCAACATCAGCTAATTCCACTGGTGGGGAGGCAAAAGATCATGCTCTCTCCTCTTTTCTCTTGTGCACAATATGTTATTTTCAGTGAATTTATTGCTCTCAAACATGCCGTCTTGACCCTGCTGGGGACTAAAGCCATTTTTCTCCAGAACAATTTAGCACAGATAGTGGTGAGTCCAAGCTTTGCTGCCTCCCCAGTAGGTGTTGGTCCTTCTTCCAAGCCAGGATTATCTCTGAGGATGCGAGGGGTGGAGTTCAGTCTCCGAGCCCATTTCCTCCTTGTCTCTTCTACTGACACTACCAAGGTGATCAGTTACCAAGTGTGTTAAGGAAACCGACCTACTAGGAAGTAGACTAATGGCTTATCTACACCGACCTATAGTATGCGGCAAGCTGGGGTGTGAAGCCACCATTCACTAGCCCTCCACAAGCTAACTGTCCATGTGCACCCTGCTTACGTGCATTCACAGTTAGTTACTTCGTGTGCTGTGATCTGGTCCTTCTTGAAACAGAACTAGTTAAAGTGTATTAACTGTTAATGCATGTCAGCAGGGTCCACATGGACAGTTTGGACCGTTGGTCCACGTGGACAGCCTAGTGTGGGGTAGATTCACACCCCAGACTGCCACAGTCTGAACATTTGGGTAGACAAGCACTCAGTTCAGTTGATTATCTGGGGCTTCCATGAAGCACTTGGCTACCAATAACCAAGGCAGCAAACAAACTTCTGACCTAATGGTGAAAGGCTCCATCCCCTATAACCCAAGCTTCCGAGCCATCTGTTCCCTCTCCCTGCCACTACTCCCAGACATCTCTTCATTCCTGCCATGTTTCTATCTCCCCTCTTCCCTTCAGAGTTTTTTTCATTTTGTGCTCCTTTCATTCCTTTCCTCTCTTTACTCATTCAGTCCTTATCCTTGGTTCCTAGAAAGGTCCATTCCACACTCGAGTCCCATGTAATCTTCCATAAATACAGTAAACCAGGATCATAATTTTGAATGGCTTTCTATATTTCATTTTGCTAAAATTGCTTTGTGGGGATTGCATGACTTAGTGGAGCTGATGAGAGCCCAGGGCCCTTTTCAGTCTCTATTTCAGAGTGTGCCCGTCTAACAAAAGCTGCCACTGCCTTTTGGCACTCATGATAAAGATGTCAAAGAACTAAACGAGCCATGGAGAGAAGTCTCCTCATTAACGGGAATGGTGCTTCCTCTTTCATGGTTGATGTGTGGAGTCTCGTTGAACTGTAGTGGAACGTGTTACCTGTGCTTTAGGCAAATAGAGGGCTTCATAGCAAAGATGAATCCAAAACCATTAACTGTGGCTTATGTCACACATGTCAGTTGCTATATACTCCTTTATGGTAACACCAGTATGTATCAGCACACTCACTGAGGTCTGGAGGTGCAGACTGAATGTCTATATGTGATTTTTTTTAAAAAAAAAAAATCTTAGGAAGAATAAAGACTTTTCACAGCTTGCAACTATAAACTTGAGGGCACAAGAGAATGTTTATGGCTCTTTCCCACTTCCTCTAGAAGATTTGCCACTTAGAATGTATGGCTAGTAAGACCAGGCCTGATGTTTGGGAGGGGCAAGACTTTTAATCAAGTGGTTTTTGTGCCAGATGCAGAATCTTAGGCTAGGTCTACACTACTGCGGTAAGTCAACTTACGCTACGCAAGTCCAGCTACATACCTTAGGTTGAGTTACCATGGGGTCTACACCGCAGGGGGTTGACGGGAGAAAAATCTCCCGTCGACTTACCTTACTCTTCTTGTTGGAGGTAGAGTACAGGGGTCAACTGGAGAGTGCTCTGCCGTCGATTTGGCGGGTCTTTACTAGACCCACTAAACCGACCGCTGGTGGATCGATCTCAAAGTGTCTATCCCTGCTGTAGTGTAGACCTGCCTTTAATGTAGTTAAGTTATGTATGTCCAGATGGGTCTGCTGTTTGTCATGCCTCATGAATAGCACCGATATTCTTCGAGTTTAGGGTGGCTTTTTAGCGGTTAGCACAGTTGCTGGAGACATCTTGTAAAGTTGGCTGGCACCAGGCGCATGTGGTCAGGGTGGAGTTTGTTAGCCTACGAAAACTTTGCTTTCTAAATGAGCTGGAGCAATTGGTATAATCAGGGTAAGCTCAGTTTTTACTAATTCGTTATGTTGTAGCCTTTGGTTCTAATGGAAACAATCCCTGATATTAACCAACATTGAAGCTTTCACTGCAGTGTATGGAGTCCCAGGCAGTTCAGGGCTGAAGTTGATATTCCACTAACCTTTCCCCTTAGGTCTCAGCATTGCAATATGTAAGAGATACGCAGGCTTCCCCCACTGTTCTGATAAGCTTTGCTAGAGTGGGGCAGTCAGAATTTTGAATGTTCTTGTTTCGTCAGTGTACGTCAACATAGTATGAATGTGTGTTTGATTTTTAAAAGCAGTTGCCTGCTAACTAAGTATATTATGGGTATATGTCAGCAGTGGCCAAACTTCCTGACCCTCCAAGCTACATGCGATAATCTTCAGAAGTTCGAGAGCTGGGTGCACCTGCCAGGGCTCAGGGCCTCTGCCCAGTGGCAGGGTGGTGGAGCTAGGGGCTTCAGTCCCACAGGAGGCACCTGCCAGGGTTTGGGGCTTCAGCAAGAGTGGGGCTGAAGCCCTGAGCCCCATCAGGTGCCTTGTGCTGGGCTGCAACTCCTAGACACCCTGTCTCACCCCGTCCGTCTCCTCGCCCCCCCCCCCCCCCCCCCGCTTGGCAGAAGCCCCTACCCCCACCATCCTGCTGGAGGGCAAAGCCCCAAGCTCCCCCGCAGTCTGATAGGTGGAGGATTTGGGAGGCTACACAAGCCGCATTTTAGGCACCCCGGTTGTATTTAGGCTGGGGGGGGCACTTTTGCCCTACACATAAGTGTGTCATATTTTGATACTTTCAAACTCAAACAGTTTACTTGTAGGTGATTCTTTTAATTTGTATTTAAATTTCTCCACCCTTGAAATAGTATTGTTTTGAAAGAGGGTTGTGCACATCATCTCCTCTTAAAGTAACTTTGTCAATCTTGTAAAATTCCCTTCGCATGCTTTTCAACTTCAAAATACCTTACAAAAATAACTTACTGCAAAAACTAGGATTTATTAACCTCATTGTATTGCCTTGGGCTGCCCCAGAAATGCAATTTCTGGCTGACAGTGTAGACAGTTCTGCAGGCTGAAAGTCTGGGGTTTTACCTACAAACCATTTCAAGGGTCATGGTGGATTCTCGATCACTGGCAACTTTTAAATTGTGATGGGATGTTTTTTCTAAAAGATCTGCTCTAGGAATTACTTTGGGAAGGTTCTCTGGCCTGTGTGATACAGGAGGTCAGACCAAATGGTCTCAATGATCCCTTCTGGCTTTGGAACCTATGGGGGAAAAATGGGGTTTTCCTTCAATCGCCAGTAATAATCTTTGAGTGTTTCCCAAATTCCTCCTCTTAAAAAATAGCCATTTGCAGTGTTTTAAAAATTGCCAGCCTAGTGAATTGTAAATGCCATTCAAATTCAGTGGGAGTTGGGTGCTAAGTCCTTTGGGGTCCTTTTAAAAATCCTACCCTCTTTAGAACTCAGTCTGAGGGTTTTGAGCACAGATATGTCATCTTGTTTAGGGTGCCTTAAAAGGGAGGAAGGGTGCTCCTGTGATAGGAGCATTGAGCCATGATTTACCCAAGAGTAGTTATGAAATTCAGTCACCTCCTGAAAATAAGCATCTATAATGTAAACATGGACAAGACTGTAATTTAAGGCAGGAAGCTGAATTTGTAGGGGGTTTTGTGGTCCAGTGTTTTCAGTAGCATAGCTCAGGCTGTCACAGAGCCCTCAGCTATAATGGAAGTAGTGTATTTCAAGTGTGTTTATATTAAATAGGACAGTGTTTATTTTCCAGCCACCTTGGCTTTTTTAAAATACTAGAAGCTAGCATGTAGCTATTTCTGGAAATACTAGGCCAGTGATAGTCATTCTATCGCTTGTCTGAAATGGGTAGATTGTCACTGTTTAATCCTGTCTATCTGTCTCTTACACACAGCCCACGTTTGGTTTATTCAATTGTTCAGGTACCCCAAATCCTGCAATAGCAACCAGTTGTCAAAGCTTGCTGGTTAAGTCTGGGAAGTTCAGTCTGGGAAGGCTTCTTTAAAGCAAAGTAAATTTGAGATTACAGAACAATCTGGATTAACTGGATCTGATTTAAATGTAGGTCATTTTGTTTCTTGAGAGCTTGTGTTGTAATCTGTTCTCCAAGGAAGAACTACCAATATGCCACACAACTTTTTGTTCTGAGTCCCTCTGTAAACATTAATGGTATTGGTTGTATTTTTTTAGTACAGTATGTTAATTTGGAATGTAGTGATCTTTCGCAGTAAAGTGGATTTACAAGGAGAACCTGCATCCTGAATATTGGACTAAACGCTTTCTCGTACAATGGTAAAGCAGGCAAATTCCAATTATACTCACTGTTCAACTGTAGCTGAATTATAGCTACCACTAAGGGGCACCCATTCAAGGAGCAGGTATATTAATTGGGAAATTAAGTAATCCTGGCTCTTATGTTTTAAGGGCTAGCCATTGTTTTAGGAAATGTTTGTGGAGGAGGGCAGGTTGAGATTTATAAGGTCCTTCTAGGCTGCTATACACCCTCCTGCAATTGCCTGGCCTGCCCCACTGCTATGTCAGGCTGTCTCCTGCATGCCAGGAGGTGTACAGGAACAGAAGAAGCTAGAGATGGGCAGGATATGGCATAGATCCCAGAGCTGTTCTGCACAGAAATGTCTGTGTAGCAGCATGAAGCTCAGAGAGTGGAGCTGCCTTCTAGCAACTCAGTACCACACTGAGTGTTAGGGAAGTGAGAAGCATAACATTGTGGAGCTGAGGAGGTGGCTAGAAGTTGGGAGGGAGTTGAGGCTTCTGTCAGGGGGAACAAGAGGAGTAGACAATTAAAGCTGTGTATTCCTGTCCACCTCCCTCCCCATATAAATCTTGTGGGTATAACATTGACAGCTGCAAGTAGTAGTGTGCTTTCTACACAACAGTCAGTTGGATCCTGAACAAATTCTGAAGAGATTGAAATTCATGTAATATAGCATCCCAGGGTAGTTCTCTGTAGATTTGTAATGAGATCTGATTGAATAGGTTTTCTTTTGCATTTTTATTTATTTTAAACACTGTTAAATTTCAGAAATAAAACAAATCAGAACATTCAAAAAGTGAAGGTTTCTGACGCAATGTTCAATATTTACAATATCTCCTCTTGGTTTCCTTTGTTAGGAGTAAACCTTAGTAAATTAAATATGTACCATGAAATAGACTTCAGACATGTGCAGTGCTCTATTACAGCATGTCAAGACTTGAGCACTATCTTCAGTATGAGAGAGACGGAAGAATGTGATATACAAATTTCAAACAGTCTGTCAGTTGCTGAAGGATACAGCATGCGATGCTCCTTCCTATAAGTGAGCAGATTATTAAATAAGTGTGTATTTGGCATGGTACACTGAAAATAGTCCATCCACTGGACAGGAATTGCACTAGAATGGAACTTTACTTACCAGTGCCATGGTAAATTGGCTGCATTGAAGCTTATGTCCTGTTTAGACCAGCCTGGCTGCCTGAAACTGTAATAGATACTGTGCTTACAAATGTGTGGGATATGTCTGTGACACTGTTCTCTTATGTATGCAGGTTAACATTAGCTGAATATCATGAACAGGAGGAAATCTTCAAACTCCGACTAGGTCATCTTAAAAAGGTAAAGAACTCTTTACAGCAAAGCTCTAAGAAGCACTGGGCCAGCTACATATGAACAGTAGTGGTAGCTATCTTTGTGTAAGAGCTATTGGCCTGAATGCAAAAAAGGAGACAGGCACCTAAGTCCCAGTTTTGCCTCCACTGCGAAGCACAAAACTCTTGCTGAACCCTGTAAGCTTCTAAACTTACTCAGCACCTACGTTTTCAGGGTAAAAGTTCCCAGGTGCCTGTGTTCCTGCCTCTGGGCACATATATTGCTGCCTCCCTCTAGGCCTGAGGTCCCCAAAGTGTGGGGCGTGCCCCCCTGTGAGGGTGTGGAGGAAACTCCAGGAGGTAAGAATGCTCAAGTCATATTTATCCTGTAGCTTCCTCCATTTTTACTACCAGTGGAGGAATCACAGGTCCACTTATTGTCAGTGTAATATGTAGCCCAGAACAGAAGAATCCATTTAGAACTTGACCTTTACAGAAAATGAAGTAATGCTCTAGGATTGTCTCATTGTCTGAGGCTGTGCTTACCCTCCTCCACTTTTGGGAACTGGATCATTTTTAATCAGTGAAAATAGAATACAAGTTGAAAAGGAGTGGAGTCTAATGTGATAATCCATGTATAATTTGAAACCTGGTGGATGCTGTCAGTAAAAGCTTATATATCCTGATTCAACCTTCTGTGTAAAAGGGCAGAATCAACTACTTAGAATCTTCCTTCCTTTCGGGGGTGAAGTTAAAATTACGTGCAGCACAGAAAGCCAAATCTCTGGGTAGCCCACATCCTCCCACTTCCTGGAGACATTTTAGTTTTCTGTGGCTTTTCTGGAAACCACTGGGCTTTTTATAAATCTGAAAAGATATCAAGATGCTGCTTAAGATATAACGCTACAGCTCTGTTCCAGAATCTGTGTAACTTTTAGGAGAGTCTTGGCTGTTTTTAACATCAGTGATACTTGTTAGACTCCACATGACACACTTCAACATTTCAGAATTACCTGCTGTTCAATCTTCCTATACAATTCTAGGATACCCTTTTTGTTTGCACCTAAAGTGTATCATTTAATCAGTGTGTTCCTAACTGCTGGAACTGAGGAAAACATAATTCACATGTTGGCTGGGGGAAAAGTGAAGAACTTTTATCAACTCCCACCTGTAGTTCCAATGCATAGTCACAAGCAAAACATCCCAATAATTCTCCTCCCTCCCTCCCTCCCCCCCCCACACTTGCTATCTTGAAGTTGACTGTAATCATTGTTTTCATTTTACCAAACCAGTTATGTACTATTAAATTCCAGTTATTGTGTCCATAAATCAGATGAAACTAGCTACCCAATAATGTCTTGAACTTTGTCATCTTTTTTCATACAGGAAGAAGCAGAGATCCAGGCAGAGTTGGAACGACTAGAGAGGGTTAGAAATCTACATATCAGGGAATTGAAAAGGATACACAATGAAGATAATTCACAGTAAGCACTGGGAGGCATGTGGGGGAGAGAATAGGCATCAAATGGTAACTTCTCAAGGAAAGCTAAATTCTCTTAGGATACATTTGTCTGGTAATGGGAATGCACCATGCTTAATTCTACTTTTAATATCCTGCCACCCACTGAGATATGCAGTGCTGTGCTGACTTAAAAGCATTTGTGTGTCAAATATGTAGGATTTAGTACTTTACAAATGACTTGGGAAGCTTTTGCAGTGTCAGTGGTAAATGACTATCCAATCATTTGAAAATTGGACATATATAACTTAACCACCTTTTTGAGTCTTAATTTGAAGTGTCCTCTCTGAGCTGTGTAATAGCTGTGATTTCTTATTAGTAGGTGGCATTACCATTGTCAATGTTAAATTGTCCTCTCCAGATTTAAAGACCATCCAACGCTAAATGACAGATACCTTTTGCTGCATCTTTTGGGTAGAGGAGGCTTCAGTGAGGTATATAAGGTAAGTTGGAAGAATTAGTCTGTTATATTGTATTTTGAGTCTGCACAGAAATAGTAAGCAAAATCTGACATTTGTTCTCTCAAATGGAGAGTGTATGTGGTTGTGGGGGAAGGAATGTAGAAATACATGTCGCATCTGGCTTTGATTTAGACAGCAGACCTGATATTTAGTTTCTGTTCTCCGCAAGATTTTATTGAAACATGCATTTGTTGGAGAATGTCACACTGGTATGACCAGGACAATGACATGAAATACCTCTTGAGACTTAAACAGGTGTTAGAAATCTGCTTTAAAAAGGTAGATTTGAAATGGCTACATTACAATAACGTGTCAGATTTAAAGCAAATGAAATGAAAATAACGTCCTAGGCTTAACAAATGAAGGCTGTGCCATATATCCCTGGAAGTGTTTTGTATCCCGCCATTGACGTGCTGAACAAACAATCCTTAGCCACATGGATAAGGATTATTTACATGATGTTGTTTTGTAAGATCAAGACCTATGATGTTTAGACTAGGCCATGCTGCTAATTGGAGAGATTAAGAGATTAATTTTAAATAAATTGAAAGCATCTGTTTCCCCAAGCAACCCATATGTGCTCTGTAGTTCATAGACTAATATAAGAATCAAATTGATTAAAATATAACTGTATACATTCAAGTATTGGACACTTATATGGATAAATAGACTATCTAGAGCCATCATATTAAGTTTGAAAAGGGATATTGAACCTCATGTTTCAGGATTTAGGGTAATCTCTAACATTAGGGGTTAGAACAAGATTGGGTTGGGACACGATTATCCCACACCTGCATACAATGGGATGTCTTACACTGTACTCCAAAGTGTCTGGTGCTAACCACTGTCAAAGACAGGATCCTGGATTAGACGGAACACTGCATGGATCCAGCAGCACAATTCCAACATTTGTGTGTGCTGGGTTGCACTTTAAGATCCAGAGGGGTGAAAAATTTCAGCATGAGCTATGTAGCTGAACAATTTGGCTCTCCAACCACAAATAGGTTGAAACTTCTTCTACGTGGAGATGTAACATCTAGCAATGTGTATTAAACTAATATATGTCCTATGCATTTTTTAAAATTACGTACAAGTGACTTTGGTGGCTCAAGGTGTCATGGCAGAGAGTCTTCCTTGCCAGTTCAAATCAAATATAGGTTGTTACTATCTCATGGCTGTTTTGCTTGTGTGAAATGATTAGTGCACTCAGTCTAGATCCTAGTGGACGGACTAGTGTTCCAAAATCACCAATTGTCTTACACTAATTGACTCCCTTATTGGCAGGTAAATTAAAGGACAGACTCTTAAGTTGTATTCAGAGTAGTTGATAGCATTAGTGACACGATCTACAGCATATTGCCATCTCTTCTTTGCTTTGGGACACTAGTATGGAATCTCTTGTTCACATTTGCAGTATTAATTTGAAATTTCAACTCTACTGATACTTTCTTTGTAGGCATTTGATTTAACAGAACAGAGATACGTAGCTGTGAAAATTCACCAGTTAAATAAAAACTGGAGAGATGAGAAGAAAGAGAATTATCACAAGTAAGTGGTGCTGTAAAGCCAAAATACCAGATAGCAGAACAATGCATTGCTGTTTTTTCCCCCTTTTTTGGCCTGAGAATTGGTTCCTATCTATTGATACTGACTAGAATATGTTTCAGAGTAGCAGCCATGTTAGTCCATATCCGCAAAGAAAATGAGGACTTATGGCACCTTAGAGACTAACGAATTTACTTGAGCATAAGCTTTCATGAGCTCATGCAGCTCATGAAAGCTTATGCTCAAGTAAATTCGTTAGTCTCTAAGGTGCCACCAGTCCTCCTTGACTAGAATATGTATTTTAATGCAGCTAAATGTAAAGGTGTACATCTAGGAACAAAGAATGTAGGCCATACTTTCAGGATGGGGGACTCTATCCTGGGAAGCAGTGATTCTGAAAAAGATTTGGGGATGCTGGTGGATAATCAACTGACCATGAGCTCCCAATGTGATGCTGGGGCCAAAAGCACTAATACGATTGTGGGATGCACAAACGGGAATCTTAAGTAGGAGTAGAGAGGTGGTTATACTTCTATATTTGGCACTGGGCAGCCACTTCAGAAAACTCTGTCCAGGTCTGGTGTCCATAATTCCAGAAGGATGTTGATAAATTGGAGAGGGTTCAGAAAAGAGCCACGAGAATGATTAAAAGATTAGAAAACATCCCTTTATAGTGATAGACATAAGGAGCCCAATGTTGTTTAGCTTAACAAAGAGAAGGTTAAGGGGTGACTTGATTAGTCTGTAAGTATCTACCTAAGGAACAAATATTTAATAATGGACTCTTCAGTCTAGCAGAGGAAAGTATAACATGATCCAATAGCTGGAAGTTGAAGCTAGACACATTCAGGCTGGAAATAAGGTGTAAATTTTTAAAAGTGAGAATAATTAACCATTGGAAAAATTTACAAAGGGAGGTGGTGGTTTCTTACTCGCTGACCGTTTTTAAACCAATACTGGATATTTTTCTCAAAGATTTGCTCTAGGAATTATGTTGGGAAAGTTTTTTGATCTGTTATACAGGAGGTCAGACTAGATGATCACAGTGATCCCTTCTGGCCTTAGGATCTGTGAAACTATGAATTCTCCTCTCCTTCCTCACTGTTTGCTGCAAAAGTGAAGCCACTTCCTCCCACCTTGTTAGTATCACCTCAAATGTCTGAAATGAGCAAGAAAATTGAGTGGATGCTTGCAAAATAAGTGCATTGTTAGGGTCTGGACCAACAGTGGTGCTGTAAGTTTTCTTTCCCCTTAATAAGGGGATGTCTCTCTCTAATGACTTGGCCTCACCCATGCTGAGAACAAAAGTCCTAAACTCATTCCCATCTCCCCAGAGACACACGTGGGGAGTGTGCTTTCAAGCAACTGTACACCCTGGTTTCCTAGGATGTTTAATACTTTCTGAATTGTATGAATAAGCGTCCATTTGAATGTGGAATACTGAGAGCTGTGCCAAGATCATTATATCTAAATCGCTTAATGTAGAACCCAAAGTAAAATCTCTGTTGCTAATGCCCAGAGTCTTGCCTTTCAGACATGCATGTAGAGAGTACAGAATTCACAAAGAACTGGATCATCCTCGAATAGTTAAACTCTATGACTACTTCTCGCTGGATACTGACTCGTAAGTGATGTGTTGATGTATCTTTGCACTGTATTTGCCAAGTTCCCCACAAAGCGTTTGGTCAAAAGCCTTCCAGCAAAGCTTCATGATCCTGCAGTCAGGGTGGATCAGTACTTTACACAGTGGCTGTTGTCACCACTGAGTATCATTTGGACATTAGCTTAGAAGTCAGAAAAGGATTATCCATTTATATGGATAATGAACACCCACAATTGCATAATAGGGGATAAAAATGTATAAGGGACCCTCATGCTTCACAGAATAAGGCAGCCATGAAGGGTGTGTCTGTATGGCTACACAGTGCATGGCAAGCTTGGGTGCAAAGCTGCAGCACTCCAGCCTGCTGTGCTCAAATTGTCCATGTGGACCCTGGTGCTGCACATAAGTTTCTTGGTGCACTTTGCTAACTGCTCTCTGAAACAGTAGTATGCAAAAGACATTAACGAACTTCTAGTGCGCTGCAGCAGGGAACGCAGTAGATCTACGCCCCAGTTTGTCACGTGCTAACTGACCATGTTGAGGCCTATCAGTTAGGGCTTGTGTGGCCCTATGGGCAGACGGTTATGTAGTTGTCTAAATTATGGGGTTTATTACACCTTCTCTGAAGGTTTAGTGCTGCATCCTGTAGCCTAGACACACCATTAGTCTGATCTGTTATGGCATTTGTTCCTGTGTTCTTACACCCATTATTCAGTAGATCTTAGTTCTAGCACAAACCTATGCCCAAGTGAGGGGCTACAGGTGATGTCCATAATGAAAACACATGTACAAGAAGACTAGCTATTTTTAATGCATTCATGTTGCTTTGCCTAGAAAATCAGTTTTGCTCTGATAAAAGTAGATTTCAGATTTGGCTGTACGTAGATCCAAACCTGTTTCCTGTATGTCTGTGATGGAGGCATCTAAATATGTACAAGTTTGATGGGGAATGACCTAGTTGAGGAGATTTACACGGAAGAGTAAATACAAAATATTACCGTTTCTCTCAGGGAACTTAATTTTGGTGTTTGTTCTCTTGCCTTCAGATTTTGTACAGTGTTAGAATACTGTGAGGGAAATGATCTGGACTTCTACCTGAAACAGCACAAGTTAATGTCCGAAAAAGAGGCACGATCCATTATCATGCAGATTGTGAATGCTTTAAAATACTTAAATGAAATCAAACCGCCCATCATACACTATGACCTTAAACCAGGTATGTTATGAAGCAGAATGGCATGTGTTTACCCTCTTACCTCTTGTTAGCAACCTCTCCAGACCACTAAGGAACAGTTCCAATTGGCCAAAGCCAGGGATAGGACCAGGTCTATTGGTACCCATTCCAAAACCTGGGTGCTTACCTTGCAGCATAGAAGGGACTGAAATGCTTGGTTTTGCTCTGTAAATGGGTATTGGCTCCTGGAGTTGCAGCATTAAGAGGGAGTAAAATTCCAGAAAGGAGCCTTCCTGTTCTGGACAAGCCCTTGTGCCATCATGTGTCAGGACTTGGTTTCTGTGACCTGGTTGTCCTTTGCTTTCCTGTGCCTCATCTTCCTTCATATAGATGCCCAATAATGGCCGGCACATTCCTCACTCTTGTTCTTTCCTTTGTGATGCTCAGTAAATGGCACCAAAAACTAGGAAAAACTTGCTCAAAACTTGTTACTTTTATGGGTCCTCATAGCAATACATAGAGGTTAGATGGTGTTCTTGGAAGTCTGACCTTCCAGACTCACCGATGCCCAGCAAATCAGAAGTGTCCTCCCCAAATGTCGTCAGACAGTTCCCATCTGATAGACCATGCAGCTGAGAGAGCAGAGCTTCCTTGCTTGCCTTATCTGTTTGGGGTTGGATATGCTGGTAACACCTATTTTTTACCCCAATAAAAGTTTTCTCTACTGGCGAGAGTTCACTGGCATTGTATATCCTAGATCGGTGTGGTTTCTTGTACTGATTCAGTAGATGGTGCAATTGCACCAATTTATATTTTGTTGCCCTGTTTCTGTTCTTACGCTTCCCAAACCACTGTTTACTGGTGTCTGGTTGAACATGCTGCAGGGCTCTCCCAGCTGATCTACAGACACTGTGTAATTCTGCTTCTTCAAAAGTTAATAGCTTTGAAGCAGATTTTACAGCTTAATCTGATGGAAAGTTATGTGCTGCTGTTTCATTTAATCCGTAGCAATAGCTGATTCTTAAATGGATCTGGCCTAAGAATTGGCTATTTTTCCATGGTTCTGCAAATCGCTAGGGGGCACTATGTCATAGAGGAGAGAATTTCTGGCTGCTAAGAAGCCAGGGCAAATTAGGACTTCTGGATGGAATGAGTCACAGCTGTGTATATGTCTGTCATCCACTCTCCTTTCCCTGACCTACCCTCCCAACTCAACCAGTCTCCCTTATTGTTTTGACCTCTCCCTCAAGCCAGGAACCACTAAGGAGAAACTAATTGCATTGGAAAGCCAGGGTCTAAAGCCAAAAATGGGGAGGCAGGTGGGAGGTCAGAGACCCATTTGAGGATGGGGAGCATAGGTGCAGGACTTGGTGTGTTCTAGGTGCCAGGGCTCCTCTCAGGAGGACTTCACTGAGTCCTCAAACATCTTCTCCAGCCTAAAGGCTGCTTTAGCTGGCTGCATTTTGCAGGTCATGGTGCCTTTGTACAATGTGTCCATAATTTAATACCCCGTGCACTCCACTGCAGTTCTGGTGCTGCTTTTCCCTCTCCTCTTTCCATAATAGATATGTCTCTCAAAAGCTATTTTCCCTTCTTTTAGGTAACATTCTTCTAGTCAATGGTACAGCATGTGGAGAGATAAAGATCACAGATTTTGGGCTTTCCAAGATCATGGATGACGACAGCTACAACTCCGTTGATGGCATGGAGCTGACATCGCAGGGGGCCGGTACTTATTGGTAAGTATTCTATGTGGCTGATACCAACTGAGGGTTCTAGAAAACTTGCAAATAACCATTAAAATCCTGATGCTCCAGACTTGGAGTTTACTTTGAATTCACTTTCCTTGTTGTCAGTCTGTGTGTGGTGTCCATTGTACTACAGTGTAGCTCTGTAAAGCACTTTGAGATCCTTAAGGATGCTCTCAAACTAGTTGCACACAGTGTTTCTAGGCTGCCGGCCTTTTCATCTTCAATGGGTTAGTATTTATATCTTTAGATAGCACCTCTTATTCAAAGGGCCTGACAGGACAACTATAAACTGCATGTACAACTACTGCTGAAATGCAACCAACTCTGGGGTGGAACTTGGCAGCTGTTTAATAGCATGTATTACCATGTAATTTAGGGTAGGAAGTGAAGAATCCCATACCCGCTTGAAAATGAAGGTAGACTTAGGAAGGCAGGAAGAATTTTCCAGTTGGAATTTAATCACCATCCTAGCGGTAACAGTCTGACCTTGATAAAAAGTGCAATAGTGCTTTCAGTGCTAGGCGTGCCCAGGACTCCAGTTTCAAATTTCACATGAAAGACCGTATCTCCAGCAGTACAATGGCCCTAGCACCACCTTGTGGTATTGCATCAGTCCTGACTCAGAGGTTTGGACCTACAGTAAAAGCCGCTGAGTCCAAAGAAGTTGCATTTACAATGTCACTATTCACAGTGGTTAGCATAAACATTGTTCATGTCACCATAATTTTTTGCAGGCATCTGTTATAATCTCATGTGTTCTATGGGTTTGTTCTCCTCAAATTCACTCCAAGCTGAGTCTCTAACAAGGACACAGCATCTAAGATTGCACTTTCAGAAATGTGTATTTTGGCTGGATGTTTCCATTGTGAAATTATTGTTAAAAGGACAATAAATACTAGATTCTAAATGAATGGGGGAAAGAAACCTTTGTTTTCTCAGCATGTGTGACTGGAGTTAAACTCTGCTCTGGTGGGGGGGAAGCATTCACTGCAACAGAGACTTTGCACAAAGGATGGACAATATGATGATGATTTGGGGTATTTATGGATTTTCTCCATCCTTATGCTGGGAATTTGTGGACTTAATGTGCACAAACGCATAGCTGAGGGGTAAAATCCCACCACATGACAAAGAGCCGGCCTTCCTCTTGAAACCAAAATGGCTGTGGGGTAAAGAAGCAGGTCACAAGTGAAAAGTGATTAGCTTGGTCTGTCTGTGATTAGCCTGGTCCCCAGTGGGCGTGCTTTGTGCATCATACCGTAGGGCATGATTGGCAGCCAGTTCTGTAGAGGTAATCAAGTGGATAGGTGCATTGGCAAACCTGTGCAGGGGAAGCTGCCAGTCTCCCTGCCTGTGGCCAGCCAGTTCTGTTCACATGTTTCTAACTGTTTCAAATCACTGAACTCTCAGGCAGTTGCAGTGGTTCAGATGGGAGCACACTATGCAGCAGGTTCAGGTGCAGCCTCAGGGTTCACTTGTCAGTGAATCAGGAATTCATTCTTAGGACCCTTCTATACTGGGGTGTATGTTAGCTGCACTGGTGCAAGCCCCGCTGCGGGTGCACCCTGCTGGTATACAGCAGAGTTCACACTGTGTGCCTGCATTAGAGGGTTGTGCTGGCATGGCTACATCAGTGTGTTCCACTGGTGCAAACTTCCCTTCTCTGGACAAGCTATCCAGGCTGTCACTAAACTCTTTCCTTGCCAGCTATGCCAGGAGTTTGTGAGGCCAGGATGTTGTCTGTAGTGGTGGAGAAAAGCCTGAGATAAAAGGGAAGGTGTTGAAATCCAAGAAGTCCACTTACAAGACCTTTGTCAATAGGGTCCCTATTGAAAGCCTTTAAGTGACCTTCCCAAAGTCACACAGGAATTCTGTGGCAGAGTGGGGAACTGAACTCCAATCTCCTGAGTTCCAGGCTAGTGCCCTAACCACTGGGCAATCCTGCCTCTCCCATTGCAACAAAGTGACTGAATAAATCTGGATGTGCTATTGATGACCCTTTGTCCCTTCCTTCCAATCAGGTATTTGCCACCTGAGTGTTTTGTGGTTGGAAAAGAACCTCCAAAGATTTCAAATAAAGTTGACGTCTGGTCAGTGGGTGTCATCTTCTACCAGTGTCTTTATGGCAGAAAGGTGAGGAAGGAAGCTAAACTGCCTCATGCAGAGGTTTATGATGTCTTTGGAGGGGAAGAGTTGGAAGACTGGGGATAGAAAATAATTGTGCTAATGATAAAGAGCCTGAATGTTTTTTAAGGTAGTCCAGAAAAACCTAACTAACGAGAACACTTCCTGTTATTCCATTGGCTTTGATAAGCTTTTGGTAACTGAACATTCCACATGCAAAGTTTGATGGACGTGCCGCTTTTGTACCGTGTTTTAAGTCAGTGGTTCTCAACCAGGGGAACGCCTACCCCGGGGGTATGCAGAAGTCTTCCAGGAGGTGCATCAACTCCTCTAGATATTTGCCTAGTTTTACAACAGGCTATATAAAAGCACTAGCGAAATCAGTACAAACTAAAATTTCATACAATGACTTGTTTATACTGCTCTATATATTACACACTGAAATGTAAGTACAATATTTATATTCCAATTTACTTTATAATTATATGGAAAAATGAGAATGTAAGCAGTTTTTCAGTAATAGTGTGCTGTGATACTCTTTTTTATGTCTCTTTTTGTCAGCAAGTGGATTTATGTGAAGTGAAACTTGGGGGTACATGAGACAAACCAGACTCCTGAAAGGGGTATAGTAGTCTGGAAAGTTTGAGAGCCGCTACCTTAAGTCACACAGACACAACAGGCCAAGTGCAGCACTGGCAAAGCTGGAGGAACTCTTGACAATTTTGTTGGGAGATGGCCCTCTTGCATCAAGGCTGAAACTGCAGATCTATGAGCACATGGAGTTTCCTCCATTTTCTGAACTGGGGACACACTCTGGAGACAGTCACAACTCAGCCCCTTTGAATTTAAAACAACTGTGACAGAGCAGTCTGCTAAGCCAAACAGACAGGGGACCTGCAGTACCTTCATGGCACTCCTCAGCGGCTTCCCTAGAAAGATACTGAATTAGATCACTTCCCACCACAAACAGTAGCATTGTTTTAGGCTTCAGAAGACACGCTGTCAACTTAACAATTGTCCCTCTTGTTTCGTAGCCGTTTGGCCACAACCAGTCACAACAAGACATTCTGCAGGAGAACACAATCCTTAAAGCTACTGAGGTGCAGTTCCCTCCAAAGCCAGTAGTCACACCAGAAGCAAAGGTAAAATCTCTCTGCAGCAGGTGTGTGTCACTACCCGACACACTGAATGGCCTGGGGTTTTTAAAAAACTCATTGTGGTTAGCTAACACAGTAGTTAATCCATGAATCTCACAATGGTCTGAGCCTCTACTCTGAAATAAAGTGCCTTCCCTGGATCCACAAGAGCCAGTCAGCTCTCCATAATGAATCGAGTTTGCAGCTTGCTGTCGTTTTATAATCTCAGGTCTCGCCCATAGACACTGAACACCCTTAGGCATTTTTTTGGAGTGATTTGCTCGGTGTCGTTGGCCCAAATTCCCCTTATTCTCTGCACTGTGCAGCTGTTGTCTGCCTGGTAGCAGCCCTCTTACCCCAGGGATGTCTGAATTTCATTGCTGCATAACTTGTTCAGTGGTTCAGGATCCTTTTGGATAAGAGAGACTTACAAATGACAGACTTGTCTGTCCCTGTCAGAGCGGACTCCTGGCTTGTGAGAGATTTGCACATGCGCAGGATACAGTGTGCCTAAATTGTCCATGGTGCACTGGTCAGCAGGTTGCAATTTAACAACGGCCGTCAGTGATCACACTGATGTCACTGTCAACACATGGAATGATCTCTGGTTTGGAATGTGGTAGCAGGGAGAGGTACCCAGCAGAGAGTCTTGTGCTTCCCTCATCACCACTGAGCAATTATCCTGTTTGTTTAATTCTTTAATGTGCATTCACCAAGGAATGACTGAAACTTGGCTAATATCGAGAGAAAAGAACAAGCTTGTTACACAAATAGGTCACTCCTAGCATGTTGTACTGGGAGATGGGAGACCTCAGTTCAAAGTGGGACTCTGCGTGGGTGTGTATTCTGAACTGTTCGGGTTTCATAGAATCATAGAATATCAGGGTTGGAAGGGACCTCAGGAGGTCATCTAGTCCAACCTACTGCTCAGAGCAGGACCAATCCCAAACTAAATCATCCCAGCCAGGACTTCGTCAAGCCTGACCTTAAAAACCTCAAAGGAAGGAGATTCCACCACCTCCCTAGGGTAACGCATTCCAGTGCTTCACCACGCTCCTAGTGAAAAAGTTTTTCCTAATATCCAACCTAAACCCTCCCCCACTGCAACTTGAGTCCATTACTTCTTGTTTCGGTGGGAGGCAGGCTTGCTTCCTCCCACTCAAGGAACCATCCTGGTGCTGTGTGCGCTGAAGTCACCCACCCGGGAGATGGACTTCTCACTGTAAAGCATCATTTGAGTTTAATTTAAAGTGGCCATCTACAGCTTTGTATTATGAACACACACTACAGCAAAACCCCCGCAGCACTCAAGTAATTATTCAAAAAGGAACCCTGCACCCACAAAAGCTCTGCACCCTTCATCTTCCTGGGAAACCTCAGACCTTCTCCAGAATCCAACCAAACTGATGATGAAATTGTGTCTAATTCTGACTCTAGGGCTTGCATAGTAAAGCAAGCGGTCAATTGGCATCATCCACACTGAATTCCTGTCACCCCCACAGATGGTTCCTCCCTCCCCAAAGCTAGGCATGAAACAAAATTTTGGGGGCGGGAGTTGTCGCTGTCCATGTGGTCACTTAATAAAGAATGTCAGTTCCCATAGTTACTAGTCTGGCACAATTCACCAAGAAGTATTTATAAATAAAACTCCCCCTAACTCCTTTAGTCTCCTAACATTTGTTTGCCTTTTGGGCGTTCACAGGCATTTATCAGACGGTGCCTGGCCTACCGAAAGGAGGACCGGATAGATGTTCAGCAGCTAGCCTGTGACCCATACTTGCTGCCTCACATCCGCAAATCTGTATCCACGAGCAGCCCAGCTGGAGCTGCAATTGCATCAACCTCTGGATCATCCAATAACAGCTCTTCAAACTGAGAGAGACTAATAGGCCAAAAACTGCTTGAGAAACCGACACAGACTTTCAGAAACAGCTTTGGAATAGAGGAATCCGCAAGGGTCTCAAGAAACCTGTACCAGGTGCTTTTTTTCTCTTGCTTTTTTTTCCATCCATAGAGCATGACAACATCAATTCTCATCAAGGAAACCTTCAGCATCTTAGGCAAAGCCACGCGGATAGGAGGAACTTGAGGTTTATTCAGTAAATGACCACAGAGGATGGCTGCTCTGAGCGAGGGGGAAAAATATGGTTCCATGTACTGTGAACTTCTGAACACGCAGGCTTGGGGAATCCATGATGCACTGTGTGCTTCAGAGGAAGAATGTGGACTTTGGGGAAAAAGACTGGGCTAGTCCAGTGTTGATATTTAAACATTGTTCTTTCTTTTCATAAAGTTTAGGTAACATCTCCTGAAAAAGCTAGAAGCACCAAGGTTCAGCTGGGGATGGTATGACTCTTTGCCCTTTGGAGGGGAAAAAAGTTGATCCTGCCTGTTCATGGCACTAGAGTTAGTGTTTTACCCCTGATTAATTTCAGTTTTTTAAAGAAAAAGTAACAATTTTTTTTTTCTGAAGAAAAGTTTTCTGGTCATAAAGTGAAACCCGTATTAGCAGGTACGTGGCAATGTTAACTCCACTGATGGTGCAGCTTTCCACTTCTTTGACACGGCTTCTTCCTTGTGATTCCCCCTTCTTACGAGGGGGGGCGAGAGAGAATACACAAGCCGGGGAGAAGAGGCCTCTGTCAATCTCTTGCTATCAGATTAGCATGCCGTTTGGAGCCTTGTTGGGTTTTCCTGCGGCTGCTTCACCACTCACACACTTGACGGTTGTCCCTTTTTAATTTATTTGAAGTGCTGGGCTTTTAAAATAAAGATTGTTCTGTCCATGTGATGCTCCCCAGTCCTATGAGTACAGTATCTGTTGACTAGTCAAGACAGATGGGAGGGGAGTTCAGAAGGAAAGCTCAGTCCCTCTGACGTGGGCTCACACAGTATTGTACATTTTGTTGTTAAACTTATTAAAACCTAAAGTTGAAGACTCATAAGCTCTCCTCAGTTAGGTGATTTACTATGGAAACCGCTTTCTCCCTTGCTTACCATTTTTCTTTTAAACTCACTGATTTTTAACTCTGTCGATGCCTCAAACAGATGAAAAACCCAGGGGAGGCATGTTCTAAAAATGAACAGGCTTCCCGATTATTTTTGTAATCTGTTTGAGGTGACCTCCAAATTGGGGCAGAGGTGTCCAGCTGTGGAATGGGAGCCTGTTGTCCCCATCCTGCCCCTTTTTCCCCCAAAGGAAGACTGAAAATCAAAAAAGTACAGCGCTTGGACATGTGGCAGCCAGGTTGGAATGTTCCTTACATGTGTGGCAAGAGGTTTTTAGCCAGAAATATTTAAAAATGCAGCATCCAATAAAAAGATCTGTATTGGGAGGGGGGAAACTGAGCAGTGTGTTACCACAACTTTAGGGTGTTGTAAAAAGTGTGTGTGGTGTAACCTTACTCATGCACAAAACTTCCCTTGTTTGTTGTGGATTGTTCTCTCCCTCTCTCTCTGCACAGCGCTTTCTGGATTCCTTCTCACACTATCATAGTGCGTTTGTTCTCTTTGGCGTTCGGTGCCTGAATGGAGTTCTCGTAGCTATCTGTGTTCTCCAGAGTGTGGCTTTTGCGAGAACTGCCACTTGTTTGCCTTACTGTAAGCCATCCTGCAAAAATGGCCGGGTTAGCCCATTCAGCAGCCAAGGAGTAGTTGGTTGAAATGCGAAGTAGTCTGTTGAAATTACACTGACAGTCTGGGGAAGTACAGAATTCTGCTACAGCTTTGATTTTCTTTTCTTTTTTTAATGACTCTTGGGCTTCAGTCTGATGCATTCATCTGCAGCTGCATTAGGGTGGTGTTGAAACTCTTGTTTTTAAATAAAACTACATCTTTGAATCCTCAGCCACAGTCTTAGCCCTTTCCATTCCTGCTGTTCTCTTAGAAACAAGCTATTTAGTTAGCAGCACTTTGACATCATGTTCAGCCTCCATCAGGGAAGTCAGATCTGACATCTCATCCTGTCTGCTGAAGTTGGTTATTTGGCCTCCATCCGTAGAGGGGAGAATTCTAAAAGGGTTCTTTGTATCCCAGTCTGGTTGTTTCTTGGACATAGAGTGTGTTCTATCTCTGTGGGTGTGATTAGTTTTGTGTCGGATGCATTTATTCCTGCTGTGTGACACCTGAACAGGGCAGTGTTAGCCTTTTCTGGTGCTACTTGCTGTATCCAGTAAAGAACCCTGGTAGAATTCTAGCTGCCACACTTTTTGTTGTTAATATGGGTTTCACTTCAAGTAACAGGACCTTATTGCCACATGTGTTCATTTACTTAAAAAGAAAAAAAAAAAGTGTCTGAAGAATTTGTAACTTAAACCAGGCCGGACTGTTTTGGCTCTACCCAGCAGACGAGACATGGATATTAAAATAAGTTTTAAGAAACCGAATTGCTTGACTCTTTTGATCTTGCTGTTGGTCAGTGCTAGCTTGGACTTCTTTCTGCCCTCATCATACAGGGGTTGTATTAATATATTACGGGGGGTGGGAGAAGGGATTATATTCTCAGTGCCAGTTGGTTCCATTCACACCAGCGGGAAGTAACCAGCCATAGTTGCCAATACCAAACTGAGGCACTTGTGAGATTTGCCTATTTATTGGCATTCCTAGCTTACACAGCAACTGATCCTCGGGATCTGGAACACCAGGATAAAATGTCAGACCCTGTCTTCTCCCAAACCATTTTATACTTCTAACTGCAACTGCTACATTGCTAAGCCAGTGTGACAGACAGAACCCACACACACACCTTATGTCCACTGATGAAAAGTCTCACCAAAAATGGGGTCAGAATTACTTTGTAGCTTGGAGGGACAAGGGTTGTGGTGGCTTGACATGGAACAAGTGACGACCAGAGAGCGCGTAAGAGCCCATTCATAAGGATCCTGAAGAACTCTGCCTTTTGGATTAGTAAGTGCTGGGCTTGTCCACCTTAAAGTACAATGGAAAACCAACAAATAAAATACCTAGGCAACTACAGACGTCGTCTAAGCACATATCTGGATGAGCTGCCACGGTATCAACTCACCTTCCCAGCTCTGCTTCATGAGGACTTGGTGCCACTCGTCTACCAGAAAGAAGCAGATTTCTTCAGATGAGAACGTGATACAGCCGAGAACTCATTCATTCTGCAGTGAACCCAGCCTATATTCTGTCTCCCCTTCACTGGAAGTTGAAGTAGATTTCCATTTGAGCATTGCACACGGAACAGCAGCTCCTGTTACGTAAGGTCAGTCGATTTTACGCAGTCCCCACGTCTTCAGTTTGCTGACCCATACCTACATTTTCAAAGCTGATTGGGCCAGCAATGCAGTTCTGACAGTGGGGCAGTATCCATATTGGATCCATTCATGTAGGACTTGTGTAGTCCATATATCTATACAGCAGGCTCGTGCATTATGCTTAAAACCAAAGAGGGTGTTCACTAACTTAGGGGTCCGGACTCTTAATTGGTTTGTCTCATAAGTTGAATAGGACCCACATGCCATGTAATAAGAGTCACTGCTACAGAAGGTTAAGTCCTAACCCTGTCCCTGTTTAGATGACACTCCAGCAGGATCTGGGTGCAGGGTGTGGTGCACAAGAGCATATTCACATGCACTCTAGGAGACCTCATGTTTGCTGTTGCTCATTATTTTTATTACGGCAGCACCTACAGCTGACCCATGAATCATAGAATATCAGGGTTGGAAGGGACCTCAGGAGGTCATCTAGTCCAACCCCCTGCTCAAAGCAGGACCAATCCCCAACTAAATCATCCCAGCCAGGGCTTTGTCAAGCCTGACCTTAAAAATATCTAAGGAAGGAGATTCCACCACCTCCCTAGGTAACGCATTCCAGTGTTTCACCACCCTCCTAGTGAAAAAGGTTTTCCTAATATCCAACCTAGACCTCCCCCACTGCAACTTGAGACCATTACTCCTTGTTCTGTCATCAGCTACCACTGAGAACAGTGTAGAGCCATCCTCTTTGGAACCCCCTTTGTTGAAAGCAGCTATCAAATCCCCCCTCATTCTTCTCTTCCGCAGACAAAACAATCCCAGTTCCCTCAGCCTCTCCTCATAAGTCATGTTCCAGTCCCCTAACCATTTTTGTTGCCCTCTGCTGGACGTTTTCCAATTTTTCCACATCCTTCTTGTAGTGTGAGGCCCAAAACTGGACACAGTACTCCAGATGAGGCCTCACCAATGTCGAACAGAGGGGAACGATCACGTCCCTCGATCTGCTCGCTATGCCCCTACTTATACATCCCAAAATGCCATTGGCCTTCTTGGCAACAAGGACACACTGACTCATATCCAGCTTCTTGTCCACTGTAACCCCTAGGTCCTCTTCTGCAGAACTGCTGCCGAGCCATTCGGTCCCTAGTCTGTAGCAGTGCATGGGATGCTTCCGTCCTAAGTGCGGGACTCTGCACTTGTCCTTGTTGAACCTCATCAGATTTCTTTTGGCCCAATCCTCTAATTTGTCTAGGTCCCTCTGTATCCTATCCCTACCCTCCAGTTTATCTACCTCTCCTCCCAGTTCAGTGTCATCTGCAAACTTGCTGAGGGTGCAATCCACACCATCCTCCAGATCACTTATGATGATGATGAACAAAACCGGCCCGAGGACCGACCCTTGGGGCACTCCACTTGATACCAGCTGCCAACTAGACATGGAGCCATTGATCACTACCCGTTGAGCCCAACGATCTAGCCAACTTTCTATCCACCTTATAGTCGGTTCATCCAGCCCATACTTCTTTAACTTGCTGGCAAGAACACTGTGGGAGACCATGTCAAAAACTTTGCTAAAGTCAAGGAACAACACTACCACTGCTTTCCCCTCATCCACAGAGCCAGTATTAGTCAGGCATTACTTGCCCTTGGTGAATCCATGCTAACTGTTCCTGATCACTTTCCTCTCCTCTAAGTGCTTCAAAATTGATTCCTTGAGGACCTGCTCCATGATTCTTCCAGGGACTGAGGTGAGGCTGACTGGCCTGTAGTTCCCAGGATTCTCTTCCTTCCCTTTTTTAAAGATGGGCACTACATTAGCCTTTTTCCAGTTGTCCGGGACCTCCTCCAATCGCCATGAGTTTTCAAAGATAATGGCCAATGGCTATGCAATCACATCCGCCAACTCCTTTAGCACTCTCGGATGCAGCGCATCCAGCCCCATGGACTTGTGCTCGTCCAGCTTTTCTAAATAGTCCAGAACCACTTCTTTCTCCACAGAGGGCTGGTCACCTCCTCCCCATGCTGTGCTGCCCAGTGCAGTAGTCTAGGAGCTGGCCTTGTTCGTGAAGACAGAGGCAAAAAAAGCATTGAGTACATTAGCTTTTTCCACATCCTCTGTCACTAGGTTGCCTCCCTCATTCAGGAAGGGGCCCACACTTTCCTTGACTTTCTTCTTGTTGCTAACATACTTGAAGAAACCCTTCTTCTTACTCTTAACATCTCTTGCTAGCTGCACCTCCAGGTATGATTTGGCCTTCCTGATTTCACTCCTGCATGCCCAAGCAATATTTTTATACTCTTCCCTGGTCATTTGTCCAATTTTCCACTTCTTGTAAGCTTCTTTTTTGTGTTCAAGATCAGCAAGGATTTCACTGTTAAGCCAAGCTGGTCGCCTGCCATATTTACTATTCTTTCTACACATCGGGATGGTTTGTCCCTGTAACCTCAATAAGGATTCTTTAAAATACAGCCAGCTCTCCTAACAAGAAGGGTTTCTTCAGGTATGTTGGCAACAAGAAGAAAGCCAAGGAATGTGTGGGCCCCTTACTGAATGAGGGAGGCAACCTAGTGACAGAGGATGTGGAAAAAGCTAATGTACTCAATGCTTTTTTTGCCTCTGTTTTCACTAACAAGGTCAGCTCCCAGACTGCTGCGCTGGGCATCACAAAATGCGGAAGAGATGGCCAGCCCTCTGTGGAGATAGAGGCGGTTAGGGACTATTTAGAAAAGCTGGACGTGCACAAGTCCATGGGGCCGGACGAGTTGCATCCGAGAGTGCTGAAGGAATTGGCGGCTGTGATTGCAGAGCCACTGGCCATTATCTTTGAAAACTCGTGGCGAACCGGGGAAGTCCCGGATGACTGGAAAAAGGCTAATGTAGTGCCAATCTTTAAAAAAGGGAAGAAGGAAGATCCTGGGAACTACAGGCCAATCAGCCTCACCTCAGTCCCTGGAAAAATCATGGAGCAGGTCCTCAATCAATCCTGAAGCACTTGCATGAGAGGAAAGTGATCAGGAACAGCCAGCATGGATTCACCAAGGGAAGGTCATGCCTGACTAATCTAATCGCCTTTTATGATGAGATTACTGGTTCTGTGGATGAAGGGAAAGCGGTGGATGTATTGTTTCTTGACTTTAGCAAAGCTTTTGACACGGTCTCCCATAGTATTCTTGTCAGCAAGTTAAGGAAGTATGGGCTGGATGAATGCACTATAAGGTGGGTAGAAAGCTGGCTAGATTGTCGGGCTCAACGGGTAGTGATCAATGGCTCCATGTCTAGTTGGCAGCCGGTATCAAGTGGAGTGCCCCAAGGGTCGGTCCTGGGGCCGGTTTTATTCAATATCTTCATAAATGATCTGGAGGATGGTGTGGATTGCACTCTCAGCAAATTTGCGGATGATACTAAACTGGGAGGAGTGGTAGATACGCTGGAGGGGAGGGATAGGATACAGAAGGACCTAGACCAATTGGAAGATTGGGCCAAAAGGAATCTGATGAGGTTCAATAAGGATAAGTGCAGGGTCCTGCACTTAGGACGGAAGAACCCAATGCACAGCTACAGACTAGGGACCGAATGGCTAGGCAGCAGTTCTGCGGAAAAGGACCTAGGGGTGACAGTGGACGAGAAGCTGGATATGAGTCAGCAGTGTGCCCTTGTTGCCAAGAAGGCCAATGGCATTTTGGGATGTATAAGTAGGGGCATAGCGAGCAGATCGAGGGACGTGATCGTTCCCCTCTATTCGACATTGGTGAGGCCTCATCTGGAGTACTGTGTCCAGTTTTGGGCCCCACACTTCAAGAAGGATGTGGATAAATTGGAGAGAGTCCAGCGAAGGGCAACAAAAATGATTAGGGGACTGGAACACATGAGTTATGAGGAGAGGCTGAGGGAGCTGGGATTGTTTAGCCTGCAGAAGAGAAGAATGAGGGGGGATTTGATAGCTGCTTTCAACTACCTGAAAGGGGGTTCCAAAGAGGATGGCTCTAGACTGTTCTCAATGGTAGCAGATGACAGAACGAGGACTAATGGTCTCAAGTTGCAGTGGGGGAGGTTTAGATTGGATATTAGGAAAAACGTTTTCACTAAGAGGGTGGTGAAACACTTGGAATGCGTTACCTAGGGAGGTGGTAGAATCTCCTTCCTTAGAGGTTTTTAAGGTCAGGCTTGACAAAGCCCTGGCTGGGATGATTTAACTGGGAATTGGTCCTGCTTTGAGCAGGGGGTTGGACTAGATGACCTTCTGGGGTCCCTTCCAACCCTGATATTCTATGATTCTATGATTCCTGGACTCCTTTCCCCCTCATGTTATTCTCCCAGGGGATCCTGCCCATCAGTTCCCTGAGGGAGTCAAAGACTGCTTTTCTGAAGTCCAGGGTCCGTATTCTGCTGCTCTCCTTTCTTCCCTATGTCAGGATCCTGAACTCAACCATCTCATGGTCACTGCCTCCCAGGTTCCCATCCACTTTAGCTTCCCCTACTAATTCTTCCCGGTTTGTGAGCAGCAGGTCAAGAAGAGCTCTGCCCCTAGTTGGTTCCTCCAGCACTTGCACCAGGAAATTGTCCCCTATGCTTTCCAAAAACTTCCTGGATTGTCTATGCACTGCTGTATTGCTCTCCCAGCAGATATCAGGGTGATTGAAGTCTCCCATGAGAACCAGGGCCTGCAATCTAGTAACTTCTGTGAGTTGCCGGAAGAAAGCCTCGTCCACTTCATCCCCCTGGTCCGGTGGTCTATTGCAGACTCACACCACGACATCACCCTTGTTGCTCACACTTCTAAACTTAATCCAGAGACACTCAGGTTTTTCTGCAGTTTCATACTTGAGCTCTGAGGAGTCATACTGCTCCCTTACATACAGTGCAACTCCCCCACCTTTTCTGCCCTGCCTGTCCTTTCTGAACAGTTTATATCCATCCATGACAGTACTCCAGTCATGTGAGTTATCCCACCAAGTCTCTGTTATTCCAATCACATCATAATTCCTTGACTGTGCCAGGACTTCCAGTTCTCCCTGCTTGTTTCCCAGGCTTCTTGCATTTGTGTATAGGCACTTGAGATAACTCGCTGATCGTCCCTCTTTCTCAGTATGAGGCAGGAGCCCTCCCCTCTCACGCGCTCCTGCTTCCTCCCGGTATTCCACTTCCCCACTTACCTGACATGGTCAGGATCCCATTGTAGTAAACGCTGGACAAGCATAGGAAGAGGGTCCGTGTCCCAAAGAGCTTACAGTAGAAAGAAACAAAACCAAGGGAAGGCGAAAGGACGCGTAATCCCCATTTTAAAGGTGGGAAATGGAGGCACAGAATGAGCCTAGACTCTGATACCGTTCTTTTCAGCTGTAGATCTCAAATCACTGTATGAAGATCAGTATCATCCCCATTCATGAACTCCATTAGGCTCCTTGGAAAAAATCCCAGCTGAAGTGATCTGCCCAAGGGTCTTGGTCTTAGTGGAAGAGGTAGGAGAATGAATCCAAGCCAGTGCCTGACCCCCATCCTCTTCCTCCTATGTGTGCGCACCCAGGCCAGCAGTGTCACTACAATGCAGTGATGCCATTTTATACAAAAGATGAACGTTTGATTTGTTCCTTGAAACCAATTTTCTGTCAAATCTGCTTCCATGCCTGCCTCCGCAGTGCTGAGAGTTCTGGTCCAGATCAGCACTGAGTGACTAGCAAGCTGTTCATAGAATCACGGGGCAGAGTACAGGAAGGTCAGGCTATTGCCGCAATTATGCTATACAGAGGTGAGCAGCTAAGCAAACACCATGAGCTATTTAGCCTTTCCTTAAAAGGAGAATGCCCAGAAAAGGGGTATCTTGGAAAGGAAGCGGCTAATGTTTCCACCTGGCCTGGACAAGACCAGTGTTTGGGATGGACCTTTCTCACAACCATGTACCAAACGTGTGTTTGTAGTGGGGAGAAGAAACCCATCCATTTCAGTTAATGGCCTTGGTAAGTAACACACAGCTCAGCGGCACGTCGAATCAGTGGAAGTGGACCTATGCTGCTCCAGCTACTCTCGCACTCACCCCTTCAATTGTTTTTTCAGACAGCCTTGCTCCTTTGCCACTACACTGTCAGTAATCTGGAAGTCTTCTCTATTTTGCTTCCTGACAAACTTGCCTTCTGACCTTCAAACCTTTCTTTTCTCCTGCTCCCAGCTGTACCTGTGAGGAGGAGTTCTTCGAGTGCTTGTTCATGTCCATTCCAATCAGGTGAGTGCATGTGCACGGCAGCTGGAAGATTTTTCCCTTGGCAGCATCCGTTGCGTGGGTGCACCCTGGAATCATGCCTTCATGGCGCTCAACCGGCCACCCCCTCAGTTCCTTCTTACCGCCAGTAACAGTTAGCTGGAACTTCCCATAGCTCTTGCTTAGCAAGCGCCTCTGTCCATTTCGTCTGTTTATCGTTCTTCTGTAGTTAGTAGTAGTAGTTCTATAATTATAGTGTGTTGGGGGTTCCCCCCTTCCGACTCCCTGGAGCCGGGGCTCATAAAGTGAGGTCTGCGCTAAGCACATGCCAAAGAGTGACCCATACGCCACATGTTTAAGCTGCCTAGGTAAAGGTCACCAAAAGGACTGTTGCAGAATCTGCCGCAAGTTTCACCCCAGAACTTTGAGCCGCTGCTTCCGCTCTTCCAGAGTTCTGCTCATGGAGGCAGCTCTCCACACCCACTCAGACCCGGGATCGGGGGATCCTGCGCCTAGCACCACCTCCTCGGTATGGAACACCCCAACACTGTCCTGTCATCCTGGGACCTGGTGCCGAGAAAGGACTCTTTGCAAGACTCTCGGCACCGTCATGGCCCCGCCGGCGTCTACTCGGCAGGTAGGCACCAGTCTAAATCGCTGGTACCTCAGAAGAAAAAGAAACCAGAGAGGGATCGTTCTCCCCCAGCCAAGTCTAAAGAGCCGACGACTGAGAGACTCCAGTTGGGCCTCAGCACCTCATCGCCTGTAAGGGTCGTGTCGACTCCTGCCCCAATGGGGCAGTTGAGTCCGGGCCCAACCCGCTCGCTGGAACCTAGGAGTCGGCAGCTGCAGCTCCCATTGACCCCGGAGGCATTTGAGGCAACTCAGGACTTATTACGCCTCACGGTGCTGTTCTCACCTCCAATACCTCCTGCGGCACCAACAGCGACTCCTACAGTCCCGGCATGGGTGTCTTCTGTCCCGGCACCGAGGGGCACGGCACCATCTGGGTCATCAACAGCCCAGGATCCTCAGGATTCACGTGACCCCTTAGGCGCTGACAGAAGGGAACAGACACCCTTTATGGGGGCTTGTCAAGGTTCTGGAAAGACGCGTCCAAACAGCTCTTCCCCAGTAACCAGTATTTGTTCGGTGGTGGTAGCGGCCAATCCAAGGACAAAGGGTGGAATATTTTGTACCTTGGGGAAGTTTTGACCTAAGCTGGCTGGTAAAGAGAAGCTTAGGAGGTTTTTCATGCAGGTCCCCACATCTGTACCCTAGCGTTCAGAGTGGGGAAGGAACCTTGACAGGGCTTCTTCCTCTTCCTCACCAGGTAAGGCATTGGCGGGCACCACTATAGCCCCAGCCCTGGAGGACAACAGGGTGTTGCAGCAGTTGCTGCGGCGAGTTGCCCAGGGCCCGGGTATTCAGGCAGGGGAACTAGCAGAGGACGCAGATTACGTGGTGGATATCCTCACACCCTCCAGACCTGCATGCATTACCCTGACTCTTATCAAGACCACATCGGACACGACCAAAACTTTGACAGACCCCGCCCTCGTTGCCTCCCACAGCTAAGCATGACGAAAGGCGCTATTTTGTGCCATCTAGGGGCTATAAGTGTCTATATTTGCACCCACTGCCTGCTTCCTTTGTCGTGGACACTGCTAATCAGCGCAAGCAGCAAGGTTACCAGAGACTCTCCCCTAAGAACAGGGAGGTGGAAGGTCTATTCTACGGGCGGTTGCAGTTCCACATTTCAAATCAGCCGTCCGTTGTCAGTAGGTACCGCTATAATACAAGCGGGGCAAAGGCAAAATTTGCAGAGTTGCTGCTGCAAGACTCCCGTGCTCTGTGTTGGTCGAGGAGGGTAAGCTCATCTTCTCTGCAGGCGGTGCTGGACGGAGCTGATGCGGCCATGAGGGTGGTGGCTACAGGGGTGGCCATGAGGAGGGGTGCCTGGCTCTAGGTCTCTGGTCTCCCTTATGAGGTCCACAGACAATACAGGAGCTTCCCTTTGAGGGTGGAACTCTGTTTTCTGAGAAGATGGATAAAAAACTTCACAGCCTGAAGGCCTCCAGAGCCACCCTCAAATCCTTGGGCCTTCACACCCCCACCACGCAGCAGAAACATTTCAGGCTGCAATCTCCGCCACGGTTCTTCCAACAACAGAACCATTGGGTGCTCCATACAGTAGAGAGGGGATACTCCATCCAATCCTATGCCCTCCCACCCTTCCCCCTTTTCCCTGTCAGTCTTCAGGGACCCCTTTCACAAGCAACTCCTTGTACAAGAGGTGCACTCGCTCCTCTCTGTAGGGGCAATGGAAGAGATTCCTCCAGAGCAGAAGGGCAAGGTCTATTCCCAGTATTTTCTAACACCGAAAGCCAAAGGCAGCATCAGGCCCATCCTAGACCTGCAGGAGCTCAACAGGTTCATGAAGAAACTCAAATTCCGCATGGTCTCCTTGGCTTCCATCATCCCTTCCTTGGATCCAGGGAACTGGTATGCCCCCTCAATTTGAAGGACGCGTATTTTCATATTGCAATCATTCCATCCCACAGAAGGTACCTCAGGCTTGTGGTGAACAGCCACTATCAGTTCACAGCCCTCCCGTTTGGTCTGTCAAGTGTTCACCAAGTGCATGGCAGTCGTGGCCGCGTTCCTGCGCAGGCGGCAGGTACAGGTGTTCCCATACCTTGACGACTGGCTCATCAAGGGCCACTCCAAGGCTCAAGTGGAGGCGCAAGTAAACTTCATAAGAACAGCGTTCGATGAACTGGGCCTTCTCCTCAACGTGGGGAAATTGGATAGAGTTCATAAGGGCAGTATTGGACTCGTCACAGGCCAGGGCATACCTCCTGGAAACCTGTTGTGTCGCATGGCGAAACCTCGAAGCGCCAGCAGTTTTATTCCTTCCTGAATCACAGCCCGGGCTCCATCGCGGATGTGTTCCTCCTCCCATGGGGAGGCCATCTCCTCTATGCATTCCCGCCCATCCCTCTCGTTCACAAGGTGCTCCTCAAGATATGGAGGGAAGACGCGTCAGTGATATTAATAAAAAGAAAAGGAGTTCTTGTGGCACCTTAGAGACAAATTTATTTGAGCGTAAGCTTTCGTGAGCTACAGCCCACTTCATTGGATACATTCATTGGAAAATACAGTGGGGAGATTTATATACACAGAGAACATGAAACAATGGGTGTTACCATACACACTGTAACCAGAATGATCAGGTAAGGTGAGCTATTACCAGCAGGAGAGCGGGGGGGAAAAAACCTTTTGTAGTGATAATCAAGGTGGGCCATTTCCAGCAGTTGACAAGAACATCTGAGGAACAGTGGGAGGTGTAGGGGGGGGGAATAAACATGGAGAAATAGTTCTACTTTGTGTAATGACCCATCCATTCCCAGTCTCTATTCAAGCCTAAGTTAATTGTATCCAGTTTGCAAATTAATTCCAATTCAGCAGTCTCTCGTTGGAGTCTGTTTTTGAAGATTTTTTGTTGAAGAATTGCAACTTTTAGGTCTGTAATCGAGTGACCAAAGAGATTGAAGTGTTCTCTGACTGGTTTTTGAATGCTATAATTTTTTACATCTGATTTGTGTCCATTTATTCTTTTACGTAGAGACTGTCCAGTTTGACCAATGTACAGGGCAGAGGGGCATTGCTGGCACATGATGGCATATATCACATTGGAAGATGTGCAGGTGAACGAGCCTCTGATAGTGTGGCTGATGTGATTAGGCCCTGTGATGGTATCCCCTGAATAGATATGTGGACACAGTTGGCAACGGGCTTTGTTGCAAGGATAGGTTCCTGGGTTAGTGGTTCTGGTGTGTGGTCTGTGGTTGCTGGTGAGTATTTGCTTCAGGTTGGGGGGCTGTCTGTAAGCAAGGCTGGCCCCGCCAACACTGGTACGCGTCTCTCCTGTAAATGTTCGTGGAAGCCCCAGTCACCTTGCTGCTAATCCCGGACTTAATAAACTCAGGATCACAGCCATCTCCAGCACCCGAACCTCGAGTCGTTGCACCTCACGGCGTGGGAGCTCTCCTGCTTCAACCCCATGGAGCTCTCCTGCTTGGACCTGGTTAGACAAGTCCTCCTTGGCAGTAGGAAACCCACTTGGCAAGGTAGGGAGCTCTGGTGGAGGAAGAGATTCTCAATCTGGTCGCCGCAGCATCATTTGTCCCCGACGCTCGCCTCTATACCACTTTTATATTGGACTACCTTCTCCACCTCAAGCAGCAGGGACTATCCATGTCATCAATAAGGGTTCACTTGGCCATCATCTCTACCTTCCATCCAGGTGCAGCGGGCCGGTCGGTCTTTGCTAACCCTATGGTCAGCCGTTTTCTGGCTATATCCTCATGTCTGGGACCTCAATCTGGTCTTTTTCAGACTGATGGGGCTGCCCTTTGAACCACTGGCGACATGCTCCCTGCTCGCGCTCTCGTATAAGGTGGCATTTCTGGTAGCTATAACCTCAGCCAGGTAGGTATCTGAGCTCAAGGCCCTAACACCGGAGCCTCCTTACACAGTGTTCTATATGGACAAGGTTCAGCTCAGGCCACATCCAGCTTTCCTCCCTAAGATTGTCTCCCATGTCCACATCAACCAGGACATCTTCCTCCCAGTGTTCTATCCTAAGCCACACTCAAGTGGCAGGGAGAAGAGGCTTTACTCATTGGATGTCCGCGAGCACTAGCCTTCTACATCGAGAGAACAAAAGCGTTCAGAAAGTCCATTCGACTGTTTGTGGCCGTGGCAGACAGGATGAAAGGTCTTCGTCTCCTCTCAACAAATTTTGTCGTGGATCACGTCCTGCATCCGGGAGCGCTACACCCCAGCAGGAGTACCTGCTCCTCTGCTCACGGCGCACTCCACCAGGGTGCAGGCTTCTTCAGCAGCGTTCCTGGCATAAGTTTCCACCCAGGAAATATGCAGAGCGGCAATGTGGTCCTCCATACATACTTTCACTGTGCATTATGCAGTTACCCAACAGGCCAGAGATGATGCAGCCTTCAGTAAAGCAGTGCTCCAATCAGTGGATAACTCCAACCCTGCCTCCATAACTTCGGCTTGGGAGTCACCTGATTGGAATAGACATGAACAAGCACTTGAAAAAAGTTACTCGCCTTCTCGTAACTGTTCTTCGAGATGTGGTGTTCATGTGCATTCCAATACCCATCCTCCTGCCTCTCTGTCAGAGTAGCCGGCAAGAAGGAACTGAGAGGGTGGTGGGTCAGCAGGGCCCTATATTGGGCGGCACGAAGACGTGACTCCAGGAGGCGCCCATGCTGGCCCGACGGATGCTGCAAGGGGAAAAATCTTCTGCCTGCCATGCACGTCCGCAAGCACGCACCTGATTGGAATGGACGTTAACAACACATTTAGAAGAACAACAGTTATGAGAAGGTGAGTAACCGTTTTTTCCTCTGGACTGTTATTACTCAACACTGTGGGCGCCATTTTCAAACATGGGCATCTGAACACCATGTACAAACCTCTGCATGCTCAGATGAGTACTGTGGTCTATGTATGTCCACCTTTCATGCTCAAGTACAGATATAAGCCTTTAGCTGCAGGCTTTGGATACTCTGGCTCCTAGGTTTGCAGACAGTTTCCCAAAGCACAAAGCAGAGGGCTAGTTGGGATCAAATCTAGACCTGTCTGTGCATGGTCACTAGCCACCTGCGGGTAACTCTTCATTCAGCCTTCAAAGTGTCTAACAATTTTGCCTGCTAGGTGACAGGTAAAAGACTATCCTTGCAGGCCCCTGCTATATTCCTTGAGGTCCAAAAAGCAGGGCAGGTGGATGGAGGTTCTAATTCCTAAAGCAGAATAAGCACTGAAGATCAGGGGGGTACAAAGTTAAAGGGTGGTCTTCTCCCCAGCTCCACTCTCGCTCTTCCAGTGCGAGGCAACTTGCAATATTGTGCAGCTCTTCCAAAGGTGGTTCTCTCTCCCCTCCCTCCTGTTCTTTGATCCGTGGTGATGTGGTTAACCCTAGGGTGACATTTAAATGGAAGTCACCCAGCGCTGTAAGCTGCCCCTATTCCTCTCAGTAGATTGACAACTCTAGAGCGTAATGACCATTTCAGGCGGTCATCAGGCAGAAAAATCCTTGGCTGTAACAGAGGATGTAAAACGTAAAGATGGCTGTCCAATCTGGGACTAAAAAGGCAAATGCAGAAACTCACTACTGTGCGATTCAGGGGGAGACAGGGAGCCTTGATGGCCTTCTGCTCCGTCCTCCACTGTCTGGAGTGAGGCTCCTATCTCGGTTCCCACCCCTGATCATGTAAAATCCTGGTTCAAACAGTAATGGTGAATCCAGGCCAAAGTAGCAGTGGCCAAAAGTTATTACCAGTTTGCAAGCTCTTTGGCCGAGCATATCCCTACAGCCGCTCCTGAGCGAGGAACAAAATCACAGCACCCTGCTTAGCCTTATTCTTAGTCACAGTACAGAAGTGCCTAGACCCCAATTGAGATCAAGGGCCCCATTGTGCTGGGTGCACATACACAGTAACTGAGATGGGGGATGTTGTGGTAGGTGCTGTACACATGGAGGGTGGGATGCAATCAGCGCTGGCCTGACTGCTCCCCCTGAAGTCAATGGTGAAAATCCCTTTTGCTTCACTGGGAGCAGAATTAGGCCAATGCTTAGCACTTTCGAAAACTCTACCTGTAGTGGGAGCCCATCCTTGCCCCCAAAGAGTTTCCTGGGAGGTGAAACCGAGGCACAAAGAGGGGACGTGACTTGCCCAAGGTCACCAAGTAGACCAGTGGCAGAGCTGGGAATAAAACCCAGGTCGCCTGCCTTCTAGTCCAGAGCCTCTACGCACTGGACCCCGCCACCTCTCCAAGCATTGATTATTTAGCATTGTTGTTAGACTGATTTGAATGGGCTCTGGTGCCTGAACAGCATCCTCAGCTAGGTCAAAGCCTCCTCTCTGTCCCTCCACGTCAGAGGACAGGTGCCTCAATGGAGAGGAGGTAGGTCCAGGAGGGAGAAGCAGGGGCTGCAGCCACCTATACTATCCCTGCTCTATGGATACCTGGTTGACTGCTGTCCGTCCAGCTTATTTAATTAGTGCTTGAGTCAGACACGGAAAGGGTTGTGGAGACGGTTAAGAAATATTTCTTATATTTTGTTTGAATTCCTCTCTGCCCCTCTTCCAGGCCCTTTTGGAGATCTATGTCTGATGTCCAGGGAGGAAAATGATGGTTTACAGACTCTGAGGAAAGGGTCCCACCCCTCTGGCAGTCCCTGGCCTAGTCAGCCCCCGCACCCCTCTGAATGTGATGGAAGGGCAGGCATCTCTGTGTTGGCCCGCGCTGATGGCTGGAGAGCACTGGAATTCCTCGCTGCAGCTCTGAGTGAGCCCATCTGTTTTTAATAAATTATTTGAAGCATGAACTCGGCCGACTTTTAAGGGCTGCAGGAGAATGAATATCCTGTTAGAAAACAGCAGGGGGGAAAAGCCCCAAGAGCCACACTGGGGGGCCAAACAGGCCCAGTCCCACACAAAGGGGGACCCTGTCTGACTGTCCCTGCCATGCTGGGCCCTCAGAACCAGCAATTCAACTGCAGGGGGAAGGAAATGCCAGCGGCTGGAAGGGCGCCTGGAGCTCAAATCCCCCAGCTGGAAGCAGAGTTACCAGACAGCAGCAGCATTAACCCTAAATCCCTGGGAACCACAGGAGTTTCCATCTGCCTGGGAGTGGCCACCCCCTCAGGTAGGAGGCCACTGGGACCTAGGCCGGAACATCTAGCCCTGCCTGGCTGACGCCACTTAGCTGCAGGAGATGGAAGAGGTCGGCTCTGCGCTGTGTGTGGTGACAGACTATGCTATGCCCCCCTTGGACAGCGGGGGTTCTGGGAGCTAGGACAGAATCCAGCCAGGTGTTCTCCTGGGGTGCAGGGGGCCAAGTGATGGGGAGAAGATCACACCTTTGTTGGGCAGACTGCCGCCTTCCAGAGCCTGAGAAGGCCTCGGCTACCAATGGCTGGGCCAGATGTTGTGATGAGCTTTAGCCGCAGAGAATGAGGGTTAAAACGTTGGACGCAGAAGGACAAGCTCTCGCCCCAGCTGCGGACAGAGTGTAGGACAGCACTGCTCTCCTAAGCTGAGGGAACTCTTCCTTTGTGTTTTGCTCCCCTGGGCAGAGAGATGATGGCTCCTGACTGTCCCCACCCCATTTATGTCCCTCTCAGGTCAGCGCTACGCACAAGCCCTGCGACGAGGGAGAGCAGTGATGGTGGACGTGGCTCTTAGAGTCTGACCGAGGGCAGCGTGGAGAGTGATGAAGGCCCTCGACTGAAGCGATGGCAAAGATGAATTTTTCTTCTCTTCTGCCATTATGCCCCTGAAGCCGTGGCCGGCGGAGCTGTTCTCAGAAGCCGACACCGTGTGATGCCCAGCTGCCTCCGCTTGGAATCGCACACCGGTCCCAGTCACACTGAGGGATTTTCTGCCAGCTTCCTGGCCAAGATCTGAGGGAATCTGGCTGCCACAGCAGGAGCAGAGCAGTGTCGGCAGGAGTCTAATAGGAGAGCGCTGGGGGAGTTTGTTTCATGGCTGAGTGCCCTGGAGGAGCTGAGAGTCACAGCCTGATCCTTGGACCAATGCCCCTTGTGGCTGGTAAATGCAATGGGCCAGGTGCGGTCTATTGATGGGTGAGACGAATACCTCCTCAGGGTGCTGCCTTCCCTCAAGTAAGCAGTAGTTAGGCCTTGACTCAGGAAGCCTCAGCTGGACTCTAGCAATGTCGCCAGCTCCCGTCCCTAGTCGGTTTGGTGTCCTCTGGAGCCTTCCATGTTCCTTTCATTTCTTGCCAGCGAGATTCGGGCCTTACCAGAGAGCAGGGGCCACGCTGCTTTCTCTGGTTGTTAACCCCACCCCTGGTGGGGATGGGCAGTGCTCGGAACTCCATTCTCCCCCTGCTGCAGTGGGTATTGTCGGCCGCACGACCACGCTAATTGGCCTGCAATTGCTTTGGGGGCAAAGGGGAAAAGTCCGTTCCCTTTTTGGGGTGGTCTCTTTTTATTCACGGTGGAGCTGAGCCCCCAGCCCTGTTCGATGAGGCACCAGCTGAGCAAACTTGGCCTGAAGGACCCTGTGGAGACCCATGGGCAGAATCAGGTGAAAACCCAAGGACTGCATGGATTCAGAGAGGATACTCCTATTTAGGGACAAGGTGGGGCAGCATGGGAAGCTCTCTGCTGCCTGCACTGTGGATAGCAAGGACCTCACCTCATGAATCCGTCAGCTTTCAGCAGCTCTAAATCCACTACGTCTGCTCTGCTGCTGTGTATGCGCTTCCCCTATGCCCTGGAGGTCCTGTACTAGCTCCTGGCCTCCAGGAGCCCCAGATGTTTGCATTGACCCCTGAGCTCTCATTTCAGAACAGCCCTACCCGCTGTGGCTGGGATCCTCTCCTCCAAGCCTGTAGGAGGGTTGGAATAAACAAGTCCATGGAGTGGAACGTTGGCTCCGAGTCAGTGACTGTCTTGCTACGATCTGTGTCCAATGTTTCCATTCCAATGAGAAGCTGCAACCATGCACGCCACGTCCATGTGGCTCGTGCAAGCCAGATCCAGATTTTCCAGTCACACAGTGAGAAGAATGGGGAGTACTGATGCTCCAGCCATACCCGGCTAAATCCCTGCTGTCACAGCAACACACCCACCTGGCCTGAGCAGAGGATCTGGGCTCCAGTCCCTCCAAAGTCCTGCCCAAGCACCCCGAGGGGAAGTTTCCTTCCTGGGCACTGACTTGGCCATCATTTTAACCCTCCAAATGTGAGCCCCTCTGGTCTGGCATAGGAAGCATGACAACTCAGGAAGAAGAGAGCAGAGACAACATAGTGAGAGCTCGGAGTACTTCGCAGCGGGGAGGCTGGGACAGCTTCACTTAAGGGTTATGGTCGTTGCATCACAAGGAGGGGGGGGGCATAGTAACGAGTGATTACAGCTCAGCTCGTGCGCTCGCATTGGGCCTGTGACCATTTACACAAGCTGAGGCTCAGTTGCCCTCTGATTTAGAGTCCCTCCGCCACAGGATTTTGTGGTGCGAACTTGGCCAAGCTCGAATGAGGGCAGCAGCTGCTCACCTCATAGGATTGCAGACCTTCCTGGACTGCAGCCTGGCCAGGGCTCTGTGGCTGGTCAGTGACTGGAAGGCATTAGAGAAGGGAGCGTGTTAGTACTGAGCACCTTTTCAGCGCGATTTGCAACAAATAACACACCAGAGCCCGCCAGCCATTAATTCACACGTCTTAGTGTGATTTCACTGACAAATTGCTTAATACCTTGTGAGTCATGAATAGTGTCCAGACCTCCCGCCCCCAGCATGTTCCAGACAGGTCTCCACTTCACTGCTGCCAGCTGGAGCGATGTCAGGCCAGTAAAAGAACTCAGAGCAGCAAAGCATGTGACTGTCTCCTGGGACTAGAATAAGGAGACTGGCCTCTGTCCTTACACGGGGCACTGATGGCATTGGCATTCTCCCCACTCAGTGACAAAGGATGCCCTGGGAGCTGCCCTGCGGATCAAACCAGTACTCCAGCTAGCCTGCAATCCTGTTCACACCAGCTGATACCAGCTGTTTCAGGGAATGGCGGAAGAAACTCCATTGTAGACAGTTACAAGAGAACCTGCCCCCAAGGAAACTTTCACCCGGCCACCAATATTTAGAGAGCAGCTTAAGCCATGAAACAGGCATGTGCTAGCCTTACCAAAGTGTTGGGTGGTCTGTTTTTTTTTTTTAAAGCATCATCTCTCCTAGATAGCTATTTACATGGAGAATTAGACTAATCCTTATTTGAGTCCTGCTATGCCCTTCGCTCCCCTGATCTCTTTGCAGCAATGAGTTCCATGGGATAATGAGGCCCAAAGTCACTATGTGAATATGCTACAGAATTTGCCATGCAATATATTTTGAATATTGTATTCTGTTTATTTTAAATTCAGATTTAGTTGGGACTGGTCCTGCTTTGAGCAGGGGGTTGGACTAGATAACCTCCTGAGGTCTCTTCCACCCCTAATCTTCTATGATTGTATAAGACTGGCATCTGGACATAGGATGCGAGCCAGGACCTTGGGGGAGACCAGGACGCAGAGGATGGATGGGGTGGGGTTCAGGATGCACAGGGGGACAAATGCAGTTTGGGGAATTAGGGGCAGATGAGAGTGGGAGCTAGGAAAACAGGGAGCCAGGAGCAGATCACGGGGCAGATGGGATGAAGGGACAGGAATCAGGGGCATATGGGGCAGGATGCTAGAAAAGGAGGCTGATGGCATGTGGTACAGGACCCCAGGAGTAGACAGAGTGGAAGCAGGATAGGGAAGGGGCAGACCCCCGGTGGGCAGATGAGGTGGAAGATAGATGACGGCAGGCCCCTGGTTGGCAGATGGGCTAGGACACAGAGTGGGAGATGAGATGCAGGAAGGCTAGGCCAGGGGAGCAGAACAGCAGTGGAGAAGGGCAGGAGGGCTCTGACAGGGAGCAGATGGGGGAACCAAGGGGTGCCACTTCTCTGGTCACCACCCACCCCAGGGGGACCCTTGTTCTGGGTCTTGTCCCGGGAGAGGCAGCCAACAGCTGGGCCAGGCCCCCCAGCCGATGGGCCATGCAGAGGCCTCTGCATGTGTTCATGCATGCAGGGTGATGAGCCGGACACTCACCGTTCATTCGCTTCACTCCAGTCCCCTTTCAGAGAGAGCTGGGATCAAAGCACACGAAGGACGGGTTAGCGGGCGGCAGGGTGAATGCAGAGAGCACGCGCTATGGCAGGGGGTACATCACAGCCACCTCGCCACGAATCTGCCACCCGAGGCAGCTGCCTCTCGCACCTGTGCCTGCAGCAACTTCTGTGCATACCATGCTGGAAAAGGCACCGCATATACCTGAAGGCCACCAAAGTGCAGAGAGAAGCAGTCACCCCTCCAGAACCCCCCATTATCTCTGCCACTGCTCCCCATACCACTGGGAGGGAACCCAGCCTCTGGGTCCCCAGGCGTTTCAAGGCTCCGAAGCCTGAACGGAGCCCAGCTGCTGCCCCAGACTTGGGCTCCCTAGGCACGCTTTCGGGGCACAGACCCTCTGTCTAGTACTCCTCCACCCCCTGAGAGCTGGAACACACAGTCCAGCTGCTTACCCCATCGGCTCAATGCTGACCCTTCAGACTCCCTTGTAGCTGAAACACCCTCTCTTCCCGTCCCCACCCCCACAGCGGGAGCTGCTGGTTTACAGTAGCTCTCCCAGGAGGCCCATGGTACATGTCAGGCATATACCACATGCTTTGCACAGGATCGATCATCTTTGCTCTTTTACTTCCCATGTAAAGCACAAGGGAGTACAGAACATGACAAACCTCCTAACCACAGCACCCAGCACTCACCCTTCCCTTGGGGACCATCTGTGTTCAGGAAGGATCCTCCCTGCTAGGTTGCTTCTCGCTCATCTTGTCTTGAGCTGGGTGGGAAAGGGCCTCCAAGTAGATCAGCTCCTCCTTTTTTGTAAGTTTCAGTCTCCTCTGTGAGGTGACCAGAAACCAGAGAAGTCACCCTGTGACTTCATTGTCAAGCAACCTTTCCCCTGCTAAAGCAGTTCTCCTGGTTGGGAGCCGGTCTATATTGTTAGAGCGCTTTCATTTCAAGGGGAGAGCACTTCAAGTCAACGGCCCTCTTTTGTTATACTCCTGCCGCCAGCCCTTGGAATTTCAGTCCAGCGGGGCAGCAGACAGCCCACAGAGAAGGCAAAGGGTTGCAGCTTGGTAAAGATACACAGAGCACGTTTAGAATCTCACCCAGAATTAACAGTTTTACAGACATTCAACAAATCCTAACACCTCCTCTTCATCCCCTGCACTGGAGGGGTGCACAAGTGGGCAGAATTAGAATTGTACAGACAACAGTAAATCTGGCATTTCCTACACTGCAACCTGAATGTCATTTGTTTAAACACAGTTTTGTGTGTGTAATACAAAGATAGAACACAGAGAGCCTCATTTAGGGCCATCAGGTAGCAGTGCCTGGGTGGGGAGGGGGCGTCTGTGGCTACACACACACCACACACCACACACACACACACACACACACAACTTCTCATCTTCATGTCTCTGTCCTCCCAGATTCTGGCCTGAGCTGGGAGCAGCAAGTCAGACCAAGGGACTGCAAGAGACTGTTTGTGTGGATTTTTTTTCTGGAGCAAATGGAAGCAGGAAGCACCAGAAATCTTGGAGGGGGGGAAGATTCTTCTCCGAAGATTTCTAGTCAGTTTTGCAGCCCCGTGCACATTCAGCTGAGGATAGCGTACACAGCCAAGCTGCTAGAGATCGGCCTGTCACTCATCCCCACAGGAGACAGGGCTACCCAGAGCAAAGTATCCGTTAGCTCAGGCAAGTCCAGGGCATGCTCTCCACATAGATGTCCTGGTGATGTATACACAGCTGATTCGAAGCACAGCAGATGGGAAGATTCTGCCAGGGATGGTGTAAGTTCTGTGGTATGTGGCACCATTTCAAGCCCTGGCAGACTACAGCTGTCTTAATGATGCCTCTAGGAGAAAGCAACTTGGGAAACAGCATGGTCTGTTGCATAGAGCACTGGAGTCAGGACAGTCATGGCCCTGCCACTGACTTGCTGAGTGATCTTGAGCAAGTCACTTGCCCACTTTGTGCCTCAGTTTCCCTCCTTGTAAAATGCAGATACTTTCCTCCTTTTCAAGGTGCTTTGAGATCTCTGCCAGAAAAGCTCTACATAAGAACTTATCCCTGAGAAGTGTTTAGAAATAAGAGGGTGGTCATGGGAGTCAGGACACCTGGGTTTTGTTAATGTCTCTGCCACTCTCTGTTACCACGGGCAAGTTACTTCAGCACTCTCTGCCTCAGTTTATCCATCTGTAAAATGGGTGTGATAATGCTGCCCTAAATCACTGGTCACTGAAAGCACATGAAGTTTCTGGATAGCAGTGGGAGTATTAATCAGTTGCTCTTGGATGTGAGAGATGGGCTGAATCAGAGAGAGCTTGCTTGCTTAGGTGTAGAGCTGCTTACAGCTCGGCAGCTAGGGCCTGTGCTTTAGAAGAACAACAACATGCTGAGTTCTACTTCTGCCGACCAGCCTGTGTTCTGTGTGCGCGTACCGTGCCGAACATCTGACAGCCCCAATGGCTGTCGCTATAAAGCCATGGAGGCCTTCCAGCCAGGTTTCACCCACTGTTACCAACCTCACAGACACTGTGTCTCAAACTGCTCTGAGATCTTGCAATGACCGTATCATTATCAACATTCCTCAGACTGGGGAGCAGCTCAGCCTAGAATGCTGTAGACTGGGGCTGCTGTAGGGTTCAGGGAGCACCCAGCTCCCCTGATTCTTCCTCCCTTTTCTTCTGGGAGCAACAAACCTGTTGGATTAAAAGGAACCAAATAAGCGAAAAGCTGGTGGCTTGCCAAGATTACAGGTCTCATTTCTCCACTCTCCTGGGGGGAGCTCATTTGCTGGCATTGCACGTGCATCCAAAAGCACTTCCACTTCCAAGGCAGCTTCCAGCCCTTGCCAGAGTCTTTGGTTTTTCACTTGTCTTTTGCTCTTTTCTTGCCAAGTGAGAGAGAGAATTGGTTTTGGATGACTGGGCTAACAGAGGGAGTTTGCCTGGGATCTGTCTGAGAGGAGGTACGCTAAGGGCTGCATTAGGGAGGCTGTGTTAGTGAGTATCTGAGTGTCTGTTGTGGGGACAGGTTGATCGTGTGCTTGATTGGTTGTTTGAAAAGTGTGAACTGGGAGTGCTTTGTTCCAGGTGAGCCTTGAGTGGGTCTGACTGTTATAAAAAGCCAGTCAGCTGCGAACAGCAGAGAGGCTAACAGAGGGAGTTTGCCCGGGAATTCGCCTGGGGAGAGCCCACTGAGGCTTACATCTTGCCAGCTTCTCCGAGTAGTTACTACAACTCCTGAGGAAGCTCGTAGAAGGAAGGTAATATGGATGGGGAGCATTCAGCTGTTGTGACCTGCACTGGATGTGCCATGTTTGTCTGTCTTCCACAGGAGAGAAGCGACTTTGTCTGTACAAAGTGCAAGAGGGTCTCCATATTAGAAGAGAAGGTTCAAGGTCTGGAGAAACAAGTATCGACCCTGTGTTACATAAGAGAAACGTAAGATTTCCTGGACAGACATCAGGCTATGCTTCTACGGAAACAATGTTCTGAAGATTCAGAGCAGGTTGCACTGCGGGAACAGGAGGACAGTGAAGAAATTTAGCAGCATGTGACCCCCAGAAGAAGAAAGGGGAGCATCCATGTACCAGCAACACAGATACAGGTAAGCAACCGTTTTCATGTTCTCCCCACAGGTACTAATGTGGAGAGTGGACTAAATGATACATCTGAGGGAAGGGAACAGAGGGAGACTCCACTGATTGGAAGGCATGAAATGTCCTGTCCTAGGGTTGGCGGTTCCATGACCACTGCTCCCAAGAGGAGGAGATGGGTGGTGGTGGTCGGGGACTCTCCTCAGGGGGTCTGAGTCATCTATCTGCCGCCCCGACCGGGAAAACTGAGAAGTCTGCTGCTTGCCAGGAGCTAGGATTCACGATGTGACAGAGAGACTGCCGAGACTCATCAAGCCCTCGGATCGCTACCCCTTCCTGCTTCTCCACCTGGGCACCAATGATACTGCCAGGAATGACCTTGAGCAGTGTGACGAAGCGGGACTGTTCTTAATGTTTACTCTGAATATTGTGGGGATGCCTCAGTTTCCCCTATGCAGTTCTTAAGTATCTAGGGGGTGGGATAAGGGTGTATGATCGTTGCAAAGCCCTAGAGGGCAGGTGTGTGCAGGAGTCTGGACACAGAGAATGACCGACACCCTGTTTCCTGGCAACTGATGGCCTGGCCCTTCCCCCCCTGCACTGCGAGAGCTAAAGGGTTGGAGAACAAAGGAATCAGGTGCCCTCCTGGCCCGGGAAAGGGACAAAACCCAGAGGAGGAGGGGCTGGAGGGTGAGTCAGTTTGGGGCTGGCTGGGGACATGGAGTGAAGTGCAGACGTGGTTGTCTGGTTCACTGCTCCCCCACAATGGACCCGGCTGAAGGGTCCTGTTCTCTATACCTACAAGCTGTTTTAGACCATGTTCCTGTCACCTAATAAACCTTCTGTTTTACTGGCTGGCTGAGAGTCACGTCTGACTGCGGAGTTGCGGGGCAGGACCCTCTGGCTTCCCCAGGACCCCGCCTGGGCAGACTCGCTGTGGGAAGCGCACGGAGGGGCAGAGGATGCTGAATGCTCAGAGGTCAGATCCAGGAAGGTGGAAGCTGTGTGAGCGGTGTGTCCTGCAGACAGGCTGCTCACAGAGAGGAGACTTCCCCAGAGTCCTGACTGGCTTCATGGGGAGCAGTTCCAGAGCATCGCCCAGGGACTCCGTGACAAGTGGATCACTGCAGACTACGTAGCTTTGGGAAGAAGGATAAAGGAGTTTGAGGCGCAAGTGGTGTTCTCATCCATCCTCCCCATGGAAGGAAAAGAGACCGTCAAATCGTGGAAGTCAGCTAACCTCCTCACTCTGGTTTTATAGATGGCCAGTTTAGCTAGGGCCAGGAGGAGGTTGACCAGGAGATCCTGTGAGTTTGTGGGGTCGCGGATAAGGAGTGCATAAATGAGAAGGTGAGGGGAAAAGTGCAACCAAAAACATAATAAAATATTTGTGAGGAGCCGGAATAGGGGCTGCAGCCTGGCACGCTCCAAATACATGTGTGCCAGGGTTTCTCTCACGCCGCAAAAGGGGCAGGTATCCGCGATAGGGGTGAACCGCGCCAAATACAAGCCTGTGCTCACGGCTCCATGAAGGAGCCACCAACTGATATCCCTGGCAGGCCTTGGGACCAAGGTGGAATATAGGCTGGCCCACTGGGGCTCCTCACCCTCCAAAGGTGGCAGGAGGTCCTACCATTTTGTATTGGGGCTGGACACGAGGGAGAGGGCATGAAAGGTGTGGAGCAAGAGCATGTATAGATGTTTCCTTGGCGCGGTCTGGAAGCAGAACAGCTGCAGCTCGTGCAGCTGGCTCACGGTGAAGGGGTGGGGGGGGTTGGTTGTGTCCATGGGGCAGGGGCCCAATGAAAAGGTCCGATGGGCCTGGGGTGGAGGGTGGGCAGGGCGCGCCCTCGTGCAGGACCCAGTCGAGGTAAACCCGGGTGGCAAAGCGGCCTTCACCTCCTGAAGTACGCACCAGGGAGTACGAGGTCTGGAGATCCGCATGCGCTGAGCAAGCGTCAGGGGATCCAGCCAGTCTCCCCGGTCGTAGTCCAGGAGGTCTCAGACTCTTGTGACTTCTGCCAGGACCAACCTCTGGTGCACCGAGGGGGACTCCGCCACCTGCACACGAAGCTGGGGGTTGTGTAGCAGGGGCTCTGCGAGGAGATCTGCCCCCTTGCTGGCCGCCACAGACCTGGTCGTTGAAAGCAGTTTCCAGGTCCAGAGGAGGTCCTGGTAGAAGACCGGCAGCCCAGAGAGGTCTTGTGGAAGACCTCTCGGGCTACAGGAGAGTCATAGAAGGCAGATATATTAGTCCCAGGCTAAGTAGGTCCCTTTTTCCCTGGGTATGGTAACAGGGAAGGTTCCAGAACAATCAGGAACCTTCTGGAGACCATTAAGACAGGCTGATTAGAACACCTGCAGCCAATCAAGAAGCTCCTAGAATCAATTAAGGCAGGCTAAATCAGGGCACCTGGGTTTTAAAAAGGAGCTCACTTCAGTTTGTGGTGTGCGTGTGAGGAGCTGGGAGCAAGAGGCACTAGGAGCTAAGAGCGAGAACTGTTGGAGGACTGAGGTGTACAAGCATTATCAGACACCAGGAGGAAGGTCCTGTGGTGAGGATAAAGAAGGTGTTGGGAGGAGGCCATGGGGAAGTAGCCCAGGGAGTTGTAGCTGTCACACAGCTGTTCCAGGAGGCACTCTAGACAGCTGCATTCCACAGGGCCCTGGGCTGGAACCTGGAGTAGAGGGCAGGCCCGGGTTCCCCCCAAATCCTCCCAACTCCTGGTCAGACACAGGAGTCATCGAGCTGGACTGTGGGTTCAGAAAAACGGCCAAGCTGAGGGCTGCAGCGAGGCTCTAAGGTGAGCAAATCCGCCAATAAGCGCAAGACCCACCAAGGTAGAGCAGGAACTTTGTCACACTATACACAAATGCAAGAAGCCTGGGAAACAAGCAGGGAGAACTGGAAGTCCTGGCACAGTCAAGGAATTATGATGTGACTGGAATAACAGAGACTTGGTGGGATAACTCACATGACTGGAGTACTGTCATGGATGGATATAAACTGTTCCGGAAGGACAGGCAGGGCAGAAAAGGTGGGGGAGTTACATTTTATGTAAGAGAGCAGTATGACTGCTCAAAGCTCTGCAGAAAAACCTGAGTGTCTCTGGATTAAGTTTAGAAGCGTGAGCAACAAGGGTGATGTTGTGGTGGGAGTCTGCTATAGACCACCGGAGCAGGGGGATGAGGTGGACCAGACTGTCTTCCGGCAATTTATGGAAGTTACTAGATCATAGGTCCTGGTTCTTGTGGGAGACTTCAATCACCCTGATATCTGCTAGGAGAGCAATACAGCGATGCACAGACAATCCAGGAAGTTTTTGGAAAGGGTAGGGGACAATTACCTGGTGCAAGTGCTGGATGGGCTGGATGAACGGACTATAAGGTGGCTAGAAAGCTGGCTAGATTGTCGGGCTCAACAGGTAGTGATCAATGGCTCCATGTCTAGTTGGCAGCCGGTAACAAGCGGAGTGCCCCAAGGGTCGGTCCTGGCACTGGTTTTGTTCAATATCTTCATTAATGATCTGGAGGATGGTGTGGATTGCACCCGCAGCAAGTTTGCAGATGACACTAAACTGAGAGGAGAGGTAGATACGCTGGAGGGTAGGGATAGGATACAGAGGGACCTAGACCAATTAGAGGATTGGGCCAAAAGAAATCTGATGAGGTTGAACAAGAACAAGTGCAGAGTCCTGCACTTAAGACAGAAGAATCCCATGCACTGTTACAGACTAGGGACCGAATGGCTAGGCAGCAGTTCTGCGGAAAAGGACCTAGGGGTTACAGTGGACGAGAAGCTGGATATGAGTCAAAAATCTGCCATTGTTGCCAAGAAGGCCAATGGCATTTTGGGATGCATAAGTAGGAGCATTGCAAGCAGATCGAGGGATGTGATCATTCCCCTCTATTCGACACTGGTGAGGCCTCATCTGGAGTACTGTGTCCAGTTTTGGGCCCCACACTACAAGAAGGATGTGGAAAAATTGGAAAGAGTCCAGTGGAGGACAACAAAAATGATTAGGGGACTGGAACACATGACTTATGAGGAGAGGCTGAGAGAACTGGGATTTGTTCTGCAGAAGAGAAGAATGAGGGGGGATTTGATAGCTGCTTTCAACTACCTGAAAAGGGGTTCCAAAGAGGATGGATCTAGACTGTTCTCAGTGGTAGCAGATGACAGAACAAGGAGTAATGGTCTCAAGTTGCAGTGGGGGAGATTTAGGTTGGATATTAGGAAAATCTTTTTCACTAGGAGGGTGGTGAAACACTGGAATGCATTACCTAGGGAGGTGGTGGAATCTCCTTCCTTAGAAGTTTTTAAGGTCAGGCCTGACAAAGCCCTGGCTGGGATGATTTAGTTGGGGATTGGTCCTGCTCTGAGCAGGGGGTTGGACTAGATGACCTCCTGAGGTCCCTTCCAACCCTGATATTCTATGAGCCCTGTGGTTCTGCTGTTGAGGGACGGGAAGGGGAATCACACGGATCACTGTTCCCCCAGCGACGGCCAGATTCCATCTCCAACTAGCACGCTTTCAGCAATTCCCTCCTCCCCACTCTGGGGTCCCTTCCAACCCTGATATTCTATGATTCTATGATGTTTGGTTAACATCTCTGGTCTGGTTTGGTGAGGGTCCAGCCTGGTTCTGGCTACTTTTATTCTCTTCTCAGCCCCAGTTTTTAATTCACGTTTCTTGGTAGGCTTAGCTGGCAGAACCACTGGGATAGAGCCCATCTCCATTCAAACTCTGCTGGATCAGCCCAGTTGTGTGCACTGACTGTTTGCAGTAGCATCAACTGACTCAGCAATGCTTTGACTGTCTCCTTTTGAGTTTCCATCTTTCCACAAGGGAGGGACGCTGCTAATCAACTCACTGCCCCATCCTCAGGTTTCCCCATTTTGGCAGCTCTCACATAATGTTAAACTGGGACATTGGAAATCTCTTGTTGGCTGGTTCTTTCAGCCACTAGGCTATTAGGACCAGACCCTGATCTTAGTTCTTTTCAAACTCATGACTGGTGCAGCAACCTGCACGGGACGTGGAGGGAGGTGCACAGGCTGCAGAAGGGAAGAGTTTGGAGGAGGTGCCAGAAGTCAGTCAGTCTGTGTGCTCAGGGCTGGAATGCCAACTGAAGTTGCAGCACCTCTGTAAATAGTTGTCTTAATAAAGAGCCAGTTTTGTTTTGTGAGCATGGTGTCCTTTCATCTTATCACCCACATGCTCTGCCTAAAACTACTAGCGCCGGGCAGCTTCCACCTGTGCAAGTCCCTTTTTTTAGCCTGGCATGGCTTCATTGGGGTTCTGCTCTGATGCAGCTGTACTAGTGGTGGGAACTCGAATGCAAACAAGGCCTCACTTACACTGGAGTGAATCTGGCATGACATCCTTGCATGTAGGGCTGCCGCCTCTTTGGGGAGAAGCAGCTTACGGAAGTTTAGTCACTACTGCATGAGAGTTTGTGCAAATTATTAAACAAGGTAAGGTCCATGTCTGTGACTCATTTGCAATGTAAGCGGGTGTGTAATTTGTTTAGAAAAGGGAGCATGCTGGTGCGGTGCTGGTGAAAGGCCTTGGATCAACCATCCTGGTAAATAAAATCTACAGGGTGAGCGAGCTCCCCCCACATGCTGCCCTTACCCCGCGTAAAGCTTCCCTTGGTTCGTCCCTGGATTCAGTGCATGAGCGCGGGGAAGGAAGGGAGCCCAGGGAAAGCATTGAGTAGTGGCAGCTTAAGCGCCTGGTGTTTGAGAAACACCCCTGCTGTTTGAGCCCAGCCCTTGCTGCTGCTGCCAGCACTGGCAGAAGGGTTGAATATCTAAGATGTGTATGTGGCCCTCCATGACTGTATCTGAGGGTGAGGGCCCCTGAAGGAAGTTACATGTTGCAATGATGAGCATCACAGCGCCGAACAACTTTTAGGTGCCTAGAAAAATCACAATAACAACGCTGCCATTGACAAAGCCTGAGCTAGGGCCCAAGGCTCCCTATACAATTAATGGGGGGAAGAGGCACCTGAGATTGCGATCCACAAAGCCTGTGTGCTAGGTGGGAGGCACCTAAGCTAGCCCGTGGGAGATGCTGATGACTGGGATGCTTGCTGGAGACAAGGGGGCTTCCTCGAGCCAGGCGCTGTAGGTACAGTTGGATTCTTTCCAGCACTAAGCAGCGATGCTGGAGGAGCCCCACCCAGCCCCGGCAGGAAACCGATGGCCAAAGCCGGTTGTTCCTCACTCAGATTCTCAGCTCTCTTTGGGGCCCTGTCAATACCTTTCATTTAGGCTTTGCCAAATGATGGGGGTGGGTTATGGCAGCTTGGCACCAGTTCAGTAGCTGCCCCCCCACATCAGCTGCTTGTAGCAGAAGACAGTGGCAACCTATGCACCTGTGAACCCAAGTCTGCATGCAGAGAGAGCCTTAAAAACGGTTAGACAAATTTTGTTTTCACTTTGGAAAAAAACAAACAACTTTTGCCTTCTTCATAAATCAGGCAGTTTTCAGACCAAGCCAAAATCATGGGCTCTAACAAAGGGCTTAAAAAAAGAAGCTGCTTGCAGCCTTAAATGTAGAAAACCTACAGCCTCCACATATGGATTCTCTGATCATACATGACTGGATCTTTTTCCCTCTGGACGTTACCGCACAGGAGCTGATTCATCACGCCTTGGCCAGCCAACGCTCTCTTAATTGGCAGCGGAAACATTCGGCGTGCAAAGGAATGCAGAATCAGGGCCCAGCCTAGATTGCCTGGTTAGTGACTGAGTTTGCAAACTCCAGTTTCCTGCCGTCCGAGCCATTTGGATGGTTCCGGCCAAGTAGAGGCACACAAGGGAAAGTTGGCAATAGAGCAACTGCTGATGAATTTCTTAATGTGCTCGATAAGTCATGTGTCATCATTCACCTATTTTTTGGCCACAGATTATTCAGCTTCTGTGAGATGGAGTTCTTCTCTCTTTGCCATATCAATAGCTAAAGTCATGCGTGTGTTTCCAGAAGCGATGGTGCCTTGGCTGATAGGAGATCAGAGCTGATGACATTTTCCATCCAGCCCCTTTTGCACCATTACCATGCCGCTGAAGTTGCTAACAGAAGTCCGAGCAAGAAAACTATCCCGGTAGCTTTGTTCTATTCTCTGGGAGTGTAATAGCATAGGCAGTGGTCTTGTTGCTCTCATATATTAAACACAGCCAAGCCAACCCCTGAACAACCCCTGGTGCTGCAGGAGGTATGGGTGAGACTGCACAGTGAGACAGTTGGGAACAAATGCTCCAGGCTCCACGCTATCAGGGAACTGTCCTTTGGAGTGAAGTTTAAGAACAGGGGGTCCTGACCATTGGTGGTCATTAAAGATCTGCTGACTCTTTGGCACTGATGTTGGGTGGTGAAATTCCACCTCTGGGATGGAGAGGGTCTTTGGCACTCATGCACAGCTTCACACTTTCTAAGCTAGCAAGTCATCTAAATCAAGATGGGATGTTTTCTGAAAAGCTATTTTCTAGTTAAAACTGGAATGATTTCTGGGGGAGGGTGTTCTCTGACCTCTTGCCTGGCATAGGCTAGACTAGAGGATCACAGTGGTCCCTTCTGGCTTTAGCATCTAGGAACACTTTCCTCAATGTCAATTTGCGAGCTGTCATTTAGCAGTTTGATTTGGTATTGCCGTAGCACTGAGCACCCCTGCTCCTAGGCCAGAACCCTGTTGTGTGAGGTGCTGGACAGACACAGAGCAAAGAGCTTCCACTGTAAGTAAGTGTTACCACTGGCTCCATGTCCTTGTGGAAGGGCTGTCCATTACAATTCTGCTGTGTTGTTTGTTCCTTGGCTTTTTTCACATACACAAAACTTGGCTGTTACCCTCTCTCTTCTCTATCCTATCAGCAGTGTACTGTGCTTACATGATTTGGTCCTTGGCTTGTGTGTGATCTCATGAATTGAGGTCAATAAAAATAAGACTCAGGGTGGGGGCAGATTGGAAAGTTCATATCACTCCAATACTGCACTGGCTCAAGCTTGGGAGGTGAATAATTTACCTTGAGAATCTCCTTCAGGCGTGGAATACAGAAGTATCATCAGACACAACTACCCTGTCTGAGCCTTTCCTGTCCTGCCCTTCACTGTGCAGAGTTGATGTGCTCATCAACTGAGCTGTGAAGGGAAGGGAGGGGTAAAGCACTACCCTAGCACTCCAGAGACACAGGTTCAGGTCCTGCCTCTGCCACAAACTTATGTGATCTTGGGCAAGTCACTTATTCTCGCTGAGCCTCAGTCCCCCAGCTGTAACAGGAGGATAATATTTTGCAATCACACAGAAGCCAATGAAGTGCAGGGCTTTGATACAGTCAGGGCAGGGATGATATGAGGAGGCAGAAAGGGTTTTCCCCCCATGAAGCTGCAAAGTTCTGTCCAGGCCTCTCCTTCGATGTTACACCCGAAGTTGGTGTTTGCTCTGTCACGAACGTGAATTCCCAGTGCAGGGTCTGTGTGATGGGTGACACCATAAGCGCCCAGAAATCCTTCCCTATTTACACCCCCGCTGACAGAGAAGAGGGCAATTAGGCAGTGCTGCTGGCATATTCCTTCGAAAGCCCCATGCCAGCTGAGATGCTTCTGAGCCCTGCCCAGAGCACCAGCACCAGCTTTGCAAGAGGGAGCTCCTGAGATGCAGCTCCTGGCGCAGGCCCGGGCCCTTCTTTGGGCGTCAAGACGTAGCGCTAACCCCAGCAGAACGAAGGCTCATGCTGAGTCACCGGCTGCAAAGTGCGCTACTAGAAAACAGGAGCACCCGTCAGGCTCAGCGCTCTGTTTGCACCAACCTGACTTCATTTCTGGCCCTCAGCTGGAGCAGAGCAAGCCAAGATCAACACCCATCCGGCAGGCAGTGGCTACACTGAGATCACCGTTTCGAAAGGAAAGGGGAAATCAAGTGAGGCTGTCTTACAGGCAGATGGAGGTCACCTCGCTCAGGCCCAGGGCGGTGCTTGAGTGCTCTTCTGTGTCTGGAGGGAGGGGCGGAACCGCATGTCCTCTGTGGGATGGACATCAGATATTACCAGGCATTGCCATGTCCTGAATAACAGTCTAGGAGAGCAGGCTGACTCCGAGGGCTGCTGGACACTGAAGTCCATGAGGGCTCACACACTCTGCCTGTCCAGCCCTGGATTTGAAGGGCTCTGTACTAACCACTCCTAGAGGAAGCAGAGAGCATGGTCTAATGGTTAGAGATAGGGATGGGAATGTTCTGGATTTCCTTCCCAGCTCCGCCACAACCCTTGGCCAAGACCCTCCTGCACACTCTGCCTCATTTTACCCATCGGTAGAACAGGGACAGTAATACTGGGGGGTCTGAGAGGAGGGAGGGGGAGAGTGTGTGTCACCTCCACATGAAAACTATGATAGCATAGAATGAGGGGGCCATTTAGGGATCTGGGGCAAAAATTGGGGCTTGGTCCTGCTTTGGGCAGGGGGTTCTACTAGATGACCTCCTGAGGTCCCTTCCAACCCTGATATTCTATGATAAATCATCCCAGCCAAAGCTTTGTCAAACTGGGCCTCAAAAACCTCTAAGGAAGGAGATTCCACCACCTCCCTAGGTAACCCATTCCAGTGCTTCACCACCCTCCTAATGAAATAGTGTTTCCTAATATCCAACCTAGACCTCCCCCACTGCCACTTGAGACCACTGCTCCTTGTTCTGTCATCTGCCACCACGGGAATCCACTGAGAACAGCCAAGCTCCATCCTCTTTGGAACCCCCCTTCAGGTAGTTGAAGGCTGCTATCAAATCCCCCCTCACTCTTTTCTTCTGCAGACTAAACAAGCCTAATTCCCTCAGCCTCTCCTCATAAGTCATGTGTTCCAGCCCCTTAATCATTTTCGTTGCCCTCTGCTCGACTCTCTCCAATTTGTCCACAACCTTTCTGGGGGGGCAAAATTGGATGCAATACTCCAGGTGTGGCCTCACCAATGTCGAATAGAGGGGAATAATCACTTCCCTTGATCTGCTGGCAACGCTCCTACTAACGCAGCCCAATATGCCGTTGGCCTTCTTGGCAACAAGGGCACACTGTTCACTCATATCCAGCTTCTCAGCCACTGTAATTCCCAGGTCCTGTTCTGCAGAACTGCTGCTTAGCCATTTGGTCTCCAGCCTGTAGCGGTGCATGGGATTCTTCCATCCTAAGTGCAGGACTCTGCACTTGTCCTTGTTGAACCTCATCAGATTTCTTTTGGCCCAATCCTCCAATTTGTCTAGGTCACTCTGGACCCTATCCCTACCCTCTAGGGTATCTACCTCTTCCCCCAGCTTAGTGTCATCTGTGAACTTGCTGAGGGTGCAATCCATGCCACCATCCACATCATAAATGAAGATGTTGAACAAAACTGGCCCCAGGACCGACCCCTGGGGCACTCCGCTTGATACCGGCTGCCAACTAGACATCAAGCCGCTGATCACTACCCGTTGAGCCCGACAATCTAGCCAACTTTCTATCCACCTTATAGTCCATTCATCCAGCCCATACTACTTTAATTTGCTGGCAAGAATACTGTGGGAATACTTGCTAAAGTCAAGATATATCACATGCACCACTTTCCCCATATCCACAGAGCCAGTTATCTCATCATAGAAGGCAAGCAGGTTGGTCAGGCATGACTTGCCCTTCGTGAATTCATGTTGACGGTTCCTGATCACCTTCCTCTCCTCCAAGTGCTTCAAAACAATAGTCGTCCTGTATTTTATCCACCCTGTTGTTCCACCCATGTATTGCATGCCCCCTAGCCTGGTGCAGCTCTGCCTGCACCCTAAAATACCCTTTCGATTGACACCCAGAAGGGGTCCCTTGGGATGGGGGGAGCAGAGCTCAACTGGGGAAGGGGATGATCGAGCCCCATACTGCAAGTGCCAGCACATGGTGTGTTTGGGGATGGATCCCCAATGCAGGACTGCCGACTCCTTAGGGAGGGGGATCCCCATGGCGTCCTTGCAGGAAGCTTGTTCATGGAGGAGCTGCTCAAAGACCTGCTGCAAACAATGGAGGTGGGAGAGTGTCTCAGATCAAAGGTGGCAAGAAGCCTTTAGGATGGGAAGTGCTGGGCAGCCTAAATACAGGGGTCACTACCAGCTGTCCTCTTCCCCCGGTGCTGGGTGAAATCGGAACTGGAAGAGGGGAGAGGGAAGTGGAGGAGGAACTGCTGGTCTGGTGCAGCACGTCCAGGTGAGTGGGGGATGTGGGAAAGCAGCCTGCCCTTTGGGTTGGTCTAGCCCTGACTCTTCTGCCTCCAGTGAATTGACTGCCAGTCCAGGGGAGGCTGCAGGTAATACGTTTGCAGAAGATAGTGTGGATGCGCCCCATGGGGACGGGGCTAGGCTACGAACTTTTGTGCCTCAGGTGATGACCGGCTCGTTGGGGCAGTGCTGGGCAAAGGGCTGCTGCTTGGGAGCAGTGACAGGAGAGGCACAGGTGGTCCATGCCTAAGCAGACTAGTCTCCCTCCTCATCTCATCCTCCAGCCAACCCTGCACACCCTCTTGGAGGCCCAGCAACGATGGGCCAGCCTGCTGGGAGGAGGCCAGGTGAGATGTGGGCTAGAGAAAAGCATCCTGGGGGCTCCATGTTTCCTAGGCTTTGAGGCCAGAAGGGATCATTAGATCATGTTGTCTGACCTCACGCAGAATATCCCTTCTTTCACTGATCTGTCCCTTAGGGTGACCCCCCCCCTTATTGTACATTATACTGACATGTTAAAACTGGGAATAAGGACTCTTTTAAACATTAACTTGAAGCTAATGATCTTTGCATTGTATACTTGAGAAACAAATCTGTGATGGAATTGCAATGGTGTTTCCCTAAACTGCCCCTTAAAACAAAACCTTGTCCCTCGTATTCCATGTGGTTTTCCCTTGTTTCCATCCACTAGGGTGGGCTCCAGAACGATCCCTCCGAGGGCAGGAAAAGACCTTGGGCTCTTCCACAAGTTGAGTAGTATCAGAGGATGCTCCATAGTTACATGGGGGCACAACCTCCGTAGGGTTTGTCTTCGCTGCAGGATTAAGTCAAGCGTTGCCCCTGACTCAGGTCCCATCCACACACACACACGCTGGAGTGGAGTGGCGTGGCGTGGTGGTTTTCACTGGAGTTGGCTGGCCCACCAGGGGGACCAGGCTGCAGCTGGAGTGAGTTAGCACAATGTGTCAGCGGCTAGCACAATTGCTCAGTGCAGTCCTCCCAAGGCTCTGGGCAGTGTAGTTGCTCTCATTCCCGGTGTGTATTTGTCCACCAATGCAGATCACTTTGTGCTGCCTTAAAAGCATGGTGCCCTGTTCCCCTGGGAGAATGAGTTCAGGGGCAGTTATTCCCACCTGGCAGCCAACGAATAGGAAATGGGAAGGGGACAGACGACAGAATTTTGCAACACAGTGCCTGATTTGTTTTGAATGTGCAATACGTTTGTTTTAGCTGCACTGCATTTGATTTTACTTTATTTGTAAAATCTAAAAGGAATTTCGCTGCCTGCGAAGTGGGAATTTTGCAGCGCTAACCTCTGGGGGGAGGGAGCATCCACAACTCCCTCTCCAGCACAGTTGCTTACAATTAACAAAGACAGCAAACCTCCCCAGAGCTCCCATCGCAGAGGGGAACTGTAGCGTTTGGGGTGGTAGCTGGTAGGTGTGACTATTTCACCTCCCGGCTGGCTTCCATGCATTTAATCCCACCCCCCACCCCCGCGCAACTGCTTTGCAATATACCAAGGAAAGGCTGCAAACCCCAGCTCCCCACTGCGAAGTGTTGCAAAAGCTCCTCAGAAGTTTGCTTCCAGTTTGCTAAGCCAGAAACGTTTTTCCCCCTTCTGTCTTTCCCCTTCCCTGCTTTTTTGGGATCAGCCCACAAGTGACTGGCTCTCCGGTGACGCAGTGTCTACTCTGAGGCTTCCTTTGAATCATTAGCAGACACGCACAGACACTTTTTTTTGATATTCCTCTCCTCCTTCTCTCTCTTTCCACCCGCCTCCCCTTCTACCCCAGCCCCTCCAGCGTCCTCCCCTCCTGAGCAAGAGGAGGACAGAAGGGAGAAAGCAATTACCCAACTCAGGAGCTCTGCAAGGAGAGAAGCCGAGAGAGAGTGTGTGTGGGGGAAAATCCAGCCTCCATCCAAAAAGAAAACCCAACCCTTCAGAAAAACCTCTCCCTGGGCATGAAACTCACTAATCTCGCCTGCTCTGCATGGCCACGGATGCTGCAATGCACATTCTTCTGCCTCTTGAGCCTTGATCTGGGACTCGGCGCTGCTCGCTCAGGTAGAGTTTGCAAATGTTTTTCCAACTCCTAAGTGTGTCTGTGAGTGAGAGAGTTGGGGGGGGGGGTGCTCCGTTTCTTTGTGCATCGGCTGCTCTGGACCGATTCCTTTTTCTTCCCTTTTTTTTGGGAAAGAAAAGAGGGAAAGGAGGCAGTGGGTGGGGGTGTGCAGGGGCTCTGCAGGGAAGGGAGGGCAGCTAGAGCAAAGAGCTGAGTGAAACCAGATGTGGAGGGCTCCCTGGCACTGCTCGAAGTGGGGGTGGGATGGAGAAGGGAGCAGGAATGAAACTACACAGCTCATTAAAAACACAGTAAACCCCCCCCCCACCACCAAAAAAAGTGCTTTTCTCCTTGAAGAGCAGCGCATCTCTGCTGCTGGGGCTGAACCAGTGATTCCACCCCTGACAAATACTCCACAGTGCTCCAGGCCAACAAAAACTTTGGTCGATACAAAGTTTTCCAGCAATACGTCCCTCTTCCCCCGCCCCCCCCCAGTGAACTGAAAAATCTGCCCTCTCTGGTATGCATTGGGTACCTAGTTCTCTCTGGGTGACAGGGATTTGGCATGTGTCACTCGGGTGTGTTGTAACGGGGTTGCTGGCCATTTGTTAGGCATCAGTAGCTAGCTAGATTTATTGATGCCATCATGCCAAAGCAGACTCAGCGTGTCTGTGGGGGTCGGTTGTGGTTTATTTATTTATTGTAGTCATTCTTCCTCTTTGGCCAAGTTGGCTAAAATCCACCCAAGAGTCTGGACAACTCATGGTTTGTACTGGACAGAAAGTCTCAATAAATAAATTAAATAAAAGGGTCTTTTCCAGTGTATATGTTTAAGACACACGCTGTTAAATGCAGAAGAAAAGTCAGCCTAGCATTAGGAATTCCCAGAAGAATCGGATGCTCGATCACCAGAGGAGAAGAATACAGCAGCACCGGGGGAGCGGAGGGGGTGGTTTAGGGGGAAAAGAGATTATTAGGTCAGATTGGATGTGAATCAAAGCAGCTCAGGAATTTGATTGCCAGCACTGGAAGCTGTGGATGCAATCTGGAACCCTTTTGTCTCCTGAGTGGGAGGTGTTCTGTTTGGTTTTTTTAAGGAGTTTATACTTTTAGGCCCCAATTCAACCAATCGCTCCAGTTCAGCCAAGCACATAAGCATGGGCTCAAGACTCATGGGCTGTTAAGCGTATGCTTAATTGCTCTGTTGAACCGCGACCTTAATAGGTACTGGTAGGCTATGATTTTTGTTTTAATTTCTCATGATCAAATCCTTATTTTTTTTATCTTGGTAAATATGTGACATGCCAGATGGCCTGCAGCTTTCACGACCTCCAATAGAATAGCCATTTGAACTGTTTTGTAACTCAGGATGTGTCTATTTACATAAGTGAGTGACTGACGTCCATTTAGTTGCTTCCTTTAATTAATTCGGCTGTATTAAAAAAAAAAATAGGGTCTATTGGCCTAAACAAAAACAAACTTAAACCCTCGGTTTAATTTGAGTGCTCTCCGTAAATCCGTACCAGATTTGTAAATGGCGATTTGCGAGGGTGACATTTTCCTCTCTACATAAGTAACAATGAGAACTAAATTCTGGTCTTGTCCTTGCCCTTCACGGTTCCTGGCAGCAGATGGCTGAACTGCTGACTCCTTGGGAATATCGAAAACTGGGAGGAATCCGTGATTATTGGGAGCATTGCAGCAGTACGTAGACATCACAACAGAGATGCTTGTGCTAGGTTCTGTGCAGACACATAGTGAGAGACCGTCCCTTTCCCTGTCCTAAAGACTAGCTACATAGGCAAAGCAGGCTAAGGGTAGGAGAAAGGCTCTATTGTTATCCCCATTTTACAGATGTGGAAGTGAGATGGAGAGAACTGTACATGCGAGTCAGTCTCAGACTCTCTCTCTACAGGAGCTGTAACTTCCAACTCGGACAGACGTAACTGCAGGAGTGGTGGGATGAGCTAGCAGACCTGAGTACGTCTAGGGTTTCAGGTGGGATCACACCTGGGGCGACTAGCCCCTCCCACCATCACAGCAGCATTGCTATTTTTAGCGCACTATCTCAATCACGGCTGGCGCAGGTATGTCTACCTGAGCAGGAAATTACAGCTCCAGTGTAGCCGTACCCTAGGCGACTTGCCTACGGACGAGCCAGGAGCAGAGCCCAGGCCTTGCAGATCCCACTCTGATGCCGTAACCAAAAGACCAACCTTACTCCTAAGTAGGTTCAAGGGTCCAGAAGGCAGCCCTGTGTAAAGCTGGGCACCATGTGCTGCTGTTCACATTTGTCTTAAGGCTGGCTGAAATTGGGGTGGCCAGATCTCTTGCCGTTCCTTGCGGCTGTGGCTAACAGGGCGCAAGGAAGGGCCGTGGGAAGAAATCATCATGCGCGGTGTTGTATGAATGGCTGGGTTTATGGGGAGGGTTTTGGCCGGGGGTAAGAGCATGAGCCCGATTGCATGAATTTCTCTGACTCTTCATGGTGTTTGCAAAACTATTTTGAGTTCACAATCCTTTCATGTGCTCCCCCCCCTCCCCCCGGCTAGCTGCAACTCTAGTGAAATTCCAAGGGAAATTAAATTGAAAGACAACCTTCCTCTTTTCCCCCACCAGCTTTTCAAGGCAAAGGGGAGGCTTGTGCTCAGAATTAGGGCTCAGAGCACCTCGTCCCCCTTGCTCCCTAGGCATAAGCAGCCAAGCTACTCACAGCATATGGACCACGTTAGCTCTTCTCCTCCGCTTCACTGATGTTTTTCTCACAGGCCTTCTCTGTTTATTTTCCACTGTCTCCTTTTCTGCTCCATTTTCATGTCGGTTCTTCTCCCCCATCCATTTCCTTCTCTTTTCTTTCCTTGGCCGCTCTCTCCTCAGACCAGCTGGTAGCATTCCACTGCAGCTCTGTGGTGGGGTTTGGAGTCAGGTGGGCAGCGTGGCATTGGATACCGCTGCAGGTGATGCCACCAATGGTCTGAGGTGCGCTGGCAAATATCCGGTTTCTTGTCTCTGCTGCTCACGAATCAGGCCTGTTTAGTTTATTGACACCATGCAGGCTGGGCTGCGTTCTGCCTCGTGCATCGTGGGCTGCAATGATGCCCTCTGGGTTCTGATCCCACAATGTATCTTGGTGGCCCTGCATTAGGCAGGGGAGGGGGCCCAGCTGGCCCTTGCACAAGGGGACAAGCTAGCAGGCAGGAAGCGATTCTCGCTTTGGTTTGGGATCTGGGTGGGTTGTTCATTTCACAGTCATGTTGCTGATCACGCTTTAAAGGGACAAGGCCCCAATTAAAAACCCTGGGGTCCTGAAGAACTGACGCTGGGGCACAGAGTGGCCGTTTTATGGAGAAACCCCTGGTCAGGGACCAGAGGCGCATTTGGTTCGTGCCAAGTCTCCCCTTCCAGGGGACAGTTAATGGGGGACCAAAGCTGAGTCGCGATCCAGATGATTGCTGCTCTCTAAGGGTGTGGGCCCTTTCCAGTAGAAGTCGTGCCTCTATTTCCTGGGCGATCTACACAGCAGCTCAGCTGCATTCATGGACGGAGGCCAGAGGGAGTTAACGCTGCTTGTGCATCCGCAGGTTTAACAGGAGATAGTGCTTCAGAGTGTGGCCATTGCCTTGCTGTGCACCCGCCAGAGCTAGGCGGGACATAGAATCATAGAATAGCAGGATTGGAAGAGACCTCAGGAGGTCATCTAGTGCAACCCCCTGCTCAAAGCCAACACCAACTAAATCAGCCCAGCCAGGGCTTTGTCAAGGTGGACCTTAAAAACCTCTAAGGATGGAGATTCCACCACCTCCCTAGGTAACCCATTCCAGTACTTCACCACCCTCCTAGTGAAATAGTGTTTCCTAACATCCAACCTAGACCTCCCTCACTGCAACTTGATACTATCGCTCCTTTTTCTGTCATCTGCCACCACTGGGAACAGCCGAGCTCCATCCTCTTTGGAACCCCCTTCAGGTAGTTGAAGGCTGCTATCAAATCTCCCCTCACTCTTCTCTTCTGCAGACTAAATAAGCCCAGTTCCCTCAGCCTCTCCTCGTAAATCATGTGCCCCAGCCCCCTAATCATTTTTGTTGCCCTCCGCTGGACTCTCTCCAATTTGTCCACATCCCTTCTCTAGTGGGAGGACCAAAACTGGACGCAATACTCCAGATCTGGCCTCGGAGTGCCGAATAGCGGGGAATAATCACTTCTCTCAATCTCCTGGCAATGCTCCTACTAATACAGCCCAATATGCCGTTGGCCTTCTTGGCAACAAGGGCACACTGCTGACTCATATCCAGCTTCTCAGCCACTGTAATCCCCAGGTCCTGTTCTGCAGAACTGCTGCTTACCCAGTCGGTCCCCAGCCTGTAGTGGTGCATGGGATTCTTCCGTCCTAAGTGCAGGACTCTGCACTTGTCCTTGTTGAACCTCATCAAATTTCTTTTGGCCCAATCCTCCAATTTGTCTAGGTCACTCTGGACCCTATCCTTACCCTCCAGCGTATCTACCTCTCCCCCCAGTTTAGTGTCATCAGTGTACTTGCTGAGGATTCAGTCTATCCCATCATCCAGATCATAGACATGCAGGGATGCAATGGGGGCAATGCCCCTCTCCCTGTTGGTTTAAGTCAAGCCTTTCCATACACTGAGCCTGGAATTCGTAAGGAAAATGAGCTACTAATCCAGGGAAGAGTCCAGGGGCTCACCTGGGGATTGTTTAGCCTTGTTGCTGTCTTTAAGGGAGAAACCACTGTGGTATAATTCTTATGGATTTTATTAAAGAAATGTACAAGCAAATATAACCTAAACAAACATATCATTGGCTAAATGAATATAATTTCTCGAAACGCACAGAGGACGGAACGACACAATGATCAAATCTCAGCTACAGTTGAGGTTGAATTGATAGATCGGTAACTACCAGATTTTACTCATGCCTTCTAGGCAGAGCTCCCATAAGAGGTCTGACTCAGGAAGGACTGAGAATATGTGGAAGGGAGCTTGGGACCCAGCCACGCAGATTTAAAACCTCCTCACCTACCGCTTTAGATTAGCAACCTGACTCTGAAACGATGTCCATTTCCCATCCAGGCAAAAATTGCTTGGAACTCCTGTGGGATCTGGGGTTTGCCCCTGCATATCCGGCTGCTTATGGGACTTAGGTCCAAAATGTAGATGCTTGTGCGTGGGGGGGGAGGGGGGGGAGGGGGGAAGGGAGGGAGCAAAAGGGGCAGAGAAAAGATTTTTCCAAAGCAGAAGGTGAACAGAACACTTCTTGTGTAATTGTCCCTCCATTTCAATTAAAACGGCTTGGTTAGCTGTAAACTTTCCCCTGCAGTCTTCGCAACTCAGACAGTGCGGCACTGGGCTAAGTTAGCACATGGGAGGCGGAGGGCAAGCGTCTGTTATTTGTTTGTATTATAGAAGTGCCTACAGGCCTTCCCGGAGATCAAGGCCCCAGCGTGCTAGGTGTTGTACACACACACGCAGTGAGAGACAGGCCCTGGTCTGAAGAACTTACAATCTAAATGGACAAGGTAGACAAATGGTGGGAGGGCAGAGAGGCCTGGAGGGGGGAAGTTGTCTGCCCAAAGAATTCAGGAAGTGAACAAACCCCGTAAGTCATTCACAGTAAACTAGATTTTTTGTTTTATTTATATTCCCAGTTTGTCTAATCCTGGCTGCACAAATCAGTCAGCCCCAAGAATAGTGAAACGGTAAGGAGAAATTTCCCGTGTTCTTAGATATTCCCATCCACTCTTTCTGTCTGCTCCCCTGCCACCCGTCAGGTAAAATGACAGGCCTACTCTGATTCCTGAATGTCGCTCCCTGGGTCCCAGTCCACAGTGTGGAAGGAAGAGGGGTGGATGGATTGGAGACTGGGTGGCTAGGGATCGGATGTGGATATTTTCACCTCTAGGTCACCGGTTCTAATACAGCCCAGCTTGCTAGCATCTGAAAGATATTATTACTGGACAGCTGTTTGCTGGCCTGTGTGGACAGATCGTGGGAAGTGATTATTCCCCTCTGTTCGGCACTCGTGAGGCCACATCTGGAGTATTGCGTCCAGTTTGGGGCCCTCCACTACAGAAAGGATGTGGACAAATTGGAGAGAGCCCAGTGGAGGGCAACAAAAATTATTAGGGGGCTGGGGGTGGGGAAAATTATGGGGGAACTGGGAGTCAACGGTGTGCCCTTGTTGTCAAGAAGGCTAATGGCATTTTGGGCTGTATAAGTAGGAGCATTGCCAGCAGATTGAGGGACATGATCATTTCCCTCTATTCAGCATTGATGAATCATAGAATCTCAGGGTTGGAAGGGATCTCAGGAGGTCATCTAGTCCAACCCCCTCTTCAAAGCAGGACCAACCCCCAACAAAATCATCCCAGCCAGGGCTTTGTCAAGCCTGACCTTAAAAACTTCTAAGGAAGGAGATTCCACCACCTCCCTAGGTAACGTATTCCAGTGTTTCACCACCCTCCTAGTGAAAAAGTTTTTCCTAATATCCAACCTAAACCTCCCCCACTGCAGCTTGAGACCACTGCTCCTTGTTCTGTCGTCTGCTACCACTGAGAACAGTCTAGAGCCATCCTATTTGGAACCCCCCTTCAGGTAGTTGAAGGCTGCTATCAAATCCCCCCTGATTCTTCTCTTCCGCAGACTAAATAATCCCAGTTCCCTCAGCCTCTCCTCATAAATCATGTGTTCCAGTCCCCTAATCATTTTTGTTGCCCTCCGCTGGACATTTTCCAATTTTTCCACATCCTTCTTGTAGTGTGGGGCCCAAAACTGAACACAGTACTCCAGATGAGGCCTCACCAGTGTCGAATAGAGGGGAACGATCATGTCCCTCGATCTGCTTGCAATGCCCCTACTTATACATCCCAAAATGCCATTGGCCTTCTTGGCAACAAGGGCACATTTTTGACTCATATCCAGCTTTTCGTCCACTGTAACCCCTAGGTCCTTTTCTGCAGAACTGCTGCCGAGCCATTTGGTCCCTAGTCTGTAGCGGTGCATTGGATTCTTCTGTCCTAAGTGCAGGACTCTGCACTTGTCCTTGTTGAACCTCATCAGATTTCTTTTGGCCCAATCCTCTAATTTGTCGAGGGCTCCTCTGTATCCTATCCCCATCCTCCAGATCATTTATGAAGATATTGAACAAAACTGGCCCGAGGACCGACCCTTGGGGCACTCCACTTGATCCTGGCTGCCAACTAGACAAGGAGCCATTGATCACTACCCGTTGAGCCCGACAATCTAGCCAACTTTCTGTCCACCTTATAGTCCATTCATCCAGCCCATACTTCTTTAACTTGCTGGCAAGAATACTGTGGGAGACCGTGTCAAAAGCTTTGCTAAAGTCAAGGAACAACACATCCACTGCTTTCCTCTCATCCACAGAGCCAGTTATCTCGTCATAGAAGGCAATTAGATTAGTAAGGCATGATTTGCCCTTGTTGAATCCATGCTGACTGTTCCTGATCACTTTCCTCTCCTCTAAGTGCTTCAGGAGGCCTCATCTGGAGTGCTATGTCCAGTTTTGGGCCCCACACTACAAGAAGGATGTGGAAAAATTGGAAAGAGTCCAGCGGAGAGCAACAAAAATGACCAGGAGCTGGTGCACATGATTTACGAGGAGAGGCTGAGGGAACTGGACTTATTTAGTCTGCAGAAGAGAAGAGTGAGGGGGGATTTGATAGCAGCCTTCAACTACCTGAAGGGGCTTCCAAAGAGGATGGAGCTCGGCTGTTCTCAGTGGTGGCAGATGACAGAACAAGGAGGGATAGTATCAAGTTGCAGTGGGGGAGGTCTAGGTTGGATATTAGGAAACACTATTTCACTAGGAGGGTGGTGAAGCACTGGAATGGATTACCTAGGGAGATGGTGGCATCTCCTTCCTTAGAGGTTTTTAAGGTCAGGCTTGACAAAGCCCTGGCTGGGATGATTTAGTTGGGGGTTGGTCCTGCTTTGAGCAGGGGGTAGGACTAGATGACCTCCTGAGGTCCCTTCCAATCCTGAGATTCTATGATTCTGTTACAGCTTTGTTGGGTCTCAGTCTAGATCCATGTGGACAGGTGTGCGCAGCACAAAATCCACCACCACGGTTGACCCCTCAGCAGAGAGGCCGTAAACGCACACTGGGTGGAAGGTTAAATCCAAAAGAAGACATTGCAGGAAGGAGATTGGGGCGTACTAGAGAAAACCTGAAGAAACAGAAGCTGTGTAAAACATGAGACACTCTAGGAAAAGTAGTGTGAGGAGATAACAGGAAAGAAAAGCTGCCAAGCCTTGAATGGGCCATGGAGACCGACCACCCCTTTTCCCCAAAGTGGGCCCTCCCAGGGTGGGGCACGTTGTCAGGGGGTGGGAAGCTCCTGCTGCGCCTTGCGGCGCTGTGTCTGCACTGTGATTAAATACAGGACGTTATTTATTTGTGGCCAGCCTAGCCCCTTTATTGTTATTTATAATTGGTGTTACTGCAGCACCTAGTAAAAAAGGAACGGGATGTCTGGGAAGGGCTAAAGGGGAAACAGACCATTCTGGAGGGTGGGCCTTAGTTGTAGCTTTGGTTTGAAAGGGTTTTAAAAAACCTTATGTGAATTACAAGACAAAAAAGCTCCATTAAGATGGAGTGAAGGCTGAGACTACATCTGCATAACTTCGGGGTGCAGATCATTCCACAGATGATGTAATTATCCCAGAACCAAGCATTGCAAAGCCAGGAAATTCAGAGCTAAGGTTATACTTAAAAGAAATCCAGACGTGTTAACTCATAGAAATGAAGCATAATGCACCCAAACAGCCTTAATTCCACGCCTGTAGTGATGCCATGCAGTAGCTGTATGAGTACGATAAAGGCATTTTAGGGTTTGCGGTCCCAGTTTAGACAAAACTGATTTTTAAAGATACAGGATGGGGTGGGGTTGGTTGTATGTTTTTTTCTCCTCATAGGATCATTACAAGGCAGAGTTAAGGCTGTTTGGATGCCTTATGGTGCATTTTTGTGTCTTAGACATGTCTGAATTTCTTCTCAGCATAACCTTAACTCTGAATTTCCTGGGTTTGTAATGCTTGGTCTTAGGATAATTAAAACATCCCTGTAATGGTTCAGTAACCTTTCAGTTTCTGATGCATGCTTTCAACCTTAACTACACTTCAACATATTTTGTTTAATCTTGCCGTTTCCTTGGTATTTTTTTTTTAATTAAAAATTTCCTGTGTGAAGACTAAGCAAGAAGCTCCCAGGGAATGCTGCCGTGCAGTATTTCTGTGGCTTGGAAGATCTGTAGCGTTAATCGTGAAGTTAATGTTTGAGGGCAGCACCACAGATACAAGAGCAGCACAAAGCCATCGAAGTGCACTAGTGTATCTGGCTCTGCTGCGTGAGCGAGCCTGGGGCTGTGTGAAAAGGAGTGGGGGCCCTGTCCTTGAGACCCAGTGTCACAGGGTGCGGCTGTCGCAAAGCAGCCGCACGTTGGGGAGCCTATCAAGCGCTGATCCTAGCCCAAAGCAAGATGGGACACGTGTCAAGACCTCTCATTGGTAGATTTTGTCCCATCTTCCCTTTGAATAAGAAACTGGGAGCCACGAATAAGTAACTGGTACTGCGAATAAGGAACCAACTTCATCCTCTTGGTGTACGCTCACTTATACCCATGTAAAAAATGCTGTATACCAGTATAGCTTATTTCCATTCCTGCAAGGGAATGAACTTGCATTCAAGCTATGGGGGTTTACTGCTTTAGTGCTACCAGCATAATTAAAGTCTTACAATTTTTGTGTGGAGACAAGGCCTAAGATAGAGCTCAGCTAAGAAGAAAGACTACTAATGTGGGCTGCGTGAGCTCAGCTCCTCTGAAAACTGAGGCCAAGTGAGGTGCCCGAAAACCGAGGCATTCAAAGACCGGCAGCAAATTTTGCAAATACGATCTTTGTACATATGTGGGGATGTACAGCTATAAATATTTTACAGCAGGCCCACGTACTTTATTAAAGCTCCATTAAATTATCACACGTATGTTAAAATATTTTACCCTTTGTTATCAATGATCAAAATATCTGCACATAGATAGTCTTTGGGGTAGGCACCATCCTTCTGGTCTGTGTTTGTACAGCACCTAACACGATGGGCCCTGGTCTGTGCCTGGGGCTCCTACGCACTACAATAATAATAATTACCACCCATCATCTTCCTTGTCGCACTTCAGTCCACCTGAAACAAGGGTAGTGTCACGATTGCATTGATCAGACAGGGTGGGCAATGGGAAAACTGATAGAAAATAAAATAAGTCTTTTTTGTTGTTAACCCCTGTATTTTGGTAACCAGCAATGAAAAAGCCCATGACAGTGAGTAGGGAGTAGCTTATGACTTTCTCGGCCTATTTCTGCCCTTCGATGCATGCACAGTTCTCTGCTTGGATGGAGTGGAAGTCATGCACGTCCACGGGCAGAATTAGGCTCTTGAAGATTATTCGGTGGTGCTTGTGAATGGAAATTAGGTGTTGGAATCTGGAAGGTAGAATTGAAGGCCTGATTCTGTGATTGGATCTGTCCGAGGTAAAATGAGCCTCAGGCTGAGGGAAGGCACAAGGGGCTGACCCAGGCCTGTATGAGGGTGCAAATGAGGTCTAAGATTAGATTGGGGTATTGGGAACCAGGGCTCCTGGATTCTGCCTCTGCCACTGACTCACCATGTGACCTTGGGCAAATCGTTTAACTTGTCTATGCACCATTTCACCTCTGTCACATGGCTATAAATAATATTTACCTCCATCCCCTGCAGGGTTGGGAGAATGAGCGAATGTTTGTAGAATGCTCTGAGATGATCAGATAAAATGTGGCCTATGGGCCTGATCCAAAGCCCGTTGACACCAGTAGAAAGATTCCCCTTGACTTCAATGAACTGTGAATCAGGTCCTATAAGAACCAAGTGTACTAGTCTCCCAAGAAGTAAGATCAGCTACAGCAAAGAAGTAGGGATTCAAGTAACTCCCCCACCACGCAAGCTGCTTTGCTACGTGCACTGTGCTGGCTGAAATGAGTTTGTTGGCTCTTTGAGTGAGGCTTCGTGGCATTTCATACAGAAATCCCACCCATCGCGAGATTCCCTTTCTTTCCCTGTAGCGAGAAATCTGTTTGTTTTTCCTTGAGGTTTAGTGAAAAACCTCTCTTATTTTACTTCTTGGCTTGAGTGTGTAGATCCACTTCCTGCTGAGTCAGGCCCCAGCCTGAGCCAACTTTCTTCTCTGACGGGACAGCTTGTGCTTGGGAAGGATGCTGGAATGGAGGCGGAGTGCTGATGGGAAAATCAGACCTGAGCTCTGCCCAGAATAGTTTTTTATTTCTCCTCCTTTAGAAAAAAATGTTTTTTAAAGAGGGGGAAGGAAGTAGAGCATGGGCGACTTCTCACAGCGGGCACCCCTCATGGTAAGCAGGGTCTGAACTGAAATACCTGACTTTAAAACTTCCCCCTAGATCTTGGGAGACATTTGGACAAAAATCAAGACGCAGACTTGGGTTTTGCAGCCTGAACTTATCTCTAGAGGCACTGTGTCCCATGTATAGGGAACTGGACTAGGTCACTATTCCTAGCCATGCCCCTTGGGGCAAGTGGCTTCGCCACCTCTGTTTCCCTGTCACCCTGTTTCTACTTAGATTGTAAGGTCTTTGAGGCAGGGATTGTCCCTCTTACCACATGTATGACAGCACCTAGCACAGAGGGGCTCTGGTCTTAGTTGGTGTGATGTATTGAAAACTGTGTTATAATGAGAAGCTGCCACTTTAAGCGTAAAGAGTTTCTTGGTCCTGCTTGTGGGCTAGGGGGCTCTGTAGGGAAGCGTGTGATCTAGGTCTTCAGCAGACAGTCTGCAAAGACTCGGCTTAGAGCAAGGCGGAGTGAGTTGTGGCTCTCTGAGTTAGAGAGCAGTCTGCTTTGTCTCTCTCTGTTTTGAGTTCTTGTGTGTCAGGGTTCTGGATCAAAGAACTATAGTGTTATGTTGCAACCTTCCAAAAAGAGTATTTGGTGGTTTTTCTCTACCTTCTCTGTCTGTATGCCGTGAACATAACAGTTGGGTTCTCTGGGCACTAGTGGAATGCAAGTAAAAATAATTGCTAGTTAGAATGCCTGGTAGAAGAGCACCTTAGTTATAAGATGAATTCTCTTTGGGGTCTGACTGTGAGTCCATGCCAGTGTAACTCCATTGTTAAGTGGAGTTACTCCCAGTTTATACAGGTGTAAATGGAAGGAGAATCAGGCTCTGAGGCTCAAGAAGAATTTTCCTAAGTGTAAAAATGCTTTGAAGATTGCAGACGTCTTGTCTACCAGCTTGGGGGCGTGGGTTGGCTGTTAAGTTTGACTTGCACTTCCTCTGTACCAGAGCCTCAATGAGCTTTTAGAAAGTAATTTCACATAATACCGACAGGGATACAGGTTCTGGGCAGCAGCCACAGCTGACTTCAGGGGTTTGCTTGACACTGTGGGTGCAGCTTCGTAAGAAGCCGGCGTATGTTCCTAGCACAGACATGCCTCAGAGAATGTTTTCCTGTTGGCCTTACAGGGTATGGGCCAAAACATGTGCTGTTGTATCCCTTTTTGTTCTTCCCTAATTAAATTAATGGGTGACCTCAGGATAAATATTTATGTGCTCGTCTAATCCTTGCAGAAGGTACAAGGTGTTTTACTGTTTCTCTGAGCATTGCCATAAAGAGCTCTCAGTTGCAAAGTGAGAGCCATATTGTGACTTCCACACCACCCTTTGAAGCCTGCATGTCGTGGTGGGCAGAATGCCAAGGAGGAGAGGGTGTTTTCGATATTGCCAGAGACTGTGCATCATGCTGAAACACACACAGGCCAGATATTGGTCTGTTCTTGTGCTGTAAATCTGGATTAACTCGGCGGGAGTCCAGGGAGTTACTCTAGTTTTACACGGCTGTGACTGAGAGCAGAATCCAGCCGGTGTCCCTTTCCCTGGGTTTTCTTTGTAAAATAATGCTTTGTGCTTATGGTCTCCGATGTTTAAGTGACAGATGCCAAAGGAGCGGGCCGTTGTCTTGACATAAAGCTCTCCAGCTCCTGCAGACGGTGGCTGAGAGCTGGGGGGAGAAGCCTGTTTTGTACCTTGGGGAGTTTAGGCTGCTAAATGGTCCCAGCCTCCTGAGGGGCTGTCAGTGGACTTCGCCACGGTTCAGAACAGCCCAGAATCTACCAGAATCTGTGCTACCAAGACTCCCCGCCCCCCCCTTGCTTCTGCCCTTAGCCATGCCCCTGGCTGTGGGGCCAGGGCAGGGGACAGAACCTGTCCTAGTAAATGAAATGATCCCCGTGACACTGATCTAGAGAGTGGCTTTGTTTCTAGTATGCTAAATGGCTGCTGCACATGGAATGGTGACGCAGTACGGTAGCAGCTGCTTGCTGTGTTCCTCGCTGCGTCATGACCGGCTCTGAGATCAGGCTGCTGCGTGCTGTAGCCCATTACAAAGCAGTTTCATCATAAAAGCCCAGAACATTAGGATGATTTTCCAGGTTTTTACAGAATGTGGAGCCTGAAAGGCATCAGCCCTGGAGATGGGATTTCTGTCAATCCATGGAGTGGGCACAGTGGCGGTTTCCCTACGCTGCCTCCCCAGTGTGCCCCAGCCTCCTGCGATCAAAGTCAGGTCCCCAAAAATCATGAGGTTGGCTTAAAAACGGCTAGATTTTTTTTTCCAAACATGGTTTGCCTTTTAGCCTTTGTGGGTGAAGGTTTTCAAGCTTTTTCCTGCACTGCAAGGGCTAAAAATGTGCTCTTTTTTTTCATTGAACACTGAGATTCTCACATGATTACATGACTCCAGGAGCTGGGGCTGGAAGAAAAACGTGGAATTTCAGAAGAGCTGCCAAAGAGGGAGCCCCTCTGGGGTGAGAGGAGAGTTTAGTCCTTGCAGAGTGCAATGTTTGTCAAACCCTTATCAGTGATTAGGAGTCAGGCGTCCAGCTGTCTGACTGGCTGGCATGGGTTCTGTGTGTGAGAATTGAGTAGCATCAGAGCTGAGGGCTGAGTTTTTGGCTTGTAGTTGCAGTGTCACATTGGAGGGACAGGACAGAGCTGCCCCGCCCTGCAGGTAGGCTGCTTACTGGACACCATGGTTGTGCAGGGATAACCTACTGACCACTCTGTTCCTTTGCAGCTGGCTGATGCATAAAGAAGGTGGTGCCCTTAGGAACACTAACCCCTGGGCTCCCCAAGCAGGGGGTCTGCAATGTGTCTAGCCCTTATATGGGTTTAGCACTTATAGGGTCCCGGCATCAGGGAGAAGAATAGCTGTACTCTCTGGACCTTCAGCTTCAGATCTTACAGTGTGGGGGCAGCCCTCCCTCCTGTGCTGCAGGGGGAGCGAGTTCCACATGGCTCCATGGGCGAGGGCTTTTGCGGGGGTGGGGTGGGGTAAGAATGTACAAACTAAAAGAACAGGAGGACTTGTGGCACCTTAGAGACTAACAAATTTATTTGAGCACAAGCTTTCATGGGCTACTGTGTAGACATCAAAGATCCCAGGGGGGCCCTTTCCATTACAAGGAAGCGGCTTGCACTGGTGTCCTCTGCCAGGATTCTGTGTGCAGCTGTCTGCCGAGTCCCGGTCCACTGCTCTGTCCACTACTACACCAAGGTGCAGCATGAGGTGCTTCCGAGGGATGTGTGAGAATGTATTTCCTTGACAATGGTGGAATTACCTGCCATCGGGGAAGTTTTTTCCTGACCGCTGGTCAGTGGTTGGCTCATGCCCTGAAACAAGATGGTTTGTAAAATTAATGTTTTATTTTATTATTTCTATTGCAGTAGGGCCTAGGAGTTCCTGTTGTAGACCAGGATCCTATTGTGCCAGGCACCATAGAAACACAGAATGAGGAGACACGGACAGCCCCTGCCCTGCCCCAAAGAGCTTACAGTCTAAATAAATCCCTTAAACAAGTTTAATCCTTTCTAATGGAATTGCAGAGGTGGCTGCATTACAGTGGAATTGGAAAAGGTTCAGAAAAGGCCAACGAAAGTGATTAGAGGTATGGAACAGCTTCCGTATGAGGAGAGATTAATAAGACTGGGACTTTTCAGCTTGGAAAAGAGATAGCTAAGGGAGATATGATTGAGGTCTATAAAATCACGACTGGTGTGGAGAAAGTAAATAAGGAAGTGTTCTTGGTTCTGTCTAACTAATCATCTGTTTAAGGTGCCTGTCACCTTTTTGTGGATGGATGGAGAATCAGATTCTGGCTAGCCCCTGTTCATAGACACAAGGAAGGCATGGAGCACAAGGATGTCCCCACGCAGCTACTGCACAAAAGCCAGCCAAAATCCTGTTGTGGGGTACGGTCCCTGCAGGTGTTAGCTGCCTGGCAGGAGGAGGGGCAAACACAGATTATACACCCCTGCACTGGGCTGCATGCACTCTGCATCCTCTGCATGGGCGGTGGGGCTACGACTCCAGCACCCCAACTGAGCCGAAACCCCCGTGTGCTCGGTCTCCAGTTGTGAGGTAGCTCTTCGGGCGAGCAGTGCAGCGTGTGATGTACTGTTGAGATGCCAGGGTGCTGTTATTGCTAGGATACGTTGTGTGGTAGTCTTGAATTCACATGGGTCTGTTGTGCCTGCATGGAAAGAGAGCGAGGAACCTACTGCCGGAATGGCCTTAAGGGAGGGTGTGCACTGAGTGGTGGGAGCATCAAGAGGGGACCGGGAGCTGGGCCCACTGGATTCTATATTTTGCTCTCTCACAGATTCCCATGTTACCTGTGCCTCAGTTTCTCCATCTGTAGAATGATGATGCGATTTACCTACCTCATAGGGTTAATTAATTAATTCTCTCTCATCTGCCTTTTTCAAGCATCAGTCATTGAAGCTTCTAGGTGCCTTAAAGAGCATTAGGAAACAATGGTCCCAACATGCATTATTATGATGTTTATGGCTATAACACTCTGAATATGTCCAACACTTAGGGGAGAGACTGCCTGGGACTACAGAGTGCTGTAGGCATAGATAGGAGCATGGCTGAGTGGACAGTGAACTGAACTGGGACTCAGGAGACCCGAATTCAATTTCAGTTCTGCCACTGGGTTGCTGGAGAAACGGAGGCACGGGGAACTGATGTGTTTTACCCAAAATGGGGACAATGAAATCTATCTGCTTTGTAAGGCACTTGGAGATCTACAGATGAAATGCACTAAATAACAGGTCGGTATTATTATTTGTAGATTATAAGCTCCTTGGGGCAGGGACCTTTTTTATGCTGTTTGTACAGTACCTACCATGATGGGGGCCTGATCTATGGCTGGGGCGCATAGGCCCTACAATAATACAAATAATAAATAATAGTAAAGGTAGGTAGGGTGACCAGATGTCCTGATTTTATAGGGACAGTCCCAATTTGTGGGTCTTTTTCTTATATAGGCTCCTATTACCCCTCACCCCCTGTCCCGATTTTTCACATTTGCTGTTTGGTCACCCTAAAGGTAGGTAGGTATTGCGGGAAAGGACTGTGTTCTCCATGACAGAAGGCAGTTTAGGAATTTTATGTGAAAGACAAGTATACTGTTTATTACAGAAAAGCTGGGTGACATCCCGGCTCCACTGAAGTCAAAGGGAGCTTTGCCACTGACTTCAGTGGGGCCAAGATTTCGCGCAGAGTGTTCTGTGCCTTATTAGTGACTGGTTTGTGAGAGGGATAGAGTTCAGTGTGGTGGAGAAGGCAGGGAGTCACAGAATGACTCCATTCACGTGAATGGCTGTCATGAACCGAGCACAGTGATGTGCTGACTACTCATCCTGGTTATGCAGAGCCCTGTGGGAGCAATGAAAAATCATGGTCACTGGTGAATTTCCTCTCTGCTGCAGCCTGGGAAACCCAGAGCAGCAGCAGCGACATTGGAACTGTCTGTCTGCTGGCTCAGCCAGGTACCTCTGCATTGCTTTACGTTCAGTCCACGGCGTGGAAGGGCTTTAGCGAGAAACGTTTGTGTTTGGTTTTTTGGTTAAAGAAAGCTTAGATTTTGCAGAAGCTGGTGGCACTCACCTGGGAAAGATTCCCTCTCACCCTGGGAGGAGAGGCGTTTTCAAGCCCTGTCCAAAGTTGCCACCAGCTTATGGTGATTTGGTAACCTGTGTCAAATAATAATATCTAGCTCTTTTCATCTGTCGCTCTCAAAGCACTTCACAAAGGAGGTCAGTGTCATTACCCCATTTTACAGCTGGGCACAGAGCCGGGAAGTGCCTTGCCCAAGGTCATCCAGCAGGCCAGCGGCAGAACTGGGAATAGAAGCCATGACTCCTGAGTCCCAGCCCAGTGCATTGTCCACTAGGCCACACTGCCAAAAAACTCACTAATCTCAGGCTCTTTCCGAGCAGAGAGGAGTCTCCATCACAGAAGCGCTCACCATGCTAAGCAGCAACGCCCACCCTTGTGGCAGTCCCAGTGGAGAGGCCAAGGATCAAATAGGCCATGGAGACAGAAAGCCTCCTTCACTGCTAGCAAGGGTCTGCCCAAGTCAGGCATCTTCGCAGGGCAATGTAGGAGACGTTTATAAAAACACTGCCTGTGCTTATGTGTTTGTGGATAGAGGGCATCAGGCTCCAGGGGGTCAGATCCGGCCCTGAATTCATTTTAAAGGCATAATTCAAAGAAAAGAAGGTGAGGGCGGGACAGTGAATTTAGTGCTCTTTAGTCTCTGTAGTGTCACCAGCCAGATAAAAGCTCCTCTAGCCAAAGACACATCAAACGGCTTTATGGCTGCAGAGCTTTTGAAGTCAAACCTCTCCAACAGCCCTTGCTAAGAAGTGAAATCCCCATGGAGGGGAAGGGGGGCTGCTTGAGTGCCCTGGGCCCTCCTTGCTCTTCCTACTTTGCGTGTTTAGCGGTGTGCTGATTGGGAAAGCAAGGGCTGGTTGTTCCAGCTCCCAACACTCGAACGGCAAAGTCCCCGTCCGAGCCTATCGGAAATTTCAGATGAAACATTTTTTGGTCAGAATTTGCCAGTTCATGAGAACTGAAACGTTCTTCAGAGATAAGACTATTTCAGTGCAATTATGACAGAGCCCAAGAGGTTTCCCTCAAAGCTCCCGCCTCTCGGACGGGAACTGCCCCTGAACCCCGCCTCTTGGACGGGATCCCCGTCAGAGCCCCTGCCTGTCAAAGGGGATCCCCCTCAGAAACCTGCCTGGTTTCCTGCCAGCTCACTTGTCTGCCTCCTCAGCAGCCCTCCTGGTGTGCTGACAAGAGGGAGCTAACAGCCTGGAAGTCCTGAAAGTCCCAGCTCCCAGGCTTGCCGCTCTTCTACCAGTTCATTCTTTTGCCTGAGCCTTGACCCGGAGGGACAAGAGCGGGATGAAAAATTTCCATCAGGATGCTTTTTGGATAGAATATAGCTTTTCAATGACAATGGAAAAGGAAAATAAAATAAAATAAAAATGGAAACTTGAAAAATGCTGGTGTAAACAACCAAAAAGAGTGTTTTCCCTAGAATTTTTTTATGGGTGGGGTGGGGGAGGCAAGTAAGTCCTAAGACTTCCCTTCCCCCAGGGCTAAAGCCCCGAGCCCTGGCAGGCATATCCCGGCTCACGAACGTCTGAAGATTGTTGTATGTGGCTTGGTGGGTCAGTAAGTTTGGACACCCTTGGACTAAATAGTCTGGCAAGGGGAGGTCACAGTTAGAGGAGATCTTGTTTTGGGGCAAACTCCTGTGCACATTTGATTGAAACTGGGATGAGATGTTAGGAAAATCTGGGAAATGTTCTTGATAAGTGTGAGTGGTTGGAGGGTTGGCTGTGAAGACAATATGACCTCAACTAGGGAAATACCTACATGGGGAGAAAATGTCTTATTACTGGGGTCTTTGGTGTAGCTGACGAAGGCATAGTGAGACTTAGTTGCTGGAAGCTGAAGCTAGATACATTCACACTGGAAATAAGGTGCACTAGGAGGAGAACTAACTATTGGAGCAGCTTACTGAGGGATGTGGTGGGTTCTCCGTCACTTGATGTCTTTACATTGAGACTGCGTGTCTTTCTAAAAGAGACCCTCTCGCTCAGCTAGAAGTTATGGGCTGGATGCAGGAATCTCTGGGTGGGTTCCGTGGCCTGGTGTTATGCACGTGGTCAGATTAGAGGATCGTAATGGTCCCTCTGAGCCTCAACATCTAGGAATCGGAAAGATGCCATTTTTTTGCCAACTTTGCCCCCCGTGCAGCAAAGCACTTAGGTATGTGCCTAACTCGAAGTACGTGCTTAAGGCCATTCCTCTTCTGCAAAGCACCGAAGCAAGTGCTGAAGTCCCATAAAGTCAATGGGAGTTCAGCATGTGCTCAAAGTTCAGTGTACGCTGAGGCACTTTGCTGAATAGGGATGGATTGAAACACCTGCTTACGTGCTTTGAAGACTCCGGGCCTTAACTAGGTTTTGTTCCATCCAAGCCTGTCATGAACCATGCTAACTGAGGAAAGTCTCTAGTAATCTCTTTCACTCCTCGCTCTTCTCTACACTGGCATTTTTTTCTTAAAATCTCCCACGCTCGCGCTGCCAGGCCCCATCAGGAGGAGATACAGAGAGGGGCTTTTTAAAAAGAGAAATATGCCAGTGTACAATGTCTTTGTTACAGGAGTGCTCTGTGAAAGAGAGATGTCTGTATAGACGGAAACAGTTCATTAGGAGCTTGAGTGCTAGTAGAGGACACTCAAGATCGTGCAACATAGTTTCTGAGTTTTGTAGGACCAGTAAGACTACTTGTTGCGCACTGCAAATGGCTTCTTATGTGTAACTCTCAACAGCTTTGGCAGCGGCTTTGTGGCCCAGCGAAGCTCACCGGCAGAGACCGTTGGAAGAAGGAACCTGTGCTCCTCACCAGCTGAGCTGGAGTGTTTTACAAAAGCCCTGATTGTTGACTTCCTTGGGAACAGAAGAGGCTGTTGAATATCCATCCTGAGTGTGTACAGCGTTGGTACAGGCTACAGGGTAGTTACGGTTGGGAAGATCATATTCTGTACGGAGGGAGTTCAGAGAAGAGCAACACCAATGATTGTGGGAGGAGACAAAAGGGAAGTTTAGACAACCTAAATCATTGTGACCAAGAGGAGATATGATGACACAGATACATCTGAAGGGTGGGAATGCTCAGGAAGGAGAGGGAACATTTGCAGTAGGTCAAGGGGGTGTATCTAAGAGTAATGGGATACAACTGAAGAAAGGGAATAGTAGAGAAGTTCATGGCAGTGAGAACTATTAGGCTGTGGAATAATCTCCCTAGGGGAACAGGTAAAGCAAAATACTGGGGAATATAGGGCATAATCTTGCATTATCCAAAGGGGCACTGGACAATGTGAGACTTAATAAGTCTTCCCCATCTCTAAGACTATGAATGGATTACAAGTGGGTCTCCACCTGCCTGAGACGGGTGTTCTTAGTAATGCAGGCTCTCTGCAGGTGCAGTGCTGCAGCTCTGGGGGAGCGGTCAGTGTTATAAGACTGCAGGTGGCAATGCTGTAGCGCCAGGTGAGTTGGCCGTTCCCTGTATGACATGCGTGTGTACATTGCTCTGTCCCTACACATTTTGGCAGAGCTGGTCCAGAGCCATTCCCACAGCTTGGCAGTGGATTCAGAGCATGCAGGTTGAAAAGCAGCTGTTCTCCTAGGTTCTGGTTAGTGTCTGTCCCACTGCGACCTTTGCCTTCCCAGGTGCCTGTGAGTTAATTTTAAGATGCTCTTCCACTTTCAGACATTTTGGGGGTATTTTTGTAAACCCATCTTTCGGGGCCTTGTTGATTTATCCCTGCTGGTCGATAGTAGAGACTTTTGCACAGTTGTGACTCAGACCTTCTAAGAGATGCTGCGTGACAGTTCAGGGTTCAGAGGACTGGTGAGGATGACTGGATGGAAACTCCTGTCCTTAGGAAGAAGGCCTATTATGCTGGATGCTTTACAGCAGTGGTTCTCAACTGGGGGTACACATACCCCTGGGAGTACGCAGGGGTCTTCCAGGGATACATCAACTCACTTAGATATTTGCCTAGTTTTAAAACAGGCTCCATAAGAAGTACCAACGAAGCCAGTACAAACTAAAATTTCATACAATGACTTGTTCTTACGGCTCTATATACTATGCACTGAAATGTAAGTACAATAGTTATATTCCAATTGATTTATTTTATAATTCTATGGTACAAATGAGAATGTTAGCAATTTGTCAGTCATAGTGAGCTGGAACACTTCTTTGCATTTTTGTCTGATTTTGTAAGCAAGTCTTTTTTAAGTGAGATGAAACTTGGTGTACACTAGACAAATCAGACTCCTTAAAGGGGTCCTGTAGAAAGGTTGAGAGCCAATGGTTTACGTACTGCTAATGAGAGACAGTTCCTGCCCTCAGAGAGCCAGGCAAGACAGATAGGGGAAAGAAGCATGTGGAGGGGAAGGGCCCCCGGTCACACACTGGCCTGTGCTGAATCCCTAGCTCCTGACTTCTGTGCAAGTGCCCAGTCTCCCCTCTTTTCTCTCTGGGAGGTTGAGATCAAGAAGGTTTGTTGCAAGTCCTTTTTCAGGAGCCTGAGCAGAGCTATGAAAGAGCTCTGGCCTGGAATAGCAGGGGGGCTGCGGGTCAGGATTGAGATGCATCAGCAGACTCGCTGTGGGACAAGGACTTGAATTGCCGGGAGTGCTGCGGAGTAGGCTTGAGGTACCTCAGCAGAGTTGGGGGAAGGGAAGGCGGGGGGACCAAAGCTGTAGGAGTTGCCATGGGGCAGGAGTTGTGACCGTTGGGTTTCTGTGTCTTTCAGGGTAGGCAGAGTTTGGGAAAGCAATGAGCTCCCCCAGCCTCTCTCCTTCTCTTGCTGTTTTCCCCTCTTCCCACGATTTGTGATTTTTGCGTACCACAGTCTGAGCTTAGGGAAGTAAGTCATGCAGTCCACATTCTTGTGGGGGGCGGGGAAAGACGATTCCTCCATTCCTAGGCCGTGGGGCTGGCAGGGCCAAGCATAACATTCCATCACCTGCACCTCACAGGCTTCCTAGGAAAAGCCACTGCTGTCTTTGAGCTCTTGGCTGTACCCTGCTCGGTCCTGGAGATTGAGGAAGGACTTTGAATGTTGAGGTTTGGCAAAGCTGTACAGGCAGAGAGCGTGGGCAAAATGTGAGTCACCAGAGCTGTGTGCCTGGAAAACGCCTGTGTTAAGAAGGGGCACTGGGAGGGAGCGTTGTTCCGGGAAGGACTGCCCCCAGGGTAGTATTACAGGTTTCTCTATTTGGTGAACATGGGATGAACGATACAAGGACCAATCCCCGTGCTGGGCACCATAGCCCGCTCTCTCCTTTTCTTTTTCACAAATGCTGCCTAGGCGCATAGGCACCGACTTTCTAATGTGCCAGGGGGTTGCTCTCCTCAGCTCAGCCCCACCCCTACCCCGCTTCTTCCCTCCCCTGAGCACCCCCTGCCCTTGCTCCTCTCCCCTCCCTCCCAGCGCCTCATGCATGCGGCAGAACAGCTGATTGTGGCAGGCGGAAGGTGCCGGGAGGGAGGGGGAGGCACTGGGGGAGGAAGAGGTGCTGATAGGGGGATGCTGGTGGGTGCTGAGCACCCACGGAGTCGGCACCTATGAGCACTGCTGCACCCAAGTACTAGGTAGCAAGGAGGCTGAGTCCTGCCATGGCAGCAGGGCATTCTGGGATAGCTGGGACAGCTATATGAGGCCCCAGCAGCGGGACGGGCCCAGCATTGGGTGAGAGGCAGCTCCGTTGTGACTTGTGGGAGCAGTGTGTGCAGCACACCTACCAGGAAGACTGAAGTCGAAGGATTCCTTAGTCTAAGATTATTAATTAGCATGGATGAAATTTTAATTATTTATTTTTGTACAAAAAAAAATTTTTAGATGAAAAATTGGCTCCCCCCCATGACATTTTTCCTTGAATTTTTGGGCTGAAAAATGATTTTTTTAAAAATTGAATGTTTTTTATTTGATGGGGGAAAGTCCCTCCCCCTTTTCTTCATTTTACCACAGGCAAAGGGGTTGTGGGTGGGGTGGAGAGAAAAATGTTACCCCCAAAATTTTGGGGAGTGTAGATGGGGGCAGGGTGAGGAGGATTCTGCCTTGGTCTGTTCTCTCAGGTTGGCCTTTGCAGAGACCCTTATGCTATATGATAAAATACAATTTCCATTGATGTCCTTGAGCAAGTGGTCTGATTCAGGTGTCTGTCTTCAGGCACTCAGGGCTGAAAATTTTGGTCTTGGTGCCCTTTTAATGAAAGTTAAAGCCCCCACTTCCGGCTGGGCCCGTCACTCCGAAACCGCTCGCACTGGGGTATTTGCTGGGAAGGATGCGCTGCCAGCAGCCGAGGTAAAGCCTCTCAAGCCCAGCCCTAGGTACAGTATCCACCTCCTGGTACTTTGCCTCTTGTCACTTCTGAATTTTTCCGTTTCCCTTCCTCCGACCCCACAGGTGACTGATGCTCCGCTTGCCTCTTACGGGGCTCTTGTGTCAGCCAGTGCCCAGTCAGGCGAAGGCAATTGTGGGGCTGAGCCCCGTTCTCAGTGAAGGTGTATTGACATTGCAAAAACTGCCACCCCAGTGGGTGCTCATGGACTCTGCCCCGGGTGAGGCACCAAGGCCTGACTGGGCCCCGGAAGCTGGACTCTCCTCTCACCCCTCAAAGTGGTGTCTCCAGGGCAGGACAGAGGCTGGGAGTGCTGCTGGGACAGCAAAGGGAAAGCTTGGGCCTTCCATCTCTGGGGCTGTCAATCCCCAGGGCTAAAATTGCTTGTTATGTCCGGCCAGCCTCCTGGCTGCATAGGCGGCGTCTCTCTGGTGCCTACACGAGGTTGCAGAAGCCAGAGCAGCGGAGCGTGGAAGGGAATTGGCTGCCTGAAGGTAACTTTCCATTGTTTCTGTTCAGGGAGAGTCTCTGTAGCTGGCGGGTCCCACGCTCCAGGCTATAATTTTCTACCTCCAGCCTGTCTCTTTTTAGAGTAAGATGTTATTTTCTGCCTTTCTGGTCCCAGCCATCCCCCTCTGGTCTGGACAGCTTCCTTTGACCTTTAGGTGACATATGGCTGGGGCTCACAACTTAAGGCTGAGCTTCCTAAAAGGCGTCTGGTGGATTTGGACACACGTTGGTTTTAATAGGAACTGGATATTCAGATCTCTTTAGGCAGCTTTGTAAACCTCAGCCATGAGAGACCATAGAAAAGCAAAGCAGCTCTTCAGAACAGACCTTGGTGGGGAGAATGGAGATGGGGCCTGTCCCTGCCCCATGTTGGAGTCAGTGGGAGCTGAGGGCACTTAACACCTCTCAGGATCGGGGCCCACAATGGCCAGTATCCAGAGTGTCACATACCTGCTGGTTTCTGAACCCAATCCCAGGAGTGGCTGCGAGGGAGCCAGCAGTCAGTCGCTGCCTGTGGAATGATGTCTGGATCATTCTCCTCAGAGCCTTCATTATTCTGAATTAAGAACTATAAACCATTAAGAAATCCATGCCCAGTTTGCCCCTGGGGGGATGACCGACAGGCGCTAGTCATATCACTTAATGCACCACTGAGAGTTACTCGGGTACCACGGTGATGGGCATGGTGTAATGACTGAATAGAGTGAGGAAGCACATCCCATTAACACTAACACTTTGGGGAAACCCTGCTTCATCTCCCATCCTCCCCGGGTCACCTGGGCTTAAAGTTAAAGGTTCACCTGATGCCTTGGCGACACTTACTCTTAATACAGCGTCACTGGCCCGTTCAGCCCTGGTACTCTTTGGGAAGACAGGACAAGGAAAGGAATTTCTCCTGGACAGACCAGGGATCAGAAATATAACAGCAGCCAGCATTTAGCAGCTGAGCCTTAGTGAAGTCTTAGAAAAGGGACAAGGGGTCTTTTTCTTCTCTCATTTACAGCTGTTTTATATCAGTGTAACTCCATTGCCTTGCATGGAAAATCCTGCTGTGGGCGCGACGGCAGAGCGGTGTGTGCTCTAGATCTGTTCTAGGAATTGTTGTGAGGAAGTTCTGTGGCCTGTGTTATAGAGGTGGTCGCAATGGTCCCTTGTGGCCTTGGAATCTATGCAGCTAGGACTAGAATAGCGGCGTGGGGGCTGCGGGGCAGGACTGAAGTGCATTGGCAGAGCTGGGTGTGGGGACCTCAGGACTGGAATAGCAGTGGGGGCTGCAGGCTGGGATTGAGGAGTATGGGCAGAGCAGTGTATGTGCAGGGAACCTGGGACCGGAATAGCAGTGGGGGCTGCGGGTCGGGACTGAGCTGCATGAGCAGTGCTGCATGGGGGAAGCTTGCCCAGCACTCACCTACATGCATTATGAGCCCCTCTTTCATGAGCAGTAAAACTCATTCAGAAAGTTTAAAAGTGTGATTCCATCAGCCGAACACATGGAGTTTAATAGGTTATTCCATTAGCCGAACACATGGGGTTTAATAGGTTATTCCCTGGGTAAAATGGGTAGAAACAATGCCCCAAATTAGTCCTTGGTGAACCTGCATAGATATCAGTGCAGCTGTCTCAGGAATGACTATGGTCCACTGACTATCCCCCCTATAACAGTGGTTCTCAAACATCGGTTGGGACCCCAAAGTGGGTCGGGACCCTATTTTAATGGAGTCGCCAGGGCTGGCTCATACTTGCTGGTGCTCGGGGCCAAAGCCTGAGCCCCACTACCTGGGACCGAAGCTGAAGCCCGAGCTTCACCGCCCAGGGCTGAAGCCAAAGCCCAAGGGCTTAAGCCCTTGGTGGCAGGGCTCAGGTTACAGGCCCCCTGCCTGGGGCTGAAGACTTTTGGCTTTTCCCCCTCTTCCCCTGCCAGAACGGTGGGGCTCGGGTTTTGGCCCAGCACCCAGGGCAGCTGGGTTCAGGCTTCAGTCCCCCCTCCTGGGATCGTGTGATAATTTTTGTTGTCGGAAGGGGGTCGTGGTGAAACCCTGCCCTATAAGATTGCTTTGTTGTATCTGTGCAGCCTAGAACTCCGTTGTAATAAATCCATGAGTTACTTGTTAGCTTGGTGGATGCAGTCCGAGATCCTTGTGGTTCTGGCCAACTCCAACTATCAGCAGCATCTAGTCTTATTCTTATTTCTTTGTGTGGTGGTAGGACCCAGGAGGCCCAGTCACAGACATTGCTGTCCAAAATGTCATCCCATCAGTCCTGTCCTGGACAAGATGGTGCTAGATTGGACTGTAGTGATCTCATTGTGGACATCAGTACTATGAGGCAGAGTTATCTACTGCTGGAAGAGATGGTGTGCTGTTCCCCATTGCAGACAGGTTTGGTTTGCCTCCATCAGTGGGGAAAGCTGCTGCCCTTGCAGGCAGCCCAGCTGTGTCTAGAGGAGCTCTTGGATCCAAAACTCCACCTAGTGCCTTGTTGGTATGAGAAGGGAGGAATCGAGAGGAGCTTAAAATGGTAGTGTGAATAGCTATTCCTCTTGTGAAATATGGCTCCTGATAAATGAATGTTACCAGCTATTCATAAGTAATAAGGTTGTAATTAATGAATGGAGGATAAAGTGTGTGCCCCTTTGGGACATGATTTGGGTCTTTTAATTACTTAGTGACTAGAGACTACAGTGGCAGGTACCTTAAAAGACCTAGCAAGGAAATGTTAATCACATTTCTTTGAGTGCCCCAAGCCCAAAAGAGAATCTAATTAAATCATCGCCTGAGGAAAAGGTCACCTCTGGTAAAATAGACTTACATGATTTACAACTTAAGTCCCATTTTTGAAAGTGCTTTAGGAGCCTGAGTGTCCCTGTAAGTTGGTGGAACTTGGGCTTCTACGGGCTTAATTCACTTCTGGAAATGGAACTTAGCTAGCTAAGGCAATGTGTACTCAAGAGACTTCTGCCGGCACAGCTCTTTCAGGGGGAATCCTTGGCCGACAGACTGTGTCGTCAGAACCTGCTAGCGTAGACACAGCTAGACTAGCACAGTTGTGCTTCTACCGGTATAACTCAAGGGCAATGGTTTTACTGTACCACCAGAAGCCCAGCTTTGCAAGTGTAACCTGGTCCACGTTAGGAGTGCTTTGTCAGTATAGCTACGCCAGCAAAGCATTACTTGTATAGACATGGCCTGAGTCACAGAGGCCTTGCAATACTGAGCAGAGCAATGCCTAAATAGCCTTAAAAATCTGGGCCTTAGGTACTCTTGAAAATTTTAGCCCTAGGCTGTGACAATATCGTTATTTTGCAGAGGGGGAAACCGAGGCACAGAGCCGTGCCGTGCCGTGACTTGCCCAAGGTCAGCCATTGGCAGAGCCAGGAATAGAACCTGGGTGTCCTGAGATCTAGTCCAGGGTTTAGAGTGCTTTGCTGACTGGGCCCAAAGATGGAAACGCAAGTCACGTAACCTCTCAGCCTCAATTTCCCTATCTGTTTGAAGGGATAATCATGCTCACCTATCCCTAGGGGATGTTAGTTAAAGTTTGTAAAGTGCTTTGAGAACAAACTTGGGGATTGGCCCTGCTTCGAGCAGGGGGTTGGACTAGATGACCTCCTGAGGTCCCTTCCAACCCTGAGATTCTAGGATTCAAAGAGTGCCGTATAAGTGCTAAATATTACCATGAACAAAACATGTGTGAGACATGCCAAGCTGTGGAGGCGTCATCCGCCAGATCTTCGCCCCTGCATTTAGTGGAGGTGGAATGTGTCGATCAACCAGCTATTTAAAGAACCAGCTGTTTGTACAAAAGTCCAGACAGATGCCTTCATATGGACGACTGCATGCTCACTTCAGTTAACCACAGGTGCAAACATCTGGATGACTGGATGTTCTTATAGATGCAACTGAATGTGATCTGTCACAGCAATTGGAGGATGCTCCCCACAGTGCACTTCCAGATTAAGGTATGTCAGACTCGTGGGCTAAACCTGCCTTTGTCCTGTAATTCCACACAGTGCCCTGGAGGGGCTGTGCTGACGGAGCTGTGACTATGTTGTAACGGGGCTGTGATGCTTAAGCTGTGTGAAGTTCAGTTCAGTTATCTTCCAAAAGAGGTTTCTCTTTTTGCAGTGGTCGGAGAAGGCTTTAGAGAGACAAGCAGGGATGATGCCATGTCTTTCACTGGACCTGCTTCAGTTGAGGGGAGAGAGAAGCTTTCGGACAAGGCAGTCAGGCAGTTTTAGCTTCCCTCCTAGAATAGGAGGTGGTACTAATATGGCTGCAAAGCACCACGAAGTTCACGCTTAGGTCACTGTCTGTTTCAGGCCCTGTTCAACTCTTCATGGATTTAGTTTTGTAGGTGAGAGCTTCAGGGTGTCTTTATCAGCAGTGTTTGGATATTTTTCCTCTTCTGATTGAGGGCTCCAGGGACTCAGGGCATTCATGTCTGGGTGTGGAGGAGCTGAGATGGCAGGGCTTGTGACTACAGAATTGCATGGGGGGTGTCTTTGGGAGGAGCTTGGCATCACCAACAGGCCTCATGCAATTCAGAGCTGGGACAGTTTGCCTTTACGTTGGGGACAGTTTGCCTTTACGTTGGGCAAATAGACCCCGGGTCTTGTTTGCAGACTTGCCTGAAAAATGTAGAATGGGGGCAGCTTAAAGTGACACCAGCGAGTACGTTTCTATAGCTCGGGGCCAACGTTTTCCAACTTGGCTGCCTAAAATGCAGCACCTAGATCTCTCTTTTTTTAGGCCCCCTAGATTAAAAATAACCTGATCTCCACTGGGGCTTCTACGACTCCCACTGATTGTCAGCAGGGTTGTGGATGCGGAGTGTCCGGGGTAGCTCATGAGTGTGACGGCAAACCTCAGGGCAGGCTGTCAAGAAGCAGGTCACAAACCTCAAATTGGTTGTGAGTTCTGTCCTTAGATTTCACCAACCAAATAAGTGTGAACTCAAGCCCTAATGCAACCTAACCATACAGTCGCAGACAGTCCCCTTGGGTACTCCGGTCTATCCTGCCACCCAGGCAGGGTGGATAAAAATCAATGATTTAAAAAAAAAAATTGGATTTTTTTTATAAAATGCTTTTTTTCAGGAAAAAACCTATCTAAAAGTAGTTTTAATTAAGATACATTATAGCTCAAAGATAATCTCATCATGGAATAAGGATTATAAATTCTAATTCTGTAGTATGAGACAATATATTCATATAATGTTTAAGAAAAGTTTTGTAAATGAGTTCCAATAGTTCATGGATTAGGGACCCAATTTTATGGGGTTCCAAGGGCTTCTGTATAGATTTAGGTTAATCTTTCTATCTACCCAATGGGACCCAGTGCTCAGTCTAGAAGATACCATCAGAGATGCTTAGTTTTGCAATTCTCAAACTGTGGATTTGTCTCCAGAGGTAACATGCTTGTTAACAGCAAAAATGTTTTAAAATAAATAAATAATATATAGAGGTGAGAAATAACAGACCTCAACCCTATTGTGTCTCTGCAAATTTGTGTACACAGAGTCAATCCCTTATCTCTCTATAAAAGTGCAAAGTTTCAAAAAGTTCAGAGAATAGAAGATTGTTGGGGGTGGAATAGATCTGGACAAGGAGAAGAAGTCTGGAGATAAATGTGAGAAGTGAGGACATAGCTTGTTTTGTTAAAATATTATATGTTTGCTGTTGAAGAAAAAAATCCAGAATACTTAACGTTGTTGTTGTTTTAGTTAAATAAAACAATTTTAATGTCTGTCTGGTGATGTTCTCCTCCTAATACAGCATGGCAAGAAAATCCTCCAAATATTAATGATTAACCTATTGAACTGGAGATAGTTCACCTCCCAATGACTTCATAAATATCTGCTTCAATTACCTTTGGTAAGAGGAATAACCAAACACTCATTCATTTTCTGTAAAACTAATCTGAGAAGTTTTCAGAATAAATCACTGTTTAAAAAGGTATAGTGTGTACCTTCTAAAAATGAAACCTACATCTATCTCTGAGTTGTGAAGAATATGTATTAAGGTTATAACAACCAACAAGAATGCACTTTTATGTAGAAAACCTTGATTAAATCGAGTCTTCCTGACTAGTGGTTTAAATCATGATTTAAATTGTGATTCAAGTCAATTTGATTTAAATCAAATCCCCCCTGTACCCGGGCAAACTTGCCTTTGTGATAGATGGTCTCTTACACCAAAAACCACAGCAATACTCAGGTTACTCCCAGTCCCAAATGACCAGTCCTTACCCCAGATCAGTTGCACCTTAGACCTGACACTTAAGACACTTGTAGCCAATCAGATAATAAACCAACTAAAGAATTATTAACTAAGAAAAAGAAATGAGTTATTTACAAGGTTAAAGCAGGTGAACATATGCACACAAATGAGATACAGCCTTAGGTCCCAAAAGGTAATAGAAACTGCTGCGATATGCAAGTTTTCTATGTCCTCTATAGCTAGCCCAAGCTAAGGAGCTTGGGGATCCCTTGCTTATGCTTAGAAATATTGCCCTCTCCAAATTCCAAGCAGTGTAGTGTTACAGGTCCTTCTGGTCAGGGATTTTTATTTCTGTCCCCCTGAGTCCAAGCTGAAGGGACAAATGTTTGCAGTGGTCTCGACACAATCAACAAAGTCTTTGTCTTTTGATTTTCACAATGGCTCATTTAGTTTCAGTGGGCTTTCTTGTGGGGAGGCCCCGCACTCTACATTAATTAGTGCTTCTTTCCTGTTTGGTGTGTTACACAGTTACAGAGCTTCACACTGCAAACCCTCAGTATAATTTTATACCACGGGCTACAGGTGTCATAAGCGAGATCAATACATTCAGCAACCTACAAGCGTTTCATCAAGTCTAAACACGAACATCTGTTTTAACAATACTAACACGCAAGTGAGCTAGACTGGTTTCCAGCTATGCATTTGTCAGTATTCCGCGAGGCCCCAGAGGCCTTGGCATGAGCAGGCACCTGGTCTGCCAGCGTCATAGCGAGCATCTTAAAAATCAGAATGCTTATTTGATGCCTGAATCTGGCACTGGGTGCCTGACTTTAAGCAATCGACTTTGAAAATTATGGGTTATTGATAAGGCTCCATGTTGTTGCAGAAGTCACAGATTCCATGACTTCCTTTGACCTCTGTGACTTCTGCAGCAGCTGGTCGCCTGGGGCTTCCCTCCCTCCACCCCCCGGGGGAGTGACAGCAAGTCCCCTGGGGCTTCCACACTACCACCATGGCTGGAGGAGAAGCAGCAGGTCCCCCGGGGTTCCCCCCCACACCTCTGGTGCTTCCCCTCACAGAGTTCCACCCCTGCCCCCCAAGATTCAGTCATGGGTATTTATGGTATAAGTCATGGATGGGTCACTGGCCGTGATTTTGTGTTTTTTTGCCTGTGACCTGTCCATGACTTTTGCTAAAAATACCCATGATTAAATCTTAGCCTTAGTTATTGATTATTTTTTCAGTCTCCATCATGTTTGAAACTTCTCTGAGAGAAAGAAGCCCATCCTTCTTTCTCTTCAAATTTGTATCCCTTTCAACTTTTAGCAAACATTGATTTTTCTTTTATTCACCCCCACAATGGGAGCTTGAAATTAACACTTTATTTGGTTTTGTTTCTTTGGGCTTATCTAGACTGTGCTGCAGTGTAGATTACGGGGTCCGGTTTGCAGCACCCATCAAGGAGTTTCATTCTGACCTGCACTGTGTGAATGATGCTTTTAGTTTTCACCAGCAGTGTCCGCACATTGCAGTTATGGTGCAGCTCTTTGGTGTGCTCTGCCATTCACACCCTTCTAATCCACACGACAGCTCAGTGTAGTGTGACAAAGCTCTGTCCTTGCCTCCGTGGGTCCTGCATTTCCTGGCAGATTTCACTAGCCTCAGAGACTCACTGTGACCCTCCACGTAACCCTTCTTTCTCTAGAGACAAGGGTCACAGTCTACTGAGCCATTTTCATCATAAGACAACAAGGGAGGTGAGGAGAAGTTATCCTTCCTTGCACAGTCTTTGTTGTCTCCCAGTCTCAGTGATTAATCAGGGGGCAAAGGTGGGGGGGAGCCCGGGCCCACCCTCTACTCCGGGCTCCAGCCCAGGGACCCTAATAGAATCAACTATGGTAGCTGACCTTTTAGAAACATGACCTGTACAATTCCCTGGGCTACTTCCCCCACAGCAGCCCTCACTTCCTCAAGCTCCACTTCACCCTTACTTCAGGGCCTCCTTCCTTGCACCAGATATGGTGTGTACTACTCAGCCTCTCCAACAACACAACTTCCTCACACAGCTCCTGACATGCACCCCCACCTGACTAACTGGGAGGCTTTTAACAAGTTTCAGCCAGCCCCTGATTGGCTTCAGGTGTCCCAATCAACCTAGCATTCTCCCTGCCTTCTGGAAAGTTCTTAATTGGCCCCAGGTGTCTTAATTGACCTGGAGCAGCTTCCATTTCACTTAACCTGGTACCAGGGATTTGTTTAGCCTGGAGCTATATCTATCTCCCACTACTTTTCTATGGCCATCTGGCCTTGCCCCTTCACAGTAGACATGACCTTACTTTAATATCATTCATGGTGTTACCTCTACTTGGGAGTTGGACTGTTAGATAACATTTATTTCAGAGCCGGCTTGAGGAACATAAAATATTATTTATATCTAAGTCCTACAAAAACAGAAGCAATTTTAAAAAAATTTTGCAACAGCAAGTCAGTTTAAAACAAAGTTATTTAAATTCTGTGAGCTGTTTGCAACTTCATTATGCTGGAGCACTGGTTGCAACAGCATAGTTAATTTGGAGTGGAAATTTCAGTTTAATAGAAGTTTAAAGACATTTTATTATTATTGTAAAAATCTTATAAAAATGATAAGAAACCCTCTCCCGAAAACCCTAACCATAGAGTGTAAACTTTGAGTAGGATTTATTTTTTCATGATGAAAAATAAGTTGATAAAAACAGAACAGAGTTCCAAAATCACCCCTTTTTGAAATTTTTACTGGCAAGTCTTGGGTTTTTTCGGCCCCTTTTGCAAGACATTTGAAATGCCCCACTCTGCACTCTTATACCGCATGTTGCTGCTCACATGCAGATTAATACAATATCAGCATGGCACTTTCCCCTTTATAACTGGGGTCGGGGGGAGCACCTGCATGAGCAGTGGTTCCATAACACATCAGCTGGTGAGAAACACACATTTTCACTGATTTTCACACAGTTCTGGAAAGCTGAAGTCTAACACAAAGCAAGCAGATTTTTTTAGGCAGATCACCTTCCAGGGCACTCTGGCCTGTGGATATACAGGAATCTGAAGTTGCCAGTAGAGTGACAGTTCAGTGCAGACGCAGTAAATAGCGCTGTCTAGTATCTGTTGGAGGTGGAAGTGAAAGCCTTGTGGAGGGTTGTCGTGTTGTTGACGGTGTTGTAGCCAATAGGAAAGTGGCAGGGAATGCAGAAGGCTTGTCCCGGAGTTAATTTCCTTGCTTTCAAGGTTTTGAGTGGGTAGGCTGTATTCTAATGTAGCCTTAGCGATGACTAAACAAAGTTTTTGTTTCGGTTAGATCTGAGAGTTCTAAGGCCTGTCATGTTTCAAGCCACAACTATCTGAAAGTGTCACTTAGGTTAAGAGAGTGATGCTTCTGCAGGTTCAGTATTCCTTGGTTCTCTTCCTAGCTCAGCCGCTGGCTTTAGGGACGTCTGATATGGGGTGTGATTGCGGCTGTATTTGAAGTTTTGTTACAGGTTGTTAGGCTGTACGTATCTGCCAGGAACCCTGGATAATTACTCAGGCAGTAGTCTGCGCTCAAGCCCATACTGCTGCGATACCCAGGCTAGCTCTGGTGTACATCTACACAAGCTGCGATCGCACCCTGTAACTGCCGTATAGATTTACTTGTAGCGTGTGTGGTCTTGAGCAACTCACTTTACTTCTCTGTCCCTCCAGTATTTCCCCAATGGTCAAATGATCAAAACCATTTAGGGATTAGGCACTCCATTCCCATTGAATTGAGTCCCTACGTCCTTCAGCCCCCTTGAAAATCACTGAAGCGTAGCGAAAAATGTACAACATAGACCCACAAACAAGGCATAAAGAGATCAAAGCTCAAACATGACCTAAACAATGAGGAAAAGAGAAGAAAAACTAACACCGCATAGCATGAGTTGTTTGCTCTGCTTTCTGAAAGTGTTTTCCATCAGGAAGGTCCAACTCGCGAGTCACGTGGTGTGAGACCTTCCCCAAAATACTGTGTGTGTGTTCCAATATTTTTTTTAAACAAGGCCCCAGATGTGCATAAAAGTGATGAACACCATTGTGTTTCCCTGCATAGCTATATTTTTTCAGCTTTGAACGTACTGGCTAAAGAAGACCTCCTCTGGCTGAGCCATAGACCTGGGCTGTACTTCCAGTGGTGGAGAGCAAGTTTAAAATCCATTGTTAGAAGGCAACCTAACATTCTTTTAACAGGCCACTTGAATTGTTGGGGCCAGTTAGTGAACTGAGAGCAATCAGTGCAAGCTCAGGTTTTAATAGCACTTTAGTTTCTCTGTTGAAGAAATTCCTTTTTGTCAGGATCTTTGTATCTTTACTAATACCTAAAACTCACCTGCTGACATCCTGTGAAGCTTAATTATTGTTTTTCAAGCACTTGGAGACCCTTCCATGCCAATCAGTGGAAAAATAATACTCCTCGTTATCCTGTTAGGAGGCAGAGGCTAAGGAAAAAACAACCGTCACCACAAGCCGAGAGCGTCCTGAAAAGCAGTGTGATCTGTTATGACTCCAGGAACTTCCGTACCTGAGCAGACCCACAGTCCAGCTGTTGTTATGGTGTGTGTTCCGGTATCTCCCAGAGGTCATGCTGAGAGCAGGGCCCTACTGTGTTAGGTGCTGTACAATGCAGCAGGGGAATTGATCGGACCTGGTAATTGTTGTTGTCCAGGCTGGTGTCACAGCAGAGGCTGCTCACATTCACATCAGGGCCTAATCCTTTCTCACTGTCTTTATTCTCTTTGTCTTCCAGATTCCAAGGTGTTTCTAATCTACAACAGCAGGCTGCAGGGCTGCTTGGAGACCAAGGACACCCTGGTGAAGGTCTCCAAAGCCTGCAACGTCAGCGCCCCAGCCCAGCAGTGGAAATGGGTCTCCCGGAACCGACTCTTCAACCTCGGGACCATGCAGTGCCTCGGAGTCTCCTGGCAGGGTATCAACTCCACCGCGGCGGTGCAGTCACTGGCCACCTACGAGTGCGACCGCGAGTCCGTCAACATGAGGTGGAGCTGCCGGAGCTTAGGGGAGCATCTCTCTCAGTATCTGAACGCCAAGGCAGGGAACCTCTCCCTGGCACCTGCCGAGAGAGGAGATCAGGCACGCGGTGGGCAGTGGAGTGTCTATACCACCCATGAAGATTTGTGCTCCAGCCCCTATTCTGGTAAAGCCTGGGGAGGGCTCTGTGGTTCTACATTGTCCCCATGATCTCTGGTTGTTTCCCTATTGTTCTATGATCATAGTAGAGCCCAGAGGTTCCTACTGAGATCAGGGTTCTGTTGTGCTCGGCGCTGTACAAGCGCATGGAAGAGTCAGCAAGAATTCAGCCATGTGCCCATTATTACTCTTTGAAATTAGGTCTTCAGCCTTATCATCATCATCATTTATTTGTTAATCGAAGTTAAGGAAAACAGCCTTTGCCCCAAACAGCTTAGAGCACAAGCCCCGATCCTGCATCCATATCTGCTAGGGCCTGATCCACTTCGCATTGAAGTCAGTGGAGAGACTCTCATTGACTTCCTAGATTTTTAGGGCCAAAAGGGAGGATTATGATTTATTATGGGGATTATGTATTTGTATTGTGGTAGCCCCTAGGAGCCCCAGTCGTGGAGTAGGACCCCATTGTGCTAGGTGCTGTATATCCTGCATCGAGTCTGTCTTGTAGCCAGCATAAATGGGAATTGGATTGGGCCCTTAGCGCACACCCCTTGCGCAATTCTGTCGGCTTGAATCAACTCCACAAGGGTCTGTCCCATTACAGGATAGGGGCCTAGGAGCCTGGCTGCCTGGGAAATCCCCAGGGGGAAGACGAATAAGGGTTTTTTAAATCATTTTTCTTTCCTCCCATAAATATAGTAAACGTCTATACTTACAGACATGATTGTCTCCCAGGGAGCTGTGCACTATACGAATGAACAGTCTGTACCAAGGCTGCAGGGGAGTTGAAATACAAGCAGCTGAATGGTCCATAGAACTTTCCATCTTTTCTTCCTAGGATCTCAAAGCAACAGCAAACAGGATGATGACGATGTTATTTAAAGCACCGTCCCGCTGAGACCCTTGGAAACAAATCAAAGCCTGCAGTGAAAACCTAATTAAACTCCAGCTTCTAAGGCTATATCTACACTAGCGATCTTTCAGCGGCACAGCTGCACCGCTGGAAGGTCTCCTGGTGTACTTTATGTTGGTCAGGGGTGTGTTTTTTCACACCCCTGACTGACAAGTTTTACCGACAAAAGTGCTAGTGTTGACACAGTCTAAGGGCCCGATTCTCCACTGCCCTTCATCTTGGGTCATTCTTTATGCCAGTGTGGAGTGGGTGTGAATCAGCAGTAGCTTTGCACTGCTGTGGTGACTCCACCAGGCACAGAGCAGTGGCGAGTTGGGCCGCAAGGGTTCCGAAAGCTCAAAGGAGGAAGTTCTGGGGCTGGGGTGGTGGCGGGGCGAGGCTGGAGCATAATAAATCTAGGGCTGGTAGAGTCCATACTGTAGAACTTCCGTGGGTAGAAGGGGCTGAGCCGGAGTACAGTGCTGTACCCTGCATTGCATTTTTCCTCGGCAACCCTCTGTCCCCCAGGAAGGGAGGCCGAGTTACGGGGAGGATTTTCTCACTCTTTCTCTCTGCAGAAATTTACACCATCCAAGGCAATTCCCACGGGAAGCCCTGCACCATCCCCTTCAAGTACGACAACCAGTGGTTCCATGATTGCACCAGCACAGGCCGGGAGGATGGGCATCTGTGGTGTGCCACCACGCAGGATTATGGCAAAGATGAACGATGGGGCTTCTGTCCCATTAAGAGTGAGTGGCAATTGGCCTGTCCAGAAGCTTAGCAACAAGGGGGTGGGGCTATGATCATCAATAACTGGCCTGGCACCAAGTGCGGGTTGCTCTTTGGGTGATGCCAGCCTGGCATTGCAGAGCGGAGGGTTGTGTCAGGGATACCAGCCTGGCACTGGTGAGGGGGTGAGGGATGCAGCTCTGTGGGGGATACCAGCCTGGCATCAGATGGGGGCTCCGTGCTGGCGATGAAGGGAAGGAGCTCGACTGTGCTTACTGGAGAGGAGGTTCTACCACAGCCAAGGTGCAGGGAACAACACCACCGCACCCCTTATCCTCCGGCAGTGTGGCCTGGCGTTTAATTCAGGGCGGGAGGGTGCTTTGCCGTTGGGCTCTGAGACTCTGGTGTATTCCCAGCCCTTTCTCCTGAGCTTTCACAGCTTCAGCCCTCCCACTGTTAGCCCCTGGCCCCTTCGGCCTTTGTCGACAGATCTCAGCATCTCCTCCAAGAGCAGCACGAGTGGAGAGATCCAGACGCTGTGCTGGGCAGGGTACAGATTGGTGAGGCACCACCTGGTTTAGCTCATTCCCAGCTGGATTCTGCGACCCTTCCTCAGCCCAACTGGTCCCAGGGCAGTCAGAGGGACGCTTGGCAGAGGAAGGTGCCCAGTGCGGGACACGGTTAATCATGTTGTGTAACCCTGGGTCGGAGAAGGGAGTAATGGCCAGTTGTCTGCCTGCTATGCTGCATGCATTTGCCATGGTCTCACACCTGGCCAGAGCCAGAGGCCACCCCGGTCCTTTGGGTCTGCAGTGGGCATGGCCTGCCATTGTGGTGTCCCTGAAAGAAAATTGCAGCCTCTGTAATGAGAAGGAAGCCTAATGGGAGCTGCACTTCAGGTCGTTAGAGGCATGTGCCCGCCTGCCGCTGGCTCTCCAGAGAGCTCTGCGCACACATCAGAGTTAACCCCTGGCTCTCCCTGCCTCGCTTCCCATCAATCCCCACAGGCAACGACTGCGAGACCTTCTGGGACAAGGATCACCTGACCAACAGCTGCTACCAGTTCAACTTCCAGTCCACCCTGTCCTGGCGGGAGGCGTGGAGCAGCTGCGAGCAGCAGGGAGCCAATCTGCTGAGCATCACGGAGATCCACGAGCAGACCTACATCAACGGTGAGTCTGCACTGCCCTGCCGGGGCTGGCCCGGGGAAGGAAGGGGTGAATGGAAGGGGGGGCCCTGGTTCAGGCTCCTTGGCAGGGGATGTGGAGGCACCAGTTAGTGCCGGCACTTGGCCTCCAGCGCTCCTTTGAGGCGAGCTTCGCTGCAGGGAGAGGCTGCTTCCGCCGCAGCGAGGGCATCCCCAGCAACTGCCAGGGTTGTCTGGACAGGGGCAGCTGTAGGGCTCTCCTCTGTGCTGGCTGCTGGGCCGTTCAGCAGTGATGTCCCTAGCCTCTTGACACTACAACTGCTTCAGGACCCTCTCCTGGAACACGTCCTCATGCGCTCACCATAGCGTCGCTGTGCTCGTTAGCCTCCAGCTTGCTGCAAAACACTGTAAGGCAAATCAGCTCGTTGTCTGCAGGGCTGGACTAGGTTTTTCTGGGTTCTCACTGCTCTGAGTGGGGTGGTGCCCCCAGGCCGAGCAGGGGCTGGCCGTGCGGATGTGCCGTAGCACGACGGTTGCTCTAAGAACGGGGTGGGAGTGGTGCGCTGGACTCGGATGCTTTGGGAAACATGAATTGAAGGTGCTATATAATCCTGCCATTGAGCTGCTGGCTAGCGCTGCCCTGGGCTCTTCTCGGAAGTCTTCCATAGTGCACTAACATGGGCAGCGGGTGAACGCGCTGTTGGGGGAGGCTAGCCCTTGCCCCTCTGCCTGAGGTCCTGCCCCGCCCCTTCCGCTCTCCCTCCCCGACCAGCGCCCAGAGCACGCGCACACACACCCCGTGGCCACTGCCCCCCCATGCACACCAAGCATGCCAGGTGGACAGCACGGTCCCAGCACCAGACATTTGGGAGGCAGGGCATGGCCCCGGCCCCGGCCCTAGCCCCAGCCCCCCCAGTCCTGGGCCTTGTGTGCACCAGCCCCAGCCTGCCTGCCTGCCCCAGCCTCTTGGCCACAGAAGAGCGGGAAGGGAGCTGGAAGCAGGCAGGAGGGGATGTGGGGGCAGAATGTGGGCAGGGCCACACCAGGCTGTTGGGGGAGGCACAACCTTCCCCTGCCTATGCTACCTGTCGCCCATGCTCACTAACCTCAATATTAACCCCCTTCCGAGAGTGAGTGGGTGGGTCCTTACAAGGGGGACCCTTTAGAGACTTGTGGGTGTGGCAGGACACGTCTGTAGCCTGGAACTTGACAGAGAGCAGTTTGTGCAACTGGAGAACCTGCCAAGGTGGGTACGCCTGTTCGCTTAACGAGGTGTGTGGAGGCCTCGAGAGGTGCATGGGTGTTTAGCCAACCACATCAAGGTGAGACCAGGCAGGTTCCCTGGAGGGTCTGTGTGACCCAGCAAGATGGCAGCCTGGATTTAGGGATATGCCCCTTTATCCTATCGGAGTGACTGACACCCTTTGAGCAGCTTCTGCCCGCAGCTGTGCATGTGTCCCTCCTGCTGCAATCCGTGTGGGGCAGGCGATGCGCACACAGCCCGTGGCAGGCTGCAGCCGTGCAGCTAATGCGTGGGCCATTGCTGTTGTATTGCCTACGCGTGTGGGTGGCTGTGTGGAAGAGGCCGTTGGCGTCGTCAGCGCTCTGAGCAGGGAAGAAGCGCGAGTGATGTTTTTAGGGAGAGGTTCTAGATCGGCAGCCTAGGTAGTAGCAGGAGGGCAGGTTTCACTCACACGGTCGTCAGGCTGGTGGGGGAGCTCGGTCTCTTTGGTGCCTCTGGTCTTTGTCGTCTCTTCTGCCCACCGACGGGGGGGGGGGGGGGGGCAAGCAGCCCCGGGTGCAGTGGCAGCTTGTATGCCAGGGACCCGGGCCTGGAAGGAGCCGTCTTTGTCGAAGTTGATGCTGGGGGCCCGCTAGTCTAGAGCTGCTTTATTTGTGAGGCCTTCCCAGAACAGGAGGTGTCTGACACCATCGTCCTCTCTCTGTCCCAGGGCTGCTGACGGGCTACAGCTCCACCCTCTGGATTGGGCTCAATGACCTGGATATGAACGGGGGCTGGCAGTGGTCAGACAACTCGCCCCTGAAGTACCTCAACTGGGAGAGTGGTACGTATTTAAAGGGTGATGCAGATGGGGAGCAGGATTCTGCTGTGGGGTGGGGTCCTGGCGAACTCAAAGCAGGAGGGAGACAAAGGCAGGTGGTAGATGCTGTCCATGGGCAGCACGGCAGAGGAGGGAGGGGTGTAGAGACCCTCTGTTGTGCTATTGTGCAAATCCCAGCATCCTGCCCCAGAAGGTGAAGGAGAGATGGGCCAGGCGGCTACAGGATTTAACAGGCAGGCTCATTCGCTGGCGCATATGTGCCAGCAGCACTTTGCCGTATGTGGAATTACCTCACTTCTCTCTGCTCTACGTGATGCGTGGGGACTGAGAGGAAATGGGAGACATCGGTGCCGTGGAGGGGACCAGGTCTCAGGGCTGCTGGATGCCAGGGAGCTGCGTGCCTGGGCCAGGAGCTGCCATGGATTTGTGTGCCACTTGACACCAGAGAAGTCTGGGCCATGTGCTGTGGTGAGAATCCATGATTCCATGGAACTCCATGCCACATGAAACCTGATGCTGGAGGTGAATATTCACACTGCAGTATTCCTGGGGTGAAATCCTGGCTCCATTGACTTCAGTGGGAGTTTTGCCGTCGAGTGCAGTGGGCTCAGGATTTCCCCCAAGTGCCATAAAGGGGGGGAAAAGATTCTAGAAAATGAATATCTTAAAAATTAATTTAATCTAATCTGGGACCACAAATACCAAAATGCTTGAATTGTAATGCTATGGTTATTGCATGGCAGGGCAGAGTAAAGGCAGCATGGGTGCCTTAACTGTATTTCCATATCTCACCCTGTTTGGATTTCTCTGAAACATAACTTTAACTCTGAATTTCCTGGGCTCACAAGGCTTAGTTTGGGGATAATTCCAGCATCCCTGTAATGATCTTTACCCCTAAATTACTAATACAGACTCTCAGCCTAAACTCCATCATGATTGCCATGGAATATAAAATAATGAATGGTCCTGTATAATAGAGGCCAGCTGTCTGCTCCTGTTTACCGCATTCCATGAGACAAGCCCTCAGGGACATGCAATTAATTTTAAAGGCAACATCTTAAAGTCACTCCTTCCTTTTCTCTGCCTGTATTTAACCTGTGGCATTTGCTGTGGAAGGATGTTATTGGGGGAGGTAGTGTAGGGGGCTGGATTTTCAATACTGACTTCAGAAAATCAGACCCTAGTAAGTTTTAGGGTTACATATTTACCTGAATAAGAATAGCACCTGCCGGGACACTAGCTGAGGTTTTAAAGGCCCCAGGCTCTTATGCTTCAAGGCATAAGCTGATAACCAGTTTAGGGGTCAGGAAGAAATTTCCCCTGCCATATAGCATTGCTCCAAAAGCAGTATGATAGGGTTTTACTCCTTTTTTTTTTTTTTTTTTTTAAAGCATCTGGCAGTGTCCACTGAATGGACCATGCTTCTCTGCTATGGTTTCTGTTTGAACTCCTCTGTATTCATCCAGGGGATGGGCTCTAATGCTTGTATTTTCCCTACCGTTCTTCCTCCCTTCTCGCCCCCCACCCCCAAATTCCTGCTTGTAGACCAGCCTGACAATCCCAGCGAAGAAAACTGTGGGGTGATCCGGACAGAGTCCTCGGGGGGCTGGCAGAACAGGGACTGCAGCATCGCACTGCCTTATGTGTGCAAGAAGAAACCCAATGCCACCTCCGATCCGTTCACAACAGGTGAGCTGGAGAGGCTGCCAGCGCTGCAGTGCTCCAAGGCAACACTTGTATCCAGAGATCTCTCTCTCTCTCTCTTCCCCCCCCCCCCCCGCTTTTCTGTTTCTTTCTTTAATAACAAAACAACCCCCCTGGGCGCACTCTGCACAGGTGTCTGTACTGGTTGGTTGGTTCTTTAAAAAAGGAAAAAAGAAAGCGAGGGTGCTCAGCACCTCTGGGTATGAGACCCTAAGATCCTAGGCCTGGATGGGGCCTGATTCTGCACTGCCTTGTACCTCTGGTTGGGTCCAGTCTCTCGCCCACATTTCCCTTCCCAGGGTCGCTTACTGAGAACCCTAAGTACAGAATTGCATCTATCACTGCGGCTTGTGTTTTTCTTCCTACGACGAGGGATGAGCAATCCCCTCCTGCAGAGGAACAAGAACTGCCCCAGTAGCCAGTGGGAACCTTTGCCCATCACGCAAACCAGACAGCTCTCCAAAGTTGCCAAACTGGTTTCTTTTGATTATTTCCCACCTCTCCCACAGCCTCTGCCCTTCCAGTTGGGATATATTAAAATATTGCATGGTTTTGCCCCCATTTGGAATTGCTCTGTGCAGGTGTCAGTGACGACCCATGGTGCAAAGCAGTGGCGAATCCGCCCCATCCCTTCATAAGACCTTAGGGCCTGACACTAAGAAGGGCTGAACCCCATAGCTCCCATTTAAATGACTGGAGTTTGAGGGTGCTGATCACCTTACAGGTTCAGCTTGTTTCACTGTGGGTACAGTATGTGGGGAAAGCTGCCAGAATGCTAATGCGCGCCATAGAAACGCTACTCATTTCCTCTCCTTCCTCCAGGCCCCTTTCATCTCCACAGCCTTATGTCTGCAAGGTGGTGATTACACATCCCAGGTGTGTTTGGCCTCCTACCTTTCAGCCACACAAGAAGAGAACTGACTCCCCCCAGAGCGGTACAGCCTAGAGACACTCGGTGCAATTATGAAATGGAAATTAGAAGAAGCAAAATGGGAGCTTTAATCATGTTCCGGGGGAGGACGGGGCATTATCGCTCTGGGTGTGACATTACTGCTGTCCAATCAGAAGGCTTCTTTGGTGTCTGGCACTCTAAATCATTTAACAAATTCCTCTGCTTTGTAGCTGATGGTTATCTTGAGTGACTCAGTTCTCAGCCCCATGTAGGTCAGGTCTCCCAGCTGCTCAGCACTTCTCCACCTTACGATGAGTACAAAGCATTCTCCAGGCTGCTGACCTGCCACCTGAGCAGGCGTGCCGAGATGTGTGCCAAGCTAGCTGCTTGAATCTGTCACTGCTTTCCTACAGCTCGCACTAAGGCTGCTTTGTAACAAACATGAAATATTTATCTAATGCCAGTGTCTGACTGACAACCTTCTAGCTGGTAGTGCTGTGTCAGAAATAATAAACCAGACAATGCACCATGCTGTGTCTGGCTCTTCTCTTCACGCTCAATTTTCTATGTTTTATTCATCTGGTGGGTAGTTGTTTTTTTTCCCCTTCAGTAAATCTGTTTTCACAAGAGATTTTTTTTTTTCTTACTAGCGTGGCCTTTCTCTGACTGTTTCTGATGGGGCTGTCAGCATGTTGCTGCTGTTTTATTGCTATTTTAATAATTCTGTTTGAATTGTGATAGCCCCTAGGAGTCCCAGTCCTGGACAAGGACCTCAGTGCGCTAGGTGCTGTACAAACACAGAGCAACCGAAGTTATGTGACAAGGCTGATTGCATGCACTGCCACCACCACCATGTGGACATCCATCCCCTGAGAACTTGATTGTGGCCCACCGTGCGCATTGCATATACGTAGAGCCCTACCAAATTCATGGCCGTGAAAAATGCATCATGGACCATGAAATCTGGTCTCCCCCTTGAAATCTGGCTATTGTAGGGGGGCCACGGTATTGCCACCCTTACGTCTGCACTGCCTTCAGAGCTGGGTTCCTGCCCAGCAGCTGCCCCAGTCCGGCCGCCCAGCTCTGAGGGCAGTGCAGAAGTAAGGGTGGCAACACCACGATGCTCCCTACAATAGCCTTGCGACTCTCCCCCACTCCCGACCCTTTTTTGCGTCAGGACCCCCATGTTTACAACACTGTGAAATTAAAGATTTAAATATCTCAAACCATAAAATTCCAGATTTTTCTGTAAATGCTATGACCATGACATTTACCAAAATGGACTGTGAATTTGATAGGGCCCTACGTATAGTCCAGCAAAAAGCTGCCACGTGGCTGTAGCTTTCAGTCGCTACTGTCCTGCAGGCTGTGAGCTGGACTGACTGATTTGCACACCCGTGGTGGGGGTAGGAAAATGGGGTCTAAGAAGGTAGAACGTCAGCACTCTTCTCAAACTACAGGAAGATCCCATGAAAATGTTGTGAAGTCAGTTGATCCAGGAGCTGGTGTAAAGATGCCAGTTGGGGGTGGGGCAGCCCCGGGGGAATTCATGGAGCACTCCGATGGGGAGATTGGCAGTGGGGCCCGCAGAGTGGGGAAGAGGGAATTGCTGAGAGCGTGCTAGTTGGAGATGGAATCTGGCTGTCGCTGGGGGAATAGTGATCCGTGCAATTCCCCTTCCTGTCCCTCAACAGTGGAACCACAGGGCTCATAGAATCATAGAATATCAGGGTTGGAAGGGACCTCAGGAGGTCATCTAGTCCAACCCCCTGCTCAGAGCAGGACCAATGCCCAACTAAATCATCCCAGCCAGGGCTTTGTCAAGCCTGACCTTAAAAACTGCTAAGGAAGGAGATTCCACCACCTCCCTAGGTAACGCATTCCAGTGTTTCACCACCCTCCTAGTGAAAAAAGTTTTTCCTAATATCCAACCTAAACCTCCCCCACTCCAACTTGAGACCATTGCTCCACAGAGGGCTGGTCACCTCCCCCCCATGCTGTGCTGCCCAGTGCAGTAGTCTGGGAGCTGACCTTGTTCGTGAAGACAGAGGCAAAAAAAGCATTGAGTACATTAGCTTTTTCCATATCCTCTGTCACTAGGTTGCCTCCCTCATTCAGGAAGGGGCCCACATTTTCCTTGACTTTCTTCTTGTTGCTAACATACCTGAAGAAACCCTTCTTCTTACTCTTAACATCTCTTGCTAGCTGCACCTCCAGGTGTGATTTGGCCTTCCTGACTTCCCCAAGCAATATTTTTATACTCTTCCCTGGTCATTTGTCCAATCTTCCACTTCTTGTAAGCTTCTTTTTTGTGTTCAAGATCAGCAAGGATTTCACTGTTAAGCCAAGCTGGTTGCCTGCCATATTTACTATTCTTTCTACACATCAGGATGGTTTGTCCCTATAACCTCAATAAGGATTCTTTAAAATACAGCCAGCTCTCCTGGACTCCTTTCCCCCTCATGTTGTTCTCCCAGGGGATCCTGCCCATCAGTTCCCTGAGGGAGTCAAAGTCTGCTTTTCTGAAGTCCAGGGTCCGTATTTTGCTGCTCTCCTTTCTTCCCTGTGTCAGGATCCTGAACTTGACCATCTCATGGTCACTGCCTCCCAGATTCCCATCCACTTTTCCTTCCCCTACTAATTCTTCCCAGTTTGTGAGAAGCAGGTCAAGATTATCCCCTGCGCTTTCCAAAAATTTCCTGGATTTTCTGTGCACTGCTGTATTGCTGTCGCAGCAGATATCAGGGTGATTGAAGTCTCCCATGAGAACCAGGGCCTGTGATCTAGTAACTTCCGTGAGTTGCTGGAAGAAAGCCTCGTCCCCCTGCTCCGGTGGTCTATAGCAGACTCCCACCATGACATCACCCTTGTTGCTCACACTTCTAAACTTAATCCAGAGACTCTCAGGTTTTTCTGTAGTTTCATATCAGAGCTCTGAGCAGTTATACTGCTCCCTTTCATACAATGCAACTCCCCCACCTTTTCTGCCCTGCCTGTCCTTCCTGAACAGTTTATATCCATCCATGACAGTACTCCAGTCATGTGAGTTATCCCACCAAGTCTCTGTTATTCCAGTCACGTCATAATTCCTTGACTGTGCCAGGACTTCCAGTTCTCCCTGCTTGTTTCCCAGGTTTCTTTCATTTGTGTATAGGCACTTGAGATAACTCACTAATTATTCCTCTTTCTCAGTATGAGGCAAGAGCCCTCCCCACTCGCGCGCTCCTGCTTGTGCTTCCTTCCAGTATCCCACTTCCCCACTTACCTCAGGGCTTTGTTCTCCTTCCCCCAGTGAACCTAGTTTAAAGCCCTCCTCACTAGGTTAGCCAGCCTGCTTGCAAAGATGCTCTTCCCCCTGTTCGTTAGGTGGAGCCCTCCTCTGCCTAGCACTCCTCCTTCTTGGAACACCGTCCCATGGTCAAAGAATCCAAGCCTTCTCTCTGACACCACCTGCATAGCCATTCGTTGACTTCCATGATTCGACGGTCTCTGCCCCGCCCTTTTTCTTCCACGGGGAGGATGGACGAGAACACCACTCAGTAACTCAGCTCTGGTGTATTTCCAGACCCTCCTGCTGCTTGGGGGCTCTGCTGCTCCTAACACAGGCCCTGCACTCATGTGGCTGGATGCCACCAGCACCGTGGAGAACGGGCTTAGAAGGGGCAGTGTGGGGAGTTAGCGAAAGGCTCTTCAGCAGTCTGCTCTGGGTCCCTGCAGACTCCTGGTCAGAGGTGAAGGTTGATTGTGAACCTACCTGGCAGCCCTTCCAGTCCAGCTGCTACCGGCTGGTTGGCGAGAAGAAGAGCTGGCAAGACGCGAAGAAGATCTGCTTGCGCGGCGGCGGGGACCTGGTGAGCATCCACACACTCTCCGAACTGGAGTTTGTCACCAAGCAGATCAAGCAAGGTAAGGGTTAAAGCAGGTCTGCGCGCTTGCCACCTGGGGACACGCTAGGGACCCGGGTCAGAGCTGCGGATCGGCTCTTCTGGAATGTGCGTGGCTTGGGGAGCCCATATCTTCACTGGCATGGTACCTACAGGCACATGGTTCGGTGCTGCACATACATGTTCATATTGACCTTTACATGTATGTATTCAGGGGGGATATCTACCAAAGGTACTTATAGAGCCCCCATGACTAGCAGCTGAGCCCCTCACACTCTAATGCATTCGTCCTCCCAACACCCCAGTGAGGCAGGGGAGGGCTATTCATCCCATTGCACAGATGGAGGACTGAGGTCCAGAGAGGCTAAATGGTTTCTCCAAGGTCACACAGGGAGGCCATGGCCAGAGCAGGGATTTAAATCTGCGTTTGCTGAGTGCCCTAGTGACTTACTCAGTGACTGAGTTTGCTGAGTGGACAGTCTTGCCTCTCTGCAATATACCTTGCACCATGAGTGGTCCCAGTGAGGCTACTACTGGAGGAAGGTACTACTTGGAATGAGTAGCGGCATCGTGATCTGGTCCATACTAGGCCCTATTCCCAGCTCCAGTGCTGGCTCGTTGTGAGGCCATGGGTAAATCCCTCCCACCACTTCAGTTTTCCTGTCTGTGAAATGGGGTTATGGATACTTCTCTGACTCTGGGATAGTGAAGATAGTTAATTCAAATCTGTGAATGGTGTTGAGATCCGTAGACGGAAGGTGCTATCATCCCCTGATGTCTTGTGAATCTATCAGAGACCGCACAAGAAGCACTTAACATGTGTGAAGTGTATCATTTATCTGCTAGGGCAATGGCTGGCATTTGATACATTCATCTCAGTAAGGAATAAAAAGGAATGGCCCCATTCTGTTTGAGTCAATGCTGACCCAACGCCCCAGGAGGAAGGTGGCGAGCACTGTGCTTCTGGTGATGGCATTGTTTCCACGAGATGTAAAACTGAGGCTCTGGACCACTAGTGGTTATTAAAGATCTCCTGGCACTCTTTTAAGAATCAGGATGGCCCTGGCTGATTCCAAATTGGGTACCTGCATAGAGAAAGATTCCCCCAACAGTTTGTTAGATATAGTTTTAGTGTACACATCTTGTCCTAAATTTGCTGTGTAATAATGTTCCTGTGTACTGTTAAATAGCCACCACGTTCCATCAAGAGGTGGCTGCTTTTCATGGAGTGCAGTGATACTATAACCTACCTCAGAGACGCATTTGTAAAGCACTTTCAGACCCTTCCCCACAAGAATAGACATGCAGAGTACTTATTCACTATTAGCCAAGGCAGGGCTTTTGAAAGTACGCTTCTTGTTGAGTACAAACTGGGTCCTATGTTCCAAGCCCAGGTCAATGGATCTACTCTAAGGATGAGTTTAATCCAGAGTTTTGAATCACCTTTGGCATGTCAGAATGTCCTGTTGCAGCCAAGTAACGCAGGGTATGTCTACCCCACAAATAGGGGTATGATTGCTGCGCAGGCAGGCATACTGGTGTTAGCTTTAATCTAGCTGGCATGGGTTACAATAGCAGAGGAGACTTGGGAGTACGCACAAAGGGGCCAAAATTAAGATTGTATGGACAACCTTAATTCTGGCATGGCCTAACTTTTGAGTGTTTGACTTCGCTACCCCAATGTTCTTTTAATGAATTTGTCTTGTATGTAATATTATCATCATTGGCTTGGATTTTCAAAGGAGCCTAAAAGAACTTGGGATCTGGAAACTGGGCACTTAACTCCCTTGGATGTCTCAGAAATTCTGACCATTATTATTTATCTGTAACCCCTAAGAACCTTAGTTGAGGATCAGGGCCCCATGGCACTAGACCCTGTACAAACAGCTAACAAGGAAATTAGTCCCTGTCCCAGGCAGCTCACAGCCAACATGGCTTGTAATGTGCGAGAAGCTCATTTCGCCCCATGAATGCTCAGAGAGGGCATAGTTTTCTCTTAGTACCAAAGTGCTACTGTGCTTACGTAGGGTGAGGTTCACCCCAGACACCCGAGCTGGACTCTGACCAGCTCTTCCCCTTTCTGCTTGGCAGATGTTGAGGAGCTCTGGATTGGCCTGAACGACCTCAAGCTGCAGATGAATTTTGAGTGGTCAGATGGGACGCCAGTGCGGTTCACTTACTGGCACCCCTTTGAGCCCAACAACTTCCGAGACAGCCTGGAGGACTGTGTGACCATCTGGGGACCGGTGAGGACTGATTGCGAAGGAGGAGCGGGATGGGATGTGGGACCTTTCCTATCCAATTTGCAGGGCTGAAATGGAGTAATTTGAGCTTGGCAGAATTCAATATATACATATTTTAAATCTCAACAGATCTAGATGTTTATTTTTAAGTATTTTTACAGCTGTGGGAAATTACTTGGGGGTCAGACAATAATTATTTAATGACCGTAGATGTTGAAATTCAAAAAGTTAAGCTTTGTAACCATCAAAACACAAATTTTCAACCTCGCATGTCAAAATATACATTGTAAATATCCTTACATCAAACCCTCGTAAGTTTCCAAGCAGCTTCTTTCTTACTTTGCCTATCTGTAAATTTCAGTTATTATGGATGGAAATAGTTTTTGGTTGGTTTGTGTGCGGTGAAATCAGCGTTTACTGACATTTACTGATCAAAATCTAATCCTGCCAAGCCTAGATTGATGGCATCCCTGGGTGTGAGCACTGTGCCAACAGTCCCGGAGACTGGCACGCTTTGTGTCCATCGTAAGGGTGTGGCTCAGACAGCAGTGTGTCTCCAGTGTCCCCTAAACCTGACCACGAGGGTGGTCTCTGTGACCGACCCATTCCTTGCCTTCTCCTGCAGAGGCTGCTGACAAGGGGGCTGTTTCCGGTGGTGGTTGTAATGCGTGGTCAGTGATCCACTGAGAACCGGACCAAGTGCCACCAAACTCCTATCACACTGCCCTCCTAAGCTGGATTTGAACCAACCAGAGGTTCTCTGCAAGATTAGACCCTGTAACAGGGGCAGATAAAAGGAAGAGGGGATCCACAATGAAGGTGTAATGTAGAGCAGCGTAGGAAGGAAGCACAGGGTCGGTGGGACTTACCCAAGCTTGCCACTGAAAATATCCCATCTTTGCTCCTTTGAGAGCTGCATTTGCTGTGATCGACCCTTTGCCTGACCTGCTCTGTGCCATCCTCTCCAGGAGGGGAGGTGGAATGACAGCCCGTGTAACCAGACGCTGCCCTCCATCTGTAAGAAGCCCGGCCGGGTGAGCCAGCGGGGAGAGGAGGAGGAGGACCACGGCTGCAGGAAGGTGAGGGGGCTGGGGGCCGGGCTGCCGTTAGCTTCACTGAGGTCCAGGCAGAAATTAAGGAGTAGGCCTCTACCAGCCCAAGCCCCACTGACCAGGGCTGAAGCCTGAGTCCCCTAGCATCGCCTCCTCCCCCCCAAGTCCCACAGTGTTGCTTATTTCCACTTTTAGAGACTGAATTACTGTAACAGTTGCATGACATTTATTCACAGTGACTCTGTAGAGAGGATGTAAATTCGCTTCATGGGACCCCTATGGTGTGGAGCCCCAGGCAGCTGCCCTGTTGCTGCCCCGCTAATGCTGGCCCTGGCTGGGGAGCGGGGGGCGGTGCTGCCAGAGGAAGGAATCCCATTTGGTACTTGAAGTACCAAGCCAAGGAGCTGTTGCTTGCTTCAGGTCAGGTAGTCTTAGAATGGAGCAGGCACCCTGCTTGCCCATGTCATCCCAAAGGACCCTTGGGCCCAGGCTGTGGGGGCGTATTTGAGCAGTCCTTTGCCAATGGTGATGTGTACATGCTTTGGAGGGATGGTGTCTCCATTTCTTATGACCAGGGAGGGACTTAGGAAACCCAAATGGGGCGGTGAAGGTCAGTGAAACACTGGGCCTCTCCCTTCGACCCCCATGACTTTGGGACACAAAATCTAAACCCCTTGGTCATCAAGGTGAGACAAAGCTTCCTTCCTAGGCGTCCCACTGCTGCACTGCAGGATCTGTAGGCACAGCAGTGGGGCCATGGCATCTCGGCTCATTGCCCATGAGCCCTCCAGAGCGAGCAGCTTGCCTCAGCGCCTGAAGGTGCAACTTCTAGGCAGACTTCGCTAGTGAGGTGTGCGCAGCTGCAAGCTGCCTTCTGAGCTCTTTTAGCCCAGCCGCTGGTGGGGCTCAGCTTTGCACGGAGCCTTGCTGCAGACAGCTTGACTTCCTGTCTGACGGCAGGGGAGGGGTGTGGGAGAGCTGTAACCCTGACTTGTCTCTGATAGATCCAGCCCCAGGGACTGTCACCTGGCTGGTGGGTGGGGCCAAGTATGGGATTTACAAAAGGGGGCTTTGAAGGAGAAGGTTAAAGCTGAAGAAGGAGGAGTGAAGAATTAAAGAAAACCCCACCTTTCCCTCCTCCAAGCTCCTAGATCCGGGGATAGCGTGCTGAAGGCCTGTGGGGAGATGTCTCATGACAGCTGTGTGCTCTCCCTCTCTGTCCAGCTGTACTCGCTGTCGTAGTGTCCAGACGTGCATCCGCCCTTGCATCAGGCCAGCTGTGCAATGCCGAGATGCGTCTCCAGTCCAGCTGCATGCTGGCCCGGGTCTGATGGGACACAGCAGTGCTGTTGATGTCTGCCACAGAGGGGGCTAGTGGGGCTGTTTGCTGGCAGTCTTACCAGGGGGGAGGTGGAGCTGCGAAATACCAGGTGGTACAAGGTGACATGAATATATCCTGGATAGGGAGGAGCCCCGTGCCTCCTGCGAAAGACTGAGCACCCTCTGCTCCCATCCACGAGAGCAGCTAACGTGAGCAGGGGGGAAGCAGGTTTGAGTCCAGCTGGATAAATCCCATCTTCCATCTGTTCCCTGTTAGTGTGGTTAATGTGAGGCTGTGCCCCCCTGGTATTTTAGGGCGTGTGGGCCATAGGCAGGCTTTGATTAGCCCTGTCAAATAAAGGGACTGGCAAACCAGTTGCAGTAAGACATGCATCCCTGCCCTCATCCTGAAATTGGTCTGCTCCATTCACAGAAAGTCTGTTCCTCCACTGAGGCATCTTGCCCAGCTTGGCAGCCCCAAGAGGATCTGAAAGCCAGGAAAAAGCAGCTACTCAGGGCGACTGGAAGGTGCCTCCATTTGTCCCAGGGCATTGTACTTCTTTCCTCTCCACCGTTGCCCCTATGGGGTGGCAGTTTTGCGTAGTGGATAGCGCATTGGTCTGGGCTTTGGGGACTAGGGGTCTATTCCTGGCTCTGCCACTGGCCTGCTGGGTGACTTTGGGCATGCCTCAGTTTCCCCACCTGTAATATAAGGATAACGTTATTGACCTCCTTTATAAAGGGCTTTGAGATCTACAGGTGAAAAGTGCTCTATAAGAGCGAGGTATAATTATATTGCACCCCTCCTCTCTCTTTCAGCACTCAGGCTGTTCTGCGACCCGACCTCATTGACTTGGGTCTCTGTACCAGCTGGCTGTGGCCATCCACCAGATCCCTTAGCATTTCCACTAGCTTCCGCTCATCCAGTTCTAGGCCCTTTAAGGGTTTGTAAATGGGTGTAAATCCTCATTTGTTCAGTGTTTGCAGTAAGGACAGAAGCTGGTCACACAGGGCTTGACTCACGCTGGCCCATGAGAGCTCTCCCGTTCCAGTCCTGGTATATGGCTTTGAAGGGGTCGTGCAATGCAGACATTTGCTCCTGCTAGAGTATGGGACTTGACAACATCACACCCAGCATCTTCTGCCTGGTGGACTAACAAGCTGTCCTGAGCCCTCTGTTGAAGCAGTGGAAGCTACTGGAGATGTTTAACACTGAATTGTACAGAGCTCTTGAGATAGATGCAGGGAACAACCCTGCGCTGGCCAGGGGGGTGGACCAGATGTGGCCTGTGAGGGCTCTGAGTTCCATGCTTCCTGATCAGCTGGTTGGCTGGCATGGAAAGATGCTACAGCACTGGTCAAAGCTGGCTTTCAGAGCAGCCCCTCCAGTTGTGGCATTGCCCGAGCTCTGAGCCCTGCAGCTGCTGGGGGCAATCGAGGCTGCAGTACGCGGTTCCCTTTCTCAGGATGGCTTGACGAGCCATAATCTGGTAATGACATCTGCAGGTTTTGGCTCCATCCTGCTTGTCCATAATCATGTTTGATCCGTGTGCGCTGAGGCTGCTGCATCTTAGGGGGAGGGGGTGCAAATGGGCTGATGAAACCGACATGGAGGATTAAAAGCAGTTAAACCCTGCACGGAGGATTAAAAGCAGTTGCCAGGGCAGCGTTTGTTCTAGAGCAATTAGCCGCCTCGGGCCTTCTTTACGCTGCAGCTGCCTCCCCTCTGTCTTTCCGGTTGCTCTCCTCTCTTCCCGCCACTTTCCCCTCCATCCCACTCGCCTTGGCAGGCAGTGCAGGAACTCCCAGAGTCTGCCAGACCTCAGGAGTGACACACTAATCCCTCCAGCATGGCTCAGCTGGGCTGCCTGCCCTTTGGGAAGGAGCTGGCCTCTTGATGCACTGAGATCCTGGCGGGATTAGGGAGGCAGCAGATGAGGAGCATCCCTCCCTGGAGGCTTTGGCAAGTCAGGCTGCTGGCTTGCAAGCAGACAGAAGGGGTGTGGTGCGTGTGTGTGTTGGGAGGAGGGGGGGGAATTGCATTGCAGTGCTGGTGCTGTCCACCCAGCTGGAATCAGAAACTGAAGCATCTCAGCAGTGGGGTCATTTTGCCTGTGGCCGGCAGGTCCCTCGTGCTGCAGGGGTGGCTCTCTGGCCGGTGGTGCTGCAGGGAGCCCTCGCTGCCCACAGACCGAGCAGGGCAGCTCAGGGTAGGGGCCGGAGGTGAGCTGCCTGCACTGAAGGGATCGTGCTGAGGTTGAACGTTTCTTTTTCCAGACCCCTTGTTTTGTCTATGCTTCCTCACCCTGTTACTGGGGTGCTGCTGTCTGTTGCCTGATGCAGGGACTCCAACCTGATCTCTCTTGGTTTTGTGTTCTGGGCTCTTTGCATAAGGGCCTACCTTGAGTGACTTTCCATCTAAGAACCCATTGTCCCCACAGGGGACCCCGATGCTGCCCTGCACCACAGAGAAGCTTCCTCTGCCTGCTCTCTTTGTCAGTGCTTGTGTTTAAGACACAAGGTCTCCCTGGGCTCTGTTCCTGGCTCTGCTGCGGCCGCGCTGTGTAGCCATGGCCAAGTTACTCCCTGCCTCAGTTTCTCCATCTGTAAAATGAGGGCAGTACTCACCTGATACCCACGAAGGCTGTGAAGCTCCTTCCATTACTGTTTGTAAGGTTCTTCGCCATGCTTGGGTGGAAGAGGCTAGGGTGGGTCACAGGAGGTGGTGGTTCATGAGTTTCACCCAAGTCTTGAAAATCCCCAGAAGATAAACCTTATGCAAATTACCAGTAAGGCTCTGGTGATCTGAAATTACTGTAGTATCCTTCATCCTAAAGGAACCCAAACCACATTTCTCTGGGGATCTCTTCTCCCACCCCCGACTGCAGCCACCTCTAAGGTGGATCTCATCAGCCGTTTTAACATCTCACAGTAATGATACACAGCCGCTTAGGAGAAGAAGTGGCGAAGAATCCAGCCTCCAGGTAAACTGGCAAAGAAGAATGTCATTATCTAGGTTGGGGAGAACACCAGTGTTAATATCCCTTCCTTATGGGGGAAAAGTGCCATTTGATCTTCAGTGACCAGCTGTGCTCAGGACCTCCGTTTTACAGCTGATCTGAAAAAAGGTGTCCCTGAGGGCAGGGTCCCTTAGTGCCAAACTGAAGCATTGGGTTCAGCCCTGACTCAGCGAACGCCGCGTAGTGCATCCCCATGCCAGTCCTTGTAATACCATGGAGCTTTCCCGTCACAGCCCAGCCAGCCTACAGGTGCCTCGCTCTGAGATCAGCAGAGGTACAGCACGCCTCTGTTTGCAGCCATCACGCTGTCCCTCGACTGCTAAGGGATGAAACTGCCAGGAAATTAAATGAGATCCTGAGACTGCAGATTATAATGAAGAAAAATCCATTCCCTTCCTCCCGCCCCTCCAGTTCTTTGTCATCTGCTATAAGGAAATCAATGTCCTGCTGATAACTGGCCTGCTACCTTGTACCTCTCTGTAACCTCCTTCCAGCCTGAGCTATGAAATCTGTTTCACACACACACACACACACACACTGCCATGCACACTCGCTGCCCACAGCGAGGGAAGGAAGAGCGCCTTTCCGTGTTTGGTTGCTGTCTGGGTACTTAAAGCCAGCGCTGCTACAGCCTGACTCAGAGGACAAAAGCACAGCTGGTTACCAGAGAAATACCAAATGGGAGCTCACAGTGAGCGAAGGCTGCGTGTGAGTAACTTGGAAGCCAGCTGAAATCATGCCCAGCCGGCAGGTCTCTGGGGATCCAGCCATCAAATTCCACTCGTTCCCTCCATCAGTCTGTTGATTCACCTCATGAAGCATCCCGTGCTCTGGCAGAGCTGAGGGCCAGGGGCGGCCTTCTCTGGATGTGGCGGGCATAGGCGGAATTGGGGAGGAGGGGGCATGGGATGGCGTTGCCCCTGAACTTCAAGCCTCAGACAGGCAACCTGTGTGTGCAATGTGAGGAGTTTTCCCAGAGGAGACAGGAGCCTGCTCCCAGTCTGTGCCCCTGAAGCAGGGAGTCAGAATTTTGTTTATAAACAGAGTGATTAACAGGGGATTAAGATAAGAAAGGGCTGGTAGGATGTTTCCTAAAGTTCAATGATCTGTTCCAAGCTTGGTGAACTGCAAAAAGTAAGTAGCCTAAATGATAGAAAGTAATTGTAGATTTTTCTACAGTTGTTTCAATTGTTGGATTCAAGAGGCGGTAAAGAATCATAGAATAGAATATCAGGGTTGGAAGTGATCTCAGGAGGTCAAAGCAGGACCAATCCCCAATTAAATCATCCCAGCCAGGGCTTTGTCAAGCCTGACCTTAAAAACTTCTAAGGAAGGAGATTCCACCACCTCCCTAGGTAACGCATTCCAGTGTTTCACCACCCTCTTAGTGAAAAAGTTTTTCCTAATATCCAACCTAAATCTCCCCCACTGCAACTTGAGACCATTACTCCTTGTTACTAATACCTTTCTTTGAGAAGAGAACTGATTTTTTTTTAGACAACGGAAGTGCAGTAGATCTGATCTGCCTGGATGTCAGGCATTTGATACAGTTCCATATGAGAAATTACTAGCTACATTGGAGAAGATGGAGATTAATATGAGAACTGAATGGTGGAAAAGGACCTGGTTAAAGGGAAGACTACAACAGGTCATACTGAAAGGTGAACTGTCAGGCTAGAGGGAAGTTACTAGTGGAGTTTCTCGGGGATCTCTCTTGGTACCAACCTTATTTAACATTTTTATTACTGATCTTGGCACACAACATGGGAGTGTGCTCATAACATTTGCAGATGACACAAAGTTGGGAGGTATTGCCAATACCAAGGAAGACCAGAATACTGTACAAGAAGATGTGGATGACCTTATAAACTGGAGTAATAGAAATGGGATGATATTTAATAGTGCGAAGTGCAAGGTCATGCATTTAGGGACTAACAACAAGAGTTTTTACTATAAGCTGGGGACTTATCAGTTGTAAGTGACAGTGGAGGAGAAAGAATTGGGAGTATTGGTTGATCACAGGATGACTGAGCCACCAATGTGATGCGGCTGTGAAAAGACTAATGCAGTCCTAGGATGTATCAGGTGAGGTATTTCCAGTAGAGACAGGGAAGTGTTAGTACCATTATACAAGGCACTGGTGAGACCTCCTCTGGAGTATTATGTGCAATTCTGGACTCCCGTGTTTAAGAAAAATAAAACTGGCACAGATGCAGAAAAGGGTTACTAGGATGATCTGAGGAATGGAAAACCTACCTTATGAGAAGAGACGCCCAGAGCTTGGCTTGTTTACTCTAACCAGTAGAAGGCCGAGGGGAGATCTGATTACTCTGTATAAATACATCAGAGGGATAAATACCAGGGAGGGAGAGGAGCTATTTAAGTTAAGCATCAGTGTGGACCCCAGAACAAATACATATAAACTGGCCACCAACAAGTTTAGGCTTGAAATTAGGCAAAGGTTTCTAACTATCAGAGGAGTGAAGTTCTGGAGCAGCCTGCCAAGGGAAGCAGTGGGGTCAAAAAACCTAACTGGCTTCAAGACTGAGCTTGATAAGTTTATGGAGGGGATGGTATGACAGGACTGCCTACAATGGCATGTGGCCCATCGGCGTCTGCCTGTAGCAAAAATCCCCAACAGCTGGAGACAGGACACTAGATGGGGAGGGGTCTGAGTTCCTACCAAGAATTCTTTCCCAGGTATCTGCCTGGTGGATCTTGCCCACATGCTCAGGTCTATCTGATCATCATATTTGGGGTCAGGAAAGAATTCTTCCCTGGGTCAGGTTGGCAGTGACCATGTGGGTTTTTCACCACCTGCAGCATGGAGCACAGGTCACTGACAAGTTTAAATTAGTGTAAATGGAGAATTCTCTGTAACTCGGTCTTTAAGCCCTGATTTGAGGACTTCAGTAACTCAGCCAGAGGTTAGGGGTCTGTTAATGGAGGGGGTGGGTAAGATTCGATGGCCTGCTGTGTGCAGGAGGTCAGACTAGGTGATCACAATGGTCCCTTCTGGCTTTGGTAAGAGTATCTCCATAAGAATATACATTACAATTTTAAACCTAACCAGTATCCCATACATGACTTGCCACAAGATGTCAGACCGTGTTAGTATTAGAGCTGAATGGGGTCTAATATTTATTTTTTTTTCTTAAAATAGGAATTAGATACAATGCTCCTGTTGGATATTTCTAAATTATTACCTGCAAAACCACTAGATTTTTCAGTTGCCACATAGCCCCTGGAACCATGATTAAGATTGCACTCCCCCGCACCCTCCATCTGAAATGGCACCCCTGTGGGCAGGCACGGAATTTGTCCACCCCCACCCATGCGTTGACCTGACTGGAGCCACCCTCCCAAATACAGAAGTCAAACGACACCTATGGTGGCAGGGAGCAGGGACGTGGAAGGAAGGGGGGAGGGAGAACAAGGGCTCTGGGATTTCCATCGAGGTGTCTCAGAGGCTGTCTTGCCATCAGTGTGGTGTTGAGGGGGATTTGCCTCAGTGGCATTGAGGACACTGCAGACTTCATCCACTCACTCAGGGTTCCCTAGTACCCCCCATGCATCTGTCCTCGCAGCCCCCCCCCCGTGCTGTCCTTACAGTCTCCCCCTCCCCTCAGTATCTCCCATGCTTCTGCCCTGATGGCTCCCCCTCCCAACCCCCCCACCCGATGCCCTTCTGCATGGCTTGCCCCAGGAGTGCACTTCCCTGGCAGTCATGCATTGTGAGCAGGACCCTGTATCTCTGTCCCTGCGTCACAGAGGCAGAAAGCACTGGCTTGCTCACTGGGTGACAGGGCTGATGGTGGGACCCAGGCATCTGCCTCTCAGCCCAATATGCCCACCCCAGAACCCTCCTTCCTTCTCCCAAATTCCTTCTAAACCAGACCCAGCCTGCCCTGCCCTAGCTCCTTGGGGTTGGTCTGTAGGATCCTGTACCCAGCCCATTGACTTCTGCGGAGGAGCCAGCAGCCGCACTGCTTTGTCCTATAAAGAAAACATGGTGGTGTTTTTGGCAAGTGGAAACACCATCTGCTCAAGCTTTTGGACATGTTTCTCCCAGGCCGCACTGCCAGGTTGGCCAACGAGCTGCTTTTGTTTTTCCTTTCCCCCTCCCCATCATCCATACTCACCCCCACCCCTACCACCATCAGCTAATTGATTGGTGTAAAATCCACAAGCAAGTCAGGCACTTGGGTACCATGTGAGCTGGGTGGTGGGCAGCAGAGAGAGGTATTGGGCTGGGTTAGAAGGGGGATGGAGCAGGTGAGAAGGGGACTTGGGACGTGGGTTCTGGGAGGGAGGATGCAAGCACATGGAAAGGGGGGGACCGGAAGCACTAGTGGATGGAGAGTGGTGCTGGAGGGGGTGACCAAGAGGAGTGGGACAGGGTGTGGGGGCCGAAGGATCACAGTTGATCGTCCAGCCGAGAAGGGTGCACAGTAGTGCAGGGCAGGATCATCAGGGGGGAGCTCAGAGCATCTGGGCTGCAGGCAGGTGGTGTTGCCAGCTCCTGGTGACTAAACACAACTTTTCCCTCACCTGCAGCCCACCCTGCCATGCCAGTGCTGGGCTCCTCCAGCACCCATCGCTCCTGAGCTGCAGCACCCCTGGCTTAGCCCCCAGTCCTAGGTCTCCTCTGAATGCTGCTGTGAAGAATTTTCATTGTTCCCGGCTGGGGCCTCTTCTGAGAAGAGCCTGCTCTCCATGCCAAACTGTGCGGTGGTTTTGTAATGCAGACAGATGTGGACGAGGGATTGGACTGGGGCAGCCAAGCTTCTTCTCAGCAATAATTGAACCCAGGTCTTCATGGGTGAGAGAGGCTGGTGTATTAACCCGCTGTGTCCCAGAGCCCTTTGAGAGCCAGTGTTGGAGGAATGCAGCTTGCAATTCCCCTGGAATGTCCCCAGGGCTAGGGGGAAGGTTCTGAGGGTGACCCACGTTGTGGGACGCCTGAGGGTGTCTGCCACTCCAGAGGGTACCATTCTCCCTTCCCCCAGCCTTCGTTTAAATGCTATTTCTCTTGACGTTGGGGAGGGGCAGGGAACTGCCCCCATCTCCCACTTCTGTCTTGCTGATTTCCATGTAGGTGGATCTGTAAGGCTGTAATAGTTTGTAACCCACAACTGTAGGCCAGCCTGGGGTTGGAACCCACTGGGGAAATGTGAGTTCAATTCCTGGTCTCAGAGCCGGAGTCTCCTATTGCTTACACCAGGGTAAATCAGTGGTCACTCCACGACCGCTAATGGAGATACATTGGTATCAAATTGAAGTGAGGGGACAATAGGGCTCAGTCTCACACTCTGCACGCTGGAAGTGAGAGGTGGGTGCAGGAGTCCCTAGCGAGCAGTGCTCCTTGGTGAGGGTTGGGAGCCAGGATTCCTGGGTTCTGTTTGTACTCCTGCCTCCCCTGTGCTTCAGTTACCCCACTGGTGAGCTTAGGCTGACGATCCCGACCCACCTTTGCCAGGAGGTCCTTGGCTGAAAGGAACTATCTTCACTGCAGCTCTGCTCCTTACAAACAAAATCAACTGAATTGGAGTAAACCAATAATAATCAACACCGGTGTTGTCTGATCAGAAGCCATGCACGAGGAGGCACCAACCCCCCTCTCTGTGTAACTCTGGCGCTCCCAGCCCCCTCCTCCCTCCCCCATTGCTGCTCTTCCCTCTTTCTGTCTTCTCTCTTAATTGTGGGCTGTTGGGCAGGGATCACACTCTTCCTGTTTGCCTGCCAGGGACCCCGAGCATGCTCTAGGGTCCTCGAGAAATAATCATGATGTTTCTTGGCAATCAGGGCTTCATTCTGTAGCTTGTGCTGCTGCCTTCTGAGGCTGTCCCTCACCTGGTCCTCCTTTGCATGTTGTCTCTTCGGTCTGTTGGCTGTCTGGGGCAGGATCTGCTCTGCCATAGGTGCCGACTCCATGGGTGCTCCGGGGCTCAGGCACCCACAGAAAAAAAAATAGGGGGTGCTCAGCACCCACCAGCCACAGCTGTTCAGCGGGGACGCCAATCAGCTGGCTGGCGGGTGGTGCTCAGGGCAGAGCAGCGAGCGGTGGGCGGTTTGGTGGGGGGCGGAGAAGAGGCAAGGCCTCGGGGAAGGATTGAAGTGGGGGTGGGGCCTTGGGGAGGAGCAGGGTGGAGCACCCACCGGGAAAAATAAAGTTTGGTGCCTGTGCCCTCTGCATACCTTGTGGGAAGGCACCTGGCACGCCACTGGCACTGTGGAAATAGAATCCTCTGCATATGTGGCTGGATAACTATCTGGTTGCCAGGGGGGACTTTTTGCCCCAGGTTTTGCCTCTGCCTCAGGCTGTGGCTAAAAGTCCACCAAGAAAAGAGAGGTGGGGTTAGCATGAGGCCATTGCCCCTGTCACATGCTGCATTCCAGCGGGAGAATGCTCAGAACAGGTGGTACTTGACGCAAAGGTTTCCAAGCGCTTTCAGGCGAGCGCTCTGAGTAAAGCAATCAGAGCCAGGAACTTGGGAGTTCACATGCTGGACCTGACACTAATGTGCTCGGTGAGCCTTAGGAAGGGCCATCCCTCTTGGTCTTTGCCTCAGTTTCCCCATTTGCAAAATGTGGATGATAATTCTTCCCTACCTTGCATGGAGGTTGTGGGGATAGGTAGGGATAAGGGGACATGCTCTCTAGCCTGTTGACATCACTCCTTGGCATATTGGACATTGCTGCGCTTCTGGTTGTGAGGATTGATTAGCTGGGTTTGCCTAGCACTTTTGTAATACACAAAGCTAGTGTGAGACTCTGTATCCCGCCGTGGCCGGGCCCTGTGGCTATAGAGATGGCTCTTTGCTCCCCCATACGGGACCTGCTACTTTAGCTGTAGCCGTGGGGCCAGCTGCTGGTGCTGGAGTTGGTGGGAGGTGGGTTGTGGCAGTGTGCGCAGCTCACAAAGGCGGAGACGATGGTCTTTTGCTCACTGGCTGGGAGTGCTGGGACTTAGGGGGGCGATAGGGAGGGGGATGTGGGCCCCACAGCGTGGATAAGCTGCTCAGCCTGTTTTGCTCACACCACACATGATTTGTCAGCTTCCCTAGGGTGCGGGAAAGTGGCAATGTGGCCCAGGCCTGAGCAAGGCCAATTTCTCCAGCTGAGCCCCTCCTTCCTTCTCCCCCGCCCTGGCCTCAGGCTGGGCAAGGAAAATCCCCTCCCGGCTCTTTCCTTTGTTCTGAGTGTTTCCTTTCACTCTTCTCTGCAGTGATCAAGCCCCCTTCCTCCCACCCCATGCAGCCGGGGCTGCTGCTGCCTTTGCCAAGCATTTCTGGAGCTCTCTGCACAGTCCCTCCTGCCTGGCAGAGAATAGACCCTATTGTGTCCCCAACTCCAGAGAGGCTCCAGCATCAGCAAACCAGGGCTATTAAAGCGGACTGCGGTGGGACTTGCTATTTGCTTGGCTTTCCCACATAAGGAGGGGATTGTATTCCCCTCCCTGTACCTCCCATCGGGACTGGGATGTTAGCAACACAAATTTTTCTGTTACTTTGAAGCTGCCTCAATGTTTTTTTCTGCAGCCCTGTCCTCTCGGGCTGCAATCTTGTTAGACCTCACCAGATAAACAGGGTCAAGCCGGGTTAGCCTGTGGATGGGAGACCTCCCAAGAAAAAACAGGGTGTTTCAGGAAGTGGTGGTGGTGAGTCAGGTCATGGCGCTTTTCCCTCTGAAGCCGTGCTGAGCCTAGTACCCCAGGAGTTGCAGGGGGCTCTTTGCCACTGTGTTTTGGATGAGACACAACACTGTTGTCCTAAATAATTCTAGTTTGCATAGCGATTGCCAGGCTGGCTGAAACCCAAGGTCTATCTTAGGCCAGTCTCCTGTCTCTAACTGTGGCCAGCATCAGCTGCTTTCAGAGGAGGATGCAAGGAACCCCCTAGTGGACTCTTGTTCAATAACATGTCTGTGGCAGAAGCTCTTTCTGACCCCAGGCCATCAGTGGTTTCTTATGGCCTGAAGCAGGAGGGTTTATATCCCCAGCAGATTGTTTTATCCTAACTAGTGGAACTGCAGAGGTTCTTCTTATTCATGCACATGTTTGATCCCTTTTCTGAATCCTGCTAGGCTCCTGCCCTCAGTAACATCTTGTAGCAGCGAGTTCCACTGGACAGTTATGCATTGTGGGTAAAGGGCACTTGGAAAGCACATCTGCTCAGATGGTACTAAAGTCTGCAAGATGTCTTACCATCATTGTCTTCTCTTGCCCCAGGGCTGGAAATGGCACAGCCCCTCCTGCTATTGGCTAGGAGAAGACCGTGTGACCTACAGTGATGCACGGAAGATGTGCATTGACTATGGGGCCACCCTTGTCACCATCACCAACAGGTGGGTGTGCTCTGGGGATTAGCTCTGCTGTCATGGGTGTTCAGCTTCCATTCCCTCCGGGACATGCCCATAACCCTAGCTGAGGTCACTGGAGTCCCATCCCCGCCGTCTCGGTGCTGAATACTGCATTAACAGAGGTGGCCTGTGGTCTGAAGAAGGGAAGGGGAGGGAGGACCCCTGGTTTCTATTTCCAGCTCTGCCACTGAGTGGCTGGCTCTGCAGCCTTGAAGCAAGTCATGTCCCATTTTCCCCCATCTATGTAATGGGGATAATGGTACTTCCCACAGGATACTCCTACGGGAATTCTGTGCTACTGCTTGTGTGCATAATTAATTTTTTGAACAAAAAAAGCTTCTGCAGACATGTTGATGCAGTTCCACCTTTTGCCCACGAGAGGGCGCTGTGGCACGAGCGCAGCAGCTCACAGCAGAAAATAACTTCTGTAGTTCTGCCTTTTGGCCAGCAGAGAGTGCTGTGGCAATATAGAGCAAAGCTGCAGCTTGCAGCCAGCAAGGGAAGAGGGAGAGCTGCCTTCTTCTCAGACCTTCTCAGGCCAGGTCAGGAGACAGGGGCTATGGGGGACAGACAGCATGGCGTGCTGTGGGAGTGGGGGGGTCAGATGGGCTCATAAGGGCTAGTGGAGGAGGACAGACTGGGGCAGGGGCTGAATGGGAATGGAAGCACAGGGCACAGGAGGTACAGAGACACATGGGAGTGGCTGAGTGGAGGCACAGAGACACATGGGGATGGGGAAGGGGGACAGGGAGACATAGGGACAGGGGAATGGCTGGGTGAGCGCACAGAGACACATGGGGACAGGGGCAGATGTGCCTGACTGAATGGGAGAGGCTAGGGGTCAGCCAGGGTCTGCATGGGGGAAGCACCCTAACAATCCCTTCCCACCCCCCAAAAAAACCTGTTTTATACTTTTCCCACCCATACCCAACAACCTTCCAAGTTCACACCCAGCCTCCTTCCCAGCAATTTACTTCCCTCTCCCTCAGCTCCTCCATTACCCTGACTCCCCCAAGCCTTTGCACTGCTTCTGAGTCTGGGACATACTGTTCTGTATTGTAGTTTAAATGAATTATTACTGAGAGTTCTGTATTAATATGCCTAGTAAGGAATCTATTTGTTAAAAAACATTTCCTGAATCTTTTTTGTTGTCTGTATTGTTACAGACATACTTGCTGACAGGTATTTTGAAAGAAATGACCAAAAATAATTGAAACTGGTGTGATTATAGGGTATTATTTTGACAAATAAAATATGAAGAATTTTGCAGAATTTTAAAATATTGAGCGCAGAATTTTTAGGTGCAGAATTCCGCCAAGGAGTAACAGGAGGCAGAGTTAATTAGCGGGTCACACAGCAGGAAGTGTCTGAGACTGTACTCCTTGTGTGACAGCCACTGGGGATTGAACTGGGGATCTCCAGAGCTAAAAGCCTGAGTTTCTACAGCTTGAGTCAAAGCACTAGGGCTGGGGGCAGGAACAGACTCATGTCTCGGGGCCAGAGCCACAGAGGAGGAAGATTAACCGCAGGGCATCCCACTGCTCTCCCGTGTCAGGTTTGAGCAGGCGTACGTCAGCAGCCTCATCTATGGCTGGGACAGTGAGTATTTCTGGACGGCGCTGCAGGACATCAACGGGACGGGTGCTTTCCGCTGGCTGAGCGGCGATGAAGTCATGTACACCCACTGGAACCGCGACCAGCCCGGTAATGGCAAAGAAGCCAGCTGGGGGGGGTGTTTGCTCCCTTCCCCAATTTCCCATCGTTCTCCACAGCGAGACGCATGGTAGCTTCTGTTCCCTGAGCATTCTCCAGGAAAACAGAGCTGTGGCAAGGAGCTCAGGGCCAGATGCCGATGGCAGAAGGAGCAGTAGCCAGCTAATGACAGCAGCTCTCTCTACCTCCCTATCTTCCTGGGTGTGAAGGAGTAGACCCCAAGCAGGGAGGGGAACCATCTGGAGAAGCACAAGGGGGGATAACGAAGAACCGTGGAAGGGAACCAGACAAAAGAAAACACCACCACCGTCCAATCTCTTGGGCTGTGGGTCGATCTCCCACAGCAGCCCCAGCACGGGAACCAGTCAGCAGGGGACACTGGGGCGCATCCTGTAGGGGGTGCACCTGGTGGCTCTCATCCATTTCTCCTTCCTATGGGCCCTGGGGCCCTGATGGGGAGGGGATCGGTCCCACTTGTCCCTGTGCTGTTTTAGCCCCGTCGCCCCCCATCCCCGTAGCATAACTTCTCCATTCCCCACCCATTCCACCCCCCCGAGGGTGGCACTGCCAGCCCTGCCTCCCCTGCTCCTGGTCCCCTGGATGCCCCAGGGCAGCAGTGGGGTCTGTATTCATGCTGTCTGCTTGGTGCCCACCTGGTGGTAGGGGGATGGGTCAGCAACGATGTCCCTAGGCAGGGGCCTGTTACGCCAGGGTAGGTGGCTGGGTTCCACTGTCAGCTATCTAGGCTCAAACCTTGTCCCCCTCTCTGCCCCCTTTCCATGAGCGTTCCAGGTTACAACAAGGGTGGCTGCGTCGCCCTGGCCACGGGGAGCTCCATGGGGCTATGGGAAGTGAAGAACTGCAGCACGTTCAAGGCCAAATACATCTGCAGGCAGAACCTGGGCACCCCAGTGAACCCCGAGTTACCAGCCCCATACCCGACGCCCAGCCTCACTGGCTCATGCCCCCAGGGATGGAGCTCGGACCCCAAGCTCCGACACTGCTATAAGGTAAGAAGCAAGCGTGTCCCAAGGAAGACAGCAGGGTTCTCTGGGTTTGTCCACCCTGCACACTAAATCCAGGTCCTGGTTCGGGTTTGAGTCCAAGCCCCTCTGAGGCTCAGATGAAAGCCCCATCATTTTGCAGTGTGGATGCAGCTCAGGCTGCAGCTCTGAGTCAGAAACTCTGTGTAGTGCGGTGTGGACACAATAGCACAGCTGTGAGACCCGGGTCCAACCAGAACACCCTCCCTGCCCCCGGGTCTGTCTCTTCCCCCTCTGAGTCCCTGCCCCTGTTCTCCCTCTTCCCCCAAGGCCCCACCCCCTGTTTGCTCCTCTCTCCTCTCCCCCTTCCTCGTAGCTAGATCCTCTCCACCTTCCCTCATCCTCCCCCACGCCCGTGGTAACGGGACTTTTGGTGTCCGGTCAGTACATCTGACCAGACATTGCCAGGTCCCCCTTGCGACTGGACGTTTCAGTCAAAAACTGGACACCTGGCAACCCTGTGCCAGCCATGGACACAGAGGCCACTGCAGGGTAACCAGGCAACCTGCAGAGCGCTCACTGGTGCCCTTGCGAGGCAGGTGAAAAGTGGTTGTAAAGAGCGAGGGAAGGGAGTGAGTGTGCACCCAGGGAAGCACTCTGGCCAGTCTGAGTCTGTCACACACATGCCCTCCCCAGGCAGGATGCCGTTAAGCCACAGCCCTGCCCTGGAGGTGGGGTGTGGAGGCCTGGCAGAAGCTCCTGGAGGCTTGCATGGATGAGGCAGACAATGTATCTCCTGCTGCTTGGCCCAGTTCCAAGATGAGCCCCCCCCCCGCACCCATCCAGCCCTTTGGGCTGGCGAGAGGGTGGGACAGAGTTATGGGCTGCTCTCCCCAAACACCTCAGGGAGCCAGTGCTGCCGGAGGTGCTGGACTCCCCCAGTCCATGGGCGTCCAGAGCCCAAGCACCAGCCGTGTAGCTGGCTCCTGGGCAGGGAGTGGTGGAGAAGGCTCCTTGGGCCTTGGCCTCAGCTTGTGGGAAGCTGCATAGCAGTGAGGGGCCGGAGGCAGGGGGTAATTACACCACTCTGGGTCTCTCTCTCTCTCTGCTGCTGTCATTGTGGAGGATGGAAAGCAGGTTGCCTGTCCAAGCCAGTTCGTTATCCCCAGGACTGGATGTGGCGGGCTGGGAGGCAGAGCTGCTGGCCGAGAGGCTTTCCTAACTATAAGTATATGGGATGGCAGATGAGGTCCTGCGAGCTCTGGAGAGCCTCCACCCCTGTCCCTTGCTCACTGCACTCATTGCTAAATTCTGCTGCTCTTGGTACATGTTACACAGGCCAGCTGGTGCTGCGGGACAGGCTCTGTGTGTCACCGGGCTGTGAATGGCACCTGCAGGCATCTGAGGCTCTTTAAAACACAGTGTGGAGACCCCCCGGGGGAGCTGGCCCCAACTGCCCATGGATCTTTCCCACCTTTGGGAAACTTGGCCATGGGGTGAGGTGCAGTGGCAGGTGCCTGGTTTGCAGAGGGTGGTCTGTGCCGCTGAGAATCCACTGTGACTGGACAGGCCTCGGCCGCCCAGCCAGGTGCACCAGAGGTCAGGCTGGAGTGGACTCAGCATCTCCTCATGCTTAAAATGCCCCTGGCGAGAGGGGCGGCGGCTTGGAAGCTGCAGAAGGGAACTGTGGGTGTGCTCTGGGCATGGAGCAGAGCAGTGAGTCTGCCCCTCTTCCCCGCGCCAGGTGTTTAACTACGACAAGCTGCAGGACAAGAAGACCTGGATTCTGGCCCAGCTGTTCTGCCGTGAGCTGGGGGCGCAGCTGCTCAGCCTGGGCAGCTACGAGGAGGAGCATTTCGTGGCCAACACCCTGAACAAGATCTTTGGGTGAGGAGTCAGTTGTAAAGGGAGCATGTGCACGTACGCTCTTGCAGCCATGTGGCTGTGTGTACAAGAGTATGCATGTATTTGTAAGCATAGATGCATGTGTATGTGTCTGTGTGCTCACATGCATGATTGTCCGTGTATACATGCGGTTTTGTAGGAAAAGCGTGTACGCTTACCTGAGTGTGAGCAGGTACATACAGTGTGTGTAAATGTATGTACATAGTACAAGAGATGGAAAAGACAGGAACGGTTTACTTTGGGGAGGCAACCAGGACGTGACACAGATGTATGAAATACTGAATAGGCTCGAGAAGTTGCCCAGAGCCCATGATGATGGATATCCCTGTAATAATAGAAATTGTCAAGTAGATAGGTGAGAAACATGTAGCTATTTACCCTTCCTTGTCAGAACAAGGAGCTGCTCCGTGAAATCATAGGGAGCAAACTGTAAAATGGGGAAACGCTTTTTTTACATAAGGAATGATTGGCTTGTGGAACTCATTGCCACAATACCTCTCTGAGGCCAAGACCTTAGCAGGACTCCATGCATTTATATGGATAATGAGAACACCCAGAGGTACACAGTAAAGATTGAAACCAAGGAGTGTAAAGCTTTCTGCTACAGGGCGTAAGCCAATCAGAAACTGCATCTCTAAATAACTACCCGAGGACCTCCCCCGCTCCCCATGAGCAGGTTATTCCATAATTCTCTACTAGGAGATTCCTGTGACTTCCACTGAAGCATCTCGGACAGGGTACTTGGACTAGCTGGGCCACTGGTCTGGTCCTGTGTGGCATTTTTTATGTCCTGTGTCTGTGTAGCTGTGCATGTGTGCATACATGCATGTTTTGCCAGTGCTGGTGCATAGGCAGGGTGTACGCTGTAGGCAAAGCATGCCCACATGAGTGCCTGAAGTGCGGGTGATTTTCTCATTGGTATTCCTGGAGAAGGGGATAAAATCATGTTCGCAGATGCATTGTGGGATGTACCCCCTGCGTTTTGCCCATTCTCGCTGCTGTGCATCCAGGGGGCATTAGAACTGGCCCTGGGTGTTCTTCCTAATAGCTCCCCCGTCCAGCTCCATAGCACGTGGGTTTCCCCTTCCCCCAGTTCACCAGCTCCGTGTGGTTTCTTCCAGCGAATCGGAACCGGAGATCCATGAGCAGCACTGGTTCTGGATCGGCTTGAACCGGCGGGATCCTGGAGCAGAGAGGAGCTGGAGATGGAGCGATGGCCTCGGGGTGAGTGCAGATGTGCTTTGCACAGGAACAGGTGCTGGCCATGCCATGAGCTGAGAGGCAAGCAGGGCTGCCACGTGCTCTGCAGGGGTGGCAAACTGGCATCCAGAGACCTCAAAGTGCTGTGCACACTGGCTGCAAACTATTGACATAGATAGATAGAGAGGAGCCGCCTGACCTGTTGCTGAATGCAGCCACCTTTGGGGTGGACAGCAGTAGCTGTTCAGCAGTGCTGTGCAGTAGTTCAGGACAGGAAGCGGTGTCTGCAGGGGGAATTTTAGGGAGGCAGAAGGTGACAATTACTCATTTGGAATTTGGTCAGGGCACCATATAACGGATCCAGAACTGGTGCAAGCAGGTGTTACTCTATTGACGTTAATGAGGTTTGCCGATTTGCACCTGCTGAGGATCTGATCCTCCGACTTGCAAAATGAGCTGTGAGCTTTTTACTAACCACAAGTGGCCAGCACCTCGTCCATGTCTCCTTGGGATGATCACTCAGACATCCCCCTGGGCACTGAAAGCTGTTTTATTGAGAGAGGATAATACTGGTAAGGCTTCAGGGTTGTCCCGTTGTCTCTTTGGCAAAGTCCCTGGGACTCTTCCCTTCCTCCTGACTGACTGGCTGGCTGGATAGCCATCAGAGGTGGACTGGTGCAATGTCTGAAAGGCATCATGGAGAGACCATAGTGGTTTGACTTTCTTTTTACCTAATCCAGTGGTTTTCAATCTTTTGTGGACCCCTAAAAAATGTTGAATGGAGGTGCGGACCCCTTTGGAAATCTTTGGCATAATCTGTGGATCCCAGGTTAAAAACCACTGGCCTAATCCTTCATGTCTGAGCCTTCTACAGCACAGTGACTGGAGCATTGGGCTTTGAAAGAGATAAACACACAGGAGTCCCTGCTCCCAGCTGACTGATTCCGCCATAGGACAGCTACTGTGGCCACATCTTAGAAAAAGGGCTGGATAATTTTTTGACCCATATTAGCGCTTGAGATCCCATTCCTCTGTGCCCTGCACCGTGTGTGCAAAATGGATGGAAAGGACAACTGTCCTGACCGGGAACTTTTCACACACACTTTTGCACAGATGCAAATGACTTCCCAAGGTGTAGGGCAGAGGGAATGAGGCTGAAATGGGGCAAACAGTTCTTGTGCTGCTGCTGGGATTAGCTGGGCACAGTGGGGGTACAGCACTGCACAGCTGGCTGGGTACATTATGGGAGGGGTTTGCTTACATCTGAAGCATCAGGCTGTACTCTGAGTCAGAATGCCATAGTGCTATAGATGGATCAACACTCAGAACCGTTGCACCAGGAGACCGGATGATAAGGGCTAATTGTCCAGCCCAGTGTGGTGACTCCAGTTCCCGCGGGTTTGCAGGCTCTAACTCTGCCCATCTTTCCTGGCTCCCAGTTTTTCTACCACAACTTTGACCGCAGCAACCACGATGATGACGACATCCGTAACTGTGCAGTGCTGGACCTGGCATCCTTGCAGTGGATGCCCATGCAGTGTGACTCACAGCTGGACTGGATCTGCAAACTGCCCAAAGGTAACAGGGAGAAGGGCACAGGACAGAGGCCGTGCAAACAGGGAAGTGCAGTGCATTCCATCCACTGCTCTCGGAGCATTGCACAGACATGGGCTAATTCAGCCTCCCAGTGCTCCGGTGTGGTAGGGAAGGGATCTGAAGGGATCACTGCCGGGGGCTGCTCGTTTGGAGTCTGCCACCAAGGCAGTGCAGGGAGTTTTCCCTCCCTGAGATGGAGCTGCCTCTTTCTGGATGTAACCAAGGCTGTGTCAGCACTGCAAAAATAAGGGTGTTCTTGCATTAAAGTAGCAGTGAAGAAAGGGTGACTTAGCAGCTCAACTTAAAGCCTAGACAGGAGCCTGGGGCTGAATCACCCAGCTAACCCACCTTGCTGTGTCTTCACTGCTGGTTTAACTGGAGTCAGTTAACCCGAGTCAACCCCCCACCTTTTTTTTTTTTTTTTTTTGCAGTGTAGACATACCCTAAGTCTTCCTGGCCAGAGCTGACGTCTTGCTGGGGAGCATCTATAGCAGGGTTCTCACACTGGAGTCGGCACCCCTAGGGGGTCGTGAGGTTATTATGGAGGGGGGTCACAAGCCGTCAGCCTCTACCCCAAACCCCACTTTGCCTACAGCATTTATAATGGTGTTAAATCTATAAAAAAAGTGTTTTTAATTGATAAGGGGGGGTCACATTCAGAGGCTTGCTGTGGGAAAGGGGTCACCAGTACAAGAGTTAGAGAATCACTGAATAGCTACATTTGAGGAGGAGATGTTCTGCCTTCGCAATGCACCAGATTGAGGAGAGAGGGGAAACGCCCCAAACAACCCGCCCAAAACACTGCACTGCCCCACACAGTGAGAGAGAGGATGAGTGAGAAGATGGAACACACGTGACAGATGTCAGTCACGTCGCTCGAAGCCTGACCAGGAGTCACTCAGAAACTACGGTGAAGGGTGGGACAAGCACCTGGGTAGAATGGAATAGCACCAAACTGCAGATGTTTTTGAAAAATTCGTGGGGGAGGAAATCTCCACCCACCAAGGCTCCCCTGAAAGCTCTACACACACAGATGTGCACACTCTTCAAATTACACACGCTGACCCGCCCCCCTCTCCCCCACAGTACTGTCAACACACTGACGGGCTTAAGGAGCGGAATCTAAATATTTTCAGCAAATACACTTAAGTTTGTTTGCCAAGTGGTTCGGGTTATTTTTTATGAGAAGGTAATTTTGTTTGAATGGGAAAACCAATGAATTCATTCCTCTGATGTGCGCATGACCATGCTCAGAGGCAGGGTTGCTGACAGGTGCGGCGTCATTTTGTGGGAGCCCTTTGTTAAAATGTTGGCTGTCCATCGCTGTAACCGTTTTTAATCATAGTGAGCCCACATGACAGTTTGGGACAGGAAGTGAAGACAGATCCTTTGTCCATTTGTATATGATGGCTGAAATTTTCAAAGCTGTGAAGGAGTTTTGGACCAAATCATTGGGTAGGCTTTGAAATAAGAAGGAATTGGTTATGACTCAGTCGTTTAAGGTTCCATTGAGTTTCTTGCTTAAAGCAGGGATTCAGTCTGGTGGTTTGTATGAAGAATATAGTGTAGCCTCCTGAAACTCGCAGCACACAACCAGTGAGGAGAGGTTAAGGTTTCTGAAATATACATTGCACTGCAAAAAAAAAAAAAAAAAGCGTTCCAAAGTTAGGAAATTCCAGAGTTAAGGTTTCCTGTGTAATCTTAATTCAGCCCCGTTATGTATATGCATTATGAAACAGTCTTTAATTACGTGGTTGCATGCTTCGTTTTCCACGGGGCCCTGCTGCATTCAGTGTACAAGATAGTGCTCACTGCATGAGCAGCTCTTCAGTATTAATTTTTAACCTAATCGTTCAGTGTGTGGCCTCAAGCCTTATTTAATAACAGTAATAAACACTGTATCTCTTATCTAGTGCTTTTCACCCACTGATTGCAGAGCGCTTTACAAAGGAGGTCAGAATTGTTATCTCCATTTTTCAGATGGGGAAACTGAGGCACAGGGCAGGGTGGTAACTTGCCCAAGGTCACCCAGCAAAGTAGTGGCAGAGCCAGGAATTGAACCCAGTCTCCTGAGTCCCAGTCCCGTCCACTAGGCTACACCGCCTCCCATCATTTGTTGCACACCATCCAAACTCTGCTCTGAATACAGAATTGTTAATTTCCTCCTGGGCTTTTCTGTGACACGCAGCAGCACCATGTCTGAGTGATTCACAAATGTCACAACGCCCCTGGGAGGAAAGGTGGTGCTATCCCCATTTTCCTGATGGGGTCCTGAGGGGCACAGAGATATTGAGGCCAGTTGCAGCAGGCTTGCATATAATTACAGGAGTTGGGATGTGGTCAGCGTCATTACAGTAAGGCTGTAAAACTATTTCCATTGTAAACCCCCCACCTACCCTCTCCCCTCAGTGCTCACATGCTTGTATCACTCTGAAATGTTCACCTCTGGGGCTGGCACGGATCAGATTTGGCTTCGGCATAAAGATGATTTTTCTTTTTTGAGCCAAATCCCTTCCACTGTTGGAGCTGCAGCAAGATGGAAAATAATCCATTTCTCCCATTGCTAATGGAAGAATCTGAGCCCTATTTTTTGAGACCTCTCTAGCAAAGGTAACTGAAGCTTGAAATTTACCGTGAGCTTAGTTGCCCTGAAGGGCTAATGTCTGAGCTTGTTAGAGGTGTTTGGGGCGGACGGAAGCTTACAGATAAATGAGATTTAAGCGATTACAAAACATTTCTAAGCTTGATTATTATTATTTTTAGTGATATTTATAGCAGATGCATTGTGTGTGTGTGTGTGTCGGGGGGCGTGCATGTGTAGATCGATGTTCTAAATACACGTGTGCACAGGCACACAACTTCTCTGCCCTCTGCCTTTAAGGCTGAATTGTTCCTGAAGGTTCCTGATGCTGTTGTAAACCACTAGAGTGGTGCTTGAGTGGTTTATTTATACACATCCACAAAACCCTTAGAGAGCAGAAGGGACGGTCTTGCTTGATGCACTTCTGTCACTTCCATCTTCCCAATGCTTCATGCCCCTTCAGACAGAATAGCAAATCTGGGGGTTTCTGAGGACACTGTTGCCGGAGCAAAAACTGGAACCCTTGGTCGATTCGCAGGGAGCTGGCTGGCTGAGGGGACTGAGTCTGGCACTTGGAGTCGTTCATGTTTGGAGTCTGGCTTGCACTCCAGGGCAGGTTGGCACTGGCCCAAAGTCATTACCAGCAATCTGAGAGCTCCTCAGTGGCCTGTCTTCAAAAAATGTAGGGGGCCTCGGTCCACTTGCTAAATTGCTCAAATCTCCAGTAGACACCAAGGGACAAATTTTCCAAAGAGCTCAGTTCACTTTTAGGCACCCAAATGAGGGGTAGATTTCCCCCCAAGTCCTCAACCCCCAGCACCGCCCTTCAGCCCCCCGCCCATGGTGTGGTTTATGGCCAGATTTTTCATAAGGCCTCAGCACGCTGGGTGCCGAGCAATTGGGAAAAGCTAGCCACAGCTGGGAGTGCTGATTGCTTTTGAATTCTGGCCGGCGTGACTCCCGGTCAGGGTTGCAGGCAGTGGCTGTGTAAAGCTGCCGCTGCTGTTGTCCATGAAATGCTTGCCCTGTGGATTCATAGGGGGGCGTCTCTCCCGCACCTTTCACCAGCTCCAACTTCATGAAATAAAGATTCCCCTTCTCCCTCCCATCACCTCAGACTCCCTGCATGTGCCAACAGCTGCTGCAGTGCTCTGATATCCCTGGGATTAGAAGTCATTATCCATATGCATCCCCCTCTCTGGTCCTGGACAGCAGAGCACGAGAATGTCAGCAGGCTCCAGAAGCAGGTGATCCATAATTCAGAACTGGTATGAAAGCCAGAGGAAGCTGCTGCCGGCCAAAACCACTTGGCTTGGGAAGTCACTTTTATTTAATTGAAATCAGTCTGAGTGGATTCTTCAGACGTGGCGCAGTCCTGAACATAAAGGGGGAAAGCATCTGAGGCCCACAGGCAGGAGCTGAGCTGAATTCAGGAGCATCGCTCATCCCTCCCTCATCCCCCTTCTTCTCTGTTTTTGAACAGGTGCTGATGTGAAGGAGCCAGAGATCCCCACCCAAGGTGTGTTATTGAATCATCTCCTGGAGGTTTTCCTACACATTGGAGTCTCTGCACATCCGCTGCTGTCTGCCTCCCCCGATGAGCGTGCCCGCATCCTGAGGGCATGTGTTGTGTGTGTGCATCTTGTGGCGTGTGCGTGTGTCTGGGAAGAGTCTGTCTCTTGTGCACATCTCCCCTGTTTGCATCCACCTTGTATGACTGAGTGCCTGTCCAGTGAAGCATCTGTCTCCACTGTGTGGACGTGTGTGTCCTTCCATGGTGCCTCCCACCCAACAACGTTAATGAGCAAAGCCTCAGAAACCCCCTCGGAGCTCGGTCAGTATCGCTGGCCCCGTTTTACAGAGGGGGAAACCGAGGCACACAGCAGCAGCGTGACGTGCTCAGCATCGCACAAGGACCCAGGAGTCCTGGCTCCCAGACCTGCATTCCAGCCACAAGACTAGTCTTTCTCCAAACTGTATGTAAAGTTTTGCAAATGGCATTAATGAAACAAGCAGGTTGTGGGTGAAATGGACGGATGTCTCAGCAAAGAGAGCTGGATGTCCGATGGACAAAATTCACCCATCGTGTAAGGAGGCGCAACCCTAGGGAAGTCACTAGAATTCTCCCACTTGTACCAGGAGTGAATTTGGTCTGCTGGGCACCACAGTCTCATCAGTGGCAGGGAGGGTGGGCTCTGGGCCATAACCCAAAGTGACAGAATTACTAAGCCAAGCAGGCAGCTCTTCTCGAGGCACGGGGTACAGTTGTCCCCAAGGGTTACTGGGCTGGAAAGCTAGAATGCAGAATTTGGAAAGAGGCTAAATATTTGGGTGTGTCTCTGGAGGGGCCATTGTACAATCCTGAGGCGCCCAGAGCAAGGGGTGTTGTCATCCTTCCCAAACTGGCCAGGCACCACATGGGCACAGCTGTGCTGAAGGTGTAACAAGGACAACACAGAACCCGGCCTTCCTTCTGCAGGCGAACTCCCATGGAATGCACGGAGAGCTTTGTCTGTCAGAGGAGTGTGCTGCTCCCCCCCGCAGATTTTGACCCGCCCCTAAGGGTTTGCTCAGCCTTGGCCTGGATGTCACTGCCGTTCAGTAAGGGCCAGCAGCTGCGCAGTGCCAGAACCAGGGATGGCGTTGGTGGATAAATGCCCTCAGCCACAAACATGCATTGATCCCATTGGAGAGCAACCCAGGGCACCCTTGGGCTCGTTCTGTGCCCAGGAGCATGGGAGCCGTGGGCTAACCACCCACCCTGTGAGCCCCAGATTGAAGTGCAAGGGAGGAGCCAAAGTGCGAGGCATTTGCCCTCCCCCTCACCCCGAACGTGCCTTTGTCAGCATGACCCGATCACCATGCAGCAAGACTTGCTTAGAGCGCTCTGCCCCAGAACCCCAGTGGTGCAGAGGGGGCGGAAGAGCAGCGCAGAATCAGCGGAGCAGGGCGGCAAGTGGGAGGGCTGGAATAGCAGGGCACGCCGTGGGGCGGGACTGAAGTGCATCGGCAGAGCCGTGCTGCTGGGGGGCCTGAGTCTAGAGCAGCAGAGACCGCTGCCGGTCAGAAGTAAGGGAAATTGGCAGAACTGACAAGGGAGTGGTGAAGGCAAGACTGCAATAGGACAGTAGCTTCTGCTGGAGGGCCAACAGCCGAGCTGGGGGAGAAGGGCCAGGAGTGGACTAACGCAGGATGCTGGAGATCAGGATTGAGGGGCCTGAACAGTGCTGTGGGAAGATCCCAGAGCTGGAACAGCAGGAGGGACTGCAGATCAGGTGTGAGGGGCACTAGCTCGCACAGCATATGCTCCACTGTTCGTTGCTGCCGTCAGGTTCTCCCAGCACTAAAATGTCTCCAGCTTGCCAAAGGGAGAACCCCTTGCTGGTTGCATTCCAGCACCTGTGGCAAGGGTGACAGATGCAAAGGAGGCAGCACAGAGGGCTGCTGATAGGCCTGTTACTGTAAGAGCAGATTCTCTCCTCTCTCTGTCACTGTTTTGCCCGGCTGCCTGCCCGCCAGCTGAGCCAGCATCACTATGCACAGCCTCATCTTGTCTGTGCTTCTGTGTCCACAGGCAGCAAAGAGTGGGTGAAATATCAGGATGCAGAATACAAATTCTTTGAGCATCACTCGACCTGGGTGCAGGCTCAGCGGATCTGCACCTGGTTTCAAGCTGAATTGGTGTCTGTTCATAACCAAGCCGAGCTGGATTTTTTGGGCCAGAGCCTGAAGAAGGTAGGAGAATGTAGCCAAGCATGGGGCATCCTTGGACAACTGCGTGTCTCTGAGCCCTGTTGTTCAGCAGGAAGCAGGTCTGCACAGTTGTGGAAAATGTTCCCTTCCCATCATTAAAGCCAGAGCAGGGTTTCAATGGTGTAATTTCACAGGGCATCAGCTGACGCCAGCAGAGTTACTGGATTTACCTGTGTAACTGAGAGCAGAGTTTGATCCTGGCTTGGTCTTAGGGCTGTGGTGCATTGCACAGGCTAGTGCATGAAGCCACTGACTGGCACCAGCAAAAGCATCTTATTGGTTCTCCCAAGCTGCTGTATGAAGAGAAGGAAGGAGGAGGAGGGGGGGTGGGTACTGAGCATCTTCCCCTTTTGAGGAAGGCACTGCAGGGTCTGGGAGGGAAGGGGAGGCTGGACACAGCTCATCACCCAGCTAGCCTGCAATAGCCATGGGGCACCCATGCTAGGTTCTAGGCCTGGGGAAACTGTTGGCCGCAGCCCAAACTGAGGGCCGGGCTCAGGCAACTCCTGTAGGCCCCGGCGGAGAAGGCAGTAAGTGAATGGGGCCCTGCTGGATTTGCTCTTCTCTCAGCTCTGTCAGCGATGCTGACGTGCCCCATGTTTGGATTCCCCAGTTCTCCAGGGGCCAGGAGCAGCACTGGTGGATCGGGCTGCACACCTACGAAAACGACGGGCGATTCAAGTGAGTCTCTCCCCCCCTCTTTCCCCATGCATCCTGCTCTCCTTCTCTCCTGTAAAAAGGATTGTGTTTCAGTGCAAATCCAACCAGCAACCCCAAATTCCAGCTGTGGTGAGGACACTGGGGCAGGGCTTGGGACTCCTCAGCTCATCCCAGCTGGAAATGCCTTAGCTGGAGGAGGATGGGGGCGGGTGTGTCAACATTCTGCCCTCAGGTAGGCACCTGCCCCCCCTGCTGACTTCAGTGAAAATTGCATGTGAGTCTGGGAGAGCAGAAAGGCAGCTCCTGGCTCACTCCCTGAAGAGTGGTCTAGAAAAGCTGTCTCCCCCCTAGAGACTGAGCGCGGAGCCTCTCCAGCCCAGAGAGCAAAGTGGCCAATGCTAAAAAGCCAGCTCCAGTCATGAGGAAAGCAAGCCTGGCTATCTCCTCCTCTGCTTGTATTCAGATCTTTCTCGCCCCCCGCCTTCGTCCACACCAACCCTGCTTGGTCAGAGTGCCGTTGCTGTGCTCCCATCAGCACCCCCAAACAGGCTGCAACACTCCTTCAAGCAGCTGCTGCTGCGAGTTTCTTTACAGCAAGAGCAGTGTCGCACCCCGGGTGGGCCATCGGCCCTGGGCATCACACCTGTGTCTTGAAGCAGGAGCCTCTGCTGCTGAGCTAAACAGCCAGCCTCCATTGGCTAAGCCTATGACAGGCTCATGGAGCTCTGCAGGAAATTAAACCACTGTTAGAAGAGGGCCCGTGTGCCATGCTGAGCAGATGTGGGCTGCACTCAGTTGATGGGGTATTAAACCTTCTGCCCCAGGAGTCAGAATTCGCCCAGGTGGTCTGTGGTGCTATGCATGAGCCTTCACGGTGTAAACACAGAGTCTCCACCCCTACTCCCCTTCCCCGCTCTCCTCTCACTGGACACGTCTTGTCTAACATTAGTCTGGGAGCTCCCCTGGGCAGGGGGTCTGCACTGGGTGGTGCCTGGCCTGGGAGTGGAATAGATGCTCCAGCCACATGCTTGAGCAGGTCTGCCTGAGCCACCAGCAGGGGGCAGTAGCGGTACCTGCACACACCCTCGCTCCTGGTCCCATCTCCATGGCAGTCAGTGACCAGGCTCCCCTGGGTTGGATGGGAGCAGAATTATTCCTCAGCTGTTCCACCACACTGGCTGCTTTGAAGCCCACCCTCTTGATTATAAGCGGCACACGCCAGGTGCGTGCACTCAGCTGAATGGGCAGCAGCAGGGGGCACAGGGGGAGCTGCCCAGCAAGGAGCCTGCGCTGCAGGAATCCTGCCGTCCCCTGGCTCTGGGCATTCTGCTTCTCAGACCCCTCCTCCGAGTGCGTGAGAGCCTGCCTGCTTGGTAGCCTCGTCTCCCACTCGCTGTGCCTTCCACCCTCTTTCACGTGCAGCTGCTGACCCTTCCCGCCCTTGCCTTCCCCAGGTGGTCCGACGGCTCCCTCCTGAACTTCATCTTCTGGGCGCCGGGCAAGCCGCGGCCGATCAGCAAGGAGAAGAAGTGCGTGTACATGACAGCCAGCAGAGGTGAGAGGTTTGTACGTGTAGGCGAATGGCCGCACTATCAGGGCAGCTATCTCAAAGCACCACGGGCACTCGTCAGTGACCCCGCTGGCAGCCCCTCCGGCCCCGTGGCTCAGTACCATGATCCCCGATTCACTGATGGGGGAGCTAAGGCACAGAGATGGGGGTGTGGGGGGAACCAACATTTTCATAAGTGGCCTCTGATTTTTTGGGAGCCCAGCCTGGAGACACCTTGGTCCTGATTCTCAGAGGTGCTGAGCACCCACCAGTGAAGTCAATGGGAGCTGCGGGTGCTAGGTGCCTCTGAGAGTCAGCCCAGGGGGCAGGGAGACTGGGTCTAAGTGGCTTGCCCAGTAGGTCATTGGCAGAGCTAGAAATCAAGTCCTGACTCCAAGTCCCATGTAACCACCATAGACTATACATGTGAGTCTTACATGACAGACACCCCCTACACACCCGTCCCCTCTGCACACATCCGGTACAGATGTACCAAACTGAGGTTAATATTCGAGGTAGCTGGTATGCTGGAGGCACCAAGGCCATTGCAATAGCAAAGCCCCTTCCAGACGAGGGAGTTACATTCCATTGGCTGCCTGGACCACGTAGAGGAAAGTCGCATGCTCTCTCCTTTTCTCTGAAGAGGACTGGGGGGACCAGAAGTGTCTAACTGCTCTGCCGTATATCTGCAAACGGAGTAACATCACTGCTGTGAAGCCCTCTCTGCCACCACTGCCTACTCCCGTTCCTGGTGGCTGCGCATGGGGTTGGATCCCGTTCATCAACAAGGTATTCCAGGAGGCCTGCAGATGCAACGTTCGTCTGTCTTGTCTGTCCCCTCCACGTGCGTCTGCTTACATTTCTGCATATTCCTGCGCTTGTGCAAAGGGCCCAGGATCTCCCAGGGGCGGTTTAGGAGCCTCTAGGGGCAGCGTTGCTGGGGCTTTCCACGACCTGGCTGTGGGACTGAGGAAAGTGAAATACTACATTGGGTACTGGACAGGAGAGGAGTTTTGTGTGTGTGCGCGCGCACGTGTGTGTGTAGGAGAGAGGAGTGTGTGTGTGTAGGTAAGTGGGGAGGATACAAGGTATGTCTGTGGCCAGTTGGGGAAGGGCAATATGTGGGTGGGGGTTAAGGTGGGGAATAGGTGCGTCTGTGTGCGGGTTTGTAAGGGGGTATACTGGCGGAGGTCATTCTTGTTCTGTTTGTACCGCACCCAGCACATCGGGGTTCTGATCTGTAACTGGGCTCCTAGACAACTAGTAATTCAGACAAGTTCCCAGGAGCACAAGGAAGGGGAGTGAGTGTGGCGGCGAAGGGGAGGCGGGTGGGTGCGTTGCTTGCTGGGCTGGGAAACGCCTCCTGAATGTCTCTCTCGTCTGCCCTCGGGCCTTGCCCAGTGTTTCAGCATCAAGGGCCACGACAAGGCTGAGCAGGTGAAGTGGCAGGAAGCGAAGCGAGCATGTGAGAGCCAGGGCTCTGTGCTGGCCACCATCTCCAACCACCTAGAGCAAGGTAGGGTGTCCCCCTGGGGCCTCTCTTCTTCTGCCAGGGCTGGGCAGTTTCAGGGCATCATAGGACCCCAAGGGCTGCCTGTGAGGAGCTTGGTCTAACAGCTGGCCTGTGGCCCTGAGACCAGCCAGGTGCAGAACCTGCAGACAGAGGGGTCAGGAGCATGTGCTTTCGGCAGTGCCCCGTGACTCTGCCGCTGATCAGCTGGTTCCTTCCTTCCCCTGTATTTTCATCTTTCAGCTTTTATAACGTCCATCCTTCCCAATGTGACCTTTAACCTTTGGCTCGGCCTCCACGATGCCAAGCAGGAGTTCCAGTGGGTGGAATCGGAACCTCTCCGATACGTCAACTGGGCCCCAGGGGAGCCCTCCGGGTACGGCACCTCCACAGTGAACGACAAACCGGTGAGCGACTCCCTGGGCCCCTTTCTCTCTGGACTATTCCAGCCTGTTGCTTTCAGCCTGGCTGCTGGGGCGTGGGTGGAAAGTAGGAATTCCTAGATCGGAGCCCAGCATGGGGCCAGCTAGCCCTGTATCCCATCCCCAACACTGGCCAGCTTCAGAGGGAGGAGCAAGAACCCCGTAGACAATCTCAGGGAGGTCTCCTCCTGATCCCTAATTAGAGGTTTGCAGAAGCCCTGGCCAATAGGATGACTCAGTCCTGGCAGCTCTGCTTGGCTATACAATGGCTAAAAATGGAGAGGTGATCATCGGCAAGTCTGTGAAGGATGCGAACCCCCAGGCCGGGAGAGGAGCATTGACAGCAGCCCGGTGAGGGTGAATACCTAGGCATCTGGGATGAACAATGAGCAAAGGGAAACATGGATGAGACCCTGGAAAATGGGTCCTGATGGTGGAGGCTGTCGGGCTGTGGAACCATCTCCCACGGGTCTGGGGAGGGAGCCTTGCGTCTTGGGAGGTTTAAAAGGGGACTGGACAGAGTGGGGGAAAATACGCCTTAGGGATCAGCCTGCATTGGCAGTGGGGTGGGGCAGTGTCCCTCTCTAGCTACCCTGTCTCTCTCACCGTGCTGCCGCCAGGGCAGTTAAATGGGGTCTGAAGGTCCGGGAGATAGGTAGGAATGATGTGCCCAGGAGCACTCTACAGGCTGGATCCCTGGCTGCATTTAGTGGCCTAGGGGCGGGGTTGGGGTTTATCTCCTGTCCCCTCTCCCCACCCCAGTCCGGAGGCTGGCAGCAGTCTGGTTTGGCTCCCAGCACCACCTAGTGCATCTTCAGGTGGCTGCTGCACCAGGAAGGGAGCAGAGACTTGGCGATGTTCTGGCCATGGAGCTGCCCTCCCCAGTCAGCCAGCTCTCTCCACCTGCTTTGGCTGCCGTAACAGTGCCAGGCAGCCTGAACTGAATGTGGCGCCAGGATCCTTTCCGCTCCCAGGGACAGTTTCAGGGCCTGGGCTCAGGATACCATTACTCGTAATGATAACATACCCACCCCTGGACACACAGCCCGGCTGCCTTTGCCACTCGTCCAGCCACCCCCGCTCCTCCGAGCGGAGCAGGGCTTGCAGAGGCAGCACTGACCTCTCTGGCTTCTGTTTGTAGACTAACTGCGCGATGGTTTGGCACGGCTCCCCTCCCCACTTCACTGGCCGCTGGGACGACAGGAACTGCCTGGAGGAGAAGCATGGCTACATCTGCCAACGTAGCATAGGTAGGGGAGAGGGGCCGACAGCACCGGGCATGTGCAGGTGCCCTGCCCATGGCACCTACTGCAGAGAAGGCGGGGCGGGTTCAGGTCAGAAACAAGCCCCTGGTGACCTGGCATCACGGCCCCCTACGTGCTGCTTCTGTTGGGTCACTGGCTGCAGCTGGGCTTCGCTGCTGCCAGATCAGCTCTGCGCCCAGCTGTCGGCATCCAGCTTCTCTGGGCAGCGTGTGCTTTGCCTGGGTTCTCTGGTACCAGCCACACTTGTGGGGCTGACGGTCCCAATTCTCTTGTAATGCGAGCCAAGATGCTGGGGAAAGGATCAGTGCAGATGCCTCTGTGCCACCCAGGCGCCAGGCTGTCCGTGTGCTGGCACGTCTGTCAGGCTGAGTGTGTCCCACAATACGCTGCAAAGGAACTCAGCCACCGTTTCGAGAACACCCCTCCCCGGGGTATCTCAGCGTGCCACTGAGTTGCTCTGTGCAGGGCTGGGTTGGAGCTAGGGTGACCAGATGTCCCGATTTTATAGGGACAATCCCAATTTTGGGGTCTTTTTCTTATATAGGCTCCTATTACCCCCCAACCCCTGCCCCGATTTTTCACATTTGCTGTCTGGTCACCCTAGTTGGAGCCCAAATACAGGCACCAAACATGCACCCCCTGGAACGTAGGACAGGTTTGCTTTCAGATCCTGACCCAAGCCCGTGGCTTTGGGCCCAGCTCTAATACTGTGCCAGGTCCAGCTAAACCCATCTCTGACATGGTGCTGGACCGCTCAGCATCAAAACGCACCACGGCCCTCCCCACATGTCTCAGCAACCTGCCTCTTAGCTCCCACGTGCCTGCCTGTCTCCTTAACACGATGCAAAATATATTCTGTCCCACTCGGGCTGCGTTTGCAACGCACTCAGCTCCACCGGAGTCCATGAGCTGCCCCACATCTCGCTCTGCGTGTGGGCAGCAACCTTGGGGCCCGGATCCTCATGTGCTAAACAGTCACAACTGTGAGACTCTGAATGTGCCCCCGGGCTGGGATTCCCCAACCCATGCTCACACGCACACTCCTCAGCCTGGCTCCTGCTTTGAACAAAAACCTGCAGCTGGTGGCTGCCTTCTCTTCTGGACCTGGATGTCGCCTGCCGGGGGTGGGACATTTTGCTGTCCGTTCAGCAGCGTGTTTTGCCCTGAGCTGGTACGACAGTTACCAACGGGGGCGTTTTCACATGGTCTCGTTGCTGCCCGCTCCCCAGGGCCCACTCCCATACTGGGATGGGATGCCCTGTGGCAGTGCCGAGGGGCATCGCACCAGTGCAAAGAGGGACTCTGGATAGAGATCTGACTGTGTCTCTTTCCTTCCCCAGACCCAACTCTGAGCTCATCCCGGACCAGCTATCCCCCCTCCCCCAGCTCCCCGCTCTCCTACCTCAACAGCACCTACCGCATCCTGCGGAAACCCCTGAAGTGGCAGGAGGCCCTGCTGCTGTGCGAGACCCGCAACGCCACGCTGGCCAGTGTGCTGGATCCCTACACCCAGGCCTACCTCACCCAGGCCATCAGCAGCTTGCGGGCCCCTCTTTGGATCGGCCTGGCCAATGAGGAGGTAGGAGAGGGGGGCTTGTCTCCTCGAGGGCCGGTGGAGGGGAGGGGAGGGGTTGTGCTCTGAGCTGCCCCTGAGCCTTCCCCCTTATCGGTGGTTTTCAGGGAGGCCGGAGCTACTCGTGGTTCACAGAAGAGAGCCTGTCCTATGTCAACTGGCAGGACGGGGAGCCTCAGCAGGTCACGGGCTGCTCCTACATGGACATGGATGGGACGTGGCGGACAGCTGGTTGTGACACCAAATTGCAAGGGGCTATCTGCAAGGTCAACACAGGTGTGTGCGCCGACCACCTGGGAGCAGAGGAGACGCAGGGGAAGCAAGGGGAAGAAACACATCGGGCACCCTTGGTGCCGCTCTGCTGGGCAGCTGCAGACCGTGGGATGCTGCTTGCAGGCCGAGCTGTGGTTTCTGAGCCCCTGGCTGGGCGGGTTGCAGGCTGAGCAGCAGGAATCCATCCAGGGAGCGCACGGTGTGGCAGCCGCTCTGCACTGGGATGGGATGCCCTGTGGGACCTAGAGGAGCTGGCCTGGCAGGAAGGTGTTCCAGACATGGCCTGTGTCTTCTCTTGCTCGTTCCCCCGTCCCCCCGCCTTGCCCATCCATGCAAGGCAGGGCACAGACAAGACCTAAACTCTAGCACTGGTGGGTCATCAGCAATGCTCCTGCTTGCAATGTTTGCCTGGACAGAGGTGTTTGGTCTCTTCCTCCTCCCTCCCCCTTGGGGTGCTCTCTCTGATCCAGCCACAGCTGTTTGGCGGTGCCACCGATCAGCTGTTTGGCGCACCCCCGATTAGCTGATTGGGGGGAGGGCAGAGAGCACCGAGCAGGCAGCGGCCTCAGGAGGGTGCGGAGCAGAGGTGGGAAGACACGGAGTGGTGGTGGGGCAGAGAGGGGACCTCCAGGGAAAAGAAAAACTCCTTACCCATGCTTCGGCTCCTTTGCAGGGTCCCCCCGGTCACACAAGTGGAGTTACAGTGGGAGCTGTCCCAAGTCAGTGGAGGATTCCTCCTGGATCCCCTTTAGGAATCACTGCTACACTTTCCACATGGAGGTCACTCTGGGACAGAAGGACGCCATAAAGAGATGCCAAAAAGGTACGAATGAGGTTCGAGTGCAGCGAGCCCGACCATGTGAGCCTAGGAATACAAGATGGTTAAGACCCATTAGATCGTGGGCTCCACCCACTGCCCAGGCAGACTTGTTCCCTGTAACGTTCCTGCCAGTGAATTGTCCAGTTCATTTCAAATACCTCAAGCAGTGCAGCTTCCACCCCTTCCCATGCAGAGCCAGTTCCACGGACTCCAGCGCTTGCGGTCCCTCATGGTCAGTATAAATTAACCTCCACCCCCCTTTCTCCTGGCCCAATGCCCTTGTGTATCTCTCTCCTGGGTGCTTCCCCACTTCAGTCACTCTCAGGTCGAATCTCCATGTGTTCAGTGTGTGATCAACCAATCCTTTCAATAATCACTTCTTCTCACAGGGCTATGGGGCAGATCCTCAGCAGATGTAAATTGTCAGAGCTCTGATGACCTGCGTGGAACGTTCCAGGCATTTTACACCAGCTGAGGCTCTGCACGCCCCTGCTGATTGTCTGTGGAACCATTGCTGGGCATTGGATCTACTTAAACAAAGGCCCCTTCCTGTCAGGTCTCAGCAAAGCCCCTGGAGCAAGACCCAGCACCTGCAGGCTGCGCTTCCCTTCCTCTGAGCGGCTGGCCCCGTAACGTTCCTCTGGTGTGCCTTTTCCTCCGCAGCTGGTGGCACGGTGCTGTCCATCCAGGATGAGACAGAGAACGTGTTCGTTTGGGAGCATCTCCAAGCCTACGAGAGCCAATCCAAGGGCGCCTGGTTGGGGATGACGTTTAACCCGAAAGGTAAAAGAAACACGTTACAAAGGGAGTGATTTGTCTGGCTCCAGAGTTTTTAGAAACTGGAGAGGTAGGAGCAGCGCTTCTGACTTCACAGCAGATCACTGGTGTCAGGAGGCGGCATGGCCCCATGGGTGGAGCACTGGACTGGGAGTCTGGACAGCTCGGCGCTGTTCCCAGCTCTTCCATTATTTGCCTCCATTTTTCTGTCTGCACGAATGGGGATAATGGCACTGTCCCTCCTGGACTGAAGTGTTTGGAGATCTACAGAGGGGAATTGCTAGATCTGGGCTCAGTGTTACTGTCATCAGCGATGCACTGTGGTGAATGAGTGCCTAGGGAATTGCACGTATCAAAGAGCCCATGTATGTGGAAGCCAGGCACTCTTGTAGGCCTGCACCAATCCTGTTACCCGTTTCTCTGGGGGAAGATGTGTCTTCTGCATGCAGTGGCCTGCGTAGCTCTAGGCACTTTGGGGTAGAGGGCTTTGCTGTGTCAGTCCCAGGGGAAGTGAGACAAAGGAGTGGCTGGACGTTTGCAGTCCCAGTCCAGTCTCCCAAGGGAGAGCTTGGCCTGGGACAGTGTCTCTGACCTGTCTGGATCACCTGCAGGGCTGATCTAAGGGGACCTCCAGGCCACACTGGATATGGTGCTGGGATTCAACACTGTCAAAGGGCAGCTCATGGGCCAAGGGCAGCCCATGTTGCTCTGAAGTGCAGCTTATAGCTCTTTGGAGATGACCAGTCCCCGTGTTCAACATGGCCAGGCCACTCAGCTCATCCTGCTGGAACCTATAGACTCTGCCAGCTGCTGCTCACATCAGAATAGAGCATTGGATGCTGGGAACTGTAGAATCAACAGTCTGCTCTGTCATACCAAAAATGAAGGCAGCAGCGGCCTGCTCCCGTGTGACACTAGATAGGTGTCCTGACAAGGCACCAGCACCGTGGCTCTGAGCTGGGCCAGGTTCTGGCTGCCCTTGTAGCCCTCTGTAATGGTTTCTTCCCTTCTCTTAGGAGGCACTTTGGTTTGGCACGACAACACAGCCATGAACTACTCCAACTGGGGCCAGCATGACACTGGACCCAGCATGCTCAGCCAGAACAGCTGCTACTGGATCCAGAGCAGTAACGGGGTGTGGCACCTGGGCTCCTGCTCTAATGTCACCATGGGGGTCATTTGTAAGATCCCCCGAGGTAAGAGGCCCCAGGAAGCTGGCTGACTTGGCTTGGTGGCTTTCACTTCAAACAGAGAGAGAGTTTGAGATCAAGAGAACCGCCTGCCGGGGTAGAGTAAATCGCTCTGGGGCTCAGGTGCTGATTGATTTTCTGTCTCTGGGGACCTGGCCTCAAAGCCTGGTTAGAGGAGTTTGGGCGGGGGCATGGTACTTCATAGCACCTTGTCCTCCGCACCCAGAGTGCAGCTCAGTGCAGTTGCCAGCCTTTGTGCCGGAGAAGTGCAGGATTAACATGTAAGAGCTGCGGCAGGTCAGATTGAATTGTAATAGCAGAGCTGTGGGTGGGGAATAGCAGATAAGGACTGAGGTGCATCAGCAGAGCTGGGTGGGGACCCAGGGTCAGAATAGAAAGGGCCATGGAGGAGGGTTGCGGGGCGTCGGCGGAGCTGGGTGGGGACCCAGGGTTGGAGTAGCCGGGGCCATGGAGGAGGATTGAAGGGCATTGGCGGAGCTGGGTGAGAACTCTGGGTTGGAATAGCCGGGGCCGTGGAGGAGGGTTGAGGAGCGTCGGCGGAGCTGGGTGGGGACCCAGGGTTGGAATAGCCGGGGCCGTGGAGTAGGTTTGAGGGGCGTTGGCAGAGCTAGGTGGGGACCCAGGGTTGGAATAGCCAGGGCCATGGAGGAGGATTGACGGGTATCGGCGGAGCAGTGCACGGAGCCCAGGGTTAGGATACATACTCTTGTCCTGTCTGTACCCTTCTGACAGCCAGCTCATTCTGGAGTTTTCAAGTCCCCAGTATCCAGCGGGCTTCTTAGCCTGTGAAAATGGCCGTTTGCGCCATGCTCTGGTGCATCCAAAAGACCTGGCAGATCTTCCTGGGCTCAGAAGCAACATAAACAACATCAGGCCCAGGCAGAGGTGGTGCTAGCCCATTGGGGTCCCTAATAGGAATACTTTGGGCACCCCATAATACATACTAAAAACTCAAATGGGGGCCCCTTGGGGAGTCTGCTTACACCCAGCACTGGCACTGGGCCAAGGAGTCTTAGAATCATAGAATATCAGGGTTGGAAGGGACCTCAGGAGGTCATCTAGTCCAACCCCCTGCTCAAAAGCAGGACCCATACCCAATTAAATCATCCCAGCCAGGGCTTTGTCAAGCCTGACCTTAAAAACTTCTAAGGAAGGAGATTCCACCACCTCCCTAGGCAACGCATTCCAGTGTTTCACCACCCTCCTAGTGAAAAAGTTTTTCCTAATATCCAACCTAAACCTCCCCCACTGCAACTTGAGACCATTACTCCTTGTCCTGTCCTCTTCCACCACAGAGAATAGTCTAGAACCATCCTCCCTGGAACTACCTCTCAGGTAATTGAAAGCAGCTATCAAATCCCCCCTCATTCTTCTCTTCTGCAGACTAAACAATCCCAGTTCCCTCAGCCTCTCCTCATAACTCATGTGTTCCAGACCCCTAATCATTTTTTTTGCCCTTCGCTGGACTCTCTCCAATTTATCCACATCCTTCTTGTAGTGTGGGGCCCAAAACTGGACACAGTACTCCAGATGAGGCCTCACCAATGTCGAATAGAGGGGGACGATCACATCCCTCGATCTGCTCGCTATGCCCCTACTTATACATCCCAAAATGCCATTGGCCTTCTTGGCAAAAAGGGCACACTGCTGACTCATATCCAGCTTCTCGTCCACTGTAACCCCTAGGTCCTTTTCCGCAGAACTGCTGCCTAGCCATTTGGTCCCTAGTCTGTAGCTGTGCATTGGGTTCTTCCGTCCTAAGTGCAGGACCCTGCACTTATCCTTATTGAACCTCATCAGATTTCTTTTGGCCCAATCCTCCAATTTGTCTAGGTCCCTCTGTATCCTATCCCTGCCCTCCAGCGTATCTACCACTCCTCCCAGTTTAGTATCATCCGCAAATTTGCTGAGAGTGCAATCCACCATCCTCCAGATCATTTATGAAGGTATTGAACAAAACCAGCCCCAGGACCGACCCCTGGGGCATTCCACTTGACACTGGCTGCCAACTAGACATGGAGCCATTGATCACTACCCGTTGAGCCCGACAATCTAGCCAACTTTCTACCCACCTTATAGTGCATTCATCCAGCCCATACTTCTTTAACTTGCTGACAAGAATACTGTGAGAGACCGTGTCAAAAGCTTTGTTAAAGTCAAGATACAATACATCCACTGCTTTCCCTTCATCCACAGAACCAGTAATCTCATCATAGAAGGCGATTAGATTAGTCAGGCATGACCTTCCCTTGGTGAATCCATGCTGACTGTTCCTGATCACTTTCCTTTCATGTAAGTGCTTCAGGATTGATTCTTTGAGGACCTGCTCCATGATTTTTCCGGGGACTGAAGTGAGGCTGACTGGCCTGTAGTTCCCAGGATCCTCCTTCTTCCCTTTTTTAAAGATTGGCACTACATTAGCCTTTTTCCAGTCATCCGGGACGTCCCCCGTTCGCCACGAGTTTTCAAAGATAATGGCCAATGGCTCTGCAATCACAGCCGCCAGTTCCTTTAGCACTCTCGGATGCAACTCATCCGGCCCCATGGACTTGTGCACGTCCAATTTTTCTAAATAGTCCCTAACCACCTCTTTCTCCACAGAGGGCTGGCCATCTATTCCCCATGTTGTGATGCCCAGCACAGCAGTCTGGGAGCTGACCTTGTTCGTGAAGACAGAGGCAAAAAAAGCATTGAGTACATTAGCTTTTTCCACATCCTCTGTCACTAGGTTGCCTCCCTCATTCATTAAGGGGACCACACTTTCCTTGGCTTTCTTCTTGTTGCCAACATACCTGAAGAAACCCTTCTTGTTACTCTTAACATCTCTCGCTAGCTGCAGCTCCAGGTGCGATTTGGCCCTCCTAATTTCATTCCTACATGCCCGAGCAATATTTTTATACTCTTCCCTGGTCATATGTCCAACCTTCCACTTCTTGTAAGCTTCTTTTTTATGCTTAAGATCCGCTAGGATTTCACCGTTAAGCCAAGCTGGTCGCCTGCCATACTTACTATTCTTTCGACACATCGGGATGGTTTGTACCTGTAACCTCAACAGGGATTCCTTGAAATACAGCCAGCTCTCCTGGCCTCCTTTCCCCTTCATGTTAGTCCCCCAGGGGATCCTACCCATCCGTTCCCTGAGGGAGTCGAAGTCTGCTTTCCTGAAGTCCAGGGTCCGTATCCTGCTGCTTACCTTTCTTCCCTGTGTCAGGATCCTGAACTCAACCAACTCATGGTCACTGCCTCCCAGATTCCCATCCACTTTTGCTTCCCCTACTAATTCTTCCCGGTTTGTGAGCAGCAGGTCAAGAAAAGCTCCCCCCCCTAGTTGGCTCCTCTAGCACTTGCACCAGGAAATTGTCCCCTACGCTTCACATTGTGGGTTTCAGGTGAAAGCACCTACCTCCCTGCAGGACTGTCACCCCAGGCACAGGGGGAGCCAGGGACTCGGCGGGTGCAGAGCAGGCACATGGGGTGCCAGGGTCTCGGCACGTGCGGGGCAGGCTCGGGGGGCGCCAGGGACTCTGTGGTGTGGGGTGGGCTCGGGGGGGTCCAGGTTGAGTGCCAGTCCAGGAAGAGAGATGAGGCAATGCGTAGATTGGGCACGTATTCTGTATTGCAGCAGCCATTTGCCCCCGCTGTAGCAGGCAGGGTTGGGCGGCAGGGGAGGAACACACCCTTCCCCACTGGCAATAATGGGTCTGCAAGGAAGGACACTCTGGCAGGCTACTGATCTGTCTCTCTCTTCATTCCCCTTGCAGTTGAGGAGAGCAGCTTCTCCCGATCAGGTGAGTGGCACAGCAGGGTCACAGATCAACATGGGCATAAGGCCTTGTTCTGTCCAGCCCCAGTTCCTGGAGTTGTATGGGACAAAGGGAGTACCAGGGCCTGGCAGCCTGGTTCCTATTAATACCAGCAGGAGTCATCGTGTTTGCCATCTGCTGCTGTGCCCATATCTTGGCAGGCTTGCCAGGGTCGCCTTTGGGTTAAGAGCTTTCCCTGTGAATTCCCCAGGGCAGGGGCCACACTTGATTTCTGTGGCTGGAGACTGTGTGTGCACACCGCTCCCTTGCTCCTATCATTCCTCTCCCAGACGGAGAGGAAAGGCTTCCATCCGCGGCTGGGATCCAGGGCGTCCAGGCGCTGCGGGTTGGCAGAGAGGGGTACGGCACGTTGAGTGGAACCAGGCACTACAGCCATGGAAAAAGACGCCCCCACAGTCCTCCCGGGAACCACCTCTGCTTTGGGGGCCTACCTCCCAACCTCTGAGCCGTGGGAGCTGTCTCTGTTGCAGTGCCCTGGCCTACCCCTCTTATGAGCTGGAGAAGCCTAACCCACATGTCTGGGAAAGTTTGCAGGAGCTGATGCACAGGACTTGGAGACAGGACACCTGGGTCCTATGCCCTGCTCTGCCACTGACTTGGCTGTGGTGACCTTGGGCAAGCCCGCTCCCCTTGCTGTGCTTAGCTTCCCCTCAGTTCAGTGGAGACGGTGACCAGGATTGGGCCTAGTGGTGTGGGTTTCATGTGCTTTTCCCCTCTCCCTCAGCTCTCCCAGACAACACGACCGCCATTGCTGTGGTTGTCCTCTCCGCACTAGCGCTGTGTGCTTTGATCGCCCTCGCCGTCTACCTGTACAAGCGCCGGCGGAGCTCCGAGCGGGGCACCTTTGAGAGCGCCCGATACAGCCGCACCACCTCCAGCCCCAGTGAATCTGCCGAGAAGAACATTCTGGTGTCTGACATGGAGATGAATGAACAGCAAGACTAATGGGGGGAGTTGGGGGGAAGGGGGAGGGGCTGAGAGCACCAGGCACACTATCTCCACACCAAATACACAAGGTCAGCAAAGGACAACAGCAGAATCACTGCGGCTGGGACAGGGAAGAGCCAAAAAGGGTTTGGGGTGGAACGAGGGCCTTTGTCACCAGGAAATCAAACACAGGGGGGCCAGCCGCGTCTCCCTCTCGCATCCCCTGGGAGGTCAACAGGGTTTGCAACACCCATGGGAGTTCGGGGAAGGCGGTCTCTAGGCTGCAGCGGGAGGGCAGAGCATCACCCAGTTAGAGCCTTTCAGAGACCTACACAGGAGCCAAGGCACCTGCGACCCTGAGGTACTAATAACCACGAGCATTTAGGGCCATTATGTGGCTCTCTGGACTGGCTCCCCGAGACCACATAGGAGACAGGCTGGTGTCCAGAGAGAACTTCCTCCCAGGTGAGCAGTCTCTAAACCCAACCCTTCCCCCTCCACTTATCTAGGTGGGAGGGTTCCCCACCCCTCCCCAAGCGTCTGGGTCTGAGCTATCTCCATCACACCTCCCTGGGTTACTGCATCCCTCTCAGTTAGCAGAGCATGGCCATGGCCCACGTTCCCTCCAGCAATGGCAGCATGGGCATCCCACTAACTCCCCTGGGATCAGATCAGAGGCCCTCCTTTCCCATCCCCCCCACCAGATACAAAGGTGTGAGCACTCCCTTCTCTTCTAGCACTGTGTCTGATTGGGGCGTGGGGGGGAGGCTGCAAGGGAATGGTTTTCCACTTAGTCTTCATTCCCACCCTGCCGTTTTTCCTGCGACTTCTCATCATGTCACGGTGCAAATTATATTTATTCCATTAGGGTGTCAGAGACGGAATCCTTTGCCCATCCCCATCTCTCCTCTCCCGTGGACTCAAACAGAGCCACTTCTACCTTGCCTGAATGATTTAGAGAACTGGAAGATGAGCTCACCCGCTTTGTCTCATGTGCCAATAAGTGGCTTATGCCCAAAGCTGCTAGGCTACAATGAAACTTGAGCCACTAAGCAGCCCGGTCAGTGTGGGTCTGATTGCAGATTTCTGACAGGAAGCTCAGAGTAAGGAATGAAAGGCCCCTGACTCTATAAAAATGTTCCTGTGCCAGATATGAACTGGCTACAGAGCTTCCTTACACACAGCAGATGTGTTCATTATACATTCCTTTAATGCTCTGCCAGCGATGGTTGACATGCGTTTAAATCAGGTATTTTACACACACTGCCGTGTGGTGGCTGAGCAGTGTAACAGTTGATCATTCCCATGACTTCACCCCCATTAAGTTCTACATTCCTACATTTACAATATTTAAACTATCCCTTTGTCTTTGAAGTTCAGTACATATCAATCTAAGTGCCTCCGAATCATACTGTTCTTCTAATTACACAACCCAAACACGTAACACTTGGTCAGCTGGCTGGCTGTTAGTTGCAGCAACTGGCAATGGTAGGTTTGGAATCTTTGAGGAGTCCTCCTGCATCTGCCATGTGCAGAGTTTGCTCTGTTGATTGTTCTTTCTGAGGAACAAACTGCAGATGTCAACGATTTCTGTTGAACTCTCCACTGTCGGTCTCGGTTACACATGATCTGGGCGCTGAACTCTTTTTTTTTACGGCAGCTGGACTTGCCCACCCTTTTTCTCCATCCAATTTGATATGAACAGTCACCAGGTTCTCGACCTGGCAGCTCTCTGGGTGACCTTTGTTGTAAAAGTGTTCATAAGCTCTTTTAGCCTTTTTGTCCACTTTGGCTACTCTCTTGATGTGTGGCCACTTCGGGAATATGTTCTTTTCCAAAGTTGGAACAGAAGTTGTGAGTTGTCTTCCCATCAGCAATTGTGCTGGACTGTATCCAGTAGCTGCTGTTGCTGATTTGTAACTCAGAAAAGCAGTGAATAGATCTTCCTGCTGTAGGACTTTCCTGTCTGCCTGTAAAGCTCTCTCATCTCTCCATTCACTTGTGGGTAAAGTGGGATGCTAGTAATATGATCAAAATCATATTTTGTTTGGAATGACTTAAATTCTGCTGCAGTGGATTGTGGTCCATTGTCCATCACTAGTTGTCCTGAAATACTGAAGTGAGCAAAAGTGCACTTCAGTTCCTCGATAACCCAGCTACATGTTCTGTTTTTCAAGTACATTATTTCTTTATATCTGGAAAAATAGTCCACAATGACCAGGTAATGATGTCCTCTGAATTCACATAAATCTGCAGCTAGTCTCTTGCCAGGTCTGTCTGGTCGAGATGCTTGTACACTGTATGGTTCGGCATTGTTTCTTAAGTTGATTTATACTGGATCGCCTCTCAAAAGTCCAATATCGTCAAATCCTCCATTGAGTTCTTCTACCTTTCTCACTAGGCCTATCATGGCTGTCATGTTGTTTCTGTGGTGAACTGGTTCATGCAGTTCAGAATACTGCCAGGGCTAGTCATAGCTGTGTCAGGTGACCTGAGCTCTGAGAGGTGTGGAAGGTGATTGTATGTCTCTTGTGCGATGACTGTGACATCAGCTCCTGCATCAATTTTAAAGTCAATAGTCTTACTATGAATATTCAGTTTCACTCTCCAAGCAGGTTCTGTGTCATCACAAGTGGTAGATCCCAGAAACCATGGCTCTTGATTGTCTGTAATATGAGTCACCTCCCTGATTGCTTTGGTGCAGCAAATAGCTGGAAAATGTCCAGATTTCCTGCATTTATTACACTGTGTGCCTCTAGTTAGATGTGCATCATCTCTTGGGATATGACTTTGTCCACATCGTGTGCATGTAGGCTGGAATTTGTCCCTCTTAGCCTGGAAGTTCTTTCTCCCTGCTTCAGGAGTTTTGTGATGATGACTTTTAGCACTCAAGTGTCTTTTTACAGTTTCTAAGCCAGTAGGTTTTTCAAATTTGTCAACTTGTTCTGGGTTTTGCTGTCTTACCAGCTCAGAATACTTTGCTCTCTGTATTGCTGTGGCTAGGGTTAAATCTCTCTTCAGTTGTAGCTGCAGTGAAAGGTTTTTAATCTGTTAACCCAGTAGCTAGCCTGTCTCTGATATTTTCATATTTTGCATTTCCAAAATTACAGTTTTCAGCCATTGTATGCAGAGCTCTTATAAAGCATTCAATATTTTCCCCTGGTTCTTGAATTCTCTGGTGAAAACAATGCTCTTTTGTAAGCCACGTTTCTCTGAGGTATAGAGTATGCATCAAACATAGCCAGAACCCTTTCATGGTCATCTTTGTCTTCAGTAAAGTCAAAGGATTTAAAGATATGTTCTGCTTGTTTCCCCATAGCATAAATTAAAGAAGATACCTGTATATCATCAGTTTCCTTGTAGAGCTTGGTAGCAATGTGAAACTTGGAAAATATTGTTTTTAGTCTGTCCATTGTGAAGGTTGGTCAAAGCTGAAGTTCTCTGGGGCATTGAGATCCTGCAACCTTTGTTGCTTTGTTCCTTCTATTTGAAACCTTTGTTGCTGTTTTCTTTCTGTTTCTGTTCTTATTTTACTCCTGTCACCAGGTCATGTTCTTCTGTACCAGATATGGCTACAGAGTTTGCTTATACATATCAGATGTGTTCATCCGAAGATCCTTTAATGCTCTGCCAGATATGACTGAGGTTCATTTAAATAAGGTATTTTACACATAGCGCCACCTAGTGGTTGGAATGCATCTGATGACATGAGCTGTAGCTCGCGAAAGCTTATGCTGAAATAAATTTGTTAGTCTCTAAGGTGCCACAAGTACTCCTTTTCTTTTTGCGGATACAGACTAACACGGCTGCTACTCTGAAACCTGTATAATACAGTTTAGCATTCCCGTACACTCACTGCTCTCCCTCTTCCAGTACCCAGCCGCAGAGCTGCCAGACTAATAGCCTCAGTCTCTCTCTCTCTCTCTGTTCCCCTCCATCCCCAGCATGGACCATTCCATACCAGTCATTCTGCTGTTAATCTCTGCTGACTTTCAGACCAATCATGTTTCTTGGGAGAAACAACCCAGAGCGTTTAGTTTGTTTTCTGTTGTGTTTGGAATTGGTTGCCTCATTCGGACTGGAATAAAAGTGGGGTGGGCTTGATTTTGGATGTTTGGGTCTTTTAAAGGGAAATGACAGCGTCTCGCCATACTGTATTGAATGCGTGCTGAATACATGCCTTTCTTTACACAGATGGCCGGGGAGTTTGTGGTTGCCTGTTTCATGTGTTAAGTGTAGCTAGGAAGGAGGAAGGCAATGCATGGCCAATACCCTTCTTTCATGCTTTTGAGCTGTGCAATAAGAGAAGCCTGGGTTTCCTGGGGAAGAAGCCAGGAATGGAGCTCAGCTTTTCCACTCCACCATCTGGCTTCAGCGACAAACGCTTTGCCAGAGTTGGGATACCAGATGACTGGAGACAGCGAGAGACATTCAGCCCTTGAGGGGTGATCTCTGATAGGAATGGGACGTAAAGGAGGCCGTCAACATCTCTGAAGCGAGACAGCATGCCCCTGTAAGAGACATTTGATTTTAGCCCTCTGCCTCCGAGGCTTGAATTTTTGTTGTTCTAAAGACAATGGGAAATAGCTAATTTTCGTTACTCTAATTATTATGGCACCTGTATGAATTTTAAAATTTGTTGATTTCACTTAAGCTGGAAATTAAGTGTTTGTAAAACTGTTTTCTTGGGGTTTTTTTTAGTTTTTGTCTTTTTGGTTGGTTTTTGTTTATTTTGGATGGTGTCTAAAATCTGCCACAATAGTCCACAGTGAGGGGCAATTTACAGATAATGGAACTGCCCCACTTCCATTGCTTTGTTGTGGCTTTCTCTGTGCTTATTTCCTGAGGATTTGTCCAATTCAGAGCTGTTTGTTTGTACGCAGACGTTGGGGGGGGGGAGCTGTGTGGCTCAGCGGACGAATGCACTAGCCTTTCAGCTTTGAAGATCTAGGTGGAAAAACCTGATGAGGATGAAGATGAATGTGCTGATCTCATCCTAATCCCCAGTGGGCATTTAGGTACATCACACACACAAAACAACACTGTTAGCATTGGCAGCCTCTTCCCTAGTGATCTTCCGAACTCAAATAGCAGGAGGGTTGCTTAGTCTGTATAGAGGTCTGCTGGCATAGCTGTGGGGGGGCCCCGGGCTGGAAAAGGAAGGTGGTGCTGCTGGTTGGGGCTGCAGAGCTCAGGGGGGTCCCTGTACTGAAATAGCAGGGGATTACAGCACTTTTTTTTAAAGGGTTTTTTTAGGTTTCTGATCAATTCTTTTTCTTTCAAGGCGAAATAACAAACTCAGAACTGCACAATCTAGTGGAAATTCTGCGTGGAAAGATTCATGTAATCAGTTGGCAGTGATTGGGATTACCGAAAAAATTCATACACAGTTAAATGGTATTTCCTATCACCGTCAGAATAATGTGAAGAAATGCTTAAAAGGACCCTGACCATATCAATTATATGTGGGTTTTTTTTAACTCTCCATGTTTTGTAAGATCCTTCTAGAAACTTGGAAATAAAAATCCTTTCCCCATCAATGTTTTTCTTTTTTTTTCCATTGGCAAATGCAAGGTTTTTTTTACCTTGGGTCCCTAATGGTCCTGAGGAGCTGGACTCAGATTTAGCCTTCCTCTCTGCTTGTGTGTGTCCCGTCTCTGCTATCACCCAGTTGATGGAGTTGTGAGTGTTTGTTAATGGCTGCTCTGCAGATAGTCAAGGGACCTTACAGATTGATTTTTGCTGCCCCTAGAGTGAGGCGGCTGTTTGTTTGTTTTTCTCTTTAAATCTCAGTCAATGAGCAGTGCACATTTTTCAAAGGGGGTATTTATATTTTGACAGCCAGTTCCACCAGTTTATGAGGTATGTCAGACTTGGAGCCAGCGTTCTGGGGTTTCCTCAATAAGAGTTGGAAGATTTGGGGGCTGGAATTTGGGATGGTTGAATTTGGTCAGCTGAGCCTAGAATATTTATTTATCAATTTTATAACTTGGTTTTCTGGCCCTGATTCAGGAAAGCAGCCGTTTTCAGGACCAAGCTTAAATATTGCTTATATGTAAAAATGAGCTTCATAGATTCCAAGGCCAGAAGGAACCATTTGTGGTCATCCAGTCTGACCTAAATAACAGAGGCCATAGAACTGCCCCAAAATAATTCCTAGAACAAATATTTTAGAAAAACATCTAAACTTGATTTTAAAATTGTTAGTGATAGAGAATCCACCATGACCCTTAGTAAGTTGTTCCAATGGTTAATTACTCTCATTGTTAAAAAAAAAAAAATGTATGCCTTATTTCCAGTATGAATTTGTCTAGTTTAACTTCCAGCCATTGGATCATATTATAACTCTCTGCTAGACTGAAGAGCCCATTATTTAATATTTGTTCCCCAAGCAGGTATTTACAGACAGTAATCAAGTCACGCATTAACCTTCTCTTTGTTAAGCTAAATAGGTTGAGCTCCTTAGGTATGTCTCTATAAGGCAGGTTTTCTAATCCTTTAATCATTCTTGTGGCTCTTCTCTGCACCTTCTCCAATTTATCAACATCCTTCTGGAATTGTGGACACCAGAACTGGACACAGTATTCCAGCAGCAATTGCACCAATGCCAAATACAGAGGTAAAATAAACTCTCTTCCTACTCTAGATTCCCCTGTTTATACATCCAAGGATTGCATTAGCCCTTTTGGCCACAGCATCACCCTGAGAACTCCTGTTCAGCTGATTATCCACTATGACACCCAAATCTTTTTCAGAGCCGCTGCTTCCCAGGATAGAGTCTCCCATTGTGTAAGTATGGCCTCCATTCTTTGTTCCTAGATGTATGCAATTATATTTAGCCATATTAAAACCTATTGTTTGCTAGTGCCCAGCTTACTAACCAATACAAATTGCTCTGTATCAGTGACATATCCTTTTCATTATTTACTACTCCCCCACATTTTGTGTCATCTACAAACTTTATCAGTGATGATTTTATGTTTTCTTCCGGATTCTTCATAAAAATGTTAAATTGCACAAGGCGAAGAACCAATCACTGTGGGGCCATACTAGAAACACAACGATTCAGTGATGATTCCCTATTTACAATTACATTTTGAGATCTATCCGTTAGCCAGCTTTTAATCCATTTGATGTGTGCTATGTTAATGTTATATCTTTCTAGTTTTTTAATCAAAATGTCATGTGTCGATCATACTGACCATTAATTTTGATTAACATTGGACGGCCTGGATCAAATTTTGCCTTGGTTTATACCCAGCACAATCCAACTGATCTCAGTGAGACTGCATATCAGAGCAGAATTTGGTGCTATGTGTCCTACTGAAGCTTTCTGCTTTTGCTTGTTGATTAAGAAAACAACAGAGCTGGAAATTGAAAGCAGAAAAGCTAAGAGTAGCAGGAGTTGATTTTTTTTCCCCCAGTGCACTCCTCACGAGAATAGGGAAAGAGAAGCTGATGGGTTGACAGGAAAGTCACAACGGGCCATGATGTTTAATGGCAAACAGCAATGGAAATCTTTCTGAGAAACATTGCAGAGTGGGGAAAGGACATGTGAGTTATCCTCACTCTGGAATTTTAAAGCTTTCAGGGTGACTTGACCTGATCTCAGGTAGATGGTTTATGTTATGGAGGGATCTCAGTAGCAATTACAATGCTGGTTTTAAACTATAAAGTCCAGAATGAGAAGTGTTTTTAAATTAAAACTTTCAGAGGCAGAAGTTGCTTGTGGTAGCAAAAGGAACATAAGAAATGGTGGAAATAAGATGGAATAAGTATTGTCCTTTTTTAAAACTTGCACCAGATAAACCTGCTTTAAGGGAATGGCTAGTAAACTCTATGAGGTTATTTTTGTTATAGTCTCAGTTTGCACCCAAGCCTAGTCTAGCCCAAGCTGCTGCGGTGGGGGAAAGAGGGAGAGACCCCCCACACACACTCCTTCCCAGCCCAGCTCAGTGGCTGCCATGGCGGGGGAGAGACTACTGATATTAAAATATGAGTTGTGTGCTTTTATTTGTAGAACAAAAATAGGTTAATTATTACTTAGGTTTTTTTATATAGCACTTTTATCCAAAGCGCTTTACGATAGTTAGCTACCCGTACAAACAACATTTGGAAAGCTCATTAAATGGTCCACCAAGACCCTCAGCAATTTTCAAGTGGTCTGCGAAAAAAAAAAGTTTGAGAACCACTGCTGTAAAGAATAGTATGACAGGGGAGTTGACATACATGTAGAGCAGGGAGTTGCTTAAAGAGTCCATAACTTCCCTTTCATCCCAAAGCCCCCATGACTTCCTGCTGTCACTCTCCTCTGCAGGCAGGAAGGATGCTGCAGGTTTCTCTGCAGTAGGGGAAGAGTCCTCAGTGATGCCTTTGTCGCAGAAGTGAAGCAGGGGTCCTTTGAAGAATCTGCCAGATAAGGGATGGCTATGAAGTAAAAAATGAGACTGAAAAAAGGAGACATCAGGGGTTTTTTTGGAGGTGGGGGGGGCAGAGGGTGAGATCATAGATAGGTGACATTTTGATACAATCTGTGATTTAAAATAAATGTGGCATGACTTGTGATTTTGTGCCTAAAATTTGCTATGGCAAACTCAGTACCGCAAGGTAGAGGATTCAAATCACTCTCTAGCAGGAGCAGCTCATCAAGGAATGAGGTTTTATCAGCACTGTTTATCAGCACTCTGCATTGTGCCCAGCTCCAAGGGAAAAAATGATTTTCATGAGCACTCAGAAACATATCTGATAGAACAATATATTTGACTATTTTCAGAGTGGATACAGCATTTCTGGGTAAATTTATCTGGGTGCAGGGAGCGGGAGACACTACTGTGCATTTGCCCAGGAAGTCATTCTTTGCAAACAGCTGAAAATGCTTTTCATGGCAAAATGGCCATTCAAAAGGAAAACAAAAAAATGATTCCACTCACATTGCCAAATAAATAAATTTTAAAAAAACCCACTGGTTTTGCCAGCCTATTACTGGTAGCTCTGGTTTCTATAGTATTTTATAGAGTGCCGTATGGATTGCAATTACTGTGCATTGTTTTAAAAAATAAAAAAGCAACAGTTGGTGGCAATTTTCATTTCACCCAGTGGTGAAAACCATTCCTCTGACTAGAACTGGTTTGTACAAAACAAGTAACCACAAGATCTTTGTTTCCAATTCCCAGAATCCAGCCATGAGTCTGACTCAGGAGCCACTACTTGAGCAGGATAATGGAGGAACACAATGCTCAGTGGATATGGTGAATGCTTAATAAGTGATTTTACTCATAGACAATGACAATTCTACTAGGTACTCTTCACTCAAACCACAAGCTATACAATGTTATGTGACTAATAGCTAGTTAAACAACTATAAAATTCTCATTGTGTAGCTAAGGTTCTTGTTCTGATAACCATGCTAATTGCTACAGTGGTGTTATAATCTGTTAATATATTTTCAGTTGATATCCAAGCTCCAGGCCACCTTGGTTATCACTACACGATCCAGAACTGGTGTTTCTAAAACCTACACTAGAAAGTTACCTGTTGCTGACAGTGCGTGTCAGCAGGGGCAGCTGAACTGCTGCCGAACGTGGTTTAGATGGTAGTATAGCTAATGACAAGCCACACTGTGCACGGATTTAGCTGCACCCGGTGTCAGCAGTAGTCCATTTGGTAATGTAGACAAGCTGTATAGGGATTGCAGCTCAGCACCTCCAGTCAGATTCTGAGCTCAATTACGCTACTGTAAAACTAGACTTTACGCAGAAAGGAGTGAGTTGGAGTAAATGTTTTTGCTTCTAGCTTTCCTCTTAATCACCTTAGTAATTATTGTATGCGACTCCAAAGAAGCTAAACTGCTTTACACCAGCTGAGGATCTTGCCCATAGTTCCCAGTCCTGCTAATCTTCACACATTTGGGTAACTTTAGTCACATGCAGTTAAACTAATTTACATGAATGGGACTACTCACATGCAAAAGCATCCACAAAATTGGGCCCTTATTATGAATTTTTTACTTTAACTGGTTTTTATTTTTTTGAAAGAAAAAATCTTCTATTAACATAATTATTCATTTATTGGATTTTCAGAGCCTGCATGCAACAAATGGATGTTCCAGTAGTCAGAGATAAAATGCCCAACTGGAGCTTAGAATTCCAAAATCCAGGGGATGGGCATAAGCTTTTCCATCCTGGTAATGTGTCTTAGGGACTGCCATAAAATTCTTCAGACGTCGACCATCTCCTGCAGTAAAACCCACTCCAAATCTTTTGGAGAAAATCTCGATGAGGATTCCCTCCTGGATTTCTTCTCCTGTTGTTCTGTCTGGGGCTGGAGGTTGTCTTATGGAATGAACTCTGGACCAACCCCCAAACTGAGGCGATCCCCAGAAAGTGGGCCTCTGCTCCAACTCTGGCCCTTCTTAACTGCACCCCCCATTTCCCAACACTGCAATTTTAATGGAGCTGCATAGCCTGGGACCTCAGCCCCTACACCTACAGCCCACAAGATCTGCCAGGGGTTATTGAGGCTTCATCAAAAAGATAATGTAGCCCATATATGTTCTCTTTTCTGCCTAAGGTCTGTGGGGCCAGAGTAGGGGGAAGGCAGTGTAATTGTCTGCCCCTTCTCCTTGAGTGAACCCCAAACCAACAGAATAGCCTCTGTAGGTCCCAAAGGAGTGGGGTGCTCCATGGGGCCATATGCACCCTGTGGGCAGGAGGAGACCCCACCGTGTAAATCAAAGAGAAATTAGTCATTTACAGATCTGAACATTGCCTGAAAGGAAAGCTACAGCAAATCTGTATCGATCAGTGCAAAGTTGTGTGAAATCCTGAGGGCTCCGGGCTGATTACACAGCATCTAATTCTGTGAAGCATTCAGTCTCTTCCCCCTCATGTTCCACTATTCAGGAAATGCTGCAAAATGCCATTTATTACCAACACATAGCAATATACCAAATGGATGGATAAGTGTTCTAGTTGCTTTCTGTGGATAAAACTAATGGTTCAATGTCTTACTACATCAGTCTTTTCCTCTGGTTCAAGTCAGGATTGTGAGTTTTTCCTTCTCTCATCCTTCTCCCCATGGGTGCTGGAACAATTTGTATAGTGGGGATGCTAAGAGCCATATAACCAAACTGTAAACCCTGTATATAATGGAAACCACTTCAAGCCAGGGGGTGTGGCAGCACCCCTAGTTCCAGCACCTGTTCTCTTCCCCACAAAAAGAAAAGAACTTGTGTATTTCTTGTTCTTTAAAAATTAGTGTACACTAATGTTAAGGGATAAACAAAATTATTTTACTGAAAGTTTGTCCCACTCAAGCTGGAGACGGTACACTAATAGGTTTGTCATCACATACAGTAAATCAATAAATTTACAAGTACGCTATAGAAGATTCCTGTGTAAACTGTAAATACGATCGTTTAACTTTACTGTACAAACTCAAGGTCTAATCAGGAGAAACCTCTGAATTACAGAATGAAAATGTAGTATGGGTCCAGAGTACACAATAAAGCAACCACATGCATTTCTGTAGCTTCTGGTTGTAAAGGTTACAGAAGGCCAGTCAAAAACACACAGTGCCTGCAAGTCATCTGTTTTCTGTTACGGTGAGCAGTTTTAGGATATAATCAATAGAAATGGCATGTTTTCTTCACTACTAGCTGCTTTGTTCCATGTTATTTTAAAGTAATTATCAATTGGGGTTTCCACTTCTAAAGACAGTAATAGAGCCCCTGAAAAGGACAGTGTGACATGTACACACTTGTTTTAGTTTGATGTAAAGCAAGACCCAAAAGAAAAAAAAAAAGATATAAAACACATGGAGAAGGGTATTCAATATAATAGCCTCTTTGCCAAATTCCAAATTCATTGGACAATCTGGTAAGCACTCTTTTATCCATTGTTCCCCGACTCTGAATCTGTAAAATGGAGAAAAAAAAAAGACTACTTAGAATTCCTCCCTTCGTAGAGAGGAATAATATTCAGCGAATTCAGCAACCTAAAAATGATTCTTTTAAACACATACAGCAAAGCATAAGCAAGAATAATAACTAGGTAAACTCTCATTGCCACTTCTCTGTACTACCAGGAGCTCAGTTCTGCTATCGGACATGTGTAGGCAGCTCCTTCTGAAGTCAAATGGAGTCATGCATGCCTATCTGAGGGCAGAGTTGGTCCCCCAAAGTGCAAAATGGGCACATTGCTTGAGACTGCCTTGGGACTTACACAGTTTGCATTACTGTGGGAAAACATGGTCTTGTGGCAACAGAAAAGGATGTTCTATTCCCAAATGTTTCACAGGAAGTCTGTGGTGCCTTGGGGAGGTCATTTAAGATCTGTGCCTCAGTTTCCTTCTCTGTACAATAGGGATGATAATGCATATCTCACAGGAGTGCTGTGTAACCTCATTTGTTAATATTTGTAAAACATTTTGAGATCATTGGGTTGACGATGTTAAACAATTGCGAAGTATTATTTTCCTAAATGGCCTTATTAATTACTTCTCAGAAGTACAACTGCAAGTGTGGTTTTCTAACTATCATGTAACTAGCACACCCAGAGATTCTGAGATATTAGCCCACTCTGTTATATTAGTAGTGTTTGGCGAAATATTCTGAGTCCACTATTTATGAATAGGGGCTATGCATGCAGTGGAACAGAAAAAAGGGCTGTTTCATTGTGAGAAGGAATGCTAAAAAACCAAATTCTTCTATTACATTGGTTTAATATAATTGGAGTTAGCGTAGTATAAATTATACTTTGGTCCTTGATTATAACTTTTGTAAGAACTATGGCATATTCCAAAAATAAATATAGAAACTGCTCCCATCTATTGGTATTTCAGTGGTTCATTTGAAGTCCAGGCTTCAGCAGAGAAAGGCTCCATAGCTGAGCTGCTTATGAGGCAGCAACCACTCACTCCAACACAGGTAACACCCGCTGAGTAGGTTATGTATGTATAGACAAGCATAACTGTTTTCCTTTCTTGGAGCTTAAGCCAGATCAATAGTAATGTAGTGTGCGCTCTGTTGGGCTGCACCTGCAAATGACAACATTAAAGCCTCTCCATGGGTTGTCGTTCTACAAGAAAACAAACCTACTGCACTATGCCCACTAAAATGTTCAATAGCCTTACAACTGGCACTTGCTTCTTTAAAACTCTGGTGCTGAGATTCAGGTATCCAAAAGACAAATGTATTGGTTCTGAATACACAAGCTACTGGCCCATACAACAACAAGGGTTTAAAACTGACCTTTTAGATGTCTACGTGGTGCTAATGGTGGACAGCAAGTGGCCATCTAGGTTAGGTTCACTTGTTCAGCATAGTGGAGAGAGTGGTCCAAGAGAAAGCCGCTAAATAATAAATGACAACTGATGTCTATTTGCAATGACTTAGTCAACTGTGAGATGCAATATAGTCTCATCGTCAAAGCAAAGGATTGTGAAATATGGAATCATTTTAAAAACAGGAGAATACCTATTAGACTACATGGAAAAAATGTAATGTTAAGCTTCTCTGTGCTCTGACATGCCCCACTATTAACTGTGACTCTGTGAGGGAAGGAGGTGCTCAGCATGAAAAGGGTTTAAGATTAATCACAGGCTGCTTTATCCCAGACAAAGTGTAATGCGGATCTCTCAGGTGGAGCTGGCAGGGGAAGCTGAGATATTTGTTCATATTATACTGTCACGGTTTGACAATTAGGAAAATATGCTCCTCTGGGTTGACTCTACGTAAGCAATGAGCTGCTCAACTAGCAGCATATGTGAGATGAGGAAAAATGTGGAAGGGTAGTGGCAAGACAGAAAGGACTTGAAAACAAATGAGCATTGAGCCATCAATCAATCTTCCAGATTGATGGTATGTCACCCATTAATTAAAAGATGACCGTAAGCATGTACTGTAGCTATTTTATATTCCAAGTATTTATAGATGGACCAACCTAAATAAGTAGTTGGTATTTCACTATAGTTTAGACTATTACATTCTAACTAATCATAGAATATCAGGGTTGGAAGGGACCTCAGGAGGTCATCTAGTCCAACCCCCTGCTCAAAGCAGGACCAATCCCCAACTGAATCATCCCAGCCAGGGCTTTGTCAAGCCGAGCCTTAAAAACTTATAAGGAAGGAGATTCCACCACCTCCCTAGGTAACGCAGGTGTTTCACCACCCTCCTAGTGAAAAAGGTTTTCCTAATATCCAACCTAAAGCTCCCCCACTGCAACTTGAGACCATTACTCCTTGTTCTGTCATCTGCTACCACTAAGAACAGTCTAGAGCCATCCTCTTTGAAACCCCCTTTCAGGTAGTTGAAAGCAGCTATCAAATCCCCCCTCATTCTTCTCTTTCGCAGACTAAACAATCCCAGTTCCCTCAGCCTCTCCTCATATGTCATGTGTTCCAGTCTTCTAATCATTTTTGTTGCCCTCCGCTGGACGTTTTCCAATTTTTTCACATCCTTCTTGTAGGGTGGGGCCCAAAACTGGACACAGTACTCCAGATGAGGCCTCACCAACGTCGAATAAAGGGGAACGATCAAGTCCCTCGATCTGCTGGCAATGCCCCTACTTATACAGCCCAAAATGCATTTGCCCTTCTTGGCAACAAGGGCACGCTGTTGACTCATATCCAGCTTCTCGTCCACTGTAACCCCTAGGTCCTTTTCTGCAGAACTGCTGCCTTGCCATTCGGTCCCTAGTCTGTAGCGGTGCATGGGATGCTTCCGTCCTAAGTGCAGGACTCTATCCACCTTATAGTCCATTCATCCAGCCCATACTTCTTTAACTTTCTGGCAAGAATACTGTAGGAGACCGTGTTAAAAGCTTTGCTAAAGTCAAGGAACAATACGTCCACTGCTTTCCCTTTGTCCACAGAGCCAGTTATCTCGTCACAGAAGGCAATTAGATTAGTCAGGCATGACTTGCCCTTGATGAGTCCATGCTGACTGTTCCTGATCACTTTCCTCTCCTCTAAGTGCTTCAGAATTGATTCCTTGAGGACCTGTTCCATGATTTTTCCAGGGACTGAGGTGAGGCTGACTAGCCTGTAGTTCCCAGGATCCTCCTTCTTCCCTTTTTTAAAGATGGGCACTACATTAGCCTTTTTCCAGTCGTCCGGGACCTCCCCCAATCACCTTGAGTTATAAAAGATAATGGCCAATGGCTCTGCAATCACATCCGCCAACTCCTTTTAGCACTCTTGGATGCAGCGCATCCGGCCCCATGGACTTGTTAATGGTTCAGTTAATGAGGTTTAAGGGCAATAAGTGCTCATGCAAAATGCAGGTTTTGCTTAGAACCAGGAATTTCTGACTACTGAAGCCAATGCCCCAAGAAGAAAATAGGCTCTAGGTATATTCACTGCAGGGCACTCACAGGGGAAATTGGGTGTAATTAACCTAACTAGAAACTAGGTGTCACTATAGTATCACATGATCAAACTGAAATAGTGCTGCTTTGGCAAAAACACCAAGCGGTTGAATCAAGTCTGCTAGAGTCTAACCTGACTCCTACTAAAAGAGATTGGCTGTGAGTACACTATAGGTACAAGACCTGGAGTCTGCCTATGGGTTGGAATAACAAGCTGGGCAGTTGATGTTCTTCCCAGATGTTACTAGTTTTACATCCCCATTTATATCGTGTTTATAATATTTGATATTTTTTCTCTGTAGCTGATGTGTCTGAAATGGATTCAGAGTAATGACCCTTGTTCAGTAACAGAACAGTTATGTTTGGGGTCGGGGGGGAAGAGAGGATGTTTTCATATGTCACAATTATAACTTTGATAAACTGATCCTGCAAGACCATGTCCTGCAAGACCATGGTAGTGAACATGCATTAGTGAAGATGTATTTAAAAATATTTATTCTCGTTGTTACCTTCTGATTTTTCTTTAGCAATACCACTGTAAACAAGGAATTAAAACAGGTGAAAGCAGAAGTGGCTTTAATCACAGGGTGGCAATGGCATGTCTTTGGGGAATGTTAACATTCTAAGGATTAACAAAGCATTTCCCACAAAGTTTTTTCTCCACTTTATTTCTGTTTTGCTCTACTTCTGAGATAAAGAGACAAAAGTCCTTCCTGTTGACAGAAGCATAAGACTCCCTATACTGTAGTGTAACTTGGCAAGAATTTGCCCTCAGAATTGATGGGTTAATCTCTTCCTGTATGAGAAAGTGACCATTAGCCAGACAACTGCTCTAAATCTAAAGCTTGCTTTGTTTAAATGCTCTCTGCAACTCACAGCTGTAGGACAGAAAAGTCTTTGTGATATATGATATTATATAACATGGAGGTCAACCCCAAGGATGAAGCTAGAAAATTTACAGGAAGGAGGTTTTAAAACCAAATTGCAAAGCAAATTTGAAAACTGAGGGCTTGTCTACATGGTTGGGTAATGCACTCTACAGGGATGTGATTTCTGAAGCACAGTGATACGTTGCGTTTTAACTGGTCCATGTAGACCAGGGGTAATCAATTATTTTTTGTCAAGATCCAAATTTCTTGGTCAAGGTATAGTCAAGGTCCAGACTTCACAAAAACATTTTTCACACCTCAATAACAATCATGATAATAAGTAAATAAAAGATTTTGCGGTCCATTCAAAAGCATCTGGCGATCTGAATTTGGCCCCCAGTCCGCCTATTCATTACCCCAATGTAGACCCTTCCAGTGTGCTCTAACGGAATGCTGTTTGAAACAGGACTTTGTTAAAGAGCACTAGGGAACCTTTAGTGTGCGCTAAAACTCACCGTCTAAAAGACAATGGCATGACATAGTCTTAGATTTTTAATCTGAAACACTAAAAAGAAAAAAGTAAATTTTCTCAGCAGATCAGACCATGGAGCCTCTACTCATGTTGGTGAGCATTTACACAGGTGACTTCAGTGGGACTATTTACATAAATAAATGCTCACTAGGTTAAGTAAGAGCTCCACATTCTAGCCCAGAGAGTCAAAGATTCTTCTGTAAGTGAAACCAAAATATTTTCTTACAGCTTGTGATTAGTCCCATAAAAACAATCTCACTATTTGCCTTGTTTTATGTGGCAAAGTCTCACTTTTAGTGTTTTTTTTGTGAGCCTGCATGGACAACTAAAATTTCCTGATCAATCCAAAGGAGAAAAGCCAAATGTCAGCACTCAAAAACAATGGATAAAACAAGAAGCCTTATTAAATGGATGAAGTCTTCAACAAATGAGTAACCAACCTTCCTTCTGGGTGTTCTAAAAAGACCTCATAAATGCCGGTATAAGCAGCAAATGGAAGTTTTCTGCCAAAACATTAGCTTTTCCATCTTTATTTTCTCTCCTTATTGCTTTTGTGAAGAACTTCAATTAAAAATCTGTATTCATTATACACTGGTGTGATACAAATCTTCCTGACTATTTTGTGCAACTTGAAATTCCAGAAATCAATCTTTTTTTCTGGTAAGTTAACTTCTACATCTGTATGGGTCTTAGTACTTCCTGCCACTATCTGAGGGTTAGCATGTTTAATGAGAACTAATAAGCAAGAATCTCTGAGAATTGATTCTGAACTCCAAATACCTACTTTCATTTTCCTCTGCTCTAGGCTGTCTTGAGAGCTATGAGAAAGGAGACAAGGATTAATAAAAATTCTCCACATTAACACTGATCAGACATACAATTTAATATACCTAGAGACTGCTATGGAAATGTCTTGAAAACACTTTAAGAAGGCATTGAAATTGTTAAAAAGAAAGATAAGTGAGGAAATCACAGCACTGTAAACACTTAAGATACAAAAAAAATGAAGGGTTATTCTTAATGTCACAGTGACTTGTTATAAACAGTCACAACCTCTACCTGGTTTGTTATTAGACATAGCTATATTTGGCTATGTAAAAAGACTTGTTTCTTTGAAGCAGTTCATCCCAGGATCAGCATTTGATTTTATCAGTGTTAATAATATTAATAAGATGTAAAGTTGCAACTTAGTTTGGGACTTTTTCTTTGTATCAAAGTTATTTTTCTCCGTGTAGGAAACTTTGGATTTGAAGCTTCTGGACTTACATAGCGTTATATTAACTTCACAGTAATTTTACATAAGCATTCCTTATGTTGTAAGAAGCAGTGAAGACAGAACCAAACCCAGCAGCGACACATCATGATACTACATAGGGTTACAAGTCTGTAACCCTACAAGTCGGTTTGATAACGTTCTCCTCCAGGACTAATCAGAAGTGAAAAGATTTTAAAAGAGGCAAAGCCTTAGCCTGCTACTGTGACAACCTGCATGGTTATTTCAGCAGGGGAGCTTTTGTTACTTCACGGCAAGATGTCACCTAAAGCAGAGGAGCACAGGGGAACAGTCTGAAGGGGCTGTAACATCTGAAGTAGGGGATTGCTTGCTGGACCTATGCCATCAGCTTTGAAGGCTTGTCCGAAATATCGCCTTGGCATTATGCAGGGTGGACAGATACAACGTGAACCCTGAAAATAATGGCTAACACAGGCAGCAAAGATGCAGGGCAGCAGCTGCACCTAGATACCCGAGGTGAAGGAGGTCGCTGAGAAAGACTTAACATCTTGGGTCGCACGGCGTGAAGCCTGTACTGGTAGACCAGGAAAAGGGTTGTGTTACTGCACCTCTGTCTCATCCCAGTGGGACGAGGTATTTCCCGAGATAATCGTTCACTCTTGGTTTTTTGACCATGAATAACCTAGTACTCAGCACCAGGGTTAAAGCCCCTGCCTTACTTTCAGCTGTAGATGCCTTGTCGGTGCCATCTCCCCTCGGTGCCAACATGACGGGTTCATGCCAAAGCCCCCCAGGGGACGCGCGTCCTCTGATGTCAGCAGGCACGTCTGCAGTACATCGTGACAGAGCATCCAATTGTATCTGGGATCTCAGACAGTCCACCAAAATTGCAACTTGGAATGTTGCAACTCTTCACAGGCATGGTCATCAGGTTGCTGTCTCATGGAAAATGGGCCGTCTTGGTATATCGATCACAGGCTGATAAATCACGGATGTCACAAGGTGGAAGATTCTTTACTTCTGTATTCTGGTGGCCCCAACCATCTATATGGGGTAGCACTACTACTGCGAGGTGAGGCTAAGTCCTTCCTGACAACCTGGATGCTTGTCTGCTTGTTTACTTATTGCACGTCTTAAACATCAGCATGGTTACCTCACTGTCATAGTAAGTCTATGTGCCTACAGAGGAATCTGTTGACTCAATTAAAGATCATTTCTACAATCAGTTGGAACATCTAGTATGCACAATCCCTCCATATGATAATCTTGTGATCCTGGGTGACCTAAATGCAGTTACTGGCTCCCTGCAAACTGGGTTTGAACAGGTGATTGGTCGTTATGGTTCAGGCACATCCAATGATAACTCTCGCCACTTGCTTACATTCTGTGCCTCCCAAAATCTTTCCATTCTTGGGTCATGGTTCAAGCGGCGACCAATACACAAGATGTCATTACACGTGATAGGCGTCTCTTCACCTCCTGTATATCGTGTTGCGTAATGCGCGGCGAACACAGATCACCATCTAGTGGTCGCCCGTATGGTGTTGATGCTCCAATGAGCAGGTAAGCCCTCTGTGATGATGATGAAGTTTGACATCGACGCACTCCGTGTGCCAGGTTTAACCAATAGGTTTTGTATTGACGTTAGGAACAGATTCTCGGCTCTAGCTAATCTGCCAGACAACGTGACGTTGCCTGGTCCCTGTTCACTTCTACCCTCAACCAATCTGCTGAGCAGACGATTGGCTATAGGCATCCAGCACGCCAACCATAGCTATCAGGAGGCCTTCCAGATAATTAAATTGAAGGCTGCAGCCCTCCAGCGTGGTGATAAGCAAACTCGTAATCAGCTGAAGCAAAAATTTAATTCTATCACGAGGCATATTATAACCAAGTGGCGGATGATGTCAAATTTGGCTCAGCCAGGGGTGACTTGAAGCCAGCATTCCGCACCATTCACAACCTCAGTGGTCAAGAGGTAGTCACTACAAACGGCATCCTGAACGACAGCCAAGGTCATCCATGTAAATAGGATGATGACATTCTCTCACGCTGGGTGGAACATTATCATGGTGTTCTGAAGCATCCTCCAGTTGCCGCTTGTTCAGAACGGAATGATCTGGCATTCTCTGCAGTTCTAGATCCAGACATTTGTACTGATGCACCAACATTGGATGAAGTGAAGTGTGCCATCTCTAAACTGAAAAATGGACGTGCAGCCGGTGCTGATGGCATCCCTCAGAGCTGCTAAAATGTGCTATTGATCCTGTCGCAGAATCATTTCTGGCCATCTTTCATCTGGTGTGGAGACCTGGAACCCTGCCAACTGCCTGGAAGGATGGTATTGTGATCTCACTCTATAAGGGCAAGGGACCATGCAGTGAATGTAAGAACTACAAGCAATGGGCGGTGCGTGAACCGCTGGCTAGCGGAGGCTAGCCCCCAGCCCCGCCCCTTCCACCCGAGGCCACACCCCTTCCATGTGTCCTGGAACCCAGAGCCCCTACCTACTACTGCGGATGCCAGCCCCTGCCCAGGCTGGCTAGTGTCTGCAGGCCCTCCCTCCCCCAGCCCTAGAGCGCCGGGAGGGAGAGTGCATGGCGGCGCCACAGCTTTCCCAGCTCCAGGAAGGTGGGCAGTGTGACCTCAGCCCCCTGGAGCCCAGAACCACTGCTGAAGCAGGGCCTTGGGGGCCGAGTGTGGGCGGGGCCAGGCCTCGCTATTTGGGGATGCACTGCCTCTCCCAGCCTCCCCTATCCACTGCCCACCTTGCTCAGGCCGATCACCTTGCTCTCCATTCCTGGAAAGGTGTTTGTGCATGTTTTGCTGGCATGACTGGAGCCTTTGCTACATCAGAAGCGTCATCCCCAAGAGTCAGGTTTTACGAGGAACAGGTCCACATTTGATGCCATTTTGGCCCTTCGCTTGTTGTCAGAGACACATCGCAAGTTCAGGAAGCCCCTGCACATACCGTGTGTTTATCTTGAGGCTGCATTTGATTCAGTCAACACCGTGTTGCGTTATGGAAGACTTTAAAGGGCGTAGGTGTCCCTACCACTCTCCTGGACTTGATAAGAGAGCTTCATAATGGAACCACTGACTGTGTTTGTCTGGGGAACTGGATGTCAGTGCCTTTTAAATCAGTATCTGGTGGCAGGCAGGGTTGCGTTCTGGCCCCTGAACTCTTTTTGTCAGGCAATGGATTTCATAAGGCAGTATTCTATCGGGTCCATAGGCATTGAGATCAGCGATCTCTCACTCACAAACCTTGACTACGTTGATGATTATGTTCTTTTAGTACAGAGCCCAGACAGGTTTTGTGAGGCACTCTAGCATATGGAGGGGAGTCAGCTAAGATTGGTCTCCATGTTTCATGGACAAAGACAAAACTGCAAAATCTAGGACCAGGTCCACCTGCGACTCCCAATCTCTTTGAACAATGAGACCGTCAAATCAGTTTCCAGGTTTTGCTATCGGAGTTCTATACTTACCAGCTCCTCCAGTTCTCACACGGAGGTTCTCCATCAGATTGGCATCACAGCATCTGCCATGAGCCGTTTACAATGGATATAGAATCAGCATCATCATAGTATGACCACCAAGTTCAGGATTTATTTGAGCTGTATCCTTCCCAGACTTTTGTACAGCTGCGAAACATGTACACTACGCCATGCGGACTGGACAAAGCTGGAAGCTTTCTACATAAAATGTCAATGTCCTATACTGGGCATAAACGTCATCTGTAATGCAGATGTTTATGGTCGTTTGGGTCTACAGACTCCTGGGGCCATTGTCCGGAGGCAACGCCTTATGCTTTTTGGGCATGTCACAAGGATACCACAAGAAATTCCAGTGAACACCATTTTCCAGGTGGCTTGTAACATCCGGGATAAAGTTCCACCAACCAAGGGGTGGAAGTGACCCAGAGGCAGACCCCCTATTACATGGGTTCATCAAGTCTGTTCTGATGTTGGACTCTCAGGCTCTGAAGCCTTCGAGGTTGCGCAGGAACAGACCAAATGGCGAACGATTGCTACAGCCGACTTTCTGGCTAAGTGTTGAAGAGAAAGAGAGTTCATTGGGAGTGTCTCTGTCGGGGGGGGGACACGACAATTTCTGTAGAAGCACAAAAAAAATCTCTGTCCCCCTGCCAGAGATACATATTCTTCACTGGCTATGCCCCACCCAATAGCTGTAATGTGTAGCTCTGTGGAAGGGAAGGTTAATCAACAAGGGCAGCCCAATGGCAGGAGTGTGCAGTTAGAAAGTGGTCAAAACAGGGGCATAGAGTATTTCTCAACTGTGTCTCATTTATAGTCTCAAATTTACCTCCTGGCTACCCTTGTTGGCTGTTCTTTCTTTTATTGCTGTAATGTATTTACATAAGAAGTGCTGAATCATGTCTGAGAAGGCACATATTTTTGAAGTGAACCTAGATGACTCACTGTATTACAATATACTCATTATTAGCCAATGACTAATATCAAAGAGCTTCATTGAACAAAAGCCCTGGATCTAAATCTTAGCTCGGTTTTCTGTTTGAAGTGTTTGTTAAAGGTTCCTCATGTTTGCCTATTGCTGATATCCTGTTTTATAACAGTCTTTGATAACAAGACTATCTGTGACTTCTCACTACAGCAATGTTGTATTGTTTTACACTGAAAATGCTGTGAAGTGTAACCTAAAATACTGAATCACAGTTACAAAAAATATAATTTATGTTAAAGAAACAATTATTTTTAAGCTTCTTGTTGTAGTTTTTTTGTCCCTCGTTTTGCAGTATTTGTCCCACGTCAGACAAGTTTGCCGAGTGTTAAGAACAGGGATCTTATTGACACTAGGGTTCTATTCCTACCTCTCTCACTAGCACGCTATGTAGGTGATCTTACACCTGTCACATAGGCTCAAGTTTTCAAATGTGGCCTGTGATTTGGGGTGCCTCTGTTTTTCAGTGGTCAACATGAGACACCTGTGCCTGACTTTTAGATGTTCTGAGTTACTATTGACTTCAGCTGCGTCTGTGGGTGGAGAGACTGCCCCTTAACCCGGCAAGGAGGGGCACCTGGGATCCCCGAGACCCGCCAGGACATCAGCCCCGTCATTGCCGATGCCCCTGGCCACCCGGTACTCGAACCCGCCCCCCCTTCCTCTTCGGACCACCGCTACTCCCACTCAGGCCCAAGGGGCACCTCCCCTACAACGCCCAGACGAGCGGGAGAGCCCCGCCCTCACTGCTGACAATCTAGCGGGGCCTATGGAGGAGGGTGTAGCAGAGATACCACCAGCCATAGGAGAGAGCCTGCCCCAGGGAGAATCTTCCCTCCCTTATGCCACCCCACCGTTCCCCCCCAAGTCCCTGAGCCATCGCCTTTACTCCCTGACACGACCCTTGCTAACCAGCCCCCAGATGATGCCATGGAGGGCTGGGCCCTAGTCCAGGGGAAGCGAGGCAAGGGGAAGGCTCGAACTCCGCCTCATCTACCCGAGGTGGAGGCCCCCCGAAAGATCAGGAAGGGGGGCAACGATGCCGAACCTTCCGCTTTGCCCACGAGTGTGTCCCATCCACCGGTGTCAGCCAGGAAAGACGTGGCAGCACCGGAGGGTAGGGTCTCCCCTCCATGGGAGATCCTCCCCTCCGAGACCCTTGAGGAATCCCCTTCTGTCTTGACGCTACCCGAGGCAACCATCGGGCGGCGGAAAGTGTCCTCTCCTCCATGTTCGAGGAGATCGAGGCCTTAGGTCTGACCCCGGTCGCCCAGGGGGAGGACGACCTTTTGCCAGCAAATCTCAATCTGGGCGACCTCACTCCACCCCTCTTTTCCCCATGCTCCCTCCCCTTAACTGCTGCTCCCGCTCCCACCTCCGAGGAGCCCCTGGACTCCTCCACCGACCCAGCCACTGATGGCACCCCGCTGATGACCACCGAGCCTGCTCAGGTGAGAGCCGGTGCCATGCGGCCGGGGCACGAGTCACCAGGGGCACCCCCTGTTGGTGCGGAGCAATCGACTTCCTTCCCGGGTGGGGGCCCTACAGAAAATAATCCACCTCCTGATGCTGTGGCCGCTAAATCCACCACAGAGCACGCGCCCAGTGTCACTGAGAGCTCCCTCCCAACCCCCTTAACCCTTGAGCCTGATCGGGAGGTGCCACCATCTAGCGGCTTGCCTCCCGAAACCCAGAACCTTGCCTCCACCCCTGCCCCTATCCAATTTACCTTCTGCAATGTCATTGGTGCCCCCGGGGCTGTCTCCTTCCCTTTCCCAATTGATGACCCCCAGGGAGCGGCCTTTGTGTTCTCCTGCCCCGACCCATTAGGAGCTGCTATTTTCCCTCCACCGCCCCCTATCGCCCCAGAGCTTGAGGCGGGCCTAGAGGCTCCAGCCCATCAGGCACCCTGTTGGGGGTCCGCACCCTGCTTGTCCGTTTTAGTGGACCACAGGGCTGCACCAAGGGCCCCGCCGGGGAACAACTGGAAAACCGTAACCCCCCCTTCCCCCCCATGAGCTGCGAGGAGAGCTGCGGAAGTTTTTAGAGGATGTCCGTGGCTCCCGCAACAAGGTACAGCTTGCTCTCCAGCGATGGGGGGACTTTTCTCAAATCCTCCAGGCCACAAGGGCCCTCATGGGGGAAGGTAAAGGGACGGGGAAGCAGGATGCCGCGGCCTACTGGCGGGTCCGTGTCTTCCGTGAACAATTACCTACGGGATGGGTCACGGACTGCTGCGTGGCCTGCTGGGAGACGGGAGCGTCCCTGCCAGTGAGGACCTCCCCCGACCCTCCCCATGACACCTCTCACCATAGCAACATTGAACACCCGGGGTTGTAGGATGGCTCTCCACAGGTCCCAGGTGCTCTCCTTCCTTCGGGAGGGAGGGCACTCTGGTTTTCCTGCAGGAGACCCATACAGACCCGACCACCGAAGACAGTTGACAGCTGGAGTGGGGGGACAGGGTCTACTTTAGCCATGCCATGGTTTGACAGCCTGTATTCCCCTGACCTATGGCCCAAGGTGCTAGGGGTCGCCGAGGCCGTGCCAGGTCACCTGCTGCATCTCCGGGTCCGTATGGAGTGGCTCATGGTTAACCTCGTTAACGTCTATGCCCCGACATCAGGCCCGGAGCGGCTGCAATTCTACCAGCGGGCGTCCGCCTTCCTCGGCACCTTAGATTCTCACGAGTGCCTGGTCCTGGGAGGGGACTTTAATACCACCCTCGAGGAACAGGACCGCTTGGGGACCTACCAGAGCCCGGCCGCCACAGACACCCTACGGGAGATAGTCGAACATCACTCCCTAGTGGACATCTGGCGTGACCACCACCCGGATGACTCTTCCACATTCACCTTTGTCCGGGTGGAAGCCCATCGGTCGAGCCACTCCCGGTTGGACCGCATTTATTTATCACGCTTCCATCTTTCACGAGCCCACTCCTCCAGCATTCGGCCGGCCCCATTTTCTGACCATCATCTAGCCACCGTGACAGCCTCCCTCTGTGCGGAGAGGCCGGGGCCGGCCTACTGGCATTTTAACAACAGCCTGTTGGAGGATGAGGGCTTCATGACGTCCTTCCGGGAATTCTGGCTGGCCTGGCGAGGGCAGTGGCATGCCTTTCCCTCGGCGCGGCGATGGTAGGACCTGGGGAAGGTGCGTCTGCTGCGACTACACCCGGGGCACCAGCCGCCGACGGAGAAATGCGACGATAGAGCAGTTGGAAGGGGAGGTCTTAGAGCTGGAGAGGCATCTGGCTGCCAGCCCCAAGGACCCGCTCCTCTGCGGAGCATGCCGGGAGAAGCAGGAGGAGCTCTGGGCCCTTGAGGACCATCGGGCCCGGGGTGCTATTGTTCGATCCCACATCCGCCTCCTTCGGGAGATGGATCGCGGCTCCCGCTTCTTCTATGCCCTGGAGAAAACGAGGGGGGCCAAGAAACACATCATCTGCCTCCTGGCAGAAGACGGCACCCCCCTCACGGAACCGGTGGAGCTGTGTGGGAGGGCCCGAGCCTTCTACACAAGTCTTTTCTCCCCAGATCCGACCGACCCTGGCACTTGTGGAGTGCTTTGGGAGGAGCTCCCTACGGTCAGTGCGAGCAACCGAGACCGGCTAGAGTTGCCTCTCACTCTGGCCGAGTTCTCGAAAGCCCTCCGACGTATGCCCACTAAAAAGTCTCCAGGTATGGATGGGCTGACCGTGGAGTTCTACCGCGTGTTTTGGGACGTCCTCGGCCCAGATCTAGTCACCGTCTGGGCTGAGTCTCTGCAGAGCGGGGTCCTCCCTCTTTTGTGCAGGCGAGCTGTGCTCGCCTTACTGCCAAAGAAGGGGGACCTTCGCGATTTACGAAATTGGCGTCCCGTCTCACTCCTCAGCACGGACTACAAAATCGTAGCAAAAGCAATCTCGCTGTGGCTAGCGTCTGTGCTGGCGGACGTGATCCACCCAGACCAGACCTACACCGTCCCGGACCGCAGTATCTTTGATAACCTATTTCTGGTTCAGGACCTTTTGGAACTCGGGCGTAGAGACAGTCTGTCGTTCGCCCTCCTGTCCCTGGATCAGGAGAAGGTGTTTGATAGGGTGGACCATGGGTACCTCCCCATGGGTACCTCCTGAACACTCTGCGAGCATTTGGCTTTGGACCTCAGTTTGTGCGTTTTCTCCGGGTGCTGTACACTTCCGCAGAGTGTCTGGTTAAGCTCAACAGGACCCTGACCGAACCGGTCAGCTTCGGGCGAGGAGTATGGCAGGGGTGCCCCCTCTCGGGCCAGTTGTACGCTCTGGTGATCCGCAGGAGGTTGACAGGGTTGGTGCTGCAGGAGTCAGAGCTGCGGCTGGTCCTGTTGGCGTACGCTGATGACGTGCTCCTCGTGGTCCCGGACTCGGGCGACTTGGCGCGAGTGGAGGCTTGCCAGGCCATCTATTTGGCAGCCTCCTCTGCCCGGGTCAACTGGGTCAAGAGCGCTGGCTTGGTGGTAGGAGACTGGTGGCAGGTGAGCTCCCTCCCACCCGTGCTTCAGACCATCCGGTGGAGCGCGGGTCCACTGCTCTACCTCGGTGTTTACCTTTCTGCCACGCATCCCTCTATGCCGGAGAACTGGGAAAATTTAGAGGGCGGGGTGATAGAGCGGCTCCGGAAATGGATGGGACTACTCCGATGTCTCTCCCTTCGTGGGAGTGTGCTGGTGCTTAATCAACTAGTCCTGTCCAAGCTCTGGTACCTGGTCCTGGCCCTGGGCTTCCTGACCAACCTCCGGACATCGATTCTGGGGTTCTTTTGGTCAGGAATGCACTGGGCCCCTGTAGGGGTTCTTCATCTACCCCTGAAGGAAGAAGGACAGGGCCTGAAGTGTCTGCACACTCAGGTCTGTGTCTTCCGCCTCCAGGCCCTACAGAGGCTCCTTTATAGTGCAGGCAGTTCGGCGTGGAGCATACCGGCGTGCATCATCCTGCGCCGCATCCGAGGGCTCCGATATGACCGGCAGCTCTTTTATCTCTGTCCAGGAGGTCTTCCGCAAGACCTCTCCGGGCTGCCGGTCTTCTACCAGGACCTCCTCCGGACTTGGAAACGGTTTTTAACGACCAGGTCCGTGGCGGCCACCGAGGGGGCAGATCTCCTCGCGGAGCCCCTGCTACACAACCCCCAGCTCCGTGTGCAGGTGGCGGAGTCCCGCTCGGTGCGCCAGAGTTTGATCGTGGCAGAAGTCACGAGAGTCAGAGACCTCCTGGACTATGACCAGGGAGACTGGCTGGATCCCCTGACGCTCGCTCTGCGCATGGGGCTCTCCAAACCTCGTACCCCCCCCCGGTGCGTACTTCAGGAGGTGAAGGCCGCTTTGCCGCCCGCTGCTAGAACTTACCTCGATCGGGTCCTGCTCGAGGGCACGCCCCGCCCACCCTCTACCCCAGGCTCGCCAGACCTTTTAATTGGACCCCTGCCCCGTACACCCAATCGACCCCCTCACCCCTTTACGGCGAGCCAGCTGCATGAACTGCAGCTGGTATGCTTCCAAACCGCGCCAAGGAAACATCTATACACGCTCGTGCTCCACACCCTTCATGCTCTCACCCTAGTATCCTGCCCCGACACAAAGTGGAGAGACCTTCTGCCACCTTTGGAGGGTGAGCAGCCCCGGTGGGCCTGCCTATATTCCACCTTGGTTCCGAGGCCCGTTGGGGACATCAGTTGGCGGCTTCTTCACGGAGCTGTGAGCAAGGGCACGTACTTGGCGCGGTTCAATGCCATCCCAGATACTTGTCCCTTTTGCAGTTTGAGGGAAACCCTGGCGCACGTATATTTGGAGTGCGCCAGGCTGCAGCCCCTGTTCCGGCTCCTCACAAATCTTTTATTACATTTTTGGTTGCATTTTTCCCCTCACCTTTTTATTTATGCACTCCCCATCCGTGGCCTCACAAAGTCGCGGGATCTCCTAGTTAACCTCCTCCTGGCCCTGGCTAAAATGGTCATCTATAAAACCAGAGAGAGGAGGTTGGCCGATGGAGTTTCCTGTGACTGTGAGGCCGTTTTCCGATCCTCGGTTCGTTCATGTATCCGGGTGGAGTTCCTCTGGGCGGTGTCCACCGACTCCCTTGATGCTTTTGAGGAGCAGTGGGCGCTGTCCGAGGCTCTCTGCTCGGTGTCCCCGTCCGGCTCCCTTTGTTTTGACCCTTTGATTGGGGGAGAGAGTAAGGGGCCCCAGCCATTGCTGCTGCAGACACCACCACCTTAGAGGGGTCCTTTCACACGTGGGTGCACGTGCCCCCCCCCCAGGTTGTCCACCCCACAACCTGCCCCTTTTGTTGGGTGCTTTCAGAGAATGGAATTGTTGGTGACACTCGGGTGTGGCGCCAGGTAACTCAAGGGGGTGGCAGACCTTGAGAGTCGATGAAGCCCCCTCACTCTGGACCACCAGGTAACTCGGAAGGGTGGAAGACCACAAGAGTCGAGGAAGCCCCCTGCTCTGGGCCCAGGCAAGCTTGAACACTTCCCTCCCCTGAAGCTAATGAGAAAACAACTGTGATTGGTTGCTGTGTTACACATTGCATATGCTGTTGTTTTGTTTTGTAAGTGTGTTATGCAAATAAAAAAAAATCGCAAAAAAAAAATTACTCTCCTAGTGCCATCTATATCCATCTGGCTCGACCCTGTCACATGAGTATAAAGTGAATCAAGAGAATCCAATATCCCATAGGTCATGTTCTAATTAAAATCCTTTCCAGCTTCCAGACAGTCAGGATTGAAAGCCTCAGTTCCCATCGGTATCAAGGAGAGACCACAGATTAGCTACAAGCACCAAAGCCACTGGATCAATATATGTGACCTTTTCAGACCAGCTCAACTATATTTATAACACTCCAATGAAGCAGTGCTCTGTGAATTTAAAAATAAAAATGTCATTCCAAAGAGCTCCACAAGGTACAGAGCAGTTTCAGCTCCAGATGGACTTTTCCTGCCAATTGAATGAAAGCCTCTGCGGCAGCTTTGCAACTCATCAGAAGTGCTCTAAGAGAACAGAAATATGTCTTGCTCTGAAATATGTTCATGATGCCAACAAGCTGCAACATGTCATTTTTTTTATTGTAAAATATGATACCAGGTGCCACCAACGGATGCATTCTGAACCATCCTGAAGTCTTGTGTATATGCTTGAAACACAGCTTCGTCCTGGTTCTCAGTTACATTAAAGACCCCCTTATACTACTTTGGCACCAAAAAGCAGCCTTAAATTGGGTGGAAAGAGCCCCTAGAGTATACCATTTGCACTGGGGGCATGACTGGCTGGTGTAGCACTGATATGAGGACCTTAAAATGACCCTGTTGGATCAGGGATTGGATCAGAGGCATGGTTGGCATGCACTGCACTATCAGTGGGATTTTCAAATGTACCTATGTAGTCCCACTGAAAGTCGCTGACACTTGTTCTCCTAAATCACACAAACACTTTTGCAAATCCTGACCTTCAGCTATTTCTTTTCTTCTCAGGGCCCCTATGTGGCCATGTGAAGCAGAGTGAAACGAGAGTAGCCCTGAGCCACCTTAACCATGCCTCAGCTGCAGGCATGTGTTAACTGAGAATTCGGCCAGTTGGGTCCACATTCAAAAGTGCTTTTAATGGTGCACAGTTGTTGCCAATACTTGTGCAATTGCGTTTGCTCAGAGTATGGCTTACCACTGTTGTAGCCTGCCCCACGTCACTCTTGACCATTGCTGCGCTAGTGCCGGTAGAAAGCACTGGTATGGCAGCTGCACCACTGCCTTTGGCGTGTCTCCCAGCATACTTTTATGAGGCTCCTACAGCTCTTCATGCGCTTACCCTGTGCAGTATCTCCAGCGCTTCTGACTGCAATGTTATGCACAAAAGTTTTCTGTTTACAGGGTGCAATGCAGCAGACTCAAGATTTATTTTATTTAAAAAAAGTAAAGAATCTTTTAATGTAATACTGCTGTTGTTCAGTTTTAGATAGCTGCTATCTTACACACTGAATCATTATTTATACAGGCCACAATTAAAAAAAACTTGGTATAGCAGCTCTCTAACTGTGGAGCTCTGCTTCCACAAACCCCATTTCACGGATCTGGGTGGGGAAGTCTGGGAATGCACTGGTACTGGAACAGCTAGAGGGAATTCTGTGTGCGATCACTGTAAATAGGTTTATGTTAACCAGATTACCCAGATTGTGGATACAAGGCACTAATACAAATTACAGGGGTACAACTCTGCTTTAACAAGGTTTTTGGGATTCTCATTCTTTAATGGTTCAGGCTGCATTTCCACATGCACATATTTATTTTTTTTTTAACTTTTCTTCTACTGTGGCTGGTAACCAAGGGAAACACATAAGAACCCCCCCGCATTGCACAGCTGTCTCTTGTGGAGCTGCCAGAAGGGGTATGGAGCATGTGTAAGTAATTGGCAATCAGTAGGGGAAATACCCATCCTGCACTGGGATAGCATTAGGCAGGATTGTAGCTTGTACCTCTGTGGAAGGCTTAGGTTAGTGAATAAAACTTCATGTGGCTGATTTTGAAAAAGAAAGACTGCCATAGATTCTAAGTGGATTGCAGAACTTCTGTGGGCTTGACAACTAGGGAGGCATCATTGGCTGGATAAGGAGCCATGTAAGTAACAAATGAGTATATGATATTAATGGTCTGTGATTTGAAGCACTATCATTTTCACTCCTCTTACCCTGTCTCTACTGGCTTGGTTGTAGTTTAGTCGCATGAGTTCTGCAAACCTCTGTTCATAAAGGTGAAGGAGCAGCACAAGGTAGAGACCTGAGTTCATTAGCTCACTTTGTGCCTGTGTGCAGAAGAGAGCCAATTTATTTACTGTTACTGTAACCCTGGTTTCTAAAGACCTTAAGGACTAGAACCAGTACACAGTTACTTCAGCCAGAGGCTATATTACCTCCTAAACTCATTTATTAACTCTAAACTATCTTCCTGGCTTGTATTTAATTTCTTAATTACTGTGAGTAGTGACTATCACATACAACAGCCTAGCATAAGGTCTCTGCACTGACATATGAGTGACCTGGCTTAGATTCCTGATCCAGTCTGTCAGACTCCAGGGCCAGTAGGGACTCCCAGCATTCCTAAAACACAACATACTAAGGACATAGAGTGGATGAGAGACCCAACACTGACCTTTGGCAGGCAATTAAAGGAGTAAAAGACTCTAAAGAGAGTCCTCTCTAAGGCTCACCCTTGGATTAGTAAATTCCAGAGGGGGTGGGGGCACTAAGGTCAGAAGGGACCCTTATTATCATCTAGTCTGATCTCTGGTATAAAACCGACCTTAGAATTTCATCTAGAATGTACCCTGCGATCACATAGGAAGGAAATGTAAAGAGGAAAAAATCAGTTGGGATCCATACAGGACAAAATAGGGAGAAAACAAATATAAATTAACTCCTTGGCACAAGTAATGGCAAATCTCAGCTAATAATTAACAAAAAGATAAAGCTATGCCATCTTAAACTGCTGTATATTTTGGCACATATCAAATACAATACAGATCATCAGGTCTAATAAGCAAATGAGGAGTGGGCCTTTCCATAATTAGATGGAAGTTCTCCAGGGAAAACCATAAGTGTGGAGAACTCAGCATATGGCACTCTTCCCTTTCAGTGCTACACCATGGAGTAGAGTATGCTATGCTGCTGGATGTTTCAGCTTTCTAATATGATTGAAATTTGAGGTCCTGACCATTTGTGGGCATTAATGATCTCACAGCACTTGTAGCCATCACAGGAGTGCTGACAACCCACTGTCTTGGCTGCACTCTGGGTAGGTAATTAATTCTGCCTCCCCAAAATCCCCCTCTGTAGCTGAATGTTATTAATTGTGAATCTAATCATTCTGCAGAACAAAACATAAGAATTATTTTGCCTGGCTTTTGACTATTTTTTTGTTTACATTTTATTCTCTGTAATTTAGTGCATCAAGCTGCCAATGGTGAAAAGAATCACTGAAATTAACAATAATAACAATTTCCCTCCAAATACACTTTCATATTGCTAGCTCAGAATGGCAGCCATCTTTCCAGCTCAGAGAAAATTACATGTCACTGCTGAAGCAGAGATTTTTTTTTTTTAAATGATAAATTAAATTTTTTAATGGGGCACACTGAACACTAAATGAACCCTTGAAGTTACTGATAATAGTGCTGGATCTAAGCAGCATGTTCTTGATTAAGAATATTGTCTTAAAAATTAAGCATTCAGGTACAGTAGTCCCTGAGAGGCATAGCCTAAGCACAGGACCAGGAGACAGGTACTCATCAATGCTAATTCCTTCTCTGAACTTGAGCAAGTCACTTGGTCAAACTTTTTCAACAGTATCCTCTGTCAGTGCTACCACTATAATAAACCTAAGAGATGCTCATTAATCTGGAAACTACAACCTTCCTTAAACTACAACATTCATCTGCATGGCTTAGCACTTACAAAATCTCCTCAAATCATTTTTTTGGAAACTGTATCTTCATTGGTTCTTTTGGTGTTTATGCTTGTTTGGGTTTTTTGTTCCATTCAGAGAGGGAATTATATTCCAAGCCATGATGTTCTACTCTGCTCTTTCAATGGGTATCTACAGACAATCTCATTCTAAGTGAACCTTTATATTCCTATACATTTTACAGCACAATGGCAAATCAATCAGCTAGAAAATAGCTTGGTGGTATCACTTCTGTCAAAGCATGCTGGGAAATCATTTACTTTTTTATAACTAAATAAGGCCTAGAGCAATGCAGATGGGGAAATATACACTGTTTACTGCAAATAATTTTGAGAAACACAGTCTGGTAGAAGTGGCTATCTTCTACAAATCAGTGGGAAAGACTCTGGCACACTGCAGTATTTATTTAGATTTCTATAAATGCTAAATAGCATATCTATCCATATGTTTTAGGTGCTTTTGGCATAACTAAAATACATCACAAATAATACTTAAAAGTGCATCAGTACAAACATATAAATCACAGATATATAAATCACAACCAGCAAGCAAGACCTCCCACCAGCTTAATTCCCCTTATCTCTCCAACAATTACTCATCCTTACAATTCCAGCCATTTTCAAATGCCTAGGAAAAGAGATGAGCTTTGCAGTATGCCCTTAAATATGAAATTTGATGTGTTGAATTGTCAAACTACCCAACATAGGTACAGCCTGTAATTCTGTAAAACACTTTAAAGTTTGAGAAAGGGTGTGTGTGCTTATCACTTTAATCTGTTTATGGTTCTGTGTGATTATTCCGGAGTGTAGAGGCTCTGCTATTTGACATAGTGCTTGCTTTCACATATTTTGCCACTCCCTCACCAGCATGACCTACCCTGTCATTCCTGTCTCCCTATATGAACAACATTTATTTTGTTTCTGAACAAGCTGACCCCCATCACCATCTTATAGTACAGTATTAGAACTCTATGCTTGGGATAATTATCTTCTGGAAAATTAAGCAGATTACTCTTTTTGGCAGGCATAAAGCTAAAAAAACCCTAAATTTATTGTGATGCTAGGTTTGTTTTCTTACAGCTCTCAATATCTCTGTGTCTTACCCCTGAATTTTTCTGTTTAAAATGAATTTATTCAACTTGTTTCACAAACAGCACTTTAATATTAATAATGGGATGATGTTCAATTCCTTGAAATTAAAAAATCCACCTGAATCTTCTCCTTGTCTGTGTTTTTTAAATTGTAAGATGCTGAAGAGAACAACGAACCTTGGCTAGTCTTCCCCTCAACAGGCTTTCACGCTGCAATGTCATCTCTACCTAGCAAACAAGAATGTTATTCCCCATCTCCAAATGTAATTACAAACTTCCTTCACTCAAAGCCTCGTGATATTGGGCAGTTTTGTGAAATGAACTGCGATTATTATTTTCAGACTCTTATTACTCGGGCTTTTTTACATGTCTTTAAATCTGCGTAAAGAAAAATATCTCTTCCTTGCAGTTTAGCTGGCTTCAGTGTATGATGGCAGATCATTACACACACACAGTACTGCAAGCCAGCAATACCAAAATAGGATTACAGGCCTTTATTTGGAAAGAGTCAGTTTCTTACCTGAGACTGTTGGTGATTTCTGTAATAGTCATTCACATCAAAATCATCCAGATCAGCTATCAGGCTCTGCTTACACAGTTCACAAGTTTTCACTGCCCCCAGCTCAGCACCTGAAATTAAATGAGGAATTAAATACAGTGTTGAACTTATAAGTCCATATTGAGCACAGTGTCTCTGTATATTACAAAATCACTACTATATGGAACCTTTATTTTTAAGCCATTTTTTACTCAAGGTTGCCAGCTCTGAATCTAAATTCCATTGAACTCTATTCTAATCATGCCCATTATTATGTGAGCTTTGTATAATGGTTTTAAATACTAGCTGTATTGTCTATAACTCTCCATGTGATGTATAACAGTTTACAAAACTGTAACTGATATGGGTTACAAATGCAGGAGTTATGAGATGCATACCTTGATCAGTATGGTTTATTTGACATAGAAAAGTAATATTTATGTACATTTGTTTCAAACAAATGGATATAAGTTCAATTAATGTAAGTGGCCATTCACAACATTTCAGGGCCTGATTTCCAAGATTTCCAGCACCCACAACTGGGACCAGATTTTCTGATGAGTTCAGTTCCCATTTAGGTTCCTAAATAAAAGCCAGATTCTCAAAAGTCCATTCTGAAACCACTCCCATTGTGACACTTTTGGCCAGACTTTCAAAATTGTTCAGGAACCAACATGCACCCAGTATGTTGAGATCTTTTGGAAATCTGGCTTTTCAGTCCAGTGCCTAACTGGAAGCTCAGCTTTTCTGAAAATCTGGCCCTAACTATATGGGCCTGGCCCATAGGGACCAACTCACTCAAGACTGACAGTATGATGTGAAATACTCTTTTCTCTTGCTTGTTATCTATAAATGTATGTTATACTGTAGAAAAATTAAAAAAGAGTCCAAGATAGATTCTCCCCCTCCCCCTTGTAAATTGAAGAGTCAACAGGCAGAGTTGAAAATGGTGAGTAAGATCTAACTCAGAGGGTCAGTTTTCTTTCTGGCAGGCCATTTCATTAGAGGAATCTTTGTAACAAGCCCTCTCTCTTATCACCATTTGCTTCTCCAAGTCCTTAATTCCACAAAACACTAGAAGTCGGATTATAGTCCAGGAACCACATTTGAAAAACGACACCTCCAGATAACCAGTAAAACGCTTCTATTTGTATTTATTTGTTTTGAAGTCTCCCGGAATTTTGCCACTGACTCCAGTGAAAACGAGACTGGACACTCTGGCTATTCTCTTTGACTGCATAGTGAGACCTCTACCTTCTGAAATGCAATTTCATTCACTGAACTGGTGAGGATAGTGGTGAAAAAGAGAAAAGGTCCAGGAAAATGCCACGTGAGTCTCAAGTAAAATATAACCATAACATCCACATATCAAGTCTCTGCGCTTACGGCCTGGTCAATACCAACCAAATAAAGGTCCAGTGTGCTGCCTAGTATTTTCACTGGATCATAGAATCATAGACTATCAGGGTTGGAAGGGACCTCAGGAGGTTATCTAGTCCAACCCCCTGCTCAGAGCAGGACCAATCCCCAATTAAATCATCCCAGCCAGGGCTTTGTCAAGCCTGACCTTAAAAGCTTCTAAGGAAGGAGATTCTACCACCTCCCTAGGCAACGCATTCCAGTGTTTCACCACCCTCCTAGTGGAAAAGGATGTCTTTCCTCCCCTTCCTGCCCAGCCCCCATCAACAAAGAAGGGAACAATCGGCTTCAGTTGCTTTCCACCATAAAAATGACACGGAGACACACCTCAATAAAGAGGAGGAAATTAATAAAATCCTTTAAAAAACCTCAAGCAGATTTTCACCCCCAAATGAAAGAAACTCTAGAGACTCCATGAAATCCTCTTGAAACTTTGCTATTGCCATTGATTTTTTGTGTGTGGAAGGCAGTCAGATATTGTGGTGATGGGTGCCTGTATAAAACTCTAAGATAGAACAATGGGTTCCAGTTGCTTTGGGGCCCACTGTATTATATTTAATATGTGGTTAGAAGGACACATGCTTTTAAACTATACTATAACTTTTCTTGGGCATTGAAAATAATCCAAGGTTATTACAGATACTCAGATCAGGGCCTTGCCCTAAAGACAAACACCTTTTTTTTTTTAAATCCTTTGCTGACCAGAAGTCCCACTTCTGCCCATCCAAACACATAGCTAATCAAATGCCAAATGAATTTCCAGTATACTATCTGAACACTCTCTCCCCTTGCTAGTGTTCTTTCTCACTCTGGCTCCCAAGCTGGCTGGCTGAACTCTCCCTGAACCCAGGGCAGGATCTGTGGAAGATGAGGGAAGTAGCTCACTCCCCTGATCCTGGGGTCAGTCAAGAATTTGACCAAGGATTAAGAATCTGCATTTAACTGCTACATCCTGTGCTGATGAAGAATAAAACAAGGTTGGTGTGGGCTCCTGTCTTCTTGAATCTAAGAAAAGAATTTTTGACACATATCTAAACAGTAAGTTCTCACAATACATTGAATTAAGTGATAACAATAAGCAAGTTTATCTCTGGAGGCTGAGATCTGAGTCTGTGACTCTTATATGACACTGACTCCTCTCCTTCATTGCTAGCTGCTAAATTGCACTAATAGGCAGCTAAAACACATACATGTATGCTCAATATTCCTTTTCCATGCAAGCAATGGCTTAATTGATGTGTGATTTCAAATGTAAGGGGGAGTGGTTCACAAGACAATCTTTGTATTAAAATATGGTCCATATTATGCAAAACTTTGCAAAACCCTGCTTTGCAATTCACATTTATAGCACTATAATGTTGTTGATCTTCATTCAGGACAGGAATAGAAATAGAATACCAGGAATGTTTCATTTTAGTATTAATATGTCAATACCAAGGTGGGGGATGAAGATCAGGGAAGCTTGCATAGCAATAATTTGCAGTGTACCTTTCTCTAGCTATCAGTTATTTTCATGAGCACTAAAATTCATTGTATGCAGGTTCCTTCTCCCCCTACTTCAATATTTTTTAAAAACACATGTTTTTCTCACTTTATGGATTTGTCATTCAACATGCTCCCTTTCCTCCCCATTAATTAGTCTTACATGTGAAGTTTATGGATCCTACAAAATTTGTTGTTCACATGATGCTGCTAGTAATGTGTAAATCTCTCAGCCTTTGGTGTGTGTGTATATATATAAATTGGCTTATTTTATATGGTAAACTCTGGAAATTTAGAATTTTAGTTCTGGCCATTGGTCAACAGATGAGCACAAGTCTAAGCAAGGCCATCAGATATTTGCGGTTATTTGACCTAATTTTTGCATTGTGGAAAAAGACTGAAATGTTGACAAACCTATGGGATAAATTCATCCCTGGTGCGTAACGCCACTGATATTACCTGATATAGCTCCACTTATGTCAGGGAGTGATTACAAAGGTGAATTTGGCCCTCATATCATGAGGTTTCTTAAACTAGTGACATGCTGTTGCACTTGTAGTACTCTCTTCTCACATTCCTACCTGATTTTATCTTAGCTTTCAGCCATGTTTTTAGACATTCCTGATGAACAAACTGTAGGGTTCCTACGCACCCACATGGTTCTACCAGTGGATTTGTTAAAGAGCCCCCAGCAATCTGACATATTCGGCATTGGTCTCCTTCCTCTTCTGAGTCTTCGGCCAGTAGACTAAAGACACAATAGAACAAATCAGAAATATTCTTTCACCAAACTCTACAGTCTAACATTAGAATTAATTTATACTTTAATTAACATGTTTTGGAGGGGGGGGTTAAAGAGGCTTCCCTAAACATCTTTCAATATATCTGTGATCTGAACAAATAATATCCAATAGGTTGCAATTACTATTCACTGTCAAACTTAAGATGTGCGGGGGGGAGGAAATCTTGTTGTTTCTAAATCCTCGTTTTTTTTTAAATTTTTGAATCCATGATTGACAGTGTACAGCTCAGAAACTACAGCCACTGTTTTTTATACAAGAACCACATTGTGTTGCTCTCAACCCCTGCAGAACCAGTTAGGGTGTGGTAGCTAATGCGTACTGCCTTATTTGCAAAGCTGTGATGTGTTGAAATCAAGGAAACAAATGGAATACAATTTTTTTTTTAAGGGGAAATATATTTTAACTAGAAGGAAAAGGACCAAAACAGTGTATGGGGACGAGAGGATATTTAATGACTCCCTAATTACAAACAATGGAGAAAAATGTGATTTTAATTTTTTTTTAACTAAACTACAATCAACACTTCTTGCATGCATCAAAATGACCAGAAAGGATTCACGTTCAAGGACTAAAATTCTAAACAACAAAACAACTGAGAACTGGATTGATTTTAGTTAAACTTGGCAAACTCATCATAAACAGATTTTCTGAAGGTGAAAAAGCAACTCAAGAAATACCCCTGCTTTCCTTTTATGGTGATAAAATATGAGACCCTATAGAGTTATATACAGCATTTTAGACACCTGTATAACTTTAGAAAACTGGACAGTCCTCAGGTATACATCCTTTGGTGATGATTGGACAGATTGAGACAGTAGGAGAAGCTTCTATCTCTAGGACTCCCACTTCCTTCCTAGCCTGCCCTTCCAACATGATTCATCTCCCTCTGCTACTAGTTTTCTAGCAATCCCCTGGGTTAAGAGCTTGCAGGGGGACAGAAGATGGTATTAGGAAGTCAAGCAAGCATATGAAAGTGGCAGTGCAGATATCTGGGGCTGTGTAGCAGAGTGGTCACCCTGCTCTGGCCCTGAAGGGGTTAAAACAGCCCTGGGGAGCCAACAGTAAACGCAACCCTGGAGAGGGCTGGGAAAAGCTGAGTGAGTAGCTGACCACAGGTGTGGCCAGCTCAATCAGGGCCCTATAAGAGGGCTGTGGGCCAGAAGCAGAGGAGTCTAACTCTAGGCCTGGAATGGGAAGGGCTAGCTGCTTGGGGGTAAGGTACCTAGAGCAGAGCAGAGCAGAGCCGTGCCGTGCCGTGCCAGGTAAAGGGAGCTGAGGTACTCCAACCCCAGGCTGAAGGCCTTGCTAAAGGCCAGGAAAGGTACTGGGTCTACAGAGGTGTAGCCTGGGAATAGGCAGAGGCAGCTAGTCCTACGCCCCTTGCCAATGAAGAGTGGCCATTACGGACTGCAGTCTGCCCCAGTGAGCAGGGGCTAGATAATGACTGGCAGTAGCCACTGAGGCAAGGTGGGTTTAGAGGTTGTAGGTTCCCCTGGGAGGGGAGACCTAGAGTGTGGGAGCATTGCCGGGGGCAGGACACCAAGGTAAAGGGGCACCGCTGTCTGGGAGGGACACGGATGCCAGCAGCAGGCGAGACACCGGCCTGCAGAGGGTGCTCTGAAGGCTGGAAAGAGCTAATTCCTGAGACAACCAGCAGGAGGTGCTGCACCAGTGAATCTTCGCTTCGCCACAGGCCGGTAGCTGTAAGGAGGTGGGTGAAAAAGCCAGAGTCTGTTACAGCCTAGTTGGTGGGTGAGGCTTTTTAGAAAGGGGGTGGGGAATTAAGAAGTGGACATGTTGGGCTAAGTATTCTAAGGGTTAACACCTTTTGAAATAAAGCATCTTTGTTCTTCTACGTGTCCAGTTTACATTCTGGTACTACTGTATGACTCAGAGCTATGTCACTTCTGTTAAGTGCAAAAACTGAATATGTGGCCAGTTGGTTTATGTTCTGGGGGAGTAGAAAGATGGGATGGAGAGGCACATTTTCATGAAAACATCTTTGTTCTTAATTGTTGAAATGACTGCTTGAGAAAAAGAGCAGCTTGCTGATTACAGTCAGCAGCAGGAAACCCAGAGTTGACCAATATGCCTATATCAGAAAGTCTTTTCAGCCAAGGAAATTAGTTTTAGGGAAGAAAGTGGAGAAACTGGGTCAGCTAACAAGTTTTTAGAACAGACAATCCTCTTAACTTCCTTAGCATCTGTATGGATGGCTTCTTTTTATCTATATTCCTTCCATAACCAAAAACTTGGTCTAAAAGAGATTAAGGATGGCTATGATACCCTAAAAAGCAAGAAAATAATAATCTTAGCCACCTCTTAACTGTATCCTAATGCCCACACAGCACACTTCCACTGACAGTGACAGACTCCAGATCATCCAAAGGAATTTACTTCTGCCTTCAACTGATAAAGAAACATACAGCAAAGAACACATTCATCTCCTCCACAGTATTACACAAACCTTAATTACAACCTCAGCAACATTAGCAAATATTCCAGGTTGACACAAGGTAAGTGTCGTGTGTCAGTGGGAGAAGCATCAGGATACAATCTATTTTGTAGTAGTGAAATGGCAGTTCTCTTCAACAGCCTGTGTTCCATTGGAAACAATAAGTACGGCCATTTTTACTAGTGGCGCATATGTGTGCATGCGCACACGCGCCCTACTAAAACTAAAAGCAGCTTCAGTGTCACTGTAAGTTATGAAAACTGGCAAGCATTTGAGTAAGGGAAAATTGTAACTATAATGGGCAATATGTGGGGGGTGGGAAGGGGTTACGACCTAATTCTTCACCTGTGCACACAAAGGTAGCTGGCAATGAGTTTTAACGATATGGAAATTTTGAAAGATTATAAAATCCAGCCATTTGTTACCAAAGGGGATCCAAAAGGCCAAACACTGGGCAACCTTAATATAAACAAATACAAATATAATATTGAATTCCACGGAGCTCTCCATTTAACTATAGAACTGCGTGTTAATGTGAAATCATGGATGTGTGACCTGTAGAATTACACTGTTACGAGTTAAGCTAAGCCTCATTAAAATTGGGGTATGCAACTGCCATCCTTCATTTAAGATTGCTGTAAGAAATAGTCAGATCCTTTTATGAAACAACAAGTCTCAACCCCAAACAGAAGTGCATGTCACTGCCCAAAACACATGCACATGCACATGTGAGGTTGCTTGGGAATTTGAACTAACTGGGTGGAGGGGGGCTTCCCAGGGACTGTTTTAGTAGAGTAGTGTGTATGTATGAGAGAGAGAGAGAGAGAGGCAGGAGAAACTCCAGGGAAGAGGAAGAAAGCCAGGTGTTGCCTGAACAAGCACAGAGTATGGCCGTGAGAAAAACCTATTGAAAGAGCTTTTAGGCTGAATGGGCTTAGAGCTATGAGCAAAGAAAATATCGCCAGTTGTTTGTTTTTCCTTCTGTGTTCAGGGAAACAGGACTTAGATGTTCTTTGGAAATAAAAAGGATTGCTTCAAAGGTACCTGCCTCCATCATCAACTTCTCCTCCCAATGGAAACAACCCGCAGGGCCTCAAACTTTGGCTAATTGCTCATGTCAAAAGGGTAACAATATGTATTTCTCACCTCTCCTGCAGTTTCTTAAGCTTCTCTGGGTCTGCATGTTTGTTTGTTTCCTTTGCACTTGTGGTATCACATGCTGTCATGCTGCTCATAGCACTACTTTGATTTTGTAAATCAGACACTGCCAGCAAAGCAAGTGGTAATTGATCATGTAATGTGCCAGCCATGTGAAGGTGGGCTGTGAAATCTGTTTGAAACAAAGATGGGTTGGAAGAATCTATAGATAAAAAAGAACTATGTGAATTTAATAAGTTCTCTTCATCATGTAAGGCAGCATTTGGAGATGCACTCTTTAAACCATTATCTATACTATCATCCAGTAGGCTATTATCTTCAGGTGTACTGACTATAGGGGATGAAGATTCATAACTTTCTGCAGCAGAAAAAGAATCTCTACTTCTTATAGGAGACAAGGGTCTACGAACATTAAACCTTGAACTTCCATCCAAATCCAATACTTGAGATGATACAGGTGTCAAGCTCAAATCTGTTGAGACTTCAGCTCTAGGTGCAGATTGTATTAATGATCTTGGAGCATTATATGCAGAATACAATAATCGTCTATGAACTGTTGACCTTGCAGAAGTAAGGAGATCAGTATAATGCCTCTGATTGCTTTCACAGGCTTGCAATTCTCTGTTATAAATATTGACACTAGGCCTATCTATAGAGCTAATGTTATTAAGAGTCTCAGCAATAGGAGCGCTGCCTGGTCTGCTTTCAGCTCGTGAGCTTCTTGAGCTAAATAATGGAGTTTCATTTTCATTTTTATTGCAATCAGCACCTTCAGAAGAATTCCCATCTGGAGTGTAAGACTTTCCATAGTCACTAGAGTTTCTTCGCCTTAATGAAGACTGTTCAACAGCTGTGTCCATTACATTGTGTTGTCTTAATGGTCCATGAGAAGATTCAACTCTTCTCGATGAAATGCTTCTATCGTATCCAGCTTCTTCAGAGTTACATTGTTCATCTTGTGCCAAGGATGTTCCACTAAATTTGCTAATTTGTCCTAGAGGAGTAGGAGAGTGATTTAGATTGAAAGAAAGGAATTCTTTCTCTAATATATCCTCTTTAGTATCATTTTCTTCATAGGAATCTTCCATGTTTAAGCAACGCATAGAATAAAAGTTTTCATCTCTAAACCTCAAAGGGGCCATTTTAGTGGGTATAAGAGATGGACCATGTGACTCATTTGAGACAAAGGAACCATGAGCTCCCTGTAAGATAGATGCACATGATAGAGTTGGAGACTGCTGAGCCTGTGGAAGAATACTTCCTGTTTTGCTATCTTTGGCTAGATCTTTACGATCAAGATTTAGCTTAGAGGAATGGATTAAATTCCTTCTCTCTTGAGATCTCTTCTTGTTCGTGAGCGTAGTTTCATTTGTCACTCCAAGATCTGCAGTGAAAACAAAATCAACTTTCAGCATTTGATCCTTTTTGTTTCTAGTGCCTAACACATGCTCTAAATGGCGATTTCTTACTACTGCTGTTCTGGTATTGATGTTATGACATATTCAGTTATAGGTAACTGCAGTTCTAGTGCACTTTAACACAATTAGTAGACTTTATTCATAAACTCTTCTAGGGTTCAGACAAGAAGTCAATATTACTTTGCTATCTGGATGCCTGTAAGACCACATAAAGGAAATTCATAAATCATGCTAAATGGTGAACTAGCACTTCCAGAGGTTCAATTAACACGTCTCCTTCCGAGCACAAATATTATCCCACCTACTACTTGCATTCAATGTGTAGTTCCAGAAGGAACTGCCCTTTTGTGATCAACAGAAATTATCACAATGTTTTTAGATTTTTTTTTTTCTGTTCAAAATTTGTAGTAATACTTATTATTTGCAAATAGCATCATAGCACCTCTGTCTCAGGCTTTCAAAGCTCTTCACAAACTGAGTAGGTATTATCCATGTTTTACAAATGGAAAAAGTGATACAGAGATGAAATGACATGCCGAAAGTCATACAGCTTATCAGCAGTAGATATGCAAACAGATTCTCTGTCACCCATTCTAACCACCAAATAATACTCCTTCCCACGTGATTTGTACTGTGGGTAAAAGGGGTCAGAATGACATCCCTGAAATCCTCTGTGCTCATTAGTGACTGTATCCTAGAGGATCACCCACCTGTAGGGAGTTAAGAATAGTTCATTCTCCAAGACCCATCTAATTCTTGGTTGCTAAGTGCAACATAAAATGCCAGTTGTGGTCATAGCAATTGTTTCTAACATGGATGTCTAGAAACAGGACTGAGACATGCTGATTTCACAAAGACCACTGAACAGCAATCACTTACTTTTAGTCACCATTAATCTAGCATGAATGAGAATCAAGGACCAAGACCTGAAAAAGATGTCTGATATAGCCTGTCCTCCATTGCAGTATCCAAAAGAGCCAATTTAGTTTCTCTAGAAGAGGGCAGACATCAGTCATAGGGGGAAGGCATCCTTTGTCAAAACTTTCCAAGTATGAATAAAAAGTGAGTAAGAAAATGGAACTAGTTCCTGTGTGTATTCTAACATCTTCTCACATTACATGAGTGTGTTAGGGAATGAGCAAAGAACCGCTATTAAGGGCACTGTCTAATAAAAGTGCATACGCTTATCACTGCTTCCTCTCTCTAAATTACAAGCAACTTCTTCCTGAGAAGTGCTCCTACAATTCCCACTGCCTTCAACAGGAGAACACAGATGCATCCAAGGCATCTGTGGTTTTTATCTATGACCATATGCTTTTTATTTCTTTTATCACAGCACACAGTATGGACTCAGGGAGACCAATTGCTTTTAGAGGAGGGAAAACAGATTATGTTCACCTCAGACTTTTCACAGATCACCAGATTCATAGATCTTAAGGTCAGAAGGGACCATTATGATCATCTAGTCTGACCTACTGCACAATGCAGGCCACAGAATCTCACCCAACCACTCCGGCAATAAACCTCTCACCTATGTCTGAGCTTACTGAAGTCCTCAAATCATGGTTTAAAGACTTCAAGGTGCAGAGAATCCTCTAGTAAGTGATCCATGCCCCATACTGCAGAGGAAGGCGAAAAACCCCCAGGGCATCTTCCAATCTGCCCTGCAGGAAAATTCCTTCCCGACCCCTAATATGGTGATCAGCTGAACCCTGAGCATGTGGGCAAGATTCACCAGCCAGATACCCAGGAAAGAATTCTCTGTAGTAACTCAGATCCCACCCCATCTAACATCCCATCACAGGCAATTGGGCCTATTTACCATGAATAGTTAAAGATCAAAATCACATTATACCATCTCCTCCATAAACTTATCAAGTTTAATCTTGAAGCCAGATAGGTCTTTTGCCCCCACTGCTTCCCTTGGAAGGCTATTCCAGAATTTCACTCCTCTGATGACAGGTTTCAGAGTAACAGCCGTGTTAGTCTGTATTCGCAAAAAGAAAAGGAGTACTTGTGGCACCTTAGAGACTAACCAATTTATTAGAGCATAAGCTTTCGTGAGCTACAGCTCACTTCCTCAGATGCATATCGTGGAAACTGCAGCAGGCTTTATATATACACAGAGAATATGAAACAATACCTACTCCCACCCCACTGTCCTGCGGGTAATAGCTTATCTAAAGTGATCATCAGGTGGGCCATTTCCAGCACAAATCCAGGTTTTCTCACCCTCCACCCCCCCACACAAATTCACTCTCCTGCTGGTGATAGCCCATCCAAAGTGACAACTCTTTACACAATGTGCATGACAATCAAGTTGGGCTATTTCCTGCACAAATCCAGCAGGAGAGTGAATTTGTGTGGGGGGGGTGGAGGGTGAGAAAACCTGGATTTGTGCTGGAAATGGCCCACCTGATGATCACTTTAGATAAGCTATTACCAGCAGGACAGTGGGGTGGGAGTAGGTATTGTTTCATATTCTCTGTGTATATATAAAGCCTGCTGCAGTTTCCACGATATGCACCTGAGGAAGTGAGCTGTAGCTCACGAAAGCTTATGCTCTAATAAATTGGTTAGTCTCTAAGGTGCCACAAGTACTCCTTTTCTTTTTACTCCTCTGATGGTTAGAAACCTTCATCTAATTTCAAGTCTAAACTTCCCGATGGCCAGTTTATATCCATTTGTTCTTGTGTCCACATTGGTACTGAGCTTAAATAATTCCTCTCCCTCTCTGGTATTTATCCCTCTGATATATTTATAGAGAGCAGTCCTCTATCCCCATAGCCTTCTTTTGGTTAGGCTAAACAAGTCAAGCTCCTTGAGTCTCCTTTCATAAGACAGCATTTCCATTCCTCGGATCATCCTATTAGCCCTTCTCTGTACCTGTTCCAGTTTGAATTCATCCTTCTTAAACATGGGAGACCAGAACACAGTATTCCAGGTGAGGTCTCACCAGTGCCTTGTATAATGGTACTAACACCTCCTTATCTCTACTGGAAATACCTCGCCTGATGCATCCCAAGATCGCATTAGCTTTTTTCACAGCTATATCATATTGGCAGCTCATAGTCATCCTGTGGTCAATCAATACTCCAAGGTCCTTCTCCTCCTCTGTTACTTCTAATTGATGCATCCCCAACTTATAACTAAAATTATTTTTATTAATCCGTGTCAGGGTTCCTTCCCCACTCTGAACTCCAGGGTACAGATGTGGGGACCCACATGAAAAACCCCCAAAGCTTATTCTAACAAGTTTAGGTTAAAAACTTCCCCAAGGTACAAACTTTGCCTTGGCCTTGAACAGTATGCTGCCACCACCAAGTGTTTTAAACAAAGAACAGGGAAAGAGATCACTTGGAGACGTCTTTTCCCCAAAATATCCCCGCAAGCCCTATACCTCCGTTCCTGGGGAAGTCTTGATAATAATAATCCTCACCAATCTGTACAGGTGAACACAGACCCAAACCCTTGGATCTTAAGAACAATGAAAAAGCAATCAGGTTCTTAAAGAAAAGGTAAAAGAATCACCTCTGTAAAATCAGGGTGGAAAATATAGAGTATTCACATTCAAAACACAGAGGATCCCCCTCTGGGCAAAACCTTAACGATACAGAAAATGGGAATAAACCTCCCTCTTAACACAGGGAAAATTCATATAAACTAATCTACTTTGCCTGGCTTACCTATACGGTTGCAAAATTGGAGACTTGGATTAGGATGGGTTGGAGAAGATGGATTTCTGTCTGGCCTCTCTCAGTCCCAAGAGAGTACAAAAGGTAAACAAACAGCACAAACAAAAGCCTTTCTCCCCCTGCCAAGATTTGAAAGTATCTTGTTCCCTTATTGGTCCTTTGGGTCAGGTGCCAGCCAGGTTAACTGAGCTTCTTAACCCTTTACAGGTAACAGGATGTTGCCTCTGGTGAGGAGGGATTTTATAGTACTGTATACAGAAAGGTGGTTAACCTTTCCTTTATATTTATGACATGCCCCCCAAATCACAGATAGGGTGAAACACTGGCTGTGATTTCTTCCTGGAGCTCTAGGAGAAAACAGTTAAGACACATAAAGAAAAGGAGTACTTGTGGCACCTTAGAGACTAACCAATTTATTTGAGCATGAGCTTTCGTGAGCTACAGCTCACTTCATCGGATGCATGCCGTGGAAACTGCAGCAGACTTTATTTATACACAGAGAATATGAAAAAATACCTCCTCCCACCCCACTGTCCTGCTGGTAATAGCTTATCTAAAGTGATCATCAGGTGGGCCATTTCCAGCACAAATCCAGGTTTTCTCACCCTCCACCCCCTCACACAAATTCACTCTCCTGCTGGTGATAGCCCATCCAAAGTGACAACTCTTTACATAATGTGCATGATAATAAAGTTGGGCCATTTCCTGCACAAATCCAGGTTCCCTCACCCCCCTTCCAAAAACCACACACACAAACTCACTATCCTGCTGGTAATAGCTCATCCAAAGTGACCATTCTCCCTACAATGTGCATAATTAAGGTGGGCCATTTCCAGCACAAATCCAGGTTTTCTCACATCCCCCCCACCCCCATACACACACAAACTCACTCTCCTGCTGGTAATAGCTCATCCAAACTGACCACTCTCCAAGTTTAAATCCAAATTAAACCAGAACATGGGGGGGTTAGGAAAAAACAAGGGGAAATAGGCTACCTTGCATAATGACTTAGCCACTCCCAGTCTCTATTTAAGCCTAAATTAATAGTATCCAATTTGCAAATGAATTCCAATTCAGCAGTTTCTCGCTGGAGTCTGGATTTGAAGTTTTTTTGTTTTAAGATAGCGACCTTCATGTCTGTGATTGCGTGACCAGAGAGATTGAAGTGTTCTCCGACTGGTTTATGAATGTTATAATTCTTGACATCTGATTTGTGTCCATTTATTCTTTTCCGTAGAGACTGTCCAGTTTGACCAATGTACATGGCAGAGGGGCATTGCTGGCACATGATGGCATATATCACATTGGTGGATGTGCAGGTATACGAGCCTCTGATAGTGTGGCTGATGTTATTAGGCCCTGATCACTTTAGATAAGCTATTACCAGCAGAACAGTGGGGTGGGAGGAGGTATTTTTTCATATTCTCTGTGTATAAATAAAGTCTGCTGCAGTTTCCACGGCATGCATCCGATGAAGTGAGCTGTAGCTCACGAAAGCTCATGCTCAAATAAATTGGTTAGTCTCTAAGGTGCCACAAGTACTCCTTTTCTTTTTGCGAATACAGACTAACACGGCTGTTACTCTGAAACCAGTCAAGACACATGCATCTCTAAATATACTACTAACTGTATAAAGACTAACAATATTTCCCACATCTTAAGGACGATTTGGACCTGTTGATTTGGGAAACTTTCATGGGAGAGTGCATCAGCCACTTTGTTAGAACCTCCTGAAATGTGTTGTATGTTGAAATCAAAATCTTGGAGAGCTAAACTCCACCAAATAAGTTTTTCGTCATTTCCCTTGGCGGTATGAAGCCACTGTAGCGCGCATGGTCGATTTCCAGGTGGAAACGCCGTCCCCAAACGTATGGGCGTAGCTTTTCCAGAGCGTAGACAATGGCGTAACATTGCTTTTCACTGACTGACCAGTGGCTTTCCCTCTCAGACAGCTTCTTGCTGAGAGACACAACAGGATGAAACTCTGCTCCCACACCACGCTCGGATGCATCTGTGGCTACTAGGAATGGTTTGTCAAAGTCTGGAGCCCTTAGCACAGGGTCAGACATGAGTGTTGCTTTAAGCTGGTTAAATGCCTTCTGACGCTCTTTGGTCCACTGAACTGCATTTGGCTGTTTCTTTTTGGTTAGGTCTGTCAGTGGGGCAGCGATTTGGCTGTATTGCGGTACAAATCGCCTGTAATATCCGGCCAAGCCTAAGAAGGATTGGACCTGTTTCTTTGACTTTGGGACAGGCCATTTTTGGATAGCATCCACTTTGGCCTGTAGGGGGTTGATCGTTCCTTGACCCACCTGGTGTCCAAGGTAAGTCACTCTGTTTAGGCCTATTTGACACTTCTTAGCCTTAACAGTTAGTCCTGCCTCCCTTATGCGCTCAAGGACTTTTGTAGATGTTCCAGATGTTCTGCCCAGCAATCCGAAAATATGGCCACATCTTCAAGGTAGGCGACTGTAGATGGTCTCCCAGTGGGATTGGGAGAATATGCAAGTTTTTGCATATTTTGGAAGGTGGCGGGTGCATTCCGCAGCCTGAAAGGGAGCACATTAAATTCACACAGCCCGACCTGTGTGATGAAGGCTGATCTTTCCTTAGCGGATTCATCTAGCGGATTCATCTGCCAGTTCCCCTTGGTTGAGTCCAAGGTAGAGATGAACTGGGCCCGTCCCAGTTTCTCTAATAGTTCATCTGTGCGTGGCATTGGATAGTTGTCTGGGTGAGTTACAGCATTTAGTTTACGGTAGTCCACGCAAACACGTATCTCCCCATCTAGTTTGGGAACTAGAATCTATCCATGCACTGTGGGAGGGGCGGATTACACCCATTTGTAACATATCCTGGATCTCCCGTTCTGTAGCAGTTTTAGCTTGAGGAGACACCCGGTAAGGTTGGGCTCTAATTGGGTGAGCATTACCTGTGTCAATGGAGTGGTATGCCCGTTCAGTCAGTCCTGGGGTGGCTGCGAATGTCAGCGTGTAGGTAGTGCACAGCTCCTGGATCTGCTGTCGCTGCATATGCCCAAGGGTCATGGAGAGGTTCACCTCTTCCATGCCACCAGCACTTTTCCCTTCATAGTAGACACCTTCAGGCCACTCAGTGTCATCTCCTCCCTGGGCTGTAAACTGACAAACCTTTAATTCTCTGGCTTTAAGATTAAACTCGATAAGTTTATGGAGGAGATGGCATGATGGGATAACATGATTTTGGCAATTAATTGATCTTTAAATATTCATGGTAAATAGGCCCAATGGCCTGTGATGGGATGTTAGATGGGGTGGGATCTGAGTTACTACAGAGAATTCTTTCCTGGGTATCTGGCTGGTGAATCTTGCCCATATGCTCAGGGTTCAGCTGATCGCTATATTTGGGGTCGGGAAGGAATTTTCCTGCAGGGCAGATTGGAAGAGGCCCTGGAGGTTATTTGCCTTCCTCTGTAGCATGGGGCATGGGTCACTTGCTGGAGGATTCTCTGCACCTTGAAGTCTTTAAACCATGATTTGAGGACTTCAATAAGCTCAGACATAGGTGAGAGGTTTATTGCAGGAGTGGGTGGGTGAGATTCTGTGGCCTGCATTGTGCAGGAGGTCAGACTAGATCATAATGGTCCCTTCTGACCTTAATATCTATGTATCTAAGTTTCCATTAGTATTTACTTCATTAAAAACATTAAAGAGGGCTCTATCCATATCCAAATTAGATCCCAGCGGTCTATAGCCCACCCCAAGCACTATCCCAGGGGAGGCTCTAGTAGTTTTCTTCCCCAATGTGATTTTTGACCAGACGGACTCTGTCTTAGCCATTCCATCGCTTCTTATTTCTTTACATTCTACCTCATCATTGATATACAATGCTACTCCACCACCTTTTACCTTTATTTCTGTCTTTCCTAAACAGCACAGACCCTTCCATACCCGTAGCCCAGTCGTGACGACTCTTCCACCCTGTCTCTGTTCCCCCTAGAATAGCTGGTTTCACTTCCTGCACCAGTCGCTCTAGTTCCTCCATTTTGTCACCCAGGCTCCTCGCATTGGTGCACAAACGTCTTAATTTTTGCTGTTTGGCCTCGCTCACATTCTGTACCCGATTGGACATGCTACAGCCAGTATGACCTATTAGACTGGTATCCACACTGCCCGTCCTCCTTATGTCCAATCTCCTACCCACGGCTGTACCCTTTCTTACTTTGTTTTCTTCCCTCTTAATGTTAAAATCTGGCGTGGAGATTACCTGGACATCTCCCCCAAATTCCTAGTTTAGAGCTGTCATAAATATAAAGGGAAGGGTAAACACCTTTAAATCCCTCCTGGCCAGAGGAAAAACCCTTTCCTGTAAAGGGTTAAGAAGCTAAGATAACCTCGCTGGCACTTGACCAAAATGACGAATGAGGAGACCAGATACTTTCAAAGCTGGAGAGGGGGGAATAAAGGGTCCTCTCTGTCTGTGTGATGTTTTTGCCAGGACCAGAGCAGGAATGCAGGTCAGAACTCCTGTAAAGAGTTAGTAAGCAATCTAGTTAGATATGCGTTACATTCTGTTTTGTTTAAATGGCTGATTAAAATAAGTTGTGCTGGATGGAATGTATATTCCTGTTTTTGTATCTTTTTGTAACTTAAGGTTTTGCCTAGAGGGATTCTCTATGTTTTGAATCTGATTACCCTGTAAGGTATTTACCATCCTGATTTTAAGAGAGGTGATTCTTTTACTTTAATTAAAATTCTTCAAGAACCTTATTGCTTTTTCCTTGTTCTTAAGATCTAAGGGTTTGGGTCTGTGTTCACCTATGCAAATTGGTGAGGATTTTTATCAAGCCTTCCCCAGGAAAGGGGGGTGTAGTGCTTGGGAGATATTTTGGGGGGGAGACGTTTCCAAGTGGGCACTTCCCCTGTTCTTTGTGTAGCGCTTTGGTGGCGGCAGCCTTTAACCTAAACTGGTAAGAATAAGCTTAGGGGGGTCTTTCATGCAGGTCCCCACATCTGTACCCTAGAGTTCAGAGTGGGGAAGGAACCTTGACAAAAGCTCTCTTGATCAGTTGTGCCAGCCTGCATCCTAGAAGTCTATTTCCTTCCCATCTCAGATGAAGTCCATCCCGAGAGAACTGTTCTCTGTCCATGAATGCCTCCCAGTGGCCATACATCCCAAAGCCCTCCTTATAGCACCACTGCCTGACAGTGGAGTATTAATGCCTAGGCCAACAAGGCCTAGGCCTAGGGCAGCAAATTTGCAGGGGCGGCAAATTTATAATAGCAGCCAAAGGCTGCTTCCCCCGGTGCCGGTTTGTGCCCCCGGCCCTGGCCCAACTCCACCCCTTCCCCAAATCCCTGCCCCAGCCTTGCCTCCTCTCCTGAGCGTACCACGTTCCACTCCCTTCTCCCCTCCTTCGTGAACCTGTTTCGCTCACAAGCACTGGCAGGGAGCAGGGAGAAGCAGGACCCGGCAGTGCACTCAAGGGAGGAGGCAGAGTGGAGACGAGCTGGGGCAGGGGTGGCAATTATTTCTGGGCCTAGGGGTGGCGAAATCATTAATCCGCCACTGCTGCCTGAGCCATCTGTTGGTAGTCATAATCTTGTCACACCTTTGTTGCCCTTCTCTAGGAACAGGCAGAATCCCACTGAAGATCACCTGAGCCTCGATTTCCTTAAGAGTCTTTCCCAGCCTGGCATAGTCTCCCTTGATACGTTCCAGCGAGAATCTACCGGTATCATTTGTTCCCACATGAAGGACGATCAGTGGATTCTTTCCCGCTCCCTTTAGGATCCTCTTCAACCTCAGGTCCACATCCCATATCTTAGCACCTGGTAGACAGCACACCCTTCTATTCTCTGGATCAGCTCTGTCCATTCTTCTCAGTAAGGAGTCCCTGATCACATAGACCTGCCTTTTCCTGGTGACAGTGCAATTCTCCGGTCTATCCTCTGCTCCCTCTGCCTGCAAGTTCTTTCCATTCCTGTTCTCCCTTGTAATCCTCTTCAACCCATGCTGTATCCTCCTGGGGCTCATATTTGGTGTAGTCTCCATTGACTCTTCCCCTTTTCCTATATGATTAGCTGCTCTTCTCTTCTTCCTTGCCCTTCCACCTTCAGTGACCACCTGCTGAGCCCCTTCTTCATTTTCCAACTCTGCAAACCTGTTCTTTAGCTCTATTTCTCCTTCCCTAGCCCATCTTTTCCTCTGCCTGGTTCTCTTAGTCACATGCTTCCACTGTCCATTTTCTTCACCCAGCAGTCTCCCCTCAGAGTTCTTCAGTCCTGCTTCCATCTGCAAGTCTGAGCTTTTCCCTTCAGCCGCCTCATGTCTTTGCTCCATAATCCGCTCGAACTCCCTTCTAAACTCAACCAGACTTTCCACCTGCATCTCCAATCCTCGGATCTTTTCTTCCATCAGCTCTATCAGATGGCATTTCATGCAGACAAAACTCTTTCCAGGTAACCCCTCCAGGAACATGTACATACCACAGCTTCCACATCCAATCATCTTCATTGTGTCTTCCACTACTTAGGTCACTACCACTGCTGCCTCTGTATCTGTCATAGTCTTCCCACCTAAATCCTGTTAATCTGGGAGAAACAAACCACACCAAAACACCACCATCCACAGCAAAAACAAACCCCAAAAAAGCACCACAGTGCAAACTCCCCTTTCAAATCCCTCTGTTTACAACTCTGTTTGCTGGCTCCTGTGCTGCTGCAGCTGTCTAGGTTGTATCTGCCTCTTCTTACCATGTTCTACAATTAAGAAGAATAACATGGGAAGAAGAGGTGATACAAAGCACCTGATGGGCAAAATTCTGATATCCTATCATAAAGGTATTGATGAAAGGTGTGGTGGTAATGAAGTTGTTTGATTAAATTGACCCAACAGTGAGAGGAGAGAGAGAGGCTAGGCCTACAAACAGGACGAAGCTAATACCTCCCAAATTCTAATGAGAGAGTAGCTGTGAGAGTGACTTCTTCTGGGACTTTGGGCAAGTCACTTAGGTCAATATTTTAAAAAATAACTTCTTTTTTTGGATGTCTCCATTTTTGAGTGCTCAGCTACAGACGTTGTTCAGAGTTGCTAAGCATGAGTAGCTGCCATTGACATCAACTATTTAAAAAAAGTTAAAAAAAAACAAAACTGAGGCATACAAAATTAGTGCACTTCTGAAAATGTGGACATTAACATATCTGCCGTGTATTTACCCAATTTCCTAGGGATAGGGAGTTGTGAGGATTAATCACCTTAAAATTTTTAAGCACTTTGATAAGCACTAATGATACTTTATTTTTTAGTCTCTTTGGAATATGACTTTTCTACAGATCACCAGATAATATACCTAGGATATTTATATGTTTGAATGTTAAGTCAATTCTCTGACTTTTTACTGAACAGATATTCTTTGTTTATTACATATAGTAACTATTTAAGATGTTAAAATGTGTACTATATAGTACAGAATATATGCTGCTCGAGTGGGACATTTCTCATAAGGACAGCAAGATGAACACGTGGCTCCACAGATGATGTTAACAGGTGGGCTTTTGTCTTTCTCAACTGTGGGATGTTCCAGGAAGGAGGACTTCTGGGAAGTTATGGGGCCCCTGTGACTAAGAAGGAGAACAGCATATTCACACACAACTCACCAACATAGTGCGTACTGCAACCTGGCCTGAACCTGATAGGATCCAACTACAAGTGTCAGGTCTGGGTCAGCTGGAAGAGCAACCGACGCTTGGATCAGGTCAGCTCTCCTCCTCCTGCCCATGGGATTGGTGCAGCAGTGGCTTTGTGACCCGCTCTTGCCAGCTGCTGCCAGTTTGCCTCACTATGTGTGCTGTGGAATGCATGTACTGAGACGTCACAGTGCCTCTCGGGCTGCAGCATACATAACACAGCAGGGGGTAGTGGCTAGCAATAGGGCATGTAGCTGCTGCTGAGCCAAGCTGATTCCATAGGCAGGAGGAAACACTGGTGCTGACTCAGGAGAGAGGGGGGATGGGATGGGATGGAAAATGACTCCACTTTCTCAGGCTCAGGTCAGTTGGGTTTGGGACTGGATCAGGTTTAAAAACTAGGCCCAAACAGACCTCTAGTAGTGAGCAGGACTTTAAATTCAGTTCAAAGGGGGCAGCTGACAAAAGCTCATAAGTAGGTTTAAAAATGGTGACCTTAACAGAGGGTTAAATGTTGGGGGTGGGGAGGAATGGAAAATTACAATAGTCATTGGCACAGCAAGAGGGATAACAGTGGGGGAATCTGCTCAACATCTTAGATATTTATAGATAAAAGCAAGTAGTATGGGGAATGAACAGGAGGCACTGGAAGTAATACTACATAAACTAAATTATGACTTAATTGGCATCACAGAGACTTGGTGGGATAAATCTCATTACTGGAGTATTGGTATAGAGGGGCAGAGCTTGTTCAGGAAGGACAGGCAGGGACAACAAGAAGCGGTGATGCATTATATATCAAGAATACAAATACTTGTTCTGAGGTCCAGAGGGAAGTAAGAGGCAGATTAGCTGGAAGTCTTTAGGGGAAGATAAAAGGAGCAGGGGGAACAGGGACAATGTCATGATAGGGATCTGTTATAGATTACCAAATAAGAAGAGGAGGTGGAGGAGGCATTTCTAGAACAAATAACAGAAATATCCAAACATAAGATGGGGTAGTAATGAGGAACTTTAACTACCCAGCCATCTGTTGGAAAAGTAATATGGCCAAAAAAAAAAATCCCTTAAGTTCTTTGAATGTATTAGTGACAACCTCTTTTTTTCAAAAGGTAGCAGAAGTAACCAGGTGGACAGCCATTTTAAACTTGATTCTGACCAACAGAAAGGATTTGGTTGCGAATCTGAAGGTTGAATGCAATTTTGGTTGAAAAAGATCATGAAGTGATAGATTTCATAATTCTAAGAAAAGGAAGGAATTAAGCAGCAGACCAATAGACCTCAAACAAGCAGACATGAATAAACTCAATGAACTGGTGGGTAAGGACTTATGGAAAGAAAAAATAAGGGAAAAAGAAGTTCAGGAAAGATGGCAGTTTCTTAGAGACAAGATTGAAGGCACAACAGCAAACTATCCTGATGCGAAGGAAAGATAGAAAGACTAGGAAGAGGCCAATATCGCTCCATCAGGAGGTATTTGACCTGAAAAATCAAAAAGGAATCCTGCAAAAAGTGAGCACATGGACTAATTGCCAAGGAGGAGTATAAAAGAATAGTATATGCATGTAGGAACAAATTCAGAAAGGCTAAGGCACAAAATGAGTTACACCTAGCAAGGGATATAAGAGGCTCTTTAAATACACAAGGAGCAAAAGATAAGGCAAAGGAAAGTGTAGGTCCTCTACTTAATGGAAAAAGAGCTAATAATTGATGACAACACAAAAGCTGAGGTGCATAAGACCTATTTTGCTTCAGTCTTTGCTAAAAGGTTAATGGTGACCAAATACTTTACAGAATTAATGTTAACAACAAGGGGGTTGTATGCAAGCCAAAACAGGAAAAGAACAGGTTAAAGAATATTTAGACGTACTCAAGTTGGTAAGGCCTGATGAAACTCATCCTAGGGTACTTAAGGAACTAGCTGGAGCAATCTCGAAACCATTCGCAATTATCTTTGAGTACTCCTGGAGGATGGGTGAGTTCCCCAAAGGCTGGAGAAGGGCAAACATAGTACCTATCTTTAAAAAAGGGAACAAAGGGTATGTCTACACTATGGAATAAGGTCGAATTTACAGAAGTCGTTTTTTTAGAAATCGGTTTTATATATTCGAGTGTGTGTGTCCCCACAGAAAATTCTCTAAGTGCATTAAGTGCATTAACTCGGCAGAGTGCTTCCACAGTACCGAGGCTAGAGTCGACTTCCGGAGTGTTGCACTGTGGATAGCTATCCCACAGTTCCCGCAGTCTCCGCTGCCATTGGAATTCTGGATTGAGATCCCAATGCCTGATGGGGCTAAAACATTGTCGCGGGTGGTTCTGGGTACATATCGTCAGGTCCCCCTTCCTTCCCTCCCTCCCTCCGTGAAAGCAAGGGCAGACAATCGTTTCGCGCCTTTTTTCCTGAGTTACCTGTGCAGATGCCATACCACGGCAAGCATGGAGCCCGCTCAGGTAACCGTCACTGTATGTCTCCTGGGCGCTGGCAGATGCGGTACGGCATTGCTACACAGTAGCAGCAACCCATTGCCTTCTGGCAGCAGACAGTACAGTACGACTGGTAGCCGTCCTCGTCATGTCCGAGGTGCTCCTGGCCACGTCGGCTGGGAGCACCTGGGCAGACATGGGCGCAGGGACTAAATTTGGAGTGACTTGACCAGGTCATTCTCTTTAGTCCTGCAGTCAGTCCTATTGAACTGTCTTATGGTGAGCAGGCAGGTGATACGGATTGCTAGCAGTCCTATTGCATCATCTTCTGCCGGGCAGGCAAGAGATGAGGATGGCTAGCAGTCCTACTGCACCATCTTCTGCTGAGCAGCCATGAGATGTGGATGGCATGCAGTCTTTCTGCACCATCTGCTGCCAGCCAAAGATGTAAAAGATAGATGGAGTGGATCAAAACAAGAAATAGACCAGATTTGTTTTGTACACATTTGCCTCCTCCCCCGTCTAGGGGCTCATTCCTCTAGGTCACACTGCAGTCACTCACAGAGAAGGTGCAGCGAGGTAAATCTAGCCATGTATCAATCAGAGGCCAGGCTAACCTCCTTGTTCCAATAAGAACAATAACTTAGGTGCACCATTTCTTATTGGAATCCTCTGTGAAGTCCTGCCTGAAATACTCCTTGATGTAAAGCCACCCCCTTTGTTGATTTTAGCTCCCTGAAGCCAACCCTGTAAGCCGCGTCGTCAGTCGCCCTTCCCTCCATCAGAGCAACGGCGGACAATCGTTCCGCGCCCTTTTTCTGTGCGGACGCCATACCAAGGCAAGCATGGAGGCCGCTCAGCTCACTTTGGCAATTAGGAGCACATTAAACACCACATGCATTATCCAGCAGTATATGCAGCACCAGAACCTGGCAAAGTGATACCGGGCGAGGAGGCGACGTCAGCGCGATCACGTGAGTGATCAGGACATGGACACAGATTTCTCTGAAAGCATAGGCCCTGCCACTGCATGCATCATGGTGCTAATGGGGCAGGTTCATGCTGTGGAACGCCGATTCTGGGCTCGGGAAACAAGCACAGACTGGTGGGACCGCATAATGTTGCAGGTCTGGGACGATTCCCAGTGGCTGCGAAACTTTCGCATGCGTAAGGGCACTTTCATGGAACTTTGTGACTTGCTTTCCCCTGCCCTGAGGCGCAAGAATACCAAGATGAGAGCAGCCCTCACAGTTGAGAAGCGAGTGGCGATAGCCCTGTGGAAGCTTGCAACGCCAGACAGCTACCGGTCAGTCGGGAATCAATTTGGAGTGGGCAAATCTACTGTTGGGGCTGCTGTGATGCAAGTAGCCCACGCAATCAAAGATCTGCTGATATCAAGGGTAGTGACCCTGGGAAATGTGCAGGTCATAGTGGATGGCTTTGCTGCAATGGGATTCCCTAACTGTGGTGGGGCCATAGACGGAACCCATATCCCTATCTTGGCACCGGAGCACCAAGCCACCGAGTACATAAACCGCAAGGGGTACTTTTCAATAGTGCTGCAAACTCTGGTGGATCACAAGGGATGTTTCACCAACATCAACGTGGGATGGCCGGGAAAGGTACATGACGCTCACATCTTCAGGAACTCTGGTCTGTTTTAAAAGCTGCAGGAAGGGACTTTATTTCCAGAGCAGAAAATAACTGTTGGGGATGTTGAAATGCCTATATGTATCCTTGGGGACCCAGCCTACCCCTTAATGCCGTGGCTCATGAAGCCGTACACAGGCAGCCTGGACAGTAGTCTGGAGCTGTTCAACTACAGGCTGAGCAAGTGCAGAATGGTGGTAGAATGTGCATTTGGACGTTTAAAGGCACGCTGGCGCAGTTTACTGACTCGCTTAGACCTCAGCGAAACCAATACTCCCACTGTTATTACTGCTTGCTGTGTGCTCCACAATATCTGAGAGAGTAAGGGGAAGACGTTTATGGTGGAGTGGGAGGTTGAGGCAAATCGCCTGGCTGCTGGTTATGCGCAGCCAGACACCAGTGCGGTTAGAAGAGCACAGGAGGGCGCGGTACGCATCAGAGAAGCTTTGAAAACCAGTTTCAGGAATGGCCAGGCTACAGTGTGAAAGTTCCGTTTGTTTCTCCTTGATGAAACCCCCCGCCCCTTGGTTCACTCTACTTCCCTGTAAGCTAACCACCCTCCCCTCCTCCCTTCAATCACCGCTTGCAGAGGCAATAAAGTCATTGTTGCTTCACATTCATGCATTCTTTATTCATTCATTCATCACACAAATAGGGGGATGACTACCAAGGTAGCCCAGGAGGGGTGGTGGAGGAGGGAAGGAAAATGCCACACAGCACTTTAAAAGTTTACAACTTTAAAATTTATTGAATGCCAGCCTTCTTTTTTTTGGGCAATCCTCTGTGGCGGAGTGGCTGGTTGGCCGGTGGCCCCCCCCACCGCATTCTTGGGCGTCTGGGTGAGGAGGCTATGGAACTTGAGGAGGAGGGTGGTTGGTTACACAGGGGCTGTAGTGGCAGTCTGTGCTCCAGCTGCCTTTGCTGCAGCTCAAGCATACACTAGAGCATACTGGTTTGGTCCTCCAGCAGCCTCAGCATTGAATCCTGCCTCCTCTCATCACGCTGCCGCCACATTTGAGCTTCAGCCCTGTCTTCAGTCCACCACTTACTCTCTTCAGCCCGCCACCTCTCCTCCCGGTCATTTTGTGCTTTCCTGCACTCTGACATTATTTGCCTCCACGCATTCGTCTGTGCTCTGTCAGTGTGGGAGGACAGCATGAGCTTGGAGAACATTTCATCTCGAGTGCGTTTTTTTTCTTTCTAAGCTTCACTAGCCTCTGGGAAGGAGAAGATCCTGTGATCATTGAAACACATGCAGCTGGTGGAGGGAAAAAAAAGGGACAGCGGTATTTAAAAAGACACATTTTATAAAACAGTGGCTACACTCTTTCAGGGTAAACCTTGCTGTTAACATTACATACATAGCACATGTGCTTTCGTTACAAGGTCACATTTTTCCTCCCCCATCGCGTGGCTACCCCCTCAACCCTCCCCCCTCCCTGTGGCTAACAGCGGGGAACATTTCTGTTTAGCCACAGGCAAACAGCCCAGCAGGAATGGGCTCCTCTGAGTGTCCCCTGAAGAAAAGCACTCTATTTCAACCAGGTGACCATGAATTATATCTCACTCTCCTGAGGATAACACAGAGAGATAAAGAACGGATGTTGTTTGAACGCCAGAAAACATACACTGCAATGCTTTGTTGTACAATGATTCCTGAGTACGTGTTACTGGCCTGGAGTGGTAAAGTGTCCTACCATGAAGGACGCAATAAGGCTGCCCTCCCCAGAAACCTTTTGCAAAGGCTTTGGGAGTACATCCAGGAGAGCCGCAAATGCCAGGGCAAAGTAATCCTTTCACATGCTTGCTTTTAAACCATGTATAGTATTTTAAAAGGTACACTCACCGGAAGTCCCTTCTCCGCCTGCTGGGTCCAGGAGGCAGCCTTGGGTGGGTTCGGGGAGTACTGGCTCCAGGTCCAGGGTGAGAAACAGTTCCTGGCTGTCGGGAAAACCGGTTTCTCCGCTTGCTTGCTGTGAGCTATCTACAACCTCATCATCATCTTCTTCATCCCCAAAACCTGCTTCCGTGTTGCCTCCATCTCCATTGAAGGAGTCAAACAACACGGCTGGGGTAGTGGTGGCTGAACCCCCTAAAATGGGAGGCAGCTCATCATAGAAGCGGCATGTTTGGGGCTCTGACCTGGAGCGGCCGTTCGCCTCTCTGGTTTTCTGGTAGGCTTGCCTCAGCTCCTTCAGTTTCACGCGGCACTGCTTCGGGTCCCTGTTATGGCCTCTGTCCTTCATGCCCTGGGAGGTTTTGGCATTTCGAAAACTGGAATGGAGTTCTGATAGCACGGATTCCTCTCCCCTTACAGCGATCAGATCCTGTACCTCCCATTCGGTCCATGCTGGAGCTCTTTTGCGATTCTGGGACTCCATCATGGTCACCTCTGCTGATGAGCTCTGCATGGTCACCTGCAGCTTGCCACGCTGGCCAAACAGGAAATGAGATTCAAAAGTTCGCTGTTCTTTTCCTGTCTACCTGGCCAGTGCATCTGAGTTGAGAGCGCTGTCCAGAGCGGTCACAATGGAGCACTCTGGGATAGCTCCCGGAGGCCAATACCGTCGAATTGTGTCCACAGTACCCCAAATTCGAGCCGGCAAGACCGATTTAAGCGCTAATCCACTTGTCAGGGGTGGAGTAAGGAAATCTATTTTAAGAGCCCTTTAAGTCGAAATAAAGGGCTTCATTGTGTGGATGGGTGCACGTTTACATCGATTTAATGCTGCTAAATTCGACCTAAAGTCCTAGTGTAGACCAGGGCAAAGAGGACCTGGGAAATTTATAGACCACTCAGCCTAACTTTGATACCTGGAAAGATACTGGTACAAATTATTAAATAATTAGGTTGCAAGCACCTTCAGGATAATAGGATTATACGTAATAGCCAGCATGGATTTGTTAATAACTGATCATGCCAAACTAACCTAATTTCCTCCTTTGACAGAGTTATTGGCCTAGTGCATGGAGGGAGGAGGGGAGGCACAAGGAAGCTGCAGACATGATATATCTTAATTTTTAGTAAGGCTTTTGACACAGTCTCACAGGACCTTCTCATAAGCAATGAAGGGAAATATGATCTAAATGGAAATATTATAAGGTGGGGTGCACAACTGTTTGAAAGAAAGTACTCAGACTAGTTATCAATGTTTTCCTGTCAAACTTGGGGGATGTGTCTAGTGAGGTCCTACAGGTCTCATACTAGTCATAGATAAGGGAGGGTATGCTTATAAAATTTGCAGATAATCTCAAGTTTGGAGGGGTTGCTAGCACTTTGGAGGACAAGATTAAAATTCAAAACAACCTTGACAAATTGGAGTACTGGGGGTTATAGTGGAGCACAAATTAAATGTGTCAACAATGTGGTGCATATGCAAAAAAGGTGAATATTATTCTGGGGTGTATTAACCGGAGTGTTGTATGTAAGATACAAGGTATAATTGTATCACTCTATTCGGCATTGGTGAGGTCTCAGCTGAAATATTGTGTCCAATTCTGGATGCTATACTTTTGGAAAGATGTGGGCAAATTGGAGAGAGTTCAGAGGAAAGCAACAAAAATGATTAAATTTAGAAAACCTGACATTCAAGGAAAGGTTATAAAAATTGGACATATTTAGTCCTGAGAAAAGAAGACTGAGGGGGGACCTGATAACAGTCTTCAAATACGTAAAGGGCTATTATAAAGAGGACAGTGATCAATCACTTCTTATCCTACCTTCAGTGGACATGAAGAATAGTGGGCTTAAACTATACCAAGGGATTAGGTTAGATATTAGGAAAAGCTTTCTAACCGTAAGTGTAGTTTAAACTCTGAAACAGGCTTCCAATCACTGGAGGTTTTCTAGAACATGTTGACCAAACACCTGTTGGGAACAGTCTAGGTACAGTTGCTCCTGCCTTAGTGTAGGTCCCTTTTTAATCCTATGATTGTGTGACCCTGTCTACGGCTTTACTGCAACGGAATATCCAGTTAATGGCAACCTAATGGCAACCTATATGAAGTTGTGTATAGCCATGTGTTAGATTAGAATTTCAGAGGTATTTATCTTATACAAAAGTTATCAAACATTGAAAAATAAAATGCAGTAATATGTGATGCTTATTTTAGTCAGTATATTTAAGTTATTTTAAGAATTTTTAATAGCTTCTTCAATCAAGTGGATCAGCCATTTATTTAGATAATAGGCTGAATGGAATTTAGAGGATAGATACATTTTTCTAAAGCTATACATTTATTAAGACTACTTCTTTATTTAGTGAATTCCTTTTATGTCTCCTCTATGGTTATATCTATATAGATATAATCTATATCGCAAATGAGAATATCAGTTAATTAAGGCTTTGTTCTCATTTACACTAAGGCCCCTTTTATATTGGTAGTTTAAATGGACCTTAAAGTGAATGTAAATGACAGTTTAAGGCCTCTCTAGGGTACTGGAGTTGGGACACCATGGTATAAATGATAAATGGATCTGTAAGAGTTCAGCAGCCTAGAAACAGACTGTTCTACATTTCTACAGACCAAAAGAGTTGTAAAGGAGATTTTTCTCACCAGATGCGCTGGTAACTTGTGCCTTTGCCTGCAGCAAGGAGGTCTGTCTGTCTCTTTCTTCCAATTTTCTCATATTCTGTGTGTCTGGGCTTCCCAACAATCCTCCCTGGCTCATTCTCTTCCTCCTTAATAATGACTGCTTCTGGGCAGCTGTTAAGTATAAAACCTTTTCAGTAATTTTATTATATTTTCAGGGAAAGAGCTTCCATTAAAATATTTCTTCATAAAAGACCTAGAAGATAAGTCCCTACAAGGTCTGCCTCTGCAGAGCAAGAAACTATATCGGCACTGATTTCTCTTTTGGCAAATCTTTTGTCATTTATACTCAATTGAAAATAGAAAGAAAAATTTGTATTTCAAAGAAAAAATGCCAGACAATTTATTCCTGCAAAATGTGTATAATAGCTTTTGATATACAGAGTCATATTCAGTGAACAGAGATTTGGCGGGTTATCCAAACTCACATTTAGCTTCACAATGTAGAATACCAATCTCTTTTCATTAAGAGAGCCATAAAGAAACATTGGAATTTTTTCAAACAACTCTATTTTTAAATTTCAAACTTTTTTTCAAGGAAAATAACTTTTCTGAACAGCTCTAATTAAATGAATATGTTCAAAGCAGTGGTAATTTCCATAAATCTTCGAAAGCTGAAGCAAAGACCTGTCTTCTCCAGTAATGAATCACAGCTGAAGTTCTATCTATTAGGAGGTTTGGTGGCTAGTCCCACTCCATTACATACCGACCAACTATCCAGTTTGGTGGTCAACCTCCATATCCATAGGGTAACTGTTTTTTTCCAAAGACAAACTAAGGATTCACCTAGCATAGAAAGTAAGGTTCAGATTTTCAAAATCTCAGTCAGTCCTTCAACTGCTCAACATGTGCAATGGGGTCCAGATTTTCAAAGCTCAGCTGCCATTTATGCACCTAAACAAGGACCATATTCTCAAAAGAGCTCATTGCCCAATGCACACCTAATGTGCTGAGCTCTTTCAAAAATCTATCCACTTATAGTTGGAAACATGAATGCAACTCTTCTGAAAATCCAGCTGATTGTGGGTACTGATCTCTCTGAAAATCTGGCCCTAAATGAGCTTTCTGCCCAGGGAGATTGTTAACAGGATTTGCCAGAAAAGCATTAGGAAATTTGATAAAGAGACTTCCAGTTTAAAATTAGCTAGATCCTAAACAGATTGAGCTGTCGCTATTTTTAATTTTTTATACATTTTGTAAAGTTGGATTTACCCTCATCTGAAAGATAAAGGCCAAAGATAAGCATCTCTAGTCTGAAAGTGTCATATATAGAGATGGACCTGAAACAAAAAAATCTTCATTTGAACACCTCCAAACTTTAGAGAGCATTCACAATCCCAATCCAGATAAAGATACTGACTTCAGCACTGTGCCAAAAAGGTAGTGGGGCCAGGCAGAAGAGAGGGGTAAGGAACAGCTGTTCCATTCAGCATGTTCCCTGTACAAACTAGTGGATGTGAACCATATATTAATTAATGCCAAGACTAACATTACCTCCTCCCAGATGCTCTGTGACCCCTTTCAAGGAATCTAAAGTGCAGCTGCCAGAGGAGCCAAGAGATGCTACCTATCAAGAGATGGGGAGCAGGATGCATACCCAGCATCTGAAGTGTCAGGCCCTATCCTATGGATCTTTGGCCTCTATGTATTTGGCAGCCTATAGTCCTGCTCTTCATATAGATCCCATGTAGGTAACAGAATGATAGGCTACATCTTCATGGACACAGGGGCTGTAGCTCTCTTCATGCAAGTGTTCCCCTTCTGTGTGTTTCTATGCAGGAGGGGAGGACATGTCTCCAAAGTAAACAAAAAAAAATCTGTATTTTCAATTAATAAGGCATTCCTAGGAGTTCTGGCACTGGTAGTTCACTAAGCAACTTGTTTCCAGCTGTGAGTAGGATAGGGCTCTGCTTTTCACTTGGCCTTGGAAAGAAGAGGAATTAAATGTTTCAGTGAGTGTCAAGAACCTTGTTGGCTGCGATAGGCACCAAGAAGGGAGAGCTGATTTACTTTGGGTTGGGATCAAGAGGTGATATTGAGCCACTAATATAAAAGGACAGTTCAAGGGGAAGGAAGGAAGATTTTTGGTTCAGACAATAAACAAATATATAGAAACCTTCTGCCCCTCTTACTAAATGCTACTTTTCCCAGTAGCTGCAGTGCCAGAAAATGCGAAGATTAGGTCCAAAAGATAATTAATAGACATCATCTATTTCTTTTCAATTTGGAAAAACAGATTGGTAGCATAATAGACATGACTGATATTGCCTCTGAGTATAACTAAAATTAAAGGGCTCATACTGTTCACCTTGCTGAGTATGCTGGAGATGTTTATGGTTTCATATATGCAGAGGAACTCTTAATTAAGGCTTAATTATTTACCACAAATATCTTTTTATTTTAGAACACAAGAGGTGGGATTTTCAGTGTTAGGAACTTTAATGTCTAATAAGTGAGAGAGTAATGTAAACATTTATTGAGCTTTTTAATTTGCCCCAGTTCCAATGTGAAGCTGAATTGATTTCCAACTTTGGGGAAGGCCTGCTGCTTGTGACAACGCTCCTGGGCACTCTGCAATAGAATCCTCTGTATGTTCACATTCATACAAAAAAGTTTATGTTAAAATAATACTGAAAGAACCTCTTGCATTCTGGTTTTGCCAGTTACTGTGTTATGAAACATAGCAGATAAGGAATTAAGAAATCTGATGAATTTCAGTGAAAGCAAAAAAGCAAACAGGCAGGTTGAAATCACTGCATACTGCTTTTGCTGTATCCTCCCCAGCACCATGCTGTCAGTAGCACAGAGGAAAAGGGGAAGGAGGTTCCAGGTGCTCATAATACCATACAGGATGGGGGTAGACTATACATCTGTAACAAAAATTCACTGTAAAATGAGCCCATTATAAACACACTCATCTTTACTGCAACAGCTAGCTTGAGTTAGTAAACTCTGGTTACAACACGTGAGCTACCCAAGGCCAGGTGAGAGTGAAGACAGTGAAACAACAGTTCGGCCGCAGCAGCACCTGTGGTGGCTCACGCTAGACACCTGAGCACATACCCCTGCATAACATGTTTGTTTGAGCACAGCTAGCACATGTATGACTACCAGCTCTGGAAATCGCATATCCCAGCTGCTATGCACACATACCCAGTGTGTGTGAACAGGAGCTTGGTTAGGAGCCAAATTCAAATTATAGCTTGACCTAACAAGCATTTAAAAGTGATTTAAAACATGACCTATAACCACAACCAGTCCTGGAAATAGTTGTCCATGAGAAACTGGTAAGTGATACACAGACATCATACAAAAAGAAAAGGAGTACTTGTGGCACCTTAGAGACTAACCAATTTATTAGAGCATAAGCTTTCGTGAGCTACAGCTCACTTCCTCAGATGCATATCGTGGAAACTGCAGCAGGCTTTATATATACACAGAGAATATGAACCAATACCTCCTCCCACCCCACTGTCCTGCGGGTAATAGCTTATCTAAAGTGATCATCAGGTGGGCCATTTCCAGCACAAATCCAGGTTTTCTCACCCTCCACCCCCCCACACAAATTCACTCTCCTGCTGGTGATAGCCCATCCAAAGTGCAGGAAATAGCCCAACTTGATTGTCATGCACATTATGTAAAGAGTTGTCACTTTGGATGGGCTATCACCAGCAGGAGAGTGAAATTGTGTGGGGGGGTGGAGGGTGAGAAAACCTGGATTTGTGCTGGAAATGGCCCACCTGATGATCACTTTAGATAAGCTATTACCCGCAGGACAGTGGGGTGGGAGGAGGTATTGGTTCATATTCTCTGTGTATATATAAAGCCTGCTGCAGTTTCCACGATATGCATCTGAGGAAGTGAGCTGTAGCTCACGAAAGCTTATGCTCTAATAAATTGGTTAGTCTCTAAGGTGCCACAAGTACTCCTTTTCTTTTTGCGAATACAGACTAACACAGCTGTTACTCTGAAACCAGACATCATACAACGAACTCCAATATTAGTGCCATGTGAATGTGGGAATCTTTGGTGCATAGCCCCACTTGACTCATTACACAGGCAGAGGAGGCCACAAACTTAGGTGCACCTCTGACGGTCTTGTACCAGGACAAGAATAGAGTGACATAAAACAACACCAAGAATATTGCCATGGTGTGGATAGGATACGATGTACCCCACAAACCACGGCACAGGCCACACAGTAAAATGCAAACATTGTGAATGCCTTGTACCAATACAAAAGAGTGGTCAGGAACTTGCTTTGCTAGCCGGTTCCTAGAATCCTCTCATCCTACACCCTCCTCAAACCATGGCAAGGAAAAAAAGCAGGACAGACAGGAAGACCAACAGTACATAGAATCATAGGACTGGAAGGGACCTTGAGAGGTCATCTTGTCCAGTCCCCTGCACTCATGGCAGGACTAAGTATTATCCAGACCATTCCTGACAGGTGTTTGTCTAACCTGCTCTTAAAAATCTCCAATGATGGAGATTCCACAACCCCCTTAGGCAATTTATTCCAGTGCTTAACCACCCTGACAGTTAGGAAGTTTTTTCTAATGTCCAACCTAAACCTCCCTTGCTGCAATTTAAGCCCATTGCTTCTTGTCCCATCCTCTGAGGTTAAGAACAATTTTTCTCTCTCCCTCCTTGTAACAACCTTTTATGTATTTGAAAACTGTTATCATGTCTCCTCTCAGACTTCTCTTTCCAGACTAAACAAATCCCTTTTTTTTTATTTTTAATCTTCCCTCATAGGCCTTGTTTTCTAGACCTTTAATCATTTTTGTTGCTCTTCTCTGGACTTTCTCCAATTTGTTCACCTCTTTCCTGAAAGTGCCGCCCAGAACTGGACACAATACTCCAGTTGAGGCCTAATCAACGCAGAGTAGAGTGGAAGAATTACTTCACTCCTGCTAATGCATCCCAGAAGGATGTTTGCTTTTTTTGCAACACTGTTACACTGTTGACTCATTTAGTTTATGGTCCACTATGACCCCCCCCCCCGACCCGTTTCCGCAGTTCTCCTTCCTAGGCAGTCATTTCCCATTTTGTATGTGTGCAACCGATTGTTCTTTCCTAAATGGAGTACTTTGCATTTGTCCTTACTAAACTTCATCCTATTTACTTCAGACCATTTGTCTAGCTTGTCCAGATCATTTTGAATTTTAATTCTATCCTCCAAAGCACTTGCAACCCCTCCCAGCTTGGTATCATCTGCAAACTTTATAAGTGTACTCTCTCTACTGTTCTCTAAACCATTGATGAAGATATTGAAGAACAGAACCAGACCCAGAACTAATCCCTGTGTGGACCCCACTCGTTATACCCTTCCAGCATGACTGTGAACCACTAGTAGCTCCATCTAGGTTGCATTTCCCTAGTTTGTTTATTAGAAGGTCATGTGAGACAGTATCAAAAGCTTACTAAAATCAATATATACCACATCTACCGCTTCCCCCCTATCCACAAAGCTTTCTTTGACAGGGTAGCAAGCCATCTGGTCGGTATGACACGATTTGTTCCTGACAAATCCATGCTGACTGTTACTTATCACTTTTATTATCTTCTAGATCAGTGGTTTTCAAACTTTTTTTTTCTGGAAACCCCAGCTGAAGAAAATTGTTGATGCCCACAACCTAATGAAGCTGTGGATGAGGGGTTTGGGGTATGGGAGTGACTCAGGGCTGGGGCAGAGGGTTGGGATGCGTGGGTGAGGGCTGCAGGGTGGGGCTGGGAATGAGGGGTTCAGGATGTGAGAGGAAGTTCTGGGGTGGGGATGAAGGGTTTGGGGTGCAGGAAGGGGCTCCAGATTTGGGGGGCTCTGGGCTGGGGCAGAAGGTTGGGGTACATGAGGGGGTCTGGGCTGGGGGTGCAGGCTCTGGGGTGGGGCGGGGGATGAAGGGTTTGGAGTGCAGGAAGGGGTTCCGGGTTTTGGGTGGGGGCTCAGGGCTGGGGCAGGGGATTGGGGTGCAGGCTTTCCTTCGGCAGCTCCTAGTCAGCGGCGCAGTGGGGGTGCTAAGGCAGGCTTCCTGCCTGTTCTGGCATCGCAGACCACGCTGCGCCCTGGAAGCGGCCATTTCCCTGTTTTCTGTTATTGTCTCCCCCCCACCCCCACCCGCCATTGAGTAATGGGCCTACCCTGTCCTTGCACCATTTTCCCAGGTACTTAGTTTTTCTTACACCTTTTTGGTCTGATTGATATGTATTAGAATAAGGCCCTGATATAAATGAGTATCTCATTTTTAACTTCAGTGAACCATCTCCAGAAAGCATCCAAATCTACACACAGGACTGGATTCTCATATACACTAAGGCTCCTTTATGCTACTTGGTCAGTGTAAATGGGTCTTAAAGTGGCAGTAAATTATAGTTTCATCTATTTCAATGTCCCTTTACATTGCCATATGTAGCAGTGAGACATTAGTGTAAATGGGAATCTGGTCCACAGAGACCTTTTTGGGTCAGAGACCTCTTTAGTCTTAATAGTTCTGGCTGAGAACATAGGGTGTTCATCAAGAGTATCTGACAAACTCATCAGTTCTCCACTTCAAACCAAAGCATTTAGTATGTCACTGAAAATTGCTAGCTCTTGGAGTTAGTGAAAGTGCTATTTCCAAAGTTCTATTCACAGCATCAAAGAAGATAAAGAGCTGGTGCTCTATAATTGCTCCCAGACACAGCACATTGCCCATGTTCACAAAGGACATGGAACTGTATCAGTTACAAGTTCGGGAGAGTAAGGATGATCCAGTAATTAGGGCGCTAGCCTGGGACTCAGGAGAGCTGGGTTCAATCTTCTGCTCTACCACAGACTTCCTTTGTGACCACAGGCAAACCACTCTGTCTCTCTATGCTTCAGTCTCCCATCAGTAAAATGGGAATAATTCATACCTCACAGGAGTGCTGTGAGGATAAATACATTAAAAAAGATTCGGGGAAGAGGTACTCGTATAATATGGTAAACATTCTATTTTCCCTTCTTATATGCTCAGGAATCCACATTTTGAAATGAAAAGATATGTCTAATCCTGCAACTGATTCTGCATGGCAGAATCCTGTGCTGCCCTGTTGCTTTCAGCGAAGCCCTGCATGGACATAGGTTTCGAGTTAGTTAATTAGACATAGACAGAGTTAGTTGCAAGATTAGGGCCTTCATTTGTTTTGATTACACTTTTCCCACAAAATGCCCAAGGCCCAAATTCTTCTCTAAATTCCACCATAAATCTGAAATTACTCTGATGGCAGCAGAACTAATACAGATTCACACCAGGGCAAATGAGAGCATATCTAGGCCCTCATTACCGGCAAAATTTTCATTTTGATAAATTATTTTTAATTAGTGGGATGCCAAAATGCAATAAAAGAGCTAAATTTTAATTTTAAACTAGGTTTAAAATGATCAACTTGATTCTTCCCCTCTCCCACCCCAAATTTAGTTTAAAAACAAAACAAAACAAACTTATATACCATCTCAGCCCAGAGCATCTGATATATTTATCTCAAATATCTGGGAGTGATTTATAATGTAAACACTGAGGGATCTTTAACTTTGGCCACATGGATAGTCCTGATGTAATTAATCCTTTTATAAACATACTGAAATAGCCTTCTGTCTTTGCAGACTCTCTATATAATGACATGGACATGCATGGATAGTAAGAAATCATTCCCACACAACTGTTGTCTCTGATTGGGTCTTTGGGAGCCTATTTTGTTTTGTTGGCCTCTGGAGACGTAGCTATGTTTCCACAATCTCCCTGTATCAAAGGAAAGGCACTTTCTATTATATTTAGCGGATAACTTTTACAGCATAAATATTTAAAGCATTTTTCACAAATGGAATACCATTTTAACAGGTAACTGGGTGGCATGCATACTAACTGACTTCTTTAAAGCAACAGGTTGATTAGTTAATTCTGGCTAAACGTATACCATTTTCTGAGAATTTATTCATACACTTTTTGGGATTAACAGCAGCTATTTAGAATTATGAAGCTTTTTTTGTTGTTTTGATTTTAAATTAACTTTATTTATGATAGGAAAGCTGCCCTTAATTCTGATAATCTGTTTTAGGTTTTAAACACACATCCCACATTTTCAGTTGATATTTTAACACTCTCACCCCTGGGTTCCAGATGTTAGTTTGATTCTGCTCCCACTAAAGTCCTATTGAAGTCAATCAAAAACTCTCCCAGGGCCCCAAAGAACTCAGGTGATTATAAGACTTGTTCAGTGTGAACATGAGTTCAAAGGCCAAATAAGCGAGACTGCAGAACATACAGACATGCCCTGAAGTGCTTTTTATTGCTATTCCAAAATGAATCCCTGTTGTTCTAAAAGGGAACTAAACCATTTTAAAATTATTTTAGTTAATTCAGTGAGATTGTTTATTGTCTCATGGGCCTAATTCTCATTTACACTTAAGTCACTTTACTCTACTCTGGTGTTGGAAAGTGGCCTTAAAGCAGGTGTAAATTTCATTTGTACTCATTTTAAGGTCACTGTACCTTATCAGAATGGTGTAAAGTGACTTAAGTGTAAATGAGAATTAGGCCCACGAGTTTGCACGGCAGTACCATAATGACTCTGAATCCACAAGGCATCTTCTACATACTTGCTAATTCTTAATACTGTGGTAACTAGTTCCATTTTATGCACCCTTTAGTTCACCTGGAGTTACTTTGCTGGAGCTCATGGGAGGTTTTTGCTTTTGCTTGCTTGATGTTTTTTCTATAGCAGGAAATTTTGAGTCAGATCTGTTTGCAGAAGACTTGATGGCAGACCCAGAACCCTCATCTGCAGAAGTCTAGAAGAGTAAAAAGAAAAATATCAGTGACTGAACAACTAATTTCTACTCTCTGCGTGAGTGAAAAAAGGTGAGAAGTTTTGTGCTCAAAGATAAGCAATATACCAGCAAAATTTCTAGCACTAGCCAGGAACAAAAGGCATACACTATCCATTTTTAGCAAGATCCTTCCTTCCCTTATCCATTTATATTCACAGCCCCACAAAGCTGGGGGAACAGAAATCTAAGAGCAATACAAAGTATATACCAAAATAGGTATTTCCAGAGAATTCAATAGCTATGCTTGGATTAAAATGAAAACTCTCTCAAATGGGCAGGAACTTTCACTATGCAAATCAGCATCTTCAGACATTAAAAACTAAATTCTGCTCTTGCTTACACCCATATAATTCTGCAGTAACTCAACTGAAGTCAATGGAGTTACAGCAATAGAACTGAGAGCAGAATTTCGCCCTAAATCTATAATCAGAAAGCAAAACAATGATCCTAACAGATGTGTGAGTGAATGTCTCCCATTAATTTTACTAGAGTGGTTAACTGTCAGGTCTAGTTTAAACCAATGATCATTTACATGTTAACACCATAAAGGAGATCACAATGCAATCACCCAAGCTAAACTGCTGCTATTCAATTCCAAAACACTTTGTATGTTCCTACTCCACAAGACACTTATGCCGCCTGTGCTCTACAGGAGAGGCATGATCTTTGTGGCTATGGTGTCATAATTTTCCAGTGCTACATACATCCATTTACTATTGGGTATGATTGTAGATCATCTAGATTTCTATTTAAATTGCTTAGGAGAGATTAAGTATAAAAATAGGTGTCTCTTCTCCTAAATTCTCATTTGAGTACACAAATATTAAGTGCCCAAACTGGAACACTGGGCTTTCCCCATTAGCATTGTTGTCCCAACAATTCCTCACACTGAGGGGAAAACTTGCTCTGACTTCTTGAAAAATATGCTCTGGAGGCTTCTATTAGCCCTGTTCGTAGCTTTTGCTGATGGCAGTCCCTATTTGATATCAAGTAAAGATTTTAGGTAGCTTTGAATTACTGGTTACAAACTGATAGCAATGGAACCAAACAACAAGGTTTTTTTTGTTTTGTCTGGTGGTGTTTAAATATAATATTCTCGAAGTGTGTCTGATGACCTAATGCTGATCATAAGCAACTGCATTGTCACTCCAGACCCTGAAGGGGTGGGGAGAGTTCTTCCCCCATCCCTTTTCAGAGACATGAAGCACAATCATTTGGATGGGGTGTGGAGAATTTGGGCCTTCATTTATACATGCAGAGAAATATATACACTGGAAGGATTGTATGTCTGTATGCCAGAAAATTATGCATATACATAATCTCTCTATCATACGATTGTACAGAAAGGGTCATTACAGAAATCTATTTGAACCTCCTATATAAATGCTAAAAAGAAAGATAGATGTAAAAGAGAGACTCCACTTTTCCATGCAGGGGCATAAACACCTAATTTTCTAAATAAAAGAGCAGATTATTAGTAGAGGTTCTTGTTAATAATTATAGAAAAACAGCTCAGGAAGTAATGTGATAGAATCACGAGTGATAAATATTAGATATTCACAGACCACTAGATATTCATCAGTTTTATTGTTAATTCTTCCTGAAGTGCATTTTTTTTCCTTAAGGTTTCTCTCTATACTGCTTCTGTCAAGCACACTCCACTCTGATTATAATTCTTTCAGTTTTCTGCGGTAAACTGAATATTTTAATGAAGATTATTTCATTAAATTGTACCACAGCTACACATTGAAGATGCTGCACTGTTTGTTAGTGTTACAGAAATAAGTCAATAGGAAGCAGAACATATTTTGTCATCCAAATCAGTGACAGTTTTTGGTATTCAGGTAAGAATTTCTGATATGACACATCTTGAAGACTTCACTTTATTAAGATATTACTTCAATAAAAAAATTAGTAAGATCATTTTATTATGAAGATTTGGGATTCTTGGAGAAACTACTACGTTTTCTGATTCCACAAAATTTCCATCTTGGTATCTCTCTTCTGTTTATTGGATCAGGCCAGTTTTATTAATAAAGACTTCATTATTTGTATTTTCCACTTCATCCTCAAAAAAATCATATTTCAAGAAGAGATGTTTAGATTCAATCTACTGATCACATTTATTGGCAGATAGCATAATATGGAACCACAGCACATAAATTAATAACACTACTACTAATTTGTTATACAGCACATTTCATCCATAGATTTCAAAGCATTCCACTAAGTAGGATAATGTTATTATCCAGCAGACCGGTGGCAGAGCTAGGAATAGAACCCAGGGGTGAAACCCTGACCCCACTGAAGTGAATGGGAGTCTTCCCATTCACTTCAAGGGGACCAGGATTTCACTCCATGTCTCTTGACGCTGAGTCCACTGGACCACTATGTTCAACCCCTATTTTCTTTAGAGAGTCTGATCTGAATTTTACTTTAATAAAGGGTTTTTTTTTAACATTAGTTGCCATTAATAAGTGAGTGTGAATGGTTACACATGTTGGTATGACCCTCTCTGCATATTGTCCATACAAATGATTTTTCTCACATGTTAGTAAAAGAAAATGTGATATACTTTTGGAGAGTTACAAATCTAGCCCTTGGAAGTCCCCCTTGAAATAATGACGAGTTCTTTTTCAAATGGTAATGTTTTACCCTTAGTTAGGCCTAAATCTGTAGGACACCCTCTGCCACTCCACTGTCATGAGAGTGAGGGCATGGGTCTGAAACAGCGGAGCTGTAGAGGGCTCCCTGCACTGCTACAGGGCTGGTGACCCTCAATCCCTGCAGGCACAAGGGTGGCTGCACTCCCACCCCCTGTTACCAATCAATACTTTTTTTTGTCAATTTCAGTGTCAGCTGAAATCAACATTTACTGACCTCTATCACCTTAAATCAAAACCTGACAAGCTTATGTATAATGTAGGCCTTTGCCTGGGCAGTCTGCCCCTTAAGGGCAATAATGCCTACTGGTCAGTCCACCCAGTATAACTGGAAAGAGTTGAAAGTTCCAATTACAGATATAATCTAGGAGATGCCGGGAGCAAGTAGGGTTTGGGAGGAAACACTGCTACTGTTTCTTTAAGGGCCTGGGGCCAGGAGCCTTACAGAGAGGTGGGGCAAAACTCCCCTATTTCCCAACCAGTTGAGGATGAGTTGAGAGAAGGGGACCACCATAAATGCTGCCTCCTCCTTCTTCACAGGGTAGATGCCTGCAGACACTGAAAGAAATAAGAAGACTCCTGTAGGGTCCTTGAGTTAGCAGGGACCAGACACCAGCAGAAGGCTGCCAGGCCTCTGAATGTGACGCCTAAGTGGGGCCAGCTGAGAGAGAGAAATTGCAATCCAGCTCCAGGAGGAAAGCTGGAGTGCCTGCCATAAAGAGAGACTTAAAGACAGAGAGAATGCTGAGTAGGACAGAACATAGAAGGCAGGTTTCAGAGGAACCCAAAAAAACCAGAAGTACATTTTGTTTATTTGTGACTTTTTGTTATGGCCGCTTTTGTAGGAGGTTTTGTAATAAACAAGTCCTAAGAAGGGTACTATTGAATCAAATCTCAAGAGTGCCTGAAGTGGAATTACTGGCTTCCTAAGAAGGGAAACTGAGACAGGGAGTATGTGCAGCTCTGTACTAACTCAGCAGAAGGTGCTACAGGGGAGGCATGCCCTATGCCAGGGCCTTAGATGTTCATACATTGATTCCTGCGTTGAGACCAATAAATGATGGTAAATGACAGTGTATCTTTTAGAAAGACATCCAACCTTGATTTATAGACTTAGAGTGATGGAGCATTTACCATATTGTTAGCAAGCTGCTCCAATGGTTAATTATCCTCACCATTAAACATTTGCACCTTACTTCAAGTTGGAATTGTTTTAGCTTCTACTTCCTGCCACCACTGGATATTTTTGTGTCTTTATCTTCTGTGTTAAAGAGGTCTTTAGTAACAGGTATCTCCTCCTTGTGTAGGTAATTATAGGCTGCAGTGCTGAATCATGGTGTTGAGATATGCACTTAAATGGGTCACTGCCAGGCTAAGTTCTGAGTCTTCCCTATCGCTTTTAGACTTAGGCATCCTAGGAAAATCTCACTGTTAAGTACTGCTTACTGATAAATGTGTTTATGTGGGAGGTCACATGTTTTTGGGGAAGCTGCTTTCAAAACAGAAGTGCTGTTACAATGTAACAAGCATTACACTCTGTTTGAATGGTCGAAGAAGTTCAGTCCCAATTATTTTAGCACAGGGTGCAAGTTTGGAACATTACAGGGAGGAAGAAGTTGGATAAAAGTTAGCTTTTATCCAGTAGTTTAAAAAATAATATTTATGCTCAGTAACTAGCTCAATCTGTAAACTTCAGCTAATGAATACAAATAATTGTTTTGCATGCATAATTACAACATTAAAAAAGACACAATATTCAGCTTTGAAGTGACTTTGACTATTTTCTCACAAATACTGTAATTTCCTTTCTTTTACTTTGATGTATATTTTACTTTTACTTTTTGTATGTTTATACAAACTGAGACCATAAAGTGTGTATATTCTTCTAATCTCATTGTCTATTTTAACATACTTAGTTTCACTATTTTAATTCCACTGGGCTTTCAATCTGGGGTGAAAAGCATAAACACAATTTTCAAAAATCTAGTACTAGGACACCAAAAAACAATCTGTCTCCTGAAGAGATTTATTTTAGTTTTAGTGCTCTGTTTAGGTGAAGGTTTTAAAATTTCAGCAGCAAATAAAACCAAATATAAAGGAAGCTGTCTGTAAATAAAACCCTAAATCGCAGTTGATTCTTATATTCCAGTACAAATTAGCCAATTCTTCTCCTGAATAATTATTCTCTATCACCTTCCCACTGTTTCATCAGATATGTAGATTATAAAGATAGAGATATGAAATATATGATTTCATGGAAACAAACATGGGAGACAGAAAAGGAGGCAAACAAGAACAAGCGAGAGCATGAACATAGTCTGTACTAAGGTCTGAAATAAAATGTATTAACTTTGATTCAGCTTGCAGGAGATGGATATTATTATAAACTTTGGATAAAACCAATGTATAAAACAGGCTTATTTCACTTTCAAAGCAGCATAATAAATGCATTGACAAATACTGTATATAAGATGTTAAAAAAAACAATAACTACACATACTGTAGAGAAGATAAATCAGTAGACAGCTTTGTTCATTTGCATGCTGGTGAATTAGTTCAGTACTAGAGAAAAACTCTACACATGAATTTTTACACATGAATTTTTCTCATGGAACTGTGTATTAAATAATGAAAACTACTGAATAAACACCAAACTGTTCAATGTCCCACAAATAAAAAAATCTGTGGTATAAACTTTGATTTCAGATATTTACACAATGAACAGCTGCATAAACATAATGGAAATATCTAATATAATAACTGAAATCTGCACCAGCCAATCTTCTGTTGCCTTAAAAGATTCTGATATGTTCAAAAAAATACAAAGGTCTTATGGCTTATCTGAAATGAACCTTGGAACCTCATGAAATTCACTCCACACCAGTTCATACTCTCCCTTAAATTGTAAGTGAAAATGAGTTTGAGAGTCTCTGCCCAGTTTCCATTTATCCAGATCATAAAACCACTGTGAAATCTGACTAGGCTGGCAGTCCCTGCTCAACAAATGGTAATGTAGTACTTGGACTGAGCAGTGCAGGGAAGCCTGCATACAGTTAGCCCATACTAAGTCCAGTTCTCTCACTTTCACGATTATTAAGTTCACTCAATACAATGTAATTCCCTGCAGTTCCCTCATAGACTGCACTCTGTTTAGTACAATTCTACAAAATAAAAGGGGGAAATTTGAATGTTTAACTAAAAGAAATGAGATTTTTCAAATAAAATCTGATCTAACCAAAACAAGCTATTATCATTGACTCAAAATAGTCTTTATCAAGATTAGTGCCCTTCTGAGAATAATTCTCACATTTTATTTGAGGATTTTGACTTCCTTTCTCTTTTTTGATTAAATCTAGTGACTTGAGACTAAATATCCATTGTCTGTAGATTGCAGCATGCAACTAGAACAACAGAAATCAGTTTGAATACATTCTGTGTCTTCAATGGGGACTGAGCTATGAAAGTATTTCTAAAGGCACATAACTCACACTGATGCTCAGTGTTCAACCAATAGGGAGGACTACATGTGAGGAATAATAGAACAATCAGTTAATTTTCTAAAGTTTATAAAGACACTTTTGCAAGTATAAGCTCAGTTTTACATGAATAAATACCATACCCATAGTTAGCTTCATGCACCTTATTCTGACTACTAAACACAGATGCATTGCCTTACTTGTTCCCTCATCTGAATCAAAGAACATCATCCTACCTGGGAACCCTCTGAAGCATAGTTAGAACAATTTCCCCTCCTCATTGTCAGTCTTAAGTAAATAATAGTCTTGTCTTGAAAAATTCAAATTATAATTGATTCCCACTCTTTGCCCTGGTCTACACTAGGAGTTGAGGTCGAATTTAGCAGCATTACCTCGATTTGACCCTGCACCCGTCAACACGATGAAGCCCTTTTTTTTTACTTAAAGGGCTCTTAAAATTGATTTCTTTACTCCACCCCCGACGAGGGGATTAGCGCTGAAATTGGCCTTGCCGGGTCGAATTTGCGGTACTGTGGACGCAATTAGACAGTATTGGCCTCCGGGAACTATCCCATAGTGCTCAGTTGTGACCGCTCTGGACAGCGCTCTCAACTCAGATGCACTGGCCAAGTAGACAGGAAAAGGCCCACGAACGTTTGAATCTCATTTCCTGTTTGGCCAGCGTGGTGAGCTCACCTGCACAGGTCAACATCCAGAGCCCATCAGCACAGGAAACCATGCAGTCCCAGAATCGCTGAAGAGCTCCAGCATGGACTGAACGGGAGGTATGGGATCTGATCGCTGTATGGGGACATGAATCCGTGCAGGCAGAACTCTGTTCGAGAACACGGAATGCCAAAATATTTGAAAAAAATCTCCAACGGCATGAAGGACAGAGGCTATAACAGGAACTCGCAGCAGTGCCACGTGAAAATTACGGAGCTCAGGCAACCCTACCAAAAAATCAGAGAGGCAAACGGCCACTCCGGTTCAGAGCCCCAGACATGCTGCTTCTATGATGAGCTGCCTGCCATTCTACGGGGTGCAGCCACCACTACCCCAACCCTGTGCTTTGACTCCGTCCAAGGAGTGGGAGGCAACACGGAAGCGGGGCAAGGAAGATGATGATGATGAGGAGGTTGTAGATAGCTTACAGCAAGGAAGCGGAGAAACCGGTTTCCACAACAGCCAGGATCTGTTTCTCACCTGGACCTGGAGCCAGTACCCCCCGAACCCACCCAAGGCGGGCTCCCGGACCCTGAAGGTGGAGAAGGGACCTCTGCTGAGTGTACCTTTGTAAATATTATACATGGTTTAAAAGCAAGCATGTTTAATGATTAATTTGCCCTGGCATTCGCGGCCAGTACAGCTACTGGAAAAGTCTGTTAACGTGTCTGGGGATGGAGCGGAAATCCTCCAGGGACATCTCCATAACGCTCTCCTGGATGTACTCCCAAAGCCTTTGCAAAAGGTTTCTGGGGAGGGCAGCCTTATTCTGTCCTCCATGGTAGGAGACTTTACCACGCCAGGCCAGTAGCACGTAGTCGGGAATCATTGCAGAACAAAGCATTGCAGCGTATGGTCCCGGTATTTGCTGGCATTCAAACAACATCCATTCTTTAACTCTCTGAGTTACCCTCAGGAGAGTGATATTCATGGTTACCTGGTTGAAATAGGGTGGTTTTAGTAAGCGGACATTCAGAGGTGCCCATTCCTGCTGGGCTGTTTGACTGTGGCTGAACAGAAATCTTCCCCGCTGTTAGCCACACGGTGGGGGGGGGAGGAGTGAAGCCATCATCCCAGAGAATTGGGGGGAGGAGTGTGGGGGGGTTAGTTGGGTTTCTGCTGCACGTTAACCCAGAAACCGCAGCCCCTCCTTTTAAATTGCCAGCCCATTTTAAACCGCCAACCCAACAGCTACTTCGTATGGGAAATGAGGGCTGTCATAAATATAAAGGGAAGGGTAAACCCCTTTAAAATCCCTCCTGGCCAGAGGAAAAATCCTCTCACCTGTAAAGGGTTAAGAAGCTAAAGGTAACCTCGCTGGCACTTGACCAAAATGACCAATGAGGAGACAAGATACTTTCAAAAACTGGGAGGAGGGAGAGAAACAAAGGGTCTGTGTCTGTCTGTATGCTGCTTTTGCCGGGGATAGAACAGGAATGGAGTCTTAGAACTTTTAGTAAGTAATCTAGCTAGGTATGTGTTAGATTATGATTTCTTTAAATGGCTGAGAAAAGAACAGTACTGAATAGAATGACTATTCCTGTCTGTGTGTCTTTTTTGTAACTTAAGATTTTGTCTAGAGGGATTCTCTATGTTTTGAATCTAATTACCCTGCAAGGTATCTACCATCCTGATTTTACAGAGGTGATTCTTTTACTTCTATTAAAAGTCTTCTTGTAAGAAAACTGAATGCTTTTTCATTGTTCTCAGATCCAAGGGTTTGGGTCTGTGGTCACCTTTGCAAATTGGAGAGGATTTTTACCAAACCTTCCCCAGGAAGTGGGGTGCAAGGGTTGGGAGGATTTGGGGGGGAAAGACGTGTCCAAACTACGTTTCCCAGTAAACCCAGTTAAAGTTTGGTGGTGGCAGTGGAAATTCCAAGGGCAAAGCATAAAATTAATTTGTACCTTGGGGAAGTTTTAACCTAAGCTGGTAAAAGTAAGCTTAGGAGGTTTTCATGCAGGTCCCACATCTGTACCCTAGAGTTCAGAGTGGGGGAGGAACGTTGACAAGGGCGCTGCTGTTTGAAACCATTCCCACATGTTATGAAGGTTAAAGAAGCCAAAAGACTGTGGCTTACCATTCCTGCCTGCAAGCCGAATTTTGTTGCCCGGCCCTGCGTGAGTGATCTCTCTCACCAAAGCAGCATACCCTCAATAAGAGGCAAAATGCGACTTTGTAATGAAAACATGTGCTATGTAATGTTAACAGCAAGGTTTACCGTGAGAAAGTGTACCCATTGTTCTATAAAATGTCTTTTTAACTACCACTCTCCCTTTTTTTTCCTCCACCAGCTGCATATGTTTCTCCTTCCCAGAGGCTAGCGAAGATTAGAAAACGAAAAAAACGCACTTGCGATGAAATGTTCTCTGACCTCATGCTGTCCTCCCACACTGACAGAGCACAGAAAAATATGTGGAGGCAGACAATCTCAGAGTGCAGGAAAACACAATATGACCATGAGGAGAGGTGGCAGGCTGAAGATGGTAGGTGGCGTCAGCTTGCTGAAAGAAGGCAGGAGTCAATGCTCAGGCTGCTGGAGGATCAAACTCATAGCTCCAGTGCATGGTTGAGCTGCAGGAAAGGCAGCAGGACCACAGACCGCCGCAACAGCCCCTGTGTAACCAACTGCCCTCCTCCCCAAGTTCCATAGCCTCCTCACCCAGATGCCCAAGAACGCGATGGGGGGGGGCTCCGACCACCCAGCCACTCCACCCTAGAGGATTGCCTAAGGAACAAAAAGCCGGCATTCAATAAGTTTTAAAGTTTTAAACTTTTAAAGTGCTGTATGGCCTTGTCCTTCCCTCCTCCACCACCCCACCCGGTGCTTCCCTCTTCCACCACCCCTTCCAGGCAACCTTGGCAGTTATCCCCCTATTTGTGTGATGCATAAATAAAGAATGCATGAATGTGAAGCAACAATGACTTTATTGCCTCTGCAAGCGGTGATCAAAGGGGGGAGGGAAGGGTGCTTAGCTTACAGGAAAGTAGAGTGAACCCCGGCGGGAGGGGTTCCATCAAGGAGAAACAAACAGAACTTTCACACCGTAGCCTGGCCATTCATGAAACTGGTTTTCAAAGCTTCTCTGATGCGCACCACACCCTCCTGTGCTCTTCTAACTGCCCTGGCGTCTGGCTGCGCGTAATCAGTGGCCAGGCAATTTGCCTCAACCTCCACCCTGCCATAAATGTCTCCCCCTTGCTCTCACAGATATTGTGGAGCACACAGCAAGCAGTAATAACAATGGGAATATTAGTTTCGCTGAGGTCTAACCAAGTCAGTAAACTACGCCAGCATGCTTTTAAATGCCCAAATACACATTCTACCACCATTCTGCACTTGCTCAGCCTATAGTTGAACAGCTCCTGACTACTGTCCAGGCTGTCTGTGTATAGCTTCATGAGCCATGGCATTAAGGGGTAGGCTAGGTCCCCAAGGATACATATAGGCATTTCAACATCCCCAACGGTTATTTTCTGGTCTGGCAAGTAAGTCCCTTTTGTGAGCATCATGCACCTTTCCCGGCCATCCCACACTGATGTTGGTGAAACGTCCCTTGTGATCCGCCAGTGCTTGCAGCACCACTGAAAAGTACCCCTTGCGGTTTATGTACTCACTGCCTTGGTGCTCCAGTGCCAAGATAGGGATATGGGTTCCGTCTATTGCCCCACCACAGTTAGGGAATCCCATTGCAGCAAAGCCATCCACTATGACCTGCACATTTCCCAGAGTCACTACCCTTGATAGCAGCAGCTCAGTGATTGCGTTGGCTACTTGCATCATAGCAGCCCCCACAGTAGATTTGCCCATTCCAAATTGATTCCCGACTGACCAGTAGCTGTCTGGCGTTGCAAGCTTCCACAGGGCTATTGCCACTCGCTTCTCAACTGTGAGGGCTGCTCTCATCTTGGTATTCTTGCGCTTCAGGGCAGGGGAAAGCAAGTCACAAAGTTCCATGAAAGTGCCCTTACGCATGTGAAAGTTTCGCAGCCACTGGGAATCATTCCAGACTTGCAACACTATGCGGTCCCACCAGTCTGTGCTTGTTTCCCGGGCCCACAATCGGCATTCCACACCATGAACCTGCCCATTTGACACTATGATGTGCACACTGCAGGGGCTTGTACTTTGTGAGACGTCTATGTCCATGTCCTCATCACTCTCGTCACCATGCTGCAGTCGCCTCCTCCTCGCCTGGTTTCGCTTTTCTTGCAGGTTATGGTTCTGCATATCCTGCTGGATAATGCACACAGTGTTTATAGTGCTCATAATTGCTGCGGTGATCTGAGCGGGCTCCATGTTCCCAGGGCTATGACGTCTGCGCTGAAAAAAGGCGTGAAACGATTGTCTGCCGTTGCTCTGACGGAGGGGGGGCGACTGAAAACATGGCTTACAGGGTTGGCTTACAGGGAATTAAAATCAACAAAGGGGGTGGCTTTGCATCAAGGAGAAACAGAATGGCCCACTCAAGGATAGAACTCAAAACCCTGGGTTTAGCAGGCCGTTGATTCAAGGAGGGAGGGAAGGAGGGGGGACAAAATGAATACAAATGAATACAACACAAATCTGGTCTATTTCTTGTTTTGATCCACTTCATCTATCTTTATACATCTTGCTGGTAGCAGACGGTGCAGTACAACTGCTAGCCATCATCATCTCTTGGGTGCTTGGCAGAAGATGGTGCAGTATGACTGCCAGCAGGACTGAATCTCCATGAGATGAAACTTAAAAAGGGAAATGACCTGGCTGAGTCACTCCCATGTCTGCCCAGGCGCCCCTGACTGACCTCACCGAGGTCGGCTAAAAGAGCACCCAGGAGTATGGCGACAATGGCTACCAGTCATACTGCACTGTCTGCTGCCAAAAGGCAATGAGCTGCTGCTGTGTAGCAATGCAGTACTGCGTCTGCCAGCACCCAGGAGACATACAGTGACATGGAGCTGAGCGGGCTCCATGCTTGCCGTGGTATGGCATCTGCACGGGTAACCCATGAAAAAAGGTGCAAAACGATTGTCTGACATTGCTTTCACAGAGGGGGGGGGCTGATGATATGTACTCAGAACCACCCACGACAATGTTTTTGCCCCCATCAGGCACTGGGATTTCTAGCCAGAATTCAAATGGGAGGTGGAGACTGCGGGAACTGTGGGATAGCTACCCACAGTGCAACGCTCCGGAAGTCGTCGGTTGCCTCGGTACTGTGGATGCACTCTGCCAACTAAATGCACTTAGAACATTTGTGTGAGGACACACACAATTGACTGTATAAAAACACTTTCTACTTTTATAAATTCGACCTAATTTTGTAGTAATTTTGTAGTGTAGACATATGTCAAGGTTCCTCCCCCACTCTGAACTCTAGGGTACAAATGTGGGGACCTGCATGAAAAACCTCCTAAGCTTATCTTTACCAGCTTAGGTCAAAACTTCCCCAAGGTATAAAATATTCCACCCGTTGTCCTTGGATTGGCCGCTACCACCACCAAACTAATACTGGTTACTGGGGAAGAGCTGTTTGGACGCGTCTTTCCCCCCAAAATACTTCTCAAAACCTTGCACCCCACTTCCTGGACAAGGTTTGGTAAAAAGCCTCACCAATTTGCCTAGGTGACTACAGACCCAGACCCTTGGATCTTAAGAACAATGAACAATCCTCCCAACACTTGCACCCCGCTTTCCTGGGAAATGTTGGATAAAAAGCCTCACCAATTTGCATAGGTGACCACAGACCCAAACCCTTGGATCTGAGAACAATGAAAAAGCATTCAGTTTCTTACAAGAAGACTTTTAATAAAAATAGAAGTAAATAGAAATAAACAAATCCCCCCTGTAAAATCAGGATGGTAGATTTCTTACAGGGTAATTAGATTCAAAAACATAGAGAACCCCTCTAGGCAAAACCTTAAGTTACAAAAAAGATACACAGACAGAAATAGTTATTCTATTCAGCACAATTCTTTTCTCAGCCATTTAAAGAAATCATAATTTAACACATGCCTAGCTAGATTACTTACTAAAAGTTCTAAGACTCCATTCCTGGTCTATCCCCGGCAGAAAACCAGCATATAGATACACACACAGACCCTTTGTTTCTCTCCCTCCTCCCAGCTTTTGAAAGTATCTTGTCTCCTCGTTGGTCATTTTGGTCAGGTGCCAGCGAGGTTACCTTTAGCTTCTTAACCCTTTACAGGTGAGAGGAGCTTTCCCCTGGCCAGGAGGGATTTCAAAGGGGTTTACCCTTCCCTTTATATTTATGACAACATACCCTTAGAGACTCTCAAATTCAGGGAAAGAGTGTAAGAGTATTAGCCGGAGATGCATACAACAGAAAAAGCACAAAGTGTAACTTTCAAAGTTAACTGCAGGAGACAGCATTTTCTCAGGGTCCAGACCAAGACTGGAACAAAGCAGTAACTAAGGCCCACCACAAATCCTCACCATCTTCCACTCTAAGGGCAAGGCATGCTTCTTTGACCTTGCCATCTCCTGTATAAAACACACAGTGGCATGGACATAAAAAAATAAAATCAAAACATTATGCTGCACACACAATTCTCCTCCTGGCAAGAGGATGAGAAAAAGAATGAATCACATGTGACAAATATTGGCCATTTTGCTCAATGCACTACTGAAAAGTGCTCCTATAATACAGGGATAAGACAGTATAACAACCTCTGTAGGATAGACCTTGGTGAGTGAACAGTGTGATCAAATCACACCAGAAATATGTATCCTAAACATAACACTGTTACTACTGAAACATATTGTCACCCTAAAAAAAAAAAAAAAAGGAAGGGGAAGAGTCAGGCACACCCAGACAAAACATGCCTTGACTGCAAAGTTTGAACTCTAGCTGAGTCCAAAAGTCAGAGCACTTTGTTCACAGAACAGGACAGTCTGAATGCTCCCCAGCTCAGAATAATAGTATCTGCTTATCTCTACATTTACCAACAGCATACGTATCAGGGAGTGACTGGGATGTTAATGTAATGACATGATTTAAGAATGGAATCAACCCCAGAAGAGAATATGGGATTTACTCTCTAATCCTCACTTTTGCCTTGGTAGAATCCTTCCATATCTGACCTCCTACAGGACAAGATCTGTTTAGAGCACAGAAAGAAAAAAGCATTCTCAGTGGTTATTTCCCTTCTTAAACATTTCATGTCCAGTAGTCTTCAGAGTGGGTTTTCCTTTGTCTTTTAGGAGCCTGGAGGCAGATCAGATCTCTGACACTGGGCTTGGGTCCCATCTTTTGGAAACCCTACCCCTAGTTGATAGTTTTCAGAACTAAATTTTAAGATAGCAACAGTATTTATTCATGTAAAACTGAGATTACACTTGCAAAAGTGCCTTTGATAAACTTTAGAAAATTAACTGATTGTTCTATAATCCCTCACATGTAATCCTCCCTAAATGGGTCAAACTGCAGGATTGTGAGGACCAAGACAATAAATTCACAGGTAAGAATTTTTTTTTTCTTTTCTAGACCATTGCACGTCCAGCAATCTTTGCAAGGGATGCTCTGAGCAGTGATTGCTTAGTGATCCTAAAGGATATGTCTATGCTGCAGTGTAAGCCCAGGGTTTGAACTCAGGACCAAGCCTAACTCCCCTTCCATCTACACACAAATTGCACTAACCCAGGGTTTGGTCCCAGGACCCCAAGGCAGGTTGGAAGGTCTGAGCCTAAATTAAGCCGGGACCCAGGGTCCAAGCCATATTGTTTTGTTGTGTAGATGCAGCCATTCCAGACTCATGCTCTGAGAATCCACCAAAAGTATCCCACAATCCCATGGGCTCACTTTCTTTGTTCTCCGGACTATCAAGTTTGGTGGACAGTCAGCTTTTCCCATGCTGCAACAAGAGAAAAGGGCTAGTGTGGCCACATTTTTTGTGGGGGTGGGGGAAGGGATTAGGAAATCTGGGATATGAGTGGTGGGACTTGGACATACATAATGCAGTGTAGATGCTGGCACCCCAGGTTGGGACCCAGGGTTCAACAATTCCTAACCTGGGGTTACAAATGAGTGTAGACACTCTAGCCCTAGGGTAACAAACCCAGGGTCTGCTAACTTAAGTTGTACTAACCCTGAGCTTACATGGCAATGCAGACATTCCCAAAGAGGAAGGGGTGCTAATTAAATAACTAACACATTTATTGCAAACCTCAGGGGTATGACGTGTTACTGAGATAACACTTGTAGAACTTTCCTGCCAAAGCTTGAATATGCAGAGGACAGCATGTCTACTTTGTAATGTCTTGAGTAAGTGTACTGAAGACCAACTTGTTGACTTATACATTTTCTCGTATGATGGGTTCAACCTTTCTGGCTACATAGATCCTGTTCTTCCGATTAAATATGTAGTCATATCAACAAGTGGGGTTACCTCATTAGCTTTGCAAGTCTTAGATGCATCTCTTACTCACGTTTTCTTATTGAGGCTTTTAAGGGCTTTTTTCCCTGCTCTGGATTGCTGGCTGGTAAAGCACTGGAAGGGATGTTGACTTTCTGTAGACCTTAGTGTGATGCTGATTTATATTTTGATTGCCCCGCTAGTGTCTAGAATATACTACTTGGCCTCCTTGGGTGCTTGGGACTCAGACAGAATTACAGCAGTACCACTAAGCTGTGTTATGGAAAACAAATGAACATTTGCTATGAAAAGCATCAGTTCTGAGAATGATCTTACTCTAATGAAAGGTACAGTACTATAGCTTCCTGTATAATGCACCTATTTCTGAAACTCTCCTCTTGGAGTTGACAACAAAAGAGATTGAATGTGAGAAAGCACAGAGACACTGACCTCCATTGCTGGAAGAAAAGGATAAAGGACTAGAGACCCAGGTAACAACCCTGCATTGCATCAGAGAAAATGTAGACTTCCTAGACAGAAGTCAGGATTCGGTACTGTGGGCACAGCATGCCAAAGAATCAGAGAGGGCAGTGGAGGAGGGCGGAACTGAAGAACAAGGAAGAAAGTTGGCAGCATGGGTCCTCCAGAAGAAGGACAACCAATATACTCCCAATGCAGATAGAGGTAAGCAACTGCTTTCAGGCTATCTGCACATGTACTACTGCTGATAATGTCTTGGAAGAGTCATCTGAGGGAAGGGATCAGAAGGAGACCCCACTGACCGGAAGACATGGGGTGCATTGTCCTAGAGATGGGGGTTCCACGACCACCAATCCCAAGAGGAGAAGAGTGGTGGTGGCTGGGGAGTCCCTCCTAAGGGGGACAGAGTCATCTATCAACAGTCCGGACCAGAAATCCTGAGAAGTGTGCTGCTTGCCTGAGCTAGAATTCAGGATGTGACTGAGAGTCTGCTGAGATTCATCAAGCCCTCAGACCACTACCCCTTCCTACTTATGCATGTGGGCACCAACGAAAAGCAGAGCAGCTAACAAAAGGAGTTTGCCTGGGATCTGCCTGAGAGGAGGTACGCTAAGGGCTGCATTAAGGAGGCTGTGTTGGTGAGTATCTGAGTGTTTGTTGTGAGGACAGTGTGACTGTGTGCTGTGTGCTTGATTGGTTGTTTGAAAGGTGGGTAGAAAGCTGGCTAGATTGTCGGGCTCAACGGGTAGTGATCAATGGCTCCATGTCTAGTTGGCAGCCGGTATCAAGTGGAGTACCCCAAGGGTCGGTCCTGGGGCCGGTTTTGTTCAATATCTTCATAAATGATATGGAGGATGGTGTGGATTGCACTCTCAGCAAATTTGCGGATGATACTAAACTGGGAGGAGTGGTAGATACGCTGGAGGGGAGGGATAGGATACAGAAGGACCTAGACAAATTGGAGGATTGGGCCAAAAGAAATCTGATGAGGTTCAATAAGGATAAGTGCAGGGTCCTGCACTTAGGACGGAAGAACCCAATGCACAGCTACAGACTAGGGACCGAATGGCTAGGCAGCAGTTCTGCGGAAAAGGACCTAGGGGTGACAGTGGACGAGAAGCTGGATTTGAGTCAGCAGTGTGCCCTTGTTGCCAAGAAGGCCAATGGCATTTTGGGATGTATAAGTAGGGGCATAGCGAGCAGATCGAGGGATGTGATCGTTCCCCTCTATTCGACATTGGTGAGGCCTCATCTGGAGTACTGTGTCCAGTTTTGGGCCCCACACTTCAAGAAGGATGTGGATAAATTGGAGAGAGTCCAGCGAAGGGCAACAAAAATTATTAGGGGACTGGAACACATGAGTTATGAGGAGAGGCTGAGGGAGCTGGGATTGTTTAGCCTGCAGAAGAGAAGAATGAGGGGGGATTTGATAGCTGCTTTCAACTACCTGAAAGGGGGTTCCAAAGAGGATGGCTCTAGACTGTTCTCAATGGTAGCAGATGACAGAATGAGGAGTAAAAGTCTCAAGTTGAAGTGGGAGAGGTTTAGATTGGATATTAGGAAAAACTTTTTCACTAAGAGGGTGGTGAAACACTGGAATGCGTTACCTAGGGAGGTGGTAGAATCTCCTTCCTTAGAGGTTTTTAAGGTCAGGCTTGACAAAGCCCTGGCTGGGATGATTTAACTGGGAATTGGTCCTGCTTCGAGCAGGGGGTTGGACTAGATGACCTTCTGGGGTCCCTTCCAACCCTGATATTCTATGATTCTATGATTGAAAAGGGCGAGAACTGGGTGTGCTTTGTTCCAGGTGAGCCTTAAGTGGGCCTGACTGCATAAAAAGTCAGTCAGTTGCGAACCAGCTGAGCAGTGAACAGCAGAGCAGCTAACAAAAGGAGTTTGCCTGGGAGTTCACCTGGGGAGAGCCAACTGAGGCTTACATCTTGCCGGATTCTCTGAGTAATTACTACAACTCCTGAGGAAGCTCGTAGAAGGAAGGTTATATGGATGGGGGGTGTTCAGCTGTTGTGACCTGCACTGGATGTGCTATGTTTGTCTTTCTTCCACAGGACAGATGCGACTTTGTCTGTACAAAGTGCAAGCTGGTCTCCATACTGGAAGAGAAGGTTCAAGGTCTGGAGCAACAGGTATCGACCCTGTGTTGCATAAGAGAAACTGAAGATTTCCTGGACGGATGTCAGGATAGGCTTCTACGGGCACGAGGTTCTGAAGATTCAGAGCAGGCTGCACATCGGGGACAGAAGGATGGTGAAGAAATTTGGCATCATGTGACCTCCAGAAGAAAAAAGGGGAATGTCCATGTACCAGCAGGGCAGATACAGGTAAGTAACCGTTTTCATGTTCTCTCAACAGGTACTAATGCGGAGAGTGGACCAGATGATACGTCTGAGGGAAGGGAGCAGAAGGAGACTTCACCGATTGGAAGGCATGGGATGCACTATCCTAGGGTTGGGGGTTCCACGACCACCGCTCCCAAGAGAAGGAGGCGGGTGGTGGTGGTCGGGGACTCTCTCCTCCGGGGGACTGAGTCATCTATCTGCCACCCCGACTGGGATAACCGAGAAGTCTGCTGCTTGCCAGGAGCTAAGATTCACAATGTGACAGAGAGACTGCCGAGACTCATCAAGCCCTCAGATCACTACCCCTTCCTGCTTCTCCACGTGGGCACCAATGATACTGCCAAGAATGACCTTGAGCGGATCACTGCGGACTACATGGCTCTAGGAAGAAGGATAAAGGAGTTTGAGGTGCAAGTGGTGTTCTCGTCCATCCTCCCCATGGAAGGAAAAGGCCTGGGTAGAGACCGTCGAATCGTGGAAGTCAATGAATGGCTATGCAGGTGGTGTCGGAGAGAAGGCTTTGGATTCTTTGACCATGGGATAGTGTTCCAAGAAGGAGTGCTAGGCAGAGACGGGCTCCACCTAACAAAGAGAGGGAAGAGCATCTTCACAAGCAGGCTGGCTAATCTAGTGAGGAGGGCTTTAAACTAGGTTCACTGGGGGAAGGAGACCAAAGCCCTGAGGTAAGTGGGAAAGTGGGATACCGGGAGGAGGCACGAGCAGGAGTGCGTGAGAGGGGAGGGCTCCTGCCTCATACTGAGAAAGAGGGGCGATCAGCAGGTTACCTCAAGTGCCTATATACAAATGCACGAAGCCTGGGAAACAAGCAGGGAGAACTGAAAGTCCTGGCACAGTCAAGGAATTATGACGTGATTGGAATAACAGAGACTTGGTGGGATAACTCACATGACTGGAGTACTGTCATGGATGGATATAAGCTGTTCAGGAAGGACAGGAAGGGCAGAAAAGGTGGGGGAGTTGCACTGTATGTAAGAGAGCAGTCTGACTGCTCAGAGCTCAAGTATGAAACTGCAGAAAAACCTGAGAGTCTCTGGATTAAGTTTAGAAGTGTGAGCAACAAGGGTGATGTCATGGTGGGAGTCTACTATAGACCACCAGACCAGGGGGATGAGGTGGACGAGGCTTTCTTCTGGCAACTCGCAGAAGTTACTAGATCGCAGGCCCTGGTTCTCATGGGAGACTTCAATCACCCTGATATCTGCTGGGAGAGCAATACAGCGGTGCACAGGCAATCCAGGAAGTTTTTTGAAAATGTAGGGGACAATTTCCTGGTGCAAGCCCTGGAGGAACCAACTAGGGGCAGAGCTCTTCTTGACCTGCTGCTCACAAACCGGGAAGAATTAGTAGGGGAAGCTAAAGTGGATGGGAACCTGGGAGGCAGTGACCATGAAATGGTCGAGTTCAGGATCCTAACACAAGGAAGAAAGGAGAGCAGCAGAATACAGACCCTGGACTTCAGAAAAGCAGACTTTGACTCCCTCAGGGAACTGATGGGCAAGACCCTGGGAGAATAACATGAGGGGGAAAGGAGTCCAGGAGAGCTGGCTGTATTTTAAAGAATCCTTATTGAGGTTACAGGGACAAACTATCCTGATGTGTAGAAAGAATAGTAAATATGGCAGGCGACCAGCTTGGCTTAACAGTGAAATCCTTGCTGCTCTTAAATACAAAAAAGAAGCTTACAAGAAGAGATAGATTGGACAAATGACTAGGGATGAGTATAAAAATATTGCTCAGGCTTGCAGGAGTGAAATCAGGAAGGCCAAATCACAACTGGAGTTGCAGCTAGCAAGAGATGTTAAGAGTAACAAGAAGGGTTTCTTCAGGTATGTTAGCAACAAGAAGAAAGTCAAGGAAAGTGTGGGGCCCCTACTGAATGAGGGAGGCAACTTAATGACAGAGGATGTGGAAAAAGCTAATGTACTCAATGCTTTTTTTGCCTCTGTCTTCACGAACAAGGCCAGCTCCTAGACTACTGCATTGGGCAGCACAGCATGGGGAGAAGGTGACCAGCCCTCTGTGGAGAAAGAAGTGGTTCGGGACTATTTAGAAAGGCTGGACGAGCACAAGTCCATGGGGCCAGACGAGTTGCATCCAAGAGTGCTAAAGGAACTGGCGGCTGTGATTGCAGAGCCATTGGCCATTATCTTTGAAAACTCATGGCGATCGGGGGAGGTCCCAGGTGACTGGAAAAAGGCTAATGTAGTGCCCATCTTTAAAAAAGGGAAGAAGAAGGATCCTGGGAACTACAGGCCAGTCAGCCTCACCTCAGTCCCTGGAAAAATCATGGAGCAGGTCTTCAAGGAATCAATTCTGAAGCACTTAGAGGAGAGGAAAGTGATCAGGGACAGTCAGCATGGATTCACCAAGGGAAAGTCATGCCTGACTAATCTAATTGCCTTCTATGACGAGATAACTGGCTCTGTGGATGAAGGGAAAGCAGTGGACGTGTTGTTCCTTGACTTTAGCAAAGCTTTTGACACGGTCTCCCACAGTATTCTTGCCAGCAAGTTAAAGTAGTATGGGCTGGATGAATGGACTATAAGGTGGATAGATTGTCAGGCTCAACGGGTAGTGATCAATGGCTCCATGTCTAGTTGGCAGCCGGTATCAAGTGGAGTGCCCCAGGGGTCGGTCCTGGGGCCGGTTTTGTTCAATATCTTCATAAATGATATGGAGGATGGTGTGGATTGCACTCTCAGCAAGTTTGCAGATGACACTAAACTGGGAGGAGAGGTAGATACGCTGGAGGGTAGGGATAGGATACAGAAGGACCTAGACAAATTGGAGGATTGGGCCAAAAGAAATCTGATGAGGTTCAACAAGGACAAGTGCAGAGTCCTGCGCTTAGGATGGAAGAATCCAATGCACCGCTACAGACTAGGGACCGAATGGCTAGGCAGCAGTTCTGCAGAAAAGGACCTTGGGGTTACAGTGGACGAGAAGCTGGATATGAGTCAACAGCGTGCCCTTGTTGCCAAGAAGGCCAATGGCATTTTGGGATGTATAAGTAGGGGCATTGCCAGCAGATCGAGGGACGTGATCGTTCTCCTCTATTTGACATTGGTGAGGCCTCATCTAGAGTACTGTGTCCAGTTTTGCGCCCCACAGTACAAGAAGGATGTGGAAAAATTGGAAAGCGTCCAGCGGAGGGCAACAAAAATGATTAGGGGACTGGAACACATGAGTTATGAGGAGAGGCTGAGGGAACTGGGGATGTTTAGTCTTCAGAAGAGAAGCATGAGGGGGGATTTGATAGCTGCTTTCAACTACCTCAAAGGGGGTTCCAAAGAGGATGGCTCTAGACTGTTCTCAGTGGTAACAGATGACAGAACGAGGAGTAATGGTCTCAAGTTGCTGTGGGGGAGGTTTAGGTTGGATATTAGGAAAAACTTTTTCACTAGGAGGGTGGTGAAATACTGGAATGCGTTACCTAGTGAGGTGGTGGAATCTCCTTCCTTTGAATTTTTTAAGGTCAGGCTTGACAAAGCCCTGGCTGGGATGATTTAGTTGGGGATTGATCCTGCTTTGAGTAGGGGGTTGGACTAGATGACCTCCAGAGGTCCCTTCCAACCCTGATATTCTATGATTCTATGATACTGCAAAGAATGACCTTGAGCAGATCTCTGAAGACTATGTGACTCTGGCAAGAAGGATAAAAGAGTTTGGGGCACAAGTGGTGTTCTCGTCCATCCTCCTTGTTGAAGGAGAAGGCCCGAGCATGGACCATCGAATTGTGGAAGTAAATGCGTGGCTATGCAGGTGGAGTCGGCAAGAGGATTTTGGCTTCTTCGACAATGAGCTGATGTTCCAGGAACGAGGATTACTGTGCTGGGAGGGGCTCCATCTATCAAATACCAGGAAGAGCATCTCTGGACATCATCTGGCTAACCTGATAAGGAGAGCTTTAAACTAGCTCCTCTGGGGGAGAGTTACAAAAATCCAGCAAACGTGCATCTAGGTTCAAGTAACGCAGACAAGGGAGGGAGGCTAATTTCTGGAGAAGGGTCTAGAAATCACAACTGCAGTAAAAAGGCAAAAAGAAAAGCAACAGGGCATTCTGCAAAATATCTGGGGAACAAGCAGTATGAACTGGAAGTCATGCTATATGAAGAAAATTGACTTAATTGGCATCACAGAGACTTTGTGGGACAACTCCCATGATTGGAGTACCATCACTGAGTACCATGATCGGAGTACCATCAATGAGTACTATCATTGTGCTGAAAGGATAGGTATGGGAAAAAAGGAGGAGGTCAGACAAAAAAGAAAAATCAAGAATGGCGTGGGTCTGCTACTCAATGGAGAAGGTGAGCTGGTAACAGAACATGATAGGGAGGCAGAGGGGCTCAATGCCTACTTTGCTTCAGTCTTCTCACAAAAAATAATATGTGAGCGGATGACTGTTACTGAAGTTGCTATAGACAATAAAAGGGAAGGGATGCGGATTGGGATAAGTAAAGAACATGACAGAGATCTTCTGACCAATTTGAATGAATTCAAATTAGCGGGGCTGGATGCTATTTACCCAAGAGTACTGAAGGAATTAGCTGAAGAAATCTCGGAGCCACTGGCAATAATATTTACAAACTCAGGGATGATAGAAGAGGTCCCAGAAGACTGGAGAAGGGCTAACATAGTACCCATCTTTAAAAAGGGGGAAAAGGAGGAGCCGGGAAACTATAGACCAGTCAGCCTGACCTTGATACCTGGGAAGCTACTACACCAATGTATAAAACATTCAATCTGCGAATACCTGGAGGATGAAGGGATAATCACTTGCAGGCAGCATAGCTTTACCAAGAACAAATCATGCCAAACCAGCTTGATTTCCTTCTTTGACAGGATAACTGATTTTGTGGATGGGGGAATGCGATGGACATAATATACCTGGACGTCACCAAGGGTTTTGACACTGTCCCACATGACATTTTGATAAGTAAACTGAAGAAATGCAAGCTCGACAGAACTACCATTAAGTGAATACATAATTAGTTAAACAAACACAAACAAAGAATAACTATTAATGAAATGATGTTGGATTGGAGGGAGGTCTCAAGTGGGTTCCACAGGGATCTGTTCTGGGTCCAGTGTTGTTTAATATCTTTATTAATGACCTCGATATAGGTACAAAAATCATACTGATCAAGTTTGCAGATGACACAAAGCTAGGAGGGGTTGCCAATACTTTGGAAGGTAGAGCTAAAATTCAGAGGGATCTTGATAAATTGGAGAACTGGGCTATAGACAACAAAATGAAATTCAACAAAGACGAAAACCAAATGCACAAATACAGAATGAGGGAAAACTGGCTTGGCAGCAGCACTGCTGAGAAGGATCTTGGAGTTGTGGTGGATTACAGCCTACACATGAGTCAGCAATGCGATGCTGTTGCAAAAAAAAAAGCAAATGCAGTTTTAAGTTTCATTAACAGAGGCATAGCATGCAAGTCAGGGGAGGTGATAATACTGCTCTACTGGGCGCTAGTTAGGCCTCAGCTGGAGTACTGTGTCCAATTATGGTCACCAATGTATAGAAAGGATGTAGAGAAACGGGAAAGGATCCAGAGGCAAGCAACAAAGATGATCAAAGGGATGGAATGCAAGCCATATGAGCAAAGGCTGAAGGAAATGGGTATGTTTAGTTTGGAAAAGAGGAGATTAAGGAGGGATAGGATAGCGGTCTTCAGACAACTGAAAATCTGCCACAAAAAGATGGAGAAAAGTTGCCACAGAGGGAAGGACAAGAGGCAGTGGGTTCAAACTATAGCATAGCAGATTTAGATTAAATCTCAGGGAAACCGTAAGAACAGTAGGACAATGGAACAGCCTGCCTCGGGAGGCTGTGGAAGCTTCTTCACTGGAGGTTTTTAAAAGGAGTCTGGAGAGCCATCTGTATTGGATGATTTAGACACAATAAGTCCTGCATCTTGGCAGGGGGTTCAACTAGATGACCCTTGAAGTCCCTTCTAACCTTATGATTCTATGACCTCAATGGCTTAAAAGGAGGGGTTGTCAGTGCTTACATTAGGGATCCACGAGGGGAATCTGTGAATGATGATGCCACCCTTAGGAATTGAGATATGTGTTGTGGTCCAGTAATCAACCAAGGTCTTTTGCAGCTTGAGATGGCTGAAACATGTTTTTTGTGAGTGTTTGATCTACTACCTGTAGGCAAGCTGAACTGCAAAAACTTCAACATGGAGTTAATTTTTTGCTGATTGATCTCATGTGTATATATATATAACACCAATAAGATTTTTGCCCATATTTTCTATGCACTGAGTTTGTTGACTTCTTCCTGGAAGACAGGAGCATTTCATTGACTTTTTTTGTGAGTATCTCAGGGAGGTCAATTCCTCCTTCTCAACTTCCAGGCTGCTAGACATAGCAAGTTGGAGTTTGGGAGGACTACTTGCCCCTGCATCAGAAAAAGTCTCTGACTTGAGACAGCACCACCACAGGTGGTGTCTGTATTTGGTTTAAGTTCAAGAACCACAGCATCATCACAGTCAGAAGCAACTATTATCACTGTGGCCCATTCTGATGTGATCTTTTCATTTGTCTCTGCCAGGAATAAAATGGAAGGAAAGGCACTGGATCTCTCAGTTTGGTGAAAAACTTTGAGGTTTTCTCTTTGATTTACAGTCAAATAAAGCTTGTTCAGGGCTCCAAAGACCTGTGTAATGCTTTTGAAAACCTCCCTGTACAGGCACTATTGCCCTGGCTCTATCACCATTCTGTCATGGAGCTGCAAAGAGAGCCCTGCTGGGTATTGAAGAGATTAATTGAGCTCTGAGAGTGTCTGCTGGGCCACTACCAACAGTAAGCACAGGCAGGTAAGGTTCAAGCAGGACATAACCTGGAGACATATACTAGCCCCATGGTCTCAGAGGGATCCCATGACTATGACTGTGAGTGAAAGGGACCTGGTGTTCACATGACAAATTTACTTATCCCAGCTTAGAGAGTTATAGTCTGAGAGACAGCAAAGTCTGGGGAATTGTTAGCAGGAGCTCTGCATCCAATAAACTTTGAAAAAGCTATGTCGTGCTTTGCCAAATCCTGTATGCAGTTGTACAGTGTTTATAATGAGACCGCATAGTACAGCTGTTTTTTTTTTAATGTCACATAACAGTAAATGTTAAAATAAACCAAAACAATAATTTTAGAAAGGATATAAACCATCGTGCTTCAGAGCTGGAGGAAACTTCCCTGGGAGCACATATCTCATATTTGCCAAACTGCAGATTTTCTTGCACCTTCCTCCAAAGCAGCTAGGACTAACCACTGTCAGAGACAGATACTAAACTTGGGCCTTGGGTCAGATCTAGTTCATCAGTTCCTATGTACCTATGTTTTTTAATCTCTATTCCATGTTGATATATTTTAAAAGATTAATAATATATAAAGTTTTTGAATCAAGAATTGGCAAATCCATACTCCATCCCTGGCAAGGCATCTATCTGCAGCTCCCTGGCCCTTCAACAGCTCCTCTTTACCTGCCTGGGGGTTAGGCATCCTTCAGCTTCACAGTCACCCATGGCAATTACTGAATATATTTGTGTACAAGCCAAACAGTTGAAACACAAGTCAAAATATATATATGTTGTCTAATAGGTCTGTATATTTCAGTACTTAAAATGTGAATATATTTGTGAAAAAATTGAATCCACATAAAGTATTTGTTCTTTCCCTAGTGAGAGTATCTGTCCCTGGTAACCATCCATCTGCTGAGTCTCTGGTTCCACATTTGAGGTGGCTGCAGTATACTGTTATTGCAGTTGTAGACTGTCATACTTTTTTCACCCAAACAGCACAATTTAAACTAATATTAGGATTTTAGCTTTTAGGTATGTCATGCTAGAAACAACATGCTCAAGACAGATCAAAGCCATCCCCACTCTGGTGATCAGTTAGTTCCAAGCCTGTACTGCAGAGATAACAGAAACAGTGGTCCTTCAGTTGGGGTGAACAGCGCACATCACAGGCTCCTAAAGGGTAGTAAAGGCAGATTTATACCACAGTTGCTCTCCTCAGTTCCCTGAGGTTGGTGGGGTCCAATTCTGACCCCAGTTAAAAGCAGCCTCAGGGCTGCTCTAAGGGGCCACTGTAGGTGCTGGAGATATCCTGCACTAAGGCAATACCTAGCTGGCCCATTAGGCCAGCTTTAAAGCTCCTTTGTGCTGCTATATTTACACAAAGCTGCTTTATCAGGACCAAGGATCTGGCTCACTGTCTGAAGTATGGAAAGATTCCACAGGCATGGATCTGATGGAAGAATTTAACATTCAGTTAACTGAAAATCTCCTGAATACTGCCATTAAATTCACTATCACATTTTAAAAAAATATGTAGTTATTCTGTAATGGAACAGTGAGTAAATGTTACTTACGTTGCCCAGCATCCCTCTTAAAAAAATGATTATATGTATGTCCATAATTTGATAGAAAAAATAAAGTCACTGGAATGCAACACACAGAGGCTCAATGTAAAAGTAAATATTTTGGCTGTTCCTCACCAACCATTTCTTATTAACTGCTTCCCTGGAATGTTATGCAGCAGCAGGAGACCATTACCCTGTAACAATATTCTGTTCCACTTGACTTTATCTTTTAAATTATCAAACCCTCTGTGACCTATAGTTTAAGTACCTGTCTGGTAACTGGTATGCCTGATACCCATGGTCTTTCATAATTGCGTGTAGCATAGATGGAAGATAGGGTTTTCTGTCGCTGTTCTTGCCTGGCATGTTGCTCTCGTTTCTTCTCAGTCTGTTCTCTATTCTGCTCCTGTCTTCTCAGGCAAGCCTAAGGAACAAAACACATTCTTTGTCTGGAATAAGAGAAAGATTTTCCTTCTGAATAACTTGTGTCTTAATTCTAGCTACAGTGCACCTGGACAAGACAATCTCATCTCCAATTGTTCCGAACTCACACCTATTGAATGTCTAAGCCTAACACTGATCGGAATAATTACCTGACCTGGTGCCTCAGTAATCCTGGTAAATGTAAACAACTAATAAACTGTGCAGCAGCTCATCAGACTCTGTGTGTGTATGTCCCACTCCCCACACACATGCACTCATCTATTTTAGGATTTTCTATAACGCCCATCACCACAGAATCAAAGCATTTCCCAAGTTAATTAAATTTGCAGGGTGAGGTACTTAATGGATTTCACAGAGATTTCTGCTCCTCTCCCCTCACTAGTTAAAGAGGCTCCTTTGGGGTTTTTTTAATCATCATCCTGCTAGTTACTGTGGAAATGCTTTTGTCAAAGAGGAGGGTTTTGCAGTGTGCTTGCAAAGTGGTCAGACCAATTAGTCTGATCCCACAGCCAACTCCCTTGAACTCAGAACACTTTACTACTTTACCCTGGTCTGCCAGCATGGAATGGCCACAGAGCCAATGGATCCTGCTGCCCGAGGATTCCCACTATGAAGTTGGAATCCCCAGATGGTGTAGGTCTGTAACAGTGGTTACTGTGGCCCCCTCCTCCTGGCCCTTGGGGTGGGTATCATGGCTGGGAAAAATAGGATATAGTCACAGTGCCACTAAACTCTGTAGATCCCCTGCTACTAGAATGGTCGTGAGGCTGCTCTACTGTGGCCTGGGGCCAGGGACTGCCAATTTAGGAATCTCATCAAACCAAGATTAGGGAGCACAGGGTGTATTAAAGGAACAGTTGCTCCCACCATCCTAGGCTTACTTGAAGTGCAACTCAGCCAGTCCAGAAGATCTGAACCTATATCTTTTGCATCTCCAAGGCAAAGCCATGCATTATTGGAAGTGTGGTAGCTCACAAAACCACCAGTTTTGAGCAGAAGTTTTTAACCTTTAGAACATTTGAGATGTGTTCTGTATACCGACCTACTTATGTCATTTTCAACCTTAATTCAGTTATGTCATGTTATAGAGTACGCACACTGGAAAAACATTCTAAAAGTTGCATGGGACTGTAAGTCCACTGAGAGTCTCTCAGCTGAAATATTGCTCAACTTAAATTGTATGCTTTTTAGGGCAGGGATAGCCTTTTTGTCATATATTTGTACAGTGCTTACCACAAATAGGCCCTGGTCCATAATTGGGGCTCTTAGGTGCTACCACAATACAAATAAATAATTATGATAGTAACTAAATATTTTTCCCATGGAGTCTTAGTTTGAATGTATCTATAAAGTTTATCCTATGGCACTTAAGGCAAATTCTCAGTTACATAATTGAAGTCGATGGAGGTACACAGATGTTACACAGCACAATTTGGCCCAAAGGCTTCAAGGAATGCTTACTCTCAAAACCTATAAGGGAAATATCTTTTCTGCTACAAAATTAACATTACTCTCATATAAACAAATTATGACCCCCTTATTCACATTGATGAGCAGTTGTGCATGCAAATACTGCCAATTAATACAATGGCACTATTTGTGTAACTACCCACCATTATGAATAAGGGGTTCACAGTCTTACCCATAAATGTTATAGTGTGCACCTTCTTGAGAATGTAGCCAGTATATGCAGATATGACTTGAAGATACAATTGGAACATATATGTTGAGAAAGGAGAAGCCATTTTTAAGCACCTTTTCTGTTGGCTTCCACATAGGTGACTTATTTTGCAAATACAAGTTGTACAATTTATTCTCTGTTGAAAGCAACTGATGTAATATCAATTATATGCCATGATACTTGTCATAAATTATATTCTATAACAAACTGATGGGAAAAATACTAAGAAGGGTGTATAATGCAGATATTTAATTCAAACTAAATAACAGATTTACTTGCAAATCCTCAGAAAATTCATTGTGTACTCAAAAAGTAAGTTGTGAGAGGATATACTGCATTAATATTTAAGAAAAAAATTAACAGCCTTATGTAGCAAAGCACTTAAGCACAAGCTTAACTTTAAACATGCACTTAAGCCCATCCTACTCAGCAAAATGTTTAAGCATATACTTAAGTACTTAAAACCAACAGCAGCAGAATTGCCAGCACCCTCTTTCTCAACATTTACAGCAACAGTGATAATATTCGTCAGTAAAGTGGGTTGCCTTGGGGAAATTTTTCAAATGTAGCCCATTGATATTGCTTCACATTCATCCTAACAGATACATGAAAATTATGACAGGTTTCAGAATAACAGCTGTGTTAGTCTGTATTCGCAAAAAGAAAAGAAGTACTTGTGGCACCTTAGAGACTAACCAATTTATTTGAGCATAAGCTTTCGTGAGCTACAGCTCACTTCATCGGATGCATACTGTGGAAAGTGTAGAAGATCTTATTATATACACAAAAAAAGCATGAAAAAATACCTCCTCCCACGCCACTCTCCTGCTGGTAATAGCTTATCTAAAGTGACCACTCTCTTTACAATGTGTATGATAATCAAGGTGGGCCGTTTCCAGCACAAATCCAGATTTTCTCACCCCCCTCCCCTTTTCCCACACACACACAAACTCACTCTCCTGCTGGTAATAGCTTATCCAAAGTGACCACTCTCCTTACAGTGTGTATGATAATCAAGGTGGGCCATTTCCAGCACAAATCCAGGGTTTAACAAGAATGTCTGGGGAGGGATAGAGACTGGGAGAGGCTTAGTCATTATGCAAGGTAGCCTATTTCCCCTTGTTTTTTCCTCCCCCCTCCCCCCCCCGACGTTCTTGTTAAACCCTGGATTTGTGCTGGAAATGGCCCACCTTGATTATCATACACAATGTAAGGAGAGTGGTCACTTTAGATAAGCTATTACCAGCAAGAGAGTGAGTTTGTGTTGGGGGGGGGGTGAGAAAACCTGGATTTGTGCTGGAAATGGCCCAACTTGATTATCATACACATTGTAAGTAGAGTGATCACTTTAGATAAGCTATTACCAGCAGGAGAGTGGGGTGGGAGGAGGTATTTTTTCATGCTTTTTGTGTGTATATAATAAGATCTTCTACACTTTCCACAGTATGCATCCGATGAAGTGAGCTGTAGCTCACGAAAGCTTATGCTCAAATAAATTGGTTAGTCTCTAAGGTGCCACAAGTACTTCCTTTCTTTTTATGAAAATTATGAATCCCATCTTTCAAGATACTGAGCACCACATGTCTACCACTGACATCAGTGAGAACTGAAGCCAGTGAGAACTGACATCAGCACATCACAAAGGTTCAGATCCTCAAAGGTATTTAGGTGCCTAACTTTCATTGTTGAAATCAATGGAAGGTATGCAGCTAAATACATCTGAGGATCAGTAAAGTACTTAAACACATGCCTTACTTCCAGTATGTGAATAGAGTAATTCCATTGATTTCAACTACTCACATGTTTAAAGTTAGGCACTGAGTCAGAAAGGGTTAATAAGGGCCTATGAGCTCAATCAGACTCACCCTGCTACACCTGCAGTATGTCTCAAGCCTGGAAAGGGTGAGTAGAAAAGGGATGAACCCAGCATAAATGGGGCTAATTAGGAAGGAGAGCAAATCTCTCACTCTTGCTGAGTGAGAGAAACTGCTATCATTCTAGCCAGGTGAGTTAGACTGCTGGTAGACAAAGCCTCCCTGAAGGAATGTAGGCAGGCAGGCCTGCAACAGGGAGCCAAGGCAGTTGGGAAGGAAAGTGGGAGGAAGTGTGTTTGCCCAGGACTCTCTGGGCTGGTGGAAGGGCCTTAAGGAAGCAGAAATATTCCTGCTAAGTTAGGGAGTGCACTGTGAGAGGTACAGAGAAAACTCTCTTGCAGGAGAACCAACTGCATTAGGAAATGCCATTTGAATGGCCTGAAAACATTCACTGATATCTTCCTGCATGACATTTCTACTGATCTTAGAGTATAAGATAACAAAATCTAAGTTCCCTAATTAGACGTACGTGTGTGTGTGTGTGTATATATAACAATAGCATTTAGCTGTTAATCACCAGCTCATGTTCTACCTGAGTGAAGGTAACTTTCAACAAGTAACAATGAAATAGCTGAGCAAAGTCTATTGCTTTCTGGGCATACCTGATACTCTGAATCCATCTTGTGTTGCATTTCCCTCACATACTGAGCATCACTGATGAACTTCTTTCTTTCTCTGGAATCGTACATTACAGTAGGTAACCAGGACCTGCACCTAAAGCAAATATGTTGTCTTAAAGATCATTTTTTATCTCACTACTTCAGTTTTGCTCTGCTCTGATTGCCTTTTCCCTACATGTTAATTACTAATGAGGGAGAGAAGAGATGCTCCTGTCTAAAGAAAGGTCTTACAGCCTTTCTTTACTAATTACAGAGTAACCAATCACCATGAACGAACTTGTTCTGATCATTAGAAGGAAATCGGCCCAAATTTGCTGCACTGTGATCTAGTACAGCAGTAGTGTTATAGATAGCAACAAGGAATCTGATCTAGGTAAATTATTTATTAATGCAGAATTGTATAAATCCAAAATAGATTAAGGACAGAAAGCTTAAATTAGTTGTCTCCTCTGTGCAATTACTAGAAGCGAATGATTATTTCTCAAATCTGTACTGAACTGTAATACTGGAGCCTGATTTCTGCAATGTGCAACTGCCAATGTGCTCAACACCATGCAGGAGGTTATTAGTGCCTTGTGGGACTGGGCCTATTATTGGGTCCACTATTCCACCTGCCAGTGTAATTTCAGGCAGCAGAGCATACAAAGGTGCATGGATTTGTATGACTATATGAGAGAGAATTAAATTTGAACCTGAAAGGCACAGTTAAGGAGTCACTAGAAGAGAGACTCCTTTACTTCTTATAATTCTCATCCTGCTTCAGTTTGGCATATAACCTGATAGAATTTTTGCTCATACTTATGGCTCTCCTTAGACTGTAATAAATTTGCCATAGTACTAACATTCTGTAACTTTTAGACATGCCTCTGCACATAACTGGATTGCTGTATGGAAAACAGGAAAAATATACAGCAATTTTTATTAGATACCTTAATCTATCTCCTGAGAAAAAGGAGCTTAGTGGCAGCAATGTACAAAAATGTGAGGGAGAAATATATACCTTTAATGCTAATATTTCCTGGATTCTGGATGCCTCTCTTGGAACCTTATCAGTTTATAAACATAGGAGTAACAGGAAGATGGTAAGGTGATGCCATGGCCCTAGCTTCCCCTAGCAGGCAAGAGATACAGGGGAGCACAGGCTGTACCATCCAGAAGGCCACTTGGAGATGGACTTTCCCTGAGACCCAGTCCTCCCTGAACTCTCCCTGCCTACAGAGGCTGTATGTCTGAGTTTCACTGGGACAATCCCAGTTTTTCTTATGACTTTCAGGATACCTAAAATGGCCTGTTTTTTTTTTTTCTTCAAAATGTTGTACTTATTTAAAAAAAGAAGTGTTTGATATAGCAATATGCTTTGAACAATGTAAACTGATGTGTGGTGCTGCTTCACCTTCATCATGTAGTGAGCATGCATTTTATGGCAACCATTATTCAAGGCCAAAGCTTATCATAACATGTTAGGCAACTAACTACAATATGAATACAATGGTTCGATGATCCAGCCTAGTCAGAAGAGCAAAGCCACTGCTTGGACCCCTCTGGGAATGTTGAGAAGGGAGAGGATGTGTACCTAATACCCCTTCTGTCCTCATTGTACCTTCTTCCTGTGGTTCCCAGAAACATACAGAAATTGTTTGGCAATTCTGTGTGGTTTCATATAGATATAAAATTCTAGTGCATATGGTTTCATATCATTATACCATGAGTATGAAACTGCATTACCTGTATGAATACCACTTTGAGGCCTCTAAAAATTGCTAACACAAAAGCATCCCTCTTTTTATTTTAAAAATATGGTCATCTTAGCTGTGCCACACCTCACACCCTATTTAAGACTGTACCATAAAGATGTAATCTATACCAAAGTGCTTAGGAGCCCCTCCGCGATGTGTTTGCATCTTACAAGGTCTCCCAGTGTTGTATGTCACTACTGCACCATTTTCACTCAAAAAAAAATCACCTTCAGCCAGAATCCAAGTATGAAAAAAATCATCCCAAAAGCCTAAAGTTTCTGAAAAAGAGTCCCTCAAAACACAGGTCTAGAACTGAAAATTGCTGTTCGTCCCAGTCCTGCTGAAAGAAGCTTTATTAATCTCTAACATTTGTTAACCACGCAGGAGAGAATACATATTAATTTAGATTTAAAACAAGTTGAATAATCACACCTGATGATTTCCAGGATGGTCTCAAAGCAGAGAGAAAAATTATTACTACAGCAATGCCTAGCAGTCTCAGTTCACACTGGAACTCCATTATGCTAGTTGCTATTCAGACACCTAATGCGATACAGTCCCTGTATCAAAGCGCTTGCTTAAACTCTACAATAGGAGAGAAACAGAGGCACAAAGAGGTAAAGTGCCTTGCCCAAAGTCACACAGCAAGTCAGTTACAGAGCCATGGCTACAAAAAAGGTCTCCTGATTTCTAGTCTAGTTTCCTACCCATTGGACGATGCTATCTCCCAGATTTATCCAGAAACATAAACTACTTCAAACAAAATCTAAAATAATAATAAAATTGCAGTAATGTAAGAGAAGGTCATACTGACTTGGTCTAAATGAGCAGTGTACAAATTTCTGGAGGGCATGTATGCTGATCACCCTGTACAGAGAGCTGCATTCAAGACATCAGCAAAAATTATCTGAGGTACACTGATGGAGAATTAGTGAGAAAACAGTGATAGCAACAGAAAAGCTCATAGACTATTAAGCAAGATACAGTCATCTCTTGCAGAAAGTTATGTGTGACAAAAGTTTTCTTAAACAATCACAGAAGCCTGAGGAAATGACAAAGGCAAACAAGGTTCCTCAAATAGAAAATGGATGTCCTGAAAATAGAAATGAAATTAAGTTCAAATACTCAGTTCAGAAATGATCCAGGACATCAAGAATCCTAACAACTGTGGGTCAGGCAGCAGGCCCTGTGAACCTGCTGTCTTGCTGTCTAATTCATTTAGCATCTGTCAAGAGAAAAGAAAAATAACACTGGCCTTAGCCAGGTTCAGCTAAGAAGATGAAAAACAGTCAATTATTTGATGTTTGAAAAAGTCAGATAGACATGCTAACAGCACCAAAAGGTTTTGGAGATATATATTAAGTTAATTAAAAGTAATGCTACTTTTTTCAGAAGAGTTGACAGATGTCATCAAATAAGGCAAGCAAAGAATGTGTGGAGTCCAGACAATAAATTATATACCTGTAAATCTTGTTCTGTGACAGGTATAATGTATTCTTGTTAACATTTTGTGTGGTCCATCACATACAATAAACACAGGCAGTCCATGAGAACATCTAAGATATAACAATCTATGTAACTTTCACTCTCAAGATTCCATGATGTCATGAAAACCTCATAATGTGCATATATACATTGTTTCACACTGTATAATTGATAAACTGTAAAGTGGCCCATGCAAAATGAAATTGAATGTCTCTGTCTGTCTGCTAGGACCTAGACAAGAACCATCATAATGTATGTCACTAACTGGCTCTCTGTTGGCAATCTCAGAAAAGAAACCAAGCATTTAGGGCTCATTTATACACAAAATTTAATCCAGAAGAAATTAGGGTAGGAATTTAAAGCAGAGCAGCTATTTCTGATTAAATCCATATGTGGATGCTTTTGTTTTGGAATATGAATACCTTATTCTGAATTAACTCTAATCTGTGGAATTAATCCAGAATAAGAATGCACATGTGGAGTCAATCAGAAGTAGTTATTCAGGAAGAACTCTCTATGTTGAGAAGTCCTCTGTGTAGAGAAGCTGTAATGGAGCTACAGAGAATGGACCTATCTTTTCATTCCTACAGATCAAGGCTGAAGTATGTTGGGAGGATGAAGTGGAGGAATTTAAACTAATGTTGCCCATGCCATATATTTTCAGGAATTAAAAAGAGATGTTCAAGGCCTTTTACAAACATTAGTAGTCCCACACAAATTAGTGATGATTTTTAAGAACTATAAAGAGGATACAGGGATTTATTTTCATGAGAAAAAGGTGAATTTATCAGAAATAAGGACATACTTGCTAACTGTAAATAAACTTCATATTCTCATAGTTATTACAAATGACATTTTAACTTTGACAGCTCCTCACCTTTGAAATTGTCTCTCAATTTAAAATGCAATCACTGCTGTATTCACTGCAGCTACTGGTCCCTGATGGTACTATGGTGGGCTGTATTAATTCTCTGAAGGTGAATCCTGCTCACAATTAATAGGAGAAGGTAAGGGAGAAGGAAAAAGGGGAGGGAAAGGAAGAGGAAAGGAAGGGGCATGGGAAGATAAAAGATGATTAAAGAAGAAAGAAATGGGAAAGAGAATGCAAAGCTGGAAGCCATGGTTCTCTCCTATAAACATTCCGTTTACCTAGGCATTTTCAATGACTTAATATTCTAAGAACGCTGACATAAACAGTGAGAATATTTTTCCCATCAGAATACTTGAGGTCATTCTGCTGAAGTTATTCTCCAGGGGCCAAATTCAGCTTTTACACCACTATAAAGCCAGTCACTCTGCTGAAGCAAATCTGGATTTACAACTGTGGTAATGAGAGCAGAAGTTAGCTCAGCTATTATATTTGTCTGCATCACCTGGAGGCCTGTGACTAAGTGAGAATTTCAGCTTTCATTTAAAAAAATCAAGAACACTTTTTTTTGGCTTTACAGTTGTGGATGAAAGTGTTTGAAAAAGTGAGAAAAGCACATCCTAAATGCGCAGAAACCATACGGGAAATAAAAAAAATACCACTTTTTTCTTTTAATTTCATAAGTTTTAAGCTCGTCTTATGGTCTTTGGATCCTACCATGATTTTTTTTGGATAGCAGTACTGGGTATTAATATTTCTGTTAGGAGAAGGGAAACCACACACAGGTCTGATAGCCACATAGTGACATAAATAGTACATTGTATTATGTTGGTGGGGGGTTGTTTGTTTGACTATATTTATTCATTTTATTTCCTATATGTTCTAAGCCTGCAACCCCTTACACTGGAGTGAATGGAACTGCTCACATCAGTATGAACTATTACATCAGTAAGGCTTTGTATTGTGCCTATCAAACTCTTCGTTCTGCATCTGGGACACTGTACTAAAAGAAATTAAAATACTGTGAAACCTATGCTAACCATCACCTGTCCTAATGCCAAATCTCTGCAGAAGTTCCTCCATATTAATCACTTTGTATTATGCAGCCATCTGTTATAACACCCAGAAAAGTGGCAGACCCTTGGGAGGGGCAGTATAAATAGTCTTCACTTTAATAGTAGACTAGGTTAATTATAAAGAAAAAGAAACATAGACTGGGTAGAGAGAAATGGGGGGAAATTCATGTGAAAATTACTGAACATTTAGAACCAGTGTCCCGCTTGAGTAGACACAAATGAGACAACAGCTCCAGCCTTCTAAGGTGATAAGTGCTCTTGGCAGCATTTATACTAACATCTGACTGGAAAACTCCAGGATTATCACTGAGCCCAGTCCCCTGAAAGCTGAGGCAACCCCAACATACAATTCCATTGATAAATTTCTCAAGTTCCATCTTAAAATTAGTCAGGTTGTTTGCCCCTACTGCTGTTGGAAAGCTGTTTCAGAACATCGCACTTCTTCCTTTCATATTCTTTTGGGTAACACCCCCACCCAGCAGTGTGCATCCCAAATTGCATAAAAAGCCCTAGCCTGCACCCCAAATCAAATGTCCCTCTCTCAGCACATATAACATGTTGGATGACACCTGTTACTGCCTTCTCAGATGAACATACATTGTCAGTGACCATCCCATGTCTTAGAGGTTTCCTGTATTTGTTCAACTGAGTGTATTTTGAACATTTGGATGCAGGATAGGGAGCTAGATGAGGCCTCCCACCCAAGGGCAGTGCTTTGGGAGTGGGGATTTACCTGGCTTTACCAACATACCTTTGAATAGTGCAGAAATCCTCCCCCAGAGACACCTTGGGAGGGGGATATATGGGAGGGGGGTTAGTTGCTACACTAATGGAGCCTGAAAGCTAGTCCCTGGGAACGCTCCCTTAGGAATGAGTGGTGGGCTTCCCCTCCCTGAGGATGGGGGGAATGCTGTGGAGGCTTCTCCTGTGGGAGGATCAGGAGGACTCTGCTCTGATGAGAGGATGCTCAGGGGGTTCATCCCTAGAGATGGTGGGGAGAGATCTCCCTTTGATGGAGACGCTGGAGCATGCACCACTGAGAAAGGGGTGTTTTGGGGGATCGCTCCCCTATGAGGAGGAGGTGTCTTCCCAAATGGGGGGGGTCCTCCTCTCTGAGGCACTGAAGGAAGCGTTGCTCCCTGTGTGTGTGTGGGGGGGGGCGCTGGATCACTCCCTTGGGACTGTGCGTTTAACAGGTCTCCCTGAAATGGGGAACAGGCCCTTGCTCGATGGGGGAGTACTGGGGTGCTCCCTCGGTGGATGGGGTCTTTTAGGAGGTTCCCCCAGGACGTACAGGCAGGGTCCTCCCTGACGGGGGTGCTGGGGCCCAAGGGATGGGGGGGTAAGGTGGGCTCCTCCAGGAGCTGAGGATGGGGGCTCTCCAGTGGGAGGGGTTCCGGGTGGTGTTTGGGAGGACGGGGTCTCCCGCCGAGGGTGAATTCAGGGGGGTGTTTGGGGCGTGCCCGCGGCGCTTCTGGAGGCGCGGGCTCCCCGCCGCTCACCTCGCGAGGCCTTCCCCAGCTCGCCCCTCTGCCAGGCCGGCGTCTGGCTGTTCCCAAGGCAACCGCGCCAGCCTGCCGGCTGCGGCGCGCGCCGCTCGGGAGCGAGCTGGGGGGAGCGAGCGCGCGCCTGTGGCCGGGGCCAATCACCGGGAAGCGAGCCGGGCCTAGTCGCCTGCAGGAAACTGGAGGGGGAAGTGGGGAGGGGCAGAGAGAAAGGGGAGGGGGCAGAGAGAAGGAGGAAGGGGAATGACAGAGCGGGAGGGACAGCGAGAAGGGGGAAGGGAATGGGAGGGGGGCAAATACAGGCAAAAAGTGGGGCTGCAAGGGGGATAGAAGCCAGGGTGAAGGGCCAGAGACTGGGGTGGGGGTGGCCTGTGCCCCTGTCACAGGATCCTGGGTTGCCACACTGAGGCACTGGAGTTGGGCCCTGGTTAGAGCTGGGCAACTAACTGATTTTCTGGTTCACTGGCAGTTCTGACAAATCAAAACAAAAGTTCCCTTCCTGTTCAACTACAACCGAGATTGTTTTGGAATTTTCAGCAGCCCAAAAAGTCAGCGAAGTTTCATTTTAGGTATGTTCAGTAAAAGGAAATGAAGTGCTAGATTCACAAACCTGGGGCTGGCAATGCCCCCCTTCTAACTATTAGCCCAGTAGTCAGAGCACTCACCCAGGATGTGGGAGGCCCAGGTTTGAATTTCCCCCCCAGAGCAGGGACTAAAAGCCAGGTGTCCCTCCTCTAGTCCCCTAAATACCAGGCTAGATTCATTCTCTCTCACTCTCTGCCCCAATGTCCATTCAAGAACTTTATACAAAGTGAGTAAGCTTCAGCAAGAAAGATGAAGCGAGATCCACCGCCAGAATAACCCTGTGCTTAGGGAATTCACCTGGGTGGGTGAAGACATGGGTTTAAGTCCCTGCTGCCAAATGGGTATTCAAACCCAGCTGTCCCACATCCTGATGAAGGCCTTAGCGGCTGAGCTAAAGATCATAAGAGGGTGGTGGTGGTGGTGGTGGCAGAGCACCTCCTCTGGTCATTTTGTGAAGCGCTTGCCCAAAATATCTAAATGTTTGTTTCAGCTGAAACAATTTGCTGAAATCGACACAAATTCATGAAACATTTTTTGTCTACCTGACTCTGCTTTTTCTGGGGTGGGGGAGGGGAGTTTCAAGACAAATTTTTTCCCTTGTATCTGAGTCCCTGTCTATCTGAGTCAGTGCAAAGGACTCACATAGACAGATAGGATTTACCTTCTGGGCTGGAGTGTGTCTGAAACTCTGGTCGTGGTTCATGAGGTTCCCAAATTCCCTTTCAGGATTGCTTCTGTGAAACATTGTCACATTGTATCAGGTCAGACACAACAATATGGTGCCAAGGTGTCAGGTCATTGTTGGTAAAATTTACAGCTGACACAAAGGTTGGCTGGGTGGTGAATGACAGCAAAGGGAAGTCACTGATACACAGCTGAATCATTTGGTAAGGTGAGCTCATTCAAATCATGTGGTTTTATCTAGCCCAATGCACAGCCATACATATCTTGGAACAAAGAATGTAGGTCCTATTCACAGAATGTGGGATTATATCCTGGTAATCTGTAACTCTGAAATGACAGTGTAGGTCACTGAGGCATCTGAAAGTGCTAATTGCTCAACTGAACATTAATTCCCAGTGCTATATGGTGACTGAGATGGCTACAAGTCCTTGGATGCATAAAAAGGGGAATATAGAATAGTAGTAGGGAGATAAGTGTTGAGTAAAGCACTACAAGAATGATTCAAGGTCTTGAAAATATACCTTACTAATAGATAGGACTGTCAATTAATTGTAGTTAACTCACACGATTAACTCAAAACAATCACGATTAATCACACTGTTAACAATAGAATACCAATAGAAATTTATTAAATATTTTTGGATATTTTTCTACATTTTCAAATATATCGATTTCAATTACAACTCAAAATACAAAGTGTACAGTGCTCACTTTATATTATTTTTGTGCACTGTAAAAATGATAAAAGAAATGGTATTTTTCAATTCACCTCATACAAATATTATAGTGCAATCTCTTTATCATGACAGTGCAACTTACAAATATAGGGGTTTTTTTGGTTACATAACTGCACTCAAAAACAAAACAATGTAAAACTGTAGAGCCTACAAGTCCACTCAGTCCTACTTCTTGTTCAGCCAATCACTAAGAGAAACAAGTTTGTTTACATTTAAAGGAGATATTGCTGCCCACTTCTTAGTTACAATGTCACCTGAAAGTGAGAACAGATGTTTGCATGGCACTGTTGTAGCTGGCGTAGCAAGATATTTACATTCCAGATGCACTAAAGATTCATATGCCTCTTCATGCTTCGGCCATCGTTCCAGAGGACATGTGTCCATGCTGATGGCGCTCGTTAAAAAAATAATGCGTTAATTAAATTTGTGACTGAACTTCTTGGGGGAGAATTGTATGTCTCCTGCTCTCTTTTACCCACATTCTGCCATATATTTCATGTTATAGCAGTCTCAGATGATGATCCAGCACATGTTGTTTGTTTTAAGAACACTTTCACTGCAGATTTGACAAAATGCAAAGAAGGCACCAGTGTGAGATTTCTAAAGATAGCTACAGCATTCAACCCAGGATTTAAGAATCTGAAATGCCTTCCAAAATCTGAGAGACATGAGGTGTGGAGCATGCTTTCAGAAGTCTTAAAAGAACAACACTCCAATGTGGAAACTACAGAACCCGAACCACCAAAAAAGAAAATCAACCTTCTGCTGGTGGCATCTGACTCAGATGATGAAAATGAACATGTGTCGGTCCCCACTGCTTTGGATCATTTTCAAGCAGAATCCATCAGCAGCATGGACTCATGTCCTCTGGAATGGTGGTTAAAGCATGAAGGGACATATGAATCTTTAGTGCATCTGACATGTAAATATCTTGCAACACTGGCTACAACAGTGCCATGCCTGTTCTCACTTTCAGGTGACATTGTAAACCAGAAGCAGGCAGCATTATCTTCTGCAAGTGTAAACAAACTTGTTTATCTGAGTGATTGGCAGAACAAGAAATATGGACCAACTGGACTTATAGGCTGTAAAGTTTTACACTGTTTTATTTTTGAATGCAGGTTTTTTTGTACATAATTATACATTTGTAACTTCAACTTTCATGATAAAGAGATTGCACTACAGTACTTGTATTAGGTGAATTGAAAAATACCATTTCTTTTGTTTTTTACAGTGCAAATATTTGTAATAAAAATAAATATAAAGTAAGCACTGTACACTTTTTATTCTGTGTTGTAATTGAAATCAATATATTTGAAAATATAGAAAACATCCAAAAATATTTAAATAAATGGTAGTCTATTATTAACAGCATGATTAATCACAATTATTTTTTTTAATCACTTGACAGCCCTAATAATAGACTTAAGGAGCCCAGTGCTGTTTAGCATATCAGAAAGAAAGTAAACAAGCAACTTGTTCAGTCTATAAAAATACCTACGACTGCAGAAGACATCTGATACTAGAGGGCTCATTAATTTACCAAACAAAGGCATAACAAGATCCAATGATTGAACACTGAAGCTAGAAAAATTCAAACTGGCAACACGGTGTGAATTTTTAACAGCGTAAAAGTCCCTTCTGGTCTTTAGCTCTCAGAGAGGTACAAAGTCATTCAAGTACAAGCTACAACTCCTGTGTTCTGTTCCCAGCTCTGCCACTGGTTTGCTGTGGGAGCTTGGGTCAGTTTACATATTTGCCTACATTTCTCTGTATGTAAAATGGGCTTAATATTACTTCACTATCTGAAGAGGGTTATGTGAAACTTAGACATTGATTTAGCAAAGCACTGCTTAATTTTAATCACATGAGTATGTAACTGGTAATGGGGTAAATTATGTACAACTATTATTACACTCCCCTTTCCTGTACTTCAGTTGAACTCTTCCGAAGCACAGCAGAAAGTTTCCTCTTTTTGGAATTTTCAGAAAGCCTTACACAGAGTCAAATCCCACTGCTATCATATTCAAAACCTTGAAAGGAGATAATAGATACAGATCATAAAACAAATTCAAGCAGATCTTGAATCTGCTGGTCTCCTCCTACTTGGGGGGCAGGAGAGTTAGGGAGGGAATGTGGTAGAATAAAGCATGGGATTACAAGATGGCATGGCACTATTCACATGCTTAAAGTTAAGCACACCTTTAAGTCCTTTGCTGAACTGGGGCTTAATTAGTGTTTGGAGATCACCAAATTAAAAGTGATATAGGAGTTTAGACTATTACTAATGTCTAGTTGGTAACAAGAAGGCCTTTAAAATCTGACTTGCCAACTCCAGGGTTTACTACATACAGGATACATATGTGAAACACACTTCTGCACTGTGACTGAATATATCTGGGTCATGTTGACATCCTAGTAAACAGCTGCCCATTCCAGACTTGAAAGGATGAAACCAACACAAGCAAAGAATATTCAAAATTAAGAATCCCGCTCTACCCTTAACTCATCCCCTTTAGTACTGCAGAGCTTCCAGAACTCAGTGATATCCTTAATTTGGAATTTCCTTGTTTGTTGGTGTCAGGCCATAAGTTTTATTTGAATGTTTGTTGTTGTTGTTCATTCAACCTCCTTTTACTGAAACAAAGTAAAAGGTTGAGTTAAATAGTGGCAGAATATTACAGCACTGGCAGAGTATTAGTTCCTGGTGTAGTATATCTTGTCTCTGGGCTGGCCCTTTAAGTGGAGTCAGATTCCCCCAGCCTACCAGTGACAGGCTCTGCTGAAGGAAGCAAGCCAACCCAGCTCTACCTGGAGATAGTTAACTGCCTAAACAGCTGAAAGAGACAAGGTGTTCCATACCTGTTTTTTCATTAGTTGACCCACAACATTACGTGGGATCTGGATCTGGTAGTTCCTCCCCTTAGACTGTGGGAGGAGTCTTTAGTTGTTGGCAGCCTTGTTCCCACCCATCCCTGGATTCTCAATAACTGGAAGAGACAAGGTGGAGAGCTCAGTAGAGCTCAGTTGGGGAGAGCCCCTGAAGAGAAAGTAAGTTCTGGAGGGAAGGAGTTCTTGGGGAGCCTGAACTAGCCAAAAGTTGTACTCCTAAGGCAGGGAGGCTTGTGAAGGACCCTGAGCAAGCAGGGGAAAGAACTGCACAGCTTTCTAGGTAGTGGAGAAGCCTGAGGTCTTACAGGAGAAGGAGCTGCTGTTGGGACCTGGATACTTTTGTTTCTTGGACTTTTAAGTTTGGTCTGGGCTCTGAGGTAAGAACCTTTAAACCACTATATATAGTCTTCACTTCAGAAACTTTGTTAAAGAGAGCAATACAGGTGAAAAGTAAAGTGTGTAGCTTCTCTTTGATCTTGCTATAAGGCTGTTCGAGTGATTTCATTACCTCATCTGGGGGACACTGAGGCAGGACATTGCGGAACCACATTCACCCATGAGGGAGTGCTTGGGGGATCATGGTGTTCCTTTTACATACCCATTGCTGTTTCGTCTTTTCTTGCTGGTATTACTTGTTTTTTAGTGCCACCTTTATTTGGAGCTGTACAAGACACACCAGTGAAGACAAAGCTTACTCCAAAGAGCTTACAGTCTAAACCTGGTGGGAGTCCCAAGAGGCTATTATGATATCATGGGAGCTAGGCCCCTAACCTGCATAGATATGTAGTGAGATGTACAAAAATGCATCTTTAGGCACCCAATCATCATCATTATCACTGCAAATCCTTGGTGGGGGTTGAGACATAGAATATCAGAATTGGAAGGGACCTCAGGAGGTTATCTAGTCCAACCCCCTGCTCAAAGCAGGACCAATCCCCAATTTTTGCCCCAGATCCCTAAATGGCCCCCTCAAGGTATGAACTCACAACCCTGGGTTTAGCAGGCCAATGCTCAAACCGATAGATGATGGATTGATGTCTAACTAGGTCCTTAAGACTATGTGGCTGGATATTCAGTCTGTAGTTATCATCGGCAATCTTATTCCACCACCTACATGGTTATCATGTTATTGCTGACTGCCTAAATGTCTGTAAATCTGGCCCATAATCTGAAGTGTGGGGTTCTGGCTTCCCTTTGAACAGGTGCGCAAAGCGGGGTGAAGGGCAGGGAAGGAAGGAGTCTCTGCATTTGTACCCTCTCTTGCGCACCCACCTGATCAAAGGGTGTCCATAGAACACATCTGAGTCCATTATGGTGCTGATACAGAGTCCCAGTGAAACTAATGACTTCACTAGGAGCAGGTTCCGTCCCATTGCTGGTCAGTTTGTTTTTTGTGGTGTGTATATATATATATATTTTTAATTTGCTACTTACATATATTTGTTTGACCTTCCTTCTCCCCTTCTTTCAATAGTCGCTTTTTATTAAATGGTGTTGTGTGAACTTAGCGGTTCTGTGGGGCAGATGATGAAGGCAAAGAACTAAAGTGACAACTAACTCATTTTATCCATATGATTTTAAATTGCTTATTTCTTTATATAAATAACAGACCTGAGGTTGCTATTCCAGTTTACTTTATCCCACCAATGAATCCTTGAATTTATATATCAGTTTGTGTTCTGTCTTTTTTTTTTTTTAATTGTAGTTTAGTACTATAAAGTGAATGCCTGTGATTCCTGTTCTGTGCAAGCCACAGATGAGGTGCAGTATAGTGCAGCATTTTCTAATGGTATCGTGAGTGTGCCCTGAGAAGAAGCTTTTGCTTGCCTGAGATGTCTGTGGAATTCTTCTGTAGCAAAATATCCCGAGCATACCCTAAAAGAGCAGTATCAAATTATTTTCAACACCTGGATTTCTTCTTTTTTTTGTGCAGTTTTATTTTATAAATACTGAAAAATCCAGCTTTTGGATGGATTTATTTAAAATGTCATATAAGGATAAATCATTGTTTGATTCAAGACCTTGTTTCTAGGAGGAGCCTATGCCACAGCAACCAATGCCTCGGGTACAGGTTGTTACATCCTTTAATCCCAAACCATTATAAATCCAATACAAAATTTGTGTCCTCACAGCAACAAACATCATCAGACTTCCTGACTAGTCCCATTAAACTAATCTGAAATAATAAGACATTAAATTTTTTTATTACTACTACTATGGTGTGGAAGCCACAGGAACTTAAACAAAGCTGAAAATAGTGGTATTTGGGTAAACCCGAATATGATGGTGTTTGCGTTTTACATTTTTCACAGCCTTATTAAATACCTCAGGGAGCGCTTTATTGGAACCAAAATAACACAAGATCTGGTCTTGTGATACTTCCACCATGCTGAAGCTGAAATACCGTTGTATTATCTCAATCCATAAATGGATTAAAAATAATAAAAGCAAAAAATCTGACTCTACACCTACTCCCCATAGCAATTAAAAGATTTATATTTTTTTACATTTTAAAATTCTCTTGAAATGTTTGGAATCCAAACAGCACATCGTGCTACTACATTAGAACTAAGTGACATTAGCTGGAAACAAAACTGAATCTGGCTATTTTCATTGTACCTAGCTTAACAAAATGCAAAAGTTAAATACAGCAAAGCTGGTAAAAATTAAGTTGATTTTAAAAACCTTTTTTTAATATTTAAGGTACTGTAATAATTTAAGGTACTGTAATAACAAAGATAAGTGGCAAATGTATCCCTGGTGTATCTCCACTGACTGCCATTAAGTTTGATACAAATTGGGCTTAATGATAATGAAAGGAAACCTTTTGATATATGTTGTGACTTACGTCTTTTAAAGAAATTAAACAAAATTTTGGAAACTGTGTCAAGCTGTTGAATATGACCAAATGGGGTGCAGTTTTTTTCCATCCTGACTATACTACCATGCTGTTATGAAGATCTGCATTTGCTACAAGGGGAAAAAAATACTGCTGACTTGTATGGTTGCACAGGTTTGTATGTCTACATTTCTGGTGCATTGGTGGTATATTGCCTAAACCAGTGGCTTCCAAACTTTAACAACCTATGAACCTCTTTCACGAAAATATCAAATCTCACAAACCCCCTCCTAAAAATGAATATTTCCAGGGATTTTCTCCCTTACCTGAGCATAAATTATAGAACCATTTGGGTTTTTTATGACATGGTTATTACACACTATTTATCATTACATTATTAATTTTATTACATTATGATAACGGCAACTCTCTCCCAAGATTTCACTTTTGTAGCTCATATCACTTCGATTAAGCCTCCTATATATTTCATCAGGGAGTACCAGACGTGAAACAGAATGAAGGTATTTAAGAAACCAACTCAAATAAAGAATTCCTCCACAAGCATTCGGGTCTTGAGCAGTTCAGGCAAACAACACACAACTACAACAAAGCTTAAACTTGTTCTTCATAATTTAAAAAACAACACTAGCAGCCTATTTAATTTTAGAAACAGCAAAAAATATCCACCTCCCTTTCCATTTCTCATAAGGAGTCTTGACGTTTCCATCTCCTGAGTGTGATGGATCCACTTGCTTTGATCTGCATAGCTCTTGGAAGTCCAGAATCATTGGAGAAAGGTAAAGTCTCCGGTCTGGTTCAGCATTGAGTCAGCTTCTGTATTTGGTTTTCAAATATGCATATGAGGAAAATACTTTCTTGCATAAGTATGTTGTTGAAAATGGTAACAAAACTATAGTAGCTTTTTCTGCCAGCAGGGGGTACTCGTTTCTTAAACTCAGCCAAAAGTTGATCAGTGACAGACTTCTGAAACTCCTTTTCAGTTCGTAATCACAGGAGATCTCAATCAATTTCTCTTTTCCTCAGTGCTCAATATCTGCATTGAGAAAGTGGATCATCAAAGGGGTTGCGAATAGAGTCATTATCCCCTGACGTAGCTGGAAAGTATTGCCTGAACACTGTGCAAAGTCCTTCTAAGTGTGTAGTTATATTGGTTTTAGTGTACTGATCCAACCGAAGTTTATGTTCTGCCAGGAAGTCATGGTCACGGGGTTCAGGCTGCCGGCCCCCCTGCCTGGGGTCCCTAGGGACGGCTTTGTCCACCATTACAGAATTTTTTTCTGAAAACCCCCTGATACATTTTGTGAACCCCCAAGGGTTCATGAACCCCAGTTTAGGAACCACTGGCCTAAACAGATGGAGGGCAAAGAAAGAGATGCAGAACCATTTGCAGGCACTCTTCCTACAAGAGGCCTTGTCAGTTAAGTCCTCATGTTCTATCCAGGACCCAAAGAGGCCATCTTTCACTTATTTCCAACCTATCTTTAGGGCCTAAAAAGCCTAGCCAAGTGCCTAAATTGACACTGGTTTCTGGATCCAGGGCCAAAATAAATAAGATCCATACCTCTGTTAGAACAGAGGATCCATTCAACTCCTCTTCCACTTCCAGTAGTTTTGAATGATCTTCGTATATCTAAGGGGATCCACTTGTTAGGGGGCTTATTCCTTCACCCACTTACTTCCCTGGTCCTTCTCGCATGAACAGAGAGCAACAATACCCGAAGTCCAAAGGTGCAAACAATTCGATGTTTATTGGGGTGAACTTCCAGCAAGCATGATTCCAGTTTCCTTCCTTAGTATCCTCCTTCCCAGCTCTGACACCACAAAGCCTTACACCTGTGTCCCTGTTCCCATTCCTGCCCTTAGCCAAACATGATTCCAACTTCCTTACTCCCATTCCCTGTTCCCATCTCCCCCTTTAGCAAAACATGATTCCAATTTTCTTACCCCCATTCCCTGTTCCCATCTCACACACCCACCCACACCCCGTCACTTCCTCATTGACTACAGATTATATAGTAAAACTTGAGTTCTGCTTAGCTATACCTTAACCAATCATTTTCCTGAAATTTAACTAACCAATCCTAACATATTGTAACATGATTATGTAACCAATTATATCCCACCACCTCAATTAGTTTACACCCAGCAAAATTAATTATACAGCAGACAGGAACAATCACAGAACCAGACGGAGATTATACAGACAAACAACAGCAAAGTGGGAACTATAATGACAAAACAATACAGAAGTGAGGATTTCACATCCCAGCTATTGATAAGTGAGTTCTTGCCAGACAGGATGCTATCAAACTAAGTTTCCTTTTACATTTTCTAGGCACTTCCCTTTCTCTGGAGGTGATAGGAATACAATCCTGTCCTGATAGTGCCTAACAGCCCAATAGCACCTTATTTCAATGTGACTAGTTTGGAATGTGAGGATGTGACCGTTCGCTTCCCAGCTTATGGCTGCCTCTGCTGCTTAGCCAAAGGCCTGAGCCTGAGAACAGGGCCACAAACTGTCACAGTAAGAGAAGGCCCGTACACCAGCAGACAGTGATTTTGATTCTTTCTTTTATACCTCTATCACTAGCCAAGTGATAAGAATACACCTAAATTCTTAGAGTACAGGCCTTTGCAGACAGGCCTGAATATCTATATCCTAACACTCCACCCCTTTTTTTTCCTTTTTCTTTTGGGATCCTCCTGCCCAGGTATCCCTGGAAAAGCATAGGACATATGGCGACACATTTCCTGATAGGGCCAGGCATCAAGGTAGAAGGTGTCGATATTCCATTTGTCCCACTGCCCCTTGTGTAGTATAGTGCCCTGCACCTTCTCTCATACGGGCATACCACACCTATTCCAATTAGTGTTCCAGACTTCCCATTAGAGAGGGCCTGAGAAGGTTGGGTCCGGGTTGTCTAGTACACTGCAGGGTTTGGAGGGCTTATTACATTCCTAATAGGTTATCTCCCTATGCAACGTAACACAAGTACAGTTAACAATACAAAATCCACAGCAACACCGAGTCCTGACCACTGCAGTATGGTCCAACATCCGAGACACCCGCAAAATACTGCCTCTCCTCCTTCGATGGGGTCACGATCTTGTGTCCAGTTGCTGGCAGTTGCAACAAGCTGCTCCTTCAAGTTTTGTATGCTTTTGTCCATATCACAAGTCCACTGAATGTTCACAGAGAAATGGGATATTGTCCAAACCAGCTTGACCACTTGGTATGGAATCAGGCAGTAAGCCCTGGCTTATTCACAGCAATAAGATTCACAGATCCATTTGTGCACCAAAGTCCATATAGCAGCATGTAGATGGGTATAGTTTGGTTATGGGCTGGTGTAATTGTGCCCCCAGTAATATGTACATTCCCAGCAAAACACCTTATACACAGTACACCCAATTGTCCACCCCTTGCATAGGCCATTGATTCCGCTCCTCTATAGTCATAGGAGAGGGGCACATCCAAACATCTTCTATTAATTTACACTATTTTACACACACCCCCATTGATTTCCAGTGAGCTCCTCCCCTTCTCATTATTTCCATAGGGCTTGTGGGGGCCACCTTAGTTGCCATTCCATTTCCAGGTATCACGGTAGCTATTACACAGGTGCTGGCCTCCTAGTTGAGAATTTGCATTCCCATACACATCTTCCCCCCCAAGGCCAGCCTTTGGAAGCCATCCCCCACCCACATCATGAGGTTTTTTGTTCATTAAAACACAACAATGCTAGCAACAAGACAAACACCACAGACAAACAACACAAAACATAGATCCATGGTATTCTGGGTTATTTTTCCCGCTGGCGCCAGCTTGCTTGTAGAGTGTCTGAAAAACAAAAGAAACAATTTCCTTCCCCATGGTGGGGACAGATTATTGCTTAATAATAATACCACTTTCTTTTACAAATGTCCTTGCTACTTGCAGGAAAAACAGAAGAATTACCTCCAGACTGTCCTTATTTTGTTCTATAGTCAGGCTAGTGAATTACCTCACTCACTGGTCATTTATGAAATTTATGAGATGGTGTACCTCAGTTTCCCCTCTTGTACAACAGACCAAGTTTGCAATAGTTTCTCTGCTGTACCAAGCTTTAAGTTTATTCTCAGGTAATAGCTGAGACACAGCTTCAGATTTTAGCACTGTACACACACACACACACACACACCCCTTAAGGTTAACCTGTCCCCCTTATTTTCAGGCTTGACTTGTTTTTTTCACCTCCCTTTCCTGAAGGGCCATAATCTGAGTCTTCTAGTAGCTTGTTTGCTGACTGGATGTATTCATTATTTGCAGCTCCTTTGTGCCCATCAGCTAGGTAATTTGCATTTACACACACAGGCTTACTAGCTTGCTTTTGGATCCAAAGCTGTTAGCAGCTCAGACACTGTCTTAAAAGGGAAGCATTTTACTTCCACCAGAGTTCTGATTACTTTCCACTTTCATCTCCTGCTCCAAAACACAGCGATCTGAAAAAGAAAGCACAACCTATTGTGGCTCCTTTTGGAGCCCTATTAGGATTTTAATGAAGTACCATGTTTTATTTGCATTTCTTTTACTCCTTTTCCAATATACACTGCACATGTCCTGGGAAAATGCAAATTCCTTCCATATAGTTTAACCTCCATAACATCATATTAGCCAAATTAATTTTACACAAGGTATAACTGCCTCCCCCATGCCTACAGAGTTTTCATGCAGAACCCACCAAAGCAACAATCTGATCCCCCAGAGCCATCCCAAGGTTCAGTGTTCCCATCATTCCTCCCCTTTTCCTTTTCTTTTACCTGTGCACACATACACACAAAATTCTGTTTTGCCTAACATCCCTTGCACTGTAATTACTCTTTTTACATAACTGTACCCCGATTACACTTCCATCTTGTACAACTAGACACAACCAGGGGCAGCCAAGTTAAGTTCCAAAAGAAACCTCTTCCATCCTTTAGTGATTTTGATTACATTACCCAATAGTCAAATAATTTTGCTCAGATTCTCTCTCTACCTGCTGCCTGCAGCAGTCCCTTATAGACCATTTCTGTGGGAAAAGGGCCCATTTTCCCTCAGAATAGCTATAAAGGCTTCTGTGGACAGAAGCATAGTGGTGATAGTAGCCACTCTACCTGACCCCCTTGGATAATTTAATTACCAAGCTTCCATCCAATGTGACTGCACAGAGTTGCACATACAGTTACATGTATATAACTGGGTTTTATCATTAAACAAAAACTTCCTTCTTGACATCTCACATAAGTATCCAAAGTACCCTCCATTAAAACTTCAGAAAAACAAAAGAGTGTGGAAAGGCAGGTTGCACTTTGAAACTTTTATTTTATTTTTTTTTCCCTCCACTCCCCCAGGACCAAGTGTCAGATCCAGTCTCTAAAGGTGGTCTGTTAACTCTGCTTTTGACCTTAAACCCTTTTGTGCCAAATCATCTTTCACTACCCCTAACTAATTTACAACCCTTCAGCAGCCCTTGCTGAAGCAGCACCAAACTTGAAAGATTTCTGGCAGCTTCCCATAATGCTGCCCTTACTTCAAACCTCTCAAGGAGACTGAAGTGCCTCTTTTCCCTGGGAGGCATTCAGTCCCGATGGGCAGGGACCTTCTTCCCCTACCCATATACCAAGGAGGGTGGGCTCCTCAGCCACCCCCCATACCTCTGGGTCCCCTAACACTTCCTCCATTTCCTTTTTAATCTTATCCCAGGTTGACCCCTGTACCTGGTATGGGCCCTGGTCCTCCCTTATCCATTTATCCAAAAAATCCTTTACCCTGGCTTGCCAGAACCCGCAACTACCATCACGAGAGTTCGCGATACCCCCTCCAAGCAGCTGCGCGGACTGTTGGGGAGGGGGACTTACAGGCTGCCACTCACCTATCCAATGCGATGCATCCGAGTCACCGGCACCAAGATGTTAGGGGGCTTATTCCTTCACCCACTTACTTCCCTGGTCCTTCTCGCATGAACAGAGAGCAACAATACCCGAAGTCCAAAGGTGCAAACAATTCGATGTTTATTGGGGTGAACTTCCAGCAAGCATGATTCCAGTTTCCTTCCTTAGTATCCTCCTTCCCAGCTCTGACACCACAAAGCCTTACACCTGTGTCCCTGTTCCCATTCCTGCCCTTAGCCAAACATGATTCCAACTTCCTTACTCCCATTCCCTGTTCCCATCTCCCCCTTTAGCAAAACATGATTCCAATTTTCTTACCCCCATTCCCTGTTCCCATCTCACACACCCACCCACACCCCGTCACTTCCTCATTGACTACAGATTATATAGTAAAACTTGAGTTCTGCTTAGCTATACCTTAACCAATCATTTTCCTGAAATTTAACTAACCAATCCTAACATATTGTAACATGATTATGTAACCAATTATATCCCACCACCTCAATTAGTTTACACCCAGCAAAATTAATTATACAGCAGACAGGAACAATCACAGAACCAGACGGAGATTATACAGACAAACAACAGCAAAGTGGGAACTATAATGACAAAACAATACAGAAGTGAGGATTTCACATCCCAGCTATTGATAAGTGAGTTCTTGCCAGACAGGATGCTATCAAACTAAGTTTCCTTTTACATTTTCTAGGCACTTCCCTTTCTCTGGAGGTGATAGGAATACAATCCTGTCCTGATAGTGCCTAACAGCCCAATAGCACCTTATTTCAATGTGACTAGTTTGGAATGTGAGGATGTGACCGTTCGCTTCCCAGCTTATGGCTGCCTCTGCTGCTTAGCCAAAGGCCTTAGCCTAAGAACAGGGCCTCAGACTGTCACAGTAAGAGAAGGCCCTTATACCAGCAGACAGTGATTTTGATTCTTTCTTTTATACCTCTATCACTAGCCAAGTGATAAGAATACATCTAAATTCTTAGAGTACAGGCCTTTGCAGACAGGCCTGAATATCTATATCCTAACACCACTCCTAACACAAAAAGAAAAGGAGTACTTGTGACACACTCTTTCTTAAAAGGAGAAGCAGGATGAAGCTCCAGCTGTGGCAGATCCATTGTATTACTCAGGTAAGCAGGGCCAACCAGCTCTTAAGCATCCTTCTGCAGCCCTGAAATGCAAAGGTCAGTCTCTACTGGCACTGTTTTTCTCCTCCCAGTACATGCAAGTTTCATAGGTGCCGACTTCCCCTCTTCCTGGAGGGTGTCCACCCCTTCCCCCAAGTCCCCGCCCCTGCCCCACCTCTTCGCCGCTGTCTCCTCTGAGCACACCACGTCCACACTCCTCCCCCTCCCTCCTGGAAAGTCCTAAGTGCCGCCAAACAGCTTTTGGGCGGTGGAAGTGCTGGGAGGGAGGGTGAGGAGCGGGGACACGGCACGCTCGGGGGAGGCGAGGTGGGGGGAGCTTGGCTGCCGGTGTGTGCGGAGTACCCACTAATTTTTCCCCGTGGGTGCTCCAGCCCCGGAGCACCCATGGAGTCGGCACCTACAGCAGGTTTAATAAGTTTGTTTATGGTGTAACTTTTGCCTATGTTAGTATTTATTTTCAGTGGCCCTGATTTTCATTTACATTAAGGCCTGTGTCCTCAGGCTGTATGAAAGAGCCTTAAAATGTTTGTAGATGATATTTATTCTAGCACTGACTCTATGCTGCTCTAGCACTGTGAAAGGCCTTTAAAGGGACCTCATTGTAAACGAGAATTGGGCCCAGTTCAGGTTTATATGACCATCTGTGCATTGCATCTCATCTTGCATATGTATTTGCTGTCATTTGTGAAGTGCATTTGCTGACCTGGACTCTAGGCAAAGCAGTGTTGCCAACTCTTGTGACTTTATCATGAATCTTGTAATATTTGATATTTTACTTAACGCTCCAGCTCCTGGAGAGGTGAGAATCTCTGCTTTCTTTTTCTTTTTCTTCTTTTTATATTTTTAAAGCATGCTTCTAGCTCCCATGATTACAGAGAAAAGCTTAAAAATGTGACAGGAGTGTACCTTGAAGGCTCAAAAAACAGAATTCAGATAACCAAAGCCTGAAAGTAACATATTTAAAAAAAAAAAAAAAATGTTTAAGCCAATCATGATTTGTAGGGGTCCCAATCTATAACTCCTGAACATTTGGGATCTGCCTTAATGGCACTGATTCTGAAAGGCTCCACTGGTCTCTTAACCCAGATGTGCGTTTTTCGGTAGTGTGAACGTGCTTGACTTACTGGTAAGTAACCTTCATTTGTCTGTTAGATTTCATTTTAAATGCTAATAACTTAATCAAAATCACTGACTTAATTGCAGCTGTAGGATTGAGGCACCAAAGGGGGTGGGGTTTTTGTTTGTTTAGGTTTTTTTGGGTTAAACTAAAGCCAAAAATGTATGTGTTTTTAGTGTAAATGCATGACAATTAGCAGGTATGCCCTGTGCAGCTGGAGGAACACCAGGATTCTGACTCCTAGAGATGGACTAGTAATTACCTCCTGTCTGTAACTGTTTTCCTAGGCAAAGCATGTAATTTTACAAAGTTTGCTGTAAACTATATTTTACATTGAAAACCACAACAATGCATTACGTTTTCAGAAATGTGGTATTTTATTGAGGTCCTCTTCATGGGGTTTTCTTTTTTAGCCTTTGTTCTTTCTGGGTTCTGCAATGCAGGTTAATGTTTGCTTTGTGAGGGCTGAAATCCCTGTGGGGAATGAAAGGTTCTGGCTGTCAGTAAATGTTGTGTGGTGTTTTACACTGGAGACAGATATTTTCTGTGGGAGGGTTACATGAGCAATCTTGCTGCTGGGTTTTTCTGTCCCATTATTATTATTTGTACCTCTCTGGAGTACATGGTGTAAATAAGCACTTCTCAAACCGTGGATCGGGATCCCATTTTAATGGGGTTGCCAAGGCTGGCTTAGACTTGCTGGGGCTCAGGGCCCAAGCCAAAGCCCTAGGGATTCAGCCCCGGGCAGCGGGGCTCAGCTTACAGCCCCCTGGCTGGGGTTGAAGTCCTTGGCCTTTGGTTTTGACCCCTTCCCCACCTGCGGTGGTGGGGCTTTGGCTTTGACCCCTGCCACCCAGGGCAGTGGGACTCAGGAAGGCTCAGGCTTCGGTCCCCCTCCTGGGATCACGTAGTAATTTTTGTTGTCAGAGGGGGTCGCAGTGTAACGAAGTTTGAAAACCCCTGGTGTAAGTACTAATTGCCTGGGCCACATTGTAATGTGATTACATACTACAAAATTAATACACACAAAAAACTTGTTGTGGAGCAGTTAAGGTTGCTACACACAAGCCACTGAACAGTACATGCTGTCTACTCCTCCACCCGAAAGCACACATTTTACCGTGACCACAGCTACTGTACAATACACATTGCAACCCTAACTCAACCCCCTTTTGCCCTTCTGGGTATGCCCCTTTACCAGATTATATTTTCCCCTCAACATGAGTCATTGTGGATACTTGGTGCAGTGGTTAACTATGTTGAGAGACTGAAGTTTACTGAAGGGTTGTGCGCAGAATTGTAGTTCTTCAAGTGATATCTTCATCTTTTGCAGTCACAACACAGTTGTAAAACTTCCACTCTCCTCTGGATACCAGTCTACTGGATATTTCTAACATAAGTAGGCTCTTTCTTCATCTTCCTGTTTGCTTACAATCTTCCCTACTAGCATGAGTGTTGGAAGCGAGTCACTCTGCACTTGGTAACCTGTGTTCACAAATATCTTATTTTACCTAAGGTCTCAAGTAATTGTGCTCTTTTTAAACTTCTCCTTCTCATCACCTCTTTAGCTTGATAACTAAAACTATGCGTAATTTAACTCAAATGCTGTTGAAGTCTTTTCTGTATCATTTAAATGTCCAGCTTTCACCTCCACACAGGAGAGTTGATCATATGTAGCACTTCAGCACCATAGGGCACATGTGCAGTTTCAGCTTTTGACAATACACAAGTCTTTGGAAATGATCCTTTTTTTTTTTTTTTTTTTTTGCAAGCTGTACCTCCTCTTAATTTCTTTATCACGTCTTCTGTCTGATGCTATTAGACTCCCTAAATAGGGGAACCTATTCACTTATTCCACCACTTGATTGTCAAGGTATAGGTGTTCCTACTTTCTGTGTCACTGTGTTTACTTATATTTCTTTGTCTTCCTAATGTTGATTGTCATTCCATGTTTCTTTCTGGTGTTGTTCACAGCAACAAGCATGGTCTGAAGTTCTTCCCTAGTCAATGTGATGTAAACTAGGTCATTGGCATATGTTATGTTCTTGGTATGTATGCACTGGCTGGTGCCTTGAAACTCTTCTTTATTATACCTTCTTCATATATATTAAATAGTTGCAGAGAGAGAATGCAATCTTGATGTACAACTTTCTTGATGCTGCAGTACTCGTAGAATTTGCACTGCTGCTTTGTCCCTAATCCAGTCTTTTTTATATATGATATATCTTGAGTCAATGTTATATATTCTTGAACGTATCGTTGTGTTAGCTTTTATCATAACCTACAAAGCGCACACAAATTTCTCTTTCCACTTGTATCACATGCTCACATAAGATCCTCAGGGTAAAGATTTCCTCCCTCATGCCTACTTCCGGGTGGAAACCAAGCTGAATTCTGCTAATTCTTGTCTCAAGATGTTGATGTATCTGAGTGCCAACAATTTTCAATGAAACTTTGTGTGGGGCCTGTAGTTTTGATGATGTTCACATACTTTAGCGATAATAGCCTTTTGTAGAGGAACAAATGTTAATGTTCTGTGTGTGTATTCAATGAAAACGTTTTAGCAAGTACATGGTGTGGTGGTGTGTTTTGTTTTGTTTTTAATTGTCATTCAGGAGTTAGAGGCAGGGCTTGTAATTCAAAGTTAGCATCCCTAGGGGCCCAAGTTGAGGCTGCTGTTAAGGTCCTCTCTGCTGTAGGATAACACAAGAGGAAAAGCAGAGCTCCTGACAGAAGATTTTGTGTGTGCACAGCCTGCATCAATCATGCTTGCATAAGCCCAGTCTGCATCAATCATATCATCAATCAGGTTTGTATGTATACCACAAACTTATATTCTAATGTGAATCACTGCTAAAAATGACCCCAAAGCCTCTCTCTCAGATAGATAGATAGATAAATAAAAACACCAAACCTGCCTGTTGCAACAGGCCTAATCAGGTTCCTCTTTTTTTCTTTTCAGTGTTGTGTAAAGAAACAATCCTTTCGGTCAGATAATGGTCAACAATGGAAAAGGAGGACTGCCAAAGACAAATTTCAGCCAGAATGCAAGTACGTCCTTTTTAAAACTTTATGAAAAGGGCAGGGAGGGACCTACACAGAAAATTCAAAGGCCACAATAGCTAACCCTGTGTGAAATTTCACACTGGCCACCTACTTTTAGAAATGAAATGGGCATAAAATTGCTGGTAAGCATAAGACTACAACCCTAACTATGGAGTCACTGATAGCCGCCTCCGTAATATGGCTTAAAAAGCAAAACAAGTCTACCAGCCATATGTTAACTTTGGCTCAATATGTACTGTGATTAAAATATATCGGTGCCTTATGTATCAAGTTCAAGTTCCTCATTCCAGCCCTCAAGGCTCTACACAACTCCACCCTCTACATATCTTCCCCAACTCCCTAAACTCAGCACAGTTCTTTGTACTGACACCTTCCTTTCTTTCCTTGGACCACCACTGATTTTTGTGCTTGCTTTTATGCTGTTTCATATGCTTGGAAACAGCCTTCCAAGTAGAGTTCACAAAGGCTTCACCTCTCCTTCTTTTTTTAAAAAATAGATGGATTCCAGCCATAAACACCACACCCTGCTCCATCTGTGCTCTGTATTGCACCCCTCTGGTGCCATTAGTCAGTAGATCTTGGGGGCAGACTTAATTGTTCAGCACATTTTACCCATTGTACACTGCTCTGTACACCTAAACCCCTATGTAAACAATGGAAATAAACAGGGCCTGCTGGTACAAGCCAGTCATTTCCTGAAGGTCTGCTTTTGAGCTTTTGCTTTGGTGTGTGCGCATATATATCCATTGTGCAAGTGTTTGATTATTCTATTTCTCATCTGAGTTTCAGCCTTGAGACTCCTCTAGCTTATACGAAGAGCAGGACAGAGCTCTGTGTGGTGCCAGAATGCAGCAGAACCTATGTTCTGAACACCTTGGGAATGGTGATTGTTCGTAATTCTGAACAAAATATTATGGTGTTTTTTCAAAAGCTTACAACTGAACATTGCCTTAATACAGCGTTGAAACTTTACTATGCAGAAGAAAAATGCTGCTTTCCTTTTTTTTTAGTAGTTTACATTTAACACAATACTGTACTATATTTGCTTTTTATATATTTATTTTTTTTGTCTCTGCTGCTGCCTGATTGTGTACTTTTCGTTCCAAATGAGATGTGTGGCTGACAGGTCAGTTTGTAACTCTGAGGTTCTACTGTACGTCTAATGCAAAGGCTGTATAAAGCCACTTTTCCCCTCTGTCCCCATCTCTGTAGAAATGGCATAACTGAGTCTCAAGCTCAGAGAATGGGAGTGAGTGGTACTGCGTCAACAGCATGCTCAGTGTGATGGTATACCAGATCTTACACACCCTCTCTCCCTCCTCTTCCCTGCCCCCCCAGAAAAGAGCAGTGAAAGTGGGTCCTCCAGGGCTGCCTAGAAAGCTGCACAGAAGTAGCCAATCAGAACCCAGCAGGCTCAGATGAAAGGCACTACAGGGCTTAGCAGGTCAGTTCCTGGCTTGGACCAGAAAGGTGAGGAAGGGAGCTCCTATCTGGTCAAAGGGGCTTGATGAGCTGTATTTACTGTAACTGGGGGAGACAACACCTGAAACTCTAAAGTAACAGGTGAAGATAAAGGGACTAAGCGGAAAGAGGCCCAGAGGAAAACAGCAGCAACTAATTGAAGGAAGCAGTGCTGCTGTGGATAGGGTCCATTTTTTGGGACCCTGATGAGTAGGCTGGCCTGGCTTCCCCCACCAGCTGTTGGCAAAGTGGCCTAAGCCCTGAGCAGGGGATAAGGCTCCCTTAGCGGCCCTAGCGAAAGGCTGATTTTAAAGGACCCAGAGAGGGGCTGTGGAGTCTTTGGGGGATGTATCGTTTGGTGAGAGTTGGCTGGAGGATTGAGGCACTGAAGGCCTGTCTGGACAGGTCAGTAACTGACAGGGGAATGGCGGTTGGGGGAGGGGCACCAGGAGTGACGAAGAAGATTTTACTACCACAACCAGCTGCTTGGGATACTCCAGGCGAGTGCCACCCTGTCACACCCCTCTTTAGAGGGAATACTGTACCTAAACTCTGCAGGGCATCTCTCTTTTTGAAGAATAAGAAGGCAGCATTGATGAGGGCCCAGGGTATATCCAACAGGTTCTCCTTAATCAGAATGGTAGTTGTAGCATACGGTATAAAGCAAAACTGGATATAAAGCTGTTGACTGAGTTAGAGACCCCTCCCCAGAAAAAAGTGGTTAAGACATGGTCGTGTGCAGCAACTGTCCTGAGCTTTTGCCTGACTGAATCATTTTTACGTTAAGAGCTTTCAGATAACCTTTTTTCTGAAAGTACTAAATAAATAAAACTGCCCAATTGGTTTGAAGTGAGCCTTGAATGTTGTCTTCACTTTTTTACAAATGACTTGTCTAAAATTTTTAAGCAAGAAAATTTTAGGATAACTGTATCGTGTTTGGAATGAGACTAATTTTTGCCACCCTCGATAGTTCATTAGCGAAATAAGGTGCTGTTTTGTGTATTTACACATAGGCTGCCTAGAATTCTTTCACTGTGACAAAAGGTTTTTAGCAAGAAAGCAAAAATCAATTACTCAGTGAATTGCTCATTGGAACATCAAACAGTAACAGGGAAAAAAGTGTACTTAAGTATCATGCTGTAGATTAGGGTTAGAATTTAAGAACATACGAAAGTAGAAAGGTAATACTGCATTGCTTTCATAACTTGCATCCATAGTCCAGTCTGTCAAGGGAATTCTTTTATATTCTTATGGGGAGACAGTGTGGTCTAATGAATACAGCAAGTGTTGTGGTCCAGCTGATCCAGAGAGGCTGAAATAGCACTTTGCAGATTGCATTTTCAAGATGGCAAAGAATCATCCCACTCCCTAGTAGTCAGGACAGGACAAGCAGTGAGTGCAGAAGGCAGCGTGTGGAAGCAGTGGGAGAGTGGGCCTAAGATCACAAAATGGAGATGTCTTGGGTATCTCCATGGTAACCCAGGGAGTTTGCCATGCAATAAATAAGTATTGCTCTGTTTTATTTTGCATTACATTTAATAGTACCGCTAGGCAATGTAGAGCACTTTAAATGGAGGAACCCAGGCAGAGAATATACTTAGCACACTGTATGCAGCAGACACATTCTAAATGTGGCAAAACTGTCAATTCCATTTGTGGTAAGAATACTCTTATCATGATGTCTGTATTTTTTCCTCTGTGTGTCACAGAAGGAAGACAATGGAATGTACCATCATAAAGGCCTCAGATGAAAGCCTGACCCAGTGAAATCAATGAAAGCTTTGCCACTGACTTCCCTGGAGCCAAGATTTCACCCCAAACTCTGTCAAATAGGCAATTTTTTAATGTCATTTGCAACGTGCAGTGGCTGACTCCAAACACAGGTAGTGCTCTGTGAAAACTCAGGATTCCCAATTGTTGGGGCATGGGACGGAAGAGCAAAGAGATGGTTGGAAGCCCATCTCTTAAAGTTGAGCTAAGTCATTCTGATGCAGACCCTCAAGGCTGAAGTCTCGGTCAATATGCATGTCTGATGGCTGACATTGGGGATTGAAGAGAGTATTTCTAATATTGCTAAACACATGAGTTTCTACAGCTTAAGCTAAACCTCCAAGCTGTGTAGCTGGGGCCTGCAACAGACTCTCAGTCTGTGAATTGGGCACAGAAGGGAACGTGTAAAATGGCAGACTGGTAACTGGGGAGGCAATTTATACAAGTTCCAAAATGCCTTGAACAGCACCATGCTAATACACCTGCAAAGTTTGTAGCAGAGAGTGCTACACTCTGCTTTATCACCATTCAGGCATTTCTATTTACACAAATAGAATCTCCTTCCTTAGAGGTTTTTAAGGTCAGGCTTGACAAAGCCCTGGCTGGGATGATTTAACTGGGAATTGGTCCTGCTTCGAGCAGGGGGTTGGACTAGATGACCTTCTGGGGTCCCTTCCAACCCTGATATTCTATGATTCTATGATTCTATGAAATACATCCCCCTGTTCCTGGACTCTTCTCCTGAGCTGTTCACAGAGCAATTCACCCCATCTTTCTCTACAAGGGCTGGGGTAGCCAGGTTGCAAGTAGATGAGCATTTCCCTTACTCTACAAGACTGCACTTTTCCTGTTATGTGCAGAACTTGGGGTGTCCTGGCCCCTGCTTCTGTTCCCATCTCTGCCATTGGCTTGCTCTACGATCTTCTCTGTTCCTCTGTGTCATGGAGATGGCAATATTTCACAGGTTCATGTTTTAGAAAGAGCCCTGAGCACCTCCAACAGAAGGTGATAAAAGTGTGAAATATTATTCATCTGTACTTTAGCAGAGCAGGTTTTGCATACACACTTTTTTGGGGGGGCGGGGAGGTTGTGGTTCTTTAATTCTAAGAATACCCTTGTTTTAATTCAATGTAGTCCCTCACACACAAGACCCTGCATGGTAGCCACTGCCCTTCCAGCTGAGGGCTGAATGAGACTAGCAAACCTGTTAAATGGCACTCCTGACTCAGCAGGATCAATGACTGAGGCAGTACTGTATTCGTACCTAGGGGCTGATCATGCTGACTACACAGCAATTCCTGCTTCTGGGATTGAATTCCTTTTTTTGTTATGCAGTAACATTATATTATAATACAATCATAGGAGCTACTCCCAATCCTACCTGCTTCTGCTAGTATTGTCTGGTCTTTATCTACATGCTAACAATCACGTCTCCTGTAGCAGGGCAGGAAAAATGCTGGCACTCAAATGTGGAATTCACTGTTTGGCTCCTGGTAGTTATGGTGCAAATCCCCACAGCTTTAATCCTGACTTGATCCAGAAGGATCTGGTCTAGCTCACTTCTCGCTCTAGGCAGAAACATATTAACTGCACAAGGTGACTATGATGTGAAACATTGTGCTAAGGCCACCAATTAATGTAGGGAACAGATGGGATTTATGTGTATGTTCTGATATGACATACTAAGCCCTACAGATTTGTTTTGGCACTTTTATAGCTCCTTTCTGAACTTTGGTATATTCCAAAAAAGAATGAGTATTTTTAATTAAGGAATAAAGTGGACCTTATCCTGATAAAAGGCATAGCTAGGGAACGGCAAAGTCCTTTAATAGGGAACAGTAATGGATACTTTGAAAGAAATTACTTATTATTAGAGACTTCTGAAAGACAGACATGAAAGTAATAGTTGTGTGTCACTTTCATTACTGCTTTTGACAGTCTGTATTTTTTCTTTCAGGGCAGCATGGTTGCTAGGGCTTTTGTAGTGAATAACTCTTTTTGTGTTCGGTTCAAGGCTGAGTATAATTACTTTATAATTTTGGCTCACGAGGCCATTTTAGACAGTTCTTCTAAGGGGGGGAAAAAAGCTCATCTGCTGAAAAGCTCATTCAGCTGCCCGTTAGAGGGGTGTCACTGCAAATGCGAAGGGTGCTCTTTATCTTTCCTCATCACTTGCACATGGTGTATTTTTCAGGATCCAGCTACGTCCAGCACAGTGAGATGAATGTGGGCTTAAAAGCTGGCATTCATTGGCTCTGACAAGTGAAGTCCCCAGTCAAGGTACATGTCTGGTTTAACAGCATAATAATCATCATGGAAAGGAAGAACCTGGGCATGTTGTGCAGGTTGTTAAAGCTGATACCCCCCCCTCCCCCAGGCTCCCATGAATCATTGGGCTGATCAAACTAACTTACTCCAGCATGTCAACAAAATTACTCTTGCATGTCATTTCAGTAAACTTCCCCAAATTAATGATTTCACCTTTCCATGGCACCTGTGATCTAAGGAGCTCAAAACGTTTTAAAAACACTACACCCCACAGTCTGAGATAAGCAAGTACAATTGTACCCAAATAGTTTTATACGTGCAGAGCTGTGTAAATTGAGGCACAGAGGTTAAGTGACTTGCCTGTGGTCTCTCAGTGGGTCAGTAGCAGATCCAACAATAACATCCAGGAGACTGATTCTGACTTGCACTAATCAGTAGGCTACATTGCCTCACCAAATGTTCTCTGATTTATTTTTTTTTCCTCTCAGGCTATATTTATATAATAGTTAAATCCTACATCTGTCACATGGCAGATTCTACTCTCCTTACTATTTAACTCCTTCCAGGAATACAGTTAAATATGTACTACGCACCTTACTTTGTTGCTTGACTGCTGATTTCAATTTGATACTGCAGATATTTGTCCTTGCTAATTATATATGTGTGCAAAATCTGAACATTTTTTTTTAAAAAGTTGGTTTTGTGGAAGCTCTGAGAGTGTACCCCTGAAATACGATTGCTGACTAACTGGTTACCATCAGTATCTTTTTTTTTCTATTTAAAAGCTGGCTTTTAGAATTCTAGGCTCCACTTTCTAGGCCTTTAAATAAAGGTTTAAAACGAGAGAAACAATGTTATTTAAGCAACCTGGGATGCATCACTTATGTATGGTCCCCATGGCAACAATGTACTGGTATGGGAATTCCTTTTATGGCTGACTTCCGAATCCAGGATGGCCGGAACTAGAGACTGCAGACTGTTACCTAGCAACTTGTTTCTATGCTGTGGTAACTAGGAAATGCAGCCAGTGCAAAGTGTTTTTTAATAGAGCCTGTCATCATGGTCATATGTTCCATTCTGTCAACTTTTGTCTTTTTAGTATTAAATAATTAGTATGTGATAACACTGCAGAAAGGCTGCTGTTTTGCTTTTATTGTCTCAGCCTCTTTTCATGTTGATTGTCTGGTGCAGTCAGGAAAAAGGCAGATACAACAGTCCATACATTTTTTTTTTTAAAAATGAGAATGTTCTATTCAACATGTGATGCCTACCAGTAATTAAAATGATGCCATCTGCACAGTATGAAAAGAAACTTGTCGCTAGCTTTTCAGGTTTGCAGCTGATCAGACTTTTGTGTTTCAGGGTAAGCCTTCTGAGGTGAAGGTGTCCAAGCCCATTTAACTGACTTGCCTAATTCCTGCTCTGGTCCTGACTCCCTTGGTCTTATTCTTCCTCAGTTTACTCACATTTACAGTAGAAACTAGTTTAATAACCTTTCCTACAAAGGGGGGGGCATGAGTTAATCCTAGTAAACAATTTTGAAGGTGTATTTTGAAATAAAAATGTTTGTTTTTTTTTACTAAATCTTTATACTGCTGTCATGTCATCCACGAAGGTACCAATCAGGATCCTGGCATACTAAGTGCTGTACAAATACATACAAAGATGTAGTCCATCTCCCTGAGAGCTTACAATCAATGACCCTGATTCAGGGAAACAATATCTACTTAGGAAATTGCTTAAGCATGGGTTTAATTTTAAGCAAACGAGTACTCCACTGAAGCTAACAGACCTATTCACATGCTTAACATTCACTTCGCTGGATCAGACCCTTGTAGGTAGAAGCCAGTGAGTCGAGGCAACAGAATGTAGTTAGGGGCCATTCATGCAGATATCTCTAGCATATCCCCTGATGTCTGTGGGTTAAGGAGGTAGAACCCCAGCTACTGTGGTATGTTGTGTTCTCCACACTCCACCATTGTTCGTACAGAGCATGCTGTCACACATAGAGGCATAAGCAGGAAATTTTGAGTTGGAACTTGTCACACTGACACTGATTGAAAATTTTTAGTGAATTTTTCTCATTCTTGTAGGACTTCTGAAATCAATAGTAGGAGAAGAGGTGGCACCCTGGCAGCGTCTCGGCTTGAGCCAAGCCCAAACATCAGCGAGAGAGCTGACAGCATGCTATGCTTATCCTCCTTTCTACACAGAATAATATCTTCCTTCCCATTACATGCACCCCTGACACAAGACAGAGAAGGACCATTAAATGTTTTGTGACTTGGTACATCATAGGAGTGAGAAACCGAGCCATGGGAAAGTCCAGTGATTTGCCCGTGGCACACACACAGTCAGTGACAGATCCAGAAATAGAACCCAGAATTCCTAACTTCCTGTCCCCTCTCTGCCTCCCTCTTTTATGTATTTTGGAAAGCAACATCAGAAAATAAAAGGGAAACATATTGAGCATGGTGATAAAATTTGTGTCAGACAAGATATTGTTTGCTATGGGTCAACTCTCATTTTCAAAGAAACCTAGGATTTGCTATTGGGGCCATCTATTCTTGTATGCTGCAGAAAAAGATGGGGGTGGGGAAACAAAAACATGCATCTGCTCTGTTGTATAATGTACATGGATAAAATTCTTCCTGACCTTCATAGTAATCATCTTGTAGTTATAAAGCAGAGATTCATTTACACACACGTTGGGTTGAACAGCTACAAATATTTTTGATCATGAGGTTTTCTCTTCCCTTTTGAAATCAAGAGACTCTTCCTGTAAGAGTCCAGTTCTCAGACAGAGATACTGTGAACTGGAGAGTTTAGTTAAGGAGCTTGTCCCATATACAGCTTCCCAAAACACACACGGTGAATTCCTGGCCTCACTGAAGTCAATGGCAAAACTACTACTGATTTCAGTGGGAACAGGAGGGATTTTGCTTATACATCTTACTTTGGTACTGAAACCTGAGGATTCGTTTGGGTACATAATCTCAGATGGTGTAACTCGACAGCTCTCTAGGCTTCAGAGTGGGTACACTGGTTTATACCACCTGAGAATCTGACCCTTTGTGTCTTACACTTTTTTTTTTTTAAGAACATATCACGTCCGCCCACAGTGTTATTTAGCAATACCAATTCTTGTAGAAGTAACAAACTTTACATTAACACTAATTTTACCTCACGTAGTTGCATGTGTCATCATTAGCATAAGATGACATTAACAAATGGCCCATATGCTTTTGTTGTTTCACATTTTCTGTGATGCTGTGCTATGAAATTGAAATGTCCTTTAGGAATGCTTATTGTCAATGGAAGTAATTTCACAACACATGAGTTTAGTGATTAAGGTGTGAAAATAGATCTTGTTGTTCTTTGTTACTATGCAGACTTCGTTGCCTTAGAAATAACTGACCATAGTTATCTTCACTAGGTGTCTATATCCCAACCTTAATTGAAGCAAACACAATTCTACAAATCTCTTCATGGAGTCCTTCATACAATTTCAGTCCAGTAAATATGCTGTCAGCTGTAACTTGTTCTTTTAATCTTTTGCAGTGGTTGTTAAGCGAGGGGCTAACATTTCTGAAGATAACAATTTTCTATCTATCCACAGTCCAGGTACTGTGTGAGTGGATATTTATTGCTCATGAATGACCATTCCTGTCAGTCCAACTTAGTCTATCCTTTTCTGTATTTTCAGGAGGATTCTACCTATATAACTTTTTACAGATTTTTTTTTTTTAAAAGTGTGGCAGTGAGTTAAAGGATAAATTCAAATTCTTAGGTTGCATTTTGAATGTGATCTCAGTAAGGCTAAGGTTTCACCCTTCAAGTACTAACATGACAGATGGCTACATCTTGATTATGCTATCCTGCAAACTATTTTAGTCGTATTGGATCAGATGAAAAACAGTCAGACTAACATTTGTCTTTACATTTTTCAAGAAGGTTGTCGCTACATAAATTGCATTTTCATGCCCAAATATCCAGCATTGATTGGATTCTAGGAACAGGAAACAAGACACCAGATGACGGAAAGTGACTGGGAGACAGACTAACACCACTTTGCTAGTAAAGGTCCATAGTAACTAGGATGAGGCATAAACTGAATCAATGGACAGTTCATGGTTTAATGGTGTGATGAGATATGAAGACCATGCCTATGCAGTAAGTGTTACCCAATTTAAAAGCACACACCCTCTTTATGTGTGATCTGAAACACACTGTCATAGGACGAGATGGAACCAGATGAACCTGACTGACAAACTGTGACTAGCCTTTTGTTACAACCTAGTTGCAATCTTGTGGCCTGCTGCAATATGCTAAGTGCACTCAACTGGCAATCACAGGATCAGACCCCTGATATTTTATCCCCATATCTGCTCTAATTCATGCATGTGTATGAATAGACAAAGCTAACCTGTGCAAACAGATGCAATGTTAACACAGAATTTAACATCCAGAGGGTTATTTCATTTATAACTCTCGCTGTGTTTTATTAAATGAGTTTAATGCAAGGTGAATGCGGCCTAGTGAAAGAATTCTCAGAGACAAGATTCTGCCACTCATGCACATGGAGTAGTAAAAGCCCGCTTTTCAGAAGTCCTCAGCGCACACAATTGGGGCCAGATTTCAGAGCTCAGCACATCAGGTGCACACTGGGAATTGACAGGTTTCAGAGTAGCAGCCGTGTTAGTCTGTATCCGCAAAAAGAAAAGGAGTACTTGTGGCATCTTAGAGACTAACCAATTTATTTGAGCATAAGCTTTCGTGAGCTACAGCTCACTTCATCGGATGCATGCAGTGGAAAATACAGTGAGGAGATTTACATACACAGAGAAAATGAAACAATGGGTGTTACCATACACACACTAACAAGAATGATTGGGTAAGGTGAGCTATTACCAGCAGGAGAGCTGGGGGGAAAAAACCTTTTGTAGTGATAATTAAGATGGGCCATTTCCAGCTGTTGACAAGAACGTCTGAGGAATAGTGGCGGGGGGGGGAGGGGATAAACATGGGGAAATAGTTTTACTTTGTGTAATGACATATCCACTCCCAGTCTTTATTCTAGCCTAAGTTAATTGTATCCAGTTTGCAAATTAATTAAAATTCAGCAGTCTCTCGTTGGAGTCTGTTTTTGAAGTTTTTTTGTTGAATTGCCACGTTTAGGTCTGTAATCGAGTGACCAAAGAGATTGAAGTGTTCTCCGACTGGTTTTTGAATGTTATAATTCTTGACGTCTGATTTGTGTCCATTTATTCTTTTATGTAGAGACTGTCCAGTTTGGCCAATGTACATGGCAGAGGGCATTGCTGGCACATGATGGCATATATCACATTGGTAGATGTGCAGGTGAACGAGCCTCTGATAGTGTGGCTGATGTGATTAGGCCCTATGATGGTGTCCCCTGAATAGATATGTGGACACAGTTGGCAACGGGCTTTTGTTGCAAGGATAAGTTCCTGGGTTAGTGGTTTTGTTGTGTGGTGTGTGGTTTGCTGGTGAGTATTTTTCAGGTTGGGGGGCTGTCTGTAAGCAAGGACTAGCCTGTCTCCCAAGGATGGTATAATCCAGCCCTCAATTTTGTGAGAATTCACGGATTTGACTAAATTAGGTTTACAATTCCTACTCCCTTTGTGTGATTGTCATCCCCCTTTGGGTAATCTGAATGCAATCCAATATATGTAGGAATCTTTCCTTGGAGGAATGCTGATTTAATGAATATTGAGTGAGGGAAATGCAGCAATGCTACATTAAAAGCCAAGATGTACAGGGAGTAAGTGACTGGAAATGAGAGCCCTTCATCTAAGAAAAGCAGGACAAATATTTGTGGTGGTTTGATAGAAGATTCTTTTTCTCTGTGGTTTAGACAGGCTTTCCTCAGACATGAAGAAATCACAGTAAGATAAAAATATTCCTAGCTACTGTCCATGTTAGCCCATATTTATGGACTACATGTCTGGCACAGAAAAAAAGATTTATGACCCATTGTTTTTCAAGGATGCTACTTCCTCTACAGATGTTTACAGGTTGTTTTTTTGGGAAGATTCTCAGTTTACAAACTGCCCATTGAATTTCCTTTTTTTTTTTTTTTTTTTTTTTAATTTCAGGTTAGTAGGTTTACTCAATAATTCACAAATATTACACAACTTTTGTCATCTGATTGTCACTTGTGCTTCTGCATGTACTTAATGCACAATTAAGCAAGAAAAGAATTGCCTCATTATCTGCCTTTTCAAATTTTGTTGTTGTGTTGTTTACCTCCACTTCTGAAGAGAGTTCACAGTTTGAATGATAGCAATCTGAATATTTGAATAAAATAATTAAGGACGCTATCCTGAAGCCCTTTACTCACTTTCGGACCACTGATGTAAGTATGGCCAGCACGACTGGACCATTATAGGGGTAGTGGTAGGAACCTCTAAATTAAGTTGATTATAAAAAAAAAAGTCCAACTGTTTATTTGAAGAGCTTTAGAGACTCCATTCTTTGGAGCGGGAGCCTGAAATTCAGCAGTGAAATAGTCCTGAGGCTCAGGAAAGATCTTTTGTTATCCCAGTGAAAATCCAGTCAGATTTGTTAAAATTCGAATTTATTATTAAATTTAAAATTGCCATTTCCCATCTGTGTTGCTCAGTAGTTCTGTTGCTGCTAAAATCCCTCATCAGCTTTGCACATCCACAGCAGAACCTCTGGGCATCTTCATGGCAAATCCCAAAGACGGATGTGGCCTCTTTGCAAATCGAGTGCCATACAGCTCAAGCTCCACCAAGGAGCTTAAGGTGGTCTGATTGTATAGTCAATTTATGTCCATCACTGGCAATCTTTTTGTGCCACCTAGGCTTTTGGTGCCCACGTGATCACCGGCTGTTTAGTGGCTTTCCCTGGTATACATGCTTTGGAATTTCTTGATCTTCCATTCTTATACTATGTCCATACCAGGATAGCCACTGAAAACAAAACCATTGCTAACGGAGATGGCTTCTGGGTTCAGCTCTGAATATCCTTTTTTCTGATCGTGTCCTGCCACCTGACATGGAGCAGCTCACAGAGACAACAAGAATCAAAGTTGTAGTGGTCTTCAGTATCCACATTTCACTTCTATGCAACACAGTTGGTAGAACACTGGTTCTATAGATCTGCAGATTCATATTAAGCCTGATACCATGATGTCCTCAAAGAAGCCGCCGAAGGACCTGAAACACGGTGGCAGCTGCTGCTGTACGTGCATCCACATCTTTTGAGCATCCTCCAGCACTGTCTATAACAATGGCCCAAATATTTGACAGCTGCCACTTGCTCAGTGTCCTGTCCGGACAGGTTAATACTGAGGGGATTGTAATCTGGAGCTAGAATATGTTTTTTAGTAATGGTCAGGAATTTAGTTTTATCTGGATTAATAGCCGAACCTCTGGACAGGGGACAGGCAAAATATATCCTCCTACTATTCTTGCTTAGGGGAAGAGTACTGGGCTGAAAATCACGAGACCATGAGTTCTAGACTTCTTCTACTGAATGCTATTCATAATTCTATGCCCATTACAACTCTTAATATTAAGCAAGGCCTCACACCCTACTTAGAAGTTACACAAGCTAGGAACAGAATACAAACTTCTAATATGGCAGACCCAAATCTGTTAGCCATGCTACCTCTTCAAAAGCACTTACAAAATCTTTATTTGACTCCGCTGTCTGTAAAATGCATATACTAGCCACTGGTACTCATCCTCCTCAATTAGCTGGAACATAGAGTAGGACAACCTACTCCTGTGACCTGCTATTTTAGTCCTTTCACTCAAATGGCAGGGGATTGTGCTGAAGGTCCACGATTCAGTCTAGAGTTGGTCAGAAAATGGGATTCTTTTTCCTCTGTGGAAGGTTCCCCTAGAAAAATTGTTCTGATCTTTTCAATTGATCTTTTTTTTACTATTTTCCATAAATTTTTAAACCAAAATTTTCATTTTGTTTTTACTTCAAACATCATTTTGTGTTTTCTTAATCATTCGTTTTTTTTTTTAAATTCAGATGTTTTTCTCCCACCTGAGGGTTTGTTTTTGCCTTTTTTACTTCATTAGAAAAGGTGGTGTGAAGGTAAAAAGTATAGGAAAGTTTTAAACAGAAAAATGTTGGGAAAGAATGAAAGCATTGAAAATGCTACGTTCTCAATGATGCTATGCATTTACTGAAAAAAATATTTATTTTTATCTTGAAATAGCTATCGCAATGTAAAATCCTAGTGGAGACAAGGTGCAGGTACTTCTTTTTTTTTAAATCTCAACTAGTCATGATCAACCCTGTGTCCCTACACCTAGAGTTATTCTCAGCTAACTATGTGAAAGTAAAAATTACCTGTGCCTTCTCTCTTCTAGGATTTTCCCTTAAGATAGCCATCTGCCTGCAAAAATTCCCTTTTTTTTTCCAAAGTGAAATTGTTCCTTTCTCTCTGAAAGTGTTCCAGAGCTTGCAATGTTCTATACTTTTAGTGTTTTCCAATGGCAAAAGTTAGAAAATGGCAAGAAAGTGGGAGGGATTTAAAAAAAAATTCTCAAAAATTTGGAAAAAAAATTTGGAAAGCTGAAAAGTTTCCTTGATCTCAACATTTTCCCATGAAAAATGTTAATTTCAACAAAATCTTTTTTTGCTAGAAACTACTGGCAAAGGTTCCCACCCCCCGCCCCCAACCCGGCTCTAGTCCAGACTCTGGTGTATGAGATGAGGAAGGTGTTACAATTGGATATATCTTTTAAAAATATACCCTAGGCAATTATATACATTTAAAAAAAGGGAAAAGAATGTTTGTTTAAAGCTGCAAAATTAAGCACCTGAAAGTCAGGAAATGACAGAATTAAGGTTGCCCATGTAATTGTATTCACCATATCTGCATAAACCATCTTTTTCTTGGGCCCAATTTTCTCTTGCATGGCATCTTCTTAGTTATTTACACCAGTGTATATGAGTGCAAAATGGTACTGTTCTAAACTGGAAATGTTTTACTCAGTCTGCAATAATACAAATAACAAAGGTGCAGGGGGAACAGAGAACTGGGACCCATGTGTTCTGATTATTTTTTCATTATAGCTATAACACATTTGCCTGCAGTTGTATGGTTACATGGTTTTGTCAGAGACTGTAGCCATGGTGCGAAGTTGCATTGAATGAAGCCACAGCAGACATGGCTAAATTACTGGTGTTAAGAACATTTGGCATTTTTACAATAGTGAATGTATTTGTCATGAACACTTAATAAAAATAGCAGCTGGAAGGCCATTTGGAAGCAAAGAGGAAGAGGGACATTTATTGCATTTGAATAAAATTGTTAGCTACAAGGCAAAAATTATATTAGATTGGCAACTCCTACCCTTGAAACTGTCCCAATAACTTAGCTACACTCATCTGTTTGGCTCTCTGTTCCGGAAACTACTGATTTTAATGCTGGTACTTTGCTGATGGGGTCAATACATGGCTCAGGGTAATGAACAGTGAGCTGTTGGCTGATCCCCGCTAGGTTTAACTTTTATTTTCTGAATAGAGAGTGAAAGCAAAGGAGAGAATACTCCTGAAACAATTCATTTTATTATAAACAAACACAGCCACAGGAGCTCTTGGTGGCTTTGACAGCTAATTTCAGATTCAAAGGCAAGTTAGTTTCCTCCACCTTCACCTGTAGGTGTCACTGCAGTAAATTAAATAAATCGTAAAAGAAATGTAATGGTAAACAAAACAGCTGCTGAATAAACAAGCTCTGTTGAAACCATGCTGGCTGAATAAATACCTAATCTAATGGTACCCACAGGAAAATGGTCCTGTCAATACTAAAAGGAGTATACTTGTGGCACCTTAGAGACTAAAAATTTATTTGAGCATTTGAGTCTCTAAAGTACCACAAGTACTCCTTTTCTTTTTGTGAATACAGACTAACACGGCTGCTACTCTGAAACCTGTCAGTACTAATTACTCTCCAGTATTGTAAATAAGTCTTGTCTAACAGTATAATATCAACATCCATCAGATTTTCCTGTAACTTGTAGATTTTTTTTTTTAATAGAAAGGCATATAATGAGGAAAAAACTGCGAGTTTTTTTTTTTTTAAAAACCTTCATGGGTTTTATGCCTGTTAACATGCATAAGTTTTGCAATTTAGGGAAAGTGTCCCTAAATTCTAGAGCTTGCTTGTAATGCGGCGGGGGAGGGAACCTATTCTATAAATAGGTTAAATATCACAGAACACCTACACACTGTACAACAGATATATTAAAAGCTAATTAACTAATTAGAAGAAATCTACAGCCAGATATCCAAGGAATCTGGCACAGATGGAAACAGCAACAATAGTCAAACTACCCCATTAAGGGCTTGTCTTCACTACCGGGGTAAGTCTATCAGGGACAAACCATCCCGATGTGTCAAAAGAATAGTAAATATGGCAGGCGACCAGCTTGGCTTAACAGTGAAATCCTAGCGGATCTTAAACATAAAAAAGAAGCTTACAAGAAGTGGAAGGTTGGACATATGACCAGGGAAGAGTATAAAAATATTGCTCAGGCATGTAGGAATGAAATCAGGAGGGCCAAATAGCACCTGGAACTGCAGCTAGCGAGAGATGTCAAGAGTAACAGGAAGGGTTTCTTCAGGTATGTTGGCAACAAGAAGAAAGCCAAGGAAAGTGTGGGCCCCTTAATGAATGAGGGAGGCAACCCAGTGACAGAGGATGTGGAAAAAGCTAATGTACTCAATGCTTTTTTTGCCTCTGTCTTCACGAACAAGGTCAGCTCCCAGACTGCTGCGCTGGGCATCACAACATGGGGAATAGATGGCCAGCCCTCTGTGGAGAAAGAGGTGGTTAGGGACTATTTAGAAAAGCTGGACGTGCACAAGTCCATGGGGCCGGACGCGTTGCATCCGAGAGTGCTAAAGGAATTGGCGGCTGTGATTGGAGAGCCATTGGCCATTATCTTTGAAAACTCGTGGCGAACGGGGGAAGTCCTGGATGACTGGAAAAAGGCTAATGTAGTGCCAATCTTTAAAAAAGAGAAGAAGGAGGATCCTGGGAACTACAGGCCAGTCAGCCTCACCTCAGTCCCTAGAAAAATCATGGAGCAGGTCCTCAAAGAATCAATCCTGAAGCACTTACATGAGAGGAAAGTGATCAGGAACAGTCAACATGGATTCACCAAGGGAAGGTCATGCCTGACTAATCTAATCACCTTCTATGATGAGATTACTGGTTCTGTGGGTGAAGGGAAAGCAGTGGATGTATTGTTTCTTGACTTTAGCAAAGCTTTTGACATGGTCTCCCACAGTATTCTTGTCAGCAAGTTAAAGAAGTATGGGCTGGATGAATGCACTGTAAGGTGGGTAGAAAGTTGGCTAGATTGTCGGGCTCAACGGGTAGTGATCAATGGCTCCATGTCTAGTTGGCAGCCGGTGTCAAGTGGAGTGCCCCAGGGGTTGGTCCTGGGGCCGGTTTTGTTCAATATCTTCATAAATGATCTGGAGGATGGTGTGGATTGCACTCTCAGCAAATTTGCGGATGATACTAAACTGGGAGGAGTGGTAGTTACGCTGGAGGGCAGGGATAGGATACAGAGGGACCTAGACAAATTGAAGGATTGGGCCAAAAGAAATCTGATGAGGTTCAATAAGGATAAGTGCAGGGTCCTGCACTTAGGACGGAAGAACCCAATGCACAGCTACAGACTAGGGACCGAATGGCTAGGCAGCAGTTCTGCGGAAAAGGACCTAGGGGTGACAGTGGACGAGAAGCTGGATATGAGTCAGCAGTGTGCCCTTGTTGCCAAGAAGGCCAATGGCATTTTGGGATGTATAAGTAGGGGCATAGCGAGCAGATTGAGGGACTTGATCGTCCCCCTCTATTCGACATGGGTGAGGCCTCATCTGGAATACTGTCCAGTTTTGGGCCCCACACTACAAGAAGGATGTGGATAAATTGGAGAGAGTCCAGCGAAGGGCAACAAAAATGATTAGGGGTCTGGAACACATGATTTATGAGGAGAGGCTGAGGGAACTGGGATTGTTTAGTCTGCAGAAGAGAAGAATGAGGGGGGATTTGATAGCTGCTTTCAACTACCTGAGAGGTGGTTCCAGAGAGGATGGTTCTAGACTATTCTCAGTGGTAGAAGAGACCATTACTCCTTGTCCTGTCCTCAAGTTGGAGTGGGGGAGGTTTAGGTTGGATATTAGGAAAACCTTTTTCACTAGGAGGGTGGTGAAACACTGGAATGCGTTACCTAGGGAGGTGGTAGAATCTCCTTCCTTAGAAGTTTTTAAGTTCAGGCTTGACAAAGCCCTGGCTGGGATGATTTAATTGGGGATTGGCCCTGCTTTGAGCAGGGGGTTGGACTAGATGACCTCCTGAGGTCCCTTCTAACCCTGATATTCTATGATTCTATCTAAATTACGCCACTCCAGCTACATGAATAACTTAGCTGGAGTTGACGTAGCTTAGGTCGATTTACCCCAGTGTCTTCACTGCACTGCATCAACGGGAGATGCTCTCTGGTGGTCTTACCTTACTCTTCTCGGGGAGCTGGAGTACCGGAGTCAACTGGAGAGCACTCTGTTGATTTAGCAGGTCTTCACTAGACCTGCTAAATCGACACCCGCTGCATTAATTGCAGCAGTGTTGATCTCCCTGGTAATGAAGACAAGCCCTACATCAAAAAGGACAGTTCCTCAAATGATTCTTAGGGCACGTCTATGCTGCCCTGCAATTTGGACTATGTTAATGTAAGCTAAGAACCTGTTAGTTCACACCTGCAGTTTCTACATGCGGGACTTACAGCATAGCACTTTAGTGCACACTGCTGTTCGCACCCTTGTAGGTCAAACTGCAGGGCAGTATAGATATGCCCTGTGATTTATAACTTGAAATCCTGGCCCTGTTGAAGTCAACAGGTGTTTTTGCCATTCATTTCAATGGGATCAGGATTTCATACATAGTGTGTGTTTTGCTGTTTGTTTGTTTGTTTTTTTAAAAAGGACCAGAATAAATTATGAGGATTAGCTCTAGCATGTCATGTGACCTCTTGCAAAACACAGGCTATATATTTCATCCGTGAGACAGACACGGGGAGAAAAAGATGCAAAAGGAACAGGGAAAAGAGGGTTCAGGTGGACTCCAATTTTGGTGGTTACCCAACTTATTCTTTTAATTTTTTCCTATACTGGGGACAAAGAGAGTTATAGTATACCAATCTAATTTGGGCAGAGCTGTACAAGTTCAGAAAAAAGTTAATTAAAAATAAATAGAAGGATGTGGACGTTATCACTCTGTTCTTTGCTACAATACAAATTATTTTCAAAGCTCAGAAGTATATTTTGTTATGACTTTGACAATGCTTAGCAGTTTTTATTGGCCCACAAACAAGGGAAAAGTGTAGAAGGATGGGATTGTATGCGTGTGCACACACCCTCCCTCTCTGTGCCAAATCTTGTGGCTCCATATTCCTTGTCCAATGCTCAACCTTAAGATTTTTTTCCAAATACAGCTTGTTGTAGTTTCTCTCTTCCTAGCTGAGATAATTTTCAAGTATTTCAGTATTAGGCTTCTTGAGTGTGTTAATTAGTATTTCTCTAGTAGAATGTGGGATGGAATGCTAGAATTTTACATTTATGCCCTTTGTCTGTTTATTATAATGCTTCTTTATTTGTGGACTCCCACAAAGGGTGTGTTAGAGGATGAGTTTCCCAGATATATTTGTTAATGTTTATTTTCTTTGTCGTGTATTTATGAAGTTAAATATTACCAGTATCTACCTTTATATTTAAGATTTTTTTTTTAAGCTTTACAGAAAAACTTAGGCATGCAACATTTTCTTGTTGGATGTCCAATGGTTGTCAATCTAAAACACTGGATTATTTTCCTTGAGCTAGACTTAAACCTTCTGTGACAGGGTCAGGCCAGATGGCTACAGGAGAGTGATCCTATTGGGATCTGGGAAGTGGGCAGACAAAGCCCGCCCACTGCTAAAGGATCCCCCAGCCTAAGAGGGGGATCCACAGGACCTGGAAACCAAATAACTATGGGGGACAGCTAATGAAATAACAGGGACAGGAGTGTGATAAAAGGGTTAAATGAAGGGAACCGGATGGGGACACCAAGCAGAGAACACTGGACAGCGCCCACTGCTCCTCAAAGGTGTCAAGGGAGTTAGTGGACGCCACCCAGAGGAACTCTGCCCGGATACGTGAATGGACAGAGGATCGGAAATAGGCCCCACAGTCACAGGAGACTCCGTTGGCCAACCTCCTCACTCTGGTTTTATAGATGGCCATCTTCGCTAGGGCCAGGAGGAGATTGACCAGGAGGTCCCGTGACTTTGTGGGGCCACGGATAGGGAATGCATAAATAAGAAGGTGAGGGGAAAAGTGCAACCAAAAACGTAACAATATTTGTGAGGAGCCGGAATAGGGGCTGCAGCCTGGCACATTCCAAGTATATGTGTGCCAGGGTTTCCCTCCTGCCGCAAAAGGGGCAGGTGTCTGGGATGGGGTAAACTGTGCCAAGTACACGTCCATGCTCACGGCTCCATGAAGGAGCTGCCAACTGATATCCCCGGCAGGCCTTGGGACCAAGGTGGAGTATAGGCTGGCCTACCGGGGCTCCTCACCCTCCAGAGGTGGCAGGAGGTCCCACCATTTTGTTTTGGGGCGGGACGCGAGGGTGAGGACATGAAGGGTGTGGAGCATGAGCGTGTATAGATGTTTCCTTGGCGCGGTCTGGAAGCAGACTGGCTGCAGCTCATGCAGCCGGCTCATGATGAAAGGGTCGGGGGGTTGGTTGGGCCCACAGGGCAGGGGCCCAATGAAAAGGTCCGGAGGGCCTGGGGTGGAGGGTGGTCGGGGCATGCCCTCGTGCAGGACTCAGTCAAGGTAAACCCGAGCAGTGGGCGGCAAAGCAGGCCTCACCTCCTGAAGTACACGCCGGGGAGTACGAGGTTTGGAGAGCCCCATGCGCTGAGCAAGCATCAGGGGATCCAGCCAGTCTCCCCAGTCGTAGTCCAGGAGGTCTCCGACTCTTGTGACTTCTGCCAGGACCAATCTCTGGCGCACCTAGGGGGACTCTGCCACCTGCACACAGAGCTGGGGGTTGTGTAGCAGGGGCTCCACGAGGAGATCTGCCCCCACGGTGGCCGCCACGGACCTGGTCATTTTGAAAGCAGTTTCCAGGTCCGGAGGAGGTCCTGATAGAAGACCAGCAGCCCGGAGAGGCCTCGCGGCTCTCTCGGATGGAGATAAAGGAGCTGCCGGTTGTATCTGAGCCCTCGGAAGCGGCGCAGGAAGGCGTGTGCCAGTATGCTCCGTGCCGGACTACCAGCACCATAAAGGAGACTCTGCAGGGCCTGGAGATGAAAGACATGGACTTGTGTGTGTAGACACTTCAGGCCCTGCCCTCCCTCCTCCAGGGGTAGATGGAGAACCCCTGCAGAGACCCAGTGCAGTCCTGACCAGAAGAACTCCAGAATCGATGTCTGGAGGCTGGCCAGGAAACCTGGAGTTGGGACCAGGGTGTTGAGTGGGGACCAGAGCATGGATAGGACTAGTTGATTATGCACCAGTGCTCTCCCTCGAAGGGAGAGGCACCGGAGTAGTCCTGTCCATTTCTGGAGCCACTCTATCACCCTGCCCTCTAAATCGTGCCAGTTCTCCGGTGGAGATGGATGCGTGGCAGAAAGGTAAATGCCGAGATAGAGCAGCGGACCTGCGCTCCACCGGATGGCCTGACGCGCGGGTGGGAGGGAGCTCGCCTGTCACCCATCCCCAACCACCAGGCCAGAGCTCTTGACCCAGTTGACTTGGGGGGAGGAGGCTGCTGAATAGATGGCCTGGCAAGCCTCCACTCGCACCAAGTCACCCAGGTCCGGGACCAAGAGGAGCACATCGTCGGCGTATGCCGACAGGACCAGCCGCAGTTCCGGCTCCCGCAGCACCAACCCCATCAATCTCCTATGGAGGAGACAGAAGAAGGGCTTGATCGCCAGAGTGTACAGCTGGCCTGAGAGGGGGCACCCCGCCGTACTCCTCGCCCAAAGCTGACTGGTTCGGTCAGTGTCCAGTTGAGCCTGACCAGACACTCTGCGGAGGCATACAGCACCCGAAGAAAACCCACAAACTGGGGTCCGAAGCCAGATGCTCGCAGAGTGCTCAGGAGATACCCGTGGTCCACCCTGTCGAACGCCTTCTCCTGATCCAAAGACAGGAGGGCGAACAACAGACCATCCCTACACCCGAGTTCCAAGAGGTCCCAGACCAGATACAGGTTGTCAAGGATGGTGCGGCCTGGGACGGTGTAGGTCTGGTCTGGGTGGACCACGTCCACCAGCACGGACTCTAGTCGCAGTGAGATGGCTTTTGCTACGACTTTGTAGTCCATGCTGAGGAGCGAGACGGAACGCCAATTTCGTAAATCGCGGATGTCCTCCTTCTTCGGCAATAAGGCGAGCACAGCTCACCTGCATGAAAGAGGGAGGACCCTGCTGACTAGGTCTAGGCCGAGGACATCCCAGAACACGCGGTAGAACTCCACGGTCAGCCCGTCCATACCTGGAGATTTATTGGTGGGCATGCGGCAGAGAGCTTCCGAGAACTTGGCCAGAGTGAGAGGCAGCTCTAGCTGGTCTCGGTTGCCCGTGCTGACCATAGGGAGCTCGTCCCAGAGCACTCTGCAAGCGTTAGCATCGGTTTACTCTGGGGGGGAAAAAGGCTTGCGTAGAAGGCCCTGACCCTCCCACCCATCTCCACCGGATCCGTGAGGGGGGGGTGCCGTCCTCTGCTAGAAGGCAGGTGATGTGCTTCTTGCTCCCCCCTCCTTTTCTCCAGGACATAGAAGAAGTGGGAGCCGCGATCCATCTCCCAAAGGAGTCAGATGCAGGATTGAACAAAGGCGCCCCAGGCCCGATGATGTTCGAGGGCAGAGTTTGTCCCGCTTCTCTGCGGAGCGTGCCAGGAGGGGTGGATCCTCGGGGCTGGCAGCCAGACACCCCTCCCGCTCTAAGACCTCCCGTTCCAACTGCTCTATCACTGCATCCCTCCATCAGCTGGCGCCCCGGGTGTAGTCACGGCAGAAGAGCCAGGCGTGCACCTTCCCCAGGTCCCACCACTGCTGCGCCGAGGGAAAGGCACGCCGCTGCTCTTGCCAGGCTAGCCAGAACTCCTGGAAGGATGTCACAAAGCCCACATCCTCCAACAAGCTGTTGCTGAAATGTCAATAGACCAGCCCCGGCCTCTCCACGCAGAGAGAGGCTGTCACGGTGGCTAGATGATGATCAGAGAACGGGCCGGCCAGATGCTGGAGGAGTGGGCTCGTGAAAGGTGGAAGCGTGATAAATAGATGCGATCCAACCAGGAGTGGCGCCTACAGGAGAGTGATAGAAGGTAGATATATTAGCCCCAGGTTAAGTAGGTCACTTTTCCCTGGGTAGGGTAACAGGGAAGGTTCCAGAACAATCAGGAACTTTCTGGAAACAATTAAGGCAGACAGTCTGATTAGAACACTTCTAGCCAATCAAGAAGCTGCTAGAATCAATTAAGACAGGCAGGCTAATCAGGGCACCTGGGTTTAAAAAGGAGCTCACTTCAGTTTGTGGTGTGCGTGCGAGGAGCTGGGAGTAAGAGGCGCGAGGAGCTGAGAGTGAGAAGGTGTACTACTGGGAGACTGAGAAGTACAAGCATTATCAGACATCAGGAGGAAGGTCCTGTGGTGAAGGTGTTGGGAGGAGGCCATGGGGAAATAGCCCAGGGAGCTGTAGCTGTCGTGCAGCTATTACAGGAGCCACTGTAGACAGCTGCAATCTACAGGGCCCTGAGCTGGAACCCGGAATAGAGCGCGAGCCTGGTTTCCCCCATCCCTCCATCCCCCCAACTCCCTACTTGATACTGGAGGAGTTGACCTGGACTGTGGGTTTCACCAGAGGGGAAGGTCTCTGGCCTGTTCCCCGATCCACTAGGTGGATCAGCAGAGACTGCAGAGATTGTTCTTCTTCCTTTTCCCCATGCTGGCCAGTGATGAGGCTAACTGAGCGAACAGGAGATTTGAGCCACGAAAATGGCCAAACTGAGGGCTGCCATGAACCTCTGAGGTGACCAAATCCACCAATAAGCGCAGGACCCACCAAGACAGAGGAGGAACTTTGTCACAGTTCCTACACGAGATTTCGAGGTCAAGTATTTTTTTCTTAAGCCTCTTGTAATCTCCAGGAGAGAGAAGAGACAGAATCTTATAACCTTTTTTTGCTGTAAGTCCACACTCCACTTTACAGCTTGCTTTAGATCAAGCACGCCTGTCGTCTTGCCTGTACTACTGGCAGTGGTGGTAGCTCCAGGTCTAGGTGCTATTGTATTAAATATAACAACAATAATAGATAATAGCTGAAGGGGCCATTCTCCAGTATGATTCCTAGGTGGTAGTTGACTTGTTTTTATGGCATTTTTAGTTTCCTAGGCACTTTAACTCCCTATCTAATGGAGATTTAATTCCTGACTTTTTGTGTCCCATAATGGAAGGCCACTAAGTTCTATCCCTGAACCTCACTCCATCTATATTCTCTCTAGGAGAACTCATTGTCACCTTCAATTTGATAACCAGTCCCACTAATTCACTTTCTGATCTTCCTTTTATGATACCATATCTTCCTGTTACTGAACCCTTTGAAGTTGGAGGTCCCTCTTTGCTAAAAATGCTCACCTTTGGATGCACTGTCACTCTTCTTCATCCGGACTCTTGTCAAGGGCAGAAATGTTGCAGATATTATTCCAAACTTACACCCCAAACGTACTTTTTGTCCTCCCAGATCTCCCTTGCTCTGCAAGTTTATCACCACAAACTCTGGAACATTGCCAGAGTGAGCCAATCATTTGCCAATAGAAAAAACACTCTCTGCTGAAATCCTTTTTCCTGGGGTAAGCAGACTGGACAAAGAATCTGTTAGGAAGATACTTAAAACATGACCTCAAATCTTACAATGGGGTGGTATAACAAGATCACCTAGCTGTCTTCACTTTGTTGCACAGAAGAATGCAAAACATCCCCATCTTGTACAAGAGGGTATACAGCAACATCCAATTCACAGAAGGTGATGCTTGTCATATGAAAGTAGTCTTCCCTGACACTAAAGGTGTGTTGAACTGCTTTTTTTATGCTTGAAAACAGATTGTATCATCAGCCTTCTGCTGAACCATCTATTTTCTTAACATGCATGAAATCAGTTGTTTTTATTCCCCCAACACTTACATTACTTATGTTATTGCTCTATTTCCTATTGTATTCTACTGGACAAACACTAGCTCCTCCTACTCTCCACCTCCATTGATTTGGAGTATTGATATTGAGGAGTTGCCTAACAGGGTAGCAGTTATTAACCAGCATACAAACTTCTCTCAGTTAACTGAACAAGCAGTTACCTGACCTCCCACAATTTGACGCCTTGTGGTTTATAATTATGCTGTAAATTGTTCCAAAGTTCTTTTTCCGGACTCATGTCATTCCCATAACGACTATAATACAGTCTTTAAGCAAGATCAGAGCAGTAGCAGCAGCACACCACATTCTTAAAGCAGGCTTCTGAAGCTGATAGTCTCATCTTAATTCTAACATTTGCACTATTTTGAACTGCTTTGATTGCTGTAATTTACTTGACTCATCAGGACATTTCTCTGGGCATAAAAGTGTCTAGAATAAAGATGTGTGGAGCTGCTTAAAAACAATTTGAATACTGGGTACAGTATATTTGGGAGTTTTTGCATCTCCCCAGCACTGCAGATATTTTAGCACTTGCTTATTTTTTTATTCTGTTCAGATATGTTTTTCCTTAACAAGCTTTAACGTTAAAAGATGTATATTATGGAAAAAAATAGTCCCAGAAGGAAAAACTAGGATGGACAAAGGTATTTGCATGAGCCATCAGGCTCAAGTGATGTGATAAAGTCCTGAACTATCCTGGGCTCAATCTACTATGGAACATGGAGGCAGTGAGTAAATAAACTGTGAACAAAACAGTGGAAAAATCTGCACTGGATTACCGACTCCCAGAGGAAAGACCAAAGGCCAAGATAACTTGGCAAAACTCCACAAGTAAAGCTTTGCTTGGAAGCATCCCCTCAGGTAAGAGGTGTGGGAGGGCCATGGAGTTTGCAGGAGATGAGGTTTCTCAGATATAGGGGATCACTGGCGTGAGTAGCTGTTGTGCAAGGACAGGGGCCTCTCTCTGATACAGGACAGCATACACATGATGGAAGAGCTACGCTGCCATTGGTTGAGGACCGCTGTAGTTGCTCTAAAGCAGCTATGGAGGGGACTCTGCAGGAAGTAAGGATGCTCCCAATGGGATTGACCTTGGAAATCCCTGATCTGAGTAGGTGACAGAGCTGTGGAGAACCTCTAGTGTCTTGCTCTGCCCTCTTCTACCCCAGACCTGACCCCACCCAAATCTGTGGAGCTCCTTCATAAGGTGGTGCTGCATATTCAACACTCCTCACTTCTGTACCTCAAGAGTTAGGCTCATGTTAGAGGCAGGTAGTAGCAGAAATGTTTTGGCTTAGTGACAGTGCTTTTGGCTGAGATTTGTAATAACTTAAAAGGGACCAAAACTGTGACATAAGCTTCTTCCCACCCCATCCATCCCCATAAATGTTTAAATGCAAATAGTGCAGAGAGATCTCTGGGTTTCTTACAGACTTAAATAATCCTTTAATGTGCACACAACTAGCCCGGTAGCACCAGATGCAATGTTGCTGTTCAAAGCTGTCCTTTTGTAGGTGGTGAACCTACCATCAAACTTTTTCAGTTGCAGGCCGAATAAAGGCTACAGGCATTACATCTGGATTTGGATGAGGAAACTGCTGTTTCATGTATGTGCCCCTGTAAAATGTCAGTGAAAAGAATAATACAAAGGAAGGGTACAAGAGCTGAGATAACTACTAACAGTCATTTAGGATCAATCAGAGTAAGAACACAATTAAAAGAAAATTACAAATTTAGCATCAATGGCATAACCTTTAACTTTGCAAATGTAACTCAGGTTTGCTTAATATAATCTGATATGTCTATAGCACTGTTCACCCTGAAGGTTTTCATTTCCAAACTGCTTTACAAAGTGATAAACGGTATGGCCTAGCAAAGGGATCGATCACTGAAATGCAGTCATATTTAGGTGAAACATAGGAACTGTTTAACAGTGCACGGTAGCAATATACAAGAATCTAAGATAGGATTGTAGAAGAATCACCAGATCCAGTTAAAACTTCAGGAGGAATGTAAAAGAACAGAATGTATTGGCCAAAGTGAGGTTTTTGGTCAAGACATCCCTAATCTTGCAAAAATTGCCATGAAATTTTTTTTTAGTAACCCTAACTAGTCAAGACCAATTTTGGTAGTTCTCAGCTTCCACAAAAATGTTGCACCTTCAACTGCATAAGGACAATATTATCTGAAGCCAGGTGGAGGCTTTTTTTTTCTTTTTTTTTTCCCCCTCTGACTCAAAAGGAAGACTGCTATCCAGTGAATTATCCATATTTCCTCCAGCCCCAAAACTTTCCCTGGAAAGCTCCCAATGATTGAATCATAGAATATCAGGGTTGGAAGGGACCTCAGGAGGTCATCTAGTCCAAGCCCCTGCTCAAAGCAGGACCAATCAATTGATCAAGTACTAGTCTAGCCTGACCCTATTTAGCTTGTGAGAGCTCTTGGGATCATAGCACAGGCGGAATGGCTGCAGACCTGTATGTGTACAAGCATGGTAGTTAACATTCAATGACTGTACTGGCTAGTAATGTGTGCATTTTGTAGATTCAGAGCCAAACCACCCTATGGTGTGGTGCTGTCAAATGAGAACTGTATTAATGGCGACAGTAAGCGCTGAATAAGAACACATGAGCGCTGAATTTATGGCACTGCCTTTTGATAGAACTGGGAAATACAATTTAAATTCAGACAATTTAATAATAGGAAAAGACCACTCCTTTCATAATAAGAACGTCCTTTGCATATAGCTGATTTTGCAGGCCATAGTGTTAGATGACAGTTTCAGAGTAGCAGCCGTGTTAGTCTGTATTCGCAAAAAGAAAAGGAGGACTTGTGGCACCTTAGAGACTAACACATTTATTTGAGCACAAGCTTTCGTGAGCTACAGCTTACTTCATCGGATGCATCCGATGAAGTGAGCTGTAGCTCACGAAAGCTTATGCTCAAATAAATTTTAGTCTCTAAGGTGCCACAAGTGTTAGATGAGTACAAGTACACACCTATTTTAACAATACCAGTTGGGTTAATTAGGAAAAAGATACATTTTAGTTCAATGCCTTTTTAAAAATGGAATAAACAACATTCTTTATTCCCATGGGGGGGGAAAAAATAAAGTGCAGATCCTGCCAGCTGGTCTGTAATATGAGAGAGAGTTTTACATGGTGTATTTACAGCTGTCTTATCAGTTTCCTAAAATGAATCAGGGTGGAGTGCATAGTTTAGGAATGCCATGAAATGTGGATTGGGAGCTTTCCTGTGGCTTGATGATGATGATGTCTTCCTGGCACAGTATATCTGAGCCAGGAGATCTGTGGGAGAGAGGAACAGTGCCTTTGAAATGTTCTCACACAAAACTGGGTAACAGATTTAAAGTCTGGATTGAAGGATGCATCTAATCACATGGAAAAATTATTGTGGATTCTTCTATGAAATTTTACTCTGAACAGTGGTTTCCAAAAACAGTGTACTTCCTTCTATCCTGCTGCAAGGTCCAGTTCTGCCAGGAACCAAGTGTGTCTCATTCCCATTGATTTCAATGGGAATTGGGGGATTACAAGACCTTGCAGGTGGTGCTCAGCGCTTTGTGAGCGTGGGTACTTAATATGTTTTATTACTGTAAGCCTTGCTTATTTAAATTGTTCTCTAAAGGCCAGACCCATGGCAAAATTCCCATTGACTTCAGTGGGTTCAAGATTAGTCTACAAAATATGGATACAGGGAAAATAGCCTTTCAGTACTGTTATTTCCAGTAAGAATGAGTGTGCTGTTTCTGCTTCCGACAAGACTCCACAGTTTGCCAGGGGAGTGCTGCTGTTGAGTTAATGAAGATAATTATTCAGACTACTGTCCTTGTCTCGTGCTTTGGATTTTGATTCAGGCAAGAAATAAAGAAAATCTGTATTGATTTAATATAGGATTTGAAGGGGAGGCATACTCTGCTGGTAAAGAGTTTGACATGTTCTCTTCACACTGTTATAGGTTAATGGAATGTGTGGGGCTCTTTCACCAGTTGCACTAAATACCATTTATTCCATCATAGCTAAGAATTATACTGTATTTGGCAGAAATAAGTTTAATGAAGAAGTAGTAGTACAATGTTGGTCGTAAGCTTATTCTGACCATTAAACAACTGTGTGCCAAGGCCAGCAGTGCACTTCTCGTCAACGGCACAATAGGGGAGTGGTTTCACACCACTTTTGGAGTCCGGCAAGGCTGCCTTCTTTCACCCACACTGTTCAACATCTACTTGGAGCGCATAATGACTGATGCCCTAGAAGATCACATTTGCACAGTCAGCACGGGGGGACGAACAATCTCAACTCTTGGGTTCGCTGATGACATTGATGGCCTGGCAGGCCGCGAAGATGAACTTGCCAACCTTGTGAAACGATTGGATGACACCTCTGCAAAATATGACATGGAAATCAGTGCAGAGAAAACCAAGCTGATGACAAACAAACGTGATGGGATCAGCTCACATATCACTGTAGGTGGACAAGAGCTGGAGACAGTGAAACAGTTCAAGTATTTGGGGGCAGTCATCACTGATGAAGGATCCAAGGCAGAAATTTGGGCAAGAACTGCTTAAATAGCAGTGGCAAAGCTAAAGCCAATTTGGAGGAATAAGGACATCTCCCAGGAATCCAAGCTGAAACTGCTGCACACATTGGTCATCTTCATTTTTCTGTATGCATGCGAGACATGGACCCTTACGGCAGAACTTGAACGGAAAATACAGGTAATACAGGCGAGATGCTTCCGTAAAATTCTGGGCATCTCCTACTTCGACCACGTCACTAATGAAGAGGTCTGCAACATCATCACTCAATGCGCTGGGTCATATGAAGACCTCCTGATGACCGTGAAGAAGCGGAAGCTGAAGTGGTACGGCCATGTAACAAGATCATCTGGCCTATCCAAGATCATCCTCCAAGGGACAGTACAGGGGAAGAGAAGAAGAGGTAGACAGAAGAAGAGATGGATTGACAACATAAAGTGGACAGGAATGGACTTTGCGGAGACTCGAGCACTGACACACAATTGTCAGGGGTTGAGACAATTGGTTGGTTGATCATCAATGATGGTGCCCCAACGACCAATGCAGTTATAGGAGGGGTGGTGGTGGTGGTGGTGGTGGTGATGATGATGATGAAATTGAATGAACCAAAGCATTTTCTTTTTGTGAAAATGGCTTGAACCAGCCATGCTTCTAAAATACAGTTTTTATAAGACAGACTTGGGTCTTATTAAACTTCTGAACAGTGAACTTTAAATGTCTTGTCTTCCCTTTATTAGGTATTGAAATGGTCCTCATTACTGTGGTATCTGATGCCTCACAAGCTTTAATGTATTTAGCCTCACAACATTTTTGTAAGGTAGGGAAATGCTATTATCCCCATTTTACAGGTCTGGAACTGAGGAACAAAGATTAAAGTGACTTGCCCAAGGTCACATGGGAAGTCTGTGATGGAGCAGGGAGTTAAACGTGGGTATTTGAGTCTATGGCTAACACCCTAGAACACTTATTTAATTATTCACCATCTTTATTTCATTGATTTGTAAAATGTGTATAGTCTTGGAATCTGTAGTCTTAAGAATTCATGGTACAGGATGATCATAAAACATTTATTATAGTTAGATATTACTAGATTGTAAAACTAGTATTGTAAATATTGTAATATTGTAAAAACCTTGCACCTTGTTTTATAACTTGTGCCCAGGGTAGATTCTGATTCAGTAGTCTCTTACACCCATTTTGTACAGGGTTAAGTTATTACACAAGCACTGGAGAACTGGAGAATCCGGCCCATTGTGTCTTTGATATTTCAGAATTTTGTATTCTGTGGTGGTCTCCTATTCAACTACTAGCCAGGCCCTTCCTGGCTTAGCTTCTGAGAGGACATCAGATCACAACCCAAGAGATTTGGTTGCAGATGGTGAAAAGATTTGTGTTTATTTGGGGAGGGAAGAGCCTGGCTTTACATAGTGTTCTTCAGATATAGCTATTTAGATGACATGTTCAAGAGTGACCTTACCAATTTCTGGTTTAGAAATGATTACTTTGTTTCTGAATAAACATAAAGGTTTACTGAGACTACCACAAAGCTGCATATTTGTATTAATTAAATTGACAACTTTATCCTTTGCAACTTAATCACTAGATTCGAGAAGAATCCAGGTGCTGTAGAAAGTGATGTTGGTAACTCATCAGATGCAGTGATTACCAGTAAAATCTCTATAGTGGCCATTTGCAGTAATTAAACACAGTATCTATACCAAGTATAAAGAATATTGTGAATAGTTCTGTAACATCAATAAAGCAAAAGGTACAATTATAAAGATGTTGTTTGTGATCCCTTTATGTAATTCTCTTCCATCTCTGTTGGTGCTGAAAGAATACCCCAGTGTGATGCTGGAGGTGCCTTATTTCAGATGAGATGTTATCTTGATCACTTGTAATCATTAAACTCCCATGGTACCTTTTATAAGAGTAAGGGTATTAAGCCTGGTGGTCCTGCCAAATTTTGATCTGCATAAGTACATTCTATCGCTCTAAATTCCCTCTGCCGTTTAATTGGATACACTTTTCTTCTTCTTCTTCCTTTTTTACTTATTTAATAATGGGAGCTTTGTTAACGGACTACGAAATTTCACCCTGGGGCTGATACATATTTCTGGTTTTCTATGTAATCTATCTATAAAGAAAGAACATCAGAGAGAGTTATGTAGCACTTTGGGGTGGGGAGGAAGGGTTAAATAGCTGTAGGATATAATTATCCTACATAAAATATAATCTTCGTCTGCTGCTACCAAAACAAACATTAGATTACATTACATGACACCCTTTATCACACCCAGTCATTCATTGCACTATTATTCTTGTTGGCAATCCTTTGAGAACCAAAAGCAGGGCCTTTTCTCTGGAGGATCTCTTGCTGTGGAATTCAAACCTCTGTGGAGGATGCCCAGAGCCTCAGATTACTGACCTCCAGAGTGCAGTGCAAGAATAATCTTTTGGCCAAATATTTGCTTTAACTTGGGTTAAAACTGTTTTGTTTTGTTTTTTTTCCCCTCTCCATCTACTGTGTGATGGAATTGGGAGTAGCTATTATTTGCTTTATATTGTGAACATGATTGCTTGGTGTTGCATGTTTTATATATTGATTATGGTAGGCGTCACCACGTAGCGCTGTTGCACGTAATCTCCCCAATTATTTTTCTTAGCATGCAAGTAAGTTTTTAGTCTTCGGTTATACAAAGATTTGGGGAGATGGAGCTGTGAAAACAGAAGTTTGCTCTTCGCAATGGTCTCTGAGTAGAGTCAATCCTTGAAGCAGAGTTGCTAATCTGGGAACCAGATTACCAAATGTTAGTACTGGGCTGAGAATAGCTCTGTATGCTATTTGATCATCTTGTTCCAGAACTGGTGAATGTGTTAAATCTAGTTACAGTGAGAATATATACCCAGCTTCCATGTCGCTGATTTCTCCTCCAGTGGAAAGATAACGTGCAAGGCCCCAGCATCTGCTACCACTCAGCAGAGGGGCAATCCTGTCAGAAGACACTGGTGGAAGAAGGGACATAATATGCCAATTTATTTGCATAATTAATCTTGAAATTATTTGCATTATTTATTTAGATAGATACAAAAATAAAGAGGCACCTATCCAAGGCACCAGGCTAATTAAACAGCTTGCTGAATAAAAATCTCCTCCTCTCTTGAGTGAATTTGTGTGGGGGGGTGGAGGGTGAGAAAACCTGGATTTGTGCTGGAAATGGCCCACCTGATGATCACTTTAGATAAGCTATTACCAGCAGGACAGTGGGGTGGGAGGAGGTATTGTTTCATATTCTCTGTGTATATATAAAGCCTGCTGCAGTTTCCACGATATGCATCTGAGGAAGTGAGCTGTAGCTCACGAAAGCTTATGCTCTAATAAATTGGTTAGTCTCTAAGGTGCCACAAGTACTCCTTTTCTCTTAAAAATATAATTCCAGCTGTTGTCCTTTTTCTATACTTCAGACTGTAAGCTTTGGGACAGGGACTGTCATCTTTTCCTGGCACAATGGGGTCCTGGTCTGTGATTGAGACTTTTGGGTGCTATACTATGAAGAATAATTTCTCTAAAAACCCACTTCCGTAGCAGGCTCCACAAATAGATGCACCTTGCAGGTCACCAAACCTGGACCATTTTGAACTGGTGGATGTGGGAGGGAAGTTCATATCTTGGTATTTAAGAATACATTGTTAAATAATAATAGAATTGATCTGAAATTTTCTTCCTTAAATGTTTACTATGACTGGATTGTATCTTTCATAAGTGGGTAGACATGGGAGGTAAAGCCTATATTTTCTTACATGTTTTAATTACTCACATTTCCTAGAGTCAAATATGGAGAGATGCTCCTTTGGCATACTTGTGTTTTTATTTAAAAAAAAAAAAAAGTCTGTCTCTTGATGTAGGGGTTTCAGATATCTAAGAAGCAATATCCTTCTCCCTCTCGGACCAGAATGAGACAGAATGATGCTGTAGACCCCCAGTCCAGTCCCCCTGGTCCTGTCACTCTTTATCCAGAATGGAATAGCTTCAACAGCAGAGGCTGACTGAACCCCACATCAGAACATCCCCTAGCTCAGTGAAGAGGGGACACATTGGGGGGCATTCACATCCCTCCCCCATTTGCTGCTTGGCTTGTACTGAGCATGCTCACACAGACTGAGCCTCCTCAATAACACTGCTGAAGCCAGCTGCCCTCGCTCTGCTCCCTCCCCGCACTATTGGCAGGCACAGGTCCATCTCAGTGGTTAGAGTACTCTTTGGAGAGGTAGGACTTGAACAAGGGTCTCCCTTCTCCCTCCTCCACACTTGCAGCGATAGGGGAATTGAACCTGAGTCTCCAAAGTTACAAGGTGGACGACACCACCTCCTCCAGCTACATTTTGAATGGGGGACCCGAGCCAATACGTAGGCCCTGCGTATGTCTTAGGTGGCTGAGTGTCTATTTTCCCCTCGTTTGTGGGTCACTCTGAGGCTCAGGCAGTAGACAGGCATTTGGACGCATAGAGGGAGGCAGCAGTGTGCATGCCCAGAGGCTGAAACACAGGTGCCTAGGGACATTTTACTTTGAAAAGTTAGGCATTGAGTGAATTTAGGCTTTAGAATTCGGTAGGAGTTTTGTGGATTGCAGTGGAGCCAAAATTGGGACTTAGATGCAGAACTGTTGGGTTATGTACCTAGATCTGGAATTTAGAGCCTATAGAGATGTCTACGGTACAGCAGCCTAACTACGGCAGTACCAGCAGAAGGGGTTTTCCTGTCCTGAAGGTAATCCACTTCTCTGAGATACTGTAGTTACATTCATGGAAGAATTCTTCCGTTGACCTCGCTGTGTCTACAGAAGGCACTGGTGTAGTCCTAAACTGCAGCCTCTCCCTGTCAGCCTGTCCCTCTAACCTTGTCCCCGATGCTGGGGGGGGGGGGGGGCACATAGTAGTGAAGTGGAACTGGAATGCTTGGGTCAGTCTAACTACGGTGCCCAGGATGCACAGTTTTTCATTGCTCTGAGCAGCACGGCTAGGTTGAGTGCAAACCTGCCAGTCTCTCTCTGGATCCCACTCAATGCCCTTACTGACAGGTTCCAGCTCTGCAGTGGGAGCAGGAGCTAGCCTGAAGCGACAGGGCCTCCCTTTCTTATGCAATGTGTCTGTCTTGAAACATGGTTTACTTTTTTCAGAAAAAAATATGGATAGTGATATCAAGCAATTAACACCACATCTGAGAATATTTTCTTGTAGGTGGAAGTATTATTACTCCTAAACACTATAACTGCAACAGTATGCAAAGTGTGTATTTGCCATGCAAGTACACCTTATAAGGGAAAAAGGAATAATTCTGGCTAGTTATTTGCTTTTAATACATGTGGACTCCAAAGACTATAATGTGACATGACACAATTATATAGAAACAATTAAAGAACACACTTTTTTGCTGTAGAATTAGACAGAAGGATTTTTGGAAGATTTCCCTAATGTTTTTAAAAGGTGTTGATTTGGTGCTGTTTTAAATTATATTATTAGTCAGTGAAAGGAAATCACCCAGTCAGGAGGCAAAATCCAGGGACTTGAATGCATGTGCACCCAATCTGATAGCTCCTTAATTCCAGAAATATGAGGAGGTAGGCTCTAATGCTACCAGCCAGAAGTTCTCATATACTGATAACAAAAACTGATGTATGTATATTTTGTTTTTAACAGTTTAAAACTAACTGGGATTGTTTCAGCTATAATTACTTCTCTTTTGTGCAAATAATTCACTCAGCTCATAACTGCAGTTCACCCTGTTGCTTAATTTATTTGGTCATTAACTTTGGCACAAGGGACAGAGGTGATGTAAAGCTCTTAACCTTTCTGCAGTCAGATGGAGGCAAGTAATCTGCACCTAGAAGCTTTGACAAGACATCCCAGGAGAGTGTAGAACACTTACAATTAATTTAATTAAGGGGAACATGTTTTATGCTGGGACTAGAAAGAATGTTTTCCTGATGAATAAGATTAAACTTTTTGTGATTGATTATTTTAGAGAGTCATGGTCAGATGAAAAATCCACTAAAACTCTGTCCTTTCTTCAGTTAATATATTAGTATTATACCCTAGAGAATTTTTAAAAATCTAGTTTACTTTTCACTAGTTATGCTGCTACTTTAGTATTTGCATTTCACTCAGCTTGGCCAATAAAATAATGCAAATTAACTCTTCAGATTTCATCATATAGCCTATGCTTTGCAGCATTTTGATTGCAATATTTTGCTAAATGTTTTAATTGGACCTTGAAAATAATGTGATAATGTTTGTATTAGGTTTGCTATAGCTTGTTTTACAAAACCTAAATGTAGGGACAGATATGACCAGTGAGCGTCCCTGTTATATTTTAAAGAATGTAAGTTATTTTTATTAAAGACTTTACACAATAACAGGCACCAAATAAAATGTGATGTTTTCACAGTAGGATAGTTGTCTTACATAAACCAGTAGCATCCTATATATGGTAGAAGGAAGGCTCTACTTACAGTGAGCTAGCTGTACACAGGGGTGAAAGTAAGTTAAAGGACTTACTGGTATGCCAGAGTCCTGAGCAGGGGGCGTGGCCTCAACTGGCAGGGGCAGGGCGTTAAATCCCTAGGCCCTTTAAATCACTGAGGAGCCCTGGGGACTCCTGGCTGCCACTGATACCCCGGGGTTCTGGCAGAGCTTTAAAGGGCTTGGGGCTCTGCTGTGGTAGCGGCTGCTGGAGCCCCAAGCCCTTTAAATCCCCAACGGAGCCAAACCGCCACTACCCCAGGGCTTGGGCAGCAGGGCTCAGCCGGGGAGTTAAAGGGCCCCGGGGCTCCAGCCACTGCTACTGCCCTGGCCCTTTAAATTGCTTCCAGAGCCCTGCCGCTACTGCTACCCTAGGGCTTTGGCAGCAGGGCTCCAGAGGGAATTTAAAGGCTCGGGGCGGTAGCGGTGGCTGGAGCCCTGCGGCCCTTTAAATCCCTGCCAGAGCCCTGCCACCTCTACCCCAGGGCTAAGGGCAGCAAAGCTCCAGCGGGCATTTAAAGGGCTCAGGCAGCCACTATTGCCCCAGCCCTTTAAATCCCCTTCAGAGCCCCGCTGCCGCCGCTACCCTAGGCCTTTAAATTGCCGTCTGGGAAAGCTGGTTCCACTATGGCGCACCGGCTCTTGCTGGTACGCCGTACCGGCTTACTTTCACCTCTGGCTGTACATAATTTTTTAGCTGTTGAAATTATTGTATTTCCACTGCCTAATAGTGCCATCACTGAAAAATTCCTCCATTCATCCCTCGTTCTTTCCAAAAATCAGGGTTTAAAACGAAAAAAGCTTTAACCCATTCTGTCCTCTTGGAGGAGCTGAAGGACATATAAGCTGTTGAAGCTCTATCCCCTAAAACAGAATTCACCCAAAAACTGTGTGCAGGTCCTGCTTCTATAAAATCCCTCTCCTCTGCTGGAGCCAGAATCTTTCCCCTGAGGCATATCCTTTTCTTTTGTTGGTTCAGTAGCTGCTAATTTTTGACAGTATCAGTTGCAGCTCTGACCAATGCATTGTAGGAAAAATGCACCAGATACATCCCAAATGCATTCCACAAAACAAACCCTGCACAACCAAGCACCTTGCAGAAAGTATGTATTTTGTGCGTAATGCATTGCACGCACACATTTGCACAGATAAATCCTTTGCAGAGAGAAAGGAGTAAGAATGCACTATAGTAACACAGAGGAAAAAGGTGGGTTTCATGATAGAGTATTCTAGAATCCCAAATTCTTCGTAAAAGAAAATCCCGAAAGTGGACCTGTCTTCAAAGACCTACCCCCTCCTTGCTGGAAAAGTTATCCTGCTGACTTGACATGAACATCGTGCAACGCTACACCCACTTCAGATGAGAGGCGTGCACAGAGCAGGCTGCGAGCTCCCCTCTTGCTTAATATTGCACGCTCCCTGCTTATGCCTTCTGTGCTTCTTCAGCCCAGCCCCCAACTCACTCATAGATAGAGACCTTGGTCTAATACATGCAATAATCATAGCGGTACTTAATATATAATTAATTAAAAATTAACTCCTTCCCTCTAGTTATGAATACAGAACAGAGATGGAAACCAGGTGCAAAAGCAACGCATGGAAGGGAGGTGAAGGGCAACCTGTTTTGCATAACTCCGCCCTTCCTGAAGAATTACTGGTCCCTCCTGCACGCTATGCAGGGTGCCGGGGCCAGGGAGGAGCGCCGATTTGCATAGTAACGCCCCTCGTGAATAATTAACCAGACCCCTCCTGGTCCGCGCGCGGCTCACCTCCCGTGCATTACACACACACACAGGGGTTGGGAGAGCGCGTGCGCCCTTGCTCGCGCAAGGGCGAGAGAGAGAGAGAGAGGGAGGGAGGCGTAGCTTGAGCTTCCTTCCTCACTCCCCCCGACCCCTCCCCAAGCCGAGCGCGCGAGCCCAGAAGGGAGCCGGCGCTCGCTCTCTCGCGCGCGACTCGGGGGCGAGTTGGCTGCGCGGACGCGCGCCGGGCGGGCGCGAGGCCAGAGTCGCGAGGCGCAAAGGGGCTGCTGCTCCCTCCTTTGGGACACCGCGCGCGCGCGCGCGCTCGCCCGCCCCCTCGCGCTCTGCGGGGAGGGGATCCGGAGGAGGGAGGGTGAGCCTTGGGGTGTTTTATAATTGGGGAGGGGGGGCTGAGGTAACCGCTGCGGTGGAGCGCGAGAGCCGGTGAGGGGTAAGAACAGCCACCCTGTCCCCGGCCCGCCGCCCCAGCAGGGAAGGCTCCCGGGGGCCGTAGGGGATGTGGTGAGAGGGAGGTGCCCGGACTCGGAGAGCAGCCTCACGTCGGAGCCCGCGCTCCGCCGCCCCAGGTAAGGGCAGCGAATCCTGAGGGGGAGGCGCCGGGGCCAGGCGGGGAGGAGGGGGGTCTGTGTGTGTGTGTGTGTGGGGGGGGGGTTAGGCGGTGTGTGTCGATGGGAGTGGGGGGGGGGGAAAGAGGTGCGTGGGCATCGTCGGAGGCGGGAGGGGTGCGGGGACTTGGCGGCGTAGCCATTGGGGTGGGTGTGTGTCGCGATACTCTGTGACATATCGGGCTCTGTGTGGCGACATTGTTATTGATGTGTGACTGGAAATCGCGTCAATCACCCCCTCCCCCCCCACCGGCTGGGCGGGGGGGGAGACTGTGCAGCACATGGGTGGGGGAGGAGGTTGGCGGTGCTCCCGGCGTTTTTGAGGGGGACCGGCTTAGCAGCGCAGAGAGCGGGGCAATGGCAAAGGCACGGGCTGATATGACTGAGCCTGGGTCAGTCACGCTGGGGGTGCGTTGATAACTGGGTTGAAATGGTATTGACAAGGACCGCATTGTTCGCACCTATGGGAGTGACGCTACTGGCGACCAGATCCATCAGGGAGCCCATGGGGGTGGTAAATGGTACACGCACACAGATTTGTATTAATAGGGACTGGTTCAAAAATACCTCTATAGTGTGGTACTGACAGGGAATTGATCACATGGGGGCTGGATCCCTTCTACCAAAATAAAGAGGGACTGTCAATTCCACAGATACTGCACCTCTTGTATGGAGACTGGCTCAATATGTTATGAGGACCAGTAGTACCAGTTCTGACAAATAGATGGCTACTGGATCAGTGATATCAATTTGTAATCAATAATTTGAAGCTTACATTAATAATTCGTGGTTATTTATATATTTAAGTAGTGTAGTAAGTGTTAGGCTAATAAGATTAATTTACTAAAATGGTATCAATAAGAACATTTTTTTTCAATTAAAATATCAACTAAATGTCCTTAAAACAACATTGAATGGGTATAAGGTTGGTCTTTAATGATATACATTTATTTTAAAGGCTGATAGGTTTAACCATAATGATACAATGAGAGAAACCTCCCCTTAAGCAAGGAGGAAAAATAAAGACAAAGGGAAAAAAAGTGGCTGTCAGAAGATGGTGTATTTTATTTCCAGAGACTTTGCTGCTGCAGAGAGAATTCACATTAAAACAACATACACAAAAAAGCTGTTACTTGTGTGCTATGCAAGGAAAACAAAGGTTAAATATCTTCCTTTCCTACCCTTCCGACAGTGTGAATAAAGATAAAAAGTATGGAGCAAATTGAGAAATACAGCAGAATTTTTTTTTATTACTGATGTTCTTGGGTTGATTGTTGGAGGCTAAAATGTAAAAAGAAATGAGATATGAGAGAGTTTCTATTACATGTTTGTTTTACCAGGGAAAAAGAGGGTCTAACACCCATTTCTGAGTGGAAGTTCAGGAAGAAATGTAATATGGTAATCCAGCTGTGAGGGAACTGTATGTTTGTGTCTTTTTACACAGATAAAAATAACTAGTATAAGGAAAATGAAACAAAATATGCTGATCAAATATTTTTGATCTGGTGGAGTTCAGTAATAGGAGCTGAAATGGTTAGTTAATACTCTTTGGGAAGTGGAACATAGATATGTGTCTGTTCAGTGTATTGTAGCAAGGATGAAATTGAGTGAGGGGGAGAACAACAACATGGAAAGATGTCCATGGAATCCTGCTTGCAGCATTTCCCAAGTGGAGCCTGGAACGATGGATCTGAAGCACTAGCGTTCGGATGAAAAATGAAAGGAAAACCATAAACCTTCAAAAAAAAAAAATCTCCTGAAGTGAAAATGTAAAGACAAGCGAATAAAGTGAGTGCATTTTGCACTTAAAAACATCTGTTTTTAAGAGAATTGCCAGTTATATTCACACTAGAATTTCTTACTAGAGTGACAAAAGACACCATACCACTGTGTGTGTGTGTATATAAAATGAAATGTAAGATTTATAGGCAAGTCAATTATAAAGCTGTTTTATATTGGCTGTTGTGGGCTTGTGAATGAGAGTTTCTGGAAAGAGTGGAGTGGTAATGCCTGAGTAAAGGGTCCTTGAGCTATCTTATTTGCTGTAGATAGGGTGTCTTGGGGGCTGGTGACAAGCACACTATGCAGTACTCTACTCTTTATTGCTGCTCCTAAAAGAGCCTCAGTAAATAATACTGCGTTTGCTTCCCTTACTACCAGACACCAAAGGCAACATATACACAAGAAGCTATACACACTCCCAAAACTTGTCATCCACACTCCACGTAGCGCTCAGAGGAGTGCTGTAGCCTGCTCTTCAGGGTGCAAGGAAGGTTAGAATTTTGCATGTAAAAATTTAGATTTATTATTACTACTTTCCTGTACAATGTTCTATATATGATAGTGAAGTTGAGTTAATACAGTGCTTAGAAAATAAACTCAATACCTTTAGTGACTGCTTGGCTTTCCCTCTATAGCCATTCCTATCTGCCTCTTTGCCTTCCATATTTTGCATTTGCTACCACTAGAACTCATGACATTGTCTTTTTAAGTGATTGATGTACTGTGAACCAGGTTACAATGGATCTCATATTTCTGTAAATGAGTATTAAATACACCCAATTAGAGCCTTTTAAAGTTTCAGATTACTAGGAAATAAGTGTGTATAGCTTTTGAATAATGAGCCATACACATTACTGTGGCTAAAGGTCCATCAATATGTCCACTATAGTCAATGAAGTTTTTCTAAAGTAAGGTCTCTATTCTGCAAAAACTTACAAACATATTTAACGTTGTGTGTGCAAATACGTCCATTGAAGTCAACGCGACTACTTGTGTGTTTAAAAGCAGTAGTTTTCCACCTGTGGTTCGTGGACCCCTGGGGGTCCGCAGACTATGCATAAGATTTCCAAAGGGGTCTGCATGTGCATTTGAAATTTTTTAGGGGTCTGAAAATGAAAAAAGTTGCTTTTAAATTCCTCAAAGGGTGTAAGTGTTGTTTTTTCTTTTGCAAAACAGGTTTTGGGTTTAGATTTTCAGAGTAATACAGGAGGAGTTAACTGTGTGACTTTTATTAGCATCAAAGAGAGCTGCGTGGCTAAATCCATTCCCAAAAAGAAAAGGAGTACTTGTGGCACCTTAGAGACTAACAATCCATTCCTAAAGCTTTGAAAATGTGTCCTTAAGTATCACCTTAATGTGTGCGGTAACTGCCTTTCCATAACAGTGTGTATTGCTTATGCTCAGTGTGGTATCCAGAATACTCAAACTCCACAGTGTTACTGATACTATGGTTTATAACCATTATGATAAAATTTATCATTTTTCCCGAGATTGTGTCCCATCTTTTGATGTTTGTTTTTATTTGAAAAAAAGGAATGTATAAAAACTTCTTTAAAAGTGCTATTTAAAGGCCTAAGAGCAACATAGTCATGCCAGGCCAGGTGTTCAATCACTGAAGTCAGTGGGAGCAAGATTGAGCCCACAGAGCTAGGTTCTGTCTTTTGCAAATGATTAGGCTTTCATCTTGCAAACACGGAAATGCTTCAGATATGTGTGTAGACTCACGGAAGTCAATATGTAAAATTAACTACTTATGTAAATGTTTGCAGGATTGGGGCCTTATAAAATAGGTTGTGAAGCTGTAGCATATTATGAACTTGTTAGAGCTTGTTTAAAAAGTTTATAAAATAATCACATCATATGGAGCTGTCCTAGTCTTTTTCCTTTTGTGATCTTTTAATAAAATTTGTTTTAAAATAAAATAAAATTTTGGTTAAAAACCCCCCCCCAAAATCAACCACTTTAAATATGAAATCTACATTGGATTCATATGAAGGAAGAGGGAGAAATGAGAGGACTCAGGTGCCCATGCAGAACCCCATTGAATACAGTGGGACTCCATGTGTGTGCATTCTTACACAATGATCTGATTTCAGGATCAGATGTCTCAATTTTGTTGATTACTCCTGGGGGGTCTTCTCCACCAAAAAATTAAAAATTTTGCGCACAATATTTTAAAATTCTGCATATTTTATTTGTCAAAATAATACAAGATACTCATGCAAGATTCAATTATTTTGGTAATGTATTTCAAAATACCTGTCAGCAAGTATGTCTGTAACAATATGGACGACAAAAAAATTAGGAAATGTTTTTTGACAAATAGATTCCTTACTAGTCATATTACTGCAGAACTTTGAGTAATAATTAATTTAAACTACAATACAGAAATGTATTTCCTGCACTCCTCAGAAGCAGTTCAAAGGCTTGGGGGAATCAGGCATAATGGAGGAGCTGAGGAAAAGGGAAGTAATTGTGGTGAAGGAGCATGGGTGTGAACTTGGAGAGTTATTGCATGTGGGTTGGAGAAGTATGGAACAGTTTTTTTTTTTTGACTGACCGCTAGACTCTCACATTCAGTCAGGCACATCTGCCCCTATTCCCTTGTGTCCCTGCACCCTCAATCCCATTCAGCTCCTGCCCCAGACTGTCCCCTCCACACTAGCTCTTTTGAACCACAGTCTATGACCCTCAGCAGCCTCATGTGCCCTACATTGTCCGTCCATCTATATGCCATGCCACATCCCCTGGCCTCCTGGGCAGAGTGCTGTGAGGAACGCAGCCTCTTCTCTTCCATATCCACAGCTGGGGCTGCTTCCAACCAGGAATGGCTGCTCTCTGTTCTGGTGCCACAGCAGCTGCTGGTGGGTGAAAGACATAACTGCAGCACTTTTCTGGATGAATGTATTTTCTGCGGAGAAAATTTTTTTTCTGTGTGGGACATGAACTCTGCGCATGTGCTGTAGTACAGAATTCACCCAGGCGTAATTGGCTTATAAGCCAGAGGAGAATCCAATTTGCTCTTCTAGAGCTATATTAGACATATAATTCTAATGGAAGAACAATGCTGGTTTTACTGGGTCTTGTGACAAATTTCTGTGTGTTCAAGCGATACTATGAAGTTGTTTTTTTTTAAAATAAAGAAATCTTTAATTTTTAAAACCTCTTGTTTGCAATACCTTTTTAGAAGACTTATAGTTTAAAATACTTCACTAGCTACTTTGGCTTTCTATTTGGCCAGCATTTATTATTGCATGTTTCTAATGCAGCTTGAAATAAACATGTTTCTTTTTATGCTGGTAGACAAACAAACACTGAGTATAGTGCATTTTTAAAATCAAATTTTAATTTATAAATCTTTAAGAAAACAGACTTTATAGTCTTGCACTCTCCTCAATAATGGTATAAAAATAAAATAAATACCTCTAACTTAGAAGCCACTTGGTTTTTGTGCCACATTTGAGAGAGTGCATAATTTCAGTGGAATGAATATTCCACTCCTAGGAATATAGTCGACTACTATAGATTCAGCAGAATGTACTGGTTTTGTGTATGTTCTACATAAAGCAAGCCTTTGTTTAAAATCCACCACCACAGTAAGACATTTGATATTAAAAAGGATATTTTGGCTCTTGAAGAGAGAGGCTATATTTTGGCCCTTAAATATTTGACAGTGTCTCCCCTCCTCCCTCTTTTTCCCTGCTACTTGTTGGCAAGGCTCTGAAAATTCAGAAGCATCGTTTTACCAAATGAATAGCAACCACAAGCAGTGACCTGTAGGTCCTGATCTTGCCTAGATGTACGCCCCTACTTAACTTTTATGCACATGAGTAATCCTGTTGAGTTCAGTGGGACTGCTCATGTGCATATAGTTATGTACATGCATACATCTTGGGACCTTAGTTCTGAATAGGAATGATATTGTGTGAGCTAATGGCTGGGGAATTATGTAATAGAGTAGTATATGTTCTCAAATTGATAAAAGTAATGAAAAAATATAAGATGAATCATGCTTGTTGACGTTCCAGTTATTACTATCCAGTAGTTGTCACTTATTCACTGTTTATGGGAAGGACACATTTTTGGCTGAAAAACTGTGGTTTAGAGTAGACTAGTGGTATTGTGGTGTCAGGGCTGAAGTTAAAATTGACAGTCAATGTTGAATTGAAAGGGTGTTTTATAGTACAATCCTTTATTCATAATTTCTAAGATTGGGAGTAATTTGTTACACACTGCTATTCTGTTCATATTTAATAAGGAATAATTAGATAAAATGGCATAAATCCGAAACTAGGGTCCAATCCTGGAAGCTCTGGTTTATGTGAATAATCTTTATTTTGCACCACAAGTAGTCCCATTCTTGTAAACTAATTTCACATCAACTATCAAAGAACCATTTGATTAGGATTTTTGATTACACTATGTTGTGCCATATTAGAGCTACTACATTAGCTCTTTCTGTTGATGCCAGTTTATAACTGTAAGAGCAAATAATGTGTATCTTCTCTTTGAATTGTCCTCCAAGCGAGTGGAAGGGTGGAGGCAAACTTCCTTCCTACTTCATCTTCAAGTTCTGTAGGGCTGAAAGGAGGAATAGTAGTGACATCCTAAATCTGTGTTCTCTCCGCCCCCCCCCAATGGAAGACAAATTTATGAAAACTCTATGAAGTGAACTTAATGGAGTATTTCTTCCTCCCAGATTTCTGTGAAAGGGGGCAGTATGGTCCTCAGTCATTAGTGAAAATTAGTGAGTTTCTGTTGTAGCGCTTCTGCAACTTCAGCATTGCTGTGAAGTTTTTATGTTGAGGTATATAGCTTACTCAAAGCATTCCGGTGAATGGTTGGTCAAAAGAATCTGCCATATTTATCCACAGAAGAAGAGAGGCCCAGGCTTCTGCTGCAGTGTGGGTGAGCTGCATAGATACTGCAGCCTGGAGAGGTTTAGGGACCTGGAATAAGACAAGCCAAGACAAAAGGAGTTGTTTTCTCCAATAGCTCAGTGCAGGATCACAGAAAAAATCCTTGTGGAATTTCAAGGACAAAAAACGTTGTTTTTAAAAACTGAACTTCGGTATATTGTGAGAGGGATGCTTCAGACCGCAGAAACTGCTTGTACACAGCCGGGTTAATCGCAGTGAAAGAAGCGCAGAGACAATGGTAAGTTAAAAATCACAGCTGGTCCGTCCCCCCCCACCTTCAAATTGTGGAACAACTTGAGCTTGGGCTGCCAGTTCAATGTTTTCAGGCAGCTTTTTACACTATTGAGTGATTTCAGAGTGTTGTAGTTACAGGGCTGGCATTATAACGTTCTTATTTTTAACAAACAAGAATGCCTGAGCAAAAATGTGTACCTTTCCAGGAAACATTCACTTTTAAATTCTTTTTTTACTGTTTGCATTTCCCAGTCTCTATTTTCAAGTCCACATGGGGGGTGGATGCAGGGACACAAAGGTGTTGGTATACATCTGCCATTGGTGGATACATGCTACTACCCAGGGCTTGTAATAACTTTTGCACTGGTTCATAGAATAGAAGTCCTTTCCACTCCTATATTAATAAACATTAAATTGGAGCCAGAAACTTACCAGACTCTGGGGCAGCTTCAGCCTTTTCTGTTTCTGCTGCTATTTCCACAGTGAGCCATTCCTCAGGGGTGGCATCCAAAAGCTCCTCTGAGTACAGCCTCAGGACATGCTGCAATTGCTCCTGCAGCAAAACCTTCTCTGCAACCAGAGTCATAGAATCATCATCATGCCAAACCAGCTTGATTTCCTTCTTTGACAGGGTAACTGATCTGGTGGATGGGGGAATGCGGTGGACATAATATGTCTGAACTTCACCAATGCTTTTGACACAGTCCCACATGACATTCTAGAGAAATGTGGGCTCGACAGAACTACCATTAAGTGAATACACAGTTGGTTAAACAACTGCAAACAAAGAGCAATCCAACATCATTCCATTAATTGTTAGAGGGAGTTCTCAAGGGGTTCCACAAGGATCTGTTCTCAGTGTGGTGGTGTTTAACATAGAATCATAGAACTGGAAGGGACCTTGAGAGGTCATCTAGCCCACTCCCCTGCACTTTTGTCAGGACTAATTATCTAGACTATTCCTGACAGGTGTTTGTTTAATCTGCTCTTAAAAGTCTCCAGTGATGGAGATTCAACAACCTCTGTAGGCAATTTATTCCAGTGCTTAACCACCCTGGTTTTTCCTAATGTCCAACCTAAACCTCCCTTGCTGCAATTTAAACCCATTGCTTCTTGTCCTATCCTCAGAGGTTAAGAAAAACAAATTTTCTTCCTCCTCCTTGTAACAACCTTTTACATACTTGAAAACTGTTATCATGTCCCCTCTCAGTCTTCTTGTTTACAGACTAAACAAACTCAAATTTTTTCAGTCTTCCCTCATAGATCATGTTTTCTAGATCTTTAATCATTTTTGTTGCTCTTTTCTGGACTCTCTCCAATTTGTCCACATCCTTCCTGAAATGTGGCACTCAGAACTGGATACAGTACTCCAGTTGAGGCCTAATCAGTGCAGAGTAGAGCAGAAGAATTACTTCTTGTGCTTGCTTACAACACTCCTGCTAATACATCCCAGAATATTAGCTTTTTTTGCAACAGCATTATACTATTGACTCATATTTTGCTCGTGGTCCATTATGACCCCCAGATCCCTTTTTGCAGTACTCCTTCCTAGGCAGTCATTTCCCATTTTGTATGTGTGCAGCTGATTAATCCTTCCTAAGTGGAGTACTTTGCATTTGCCCTTATTGAATTTCATCCTATTTACTTCAGACCATTTCTCCAGTTTATCCAGATCATTTTGAATTTTAATCCTATGCTCCAAAGCACTTGCAACCCCTTCCAGCTTGGTTTCGTCTGCAAACTTTATAAGTGTGCTGTTATCTAAATCATTGATGAAGATATTGAACAGAACCGGACCCAGAACTGATCCCTGCGGGACCCACTCGTTATGCCCTTCCACCATGACTGTGAACCACCGATAACTACTCTGGGAACGGTTTTCCAACCAGTTTTGCATCCACCTTATAGTAGCTCCATCTAGGTTGAATTTCCCTAGTTTGTTTATGTGAACGTCATGTGAGACAGTATCAAAAGCGTTACTAAAGTCAAGATATACCACATCTACCACTTCCCCCCATCCACAGTCTTGTTACTGTGTCAAAGAAAGCTATCTGCTTCATTTGACAAGATTTGTTTTTTACAAATCCATGCTGACTGTTACTTATCACCTTATTATCTTCTATATGTTTGAAAATTGACTGCTTAATTATTTGTGCCATTATCTTTCCAGGTACAGAAGTTAAGCTGACTGGTCTGTAATTCCCTGGGTTGTCTTTATTTCCCTTTTTATATATGGACACTATATTTGCCCCCTTCCAGTCTTCTCGAATCTCTCCCGTCTTCCATGATTTCTCAAAGATAGTTGCTAATGGCTCAGTCAGCTCCTTGAGTATTCTAGGATGCATTTCATCAGGCCCTGGTGACTTGAAAACATGTAACTTGTCCAAGTTTGGTCACCTCCCCCCTATGAACCTAGTTTAAAGCCCTCCTCACTAGGTTAGCCAGTCTTTGTCCAAATATGCTCTTTCCCTTCCTTGATAGGTGGACGCCATCTCTGCTTAGCAGTCCTTCCTGGAACAGCATCCTGTGGTCAATGAAGCTGAAGCCCTCCTGGCAATACCATCGTCTCAGCCAGGCATTCACCTCCAGGAATTGATTAAATGACCTGGATGTAGATATAGAGAGCATGCTTATCAAGTTTGCAGATGACACAAAGCTGGGGGGAGAGAGGGGAGGTGTTGCCAATACTTTGGAGGGTAGAGCTAAAATTCAGAGGGATCTTGATAAATTATAGAACTGGGCTACAGACAACTAAATGAAATTCAGCAAAGACAACAGTAAGGTGCCACACTTAGGGAAGAAAAACCAAATGTACAGTGCAGAATGGGGGAAAACTGGCTTGGAAGGAGCACTGCTGAGAAGGATCTGAGAGTTGTGGTAGATCACAACCTTAATATGAGTCAGCAATGCGATGCTGTTGCAAAAAAAAAAGCAAATGCAGTTTTAGGTTGCATTAACATAGGCATATCATGCAAGTCATGGGAGGTGACAGTACTGCTCTACTTGGCGCTAGTTAGGCCTCAGCTGGAGTACTGTGTCCTAGTTTGATTACCAATGTATAGAAAGGATGTAGAAAAACTGGAAAGGATCCAGAGGCAAGAACAAAGATGATCAAAGGGATGGAATACAAGCCATATGAGCAAAGGCTGAAGGAAATGGGAATGTTTAGTTTGGAAAAGAGGAAAGTAAGGTGGGATATGATAGCGGTTTCCAGATACTTGAAAGGCTGCCATAGAAAAGATGGAGAAAAGATGTTCTCTTTTGCCACAGGGGGCAGGACAAGAAGTAGTGAGTTCAAACTACAGCATAGCTGATTTAGAATAAATCTCAGGGAAAACTTCCTAACTGTAAGAACAGTAGGACAGTGGAACATAGGTAGTTGTGGAAGTTTCTTCATTGGAGGTTTTCAAAAGGAGGCTGGATAGCTATCTATCTTCGATGGTTTAGACACAACAGATCCTGCATCTTGGCATGGGTTAGACTGGGTGACCCTTGTGGTTCCTTCTAACCTTATGATTCTGTGAAAAATGAACAGCTGCCATATGAGGAGAGATTCAAAAGACTGGGACTCTTCAACTTGGAAAAGAGACGACTAAGGGGGTATGATAGGGGGATATGATAGAGGTCTATAAAATCATGACAGGTGTGGAGAAAGTGAATAAGGATGTGTTATTTACCCCTTCACATAACCCAAGAATCGGGGTCACCTCTTGAAATTAATAAGCAGCACATTTAAAATGAACAAAAAGAAGTACTACTTCACACAATGCCTCGTCTGCCTGTGGAACTTCTTGTCAGAGGATGTTGTGTAATGTACGGAATCGTATGGCACATGCAGTTATGCTATGCATGTTTTTACAACTGTGTAATTCTGCTTAAGAATTTGTAGTGCATTTTTCAAAGAGCAGTATAGTCTAATGTTCATATTTCTAATTTATCAAATTAGGTCTACTTTTTTGTTAATTTTTGTTAATATCTTTCATTTAGAATATTCTTATGATTAGAGGGGAATATTGATATTAGAAAATTGGGAGGCCCTCTCTCCATAGTTCTGATTTAATAGGGTATACATTTATTTTATTTTTTTCTCCTGTTCAATGAGGCAGACATGCCCCCTCCTATTGTAAGTGTTTCATTAAGATGTCAGAATCTACCATCTTAGCTTTCAAAACACGATCTGGTTTGAGAAACCCAGCTTCAAATAGTTAGTAGTCTAAGGGTATGTCTACATTAAAAATGCTACTGCCACAGCGCTATAGTGTAGACATTTAGTAGGTATTCCTCCATTGCTGTAGTTAATCCACCTCTGCAAGAGGGGTTAGATATTAGAAGAATTCTTCTGTCAACCTAGCAGTGTCCACAGTGGGGTTTAGGTTGGCTTAATTACGTTGCATAGGGTGTGAAATTTTTCTCAGCCCTGAGCAATGTAGTTAAGATGACATAACTTTGTGCTGTAGACCAGCTCTGAGATATGTAGTCTCACAGTTGGAGTACTAGAGAGTGGTTGAAATCTGCGTAAGCAGTTTCTCCTTGGTAACAACATTTAGCTAATCTTTTGTCTTTCGTTGCGGCATCTCTGGAGCTTTTTTGTCTTCAGGAGTGGGAATTTATTAGAAGTGGTGCCCTTAGAGTAGGAAAAATTATATGGCTGTAATTTTTGTTCTTTGAAGGTTTAAGTTTTTATAGAGTCACACTTGCCCAGCCACCTCCTCTGCAGAGATGGGGATAAATGTTTGCATTTGTTAATGCGATGTATCTTGTGGTTGGGAGGAAAAAGAACATGCCATGCTGACAGCAGTTAGCGGAGGTAGAATATACCATCTGCCCATGTGTGGGTAGTAACTGCCTCCAAAACTCTAATGATGTAGGAATTCTTATCAGTTGTATGGTGGGATCACAGGCCAAACAATGAGGATCTGTTACAGTATACAATTTCAGAGAACAATAACCCAGGTAAGTAGTTTTCTCAACTCTTGAATATTTTTAGAAACACCAGGACATATGGTTAATAATCTGTAAAATAAATGACATTTTAAAGTGAATGTGAGTGAAAGACTGGAGCATAAATGAAGCCAGTTTTCACTTATCCAGGATGCCTGCTGGAATTGTTTCTAGACTATTTTATGAACTTTAGCAATAGCTTTCTGATACAAATCTCAGCTACTTTATTTACAACATCGAAATTGAGGAAGTATTTCAAGGAAAACAAAAGTGGTTATTTCTACTTACATTTGGAAAGATATTTAAATATATATAACTGTCATAAATTCTAGAGACGATTCTATCTTAGTTAACAAGAAGTTTGTTTATTAAGGGCTCAGTTGTGACACTATAATTTAAATCCAAGCAAGGGGCAGCTCACTATTACAAGTTACAGTCTCCTTCATGGTTTCCCATGACTCCAGAAAGGGCATATGCTGTAATAGGTTTATACCTCAGTTCAGGGTACACTTACCAATGCATTGGCATAGCCAAGGATCCTTCACTCCCCACCTATCTACCTGAATGTGAGGAGGAACATAGTAGCCCTGTGAAGCCTGGAAGCGTCTTCCTCCACATCCACTGTATACTTGTACATTGTGCAGGATGGGCCACAATATGTCCCTAAATAAGGATTATTAAAATTATACTATCAACTTAAACTCAAAGTAAAAATGGAAAATTGGATGTTAAAAAATTCACAAATGGGCAAGAGGAACTCCAGGGCAATTATAGAGCTTGACATTACTTGAAATGTGGACAGTTTTAAAAATGAGTTAAAAATAATGTCAGCACTATACCTGCCCTGTAGTCCCCCTTGCCAATTTTATTTTTTTTTGTTGCAGTCACATTTTCTGTTTTTATTTAAATAGGTTAAAAATAACAGGTGGGAAGTATGAACTTCTGCCTCTTGCTGCCTGTTACCAATCTTTGCATTATGTAATCATCTTTTACAGTTTAAATAATATTTTCCCTCCACTGTTTCTATGTGAAGGAACTATAAAATGGAACCGTCTCCAAAGTGCTGTTAAATGCACAAAGCAAACAAACTGAAAAAAAAACACAGAGAACTGGTTTTGTTTCTCCAACTTTTCAGTCACAGGAATATTAGGTGTTACTTGTAACAAAAGGAGGTAAACAGAATTTCAGACAAAAGTTTCATTATTTAATTAAATTGACAGTGCCCTTTTAAAAACTTTTATCAATTTTTTAGTGCTGGTGTCCTTCAGAGAGAACTTTCATCTTTTTTGATCCTTCCCAGTAAGGATGTCTGATCTTGTATAATTTGAGACTCCAGGTGCAAAGTACCAAGCTTGATCTTTCTTTGGCAGTGTACATGCAATCAGTAGATTACCAGACTGACCATCTCTTTCAGTTACTTCAAAAACACACAAAAAATTAACAACAACAAAAAAAGTAAATGTTGACTTCCTAGGTTGGCATTGGCAATAATTTTGTTTAATTAAAATAGCCTTTACTTTCCTGAATTTCTTGAGAACACTGTTTTGTTTTCTCATTAGTAACATTTAAAAAGAGAATGTAGCTGTAGAACTGAAAGTACATAGATGGTGTATTGTAAGAATTTGACAGCAAGCAGGGACTAGAAAGTATTTCTGTATATATGATGAATGTTTTGTTTAGAGAATGAATGCTTTTGAATAGCTAACTTTAAAATATTGTTCATAATGAACATTTGAAAGAAGATGGGGGTCTTGTGTTGAAATATAAGCATCTACTAATTATTTACTGTAAAGATTATTGTGAACAGAGGGGAACAATTGTAACAGTTGTATGATTTTGCTGCATACACACTTGGATGCTCCTCCAGGACTCGTTGAGAAAATTTATATGTATGACACTCAAGGTGCATTAAGATAGTCAGATTTAGTGTTCTGCTCTTTTGCGACCATAATTAGAATGAAAAGCTCTAAGGACTCCATGCCCGTTCTCACTTCTGCTGTAAACTAAAGACCTGATCCTGGAAATGCTTATGCACTTGCTTAACAGATAGCAACTAACAGCAGAGTTTCTATGGGACTTTGTAGGTGTGAATTTGAGGGTAAGTTTTATCCTTTCTTTTTCCCTAGGAGTAGAAACTAGGGGGAGAAGATGACGACTATGGAGGGAGTGCTAGAAGTGACCCGAACAAGAGTAGATGAAGATGGTCTGATTCGAAAGTTGCAAAATTGTTAATAGAATATCTAAAAGTTGTTGCTTTCAAGATTTTTTTTTTCTAGTTTCACTTTTTTGAAATATCTCTAGCAGAGAAGAAATGATGCAGATAGTTGATATTCCTAGATATATTACTAATGAAACTGAGTTTCCAGGAATACCCTTTTAAAGTAAGTCTTCGACATAAGTTTGATAAAAACTTACTTTTAGCTCAACTGCAATTATGTGTACCATTTTCAAGATGATGGATTGATTTATGTCTGATTATATTTAATGTTTTAAATTGCTGTAGTATTATACTTCATTTTTCTTTCTGACAACTCATCTTCCCTCCCTTCCATTGCCCCCAGTCTTGCTGTGTTCCAAGGAACCCCTATCCCAGACTCACTGTTCCTCCCACTGCCATTAGCCCTCTAAGCACCCAGTTCCTCAGAGCTCCTGCTCCTCAACACATTCCCTTGCCCTCACTGCTCAGCCCTTCTGTGACCACAACTCTCCACAGTATATGCTCTCCAGATTCGTTTCTTCAGACTGCTTCCCTTCCCCACCCCATCTCCTCACTCGCAGCTTGCCCTGTGGCTTCTCCCATCCCTTCCCTTACAAAAACTTAATGGTGACTTCAGACCCTGTTGCATCAGCAGATCGGCACATCTGACTCTCTTAATGTCTATGAATTTGGAAAGTTATTCTTCCTTAACATTGCTAAGATCACTGTTAAAGTTTTGCTCGAGTGTGTTTGAAGTTGGGGTGCAAATTACTTTTTCACATCTGTTAGAGGTGTAAGTGAAATCCTTATGGAGTGTTTGAGTGTATCGATTACGTTTATAGGCAATGTGAAAATGACAAGGAATACAGGAAATTTTCCTTCTTGTTTTGTGTTTTTTAAAGTTTAAGGGGTTTTTGGAAGGGAGGGGAGGGTGTTTTGATGCAACCTTAATTGCCATGACACAAAATCCTTTTTTGTTTTTAACAATCATCTTGTCTGACTTCCTGCATTACACAGGCCATGGAATTTCACTGAGTAATTCCTACCTCAAGTTCATGTTCGCTTAACTTGCCATTTAAAATGGTTCCTAGTTCATCATTGTACACAGATCCTATCTTTCCTGTAAATTTTCATGTGATGGCAAATTATGCATATTTTATATCATTGAAGCTGTAAGATAATGAATGTTAAGGGCTATTATGAAGAGGATGATGATCAGTTGTTCTCCATGTCCACTGAAGGTAAAATGAGAAGTAATTTTCTTAATCTGCAGCAAAGGAGATTAGGTTAAATATTAGGAAAAGATATAAAGATAGCTAAGTACTGGAACAGGTTACCAAGGGTGGTTATGGAATCCCTGTCATCGGCAGTTTTTAAGAACAGGTTAGATACACATCTGTCACGATGGTGTTAAGTATACTTGGTCATGCTTCATTGCAGGGGGGACGGATTAGACGACCCTTTGAGGTCCCTTTCAGCTGTACATTTCTATGGACTGTGTGATTCTACAGGTTACACAGTCAACTGTGCTTTGAGAAACTGTTAGCTCCTTTCTTAGGAGTTACGGAAAGCTGTGGTCAAATGATCTTTTTTCCTTGGAGCACACTAGTTTTTTTTTTTTTTTTTTTATAGTGAATTCCTAAATTTTAAGCATGTTCACCCACTTGTTGGTGACTGCTTTTGTTAATCTCTTGTTTTCCACTGCTGGATGAAAACTGTTTTGTCCCCTAACGAATTACTGTACTTTTTCTTTGATCTAATTTGTCTTGCCAAGTGGCTTTCTAGGTCTAATAGACAACGTAGCTTGTGTATACCTTTTCATGTGTTCTGGAACTTGAAGAATTTGATGACCAGAGGGTTGCATAAAGCTATTGCAGAACCAGTTGATTGCCCTCTTGAGTCCTAAATTGGGGATCACTATGGTAGTAGTGGTAGGGTTTATAATATGGAGGGGAAGTGACAGTTGACAAAATCTGTATTACTTTACCTGGGGAAGTCTTGTAAGCTTGGAATGAGGAGGAATACAATGCCATTGACAGTTATACCCTTCTACCCTGTTTTCTACCCTTTTTCACGCTGTGAAGCCAAATACATATTAGGGCAGAGAGTAATACTGTGGACATGGTACTCCTCCTTTCCATGCCTCTCCTCCTATTTGGCAGTATAGGGCTTTGATATTTTCCAGCCACAATGCCAGATATGAGAGTATAGATCTTAATCAGCCTGATATATATTATGCTCTGGGCATAAAATTCATGATTTAATATGGAAGACTTCATTTTAATTGCAATGGAGAAAATTCAAAAACATCGTTGCGACAAAATATTTGCATTGTGACTATTGCTTTAAGATACTGCATCATAATGCAATTACATAATGCATAATTACAGTTGTTAACCTTTCTAAATGGCTTCAGTTTTCTGAATGTTTCTTTATATTCTGACACCAGAATTTGAGTATGAAACAATTTACAACTATAAACTAAAAGATTAATTCACTTTTGACTTTTCTCTTTGGTCTAATATTTTACAACTTAATGTAGGAACATTTACTTATGAAAAATGCTATATAAGTGCTGAGTTGATAAGATTTAATAGTGATTAAATTATTAACTTTAGTAATCCAAAGGGACTTCACATATTTTATTAATAAAAAATACCAAAGGAAATCAAATTGTGGAGCTATACCTGACTTCTTAAATACACTAGGATGAATAAATGCAAGACCAAATCTACTAGGGAGGTGGTAGAATCTCCTTCCTTAGAAGTTTTTAAGGTCAGGCTTGACAAAGCCCTGGCTGGGATGATTCAACTGGGGATTGGTCCTGCTTTGAGCAGGGGGTTGGACTAGATGACCTCCTGAGGTCCCTTCCAACCCTGATATTCTATGATTCTATGATACTTGGTATGTGGGATGACAGGTATGGATGAAGTAGACCCAGCACTGGCTTTCAGACTGAGATGGCCCTCAGTATGTGAAAGTAATGCTGTATTTAAAATAGCCTTTCATAAAGCCTTGTTCAGGGCAAAATAACTCCATTTTGTATTTCAGTTAGCCAGTCATCTAAACTTGAGCAGATAAAATTCTTTTACATTTCTCTGTTATACGGCCATAGTTTGATGTCTGTAACATAACCACACAACAGTTATGACCATCTGGACTTGTTTCAAATAATTCAAACAGCTGTCCAAGCCTAGCTGCCCCTCTGACTAAACCTTGCTTCTTAGTCACAATGGCAACTCTGTGACACCACACTTTTGTCCATGGCAAAAGCCGGTGAACTATAAGGCTAGATCGTTGGGCTCAATGACTCCGTGTCTAGTTGGCAGCCGGTATCAAGCGGAGTGCCCCAAGGGTCGGTTCTGGGGCTGATTTTGTTCAATATCTTCATTAATGATCTGGAGGATGGCATGGATTGCACCGTCAGCAAGTTTGCAGATGGGAGGAGAGGTAGATACGCTGGAGGGTAGGGATAGGATACAGAGAGCCCTAGACAAATTGGAGGGTTGGGCCAAAAAAAAATCTGATGAAGATCAACAAGGACAAGTGCAGAGTCCTGCAATTAGGACGGAAGAATCCCATGCACTGCTACAGACTAGGGACCGAATGGCTTGGCAGCAGTTCTGCAAAAAAGGACCTAGGGGTTACAGAGGACGAGAAGCTGGATATGAGTCAACTGTCTGCCCTTGTTGCCAAAAAGGCTAACGGCATTTTGGGCTGTATAAATAGGGGCATTGCCAGCAGATCGAGGGACTTGATCGTTCCCCTCTATTCGACATTGGTGAGGCCTCATCTAGAGTACTGTGTCCAGTTTTGGGCCCCAAACTACAAGAAGGATGTGAAAAAATTGGAAAGCGTCCAGCGGAGGGCAACAAAAATGATTAGGGTACTGGAACACATGACTTATGAGGAGAGGCTGAGGGAGCTGGGATTGTTTAGTCTGCAGAAGATAAGAATGAGGGGGGATTTAATAGCTGCTTTCAACTACCTGAAAGGGGGTTCCAAAGAGGATGGCTCTAGACTGTTCTCAGTGGTAGCAGATGACAGAACAAGGAGTAATGGTCTCAGGTTGCAGAGGGGGAGGTTTAGGCTGGATATTAGGAAAAACTTTTTGATTAGGTGAAGCACTGGAATGCGTTACCTAGGGAGGTGGTGGAATCTCCTTCCTTTGAGGTTTTTAAGGTCAGGCTTGACAAAGCCCTAGCTGGGATGATTTAGTTGGGGATTGGTCCTGCTTTGAGCAGGGGGTTGGACTAGATGACCTACTGAGGTCCCTTCCAACCCTGATATTCTGTGATTCTGTGTTATGGATAGTGTTTGGTTCTTTTGACGTTCTGATTTGAAGATCCTCTACGACTGCCAATATTATGCAGTTGAAATCCCACATGTTTGATATGTGCTTTCATAGAATATCAGGGTTGGAAGGGACCTCAGGAGGTCATCTAGTCCAACCCCCTGCTCAAAGCAGGACCAATCCCCAATTTTTGCCCCAGATCTCTAAATGGTCCCCTCAAGGATTGAACTCACAACCCTGGGTTTAGCAGGCCAATGCTCAAACCACTGAGCTATCCCTCCCCCAGTTGCTTTGTACAACTGTTTTCTCCAAGTAATAAAGTCTGAGTTTACTCTTCAACGTCATGTGCCTGTTGACATCTGATATTGGACTTCTTGCATCTGAAACGCTTCTACTAATAGACAATTATTTAATTTCTGTTAAAACCCAAATGGGAAATAAGGATAAATATTTTGTAAAATTATATTTACTATCCTCTTCTCTCAAATAAGAAATGATTTAAAGTAGTAATCTCTAATTTATGTATTTGATCTATTTTCCTGAACTAAAGATTTGGTATTTTCACTTGGTTGAATTTTAAGGCTGTCAAGCAATTAAAAAAAGAATAATTGCAATTAATCATGCTGTTAAACAATAATAGAATACCATTTATTTAAATATTTTTGGATATTTTCTACATTTTCAGATATATTGATTTTAATTACAACACCATACAAAGTATACAGTGTTCACTTTATATTTAGTTTTATTACAAACATTTGCACTGTAATAAACAAAAGAAATAGTATTTTTAATCACCTAATACAAATACTGTAGTGCATTCTCTTTATCATGAAAGTTGAACTTACAAATGTAGAGTTATGTACAAAAAATAACTGCTTTCAAAAATAAAACAATGGAAAACTTTAGAACGTATGTGTCCACTCAGTCCTATTTCTGATTCAGCCAATTGCTCAGGTGGACAAACAAGTTTATTTACATTTGCAGGAGATGGATTCCGCCTGCTTCTTGTTTACAGTGTCACCTGAAAGTGAGAACAGGCGTTCGCGTGGCACTGTTGTAACCGGCGTCACAAGATATTTATGTCCCAGATATGCTAAAGATTGATATGTCCCTTCATGCTTCAGTCACCATTCCTGAGGACGTGTCCATGCTGATGATGGGTTTTGCTCGATAACAATCCAAAGCAGTGCGGACCGACATATGTTCATTTTCATCATCTGAGTCAGATGCCACCAGCAGAAGGCTTATTTTCCTTTTTGGTGGTTCGGGTTCTGTAGTTTCCGCATTGCAGTGTTGCTCTTTTAAGACTTCTGAAAGCGTGCTCCACACCTCATCCCTCTCAGATTTTGGAAGGCACTTCAGATTCTTAAACCTTGGGTCGAGTGCTGTAGCTGGCTTTAGAAATCTCACATTGGTATCTTCTTTGCGTTTGTCAAATCTGCGGTGAAGGTGTTCTTAAAATGAACAACATGTGCTGGATCATCATCTAAAACTGCTATAATGCAGTGATTCTCAAACTTTAACAACCTGCAAACCCCTTTCATGAAAATATCAAATCTTGCGAACCCCGTCCTAAAAATAAATAAATCCAGGGATTTTCTCCCTTACCTGAGCATAAATTATAGAAGCAGTGATCTTGGAAATAATTTGTTTTTTTTATGACACGCTTATTACACGCTATTTAGCAATACATTATTAATTTTATTACATTATGAAAACGGCAATAATCTTCCAAGATTTCACTTTTGTAGCTCATATCACTTCGATTAAGCCTCCTATATGTTTCATCAAGGAGTACCAGACGTGAAACAGCATGAAGATATTTAAGAAGCCAACTCAAATAAAGAATTCCTCTCACAAGCATTCGGGTCTTGAGCAGTCCAGGCAAACAACACACAACTACAACAAAGCTTAAACTTGTTCTTCATTATAATTTTAAAAACAACACTAGCAGCCTATTTAATTTTAGAAAGCAAAAAATATCCACCTCCCTTTCCATTTCTCATAAGGAGTCTTCAAGTTTAAACCTCCTGAGTGTGATGGATGCACTTTCTTTGATCTGCATAGCTCTTGGAAGTCTGGAACCATTGGAGAAAGATAAAATCTCAGGTCTGGTTCAGCATTGAGTCTGCTTCTGTATTTGGTTTTCAGATATGCATATGAGGAAAATACTTTCTCACATAAGTATGGTGAAAATGGTAACAAAACTATAGTAGCTTTTTCTGCCAGCAGGGGGTACTCGTTTCTTAAACTCAGCCAAAAGTTGATCAGTGATAGACTTCTGAAACTCCTTTTCAGTTCGTAATCACAGGAGATCTCAATCAATTTCTCTTTTTCCTCAGTGCTCAATATCTGCATTGAGAAGGTGGTATCATCAAAGGGGTTGCGAATTGAGTCATTATTGCCTGACATAGCTGGAAAGTATTGCCTGAATGTTGTACAAAGTCCTTTTAGGTGTGCAGTTATATTGGTTTTAGTGTACTGATCCAACCGAAGTTTATGTTCTGCCAGGAAGTCATGGTCATGGGGTTCGGGCTGCCGGCCCCCAAGCTTGGGGTCCCTGGGGACGGTTCTGTCCGCCATTACAGAACTTTTTCTGAGAACCCCCTGATAAATTTTGCAAACCCCCAAGGGTTCATGAACCCCAGTTTGGGAACCACTGCTATACAGTGAAGTATATGGCAAAATGCGGGTAAAACAGAGCAATAGACATACAGTTCTCCTTCAAGGAGTTTAGTCAGAAATTTAATTAATGCATTATTTTTTTAATGGGGGTCAACAGCATGGAAGCATGTCCTGTGGAATAGTGGCTGAATTATGAAGGGGTATATGAATGTTTAGCATATCTGGCATATAAATACCTTGCAATGCTGGCTACAAAATTGCCACGCGAATGCCTGTTCTCACTTTCAGGTGACATTGTAAATAAGCAGGCAGCATTATCTCCTGTAAATGTAAACAAACTCTTTTGTCTTTAGCGATTGGTTGAGTAAGAATTAGCATTGAGTGGACTTACAGGGTCTAAAGTTTTATATTGTTTTGTTTTGGAGTGTAGTTATATAACAAAAAAAAAATCTGTATTTGTAAATTGCACTTCCATGATAGAGATTGCACTGCAGTACTTGTATGAGGTGAATTGAAAAATACTATTTCTTTATCATTTTTACAATGCAAATATTTGTAATAAAAAATAATATAAAGCGAGCACTGTACACTTTGTATTCTGTGTTGTAATTGAAATCAATATATTTGAAAATAATGCATGTACATGAAAATGTAGAAAAACATCCAAAATATTTAATAAATTTCAGTTGGTATTCTGTTGTTTAACAGTGCAATTAAAAGTGTGATTACTTCTTTTAATCACTAATAATTTTTTGAGTTAATTGCGTGAGTTAACGGCAATTTAATTGAAAGCCCTAATTTTAAATAAAGGAGACAAAGCAATATCTTCTGGAACAGACCATGAGGCCTACTTTGGCATTGGCACTAGTGCCAGATCGTCCACGCTCTGTCAACTGCTATTATACTGGAGACTTTGGGCAGGCCCTTGGACTCCAACTTCTTGAAGGAGAGGTTGATCTTCATTGCCTGCTGTTCCTTGCACAAGGAGCTGTAAAACTGTTAGGATCCACTTGAACTTCAAGAGAGGCTTGTCTTTCACCTCAGAGAGGTCGGAGCAATACCGAGGTTCACTAGGTACCCAGGGTAGAGCTGGGCTGTTGGCCTGGGTCTCCTGATACTGAAGCAAGAGGCCCCTTGTATAGTACTGTTGACTCCGAATCTGATCTGGTGGCAGCTTTCGAGTTCAGTACCAAAGGACGCTGTTTGTACCTGCTTTCCACCACTCTTACAGTTGTCCAGTCTGACTTTGTCACAACAGACCTATAAGAGCAGGTCTTTCACTACCTATCTGTCCCTAGTTCACCATTGACGTAGGAGCACATAGGGTTGTTAATGGCTTCAGCTCTTTCAGGGCCTTCAATCTCTTCAGCTCTAGGGGAGAGATTGTTGCCAGCACTGCCATCAATACCAGATAAGGGAGAGTCTGACTGCCTTATCTGCACTGTTCAGTGCTGGGGTACACTTTTCATCAGTGCTTAGATGTTCTTCGACATTGGTTCCAACTGCACCTTCTACTTTGGCTCTGGTACCTGGGACTTTGTCATTCTGGGTGTTGATACTGGGCTATGCATTCCCTCATGAGGAGCCTACTTTGATACTGGATTTAGAGGTGAGACCTTCTCTTTCTCAAGAGATATTTACAGTACCACCACTGGTACCCACCTTACCTCTCTCCTGCTAGGAGATGGACAGACTGGGGTGTCCAGTAACGCCACCTGGCTGGTCGCCTCCTATGCCAACTGATAATTCGGGGGGCCCCTCTGGGTCTCGGTCAGGCTTGTTTAGCTCGTCTCCATCCCTACTGAGTTTCACAAAGTCCAGTAAATCATTCAGGCCGCCTTGAGAAAGGGGACCTTTGGTACTGGTCACATAGCAAGGAGAAGTCAGGGTGGCCTGAGACATTTTGGCCTCCGATGCCCTAATGACCTTTATGGAACCCGTGGCGGGGGGAGGGATGGTTCATAGGAGAAGGTGCTGTCCACATCAAAGCCTTGTGTACTGGACGAGCAAACAGAAAGCTTTCCTTACTGAACAAGCAGCCTGTGATGAGCCATTGTTGGAGGAATGAGCTCTGTCTCAGGAGACTACTTCATTGCCAGTCATTTTATCCTCCTCTCCAGAAGACTCAGTGGTCCCAGGCTTATCCTCTCCAGTCCCAGGAAGATTTTATATCCTATCAGGATTTGCTTAGAAGAATGGTCTCTGTGGTCGCTATACAAGCAGAGTTTTTATAGAAGAATACCCACAAGCTTTTGTATGCAGTGTTGTTGTAGTCATATTGGACTAACTTCTGTTGGTGAGAGAGACAAGCTTGTGTCTCTCACTAACAGAAGTTAATCCAATCGAAGATTTTACCTCACTCACCTTACAAGCTTTTGGACATTCTTCAAGGTGCAACCTTGGGAAAGGTAGCCCTCCCAAATGAGGCACTTTTACTGCCAGTGAAAACTTTATGGAATACACTGGCTTTGTTGGCTGTCAATGCCAAATGCACTGAAAAGCTCTGCAATGTGCCTTCTCAGGGATTCGAGTGTTTTTACTTTCATCTGGCGCCAAATTCCCTGATAGCAATGGCTACCAATGAGAGGTCAAGGCAAAGAAATTTTAAGTCAGCCCCCAAAGAAACAATGGAAAAGACTGGACTCGTGGGTGGAAAGATTTATTCTATCTCATTTCTCCAAACAAATAGCTAATCAGCAGGCACAGTTAGCTAGGTTTGATTTTTTTCACTGTTCGGCTTTGTCAAAATTTACAAATAAACTCCTTAAGGACTCTGGGGAAGAATTCAGAGCCTTTTTGGTGAAGGGCTGTCTGGTCTGGTCTGGTGAAGGGCTGTCTGAAGATATCTGTTCAGTCTGCATGGGTGTTGCAGATGGTTCCGCTAGGACTATGGCTTCTGTAGTCATAATAAGAAAAGAATCATGGCTACATAATTCTGGAATGGCCCCATGCATACAAAAGACTATAGAAGATTTTTCTTTGATGTGCATTTTCTAATTTTGGATAAAACTGATGAAACATTGCATTAGCTTAAAGACTCCTGAGCTGCCCTCTGCTCATTAGAAATTTGTGTCCAAAAGAAGACTGCATACCCGGTAGTCTGAGAAGTACTGTAGACATCCTTTCTACCCACTCAGACAAGTTGATATGTCAAAAAGGAGGTATAGACCTCAGAGAAGACAGTCCTCTAGCTTGGACTCTAATTAGCAAGCGTGTTTTCAGAAATCCGCAGGAAAATCTGCGAGGACAGAAACCTGGTATTCATGATACATGCACTATCTCACTTTCTGGGTACTTGGGAGTCCCTAATGATGGACAAGTGGATCCTCAGTATTCCTCTCCATTTCTCCTTCCCTGTTGCTTTTCAGGAACCCATCTCTGGAGCTTCTGCTAGTTCAAGAGATCCTGATGCTATACTCCCTAGAGGATGTGGAGGAAGGTCCTTTACAATTTCAAGGAAAGGGGTTTTATTTGAGAGATTTTTCTAATGCCCAACTCCAACGGTGGTCTAAGACGCATTTTGGACCTTCACAATCTGAACAAGTTCCTCAAATATGTGAGATTCTGCATGTTTTTTCCCTGGTATCTATCCTTCTGTTTCTGGGTCAAAACAATAGGTTTGCTGCCCTGGATCCTTGTAATGCTTACTTCCATATCACGGTGATACCAAGTCACAGGAAGTTTCTCCAATTCATGGTATCGGTCAAACACTATCAGTACACCATTCTTCCCGTTGACTATTGTCAACCCCTTGTGTCTTCTTGAGGAGGAAAAGGATACATATCTTCCCTTACCTAGATGATTGTGAGGTCCTCAATCAGCTCCAGTTCATTCTCTGTCTCTTTGACCTGCCAGGAATCATGCTAAACATAGAGATGTTGACATTATTGCCCATGCAGAGCCTGGAATTGATTGGAGCTTTGCTTGACTCTACAATAGCAAAGGCTTTTCTTCCTTGAGAAGTTTTGGACCATTTATGTGTATGTGTGTCTGTCCATCCCGCAGGTTTCACCCATCCATTATAGCCTGGGGTTGCTAGGTTACATGACTGCGTGTAGGTATGTGACCATACATGCAAGACTGCTTCTTTGTCTTCTACAAGTATGGCTAATGTTGGCATACCAACCAAACAGACATCATCTGGATAAGCTAGTTTGAGTTTCTCCTGCAATCTTACATTCTCTGGAGTGGTGGATGGACCAGGACAATGTACGTGCAGGGACCCCTTTTCCTTTCCCCTTCAAGTGTAACAGTGGTAACTGACGCATCTACAGTAGGATGGGGTGCTCACCTGGATGGCTCAGGGTCCAAGGGATACGGACACTCCAAGAAATGAGGTTTCATACCAATGTCCTAAGAACTATGGGCAATTTACAAAGCTCACCAGTCCTTCCTCCTCATCAAGGACTCATCAGTCCAGATACTGACTGACAATACAGCCACCATCTAAACAGACAGGGAGGGAATCCAGTCCGTACAACTGTCAGGAAGCGATAAGCCTCTGGAACTTTTTGTCAGGTGCTGCCTCCCAATAGTTAGGCCTAGTGGTTGGAGCAGACATTGAAGTTGGATATATGGTTGAGACTGGGCTGAGGGTAGCACTGGAACTGAGATCTGGAGACATACAAGGGTCAGAACTGAGATCAGAGTCCGTTGACACGCCAAAATCAGTCCTGTAGCTGAAGTCTGGAAGTCAAATTCAGGTGATCAGAGTCCATGAAAAAGCCATATTATTACTGTTGCTGGTGTCCAGATACAGGCCAGAGGTTGAAGCTGAATGGTCAGGAGGTGGAGGTAATGGGTCAGTACCCAGGCTGGTGCAGATCAGAGCTGGGCAAGAACAAGACTGGAACAGGGGTTGGACAAGGCTGTGGCAGGAACTGGAGCAGGAGCGGGCTGGGAGTCTAGAGAACTTGTTACAGTGTGAGGCATCAGGAGAGCTCCTCGCTGGGTAGTGCTGTTGCACCGATTAATTTGCAGCTCTGGCGGGGTTGGGGAAGTACCTGAGCCTGGAGGCCATCTGACCCAGGCTCTGCTCAGAGACAGGCTGCTGCTGCATGCCTGCAGGCTCTGTGGGAAGGGTAAATTAGTGCAGCTGAGTTGTTGCTGCATGCCTGAGTGGTGACTCACTGTAGTACTCTTGGAGGGGCATCCGAGTGAGCAGCCCTGGCTTGGCTGCGGGTTTGCCTGACACTTTTGCGTCAAGCAGATGATCACAGTCACAGCAGCTCTCTTATCTGGTTCCCAAAACTAGCTGGTGGACTTTCTCAGCAGGAAGTTTTCTTTCAGTTACAAATCAAAAACAGGGTGGTGAAATCTGTTTTCCAGGTATGGGTCATCGCATCAATTGACCTGTTTGATACAAAAGACAACAAGAAGAGTTGTCAATTTTGCTGTTGTGCCGGCCTCAGTCTCAGCACACTGACCAATGCCTCCCTGTTAAAATAGGGACCATTTGTATGCTTTCCCACCAATTTTGCTGATCCTGGAAGTCAATCTCAACTTTAAATACTGACTTTTCTAACAGTTTGAGGATTTCAGGTTACAGTCCATGTCAAAAATACGTTTGGATCTTGCCAGAGACAGCCGATGCACTTTTATAAAGATTTATTTCCCCCCAGTAAAATACTGTGCTTTCCTGCTAATGAAATTTATCTTTACAGCATTTCCTAATCACACAGGGGTAGATTGAATTGATTAATGCTATTTGCAGGTGTAACTGGCAAGTGCATCTTTTAAAGCATAAAAAAGTTTATTCTAGGATTTGGCCAGGATTCATACAGTGCAGACAGCTAAAAACGACTTATATTTTGAATAGTTTTGCGAGATGGCATTTCATAGTGTATCAGTGTGCATGAAGAGTGGCAGCATTTAATTCTATTATAAAAATAGCGTATTAAAATAATTTCTCCTTGTGTAATAAGCTTTCTGAAAGTAGCAAACCTGTTGAATCTAAGGTATATGGGATCTCTTCCAACCCTAATCTTCTATGATGCTATGAAATACTCATCATGGAAAGTAAGTCTTCTATTTTGAGATCTGACAAACTTCCATTTGAACTTTTAAAGAGTACATCATATTTTTGTCACTAAGAATGTTACTTTTCTGTTTTTCATAGTGTCTGAGGAAAAAATTATTAAGGGGGAATTCTTATAGTGGACAGAACTGTTTTGTACTACTTTGTTTACACAGATAAAGTGCTAAGAAACCTTCCTCAGAGTTTTTAGCAAAAATCAGTTCTGCCTATTATAGGTATTGGGAGATAATTTTTCCATGCTTTAGTCCTAATCCTCATCATGGAAAAGAGAAGATATAACAAAAATTGGATATTACAAAAACAATTGCCATTTTAATCTAAAATTGCAAAAATTCAGGAAAATACCACTGTTTTTATTGGTGGTATTTCATCATGTTTTAAGAGGGAAATCTTCCAAATAGATAGCATGAGTGGAAGAACAGGATGGTATAAAAGGCCTCTGGATTCAGCCCTACCCCAATCCATCAGGAATGTGAGGAACTATTAAGAGTTGCTTATTTGAAGTCTGTACAGTTTTTGAGAATGTGGTTGGACTGGATTATGTGGAGGTAGGTAAGTTGGAGAGGGAATGGATTGGTAAAAGAAGGAGGATGAAAATCAAAGATTTAGTGTTGAGAGGACAGGGAGGGCAATTTGGGGATCTGGTGGAGAATTGGGAGAAGGTTATTTTGCAGATGGGTTTGAGGGATTGGTGATTTGAAGTGGTGGTGGTTGGTCTGTCCTGAGGTTGTGGAATTGTTAGGTTCTGTAACCAGGGTTGTTCTTCTTTGAGTGCTTGCTCATATCGATTCCAATTAGGTGTGCGCGCGCTGTGTGCACGATCGTTGGAAGATTTTTACCCTAGCAACACTCGGTGGGTTGGCTGAGGCGCACCCTGGAGTGGCGCCTTCATGGTGCTGGATATATGCCCCAGCCGACCCAGCACCCCCTCAGTTCCTTCTTACTGCCCGTGACGGTCGTTGGAACTGTGGAACGCAGCTTAGCTGATCTCCACTCTACCTAGCATTTGCTTGAGTACCTGTTAATAGTTTGTGATTGATTAGTTGTTAGTAGTTGTTAATAGTTACTTAGTATAGTTAGATTTAGTTTACTTAGTGGGGTGAAATGGGGTCTTCTCCCCTGTCCCGGTACCCAGGCCCATGCCTGGGTCTCCAGGCTTCAAACCCTGCTCGGCTTGCCTGAAGCCGATGCCAACGAGAGACCCCCATGACTCTTGCCTAAAGTGTCTGGGGGAATCCCACCAAGCAGACAAGTGCCGCATTTGTAAAGCCTTCAAGCTGAGGATCAAAAAGGAGCAGGATTTTAGACTGAAGTAGCTCCTTATGGAGGCGGCACTTAGCCTGGTCCCTTCCTCTGCACACCAGGACTCGGCGCTGTTGTCTTCGGTGTGGACTGCCTCTGTGGCACCGACTGGTCCAGCACCGCGTTTGGACTCTGCTAAAGACTCACGGTGCCAGATCTCCCCAGCACCTCCACCACCATGGTGCCAGTCCCCATCTCCGGGCCAGAAGAAGAAGCAGCCCAAGCAGGTGCCAACTGCTTCTTGTTTGTCTGTTCGACAGCCACTGACGCTTCCATTGCTGGAGTGCACAGGACAAGTAACGGCTCCTGCACCATCGAGTCCGATGCATGTAAGCTCCCTGGTGCACACCGCAGTTGAGCTGAGGCTGCCCTCCATACTGGAGACCTTTTCAACAGTGCAGGACTTGATCACGCTCACAGAGCCCCTCTGGTGCGGGTGGTGCCATCGAAGGGAAAACTGTCCCTGAGATGACTGCCGTCGCCGAGCGAAGCAGGACAGCACCAGTCCCAGGCAAGTTTTTGGTCCTTTCACCCATCACGGCGTTGCTTGCAGTGCTGGCACCGATCTCGTTCTCGGTGCCAGTTGTACTCTGGATCCTGCTCCGGCTCGCGGAGATCTGAATCATGGTATGGCCAGCGCTGATCTTGCCGGAGGTTGCCATCGAGATCTAGATCAGGCTTCCGGTACCGATATGACCGCAGGCACTGATCGAAGTCTCAGTACCATTCTGCATCACGCCACCGGTCCCCGTACAGCACAGGGGGACTTGGTGCTGACACGTACAGCACCGCCTTGGCTGTCTCGCTCCGCCTCTGCGTCGTCATGCTCACAAGGTGGCTACCAGGACCAGGGCGAGGGCGGTGCAGGCCAGTGCCTGGACGAAGGCCAGGACCTGGGCCAAGAACCTCCACGGTGGTCTTTTTGGACCCCTGGGCATACCATCAGGCCCAAGGGGTTCCTTCGGGGGCTTTCCGTTCCATCCCTTTGGAGCCCTGAGTACTGGAGGCCACTATGTCGTCCCGCCCCCCCGGGGGGTTCTGAGGTGACTGCTCCAACGCCAATACAGGCTCACACCCCTAGCATGGTGGACCTTGGGCAACAAGATCCTCCACAAGAGGACCTCACGCAGGATCCCTTAGTCCTGGGGGTATCTTCCTCCTCCTCACCTGATAAGGCAGTGGCGAGGACTGCAGTTTCGGGCCCTCCTCCTATGGACCTAGGGGTGACAGTGGACGAGAAGCTGGATATGAGTCAGCAGTGTGCCCTTGTTGCCAAGAAGGCCAATGGCATTTTGGGATGTATAAGTAGGGGCATAGCGAGCAGATCGAGGGACGTGATCGTCCCCCTCTATTCAACATTGGTGAGGCCTCATCTGGAGTACTGTGTCCAGTTTTGGGCCCCACACTACAAGAAGGATGTGGATAAATTGGAGAGAGTCCAGCGAAGGGCAACAAAAATGATTAGGGGACTGGAACACATGAGTTATGAGGAGAGGCTGAGGGAGCTGGGATTGTTTAGCCTGCAGAAGAGAAGAATGAGGGGGGATTTGATAGCTGCTTTCAACTACCTGAAAGGGGGTTCCAAAGAGGATGGCTCTAGACTGTTCTCAATGGTAGCAGATGACAGAACGAGGAGTAATGGTCTCAAGTTGCAGTGGGGGAGGTTTAGATTGGATATTAGGAAAAACTTTTTCACTAAGAGGGTGGTGAAACACTGGAATGCGTTACCTAGGGAGGTGGTAGAATCTCCTTCCTTAGAGGTTTTTAAGGTCAGGCTTGACAAAGCCCTGGCTGGGATGATTTAACTGGGAATTGGTCCTGCTTTGAGCAGGGGTTGGACTAGATGACCTTCTGGGGTCCCTTCCAACCCTGATATTCTGTGATTCTATGACCTCCACGCCCACCAGGAACTGCTCCGCAGGATGGTGTGCAATATGAAGCTCGAGGTAGAGGAGGTGGTGGAGGTAGAGGATTGACATTCTGTCAGTAAAGGCACCTTCCAGGGTGGCCCTCCCCGTCATACGGACTATACAGACCAATGCCAAGACAATCTGGCAATTGCCAGCCTCCATTTCACCTATGGCCAAGGGGGTGGAAAGGAAGTACTTTGTCCCCTCAAAAGAATACGAGTACTTCTATATGCATCCCCAAACTGTGCTCCCTTGCTGTGGCTTCGATCAACGAGAAGGAACGGCACAGTCAGCAGGCCCTGGCGCCTAAATCAAAGGACGCCAGACGCCTAGACTTGCGTGGGCACAAGGTGTACTCTGCTGGAGGCTTGCAGCTCAGGGTGGCCAACCATTAGGCACTCCTGAGCCGATATGACTATAATTCATGGCACTCTATGGAAAAATTCAAAGAGTTGGTTCCACAGGAGTGCCAGAAGGTGGCCAGAACCTCCCTACAAGCCTCTCTGGATGTGGCAAATTCGGCGGCTAGGACCCTGGCCTTGGGCATAGCCATGCTCTGTATCTCGTGGCTGCAGATCTCTGGCTTACCACCAGAGTTGCAGCAGACCCTCCAGGACCTGCCCTTTGATGGCCAGGGCCTATTCTCCGAAAAGACAGACTCAAGGCTGCAGAGTCTGAAGGACTTGAGAATTATCATGCGCTCTCTGGGAATGCATACCCCAGTAACTCAGAGAAGGCCCTTCAGACTGCAGCCTCAGAGATCCTACCCTCCCCCTCGGCCAAGACAGGACTTCTTTAGAAGACGCAGCCGAGGTGGTAAAAGAAAACAATCTGGGCACTTAGCCGGCCAAGGCCAGGGCCCTCCCAAGCCATTGGCAGGGCCTAAGCAGAACTTTTTGAAGGTGTGCCCGAGGACAGAGCACCAGTCTCCATTCAGGATCCTTCCCCGCCTTTCCAAAATCGTCTCTCCCATTTTCTCCATGCGTGGTCTCACATAACATCAGACTGTTGGCTCCTACGCACGGTGGAAAGAGGATACTCCCTCCAGTTTGCTTTCTCCTCCCCCCCACCCACTCTCCTTCCCCGTCCCTCTTCAGGGACCCTTCTCACAAGCACCTCCTTCTATAGGAGGTTCAATCACCCCTAGCTGTGGAAGCGATAAAGGAGGTTCCAAGAGAGTCAAGGGGCAGGGGTTTCTACTCCCACTACTTCCTAATCGCCAAGGCCAAGGGCGGGCTTCGGCCCATCTTGGACGTATGCGGATTCAGCAAATTCATGGTAAAGTTGAAGTTCCGCATGGTCTCACTAGGGACCATTATTCCTTTCCTGGAGACTTGTATGCCGCCCTCGACATGAAGGACGCATACTTCCACATTGCGATATACACAGCGCACAGACACTTCCTTCACTTTGTGGTCAATCAACAACACTTTCAACTCACCATCCCTCCTTTCGGCCTGTCCACGGCCCCCAGGGTGTTTACCAAGTGTGCATGGCTGTAGTGGCTGCCTCCCTTGTTGACAACGGATCCAAGTGTTCCCATATCTTGACGACTGGCTTATTCGGGGTCGCTCCAGGGATCAGGTGCAGTCTCATGTTCAGCTCACCATGAACATGTTCAATCAACTGAGCCTCCTGCTCAGTGTTGCGAAATCCCCTCTGGTATCAACCCAATCCCTGGTGAACATCGTCCACAGCCTGCAAAGCTTCCCGACCTCGACCGTGAAAACATGCCTATGCCTCCTGGGACACATGGCCTCTTGTACGTATGTGACCATGCATGACAGGCTGTGACTATGTCCACTCCAAGCCTGGCTATCAACAGTATACCGCCCAGGTCGGGACAGCTTGAGCACAGTGGTTACCATCCCGCCAGGGATATTGGCCTCTCTAGGCTGGTGGCTGTACCCCAAATCAGTGTGCAAAGGGGTGCCATTTCATGCCCCGCAGCCCTCCGTGTCCCTAGTCACGGATACATCATCCCTGGAATGGGGAGCCTACCTTGGGAACCTCCATACACAGGGGCTATGGTCAGCAGGAGAGTTATCCCTGCACATCAACGTACGGGAACTCAAAGCAGTGCGCCTGGCGTGTCAAGCATTCTGAGAGCGCATTCAAGGCCGTTGTGTTGCAGTCCTCACAGACAACGGCTATGTTTTACATGAACAAGCAAGGGGGAGCCAAGTCGTCCCCCCTCTGTCAGGAGGCCACTCGTCTGTGGGAATTCTGCATAGCCAACTTGATCCATCTGGTGGCGTCGTTTCTCCCAGGAGTCCAGAATACCTTAGCGGACCGTCTCAGCAGATCATTCCAGGCTCACAAATGGTTGGTTTGCCCGGACGTCATCCACTCTGTCTTCCTGAAGTGGGGCTTTCCCCTGATAGACCTATTCGCTGCTTGCGAGAATCGGAAATGCCAGTTGTTCTGGTCTTTCCAAGGACGCTCTCTGGGTTCCCTATCAGACGCCTTCCTCATACAGTGGAAGGATCACCTGTGCTACACCTTTCCTCCATTCCCGCTAGTCCACAGAGTCGTGCTCAAGCTGCTCAGGGACCGAGCTCATCTGATTTTGGTCGCCCCGGCGTGGCCCAGACAGCACTGGTATACCACTCTCCTAGAGCTGTCGGTGGACACTCCAATTTCACTCCCGCTGTGGCCAGACCTGATCACTCAGGACCACGGACAACTCTGTCATCCTGACCTGCAATCTCTCCACCTCACAGCGTGGATCCTGCATGGCTAACTCAATCTGAGCTGTGCTGCTCTCGCTTGGTACAGCTGGTCCTTTTGGGTAGCAGGAAACCCTCTACCAGGTCCACATACTTAGCCAAGTGGAAGCGTTTTTCTTGCTGGTGCGCTCAGAGTCATACAGCCCTGCTACAGGCGTCAGTACCTATAATCTTGGACTGCCTCCTGTCCTTAAAACAATAGGACTTGGCAATATCATCCATCAGAGTGCACCTGGCAGCTATTACGGCTTTCCACCTGGGTGAAAATGGGCGTTTGGTGTTCTCCAATCCCACGGTCAGCAGATTTCTCAAGGGGTTGGAGCGCCTGTTCCCACGAATTCGACACCTGGTCCCTACGTGGGATCTTAACCTGGTCCTCTCCAAACTCATGGGTGCCCTGTTAGAGCCGATGGCCACCTGCTTGCTCCTGTACCTTTCCTGGAAGACAGCCTTCATCGTAGCTATCACCTCTGTGGGGCATGTGTCTGAGCTCAGGGCACTCACATTGGAACCACCGCATACAGTGTTCCACAAGGACAAGGTACAGCTGCAACTCCATCTAGCCTTCCTCCATAAGGTGGTGTCTGCCTTCCATGTCAACCAGGACATCTTCCTCCCTGTCTTCTACCCGAAGCTGCATGCCTCTTGATGGGAACAACAGCTGCACTCCCTGGACGTTTGCAGGGCCCTTGCCTTCGAAGTCGAGTGAACAAAACCTTTCAGGAAAACGTCGCAGCTGTTTGTTGCTGTGGCAAACAGGATGAAGGGCCTTCCGGTCTCCTCCCAGCGCATCTCGTCCTGGATCACATCATGCATCTGTGTGTGCTATGACTTGGCTGGTGTCCCAACTATTCACCTTACTGCCCACTCCACGCAGGCTCAGGCTTCATCCTCTGCTTTCCTGGCACACATACCCACACAGGAGATATGTAGGGCAGCGACTTCGTCATTGGTGCATACCTTCGTTGCCCACTATGCGATAGTTCAGCAGTCCAGGGGTGATGTTGCATTTGGTTCAGCGGTCCTTCACTCCGCGACATCTCGCTCCGATCCCACTGCCTAGGTAAGGTTTGAGAGTCACCTAATTGGAATCGATATGAGCAAGCACTCGAAGAAGAAAAGACGGTTACTCACCTTTGTAACTGTTGTTCTTCGAGATATGTTGCTCATATCCATTCCAAACCCACCATCCTTCCCCTCTGTTGGAGTAGCCAGCAAGAAGGAACTGAGGGGGCGCTGGGTCGGCTGGGGCATATATCTGGCGCCATGAAGGCGCCACTCCAGGGGGCGCCTCAGCCGACCCACCAAGTGTTGCTAGGGTAAAAATCTTCTGATGATCGTGCACGCGGCGCGCACACACCTAATTGGAATGGATATGAGCAACACATCTCGAAGAACAACAGTTACAAAGGTGAGTAACTGTCTTTTCCTATCATTGGGGTCTGACCCAGAGTTCATCAAGAGTATCACCCTTGGGATATCTCCCTCTACCATATTTAAGATTAGTGGTCTGTGGGGGGCAAGAGTCCCATGAGAGAGTGGGTTGTATGGATGAGGACAATTGGATATGAATTATATAGGGTGTGTGTATGGTGAGTGGTAATGAAGAACTTTGTTGCCTGCCTAGGGATGTTTCTGAGCTATTAGGTGGCCAAGAAATATGAACAGTGCTACTATATGGTGGCAATATGGGTGGCCTGTCTGGGTAGTGACTGTGAAGGCTTGGGCTCCTCATATCTTATGATGGTAGACAGGGAGAGGTCATTCAAGAAGATAACGTACTGCCTTAACAAAGAAACAAACAAAAAAAAAAAGCAAGAAATAGCCATGTGTAAAATGCGTCTAACTTAGAATTCTTTTCCTTTCTACCCACTTGTGTAGAATTATTAATTGTATATAATCTATATTCTAAATTGTTGCTGTGGTATCATTGAAAGCACATTGCAATATAATATGCAGGCCTCTCTTTAGGAGCAGGACATCTGCTCCTTAGATCAGTAGAGCCTTTAATGAATCATTGAGGCCCAAGGTATTCTTAAAACATCCAGTCTGCCTGGTAGGAATAGCTTTGACACAGACTCCAAAGGCAGCTGTTTCCCCCTTTGCTGTGGGATTAAAGCAGCAGGTAAAAAGAGGGAAGTAATTGGAGAATCATAAAATAGCTATCATAATTAAAACAGAAAAGGTGAAAACTCAGTGAAATCACTCTTCTTGGTGAAGCAAATTCCTTGGGGAAATTTGTCTTATTTTTAACCTTTACCCCTTCCCCCAGGGATGAAGCAAGAGAGAGAACCTGGATAACTGTCTTTTGAAAGTGAAGTGTGATTAAAGAGCATAATCTACTGTGTATGTTTGCTGCTTTGTGATGAAAATTGTTAGATCTTAGGAAATGATTATATTAAAACCTGCTTTTCTTTTCTCAAGTGTCATGAAGCTTTAGTTTTAATATAGACTGAGCAGATACATTTTTCCAAAGGATATTTTTATGTGTTTGTGGACCTCTAAAATTTTGGTTTAATTTTTTGATCATCAGTATATTGTGTAGTGAAAGTATTTGTAAATTTTCCAGTAATAAATGGCCCAATATTTTTAAGCTCTTTCTAAAGAAGTTTTAAAGATAGAGTTCAGAAATAAAATCAGTTACTGTATCAAAAATAGCTCAACACACCCACATTTGTAATTTCTTCCTTTGTTGAAATGTAAGCGCTCTTTGGCCTCCTTTCCCCCTGCACCGACTTTATTTAATCAACATAACTTTCACATAGATTGGAAGCAATTGCTGTAAATTGAGTTCCCATACTATTGGTTAGTCCAGTTAGCCTCCCATATAATTTGTGGTGTTTTGTAAATTATATTTTTAAAAGTATTGGTAACTTTGCCAGCAAGATACCTTAATTACAGCAAAAAAAACCCTGTCACTCAAAAATTAAACAAAATTAAAATGTGTGTGTATTTTTACCATTGCTTTCAAACAGGTTGGCTACCACCAAGCATATGTTCAGAAATATCAAGTTTTTATAAAAAGGTTATCAAATAACCACACATTATAGCCAGATGAATGTTTAGCAAGATGTAAAAAGAAAAGGAGTACTTGTGGCACCTTAGAGACTAACCAATTTATTTGAGCATAAGCTTTCGTGAGCTACAGCTCAGGATGAAGTGAGCTGTAGCTCACGAAAGCTTATGCTCAAATAAATTGGTTAGTCTCTAAGGTGCCACACGTACTCCTTTTCTTTTTGTGAATACAGACTAACATGGCTGTTACTCTGAAACCTAGCAAGATGTAGTGAATTAAGTGGTTGCAGTATCAGATGCTGGTGTAAGTATTGTTAATCTTCCTTTATTTTAAATAGGTTTGTTATATTTAGGATTTTTAATGGATATGTCCTTTTTTTCCTTTGCTAATAAGAATTTGTGTGGTAGTCTGAAATTTTTGATTTAGCGTGTAAATGGCATCTTTGTTGTAAAGGAATTGTAAAGTGAAACACTATAGACTGTTAACAAAGGCAGTAATTTTAATGAGGATTGGTAGTTTTTGAACTATGAGTTAGACTTTAATAGTTCAGAATTATGATTTGTCCGTGTGCTTCAGTGACTTGTTAGACTGAGTACTTGTACTAGTTCAATCCTAACAGTTTATCTTGTAGATTGGAATGACACGCTGGTCAAATGTATTGCAGTCAGGTAAGTCAGCCTCTTTTTTGGCGTGAGTGAAAGGAATAGAAGAGTTCTCCATATAAAAAAGCTGTGTATAAATGGCTATCATGAAATCAATATTTCTGCCTATACTTAGGATATTAGAAGTAATTAAAGTGAATGTTTTTAAATGATTACTTCATCTTTAAAGTGACACAGTCAACTTGAAACCTAGTCAGTTGAAAAACATGTAAAAATAGTTTTAGGTGCTGCACCTTTCTCTCAATCTTGCTGCCAAATGTGGTTTGACAGTTTAAAATATTTTTCTCTCTGCTGCTGCTATTTGAAAACCTCTTCTAGCTGACTGCTAAAACAACATAGGTAACAGACTACACAGGGAAAATAATGGAGTTAATTACAAAATACTGTCAGAGAGATAAAGTAAGCAAACTGGAAGGATTGAGAGATTTTTCTTTGAGCTTTAATTTATTGCAATCTTGAATGTCATAATAATGGTATGCAGTGTAGTTGTAGCTGTGTAACCCTGTCACCTGTGGAGGGAACACTTTTCACAAAGCGATCCCTCTATATCAGTCCTCCTCCTTAAAGTAAACCTGCACAACACTTTGGCCTTGTCTACACTACCAACATTTGTTGCCAAAATTGCCATTTGTTGACCCAAACAGTGAGTGCGAACACACTGCGAGGCGACTTTTGTTGGGGAAAATGCCTGGTTTTGGCAATAAAATACATCTGCCTTCATGAGAGATTTTGTCTTTTTCCTCTACATTTTGGTCGACAAGTTCAAGTGTAGGTACCACACTTCATTTCATCGCTTTAATTGGCCTCCAGGAGGTGTCCCACAATACCTGTCCTGACTGCTCTGCTCAGCAGTTTGAACTCGACTGCCCTGCAGCCAGGTAAACAACCATCTGCCTCTCCCCCTTAGAAACCCTGGGAATTTTTGAAATTCCATTTCCTGTTTGCTTGGCCTGAAGAGCTCTCATCGCATCTTCCCAGGTGACCATGGCGGGTTATCGCAGCAAACGCTTTCCTGCTTGGACCACTGCAGAGGTTTTGGATCTGCTCAGTATATGGGGAGAGGAGGCTGTGCAATCCCAGGTGCCCTTGAGCCGTAGGAATTGGGATACCTATGGGCAGATTTCTCGAGGCTTATGCAAAAAGGGCTATGATCGGGACATACTGCGGTGCAGAGTGAAGATAAAGGAGCTGAGGCAGGCATACCATAAGGTGAGGGAGGCAAATCATCGCTCAGGTGCTTCACCTAAGACCTGCTGGTTCTATAAAGAGCTGGATGCTATTCTCAGTGATGACCCCACCTCCATCGCCAAGAGCCCCGTGGATTCTTTGGAGGGCATGGAGGTGGAGGAAAGGGGACCTAAGCAGAGGATGAAGTTATTGATGAAGAGGTGGAATTAGATCAGGATGTTCAGCTCCTAGTGGGGTTGCCCGGTGGGGTAGGCAGCCAGGAACTGTTCTCCACTCCAGAGGTGTCTAGCCAGTCTCAGCAGTTGCGCTCTGGCGAGCAAGCAGCAGGAACTGAGACTCCTGATAAGTGGCTGTGGTTTGTTTAGCGTGGAGGTGGGTTCAGAGCATAGAAATGTGGGAGGCTGGCTGTGTTTCTGTGAGCTGGACATTTCCCTGTGTAGCTAACCAGTATGGCAGAACAGGGTGTTGATGCATGCTGAGATCTCACGGGAATCCTCCAGAGATCTCCAGGAAAGTTTCCTGGAGGTACTTGGTAATTCTCTGCTGAAGGTTCCATGGCAGAGTATCTTTGTTCCTTCCCCCATTGTAGGAAACTTTCCCGCACCATTGGCAATCACTTGTGCAGGGACCAAAGCAGCACATAGGTGAGCAGCATAGGGAGCAGGGAGGAAGCCACAATCATGGAGTAGATGTACCCTCGTTTCTCTGCTTACCCTTAGGAGTGAGATGTCTGCTAGAATTACCCCCACCTGTGGAAAAGTGTGGGAGAATTTTAGATATTTGTTCTCTAGAGTGCTGCACCATGACCCTTGCAAAGAGTGTGCTCTTTTCCCCATATAGAGCTCCTCCCTCTCCCCTGTGCCAACACTCACTATGCTTTGGGTGTTTGCAGAGATGTGTGCCTGGCTAGGGTCAGTGAGAAAGTGATGGCAATGTTGCAAAAGGTGTATTTAACAGAAATGTTACAATGCTGTGCCTGAATTTAACAATCCTGCTTCTGTGCATTGTCCCCTGTGCTTCACCAGATGTGGCCTTCAGGAACACCCCACGCACCCTGGCCGAGCGTCTCCGCCAGATCAGAAAGCACCCAAGACGCAGCAAAGAAGACATGTTTTGGGAGGTCCTGCAATGCTTCAGTGCAGAAAAAAGGGAGTGAAAGGCATGCTGGGAAGCCAAACAGCGGGACAGAAAAGAGAATGACGCGTTTGTTAAGTATGCTACTGAGCAGATGCTTAAAGTAATGGAGGAGCAAACTCAGATGCTGAAGTCTTAATAATGCTGCAGACTGAGCAGATCAGTGCTTGACCTCCACTGCAGTACATTCAGAACTCTTTTCCATGCCCCCCGCAAATTCTGCCCACACATTCCTTTCCACCTTCCAGGACTTCTTGGTTTCCGCTTCACTCGGACAACTTTCACAATGATAGCTGGATCTACACACAGCTATGAAAGTCTGCCCTTCCCTCATTCCTCCTTTCCCGTCAAGCATCCTTGTATTTGTGTTTGCTGTTTCTTGTGCAATAAAAGCAAACTTTTATAACAGTAAATCATCTTTAATTTTCTTCTACAAGGTGAGATTGCAGGCACTGCCAATACATGCACAGGCATTTTAATCACTTTAATACAGAAATATAAGGCCACAAATGTCACCATTGCCCCATAGGAAAACTACATGTAATGTTACATTGAAGCAACTCAGAGATATATGTTACTGGTGGTCATTGTCTAAGTGCTGCGTCAAAGCCTCCCTTATGTGAATAGCTCCCCTCTGGGCTTCTCTGGCAGCCCTGGTATCTGGCTACTCAAAATCAGCGGCCAAGCAGTCTGCCTCAGCACTCCACCCCTGAGCAAACCTTTCACCCTTAGCTTCACAGAGATTATGCAATGTACAGCACACGGCTATATCCTCAGTGCAGTCCAACCTGCCTTAAAGGCATCGCCAGCGTGCCTTTAATCTGCCAAAGGCACATTCAACTGTCATTTGGCACCTACTGAGCCTGTTGTTGAACTGCTCCTTACTGCTGTCCAGGTGTCCCGTGTAAGGTTTCATGAGCCATGGCTGTAAATGGTATGCAGGGTCCCTCAGGTTCACTGTTGGCATTTCAACGCCCCCCACTGTAATCTTCTGGTTAGGAAAGGGAGTCACGACTTGCAGCTTTCTGTACAAGCTGCTGTTCCTGAAGATGTGTGTGTCATGCACCTTCCCAGATCACCCTGTGTTGATGTCAGTGAAACGCTCACTGTGATCCACAAGTGCCTGCAACACCATGGAGAAGTACCCCTTCCTATTGATTTACTCCATTGCAAGGTGGTCTGGTGCCAAAATTGGAATACGTGTGCCATCTGTTGCCCCTCCACAGTTAGGGAAACCCATTTCTGCAAAACCATCCTCTATTTCACGCACATTTCCCAGAATCATGGTCCTTCGTAGGAGGACGCGATTTATTGCCCTGCACACTTGCATTAACGCAGCCCCAACAGTCGACTTCCCCACTCCAAATTGATTCGTGACTGACAGGTAGCAGTCTGGAATTGCCAGTTTCCACACAGCAATTGCCACATGCTTCTCCACTGAGATAGGAGCTCTCATTCTGATGGCCTAGCGCCACGGGTCTGAGGCGAGCTCCGCGCACAGTTCAAGGGAGGTGGCTTTCCGTATCTGAAAGCTCTGTAGCCACTGCTTGTTCTTCCACACCTGCATAATGCTAAGATCCGATTATTCAGTACTTGTTTCACAAGCCCAAAAGTGACTATTTACCCTATGCACTTGCTCTGTGAATGCCAAAAGCCATCTAAAGTTGCTCCTATCCATATCATGCAGAATGTCGGACACCTGCAAGTCTTCTTCAGTTTGGAACTTCATGATTAATTGCACTGCCATCCGCGATGTCTTCATGACAGTTAACAGAGCATAGGAGAGCAGTGCGGGATCCATCCCTTCTTACAAAGATGCCGGGGTGCACAGCAAAGAAAGGCCATTGAAAAAATGCCGCAAAAGAAAGCTGGAAGCCCATGGAGTGCTGGGACAGAAAGCAATGCATCATGGGACATTTAGCACAGTCCCAAGATGCTCCGCGATCCGCTCTGTCATCCCACAACACCTAGCAACAGAAGCACTGTGGGATAGGTACCCACAATGCATTTCTCACACTGTTGATGATGGTGCCTCCACTGTGGATGTGAACTGCCAACAGAGGGAGCAAGTGTGAACACGAAACTGCGATTTTTAAAATGTCGAATTTTGGGTGTCAACATCACTTTTGTCAACACAAATTGGTAGCGTAGACATGGCCTTTAAAAGAGGCCTGGGAGCTTAAATGCATTACTCTGCTAGATACTAAAAATCAGGGACTGAACAGAGACTGGATTTATGGCTGCTTATAACAATCAGTAACCTACTAACCCCCCTCTTTTTGTCCTAGGACTGCAGAGGTGTTAATGGGCGTTCTACCTTGAATCGTCCCTTACCATATGTGCTACCTACTTATGATAAACAATTAGTTCCACCTTGCATTTTGCTGTGACTCTGGAAGTTCCTTTTCCAGACCTGAAGAAGAGCTCTGCGTGGCTCAAAAGCTTGTCTCTTTCACCAACAGAAGTTGGTCCAATAAAAGATATTACCTCACCCATAGTAATGATAGGTAAAGACATTTTAAATATGTGATTTTTAAGTGTCTCTGTATTCCACCTTGTTGTCCCTAGAGTTTGCCTCAAATAGATGGTTGGTTAGCAGCTCCATAGTTAGTATTATGTTCTAAAATAAGCTTAAAATGCACATGAATTCATGATTTTTCTCTAAAAGTAGGTGACCAATCAGCGTGAAATTTCAGTTAGTTTTTGTGCGCTTTTAATTTTTCCATGTAGTTATTGTTCTTTTTGTCTTAATTTTTTTAATAGAAAGTCTTTTTGAATTTGGGTTCTAGATGAAATATTTCCTTGGCAGTCCTACTTTCATTGACCAATATCTTAAAAAAATCTACGTACAATCATACAACACTGGAACTCCTGGGAGTCACAGCTGAACATAAACATGTTGGCGCTCAGGGCATTTGCTGGACCTTTGAGGCTTTCATCCTATCATTGCAGCATCAAGTAGAACAAGTCCTGTCAGACAACACGACAGTCAGGTACTACATAAATAAACAAGGAGTACCGTACACTCCACCCTTGGCCCAGAGGCAAGAAAACTGTGACATTCAGCTCAGCATCTAGGAGGAAAAACCAGTGTGCAAGTGAATTCTGTCAGCAGAAAGGCTTAGAACTAGTGTACCGTTGGTTCTTGAAAGCAACTGTTCTGTCTTAGTATTCAGGAAGTGAGGATGTGGACATGTTGTCATTCAGTACATCACCAACTGCATAGACCAGATAGACACAAAAGGTATCTAACAGGTACCTCTCTGGTAGATTAGTCCCAGAGACCTTCTCATTCCCAGAATGCTGCAAAAGATCAAGGACAGAGCAAATGTTATTCTGGTGGCCCCAGCTTGGGCAAGACAACATTGGTATGAGGACATGTTAGAGCTGTCCAGAGAACCACCTCTCTTTTGGCCACCGTCTCCAGATGCCTGTTTCGGAGGAACAGACACGTACTCCCTCTTAATGCAGACTTTCTCCATCTGGCAGCATGGAGAATAATCTGTGGAACTTCACGTTCAGTCACTTTCAATCCAGGAAATCCTCTCCTAGGAGATGTTATGCTCAGAGTTTCTCCTCTTGATCTTTTAGCAAGCAATTGATCCCATTGCAAACTGTAATGTCTGCAATTCTATATTGTGTTTAGATCAGGGGTGGGCAAACTATTTGGCCCAAGGGCCACATCTGGATATGGAAATTGTATGGGGGACCATGAATGCTCATGAAATTTGGGGTTGGGGTGCAGAAGGTAGTGAGGGCTATGGCTGGGGGTGTGGGCTCTGGGGTGGGGCCAGAAATGAGGAGTTCAGGGTGCAGGAAGGGGCTCCGGGCTGGGGCAGGAGGTTGTGTGTGTGTGTGTGTGAGAGCTCCAGCTGGGGATGCGGACTCTGGGGTGAGGATGAGGGATTTGGGGTGCAGGAGGGTGCTCTGGGATCGGACCGAGGGATTTGGAGGGCAGGAGGGGGATCAGGGCTGGGGCAGAGGTTTGGGGCGTGGAGGGGGGCAGGTTCTGGGCGGCGCTTACCTCAAGCAGCTCCCAGAAGCAGCGGCATGTCCCCCCTCTGTCCCCATCCGCAGGCACCACCCCTGCAGTGCCCATTGGCCATGGTTTCCAGCTAAAGGGAGCTGGGGGGGCGGTGCTGGCACATGGGGCGGGGGCAGCATGTGGAGCCCCCAGCTGCCTCCCGGATGGGGGACATGCTGGTGCTTCCGGGAGCCGTGTGGAGCGGGGCAAGTCCTGGATCCCACTCCCTGGCGGGAGCTCGAGCACCAGATTAAAACATCTGAAGGGCTGGATGCCACTACTGGGCCGTAGTTTGCCCACCCTTGGTTTAGAGCCTCAAGGACTCTGTCTTTTTGTTGGAAGTCTACTTAGCATTTATATTGGCATGCCACAAGCCTTTTAAAGAGAGTCCAATTTTCTTGCACCCTACAGTTGCCAGACTCTTATAAAGGATTTGTCAATGCCTTCCCTTATACAAAGGGATTTCCCTCTTCCTGGAGCTTGAAACTATTTCTAACAAGACTGATAGGATTTCCCTTCAAAACCATTAGGGAGTAGTCTTTTCAACATCTTTCCTTAAAGACAACATTTCTTATTGCAATTTCCTCAGCAAAGAGGGTTAGTGAGCTGGAAGTTCTGATGGTCAGTCCACTAAAGACAATGGTCCTCGAACCTAAACTGGTGATCAGAACCCACCCTAGATTTGTTCCAAAATGTAGCATTTGACTTTCACCTTTCAGAGAGAATTTCTCTCCTTATGTTCTTGACTCTGTTCTCATCCTGCACTTTAAGAGAGCTCTGTGCTTTTAATCTAGAAAAGGAAACCTTTTAGAAAAATCAAACAGTCTAGTTTATGGAGAAAGATGCTAGGGAGAATCTCAAGACAGAGACTTTCTTAGCGGTGTGATGGGGCAAGGCCAGATGGCTATAGAAAAGTAGTGGGAGATAGATATATTAGCTCCAGGCTGAACAAATCCCTGGTACCAGGATAAGTTAAATGGCAGCTGCTCCAGGTCAATTGGGACACCTGAAGCCAGTCAGGGGCTGGCTAAAACTAGTTAAAAGCCTCCCAGTTAGTCAGGTGGGTGTGGATGTCAGGAGCAGTGGGAGGAAGTTGCACTGTTGGAGAGACTGAGCAGTACACACCATATCAGGCACAAGGAAGGAGGCCCTGAGGTAAGGGTGAAGTGGAGCTTGAGGAAGTGGGGGGCTGCTGTGGGGAAGTAGCCCAGGGAATTGTACGTGTCATGTTTCTAAAAGGTCAGCTACCATAGCTGATACTATTAGGGTCCCTGGGCTGGAGCCTGGAGTAGAGGGCGGGCCTGGGCTCCCCTCTTTGTCCTCCCCTGATTAATCACTGATACTGGGAGACAACAGAGACTGTGCAAGGGAGGATAGCTTCTCCTCACCTCCCTCGCTGGCTTATGATGAAAGTAGTCTGTGACCCTTTTCTCTAGAGAGAGAAGGGTTACGTGGAGGGTCACAGTGAGCCTCTGAGGCTAGTGAAATCCGCCAGGAAATGCGGGACTCACGGAGACAAGGACAGAGCTTTGTCACAGTGGATTAAGAACTGCATAAAACTGTTACAAAGTAGTTAGTGGCAGTGCTTGCAGGGTTAAGATCCTAATCCACTAGAGCCAGTGGTGTCTCCATGGCTTGTTTTAGGCACAACCCAGTAGTCGAGATCAGTAGTGTAGCAACTTGAAGTTCGATGCATACCTTCACCAAGTATTCTTCTTTGGATTTAGTGTCACTCTCCATTGCCTAATTTGGGGGAGTGGTGGTACAGTCCATGTTTTGCTAAGAACTCTTCGTCCGCTGTCCATTTGTGGGGGTGCATTTCTTACTACTGTATTTGCTAACAAGTAGGAATATATACAGACCCTCTAAGAAGAAACAGAGGTTCTTTGAGAGTTGCCTCCGTGCACTCATTCTTCACTTGCAGCTTCCTGTCCACTTTGGAGTCCTATATGTCCTCCTCAACAGGTTCAGAAAAATAAGCGGAGGCAATTGGTTAAATGCACACCCTTTATATAGATTAGGCCAGGGGTTCTTGGGACAAATTTTTTGGTGGCCTCAGAATGTGGCCACTAGCAAGAGTTGGTGGCCGCTCTCACGCTTCTTCCTAAAATACTTAATTAGCTTTAGGAAAACCAAATAAATATGCATATATACATGTCCAAGTCATTGTAATTTATTTATTGATAGCTAGAAAGTCTGTTGTGAAAAGCGATATTAACAAACATACAAGTATCACTTTTCACAGCAGACTTACTCAGTTTGGCAAGCCTGGGGACAAATTAAGCCCTGGATGGAGGGACGGGGGAGGCAGTGGGGACCAGGGGAGATGGGGGTTGTGGGGGGCTGGAGCCTGAAGCCCTGCTGCTGGAGCCTGAAGCTTCACGGCTGGAGGACGAGGTCCAGGGACGGAGCCCAAAACCATGTGGCTGGAGCCTAGGTCCTGCTGTCGTACAGCCAGAGCCTGAGCCTGGATCCCGAAGCCCTATTTCCAGAGCCTGCTGCCCTGCCACCCAGGGCTGAAGCCCAAAGCCTGAGCCCCACTGCCCCTGGGAAGGCGGGGTGCTCACTGGCTGCCTGTTCCTACAGTGTTGTGCCCTAGGTGACTCCAGAGGGCGTCAGGGCCCAATCCTTGCTGATAGCCCCAGGAACCAAAGCAGTGCATCCAGGAGCAACAGGGAGGGGGAGGAGGAGGAGGCACTACTTTGTCCTCCCCTCCATCACAGTCTGTGACCACAAGAAAAGCCCCTGATGTCCGCATGCGGCCACAGTGACCGCATTTCAGAAATGCTGGACTAGGCTGTCTGATATAACACACAGTTTGAGGGTATTTATGCACTCTGCCTATTGACATGACTTTGAAAGAGGGTTTGACATGTTGTGGTAGGAAGGAGGTTCTATTCTGCAAGTCTGACTGGACGTGGGTGACTCTTGAAGTACAGTTTCTGTTAGGTAATCTCTTGTCTTACTATATTAACAAAGTTATTTTAGATTTTTTTTATAAACAAGGGGCAACATTTTCAAAAATAGGAGCCAAAATTTGGACTTCTGAGTCCATATTTAGGCACTTAAGGGGAGTGGGATTTTCAAAAGTGAATAAGTATTTTAGGAATACAAGTCCTATTGGTTTCAAACTTAAACTCTGATGGAAGAGTGGACTGTAGACTAGACCAAACACTGTTCTTAACTTTTTCCCTTATTTGTCCTGGTATAGTCATGGAATACCCATAATTGAATCTACATAAGTGAAGTTTAGATCTGTTTTAAAACTTAAGGAGTTTGATCTGATAGTTTTTGCACACTTGCTTCTTTTTAGTGTTCATACACATGTAGCCTAATTTCAGGGATTCCAGCATCTTTTTGGAAGTCTAATATAGTTGTAGACTATACGGCTGTCTCATGAATCCTACTGAGATAAATAATGCACAGAAATGCATTACATGTCTATCTCGTCAATCCATTTCAACACAGTAAACTAATTTTTAAATTAATTTAGATGAGATGTAATTTCTAGTAAGCTTAATTTTTGAGAAAGGCGGTTGTAAATTCAAATTTGCTTTAAAGAAATCTTAAAAAAAAAAATCAGTTATCTATCCATACATATTGGCTTTCATTTTGTATTTCAAAACCAACTACTCTTGAACTTTTTTTAAATAAAGAGATTTGTGGATTTTTAGAAAAATTACAGTGTTAGAAACTGGAGACACATCCCTGTGATGTTTAAAACTGTTTTAAACAAACCAAAACTTAATCTCAAACTATTGTTCTTGATAATATACTTTTTACATGTATCAGCTCACAGAATAATATCTTTATGTTGGATATTGAGTTTCTTTGCTTACACATACTGGCAAGCAAAACAAATGAGAGGTGTCTTCTGATACATAAAACATTGATTTGTTATGTTAATAATAAGCAGAAATAATTGTTTTTTTTGTCAATGTTAATGCAGTGCAAGAGACAAAGCGAATAGTAATACAATTCTACCCTTCACTAACATCCCAACATTCCTCAAGTTTTAACAGACATCCACTGTATCAGAAGTCCTTTTGACTTCAAGAAAAAATATTGCACAAATCTCAAAGGGAGAAGAATCTTATTGAACTGATGATAATATGAATCAAAAGAAGAGAAGACGAATATCAGAATGACCCTCAATGAAACAAATTTTCTAAATTTTTAAGTGGAGCTTACCATGGAGACTGTTATGCCACCTAACGTTAGGAGGTGCTGCAATTACGATTAGTTCACACTTAATTCTTGACATTGTTTGCATTACATTGACTTGAATTGTTCTGTTTTGCAATCAAATGGTTAGTAGTAGTTTGAAATGTGGTTCAATCATCTGATCCACCAATTGGGATATGAAAGCAAAATTGTTTTTGAATTTGTGTAATCAGATGCTAGATTGACTTGTAATTGCATGACTGTTTGTCAAATTCATCTGGGAGCAATGGAGGAAGTGCCTCACCAGTATCGAGTTCTATGCCAGATATTTCTTCATTACAAGATAACAGAAGAAGCTAGTACCATTTTGAATTTGAAATCACTTGGCAAGTACAGTGCAGGTTCAAGTTTTGTATGGTGACACTAGTTTGCACAATACTTTCTTTAAAGTCAGACAGTTAATTCAGGACTTGTGAATTAAAGGAAGTGTATTTTCAAATATCTATCAGGCCACCTCACAGGAAATAGTAGAGTTTTTGCACAAAGATCATTCCAATATATATTTATTTTGACCTATCCATTGCACCACAAGTTTTTTAGAAATACTTTGTAGTTGTGGCAGTTCACCTGGGTAATAAGATCTCTGTTACCCAGCTCTGCAGATTGTCTACTCTGTTTTACAATTGGACATAAGGATAAAAAAAAATTTGTTTACCCAGGTGATTACAGGAGAACCTCAGAGTTACGAGTGCCTTGGGAATGGAGGTTGTTCGTAACTCTGAAATGTTTGTAATGCTGAACAAAATGTTATGGTTGTTCTTTCAAAAGTTTACAACTGAACATTGACTTAATACAGCTTTGAAACTTTACTATGCAGAAGAAAAATGCTGCTTTTAACCTTCTTAATTCTGAGGTTCTACTGTACTTTCATAGGCGCCATCATCCGTTCCATAAGGAGTAGAGCATATTTCCCAAAGGGTAGATATTTAAAGATAAATTGTACCATCTCATTAACCAAGTCACAGGTACAAAATACAGGTTGTTTTCTCTGACCACAAGAAAGACTCAAAACCAGGTTGAGCAGAACATCTGTCACTTGATTATACAGGGTCTGTAGACACCTTGAACTAAGTTCATCTGGCTTCTCAAGGCCTTTTTTCTGGACATCAGGGAGAAAGTGGGTCACTCCAGGTACTTCACCACCTTTGTTCGTGGAGTACTCTGATCGTTTGTCAGACTCAGAAGTGGGCTTTCGAGTCTTACGCTACCAAGAGCCTGGAACTTCCTCCTGGTCCTGTTTTTGTATTTGTTGATGTGAATCTGAGAAGAGTAGAGTCGGAGATTGGGACACTTGGACCAGACACAGCTGGGGCCTGGTACCTTATCAGGCTCCTTGTTGGCCATATTGGATGGTCTGGGGGTTGTCCCCAGCGTCCAGATCAGCATTGCCACTGCCTCAAGAGAATGGGTTCCTATAGGAGAAAACTTTTTCATGCCAGTACCAAGAGGCATGTGCTGGTCAGTACCAATCAAACTACACATTCAAAATTACAGGACTTACCTCAGTTATAGGACTTACCTCTCAACCTGCTCCAGAACTGCAGCTTCTGCAGGACTGGCCTTGGGAGCTTTCTTCCTTGCCTTCCCTTCTTGCATCTTCCTCATCATCTGATGAGGCCTGGTGCCAGAAGCGTCATCTTTGGTACAGGATGGCTTTAATGTGTGACACTTATGCCAGGTGGCACCTGCAGTCATCTCTCAGATAAGTGTATTACCTGTGCTTTTACCACCTGGACAAATTTGTATGTCTCGTGGATGGAGTGTTACCTCAACTCATCCACCAACCCAGAGACTACAGCTTGTGTAGGGGATTTTTGACAAACCAAAGCCAAGCTTCCTGGTTTCAAGTTCATCATGCTTAAATGTGAGGGACACCACCCCAAGAAAGACATACTCCAGTTACCTTTTCCTAAGGAACACAAAACATGGCTGGCCTTAAGCAAAAACAGATGGAGGAACAGTGTGGGATTAAAGGCAGTCAGCCAGTCCCTAACTGAAGCCTCCCATGCTATCCATAGCACTCTACTGGGGTAGCATCCAAAAGCAGTGCATCACTGATGAATTTAGCTTCACAAAACTTTATGGCTAAAATTTGAATTTCTTCAGGTTTGTACATTCCTAGTATCTGTCCTTCTTCGAGAATTATCTAAACCAGGAGATGCATGCTGTGCTGGCCATTTATTTACTATTTTAAAGCATGGAACACCTATGTTGTAGTTTTCAGCCTACTTTTCTAAACTAAATACCCAATATTTAATAGGAAGTAGAGCACATTAAAAGATATTATTTCAAGTCATGAGAACAAAAAAGGAGAATGTAAAGCATAATAAGTTTTAAAATTACATTAATAAAACAGAATTTGAGGTCTGAAATCTATTAAAGCCAGGTAATTTGGTTTAAAGTTCCCATGGCAACTTTAATTCTTCCATCTTGTACGTATGTGTTATGATGAGATTTTTGTGTTTTGTGATCACAAGACTGGGAAAAAATGCCATACTATTCAACAAAAAATTATTTTACAGAGCAGTACTGTTAAAATAACTCAGCAAAAGATGATAAATCTAATTTCTTGAGTAATCAAAGTGCACATACTGTGTTTTAAGAGAAAGAGAATTTGCTATTTATTTATTACTTTCCCGATATAGCAGAAAAGCAGGGACAGGTACTTATTACAAGCTCAGCATTACAACCTTTACTTGACTACTTCATGCCCTGAAACAATTTAAGTCAGGATTGTTACAATGAAGACTCTTAGGCCTGGTCTACACTACAAAGTTAGGTCAACATAAGCCGTGTTAGGTGGATTTAATAATGTATATGTCTACACTACCGCGTCCCTTCCACTGACCTAAAGGGTCTGTAAAGTTTACTTCTGTACTGCACCTCCGCGAGAAGTGTACACTTGATTCAACAACCATGGGTTGACATGGGGATAGTGTAGACGCTGTGTTGTGTAATTCGAATGAATTGGCTTCCAGGAGGTGTCCCATGGTGCTCTGCTGTGACCGCTCTGGAGAGCACTTTCAACTCCAAAGCGTGTCAGCCAGGTACACAGGAAACAGCTGGTCCCCTGTTAAAGCTCCGGGAATTTTTGAATTTTTATTTCCTGTTCTGATCAGCGTGGAGAGCTCATCAGCACAGCTGATCATGGATGCTCAAGGCTGCAAATACGCTCCAGCGAGGAGTACACAGGAGGTGCTGGATCTTATTGTTTTCTGGGGAGAAGAGTCTGTGCAGGCAGAGCTCCAATCCAACAGAAGAAATGCTAACATCTATGCCAAAATCGCATGGGGGAGAAGGGCTACACCAGGGACACGCAGCAGTGCCATGTGAAAATAAAGGAGCTTTGGCAAGCGTACCAGAAGATGAGGGAGGCAAACAGTTGCTCTGGTTCTGAGCCATACATATCCTGCTTCTATGAGGACCTGTATGCAGTTCTTAGCGGCGACCCCACCACTACCCCAAAATGCTTTGTGGATAGCTCCCAGGAGCTCCAGTTGACTTCGAGCAACAAGGAGGAGGACATTGTTGACGAGGAGGAGGAGAATGCGAGGCAGGCAAGTGGAAGATCCATTCTCCCCAATAGCCAAGGACTTTTTTTAACTCTGGAGCCCATCCTCTCACAGACCAATTGTTGGCGGAGTTTGATGCCGGGGAAAGTACCTATGGTGAATACACATTTCTAATCATATTGTAGGGGTTACATGTTGTTGTTTTTAATGTTGAATCTGAACAAAAAAATAAATATAGTGGTTATTGGTGGCCACTCCAGCTATGCAGAGGGTGCTCTCCAAAAAAGACTGTTTATGTGCATGAGGATGGCCCTGGAATCCTCCATGGAGATCTCAAGGAAGCTTTCATGGAGGTACTTGGCAATACTTTGCAGAAGATTTCTGGGAAGGGCTGCCTTATTTCGTCCACCACAGTAGGACATTTTTCTGTGCCACTCCAGTATTAACTCTTCTGGCATCATTACAGCATGAAGCATTGTAGCATAAGGACCAGGTCTGCTCCCAGACGCTTGCAACATCTGTTCCCTTTCCACCTCAGGAGAGTAATATTGCATATCATGACCTCGGGGAAATGGGGGAACTTTTAAATACTAACCCTTAAACCACAAGCAATTTGACAAGTAATCCGCCCCTATTTGGTGAATTCTGGGTCACACCACCACACTTTCCCAAGCGTGCTCTGATTGTGGTTGGAAGGGATCACTGCGTATTGCAACCAGCATTTAAAAAATTGCGGGGGGAGTGCTTTCTGTTTGTCTCCCTTTCCCCCCAACTTGGTGCTGCTTTTGTAACAATGAGACAATTTGCAAGGTTTTACACTGATGCCTGTCCTCAAGCACTATCCAGGTTGCTTGGGGGAATGGAGCTTTTCTGAGGTTGGAACCAATGATCACAAGGATGTCGTCACAAAAGCTGCAGCAGAAGACCTCTCGCCCATACCTCGTGGCCTTACTCACCATGGCTGGAGCAGCAAACTGACTCTTGCAGTAGCTAGCGGTTGTGATTACGTTGTGGCTTGCAGACAAGTGCAAGTGAGGGGTGGTTCTTTTATAAAAAGAATTAACCTTGCACCAGAAACAATGTATGCACTGTCAGTGCTACACTTGTGCTTTGTATTCTTTGCAGCTGGCACATCCTCCACACTGTGACAATCCTCCATGCCAGAACAGACACTTTCCCAGATTAGACGGCGGAAAAAGAAGACTTGGGAGGACATGTTCAATGAGTTAGTATGTGCCTCCAAGAGTGACAGGACAGAGCTCAGCGCATGGAGGATTGCACTGTTCAACAACCTGAACAAGGACAGCGAGGACAGCAGACCATGCAGGGAAGATGAGTGTGACATGGAGGACGAGATGGTGTGGATTATGAGGGAGCAAAAAGACATGTTGAGGCATCTGGTTGAAGTTCAAAAAAGGCAGCTGAATGCTAGAATACCTCTGCAGCCTATGCTGAACCTGCTGTCATTGTTGCCAAGTTCCACATCGTCCTCCTCTCCCAGATATCTTAGGATGTGGGCGGGGTGGAGATGGGGGTGTCCGTATCTCTTGCACTCAACGCAAGGGACGGGTACAAGGACCTGAAGGTGCCCATTCCCACACTTTTGATAATTATTGCAGTGCAATTGTAAGCATGCTGTCCTGGTTTCTCCTCCCCCACCCCCCCCCAATGTTAACCTGGGGCAAAAGGGTTGATATCTTACTTTTGTTTGCTGTCTCTGTGTGTTTGTGAGCATAATAAAACTTAATGGATTGAGTAGAAAAGGCTCTTTATTCATTCAGCACACTGTGGTTAGTGGGGGTGGAGTTTACAGGGGAGAAAATGCAATGAAGGGGATAGCTTGGTAAGGAACAACACACATAAGTGTAACATTACTGTTGGTCATTTCTGAAACTAGTTTTCAAAGCCTCATGGAGACGCAGAGCCCCTTGATGTGCTCTTCTTGTTGCCTTGGTGTCTGGCTGCTCAACATTGGCTGCCAGGTGGTCTGCCTCAACCCCCCCACCCCGCCGGAAACTTTTCTCCTTTTGTTTCACAGATATTATGGAGCACACAGCAGGCAGCAACAACAATGGGGATATTGCTTTCACTGAGGTCTAACCTAGTAAGCAAACAACGCCAGCAGCCTTTTAAACATCCAAAGGCACCACCACCATTGTGCACTTGCTCAGCCTATGGTTGAACTGCTGTCCAGGCTGCCTTTGTATGGCTTCATGAGCCAGGGGAGCAGGGTTTGGCTGAGTCTCCCACGATCACAACTGGCATTTCAACATCACCAGTGATTTTTTGCAGTCTGGAAAGAAAGCCCTGCTTGCAGCTTTCTGAACAGACCGGAGTTCCTAAAGATGCACACGTCATGCACCTTTCCCGCCCATCCCATGTTGATATTGGTGAAACGGCCCCTGTGATCCACCAGCACTTGCAACACCATTGGGAAATACACTTTTCAGTTTATGTACACTTTGGCAAGGTGGTCTGGTTCCAAGATAGGGATATGCGTTCCGCCTATAGCCCCACTGCAGTTAGGGAACCCCATTGCGGCAAAACCATCCACTGTGTCCTGCACGTTGCCTGAGTCACTACCCTTCTTAGCAGAAGTCTAATGATTGCCTTGGCAACTTGGATCACAACAGATCCCATGGTAGATTTACCCACTCCGAATTGATTCCCCACTGTCTGGTAGCAGTCGTTGTTGTAAGCTTCCACAGAGCTATAGCCACTTGCTTCTCAACTGCCAGAGCAGCTCTCATTTTACAATTGCTGCTCTTCAAGGTTGGGGAAAGCTCTTCAAACAGTTTCATGAAAGTGGCCTTATGCATCTGCAAGTTCTGAAGCCACTGCTTGTCATCCCATAGTCACATAACTATGCCATCCCACCAGTCACTGCTTGTTTCCCGGGCCCAGAAGCGGATTCCACCATGTCAAGGTGATGTGCAACTGTTGCCGGCATCTGTGAATTGCTCCAGTCCATGGCTTCCAGCAGGGCTGCTTGTGTGGCATCACATAGTTCCATGCAGCAGCTCCTGATTCGGCTGAGTAAATACTGCAGGATAAGACATGAGGTGTTTGTAATGCTCATAACAGTGTACAGCTCAGCGGGGTCCATGCTTGCTGTGCTATGGCGTCTGCACGGGTAACCCAGGCTTAGGAAAAAAGGCGATTAGGCTCAAAAAAGGCTTGGTTTCTTTGCCATTGATTTCAGGGAGGGAGGGAGGTAAGTTCATCATGGGAGGCTAACATCATGTTCCCATAACCACCTGCGCAAATGTTTTGGTCCCATGAGGCATTGCAAGCCCAACCCAAAATTCCACTGGGCTACAAGCACTGTGGGATAGCTACCTACAGTGCAGTGCTCTGCGTCAATGCAAGCCCTGCTAGTGAGGATGCACTCCGCCGACACAATGAGCATAGTAGAGACACGCAAGATTGACTTGCTGAAATTGGAGGCTCGATGTCGACTTATATAAAATTGACTTACCTTTGTAATGTAGATCTGGCTTCCCAGCGCAGCCAAGGAATCCGAACTAGGGTGGCTCTAAGAAATATATTTCTTCTCATGTAACAAATCAGGTTCTGCTAGACTTGACTCTCTTCTTCATTACCCACCATCAACTCATTTCCAGCCTCCTGTTTATTCCCTTTTCTCTTCTACAGGCTACTTGAAACACTGCAGCCATGTTTTATGTTCCTCAGGAAAGGGCAACTAGAGTATGGCTTTCTTGAGGCCATCATGTTTAAGCATGATGAACTTGAAACCAAGAAGCTTGGCTTTGGTTTGTCAAAATCTAATGTGGCTTGTTACTGTTTTTTCCCCAGTCAGTTGACACACCCCTATATTATACATTACTTACGTGTATATTAAAAATAAATACAGAAATATGCACTAAAAGTAATGGTGAGTATTTTAATCTGCCCTTAAACTGGAACATAAAGTAATTGGTTTAGGAGAACAAAATACTTGGAGACATTGTTTTATGATCTGGGTTAATATTTTACTGTTATCTTCAAAAACATATTAACTGTCATACTTTATGGGTGGTAACCTGTGAAATGTCACGTGTATAGTACTATATGGCCTTATATTTTCTAGACTGCAACCACGAGAGGGTGATGTGATTTCATAAGCTTGAGTAGGCTTGACATTCCACAGAGTAGAGGGCAACATGGCTATACAGAGAAGAGGCATACAACTATGTTGTTATATTGATGTTAATGTCATTTTATTTATTGCATTTAATTTCATATCTGTGTACAACGTTATTGATATTAAGCTAAGATTACTTGTGGAGATTCTGTAGATTACAAGATTTCTTACTTTCTCTGGCAGTCTCAAAATAAATAAAGTTCTCAAAATGTTTGACATGATAACTAGCAGTGACAGATGGAACATGCTGAGGTTTAACACCTTTTTAATCCTAAATCTGGCATGATAGAAGTTAACTGGAGATAAAATATTGGGTTCCACTAAACATTTTAAGGATGTTTTTGTTTTGTTTGACAGCTAAATATCTACTGTAAATGGGAAATGTGGAGAGCCAACAACCCCAGAGTAATTAAGAATTTGAGGTAGAATTTATAGATTTATTTACTATAGATTTTTTTTTGATTCTGTAATGAGTGAGTACATAAATATTTTGAAAAAACAGTTGACTGACTAATTTTAGAATTTTTGATATTGTTTTGATGGAAACATTTGTTTTAAAATATACTTAAGATATTTTAATTGGCTTCCATACAAACAAAATTTGGGCTTTCTTAATCATAACACGTAAATGTCAGAGAGTTTATTCCTATATATGATTAAATCATAAAGCTTATTTTATCACTTTCTAATTGGATATGCTGCAGTTAGACAGTCATTTGATTTACAGTGTATTCATGGCAAATTGGGAAGTTTATTGAGTTGCTGTTTAGAACCACTAATAGAATAGTGTGTATTTTATATTATTAAATTTCTGGCAACAGTATGGGGAATACAGTGAGTCTTTCTGTGCCTTCAAGCAAACTGTTAATCAGTACACCAAGATGCAAAGTTAGAAGAAAAAAGGTACTGTCTCTCTACTTCCTCCCTTCTACCTTGATCTTTTAAATTTTTGGAGAATAATTTAAATGTGAACACTAGAGCCAGATGAAGTATGGGTAGGTGCTATATAAGTTTCCCAAACAGTACTGCATATACCCTTCAGTCCTCATTTGCAACAGGCCTCGCTATCCAGAATTGAGAATTTTCAAACTGTTCTGTTAGTTATTCTGAATTGCTTTGTGTGTCTTTTTTAAAATGACAATCGCTTAGAAGTGCACTTGGTCCAACAAACTTATTTTGCTAGTGGGTTAAGAAATTTGATCACAGGTCCCCAGATGTTAGAGGGTAACACATCAACTAACTGCATCATATAACCAATTAGGAGTTTTAATACTGCTTTTGTAGCTGAGTAACAAGAGGACCCAGGAGCTTGCATTTGAGACCTAGTTCCTCACTAAGGTATTGCATTGCTTGCTTTTTTCTATTAAAGGGTTTATCTAGACTCTTCAAGAAAATTCCTATCTGGCCTTGATTTTCACTCCCCACCTCCAGGAAGAGTGGTTCTTCAAGTGGTTGCAATTGCCCATTCCCGGTAGCTGTGCTCATGTGCCTTGTGTACAATTGTCAGAGATTTTTTTCCTGCAGCAGTACCCGTCGCGGAGGCATGAGTGCCCTCTTCTCCCTGGTGCCAAATGCGCATAGGTATAAACAGTAGAACTGTCACCAAATCCTCTCAGTTCCTCCTTATCATGATGGCTGTGGGAGCTGCTATCCTTGCATTTGCAAGTCCTACCCTTTTTTGTGTAATATTACTTGTTCTGTTAGTTTTAGGCTAGTTTAGAGTTTTTGTACATAGTTTAACTATAAAAGTAAGTTTAGATAAGTGTTTAGGTGTGTGGAATTGCCAGTTCCTGTTTGGGTACCAGTACCAGACTCATGCCTCATTCTCCTGGCTTCAAGTCCTATCATTCATGTAACAAATCTGTGCCAGTGAGTGACCTGTACCTTAGGTGTCGGGGGAAACTCATGTGAGTGACAAACGCTATGTTGTAGAGGGATCAAAAACTCCACTCAAAGAAAGACAGTTACTCCTGGGGGAATTCTGTGCCCAAAAATTAAAAATTATCTTCACAATATTTTACAATTCTGCATATTTTATTTGTCAAAATAACACTATAAAATCATGCCACTTTATATTATTTTGGTAGTTTATGTCAAAATACCTGTCAGCAAGTATGTCTGTATCAATAAATACAACAAAAAAGATTCAAGAAATGTGTTTTGACAAATAGATTCCTTACAAGGCATATTAATACTAACTTTGAGTAAAAAGAAAAGGAGTACTTGTGGCACCTTAGAGACTAACCAATTTATTTGAGCATGAGCTTTCGTGAGCTCACGAAAGCTCATGCTCAAATAAATTGGTTAGTCTCTAAGGTGCCACAAGTACTCCTTTTCTTTTTGCGAATACAGACTAACACGGCTGTTACTCTGAAACCTGTAACTTTGAGTAATAATTCATTTGACTACAATACAGAAACGTATTTTCCGCACCCCTCAGAAGCAGTGAAAAGGCTTGGGAGAGCTAAGGGAAGTAATGCTGTGAAGGAACCTGGGCGTGAACTTGGAGGGTTGTTGGGGGTGGGTGGGAGAAGTATGCAACAGGTGTGTTTTTTTTGGGGTGGGAAGGGATAGTTAGGGAGCCTCCCCCATGCAGACCCTGGCTGACCTCTAGCTTCTCTCATTCAGTCAGGCACAACTGTTTCTGTCCCAATGTGTTCTTGTGCCCCCCGTCCCCATGGGGCCCTGTACCTCCACTCAGCCACACTCCTCCCCTCTTCCATGTGGCCCTGCACCCCCTCCCCCATCTTCACGTGTCCCTGCACTTCTACTCAGCCACCTCTCCTCCCCCCATGTGTCCCTGCACCCCCACTCCCATTCAACCCGTGCGCCAGTCTGTCCCCTCCCACTGGCTCCTCTGAACCCCAGTCTGTGACTCCCCCAGCAATTCCATTTGTCCTATGCTGTCCACCCCCCTATATCCTGTGCCTCCTAACCTATCCCCATGGGTAGGGCACAGTGAGGAACACAGCCTCTTCTCTTCCCTATCTATAACTGGGTCCGCTCCCGCCAAGGAGCGGCTGCTCTGTGTTCTAGTGCCACAGCAGCCCCTGAGGGGTGCAAGGCATAACTGCAGCACTTCACTGGCAGAATGCATCTTCTGTGGAGAAAAAAAATTCTGCATGGGACATGAATTCTACATGTGTGCAGTGGTGCAAAATTCCCCCAGGAGTAGACAGTGCAGCCAGACTCAAGAATCTGTACATGGAGTATGTCCTTTTCCCATCATTGGAGCCTTGCTGCTTGGCATAGGTACCAAGGAGACCCATATCTGTTAGAAGGACTCCCCCTAATCTGACTGAGAGGCAGATCTTCCTTGCCTGTACTGAAGAAAAGGCAACATATGTCTTCTAAGGACTCAGTACCGATCTTTGAAATCTTCTGTGAGAACACAGAGTGGAAGCAAGGACATGGAGGAGCTCTCAAAAAGGCACTCTCAGGCACAATCCTTAAATTAAGAGGTATCACTGTCTCTGGAGTTTAGGATGAGCCCGTTGAGACCGATACTTGAAGAACTGACACAACTTTTGGTACCACAGAGGCAAGAGACTTGTTCAGTGCAATCTATGCCTAAAACTTATGAGGCAGTTCAGGAATTGTTAAGCCTGTCGGTACCAGTTTCTCCAGCTATTCAGGACTCCCGGTACTGGGGTATAGTGTACGTAGTTCTGGCTCCAGCCCTGATGCACTGTTTAGTTCCAGTGGCAGCTATAGTTAGCACATCTCTCAAAAGGGTTCCATGTAGAGGAAAACCAGCAACCATTTTCAGGCTCTGTGCACAGGTACTACGGCAGAGAATGGTTTGGAAGAGTCATCTGAGGGAATGGATGAGAAGGAGATACCATCAACCAGAAGGCACTGGTGGCATTGTCCTAGGGATGGGGGTTCCATGATCACCACTCCCAAGAGGAGGAGACTTATTGAGGGCACAGGAACAAACCATCCCGATGTGCAGAAAGAATAGTAAATATGGCAGGCAACTAACCTGGCTTAACAGAGAAATCTTTGGTGAGCTTAAACACAAAAAGGAAGCTCACAAGAAGTGGAAACTTGGACAGATGACTAGGGAGGAGTATAAAAATATTGCTTGGGCATGCAGGGGTGTAATCAGGAAGGCCAAAGCACAATTGGAATTGCAGCTAGCAAGGGATCTGAAGGGTAACAAGAAGGGGTATTACACTTGATCTCCAATACTACAAATATGTTAGCAACAAGAAGAATGTCAGAGAAAGTGTGGGATCCTTACTGAACGGAGGATGCAACTTAGTGACAGATGATGTGGAAAAAGCTGAAGTACTCAGTGCTTTTTTTGCCTTAGTTTTCATAGCCAAGGTCAGCTCCCACAGTGCTGCACTGGATAGCACAGTATGGGGAGGAGGTGAGCAGCCTTCAGTGGTGCAAGAACCAGGTGAAGGACTATTTAGAAAAGCTGGACATGCACAAGTCCATGGGGCTGGATGCAATGCATCTGAGGGTGCTGAGGGAGTTGGCTGATGTGATTGCAGAGCCATTGACCATTATCTTTGAAAACTTGTGGCTAGTCCCGGACGATTGGAAAAAGGGAAATATAATGCCCATCTTTAAAAAAGGGAAGAAGGAGAATCTGGGGAACTACAGACCAATCAGTCTCACCTCAGTCCCTGGAAAAATCATGGAGCCAAGTCCTCAAGGAATCCACTTTGAAACACTTGGAGGAGAGGAAGGTGATCAGGAACAGTCAACATGGATTCACCAAGGGCAAGTCATGCCTCACCAACCTGATAGCCATCATAGAAGGCAGTGTGGATATGGGAAAAGTGGTGGACATGATACACCTTGTCTTTAGCAAGGCTTTTGATACGGTCTCCCACAGTATTCTTGCCAACAAGTTAAAGAAGGATGGATTGGATGGATGTACTACAAGGTGGCTAGAAAGCTGGCTAGATCGTTGGGCTCAACGGATAGTGCTCAACGGCTTCATATCTAATTGGTAGCTGGTATCAATCGGAATGCCCCAGGGGTCAGTCCTGGGCCCGGTTTTGTTCAACATCTTCATTAATGATCTGGATGATGAGATGGATTGCACCCTCAGCAAGTTCATGCATGACACTAAGCTGTGGGGAGAGGTAGATACGCTGGAGGGTAGGTATAGGGTCCAGAGTGACCTAGACAAACTGGAAGATTGGGCCAAAAGAAATCTGATGAGGTTCAGCAAGGATAAGTGCAGAGTCCTGTGCACTGCTACAGGCTGGGGACTGACTGGCTAAGTGGCAGTTCTCCAGAAAAGGACCTGGGCATTACAGTGGACGAGAAGCTGGATATGAGTGAACAGTGTGCCCTTGTTCCCAAGAAGGCTAATGTCATATTGGGCTGCCTTAGTAGGAGCATTGCCAGCAGATCGAGGGAAGTGATTATTCTCCTCTATTTGGTACTGGTGAGGCCACACCTGGAGTATTGTGTCCAGTTTTGGGCCCCCCACTACAGAAAGGATGTGTACAAATTGGAGAGAGTCCAGTGGAGGGCAACAAAAATGATTAGGGGACTGGGGCACAGGACTTATGAGGCTGAGGGAACTGGGCTTATTTAGTCGGCAGAAAAGAAGAGAGAGGTGGGATTTGATAGCAGCGTTCAACTCCTGAAGGGGGGTTCGAAAGAGGATGGAGCTAGGTTGTTCTCACTGGTAGCAGATGGCAGAATAAGGAGCAATGGTCTCAAATTCCAGTGGGGGTGGTCTAGGTTGGAGATTAGGAAAAACTATTTCACTAGGAAGCTTATAATATATATAGGAAGATATAATATATTAACTCAACCAACTATGGATCATAGTAGTAGAAAAAAAATGATTTCATCTTGTTTAGATTATTAGCCCTACAGGGGGAAGACTGTGTTTGAATGGCACCCAGCACAATGTGGCCCCAGCTCTGATTGTGATATTTGGGAGCTTACAAAATATAAATGATTAATAATTTTGGGTAACTGTTTTTGCAACCTCACCTTCTCCCAGCGCACATCCTCATCACTTAGTTCCAGTTATCCAGGCAGCTAATAAAACATTATAGAGCCCTCTGGGGATTTAAAAATACCTTTTGGTTTTGAGAGGTTTAGCAAAAGTGGCAACTATGAAAATAAATGATTATGTTTTAAGATACCATCAACAGTTGGAGTCCTAAAACATCTGTTTTCAAAATAATTTGGTGTAAAGCTGTTACTTATCAGGGTGGGTTTGTCTATTAGTGAATACAGAGACTTATCATTTTGAATGTTTGCTGCACTTCACATACAAGACAGAGATCTAATCGCATATTCTGTAGACAGTGGGGAAAAAAATCTTTTACAATACGTCTCTAAGAGTATTTTCAGCTTTGGTCACTTTCTTCCCCAATTCAGACTGTCAAAGATGGATTTAATTTAAAGTTTCATTAGCTACCAGCATCTGTTACTTGCAGAACATATTATACTCTCATTACATAGGTGTAAGATTTTAGCACCTATAAGAATATTTTTGTCTGGTGTTCACAATATTCCTGTTTCAAAAGGAGACTAATGCCCACCCCTCACAGAATAAAGACTTAAATACTGCAGTTGTAGGCAACTAAAGAAATAAGATACAAAACTGGAATTAAATCATAGCTGGATTTCTACAGCACCAACTGCCCTAAATTTCTAAATGTAGCTGCAGCTTAATATATTTTTATTGATTTAATTGTAAACCACAAAATGTACAGGATATGCAACATGGTTGAGATAACAGTGGCTTAGAATCCTCAAAACATTGGTCTGCTCTGAAGGGCAATTCTGAAGATTTGGGATTGTGCGATTCTTTTTTAGCTTGTCTAATTGCTAGATCTGGAAACAACCTTGTAACTGGAAGTAAAGTGAGGTCTGTTCCTTCTTGCACATCACCAAGAATGAAGGTTCTGCAGGACAGATTATGTCCTTGGCTTACATCTGTACAACCTCATTGCCTTCCATGACATTTCACAGGTGTAACTGGTTTGTCTCGATATTAGAAAGTATTAAACAGTTACGTTGATTTGAGCCCAGCTTTTACACTCTTACTTATGTTGCCTTTGCAGGAATAACAAGAATAAATAGCTCTGTGCAGTGTTGTTGTAGCCCAGTTGGTCCCAGGATATGAGAGAGACAAAGTGGGTGAGGTAATATCTTGTATTGGACCAACTTCTGTTACTGAGAGACAAGCTTTTGAGCTTATCCAGAGCTCTTCAGAAAAACTCTGTCAGCTCAGTAACAGAAGTTGGTTCCATAGAAGATATATTACCGCATCCACCTTGTCTCAAGAATAAAGAGTAGAAAGAACTTACTTTAGTTAGTACAATCAGCAGGTCATCATATTTATTCTTTGTACTATGGGAGCTAATACCCAGAGGCCTCTGTCAAGGCGAGCCCCTCTCCACCTCCCCCCCCCCCCGAGTGCTGTATGAAGAACTTTACAAACTAGGTTAAGACAAGATCCAACATGTGGGTGTAGCAGATGGTGAAGAGGCTGAGGCAGGGGAAAAGGAGGTAACAATAAAGGAATATAAGTTTACACTGATAAACTGCAAAGTTTGCAGAAGAGAGATTTAAAAACAGCACTAACTAATCAGTCAAAACCTTATTCAGGAAATCTTTTCTTTGTTTGCCTTTGAGTCCTATCTGGTTTATAATACTGACAAAACCAAGTTTTAGGTCTTGCCAACACTGAAAAGCTAATAGAGCTGTGGGACAGCAAGCTAGATTCTGTTCTACTTTACACCTTAACAGAATTATTAGATATGTTCAGTTTGCAGAACCTTTATTAGTGATGTGTGTAGCAGAGAGAATCCACCTTGGCTTTAAAAACCCAGGTAGTGTTTGCAGAACTGGCAATATGAAAAAAACATCATTTGAACTTGTAAACTTTGAAAATATGTTCTAGGGTGATTGAAGAAGAAGCCTGGAACTATGATGTCATTTTTTATGAATAGCATCACAGTTGCAAATAATTTTTTTCATGTCCATGATTCAGCTGCATCAGTTAATTGTTGAACATACCAAGAACTGCAAGCAACTGGGACGTGGGTGTATATGATACAGTAGAGAAACATAATCATTTGGGAAGCTGCATAAAGTAGTTACAGTCTAGGAAGGGACTAAATAAAAATAGCAGTTTGTTTTGTTCATGTATTTTCCCCTATATACCACTGTGCAGAACTTCACCTTCCTATTGCATGATCGATAACATTGATATATTAGTTTCTGAATTAGTATTGTTGGTGAAGTTGTATGAAGAAGGATACAGCTTGGGTTTTTAGATATGAGATTGAGCATGCAGTACTGGCAGTCCAAAAAAATCTTGATTCTGTAGGTCAAATAAGCATAATAATTTAGAAAGTTACTGATGGAAAATAAACTTCTGAGTATAAGGTGTTCTTTCCATAGTGATTTTTATTACCTTATATAGATCCCAAAACCATATTTACTGACAGTTGTAAAATGTGAATTATTTGTCTGCTTAGGGCTTTTCTGTTCTTTTGAGGAAACATTACATAGGACTAAATTTATCTGCAGAGCGTTTTCAAGGTTTATTACTTATGTGGCTAAGTATACAAACAGATGTACTTTGTATGCTTGCTATTTACTCATTTTTAACTCTTCATGATGTTCTGGTCTGTTATATTAATTCCCTTGTAGTGTACTTGTGTGATAACCTAATTGTTACTGTCTGTTAGTTTTATTTTACATTTTGATTTTAAAACATTACATACTAGGTCTATAACCAATATTTAGTTTTTAAAAATCAAGTCTGTTTATAGAAGCTTACGAAAACACACAGTTTTGCATATTTCCCTCCATGTATTTTTATCTTCAAGTCTATTGCTGCCAAAGTATGTGGAAAGAAGAATTAGAATACTAGTATTAAATTGACCAAATAGAGTTTTGTTTGATGTGTTAAAACACACATTTTTATTTTTCAGAGGTCATATCTACCAAGTTTCCACCTAGAAAAAATATTACTCCTGTCCCTGGCCAAGCTCCCATGGAGATCCCCTGATTTTTCCATTTTACAGCTCCTACTCTCATGTCATGCTTTGCAGAGGACTGGGTTAAACTTATTTGGTGACAGCAATTTTTTTTTTTTACTTTATGAAGCACTTTCTTCCTTTGTCCTATAAACAAATAAATGAGAAGGCGATTCACTCACCAGTAAAAGGCATAGAAAATATGAGTGGGTTTAGTATATGTATTTATGTTCAGCTAAGAGGTGAACAGATTTGTTCATATTAGTAATCAGGAAAATACCATTTGATATCATTTTGCCAATATAAAATGCAATTTTAATATTACTTGGTTTTTTATAAACTGTTAGCATTGCTAATACCCCAGTTATAACTGTGGGAAAAAAAAGTTAGGATTAGAGATAGGTAACTATATAGACACTTGATTACATATAGTTCTTTAAAGAGACAAGGTGGGTGAGGAAATACCTTTTATTTGGACCAACAGTGCAAACAACATGTAGTTTTTAGACTGTTGACAAAAAGTTGAATAAACCACTGCATGATCATATTTATGTAATTTACCTTGTTTGTTCACTCCCTCACTTCTGTCATGTCTAAGTTCTAGATTGTAAATTCTTTGAGGAACGGAACCTTGTCTGACTAGTTCTGTGAGTCATCCAAGGGCTGGTCTATGTGGGGATGTTAATATGCCACAAGCAAGTGTGTTAATTTTCTGCTCACTAACTACTTCGCACTGACTCTTCATTTGTAAAAGGAGGAGGAAACTCAGCTTTTAATTTTCCATCGTTGTACAGCTTTGTACCTGATCATGGAAAGTGGGTTACAAGTCAGAATATCAGGATCCAGCTTAATGGGAAAGACCCTCAAATGGTGTAAATCAGCTCAATTGATATTAGGCTAATGGACACCAGTTGAGGATTTGGCCCCAAATCCCCTATGTACTAGACTGTCCTTAGGAGCTGAGTTAGGAACTTTTGGTTCCTCTTTTGTTTCTAACTTAAAACAAAAAGAAAAGGAGTACTTGTGGCACCTTAGAGACTAACCAATTTATTTGAGCATAAGCTTTCGTGAGCTACAGCTCACTTCATCGGACGCATACTGTGGAAAATACAGAAGATGTTTTTATACACACAGACCATGAAAAAATGCGTATTTATCACTACAAAAGGTTTTCTCTCCCCCCACCCCACTCTCCTGCTGGTAATAGTTTATCTAAAGTGATCACTCTCCTTACAATGTGTATGATAATCAAGGTGGGCCATTTCCAGCTGTAGCTCATGAAAGCTTATGCTCAAATAAATTGGTTCGTCTTTAAGGTGCCACAAGTACTCCTTTTCTTTTTGCGAATACAGACTAACACAGCTGTTACTCTGAAACCTAACTTAAAACAGTAGTGCTTAGGGTAACTGCAGTGTGTGTTTTAGGCAGCTCTAGTAAAGCTTTCCTTTGTTATTCATCACAGTGAGTGTTTGTGGTAACTCAGGAAGGACTAGAGCCAGAATAATCTAGTGCTTGGAGCTCCTTCTTGTGCACTTGTGCATCCATCAGACTGCTAGGCTGTCTAGAAGCTGTCCACAGCAATCAGCGTGATTCCCATCAGTGGGGTTGGTCACCAGTACTGGGTTTACAATGAAGCCACTGTCGCTGTGCTGACACTCAGAAGAGGCCCCGACACCTGGACTGCCCCGCCCCAAGGCCCTGAACCCATTTGCTCTCTTTCTCCTGAAGCCCCTCCCCTTGCTTGCTCCTCTCAGCCCCCTCCTTCCCGTGCGAATGGCGGGAGGGGCCTCAGGAAGAGGCTGAATGGGCGTGGGGCCTCAGGGGGAAGAGGCTGAGTTGTGTTTTGGGGAGACGAGGCCAAGCAGGGGTGGGGCCACTGTCCCACAAAAGATTAATCACAGTATTTGAAGTTGACCAGTGCTTCTGATTTGGTCTCCACCAATGCACTGAAAAGGATCTTTGACACTAAAAATGCAGATGATGTATATTGAATTTTGAATGAAAGCTCTTCTCCTTGAAAATGTGCCTTTAAAAGGGGAAAAGAAATAAGTCTTCATGTGAAAAAATGTGACTATCAAACTTGCATTTGTATATTTGTGGTTTTTGTTTTCATGCTGACATTCAAAAAATTCCAACTGGAAACTGAATTCTTAATCCATGGCTAAATGTGTTGAACGGCCATCTTCATTTGTTTAAATGGTTTTTAATAGCTAAACAGGCAACTAAAATCTTTCTAATCAAGTTCAGCAAATTGCTGGGCTTTCAGTATTGTGTGTTAGCTTCAGACAGGCAGTATGTTCTTCTGGTGGACTGTAAAACAACCTTGTTCTGACTCTTGGTACGTTTGACAGTCTGCCAACTTCAGTGATGACACCTTATATATTTTATTCCTTTTCCATTGGCTGTTCCTTATTAAAATATAATTTGTCACTTAAGTTTATTTCCATTGATGCACCACGTTATGTTATCTGGGCCTATAATAATGTGTAATATTGTACCAGTTTTTTCTGTGACTTGTAGTGTTTGTGAGAAAGTCCTTGCCTTCTCCGTGTAGCCAATGCTCTTTAATAATATCCCTTCTAGTTGCATATAGAGAACTGTTTCCAAAAAAGTGACACTGTTCTGTGCTTTGCTTCTAGCTGAATTCAGTGATATTTCATTGATGAATTTTGCCAGTCTTTTGAAACTGTTATTGTGTTGTCTCCTAATTACTTGTAAAGCATTATGATAACTTGCTCTTTATAGATCTATCCTTTTATGTGTCCAGCTTTAACTAAAAGGTAGCTAATGCTCCCTAAACAATTCTTTAAAGTTAAATCTGAAAGATTTGTGTGTGGCAGTAACTAGTATGAAACAAAAAGATAAGGAGTACTCGTGGCACCTTAGAGACTAACAAACTTATTTGAGCATAAGCTTTCGTGAACTACAGCTCACTTAATCGGATGCATTCAGTGGAAAATACAGTGGGGAGATTTATATACATAGAGAACATGAATACAAATCTCCCCACTGTATTTTCCACTGAATGCATCCGATGAAGTGAGCTGTAGCTCACGAAAGCTTATGCTCAAAGAAATTTGTTAGCCTCTAAGGTTCCACAAGTACTCCTTTTCATTTTGTGAATACAGACTAACACGGCTGCTACTCTGAAACCTGTTAGTATGAAACAATTAAATATTAAATATCAAGCTGGAATATTAAATATCAAGCTGGAAGGGCATATTAAGTGGGGTCCTGCAGGGCTCAGTTCTGGGTCCGGTTCTGTTCACTATCTTCATCAATGATTTAGATAATGGCTATAGAGAGTACATTTATAAAGTTTGCGGACGATACCAAGCTGGGAGGGGTTGCCAGTGCTTTGGAGGATAGGATTAAAATTCAAAATGATTTGGAGAAATGGCCTGAAGTAAATAGGATAAAATTCAATAAGGACAAATGGAAAGTACTTCACTTAGGAAGGAACAATCAGTTGCACAAATACGAAGTGGGAAATGACTGCCTAGGAAGGAGACAGTAGTACCTCAGAGTTATGAACACCCCGGGAATGGAAGTTGTTCATAACTCTGAAATGTTCGTAGCTCTGAACAAAATGTTATGGTTGTTCTTTAACATTGGTTAAATAGTATGGTTGTCTATGATCTGGAGGATGGCATGGACTGCACCTTCAGCAAGTTTGCAGATGACACTAAACTGGGAGGAGTGGTAGATATGCTGGAGGGTAGGGATAGGATGCAGAGGGACCTAGACAAAGTAGAGGTTTGGGCCAAAAGAAATCTGATGAGGTTCAACAAGGACAAGGGCAAAGTCCTTCACTTAGGACTGAAAAATCCCATGCACTGCTATAGGGTGGGGACCGACTGGCTAAGCGGCAGTTCTGCAGAAAAGGACCTAGGTGTGAGAGTGGACGAGAAGCTGGGTATGAGTCAGCAGTGTGCCCTTGTTGCCAAGAAGGCTAACGGCATTTTAGGCTGTATAAGTAGGGGCATTGCCAGCAGGTCAAGGGACATGATCATTCCCCTCTATTGGACATTGGTGAGGCCTCATCTGGAGTACTGCGTCCAGTTTTGGGTCCCACACTACAAGAAGGATGTGGAAAAATTTGGAAAATGTCTAGCGGAGGGTAACAGAAATGATTAGGGGACTGGAACACATGACTTATGAGGAGAGGGAACTGGGATTGTTTAGTCTGCGGAAGAGAAGAATGTGGGGGGGGGCGGGGATTTGATAGCTGCTTTCAACTACCTGAAGGGGGGTTCCAAAGAGGATGGATCTAGACTGTTCTCAGTGGTAGCTGATGACAGAACAAGGAGTAATGGTCTCAAGTTGCAGTGGGGGAGGTTTCGGTTGTATGTTAGGAAAAACTACATAGAGTTTTCACTAGGAGGGTGGTGAAGCACTGGAATGGGTTACCTAGGGAGGTAGGTGGTGGAATCTCCTTCCTCAGAGATTTTCAAGGTCAGGCTTGACGAAGCCCTGGCTGGGATGATTTAGTTAGGGATTGGTCCTGCTTTGAGCAGGGGTTGGACTAGATGACCTCCTGAGGTCCCTTCCAACCCTGATATTCTTTGATTCTTTCAAAAGTTTACAACTGAACATTGACTTAATACAGCTTTGAAACTTTACTATGCAGAGAAAAATGCTGCTTGTAACCATCTTAAGTTAAATGAAACAAGCACAGAAACAGTTTCCTTGCCTTGTCAAATCATTTTTTAAAACTTTCTCTTTTTTTTAGTAGTTTACATTTCTACAGTACTGTGTTGTGTAGTATTTGCTTTCTTTTTTTTGTCGTCCCTGCTGCCTGATAGGGTATTTCTGGTTCCAAACGAGGTGTGTGGCGGACTGGTCATTTCACAACTCTGGTGTTCGTAACTCTGAGGTTCTACTGTAGTGTAGAAAGGGATCTGGAGGTCATAGAGGATCACAAGCAAAGTATGAGTCAACAGTGTAATGCACTTGGAAAAAAAGCAAACATCTTTCTGGGGTGTATTAGCAGGAATGTTGTAAGCAAGACATGAGAAGTAATTCTTCTGCTCTACTCCATACTGGTTAGGTCTTAACTGGAGTATTGTGTGCAATTCGGGCATCACATTTCTGGAAAGATGTGGACAAATTGAAGAAAGTCCAGAGAAGAGCACCAAAACGAATTAATGGTCTAGAAAATATGACCTATGAGGGAAGATTTAAAAAATTGGGTATGTTTAGTCTGGAGAAGAGAAGACTGAGGGTATGTCTTCTATAAATTCGACCTAATTTCATAGTGTAGTCGTTTTTTTAGAAATGGTTTTTATATAGTCGATTGTGTGTGTCCCCACACAAAATGCTCTAAGAGCATTAACTCGGCGGAATGCTTCCACAGTACCGAGGCTAGAGTCGCCTTCTGTAGTGCTGCACTGTGGGTAGCTATCCCACAGTTTCTGCAGTCTCTGCTGCCCATTGGAATTCTGGGTTGAGATCCCAATGCCTGATGGGGCTAAAACATTGTCGCGGGTGGTTCTGGGTACATATCGTCAGGTCCCCCTTCCCTCCCTCCCTCCGTGAAAGCAAGGGCAGACAATCATTTCGCACCTTTTTTCCTGAGTTACCTGTGTAGATGCTGTACCACGGCAAGCATGGAGCCTGCTCAGATGACTTTGGCAGTTAGGAGCACATTAAACACCACGCGCATTATCTAGCAGTATATGCAGCACCAGAACCTGGCAAAGCGAAACCGGGCAAGTAGGCGACATTAGTGCAGTGACGTCTGTGTCCATGTCCTCATCACTCTCTTCTCTCAAAGCACGGGCCCTGGCAATGTGGGCATCATGGTGCTAATGGGGCAGGTTCATGCCGTGGAATGCCGATTCTGGGCCCGGAAAACAAACACAGACTGGTGGGACCGCATAGTGTTGCAGGTCTGGGATGATTCCCAGTGGCTGCGAAACTTTCACATGCGTAAAGGCACTTTCATGGAACTTTGTGACTTGCTTTCCCTTGCCCTAAGGCGCAAGAATACCAAGATGAGAGCAGCCCTCACAGTTGAGAAGCGAGTGGTAATAGCCCTGTGGAAGCTTGCAACGCCAGACAGCTACCGGTCAGTCGGGAATCAATTTGGAGTGGGCAAATCTACTGTGGGTGCTGCTGTGATGCAAGTAGCCCACGCAATCAAAGATCTGCTGATATCAAGGGTAGTGACCCTGGGAAATGTGCAGGTCATAGTGGATGGCTTTGCTGCAATGGGATTCCCTAACTGTGGTGGGGCCATAGACAGAACCCATATCCCTATCTTGGCACCGGAGCAATAAGCCGGCGAGTACATAAACCGCAAGGGGTACTTTTCAATAGTGCTGCAAGCACTGGTGGATCACAAGGGATGTTTCACCAACATCAACGTGGGATGGCCGGGAAAGGTACATGACGCTCGCATCTTCAGGAACTCCGGTCTGTTTCAAAAGCTGCAGGAACGGACTTTATTCCCAGACCAGAAAATAACTGTTGGGGATGTTGAAATTTCTATAGTTATCCTTGGAGACTCAGCCTACCCCTTAATGCCATGGGTCATGAAGCCATACACAGGCAGCGTGGACAGTAGTGAGGAGCTGTTCAACTACAGGCTGAGCAAGTGCAGAATGGTGGTAGAATGTGCATTTGGACGTTTAAAAGCGCGCTGGCACAGTTTACTGACTCGGTTAGACCTCAGTGAAACCAATATTCTCATTGTTATTACTGCTTGCTGTGCGCTCCACAATATCTGTGAGAGTAAGGGGGAGACGTTTATGATGGGGTGGGAGGTTGAAGCAAATCGCCTGTCCGCTGGTTACATGCAGCTCGATACCAGGGCATTTAGAAGAGCACAGGAGGGTGTGGTGCGCATCAGAGAAGCTTTGAAAACCAGTTTCATGAATGGCCAGGCTATGGTGTGAAAGTTCTGTTTGTTTCTCCTTGATGAACCCCCCATCTCCCCCTTGGTTCACTCTACTTCCCTGTAAGCTAACCACCCTCCCCTCCCCCCTTCAGTCACCGCTTGCAGAGACAATAAAGTCACTGTTGCTTCACATTCATGCATTCTTTATTAATCCATCACACAAATGGGGGATAACTGCCAAGGTAGCCCGGGAGGGGTGGTGGAGGAGGGAAGCACCGGGTAGGGTGGTGGAGGAGGGAAGGACAAGGCCACACAGCACTTTAAAAGTTTAAAACTTTATTGAATGCCAGCCTTCTGTTGCTTGGGCAATCCTCTGGGGTGGAGTAGCTTGGGCGTCTGGGTGAGGATGCTATGGAACCTGGGGAGGAGAGCGGTTGGTTATACAGGGGCTATAGCGGCGGTCTGTGGTCCTGCTGCTTTTCCTGCAGGTCAACCATGCACTAGAGCACATGAGTTTGATCTTCCAGCAGCCTCAGCATTGAATCCTACCTCCTCTCCTCACGCTGCCACCACCTGTCAGCTTCAGCCCTCTCTTTATCCCGCCTCTTACTCTCTTCAGCCTGCCACCTCTCCGCCCGGTCACTTTGTGCTTTCCTGCACTCAGACATTGTCTGCCTCCACGCATTCATCTTTGCTCTGTCAGTGTGGGAGGACAGCATGAGGTCAGAGAACATTTCATCGCGAGTGCGTTTTTTTTGCCTTTTAATCGTCGCTAGCCTCTGCGAAGGAGACGATCCTGTGATCCTTGAAACACATACAGCTGGTGGAGCAAAAAAAAAGGGACAGTGGTATTTAAAGACACATTTTATAGAAGAATGGGTACGCTCTTTCACGGTAAACCTTGCTGTTAACATTACATACATAGCACATGTGCTTTTGTTCCAAGGTCGCATTTTGCCTCCCCACACTGTGTGGCTAACCCCTCCCGCCTCCCCCCACCGCATGGCTAAGAGTGGGGAACACTTCTGGTCAGTCACAGGCAAACAGCCCAGCAGGAACGGGCACCTCTGATTGTTATCACTCTCCTGAGGGTAACACAGAGAGATAAAGAACGGATGTTGTTTGAATGCCAGCAAACATACGCTGCAGTGCTTTGTTCTGCAATGATTCGCGACTATGTGCTATTGGCCTGGCGTGGTAAAGTGTCCTATCATGGTGGATGGAATAAGGCTGCCCTCCCCAGAAACCTTTTGAAAAGGCTTTGGGTGTACATCCAGGAGAGCTTTATGGAGATGTCCCTGGAGGATTTCCGCTCCATCCCCAGACACGTTAACAGACTTTTCCAGTAGCTGTACTGGCCGCGAATGCCAGGGCAAATTAATCATTAAACATGCTTGCTTTTAAACCATGTGTACTATTTAAAAAGGTACTCTCAGCAGAGGTCCCTTCTCCGCCTGGCGGGTCCGGGATGCGGCCTTGGGTGGGTTTGGGGGGTACTGGCTCCAGTTCCAGGGTGAGAAACAGTTCCTGGCTGTCAGGAAAACTGGTTTCTCTGCTTGCTTTCTGTGAGCTATCTACAACCTCATCATCATCATCTTCCTTGTTCCCGAAACCTGCTTTCGCGTTGCTTCCCTCTCCATTGAAGGAGTGAAAGCACAGGGTTGAGGTAGTGGTGACTGAACCCCCTAAAATGGCATGCAGCTCATCATAGAAGCGGCATGTTTGGGGCTCTGACCCGGAGCGGCCATTTGCCTCTCTGGTTTTCTGGTAGGCTTGCCTCAGCTCCGTAAGTTTCACATGGCACTGCTTCGAGTCCCTGTTATGGCCTCTGTCCTTCATGCCCTGGGAGATTTTGACAAATGTTTTGGCATTTCGAAAACTGGAACGGAGTTCTGATAGCATGGATTCCTGTCCCCATACAGCGTTCAGATCCCATACATCCCGTTTGGTCCATGCTGGAGCTCTTTTGTGATTCTGGGACTCCATCATGGTCACCTCTGCTGATGAGCTCTGCACTCACCTGCAGCTTGCAACGCTGGCCAAACAGGAATTGAGATTCAAAAGTTCGCGGGTCTTTTCCTGTCTACCTGGCCAGTGCATCTGAGTTGAGAGTGCTGTCCAGAGTGGTCACAATGGAGCACTCTGGGGTAGCTCCCGGAGGCCAATACCGTCTAATTGCGTCCACAGTATCCCAAATTTTGACCTGGCTAGGCCGATTTCAGCATTAATCCGCTTGTCGGGGTGGAGTAAAGAAGTTGATTTTAAGAGCCCTTTAAGTCGAAAAAAAGGGCTTCATCGTGTGGATGGATGCAGGGTTAAATCGATTTAACGCTGCTAAATTCGACCTCAACTCCTAGTCTAGACCAGGGCTGAGAGGGGACATAACAGTTTTCAAGCATATAAAAGGTTGTTACAAGGAGGAAGGAGAAAAATTGTTCTCCTTAACCTGTGAGGATAAGACAAGAAGCAATGGGCTTAAATTGCACCAAGAGCAATTTAGGTTGGACATTAGGAAAAACTTTTAGTGTCGTGGTAGTTATCACTAGAATAAATTACCTAGGGTGGTAGTGGAATCTCCATCATTGGAGATTTTGAAGAGCAGGTTAGACAAACACGTGTCAGGGATGGTCTAGATAATACTTAGGCTATGTGTGCACTGAATGACAAAACTTCGGTCTTTCAGAGGTGTCAAAAAATACACTCCTTTTGGTGTGAACAGTGCTTTGACAGCAGGAGAGCCAACAAACAGCGGCTACACTGCATGCCTTTTAGCAACATGGCTGTAGTGACACAGCGATGTCGTTAAAAGCTGCGTAGTGTAGACATAGCCTGAGTCCTGCCATGAGTGCAGGGGCTGGACTAGATTCTCTCTCAATTTTCCTTCCAGTCCTGTGGTTCTATGATTAACATCTATTAATTTTTAAGATGAGAAAGCATGGGCCAAGTACTAAACTTCCTACCAATAAATGTAATCATTTGAGTACTTTCATATATAAAATGAATTCTAAATTGAACAATTTTTTTATAGCACTCTGGTCATATATTACATTTGCTGGCAACAGAATATGCCTTAAATGAAATCTTGTAGGAGGGGATTTAAGGGAAAGTTTAATGTAAAATTGTCCCTCACTCCAATGCAGTTGTGCTGTTTTGCCTAAGCCTCTTCTCTTTTCAGGGCTCTATGAAGTCAGTTTATGAAGTCATACACTACAGTTTTGATTGTGCACGTAAGAGTGACTTAGTTCATAACTCCTTGCAGTTTGTTTGGTCATTGAAGGCCATATGTTTAACGTATTTCTGAGCATCATTTAGACACTTAACTAGGGGTGACCTAATGAATGGGCTTAAATATGGAGAGATGTTCCTGCTGATAGAGTTCTTGTTTGGAATAAACCTTTAAGAGAAAGGCCTTTGCTTTTTCCACAAGGCAAAAATCTGTGCTGGAGTAGGAATGTTTTTGTTAAAGGTTTATTCCAAACAAGAACTCTATCAGCAGAAATATCTCTCTGTATTTAAGCTCATTCATTAGGTCACTGCCACTATGATGATGTACATTTGCCTTACATGTAAAGAAATGCTGTTACAATGTAAACATGGAGAGGGTGGTCAAGGAGGAGTGAAAAAGTAAGGATGTGTAAGAAAAGTGAATTCATTTGACATGCACTGTTAGTTACACAGTGCAAATAATCATAGAATCATAGAATATCAGGGTTGGAAGGGACCTCAGGAGGTCATCTAGTCCAACCCCCTGCTCAAAGCAGGACCAATCCCCAACTAAATCATCCCAGCCAGGGCTTTGTCAAGCCTGACCTTAAAAACTTCTAAGGAAGAAGATTCCACCACCTCCCTAGGTAACGCATTCCAGTGTTTCACCACCCTTCTAGTGAAAAAGTTTTTCCTAATGTCCAACCTAAATCTCCCCCACTGCAACTTGAGACCATTACTCCTTGTTCTGTCATCAGCTACCACTGAGAACAGTCTAGATCCATCCTCTTTGGAACCCCCTTTCAGGTAGTTGAAAGCAGCTATCAAATCCCCCCTCATTCTTCTCTTCCGTAGAGTAAACAATCCCAGTTCCCTCAGCCTCTCCTCATAACTCATGTGTTCCAGTCCTCTAATCATTTTTGTTGCCCTCCGCTGGATTCTTTCCAATTTTTCCACATCCTTCTTGTAGTGTGGGGCCCAAAACTGGACACAGTACTCCAGATGAGGCCTCACCAATGTCGAATAGAGGGGAACGATCAAGTCCCTCGATCTGCTGGCAATGCCCCTACTTATACATCCCAAAATGCCATTGGCCTTCTTGGCAACAAGGGCATACTGTTGACTCATATCTGGGACTTCCACGGATCGCCATGAGTTTTCAAAGATAGTGGCCAATGGCTCTGTAATCACATCCGCCAACTCCTTTAGCACTCTCGGTTGCAGCACATCCGGCCCCATGGACTTGTGCTCGTCCAACTTTTCTAAATCGTGATCACTGCAGCAGTGTAAGTAAGTGTAGACATGCCCTCCTGGTGTTTGGGCTGCTGTTCTTCCTTATCTCTTTGATTTGCCCTTTGCCCGTACCTCTCAGGCTTGCAACAAACTCTCTCACAGACCAAACTCAGTGTTTTCTCTCTCTGGTTGTCTGAAACAAACACAAAATCTTTAAACTTGTATTAAACTAGGCCCAGCTTAGGCCCTCCTTTCCGAGGGGTCTCTCTTCTCTCTTCTAATTCAACTACCACTCCCAGGCTTTACTGGCTGGAGAACTCAGCTTTCTGGATCTGGCTTTCAAACTCCTCAGCTCTGAGTCTGTTCTACAGGAGTCTTTCTCACTCATGGCAGTTTCCTGAGCTTCCTGCTGCCCTTTATAGGGAAGCACATCATTTAACTCAGGTGTGTGTCTTTACTAATCAGG